>NC_141687.1:1829623971-1830855846 GCF_964263255.1 Lissotriton vulgaris
AAACCATTGCATTGTAAATGCTTGTTTCAATGTGCGTTTGTCAAACTAAGTAAATACTGTTAAACTCCGTATCCCTACTGTGTGCATTGTTTATTAATGTCAGTGACATATTTTAGCCTATTAGATTTGTTATTTTAGTGGGTTGTCGTAGATGCAGAGATGAAAGAATCCTAGTGTTACCATGCTGTAAACAATACAGCATTGAAGAAGGGCTAGCTAAACTGTGCGTGAACATTTGCACCATTATATTGAGGTGGCACACAATGCTAGGTCTCATGATTAAGGGCACACCCCTAACTGGATTGGCCACGCCTCTTGAATCAGTTTGCCAATCCCCTTTTAGATCATCTCCAGTTATTTTATCCAACTTAAAGCCCTGACAACGCCTGCATGAACATCATTATAGTGAAAAAATGCGTGCTTAGCTTCTAAAATAACGAGTGCAGTCCAACTAAATACCGGTGCGCCGAATACCAAGGCTGTGTTTTCCTAAATCCTCCTCATGCCTCTTAAAACAACTACTAGACACTCCCTGTCCTTTTATCTCACTTCTGCAGGTTCCTTCTGTCTCCCATCAAATGTCTGTCTTTTTATTCCTTCGACGTCACCCTTTGCAATGTGAGGCAGAAAAATAAGTACTGGAACCCAAAAATGAGTGCTGGTGCTCTTCACCGTCTCTAATTAAGCACTGAACATAATGTGAAAAAGAAGAACACCCTACAGTTGTATGACAGGGCTAAGATGAAAAGTGATTATACGCAAGGAAGTGACTGAAGGACAAATGCCCTAACTATGTTTTTTGATTTTTAAAGGAGCGGGGAAACCTTTTCATAGCAATGCAAAATGGTAATAAACTCCCAAATCAATGTTCCAAGTGGAGTGTTGCACTGAAGAGCTTTCCACACTTTAATTCTATGAAACCAGAACTGAATGTCAGCCCTCTGAGGCGTTGTGGGACTCCCCACTCCGTCCTGGGGCACTAAGCTGGCCCGGTTCCCGGGGAGCACACACCTAGCCTGATTTTAAAGGTCTTTAATTTGTGGCCACTGACACAGATAATACATTCTAGCCTGGTTTGCTCTTGGAGATTTCTGGTGGCTCCACAAGTCCCAGAGTATCATCCTTAAAAGGACACCTAGCTAGCAGTAACTGCCAAAATAATCTTTCAACCAGGACTCGCAATGCTTTCGAATACCATCATTATACAAAACTGGGTAGAGGACACTAAACAATGCTGACTGACTGGCCTGTTCTGAAATATGGGGTAGTCAAGAACTGCAACTGCAAGGACCCAGCATTCTTGGGGCACTAGAAAAAGTTGACCGAGACTGGGCTATATTGAATGACTAGTCCTTCTACCTATCCGTTAGACCAACTGACAATCAATGGATGCTCTGGGATAGCAGTATGTACCAGAAAACATTTAATGCAATGGGCCACAAGCTCCACTTTTCAAACAAGCTTTGCTTTATTCACATTTTGTAGACTGCGATGGGGTTTGGATCCAAAACATCTCAGCAGTAGACTAATCAGTAGAGCTATACTTTAATTCCACCAGACACGGAGGAAGCTTTCCTAGAGTAATTTCTGCAGCTAGGGAGACATTGTAATCCCACATTGACTGTGATGCTCGAGTAAGATGAAGTCCAGAGTGCTTCAGATTTATTGCCATAGACTGATATTGCCTTCGGCGATTTCCTCCACTTTGTTGATTTGATAGCAATGTGCAGGAGTTAAGACTGCGGAAATAAAAAAACTTTAGGTTGAGGGGTGGTATGTGAGGCTCGTGTCCATATGAGGTCAGGAGGTCATATTCAAAGCCATCGATGTAGCTACTCATTCATAACCTGAGCATCCAACCATTCACATGTTCGGATTATGGTTCATAGCTCAGCAACCATAAGTGCTAGGTAGTTATGGTTTCACTGTGGTGTTTCATTGTTCAACCTTTCAAAGAACAAGTTACTTACCTTCGGTAACCATGTGTCTGCATGAGAGACATGTAGCTATAGATTTCTTTCCTTTAGAATTACCACCAGGTGTCTGGATCCAGAGATTTTTTCTTTAGCAGTACCCCTGCACGTCAGTAGGTGGCATCGGTTGACTCTGCGCCCGTTGTTGGCATCATGTTCACCAGGATGATGTCACAGTGTCTATTTTGATGCCGCCCCTGCACACTGACGTAAGTTCTGATACGGCTTTCCATGCCAGAAGTGCAGAGCCTTGCAAGACGCTGACCACTGGTGCACATAACTAGGGCCATGGAAGGGAGTCCCTATACCTAGAAGTCAGTTTGCAGAACTGGGAGGATGGGTGGGTGGGTCGGTAAGGAATCTATAACTACATATGTCTCTTACAGATGCATTGTTAACAAAGGTAAGTAACTTGTTCATCTGAAAGAAACTGTAGTTATAGATTCATTATCTTTAGAATAGATACCCCAGCAATGCCAACCCCATGTGGGTCTGTGAACCAAGTTCACACCAGAAAGTCCTGGAGAACAGAGAGGCCGATGTAGCCGTCTCTTCGAACTTAGCTGTCCAGGCAATAAGGTTTGGTGAACGTGTGCAGAGATGCCCACATGGCCGCCTGACAGATTCAAGGAGTGGGACTCCACGCCCCAAGGCAGTAGCTGCCGTTGCCCTTGTGGAGTGAGCACACAGTCCCACTGGGGTTTCCTTTTTTCCCCTAGGAGTAGCAGATTTTAATGCATAGGACAACCTATCGAGAGATGGTGCGTTTTTGTACAGCCAGACCTTTCTTGGCCCCCACATATCCAATAAAAAGTTGATCGTCCACTTGGAAATCTTTTGTGCGGTTGAGATAGAAAGACAGCACATATTTTGGGTCCAGACGGTGGAGTATTTCATCCTCCTTGGAAGGGTGCGGAGGTGGGAAGAATGTGGGCGAAGTGAAGGTCTGTCCTATATGGAAAGAGGTAACCACTTTGGAAAGGAAAGAGGGCACTGTGCGAAGAACTACTTTCTCAGGATGAACATCAAGAAAAGGAGGTTTTGAAGACAAAGCCTGAAGCTCGCTCGCCCTGCGAGCAGAGGTGATGACAGCAATGAAGGCGGTTTTTAGAATGAGGAGCCTTAGAGGACAGTTGTGAAGAGGCTCTAAGGGAGCTTACATAAGATAGGTTAAGACCAGGTTCAAGTCCCACTGGGGCATTCTGAATGGAGAAGGAGAAAAAAGGTGAGTAATGCCCTTTAGAAATCTATTTACAATAGGGGACTTGAAAAGAGAAGTTTGATCAGGAAGGCGAAGAAAGGCAGATATCGGCGAAAGGTAGCCTTTTTCAGGGTGCCCAGGGCAGAGCCCTGCTGCGTCAAAGAAAGTATATACAAGGGAACCTCCGGAAGAGGGGGAGAAAGGAGATCCACAGCTTTTGCTATGCACCTTGCCACAAATTTGTTGTATCTGCAGGCGTGTACTGTTTAGTGGAGCCTGGCTGCCAAGATGACATTACAAACTTCAGGAGGAAGGTAAAAAGCTGTCAACTGTCGCCACTCAATCTTCACACAAGGGGTTGGAGGCTGCACAGGTTCAAGCGGAAGACCATCCCCTGCTGCTTTGACACAAGATCCTCCCAAAGAGGCAGTCTGATTGGAGGATCGATGGCCATGCTCAAGAGCTCGGGTACCAGACTCTTCGTGCCAAGTCCGGAGCCACAAGAATTACTTGGGCCCTGTTGCGCTTGATCTTCTTCAACACTCTGGGCAGAAGTGGCACAGGCGGAAAGGCGTACAAGAGGCCAGAATCCCACATGCGACGAAAAGCATCGCCGAGCGAGTGCCGCCTTGGAAATTCCAATGCGCAGAATTGCTGACACTGCGCAGTCTCTTCGGTGGCGAACAGATCTAACCAAGGTTCTCCTCACTGCTGAAAAAGACCTTGCACCACCTCAGAGTGAAGATGCCATTTGTGATCTATCATGCACGAACGGCTGAGTTAGTCCGCCCTGGCTTTCAGAGAACCTGCCAGGTGTTAAACCAAAATGAAAATGCCCTGATGTTCCAGTCACGTCCAAAGGCAAAGAGCTGCCTGACATAGGGTCAGGTCCACGACCCCACCCCACCCTGTTTGATGCAGTACCACAAGGCAGTGGTGTGGTCTGTGAACACCTGCACTACTCTTCCTTTGACAGAAGGAAGGAATGCCTTCAGTGTAAGATGGATCACCCAGAGCTCCAAAAGGAGACCCCTAATCTCCGCCTCTCCCAGGTTACCGCCCCATCCCAGAAGTGATGCATCCCAGAAGTGATGCATCCGTCACTACTATCAACTCTGGTTGGGGAAGGGAGAGGGATCTGCCGCTGACCTAGTCCTGGTTTGAGCCACCACTGTAATTGACGTGCAGTCCCCTCCGAGATCTGGACAACGTCAGAAGGTTTCCCTTGATGCTGCGCCCACTGGAACTTCAGGTCCCACTGCAGAGCCTGCATATGCCACCTGGCATGATCCACCAGCAAGATGCAGGAGGACATGAGGCCCAGCAGCCTCAGAGTCACTCACCGAAATCCAGGATAGAGGCTGAAACATCAGTACCATAGCCCGAATATCCCGGATTAACTGCTTGGGAGGATAAGCCAAAAACTGCACTGTATCCAGAACTGCTCAGATGAAAAGGAGCTTCCGAGAGGGAATCCGGTGTGACTTCGGCACGTTGACAGTGAACGCCAGTGAGTGCCGGAGGTCCATCGTAGTCTGGAGATGGGAGACGACAGCCAGTGGTCAAGATAGGGGAAGACTGAAACTCCTGATATGCGCAGATGAGCTGCGACCACCGCCATCACTTTCGTGAACACCAGAGGGGCACTGGTAAGGCCAAAGGGGAGCACGGTAAACTGAAAATGCTTATGGCCTACCGTGAAACGTAGGTAACACCGTAGGTAAGCGGTTGAGGGCACTGAGGTCTAAGATAGGATGCAGGCCTTTGTCCTTCTTGGGGACCAGAAAGTAGTGGGAATAGCAACCACAACCTACTTCTGGCATGGAGGGAGGAGTAGTCTTGAAGGGGAGGGAGTAGCCTCTTTGGACTGTCTGCAAAATCCACCTGGCTGACGTGATGTTTAACCAGTGGGGGAGGTGATGGCGAATTCTGCCGCCCACTGGCATTCGGTGGCCCTGAAAGGTCGGACTAGGAGGGCTTGGAGGCAGCTGCAGGTGGGTTATGGATAGACTGGCCCCCAGACCTGAGTTGCTGGGTCCCACGTCCACACAGAGGCTGGGTACCTTGCATGGGACGGTGGCTGGACTGCAAACATGGTGGGGCGCCCCTTCCGTAGCCACAAAAGGGGTGAAAAGCAGACTGTGGGGCGAGAGGTTGCTGTGAGGCACAAGGATCTGGCCATAGCCCTAGAATCCTTGAAGCGCTCGACTACCGAGTCTGCCTTGTCACCAAAAAGGCAACAGCCATCAAAGGCATGTCCAGTAGGGTGGATTGGACATCCCCCGACAAACCAGATGTCCTCAACCAGGTGTAGCGCCTCAAGGCTACTGATGTAGAAACCTTTCTGCCCAGAGAGTCGGTGGTATCCAGCCTACATCTGATTGTGAACTTAGCTACATCCCTACCCTCTGACACTGCGTGGGTGAGAACAGCCTGGGCCTCCGCTAGGCACTGAGATAGCACTTGTGCAATCATATCCCACACCATATGTTTATAACGGCCCAAGAAGCATGCAGTAATCACCGATGTATCGCTAAGCTGGCGGAAGAAAACATCTTCTTACCAAGGTGGTCCGGCTTCTTGGATTCCCTATCTGGGGGAGCAGTAGGGAATACACCCTTAGAGGACGAGACTTGGACCACCAAGCTCTTGGGGGTCGGGTGTTGGGGGAGGAAAAGTGGGTCGCCCGGTGCCTGACGGTGGCATTGGGCAATCATCCGGTCAACAGGAGCCCCTGGGCTGGGCTTGGACGAAGTGCCCAGAAGGACTTTGGTGAAGGCTTCATTAAAAAGGCAGAACGGGCTCCGAAGAGGCCGCTGACGGTTGAAGCACTTCCGTCAGGAGGTTAGTCCTAACTGCCACCGTAGGAAGCTCAAGGCCCAAGCCTCAGCCGCCCTACGCACCACCACTGCGTAGGAAGCTCCCTCCTCCATAGCCATGATAGGGGTGAGGGGAGAGCATGCCAAGGTCTGGGGAGGTATCCAAACCACATGCATCACCCAGTTCCTCTCCCCAGTCTGGTCAGCTAAGGGGTCCACAGACCCCTCCTAGTATTCCTCACCCTACTCTGATTGCCACTCAAGGCAGATAGGAGCACCTGGAATGAACTGGGGTACAGAAGTACGCTCCGGTGCCAGAACAGACTTCGGTCCAGCGCAGTGTTAAAGTCGGGGGTGAGACTGGGGTCAACGCGGGCCGGGGGCACAATCGACATTCGCGACGTTGTCACTGGAATCAGTGCTTGGGAAGGTATTGTGAGGTCGACCGGCGCCAATCCGGATGCAGGCCTGGATCTTCTGGGGCCCTAAGGCGCCTGAGCCGTTGGCATCGAAGGCCCAGGGACCCCAGCCAAGTCCGTGGGGCCCGAAGGCGCACCGATGGAGTCGGGCTGCCCAAAGATGCTGTGAAGCGCTTTGTAGAAAGCTCGAAGCTGGGCACGGGACACCCCGGCTCCTGGAAAAGGAGGTAAGCGCAGAGCCATCCCAGAAGCAGGCTCTGAGGGCGGAGCCAGAGAACAACAACGCTCCGGGACCTGCGTCACGTCAGCCGACGGACGGGGCAAAGGGCAACGGTGCTTCTTAGTCTTCTTCTTGTGCTTCAACTTATCCGAATATGAAATCTTGGAAGACTAATGCTGATGGTGGCTCCGCAACCGGTCCAGAGACCTTCCTCTCGACCGGGATCTCGAGCGGTGCAGAGCCGACTGCCCAGCCTCCAAAATTTTTCGGGACCGCTCCTGCAAAGACTTCGTGTTCATGGCCCGACAGTCAGAGCACGACTTCGGGTCGTGCTCGCGCTCCAGGCACCAGAGGTACAGGAGATTCGGATACGTGACGGACATCAGCTTGTGACAGAAGTCACAAGGCTTTAATCCAGTTCGGCGAAGGGATATCCCTCGTGCACCAGGAGTCGAAGACTCGAAAAAGGCATCAACAAAAAGTTGAAAAAGGTTCGCCAAAATCTGACTAAGGGTCAAGCTCTCTCCGGATCTGTGCTAAGCTGGCACAGAAAAAGAAAGAACTGACGTCAGTGCGCAAGGGGGGTGTCTAAATAGACACTGTAACGTCATCCCAGCGAACAGGACACCGGCCACGGACACTGAATCAACCAACACCACCTACCGACACGCCAGGGTACTGCTAAAGAAAAAAATCTCCAGATCCAGTCTGACGCGTGGGGGTAAATATAAAGGTAAGGAATCTATAACTACAGTCTCTTTCAGATCCGAATATTAAATGCCTATTTCTTTTCAAATAAATACCTCTCACTGCACAGTTACCAGAGTATCGACTTCTGCATTAGCTTGCATCTGATTATGTATAGGTTGGATATTTTGTTGGTCTCCCTGCATATCCTGAAACACAACTTTAACAAATTTGAAACGTAGTAGTCAGGCTGCTTACTCTTGGACTTAAGCAATGGAACAGGATTTCTCATCACCTTAAGTTCCTTCCCTCGTCACCTATACACAAAAGATTTATTTTCTATGTACTACGCATTTGCCACAAAGCTATCCACATATTGCACCCACTTACATGACATCTCTGATCACTAGATGCATCCCAGCCAAGTCCTGACATTCCAGCAAAGCATATCGGTTTTAGATTCTCTGATTTTAAAAAAAAGGTCATATTTGGAGGCAGAAGATCTCCAATAATTGCTTCCCACACCTGAACCCATACTAAGCAACTTTTCACAAAAAGCACTATTTTTGAACCAAGGATGCTGAAGCCTTTCTCACCTAGATGAGGAGATTCCATTTCTGGGTAACAATACACTCTATACAAAAATCAGAACTATAATATAAAATGTGATATCTACTTCAAGCCAGCTTCCCAAAGTAAGAGCAATCTGCAGGACCACAGTAGCTTTGGATAATCAAAAGAGAGTTTTGGCTCATCTATGCAAGCAACAGCATCCAGGGTCCTGGGCTAGCCAGGGCACTTAGTTTAATCTTGGAGGGTTGGAAGAGGGAGCAGTTCCTCCATGTCTAAAAATCAATGTCGATCAAAGTTTAATTTGCAGTGGGTTTTTTTTTAAAAAAAGTTGAGAAACTGGTCCCCTTTGTGCTCCACTTTAGAAAACACTGCAGTGTAACATCTGGGCACCCTTACATACTCTGTGGTAAGTACTGTAGAGTATGTAAGGCTACTGAGATGTTTGCACCGAGTACATACCTCTCAGAAACCTTACATACTCTGCAGTGATCACTGTGGAGTATGTAAGGGCGCAGAGGGGTACTTGGCTGCTCCATTTTCTTAGCGCAAAATGCATCCTTTTTTTAAAATAAAGATGCATTTTGTGCTCAGAAAAAAGCGCTAAATGCCAACTCTGCTCAGTCGCTGAAATTTAATGTAACTCTGTGGAATTCCGCCAACCACTCCTTCTGTAATGTGGAGTAGTATGGCACTCAGAGTAACCTTTGGTAATACAGTAAAGGACAAAGTAATCATGTACTCTCCTCCTTCCATAATTTTTTTGCAGGTCAAAGTAGTAAGCACTACCTGCTACAGCAACCTAACGCAGAATAAAGCAATGCAAGGTGAACTAGTCAAGTCAAGTCAAGCAAGCTTTATTCGACAATTGTCATAAAAGCATATAAAAATAGAATTTCATCAGTTATTAAAAAATATAAAATTAAAAAGCTTAAAATTCATTGTTAAAATACAACATAATTCATAGGTACTAAAGTGCTTGTTTAGCCACCTTAAGTTAATTCATCTCAAAAGTGGTTACACCGACAACAATTTGCTTCCGATTGCCAAAGCCCATCCTAGGAACTTGGCTACAGCTATGAACACAAGGGAATTATTACTAGTACAAATTATTCTAGCTGCAACCATACCACTCCTGATGCCCAGTAGCTTGCACATAGGTCGTAACCATATCCGGCGTGGTGCTGCATACACAGGGCATTCAAATAGTATATGATTAATTGTTTCCGAGGCGGCAGGGCAACCAGGACAGGCAACCATTGCACACCTGGCCAATCTAGATGTAAACGCTCCAACTGGTAGGCTGCTGATTCTCAGTTGGAAATAGAGCTTTCGGTCAAGGGGTTTAGTAATGACATCCCAAAAAGCTTCAAGATTTACCTAATCCTTGAAACCCAAAAAGGTGAACTAATTGTGTAATCTCCTAAAACATGACAGAGGGTAAAACAATCTGCTATTAGCTTAAATGTATAAGGGAAACAATTCATTTAGTCTTGTGAATGATCACACACTAGGAAGTCTACAATTCAATAAAGGAGGAAGGCAAGCGGAGTGATCCAACCTAATGCCGAGTAGAATAACTGGAGTAATTGTCTCTTAATTCAAAAGGATTGAAAAAACTGAGCTGTCACCTTCGCTAAACTAAACTAAAGGAGGATAAAATATTTTTTTCTGTGATCCAATTAAGGGAAAAGGAATAGAATAGCTCTCCTTCTCTAATGAAATGTAGAGTGATGTACTCCGAGAAATGCCTGTGATCCAATGCAGCAAGGTTAGGTAATCAGAGTAATGTCAGAGAAATATAAAAAAGTTAAAGTAATCTGAAATTACATCATACATTCTAAAATGGTAACACATTCAGAGTGAACGCCTGGTTCTGAAGTAGGATAAAGTATTTTTTTCTGTAAACGAACATAAAGCAAAGTAATCAGATCTGCTTCTGTAATCGTATGCAATTCTTATTCATGGAGGTTAACGCTGTGTGTTTCGAGTTATATAGTATGCTTCATACAATTAGGAACCGTGACACTATTGTATGGTTAATTTATACAACCCTTTGTACCCCTGACGAGGTGCTCTAGCGCTTTGTGGATGGGTAGAACGGTGCTCTGTTAGATACTTACAACATAACAGACATTTGTCACGAAAATTGTGTTACAATCTCTAATGCTGTTTATCTCAGTTACTATAGCAACAGAG
Organism: Lissotriton vulgaris; assembly: GCF_964263255.1. Taxonomy (NCBI): domain Eukaryota; kingdom Metazoa; phylum Chordata; class Amphibia; order Caudata; family Salamandridae; genus Lissotriton; species Lissotriton vulgaris. The sequence continues at coordinate 1,829,634,060 of NC_141687.1, forward strand.
AGGGGATGCCAGTACTGATACAAATAACCTTTCAGTAGTTTAAGACAATCAACCTGAAGTAAAATTCAAGGCTTGGAGCTGGTCAGTAGCTTTTATTATTTTGCTTAACGTTATCAAAGGACAATTGGTTCAAAATTAAACCGTATTACATGCTAAGTACAACAATGTGGGAAGGAAGGTCTCTCATTCTATCAGACATGTCACAGGCTTACAACAACCAATCATACAGGGACAGTGGGGGACATGAAACCATATATTACAGTGGACAATATTTACAGTGAACTGACAGATACAAAAAGGATAAAATAGGCCACAGTCTGCTGAATTTCTGGAGAGATTAGTTATAAAAATTATTATTTACATAAACAGTACATTCCTAACGCAGGTTTAAATAAATACAATTTTTGATGCAGTCAACCAAGTGGAAGAACAAGGTAATGTACAACTAGGGGTGAAAGAAATGGCAAAACAATTCAGCTCGGCTTGTCACCCAGGCAGACTTAAAGGTGGTGGAGGGCCTACGCGTTTCGAATCCTACAGGTAAGCGAGGATTCTCATCAGGGCCTTTGGTTCTGAAGAAAAAAGAAGAAACAGAGTGATTGTAAGATCAAAGGTTTGACCTCAAGTGTGTTTAAAAACGGATCAACATTAGAATCACCACTCAGTCCACACCCTCTCCTGTACAGCTTACCAGAACACGGTGTTAGCACATCCAAAAGTGGTTTATTCAGCATGTAAACTAGGGTGGGAGTTATTAGTACCTGCAATATCCGAAACAGACTAGAATTACATGACGAACTTGGATACAAGTGGTAGAGCGGTGGCACAAAATGAGTTAAGAGCTATTAATATTACCTGCTAACTTGTTTATAAATGATGCTTTATCAGGCGCAAGGTCAATTAGAAGGGCTGGAGTAGTCCTGAAAGATGGTAAACATACGCGTTTTTAGGAAGGGGTTTGCTAAAATTGTCATTCGAGCCGGTTGTAAAAGATAGCCTTTCGCTTTACCTGATATTTTAGAATCTCTAATCATATTTATGCCCACTGTCGCTATATTCTGCGTCGCTGTCGCTTTTATGGAGACACTGCCACCGAAGGCGTGGAGTTCAGTCAGAAGCCGAAGCTTAATTCAGCAATTTTGGATTACCAACTTAAACGGATAATGTACCTATAACAAAGCACACGCGGCGCTCATTAATATATTTGCAAAATAGAGACTCCCCTTAGTTGCGTGCAACGGCGAGACAGGGCTCAGCTGCTTACCGCGTTATAAAATACGGCGGGCGTGGTCCGCTAACCAAGGTTACAAACGCTCGTACAAATACACGATCCTGCAACAATGTAAAGAAACAGCGTATCAGTGTGCTATTTTTACCGGGTTTAACAAACGCGGTTTCTATATGAAAAACGGAAAGAACAATTTACCATCCATACTGCAACACACGCTGCGAGGGGATGATTTAATCCTGTCAAAAAAAGACAGAAGTATCTGAATTAGTTCTGCAACATGGGGCTTTTACTAGCAACTAACGTGGAGAGAGTTCCTTCCAATACTCACTTTCAAAGGTTCAGGCTGGCGACCATAGCGACGACGAACGCGAACAGAAGTGGTTCCCTTCAGGCAAAGGCGCCTAAGCAGACTGGGCTGCTGAAACAGGACCCTTAAGTACCGGTCATTCTCAAGGCCACACCCACCAGGTGTGCTGGCCGGTTGTGAAAAAAATGAGGGCAAGAATGAAAACCCGGGTCGGAGTAGTCACTTTCAGCACTTAGTATTGTACCTAAAATCTGCAGTATTAAACAGGCAAAAGCAGAGAATTAAAGCTTGAATATCTCACTCAATTCGTTTAAACCAGATACCGCAGTATCAAATTTCAATATCAAAAGGGCTTCCCGTTTTGACAAGGCAAGGTTCTGGTCACCACCTCGCGGATTTTTTTCCACTTTGGAAATTACAGTCCATTTCAAGTCACTCACAGAGTGTTGCATACGTGTCCAGTGGAGCACCAGAGGTGCATTTTCAACCCGCTTTTTGAGTCTTGATTTGTGCTGCGAGATCCTTTGCCGGATCTCTTGGTTGGTTTTGCCTATGTAAAGTAGGCGGCACGGGCATATGATACCGTAGACAACAAACTTGCTCTTGCAGTTACTGAAAGATTCATGTTTCCAAAATATTCCGCTGTGTTCGAACAATGAACCCTCGATTGAGGATTCACAACAGAGGCAAGTGCCACACTTGTGGTGTCCAAGAATCGGGGGCATCCCCATCATTTGGCGCAATGTGGCCGGTTTGGATGTTGGCAATTCAGCCCGGACTCCATAGTTGGCAATGTTGTTTTCCTTTTTGAAGGCAAATAAAGGGGTATCTACCAGGCTGTTATCCAAGTCTTTCACTAGATGCCAGTTTTGTTTTATGACCTTTTTCAGTTGGTTGGCATTAGGGCAGTATGTGGTAACACAAACCTGTCTTTTTAGTTCAGGTTTGGTCTTGCGTTCTAGAGTGGTCTCACGCGGTGTCCATTTCGCGCGTCTCATACAGTTCTTCACAAGTTTTTTAGGGTAACCTCTTTCGCATAATTTAGATGTTAACATCTCTGAGTGTTTTTGAAAGTCATCTTTGAATGTGCAATTCCTGCGAATTCGCAGGAACTGCCCATAAGGCAAGTTCTCTTTCAGGTTCCTCGGATGGTTACTAGAAAACATAAGTGATTTATTTCTATCTGTGGGCTTACTGTATAAAGTCGTGGCCAATTTCCCTTCAAAAGGGAAGACTTCCACATCTAGAAACGAAATCCTTTTGGTTGAGCTGGAAATACTGAACTTTATATCAGCAGTTCTATTATTCAACCATTGGTAGAACTGGTCCAGGGTGTTACTATCACCTGTCCATGTCATAAAAACGTCGTCAATAAATCGGAGCCATGCTCCGATATATTGAATGAAAGGGTTATTCTGGTAGATATATGCCTCCTCGTACATAGCCATGAATAGTACTGCCAATTCTGGTGCAAAGGGGCAGCCCATGGCTACTCCCTTGGTTTGATAATAGTACTCTCCATTAAAGCAGAAATAATTCTTCTTTAAGGCGAATGCTGCTAGGTCAATGATGAATTTGGTGGGCACCTGCATAGGTCTTAGTCTTGAATCAAGGTAGTGTGTTAGAACTGCTATCGCCTCATCCTGAGGGATCTGAGTGTATAGAGCAGTTACGTCCAGCGTAACAAGTATGTCTCTGTCTTCGTGAAACTCAATGTTTTCGAGTTTATTAATGAAGTCCGTTGTGTCCTGGAGATAGGACTTCACGCTAGTCATGAATTCCTTTAAGAAACAGTCTACATATTTGGCTGCCGGTTCTAATAGCGAGCCACAACCGGCGACGATAGGTCTGCCGGGGGGTTGGTGTGGGTCCTTATGTACCTTGGGCAGTACGTAAAACAACGGCACCTTGGGATGTAAGTTTTTTAGATATTCTAGCTCTTTAGATCCGACAAAGCCCCGAACGAAGCCTTCTTGTATGATGGAAAAAAGTTGGTTTTGTAGTTCAGAGGTGGGATCTTTCTTTATTTTACGATAGCAGCTGTTGTCAGCCAGCTGTCTCATGACTTCAGTAGTGTAGTCATTGATGTCCCATACTACAATTGCTCCGCCTTTGTCGGCTTGTTTTATTATGACAGTACTGTCATTTTTAAGGTTGTTCAGAGCTGTCATTTGTGCCTTAGAGGTATTAAATTTGACATATTTTCTTTCTTTTTCCATAGCTGAAATTGCTGACAATACGCTTTTTTCAAAAGTCAAAAGATTTTTTGGGACTTTACTAGCAGGGGGACAGAAGGAAGATTTGTTCTTTAGGCCCGTGACCTCCAAAGACTGGACACTGGGGGTATCTTTGAAGAACAAAGTAAGTCTTAATTTCCTGCAGAATTCAATAAATTCTGACTTCATTTTAACAAAGTTGGTTTTTTTGGAAGGGACAAATGAAAGGCCTTTGGCCAACACGTTTTTCTCATCAGCTGTTAGAACTTTTTTGGATAGATTGAAAATAGGCGACATATCTAATTTTTGTAATGTTGTCGTCTGGTTTTCATTTCCCAAGGGATGTTGATTCTCACTCGACCCCTGGGTAGGGATTGGCCTCTCCCTAAAAAATGAGGGTTGGAAGTTTGGTTTGGTTGTGGTTGGTTGGCGTTCCAGTTACGGTTCCTATTTGGACGGTTGTAATTACTGGTGGAATCACTGTCCGTTCCAGATGATGAAGTATCACTGAAGGAAATAAACTGCTTACGTGATCTTCCTTGGTTGCCTTGGAGGAAGCGTCTCGATTCGACCTTCGAATAAAAGTCAGCCTGCAAGTAGGGGTATATATTGTCTAAAGAAAAACTCTTTTTGTCCTTCTCAAATTGGTTTGACTTTTGAGTTATTGTATAATCTTTAAACTCTTGGACTTCTTTATTAACTTTGTCCAGGAGTGCCTTAGCATCTGCTATGGTAGGGTTGACACTTATGTCTGCCTCTAATTTAGAAATTTCAGCCAATTCCTCTTTTGATATACGAGCTGCTGTCTCTACTGTTAACACCATTAAATCTCTGCTACATTTAGTTTCTATCATGGAGAAGCCTTTCTTAAATATCGGGTCTTCTGTAAAAATTACAGGTATGTTTTTGATTTGCAAACCGGCAGGGATGGTGCCCTCCCGGAGGTGTTGCAACAAGAATCCTCAATCGAGGGTTCATTGTTCGAACACAGCGGAATATTTTGGAAACATGAATCTTTCAGTAACTGCAAGAGCAAGTTTGTTGTCTACGGTATCATATGCCCGTGCCGCCTACTTTACATAGGCAAAACCAACCAAGAGATCCGGCAAAGGATCTCGCAGCACAAATCAAGACTCAAAAAGCGGGTTGAAAATGCACCTCTGGTGCTCCACTGGACACGTATGCAACACTCTGTGAGTGACTTGAAATGGACTGTAATTTCCAAAGTGGAAAAAATCCGCGAGGTGGTGACCAGAACCTTGCCTTGTCAAAACGGGAAGCCCTTTTGATATTGAAATTTGATACTGCGGTATCTGGTTTAAACGAATTGAGTGAGATATTCAAGCTTTAATTCTCTGCTTTTGCCTGTTTAATACTGCAGATTTTAGGTACAATACTAAGTGCTGAAAGTGACTACTCCGACCCGGGTTTTCATTCTTGCCCTCATTTTTTTCACAACCGGCCAGCACACCTGGTGGGTGTGGCCTTGAGAATGACCGGTACTTAAGGGTCCTGTTTCAGCAGCCCAGTCTGCTTAGGCGCCTTTGCCTGAAGGGAACCACTTCTGTTCGCGTTCGTCGTCGCTATGGTCGCCAGCCTGAACCTTTGAAAGTGAGTATTGGAAGGAACTCTCTCCACGTTAGTTGCTAGTAAAAGCCCCATGTTGCAGAACTAATTCAGATACTTCTGTCTTTTTTTGACAGGATTAAATCATCCCCTCGCAGCGTGTGTTGCAGTATGGACGGTAAATTGTTCTTTCCGTTTTTCATATAGAAACCGCGTTTGTTAAACCCGGTAAAAATAGCACACTGATACGCTGTTTCTTTACATTGTTGCAGGATCGTGTATTTGTACGAGCGTTTGTAACCTTGGTTAGCGGACCACGCCCGCCGTATTTTATAACGCGGTAAGCAGCTGAGCCCTGTCTCGCCGTTGCACGCAACTAAGGGGAGTCTCTATTTTGCAAATATATTAATGAGCGCCGCGTGTGCTTTGTTATAGGTACATTATCCGTTTAAGTTGGTAATCCAAAATTGCTGAATTAAGCTTCGGCTTCTGACTGAACTCCACGCCTTCGGTGGCAGTGTCTCCATAAAAGCGACAGCGACGCAGAATATAGCGACAGTGGGCATAAATATGATTAGAGATTCTAAAATATCAGGTAAAGCGAAAGGCTATCTTTTACAACCGGCTCGAATGACAATTTTAGCAAACCCCTTCCTAAAAACGCGTATGTTTACCATCTTTCAGGACTACTCCAGCCCTTCTAATTGACCTTGCGCCTGATAAAGCATCATTTATAAACAAGTTAGCAGGTAATATTAATAGCTCTTAACTCATTTTGTGCCACCGCTCTACCACTTGTATCCAAGTTCGTCATGTAATTCTAGTCTGTTTCGGATATTGCAGGTACTAATAACTCCCACCCTAGTTTACATGCTGAATAAACCACTTTTGGATGTGCTAACACCGTGTTCTGGTAAGCTGTACAGGAGAGGGTGTGGACTGAGTGGTGATTCTAATGTTGATCCGTTTTTAAACACACTTGAGGTCAAACCTTTGATCTTACAATCACTCTGTTTCTTCTTTTTTCTTCAGAACCAAAGGCCCTGATGAGAATCCTCGCTTACCTGTAGGATTCGAAACGCGTAGGCCCTCCACCACCTTTAAGTCTGCCTGGGTGACAAGCCGAGCTGAATTGTTTTGCCATTTCTTTCACCCCTAGTTGTACATTACCTTGTTCTTCCACTTGGTTGACTGCATCAAAAATTGTATTTATTTAAACCTGCGTTAGGAATGTACTGTTTATGTAAATAATAATTTTTATAACTAATCTCTCCAGAAATTCAGCAGACTGTGGCCTATTCTATCCTTTTTGTATCTGTCAGTTCACTGTAAATATTGTCCACTGTAATATATGGTTTCATGTCCCCCACTGTCCCTGTATGATTGGTTGTTGTAAGCCTGTGACATGTCTGATAGAATGAGAGACCTTCCTTCCCACATTGTTGTACTTAGCATGTAATACGGTTTAATTTTGAACCAATTGTCCTTTGATAACGTTAAGCAAAATAATAAAAGCTACTGACCAGCTCCAAGCCTTGAATTTTACTTCAGGTTGATTGTCTTAAACTACTGAAAGGTTACCTGTATCAGTACTGGCATCCCCTCTCTGTTGCTATAGTTACTGGCTCAGCCATACTGATTAGAGCCACCCCCTTGTAGTTTTCTGGTTTATCTCAGTTGACACAAATTTTGCAAGTAGTATGCCAATCTGTTATTTAAAGCTGGCACAAAATGTTATGCAATCTGTCTTATCATATGTATTCAAGAGGTTGTGCAAACTGTCATGAAGGCAGTCATCCAGGCGAGTGCCATGCAGTCGCATAGTGATCATGTGAGTGGTCATGCAAGCTTATAGGGGCCATTTCGAAATAGTGGAACCAATTAAATACTATATGCAGTCAACTCAAAGCGACAGCGAAGCTCATGATGGTTGTGCTAAGCAACCAGGACTCACAGTATAAAATCAGCACAGGAATAATAGATTTCTAGTTTCTGGTGGCGGTCGAACCACCAGGAAGAACATAGAATGTCCTGCAATCAAATACAGGATAATGTAATAAGTAATTTCTCCTGTGATCTAATGCAGATTCAAGCAAAAGAAAGTAATCATCTTCTGTAACACATTAAACAAGGTAATTCATGTATAAACATGTACCTATTACAAGGTTACCATATCCAAGTAGCCTTCTCAACTTTAACTCAGGGTAATGTAAACAGTGCAGCGATACTCAAAGTACGCCCCGGGGTGCTGTATACTCGATTAAGCAATGACAGTAAAAAGATGTTAAATAAACAGGCAAGACTCAATTTAAAGATTAATCGAAGTTAAAGAAAGGAAGACTGTAGATTGTCTGCATCACTTAACGTTTGGAAAACCTTCATTTTTAAAGACATCTTGCAGCAAAAGTGTAAAAATAGGATAAAGTCTCTTCAAAATTAAACAAGCATTTACAATGCAATGGTTTTGCCTTTGTTAAAGTTAGAGCTATTGGCATTGCTCTTGACATTTTTATTTATGTTTTTTTCTAACATAAATAAATGGCATTGTCATTTACAATGTCAATAGCTTAATCTCTCGCAAATGCCACACACAAACACCCACAGAGAGCCCCCCCCCACACACACACAGAGCCCCCCACACACACACCCACACACACCCCCCACACACACACACACACCCTCACACACACACAGCCACACAGAGCCCCCCTCACAGAGCCCCCCCACACACCCACACAGAGCCCCCCACACACTGCAAGCCCTCCCCACACACTGCGAGCCCCACCCACTGCGAGCCCCCCCCACACACTGCGAGACCCCCCACACACACTGGGGATCAACATGAAAATAGGGCAATGACTGAGTTAGACCAAGAAGCAGGGGGTCAGTGTATTCTGCACTCCTCAATACGTTGAATAATAGTGGGGCTCACCAATCTATTGTCTTTGAATAAGTCAATAGGGACCCCATTTAGGCCCAGCACTTTGATACCTCCCTTCAGGGTAATTTTGGGGAATCACTACTATTTATGCTTCCTGGCATACACCCACACAGAGCCCCCCACACACACAGCCACACAGAGCCCCCCACACACACCCACACAGAGCCCCCCCCACACACTGCGAGCCCCCCACACACTGCGAGCCCCCCCCACACACTGCGAGACCCCCCCACACACTGCGAGACCCCCCCACACACACTGGGGATCAACATGAAAATAGGGCAATGACTGAGTTAGACCAAGAAGCAGGGGGTCAGTGTATTCTGCACTCCTCAATCCGTCAACCATCGACGGTTGTTCTGCCCACCACACTTTTGTTTAAGGAAGGGCAGTCAAAATAGGAGAAATGTACAATTACCCCAAATTCCTGTCAAAAGTTTCCATTGTGTCTCGACCATTGCTATCCTATTTTTCAACACAAACCACTTATTTTGGTTTTTTTTTCTTTACAACAGAAACATGCAAGTCGAGCTGGCATGACCAGCAGAATGCCGTCGTTGTGGCCATGGCCTGTTTGTGGGAGCCCTTTGCCAAAAAATGTTCACCTTCTGAAATATTAATATCTTCTTTTTAGCTTATGAGGCTCAAGGCTGTGTGGTTAGCAAACAAACATCAGACCAAGAAGGCTAAAATGAAAACTAATATATATGTTCTCCAGGTGGGGTACCAAGCACACAAAAGCAAATTTTTCCGCCAACACAGTAGAAACCTTAAATTACGGTGGGTCAGCTTCTTCTAGACCACAGGGGGCAGCAGCCCAACAGCTTCACTGCTAGCCTTCTGTGGTGTAACGTATTAAACTCAATGATATTCAGAGTGGGCACTCAATAGCTGAAATAAGTATTTAGTGGACTTTTTCCAAGGTACTCTCTTGTCACAAATTTTCTTTATTAAGTGTCTGGCAGCCTCTACATTTACGAAGACAAGGATCTTGCCCTAGTGTTGCAGGTGAAGTATTGTGTCGTGGCATCAGAAGCAGAATGTAAACAAACCATTACAACGGGTTTGTCTAGTTTGAACACATTTACTATTTCCAAAATACACTTCGACCTGAGTCACAGAAAATATATACGTGTCAATGACTTATTGCTTCAGAATATCTAAGAGGTCGATGGATTTTTCACAATCATAAGAGTGGCGAAGGGGCAGAAACATAATGGTCTCTTGGTCGCACCGTAGGTGGGGGCACCTGTGTTGGTGTACAGCCTCAGGTTTGAACCTACCCACCCTGTGCCCTGGGGGGTGGGGGGGGCACAATCGCTGCAGGGTAAACTCATGCACCCCCGAGCTGAGTAGGAACTGTGCTCCTCTGGCGTGCTGTGCAACCGCCCCCCACACTAACCAGGGGCCAGTGGGTAAGAGGGACACTGCAAGGCCTGACACACCCCAGAAGTACTTTCTCAACCAGGTGGTGGCCAGGGTCAGAAAGCAGGCCCCAGCACCAGAATATAAGTGCCCCTAATTGGCCAATCAGATGGCAAAAAAAGTGCCCGGAGTTAACAAACTGGGGCACTTCTGAACTTGCAGGGTGTAGAAGACGGAGTGTGTTTGGGCTTGCTGCAGGCAATGCTTGTTTTAATATCTGGGAAAACTAAAGTAATAAAAACTGGACCAACAGAGCATGAAACAAACCCCCAAACAGCCTGCCTCCTTGGACTAACCTCCACCAGACACCCTGCATTAAAAGTCCAGACAAAATGCATAACAGCCCAGACACCCTGCATAACAGCCCGACACCCTGCATTAAAAGTCCAGACAAAATGCATAACAGCCCAGACACCCTGCATATCAGCCCAGACACCCTGCATTAAAAGTCCAGACAAAATGCATAACAGCCCGGACGCCCTGCATACCAACCCAGACACCCTGCATTAAAAGTCCAGACAAAATGGATAACAGCCCAGACACCCTGCATTAAAAGCGCAGACACCCTGCATAACAGCCCAGACACCCTGCATAACAGCCCAGACACCTTGCATAACAGCACAGCCACCCTGCATAACAGCACAGACACCCTGCATATCAGCCCAGACACCCTGTATTAAAAGTCCAGGCAAAATGCATACCAGCCCAGGCACCCTGCATATCAGCCCAGACACCCTGCATTAAAAGTCCAGACAAAATGCATAACAGCCCAGACACCCTGCATAACAGCCCAGACACCCTGCATAACAGCCCAGACACCCTGCATAACAGCCCAGACACCCTGCATAACAGCCCAGACACCCTGCATAACAGCCCAGGCACCCTGCATTAAAAGTCCAGACAAAATGCATAACAGCACAGACACCCTGCATATCAGCCCCGACACCCTGCATTAAAAGCCCAGACACCCTGCATAACAGCACAGCCACCCTGCATATCAGCCCAGACACCCTGCATATCAGCCCAGACACCCTGCATATCAGCCCAGACACCCTGCATATCAGCCCAGACACCCTGCATATCAGCCCAGACACCCTGCATATCAGCCCAGACACCCTGCATATCAGCCCAGACACCCTGCATTATCAGCCCAGACACCCTGCATTAAAAGTCCAGACAAAATGCATACCAGCCCAGGCACCCTGCATATCAGCCCAGACACCCTGCATTAAAAGCCCAGACACCCTGCATAACAGCACAGCCACCCTGCATATCAGCCCAGACACCCTGCATATCAGCCCAGACACCCTGCATATCAGCCCAGACACCCTGCATATCAGCCCAGACACCCTGCATATCAGCCCAGACACCCTGCATTATCAGCCCAGACACCCTGCATTATCAGCCCAGACACCCTGCATTAAAAGTCCAGACAAAATGCATACCAGCCCAGGCACCCTGCATATCAGCCCAGACACCCTGCATTAAAAGTCCAGACACCCTGCATAACAGCCCAGACACCCTGCATAACAGCCCAGACACCCTGCATAACAGCCCAGACACCCTGCATAACAGCCCAGACACCCTGCATAACAGCCCAGACACCCTGCATAACAGCCCAGACACCCTGCATATCAGCCCAGACACCCTGCATATCAGCCCAGACACCCTGCATATCAGCCCAGACACCCTGCATTATCAGCCCAGACACCCTGCATTATCAGCCCAGACACCCTGCATTAAAAGTCCAGACAAAATGCATACCAGCCCAGGCACCCTGCATATCAGCCCAGGCACCCTGCATATCAGCCCAGACACCCTGCATTAAAAGTCCAGACACCCTGCATAACAGCCCAGACACCCTGCATAACAGCCCAGACACCCTGCATAACAGCCCAGACACCCTGCATAACAGCCCAGACACCCTGCATAACAGCCCAGACACCCTGCATAACAGCCCAGACACCCTGCATAACAGCCCAGACAAAATGCATAACAGCACAGACACCCTGCATATCAGCCCCGACACCCTGCATTAAAAGTCAAGGCAAAATACATACCAGCCCAGACACCCTTCATACCAGCACATACACCCTGCATTAAAAGCCCAGACAGCCTGCATTAAAAGCCCAGACAGCCTGCATAACAGCCCAGACACCCTGCATAACAGCCCAGACACCCTGCATAACAGCCCAGACACCCTGCATAACAGCCCAGACACCCTGCATAACAGCCCAGACACCCTGCATAACAGCCCAGACACCCTGCATAACAGCCCAGACACCCTGCATAACAGCCCAGACACCCTGCATAACAGCCCAGGCACCCTGCATAACAGCCCAGGCACCCTGCATTAAAAGTCCAGACAAAATGCATAACAGCCCCGACACCCTGCATAACAGCCCAGACACCCTGCATATCAGCCCAGACACCCTGCATATCAGCCCAGACACCCTGCATATCAGCCCAGACACCCTGCATATCAGCCCAGACACCCTGCATATCAGCCCAGACACCCTGCATATCAGCCCAGACACCCTGCATATCAGCCCAGACACCCTGCATATCAGCCCAGACACCCTGCATATCAGCCCAGACACCCTGCATATCAGCCCAGACACCCTGCATATCAGCCCAGACACCCTGCATATCAGCCCAGACACCCTGCAAATCAGCCCAGACACCCTGCAAATCAGCCCAGACACCCTGCAAATCAGCCCAGACACCCTGCAAATCAGCCCAGACACCCTGCAAATCAGCCCAGACACCCTGCAAATCAGCCCAGACACCCTGCAAATCAGCCCAGACACCCTGCAAATCAGCCCAGACACCCTGCAAATCAGCCCAGACACCCTGCAAATCAGCCCAGACACCCTGCAAATCAGCCCAGACACCCTGCATTAAAAGTCCAGACAAAATGCATACCAGCCCAGGCACCCTGCATATCAGCCCAGACACCCTGCATTAAAAGCCCAGACACCCTGCATAACAGCCCAGACACCCTGCATAACAGCCCAGACACCCTGCATAACAGCCCAGACACCCTGCATAACAGCCCAGACAACCCTGCATAACAGCCCAGACACCCTGCAAATCAGCCCAGACACCCTGCAAATCAGCCCAGACACCCTGCAAATCAGCCCAGACACCCTGCAAATCAGCCCAGACACCCTGCAAATCAGCCCAGACACCCTGCAAATCAGCCCAGACACCCTGCAAATCAGCCCAGACACCCTGCAAATCAGCCCAGACACCCTGCAAATCAGCCCAGACACCCTGCATTAAAAGTCCAGACAAAATGCATACCAGCCCAGGCACCCTGCATATCAGCCCAGACACCCTGCATTAAAAGCCCAGACACCCTGCATAACAGCCCAGACACCCTGCATAACAGCCCAGACACCCTGCATAACAGCCCAGACACCCTGCATAACAGCCCAGACACCCTGCATAACAGCCCAGACACCCTGCATAACAGCCCAGACACCCTGCATAACAGCTCAGGCACCCTGCATTAAAAGTCCAGACAAAATGCATACCAGCCCAGGCACCCTGCATATCAGCCCTGACACCCTGCATTAAAAGCCCAGACACCCTGCATTAAAAGCCCAGACACCCTGCATAACAGCCCAGACACCCTGCATAACAGCCCAGACACCCTGCATAACAGCCCAGACACCCTGCATAACAGCCCAGACACCCTGCATAACAGCCCAGACACCCTGCATAACAGCCCAGACACCCTGCATATCAGCCCAGACACCCTGCATATCAGCCCAGACACCCTGCATATCAGCCCAGACACCCTGCATATCAGCCCAGACACCCTGCATATCAGCCCAGACACCCTGCATATCAGCCCAGACACCCTGCATATCAGCCCAGACACCCTGCATATCAGCCCAGACACCCTGCATATCAGCCCAGACACCCTGCATATCAGCCCAGACACCCTGCATATCAGCCCAGACACCCTGCATATCAGCCCAGACACCCTGCATTATCAGCCCAGACACCCTGCATTAAAAGTCCAGACAAAATGCATACCAGCCCAGGCACCCTGCATATCAGCCCAGACACCCTGCATTAAAAGCCCAGACACCCTGCATAACAGCACAGCCACCCTGCATATCAGCCCAGACACCCTGCATATCAGCCCAGACACCCTGCATATCAGCCCAGACACCCTGCATATCAGCCCAGACACCCTGCATTATCAGCCCAGACACCCTGCATTATCAGCCCAGACACCCTGCATTAAAAGTCCAGACAAAATGCATACCAGCCCAGGCACCCTGCATATCAGCCCAGACACCCTGCATTAAAAGTCCAGACACCCTGCATAACAGCCCAGACACCCTGCATAACAGCCCAGACACCCTGCATAACAGCCCAGACACCCTGCATAACAGCCCAGACACCCTGCATAACAGCCCAGACACCCTGCATAACAGCCCAGACACCCTGCATATCAGCCCAGACACCCTGCATATCAGCCCAGACACCCTGCATTATCAGCCCAGACACCCTGCATTATCAGCCCAGACACCCTGCATTAAAAGTCCAGACAAAATGCATACCAGCCCAGGCACCCTGCATATCAGCCCAGGCACCCTGCATATCAGCCCAGACACCCTGCATTAAAAGTCCAGACACCCTGCATAACAGCCCAGACACCCTGCATAACAGCCCAGACACCCTGCATAACAGCCCAGACACCCTGCATAACAGCCCAGACACCCTGCATAACAGCCCAGACACCCTGCATAACAGCCCAGACAAAATGCATAACAGCACAGACACCCTGCATATCAGCCCCGACACCCTGCATTAAAAGTCAAGGCAAAATACATACCAGCCCAGACACCCTTCATACCAGCACATACACCCTGCATTAAAAGCCCAGACAGCCTGCATAACAGCCCAGACACCCTGCATAACAGCCCAGACACCCTGCATAACAGCCCAGACACCCTGCATAACAGCCCAGACACCCTGCATAACAGCCCAGACACCCTGCATAACAGCCCAGACACCCTGCATAACAGCCCAGACACCCTGCATAACAGCCCAGGCACCCTGCATAACAGCCCAGGCACCCTGCATTAAAAGTCCAGACAAAATGCATAACAGCCCCGACACCCTGCATAACAGCCCAGACACCCTGCATATCAGCCCAGACACCCTGCATATCAGCCCAGACACCCTGCATATCAGCCCAGACACCCTGCATATCAGCCCAGACACCCTGCATATCAGCCCAGACACCCTGCATATCAGCCCAGACACCCTGCATATCAGCCCAGACACCCTGCATATCAGCCCAGACACCCTGCATATCAGCCCAGACACCCTGCATATCAGCCCAGACACCCTGCAAATCAGCCCAGACACCCTGCAAATCAGCCCAGACACCCTGCAAATCAGCCCAGACACCCTGCAAATCAGCCCAGACACCCTGCAAATCAGCCCAGACACCCTGCAAATCAGCCCAGACACCCTGCAAATCAGCCCAGACACCCTGCAAATCAGCCCAGACACCCTGCAAATCAGCCCAGACACCCTGCAAATCAGCCCAGACACCCTGCAAATCAGCCCAGACACCCTGCATTAAAAGTCCAGACAAAATGCATACCAGCCCAGGCACCCTGCATATCAGCCCAGACACCCTGCATTAAAAGCCCAGACACCCTGCATAACAGCCCAGACACCCTGCATAACAGCCCAGACACCCTGCATAACAGCCCAGACACCCTGCATAACAGCCCAGACAACCCTGCATAACAGCCCAGACACCCTGCAAATCAGCCCAGACACCCTGCAAATCAGCCCAGACACCCTGCAAATCAGCCCAGACACCCTGCAAATCAGCCCAGACACCCTGCAAATCAGCCCAGACACCCTGCAAATCAGCCCAGACACCCTGCAAATCAGCCCAGACACCCTGCATTAAAAGTCCAGACAAAATGCATACCAGCCCAGGCACCCTGCATATCAGCCCAGACACCCTGCATTAAAAGCCCAGACACCCTGCATAACAGCCCAGACACCCTGCATAACAGCCCAGACACCCTGCATAACAGCCCAGACACCCTGCATAACAGCCCAGACACCCTGCATAACAGCCCAGACACCCTGCATAACAGCCCAGACACCCTGCATAACAGCCCAGACACCCTGCATAACAGCTCAGGCACCCTGCATTAAAAGTCCAGACAAAATGCATACCAGCCCAGGCACCCTGCATATCAGCCCTGACACCCTGCATTAAAAGCCCAGACACCCTGCATTAAAAGCCCAGACACCCTGCATAACAGCCCAGACACCCTGCATAACAGCCCAGACACCCTGCATAACAGCCCAGACACCCTGCATAACAGCCCAGACACCCTGCATAACAGCCCAGACACCCTGCATAACAGCCCAGACACCCTGCATATCAGCCCAGACACCCTGCATATCAGCCCAGACACCCTGCATATCAGCCCAGACACCCTGCATATCAGCCCAGACACCCTGCATATCAGCCCAGACACCCTGCATATCAGCCCAGACACCCTGCATATCAGCCCAGACACCCTGCATATCAGCCCAGACACCCTGCATATCAGCCCAGACACCCTGCATATCAGCCCAGACACCCTGCATATCAGCCCAGACACCCTGCATATCAGCCCAGACACCCTGCATATCAGCCCAGACACCCTGCATTAAAAGTCCAGACAAAATGCATACCAGCCCAGGCACCCTGCATATCAGCCCAGACACCCTGCATTAAAAGCCCAGACACCCTGCATAACAGCCCAGACACCTTGCATAACAGCACAGCCACCCTGCATATCAGACCAGACACCCTGCATATCAGCCCAGACACCCTGCATATCAGCCCAGACACCCTGCATATCAGCCCAGACACCCTGCATTAAAAGTCCAGACAAAATGCATACCAGCCCAGGCACCCTGCATATCAGCCCAGACACCCTGCATTAAAAGTCCAGACAAAATGCATAACAGCCCAGACACCCAGCATAACAGCCCAGACACCCAGCATAACAGCCCAGACACCCAGCATAACAGCCCAGACACCCAGCATAACAGCCCAGACACCCAGCATAACAGCCCAGACACCCAGCATAACAGCCCAGACACCCAGCATAACAGCCCAGACACCCAGCATAACAGCCCAGACACCCTGCATAACAGCCCAGACACCCTGCATAACAGCCCAGACACCCTGCATAACAGCCCAGACACCCTGCATAACAGCCCAGGCACCCTGCATTAAAAGTCCAGACAAAATGCATAACAGCACAGACACCTTGCATTAAAAGTCCAGACAAAATACATAACAGCACAGACACCCTGCATATCAGCCCCGACACCCTGCATTAAAAGTCCAGGCAAAATACATACCAGCCCAGACACCCTTCATACCAGCACATACACCCTGTATTAAAAGTCCAGACAAAATGCATAACAGCCGAGTCACCCTGCATAACAGCACAGACGCTCTGCATTAACAGGCCAGACAAAATGCATAACAGCCCAGACAAAATGCATAACAGCCCAGGTACCCTGCATTAAAAGTCCAGACAAAATGCATATCAGCCCCGACACCCTGCATTAAACGTCCAGACAAAATGCATACCAGCCCAGGCACCCTGCATTAAAAGTCCAGACAAAATGCATACCAGCCCAGGCACCCTGCATTAAAAGTCCAGACAAAATGCATATCAGCCAGACACCCTGCATTAAACGTCCAGACAAAATGCATACCAGCCCAGACACCCTGCATAACAGCCCAGATACCCTGCATTAAAAGTCCAGACAAAATGCATAACAGCCCAGACACCCTGCATACCAACCCAGACACCCTGCATTAAAAGTACAGGCAAAATACATGCCAGCCTAGACATCCTGCATAACAGCCGAGTCACCCTGCATAACAGCCGAGTCACCCAGCATAACAACCCAGACGCTCTGCATTAACAGGCCAGACGCTCTGCATTAACAGGCCAGACGCTCTGCATTAACAGGCCAGACGCTCTGCATTAACAGGCCAGACGCTCTGCATTAACAGGCCAGACGTCCTGCACTGACAACCGCAGGGAACATATCCTGGCGCCCCCGACACCCTGCAAGGGCTGCCCCATCCTCTGCACAGGCCTCCCCCAGACGCCCTGCATTACCAGTGCAGAGTCCCTGCACCGACAACCGCAGATAAAGTATCCTGCCGTGCCGCTTCCAGACTTCTTGTGCGGGCTGCTCATACCCTGCAAAGGCCTTTCCCAGACACCCTGCGTTAATAGTCCAGACACTCTGCACTGACAAGCAAATAAAACGCCCCGGCGCTTCCAGACACTGCACAGACCCGGCTGGACACCGTGCATAGCCACCCCCCAGACTACGCATGAGACCCAAAGAGGACCCCTCCATACAGTAGCCCCCCCCAGCCCACACCCCCCAACAATCACCTTAAATTAATCCCCAAAATACCATGTATCATGTTCGCTCTGGCAGCCAGCGCCGGTACACGGTCCCACTCCGCACTTCTGCATATTTACTTACAATCAATCATAGCGCCTCGACGCGAGCCGCTGCACGGCAGTCTTGTTAGTACGCATGCAACGACCAGCCAATGGTTTCCACAGCTGAAGGTGGCTGGGCTGAGGCGGTCGTAAACTTCATGTACACACACACACACACATATATAACAATGGTATTTACAGAATGACGCGGGGGCAGGTGTCACATTGTGACTAGCACGCGCTTCTGCAGTGCCCCAAACCCTCTCTGACGCCCCGTTGTATAGCGCCTAGCCTATGGCCCTGGATGCCCTGACCCCTGCATTGCCTCAGACTCTACACTGCCTGCCCCTTTGTACCACCCAAGCCCCCCTCAGCATTGCCCCATGGCATTTTCCAGACCCTACTTTATTACCCCATCTGCAGTGCCCTAGAGCCCTGCACACCGCCTGTGCTCATCTGCAATAGACAAGCCCTCCTCCCTGCCCCGTGGTGCTGCCCGGGGGTCCCTGCATCACCCATCCCTGCCTGCAGTGCCCCCTCCCATTGCCCTTGCATCCAGTGCCAGGCTCCCAGCACCCCCTGCATTGCCCCATCACCCCTGCATCCTGCCAGCCCCTCCCCTGCATTGCCCCATCACCCCTGCATCCTGCCAGCCCCTTCTCGTTGCATTGCCCTCACCTGGCATTGCCCCCCTCATCTGGTACCCCGGCCCCATCCCTGCCCTCCAGTGCCCCCTCTCTCATCTGCACCCCTGCCCCTGTCACTCACCCAGCACCCCGGCCTCCGGCTCCCCCCGGGGGTCCCCGGGCTCGGCTCTCCCGGGCATGCTACGGCTCTCTACCGTGCTCCGGCCAGGGGGACGCGCCGATCCGCCCTGTGCAGCTCCGGAGAGGAGGGACAAGGCAGGGCGCGGGGCGGGCGGGCGCCGCACACACACTATCGTGCCCGCTGACAGCGGCGGCTCTGTGGATCCTGGGCGCGCGCGGACCCGAGGCGGGCGCAGGAGGGAGAGATACGGAAACCGCGCACGAGCGGGCCTAAAAACCTCACAATGTCCGCGCAAACAACAAGGATCCTGCGGTTCACTCCCACTATCGCCATAACCCAGTCACCGGCCGGGAGAAAACAAACACACAGCATTGGCTCCTTGGATCACCGCCACTGTCTCCTCAAAGTGTTAATTGGGAGGGATGGTTTTTTGACAGGGACTGCGGATTACTGGCTGTCCACTCCTCCTCCGGATGACGTGGCGGAGGCTCGGCCCGCTGGGCCAATCCCAGCGCGGCCCTGGCTGGAGGCACACGGCTGCTTCCTTCGGGCCGGATCTCGCTGCGGGCAGTATCTCCGGTCTCCCTCATAACACGGGAGACCGGCAAGGCAGGAAATGGCTTCCCCAAGGAAGGGGGAAGCGGAAACCACGTCCTCCCGGCCCCGCCCACAACCAGGCGGCGGGCCGGACATCTTCTTCCGGTGTTTCCAATGCCGGCCCAGATTCGGGGGCGTTCCAGAGAACAGGCTTTCGGCTGACATCGCCAAAAGCCAAAAATTCTCGGGAACCCCCCGAATCTGGTCCTGCATTGACGGACAAACGTGTCTTCCAATGGCTAGCCTCCATTTATGGAGCTAGCCAATGAAAGACGGGGGCGGATTCCCAGCCCCCATACTATACTCATTAGCTTTTTCCTAGCACATGCGTACTTCGTACGCATTGGCTAGGCAAAACCTAAAAAAATATATGTTACATTAACATGCAGAAGTGTTTCACCTTAGCTCACTATTGGTATTGGTACTTCACAATGCACTAATAACAGCTGTTGTACTAAGAGGCTATTCAGTGGTTATGTGCACTCTTTGGACGGCCTGAGTTCTTAGAATACATGAACAACATTAGAGTTTAATAAATCAAACCCAGGAGAAGGTTTTTTTTTATGGCGGAATCCTAAAGTCAAGTATTTCAAGGTGCTCTCATATGGGATAATGAAGAGGTAAAGTAAAATAAAAGAATTGCCTAGGATCACAAAGTTTGATTAGCTGGAGAAGCCAGAATTAATCTCAGATTTTCTTGTTTCATATTGTGCAGTTCAGCCACTAGATTCGTATTGTTTGCTTTTGCTCCCCCACCTCACTAACCCTCTCCAACTTCACTAACCCCCACCTCAGTATCCACCCTCTCCAAGCAACCCTCCCTCCTGACCGCCACCCTACCGGCATCAATGAGGCAAGGGCCTAATTTAGAAAACAGTGTGTCGGTGCCTGAAGCTCTGGTCAGAAGCCCATGGCCAGTTCAATTAAACGCCAGTGTGTCGATTATCAAGGCTGGTAGTCTTAAATCCAGCCCATGCCTCTTTAATCCGCTACCAGACACTCGCTGTTCCTTTATTTCGCACTTGCATGTTCCTGCTTTCTCCCTTTGTGACGACTTTACCATCCTTCTCCTGCTCTGTCTTTCCTATCTAAAAAGAATAATTGATGGACAGAATGCTGAACAATGTCAAACATTCATCCAGTACAGAGACCTGGTCCTAAAGCCATAGTTTTTACTCCCCACCATGCCAATTCAGTTTAACCCCAGCTATATGCAAATCAGATTTGATCCTGCTCCCCATGGAAACAGTCCAGCCCAAACTGCCAGGTCCTCCCTGAACCGGAAGCAAGCATCCTGGGACCGGTACTGGGTATCACCACTCGTCAGCCAGGCTAGCTTGAATCCAGAGGCACAATGAGCCCAGGACCCATGTCTTGGCATACCCGTCCCAATCGGCGTGACAAATGCAAAAAAGAGCAATTGATGGACAGAATGTTGAACAATGTCAAACATTCACCCCCAGTATGGAGTACTAAAAAAAAAAAATAAAAAAAAAAAAACACATTCCATCCATTAATTTTTGTCTTTTCCATTCTTGCCCCAAGTGCACCGGATATGCCAAGGCGTTGGTCCCAGGCTCACTGTGCCACTGCATTCCAGCTAGCCTAGCTGATGAGGGGTGATGTCCCGAAACCGGTCCCAGGAGGCTGGTTTCTGGTTCAGGGAGGATCGATCTTGGCATTTCCGGCTGGGCTGTTCTCATGAGTAGCAGGGTCAAGAATGATTTGCATATGGTTGGGTCTAAACTGGGGTGGCATGGTGAGCAAAATAACAATGGATTCATACCTAGATCTCTTGACCTGGGTGAATGTTTGATTTGTTCTGCATTCCATCCATCATTTGTATGTCTTTTGTGGCATTTCCGATCTGCATATTTTTTCCCTCATGCGTTCGGAGAATATCTATTGGGGGAAAAAAAAAAAAAAGAGGGCTGATCCCCAAAAATAAGTGATGGGTCTCCCCCACCGGCAACCACAAGCTCAAATTAATTACTGAATGTGACCACTGGTCACATCACAGACCAAACTTTTTGGACCCTGGCAAAATGTTTGCGAGTGTCCTTGCAACAGGGAACGTTCAACAGAGCAATTTACTTCTGTAATGATGTGCAAAGTAATGTAATCAAAATCTTCCGTGCTCTGATGCAGCCTAAAAGAGTTACAGCTATCTAGTTCTGTGCCCTACCATAGTTATCTTCTGCAGCCAAATACAGGGTAATATCAGTTATTTTTACGTACATTCTAAAGTAGAATAAACAATCCAAATAGTCTTTTTGCAATCAACCACCATGTAACTTCCTTCTGTCATCAAACATAAGGAAATGTGTCCAAAGTAACCCAATCCTGCAGCATAACGCAAGATAAATGGGATTAATCCGCATTTATTCTAAAGCACTTTAAAGTATGCAGAATAGTCTTTTGTCATCCAGCGCGGGGCATATAGGGAAGTAATAAAATTATCTTTGGTATTCTGTTGCACAGTAGAGAATTGTGACCACATAATATAGTTACTGTGTGATACATTAGAAAAAAACAATTGCCTTGTACCTAAAACATGTTGGAATTGTATCTTCTAAAATCTAATGCAGGGTTAATTAATACGAATATTTTCTTTTCAATTTAATGCAGGATAAAGTAGTCGAGTAATTTCCTTCTATGGTATAAAACAGGTTAACACAGGTAAATTAGAGTAATCTCCTGTAATCAACTAATAGTAATTCACCTTCTGTAATTTAACACAGAGTAAAAGTAAACTGAGACCAATCCTTCTGTGACTGCAGAAGATTAATTAATTACTTGGATTGCTTCACAATCAGTGAAAATATTTCATTTTCAAATTTTTCCATTACACATCATTCTTAGCAGGCAGGATTCGGATAAAACATGTAATCTAACATGTCCATCTTTAAATCTATCCCATGAAAGTAAACTATTAACAATCTATTTGCCTCCCATGCATCAACCCTTTATAAATTCTTCCTATAAGAAGACTAAGGTCCATGTTGAGTCTGCAGTGCTTCTGCGAGAAACTCAGAAAACAGAATTGACTGCTAAGTGAAGACACCTCTAGATATTTTCCAGTGTCTGATCCATGGCCTTAGTTTTGGCTCTGAAGGTTACACCCATCACAGAACTGGCGCTGGCACCCATTTTCCAGTGCACTACACATGTTGAAGTGCTCACGGATACTCCCGGGACGGTTCAAAAAGTACTATTTTGTACTCATTAGCTGATTATATTACCAGTACACCCACGGAATTTGAAAATGTTCCAGGAAAAAAAAAACATGGAGAAGCAAACACTGCACTGGGAATGTAACACAAGTGAGAAACTTGGGGCTGCTAACTTACGGTTCCCCCTCACATGACTTTTCTTACTGCTTTCGTGATAAAACCGACTATATTCTCATTCTTAACTCATCGAATTTCTTGCCTTCCCAGTACCCACTTCTCTTCGGTACTTTCTAGAAAAAATTTAGTGTTCAGCAGGTGTCTAGCTAGATTAAGCCGCTTGTGCAGTCCTCAGGGCGTACTATCTACCAGCACATTATTTTCTGTATATAAAGGACTTGCAATTTAATGTTTTACTCTTTGGGGGCTCACAAGGCTGGCCAAGTAAATCAATGTAAATATATACTAAATATAAAATACGGAGGGTTGCTCCAGGGGTCACACTGTGAAAAGTTATATTAATGGCAGCATTACAGCCTTTTCCCACCAGTGTTGCGTGGCTTCATTCCTTTGCTCTTTATAGTGCCAACTCTGCCCACACTGGGTTTTAGAACGGTGCATACGTAAAGTAGAGATTTGCAACAGCATTTTGTGTATACACATTGTTTGTATTAGCAAGCAAAGGTAATGCAGAAGCAGCAGGTCTTTTATAAGCAAGGCTGGTCTGTGTACGGGATATAAGCAAATAAGCACTAACAGAGCAAATGCGTGCAGCTGGTACTGGCTGCCTGCCATTTGGCTTGAGCAATGCTTTTTTTGTTTTGCCATAGTTTTTGTAAACATTTTTGTGGTGGCAGCCAACCGGGCCCTCTTATTCTTTTTTTTTTTAAAGAAAAACACCCTTGCCTAAAATAAATATTTTTTGGTCTCAAAAAGCAAACATACCATAGAAGTCCCTGACACTGAAGGGAACTACTTTGCGGGTGAAAGCACTCCTTGTGAAAGGGAAAAATGTTGGCACTTACAGTGCAATGCAGTTAGCTAATGGTTAAACTGTGCTGACCCATTACCCCAATGTGAATGGCAATTACAGACGGCTGGCTCGAAGCCCCTATTATTAAGTACCATTATGTCTATAATTTTAGTAAATTTAATAGGTATAGACTAACGCCAGACTTAAAGGCGTAAATTGAACCAATCAGTTACTTTTGCCACTTACATGAAGGATAGTATCATGAAGTGCAACCAGAATTAAAACAAGATAGTTATACAAGTTGAAACGGTTGCATCATTAAGTCACTTTTAGTAGTAACTGACAGAGCGCAGGAGGGATACCAGGCTCTAAACATCCAGGGCAGTCAATGAAGATATTTGTTACACTTATGACCAAGACAGTGAAAATGCAGCAGGGCAAGCTTGCAGGACACGGACTGGCAAAACTGGTATATATGGGGAGTGGCATTATTAAGATGCATAGTCCAAATAAACATGGGTAAGGAATAGCTAGCAGAGTCAGAAAGTAAAGTGGATAGGGAAGGAGTAACAACAGCAATGCAAAGTACAGTCGGGAGGATCAGAGCATTGCAACTCTTAGTTTATAGGAGCTGGACAATACATCTTTAAAGGCAGAGAGAGAAATAATGTGGAGCGAGGAAATAGTTTGCAGTGTGAGAGGAAAATATCTGCAGACAAAGCCCATCCAGGTCTCTGAGCACCAAGAGTTGCACACTGTTACTCCAAAATTGTTGTTGCTAAGCAGCCAGATGTAGAAGCTGGCCACAGAGCATGTTGTTAAAGAGTGAGGTAAATACCAGAATGAGTTAGCAGTCTTGCTATGACAGTCTTCCAGTTTTAGGACATTGGTTTCAGACCGGTGAGCGAAGAACGGTCTTCCTAAAAAGTGAAGTGTAGAGAGAGAGATTACCTGAAATGAAGGCCTATACCAGATCCAGAAATGCCAGATTTGAATTGCTCTGCCAATTCCTTCATGCCTAGAGTGCAGTTTCTTTTTCAGGACCCACAATATTCAGCTGCTGAGAAACCTTAGAAGAACAAAGCTTTGACTGAATTTGAAGCCATCTAATAAAACCCTTACCTTGAGGTCAAGCAATGTTGTACTGCTCTAGCACCACCAGTCATTACATAAGACTCCATAAACAAGGGTGCAATAACCCACTTGCACTAGAACCTTAGAATTCCAAATTATGTGAATATAGGCGCTAAAACGACACCCGCCAAATGTTATTCTGATAATAAATATCAGAGTATGACCCATCAGTGCCTTGGGAATGTCTTGGCATTATTGATCTTTAGATAGTAGACACCTCATCCTCCAGCTGCATTTTTATTTCATACCCTGTGAGAGTGGACGATCTCCCATTGCACTTGGATCTCAAAATATACTGGTTAACTTTCCAAGTCAACACTGTGACCAAGTTGGAAAGTGAACCGAGGACAGGACACACACCATCTCTTAAAATGTCACAGTGTTCTTATTTCCCACAATCTCTAACAGTTTATTCACCTAGTGTAGGTAAACAATTTCTTTCTTTTCAGACTGGATTTATAGTTAATTATCAAATGCTGAGTTTCCCTACCAGACACTCTTTGGTTCTAGACACCCTATTAGCCTCTTGGCATGCACAGTTGCATCAGTTTCATTTTTTTCATTCTGAAATCTTGAGGTTCACCTTCGAGCTGGCAGTCTCCCTTCTTTAAACCCAACATAAATAAATAGGAGAATAACTATTCTTTCAAGTGCATGGGTAAAGCTAAGAATTGACTTTCTATGCATATGTTCTATATATATTGATACCAATTCCTTTTAGGGATCACCTGAATTGTCCACAAACAAAAAACACCCTCTAAATAGGGGCTTTTAGTCCACTTGTAAACTACCATTCATTGGCATCATTATCACTGTTCTTTGCTACCTTCCAATTTACCTGCGCATGCAAGGCGTCACTTCCTTTTCTTTGTGTGGAGCATGGACCAGGGGAAGGAAAGAGGTGTGTTTGTTATAGATGCATATTGCAACTGCACATTATGTACATAGTATTAATGAGGGAGAGTTGCTCTGCTTCTGAGAAGTTTTGTGTGCGAGGGAAGCCTGCACTGCGTGCACAAATACAAAAAGTATGCATTACTGCTCATGTGCACCTCTCCTTTTTGTGAGGGACCTGTGCTGGGGAGAGTGTGTGTGGACTATGTGTGTACACTGTCCATGGTTACCTAATGTGGGAGAGACAGAAGCTGGACTAGTTGTTGGCCTGTTTGGTGTGTAAAGCTTGCATTGCTTCTGCCTTGCAATGCTTGTTGTACCTTTCTGTATGTCCAAGACACTTGCATCAATGCTGCAAGGATCTAACCGTAAAGTGGGTGGGAATTGCTTTCACTCCTGCTGCCTCTGCGGCTTCGGATTTGTGTGCAACAGAAGGCAGCACTCCTGTTTCTAATGCTATGCCAGCAAAGCGTGTATTACGAAAGTGGAGAAAACATTTGACTACAAAAGTCAAAATGACGGACTGTCTCCTTTAAGTTGCTTTCACGGGTTTACGGATCTCTCACAGCAGAAGAGACTTCAGAACGTGGGCTTCAAAATTATTTTGAGTAGCTCTTTTCACGAGACTTCGAAACGCCTTTTTCACAAACACAAAAAATGCAATTCACTTCTACTATAAACCCGAGGAGTATAAAAATAAACCGATAGCCCCCTCCCCCATTTCCCCACAACCCCCTCCCCCCAGAATAAAAATACGCCTGAACCTCACAAGGGACAGTTATTGTAGGTAGTCTAGTCTATCGTTTCGTCGCATGCGGACTCTTCCTTCAGCTAACGCTAACCCTTCTTAGAAGTGCGATGTGATCTGAAAGTCGGTGATGTGGCACTGCAGCTGCAGACTTGCATCTGGAGCCTGGGCCCGACGGTCTTGTAAGGATCGTGGAAGAGCCAAGATGCACTCTCTACGGAGGCTTGCTATGGGGCTGAGAGGGCTTTTGCTCCCTGTCCCCACACCACACACCAAAGTCAGCTGCCACGGAATAGGCTGGAGAGGCCACTCGTGTTACTCAGTGCCATGCAAGCCATTTCCCTGGCCATTCACTCCTCCAAAAGACCCGTACAGCTGAATAATTGTGTTTACTTATTGGTAGAAGTGGGTGAAAAGCAAAGCCGTGTGGTTTGTCATTCCGTATCCGATTGCTTACTTGCTTGCATAGCGATACATGAGGGACTATTTTACATGTCAAAAGTCCACTGAATGGTCACACTTAAGTACTAAGACTTCTTACTACTCACATAAAATGTTTTATCCCCTTGATTTATACAGAATGCAACTGCTTTTTTACCTCGAATTGCTTCCTTACCCGCCCACGCCCTTTATGTTGCTTACCCCATCTGCGCCTCAAATAAAATAAAAAGAAAACGCTATTGCGCTACTTAAAAAAATATATATTCACAGATTCAACTCAGATTGGTAAATAAAAAAAAGTGTTCATGCATGTGCACTGGCCATGCCTACAAAATGAGCACCCTTTTTTGGTTTACTCTTTTACCGCAAAAAAACACACTGTCAAAACCAATAAGTCTCAAAGGCAAGAGTTTACCCTGTCAATGCCTATTTTTAATGGGGAATGGTGTGAAGAAGAGTCGAAAGTCCACCTGCACCACTTCTACATCCCCCTGAAGCCCACCACTCTTTGCAACAAAATATACACACCCTCGACCTATAATTTTTTTTAGTATTGGAACATCAATATCAGAAATATTTTTACTTCTTAACCCCTTGACGGAAACGTTCCGTCACCAGCACAGCCCACCCGAGGCTCATGACTGAACGGTTCCGTCACGTGCACGGAAAGGGTTAAAAGCAAAGAAAGTATCTGGTAGGGATGATACCTTCATTAGGATAACAATTCATGGATTTGATTACTGCTTTGAATATTTTCCTACCTTTGTGCCATATTTACTTTTTTTTTTTTAATTGTTTATTTTACCATGGATCACCATTGCGTAAAGGTTTGGTTTCCAGTTCATAACTAACATTTTCTCACTGAAACGACTTCCTATCCGAAGTGGGAAGGCAGCTAGGTGCATGTTCACTCACAACCATTAAAGAAAATGAGCATCAGCTTTAAGTTGTGATATATATATATATATATATATATATCCATATATCCACAAATGTGCAATCTTCACCACAGCCACTTGCGCGAGTGAAAGAAAGATCATGCAACTCCAACGTGCAGGAGATAGTTAGATAGATTTAGTCTTTTATTCCATAAAGGCTGCGTACAGGTTAGGTAAACCGGCATCCGTTTTCTAATGCCAGACGCGTTTCGAGTTGTTCACTCTTTTTCAATGGCAGTCACGCTTGAATGATTGGTAACTGCAACCCTTTTAAAGTTCGTAGTAACCGCCACAGTGGGCGTGGCCACTTCACATGGCCCTCTGGTATTTGTAGTTTTAATGGTTGCAGTCTGTATACCTCAACCAATGTTTGTGTCCAGGCTGAGCAAGGGTGGGCAGCTGCGAGAGGTGCTGCAGCCTGGGCGGGTATTCAGTGTAGAATGGCACAATGAGAGGCATGCTGTTTTCATTAAATAGCACTTTGGCAGCACGTGATTCGGCCATCTTCCTTTTCTCTCCCAGGACCGAGAGCAGCGCTACAGGCTGATCGATTTGAACTTAGAAGCAGAGCAGCCTTCACTTGTGCACTTTTGGTGCCTGGCAGAGGCCCGGGTCACTTTCCAACAAAAGCCCTGGCCAGACAATTCACCTATCTAATGCCACCAGCTCCAAGGGCCAGAGGGAGACTGCCAGATCGACCCAGGAATGATGGGGATTCTGGTGTAATGTGGAATATTTATATAGCGCTTTGTCATTCTGGGAGGACAATAAATGAAGATACCACAGTTCTGATCCACCGGACAGAAACTGTTAAACATCAAGATGGTTTTTTACTTGCAATCATCCTCATCCCAATGACACCTAAGAGAGAGCCGAGGTAGCAGACCATCAGAATTTAACTATCACCTCGTTCAGGAGAGAGAATATCCATCAATTGGGATTGTCAACTTGGAAAAGGAGAGCTGTGCCCCGGTGGGCCTCTTGGTAGCTGGGCACACAGGCCGCCAGCATTGCTAGGTGGTGCTATTGCATTGACCATACTTTGTTTATGTACACAGATCAAGCTATGAATAAATAATATACATTTTTGATATGATTAGTCTCCTCTGCAGGTCTAACACATTGTAGGTGCACCCAGATACTTTTACTATGCAGCCCTCTGTTTCAGTGGGCAGCGCTTCTAAAATCTTTTATAAAATTCAAACTTCTCGCAGTTCTGCTGAGAGACTGAGACATTCAGTTTAATGCAATACACAAGGAGACAATCAAAAGTCCAAACACGGCCAAGCAAAGGAGTGGGATGCTGACTTGAGCGTGGATTCAAGTCACTCAGTATCACTCCATGAAGACTGAGAACTGGGTCAACTTTTCAATGGCCTACGCTAACCTCTTCCATAGTATAGGTATTGTGCGTTTTGTAACCGCTCTTTAAGCAGATGGACGGACCTGAACGTGTCAACTGATCATAGTTTGCATTTTTATGTAGACACTTTGTATTCTATATAACGATCGGATTTTAAAATGGATGGAATGTCATGAGTGATGTAGGTTTTTATCTCTGCTTGCAATAATGAACAACCATTAGCCCAAAGTTCTGAATTTAATATGTTAAGACAGGCAGCATGAGCACACTAGAGCAAGAACTTAGGAGGGAGCCAACGGGAGCAGACAAAATGGGCTATACTTGTATAGTAGTCCCTCGTGCAATTCAATGCAAGCACACAAAACTAAATGGAAGAATACACCCAAACAGACAACTGCTTGGCTGAGCGAAGACCTGACTGACATGGTCCAAATCTTTTTTTTTTTTAAATATCTTTATTTGTTTTTTTACAACAAACATGCATTTTGTCTCCCCCCTCCCCCCTCCGGGACAGGCAATATTGATATGAATTTAGAAGATGATAAGAAAAACAATATTTTTGTAAAAGGAGGAAAGAAATGGAAACTAGTAATTCATAAGAGAAACAAAGAGAAAAAAAAACATTGAGAGATTGTGCTCTTCAATTAAAGTATAGCAAGTTATTTAAACATGATTTAGATATACAGATACTTCGATTTTCTGATATATAAGCTGTAGTGTAGCTAAGTGTTATTTTGGCGTTGAGACCATTCCCTTAGAGGAAGCCAAATTTGGAACCCTTTTATCCGTCGCTTCCTGCCTTTTGTCTTGTAAATAGCCATCTCTAAATTATATATGGCTAGCAGTCTTGAAAACCATTGTTGGAATGGTCCAAATCTAATGGCATAAAGAGGTTGGTCTAAGAAAGTCAATGGTTAAAGGGGGTGGAACCAAAACCTACTCTGTATATGTAAGCAACAGTTCTGTTCAACAACTGTACAGTCAAAACGCAGATTTAAGAACATTGGTATTTAACTTAGTAGCAAGTGGCAATATCTTAGATCAAGATGACTATCTGGTCAGCACTGTGGGCATATGCTATCCTCTAGACAGGAAGAATGTTGGGCATTTTTTTTCTAGATCTTTGGAGGTATAGAGACCAACCAGAGGTATCGAAAGTACGAATGTGCATGCCAAACTGACCAGGATTCTGATCACTACCTCTGTGATGGAAGGTTTGGCCTTGGACAATACTGCCTTCTTTCTACCAAGTGCCAAGTTAAGCCATAGCTTAGCTCATGAGAGACTGTGTGAAAGACGAGTCGGAAACAATCCTTACAAACCATTAAAAAGCAACAGGTGTTTTATTTAAACGGCATACTCTCATAGAAAATGGAGAATTAATTTATCCTATGGACTTGGAGGACCATAGATGGACCCAAAACCGTCCACTGTGCTAAAATATAGTAACATTTCAGTCTACGAAGTAACGTGTGGGCCCTTAGCGGGACTACCCACATTTTAGTGCCAGGAAGAGACATCCGAGAACACCCTTCCAATTCTCCCTCAAAGTAGGACTCCTTTATTTAGTGAAATAAGCCCAAGACCACAGTAAAAGTTTCAGGGTCAATCAAAGTTTAAGTGTTAATAAAATGCCCAGTATCCTTATTTCGACAGATAGTGATTACATTATTCTGTGTCTCAGGTGGTACCCAGAATACCTGGACCAATATATTGCAATTTATTAGTCTCAGTGAAGAAATGCTAGTTCCAGTAGCTGATAGGGGTTACGGTCTAGCCACCTGACGTGGTTAGTAGCCCACAAAGTGTAAAAGGCCATCTCTCAGCTACCCATAATTAAAAAATAAAGAATCCAAAGTTATTTTAAAACATCTTAATACAGCAAACATTCACCAGTGGTTTCTAAGAAACTGGTAAAAGGTAACCTAGCCTATCTCAGTGTTTAAGTGTCCTCCATGGGGCGTGAAAGGGTGATAGCCAAGTCAAGGATTCAGGAAAACAGGTGAATCACTTGTTGTACTGTGAATGTGACCTGTGTCACTAGAAAGATTTCTAGCTCAAAAAGGGAATCCTACACTGCAGAATAACAGCAAAATCAAGTCACGTGATGGTTGCCCAGAGGACGAAGATCGCAGAAAGGGATTCCACAGATTGATCACCAATTGCCCCAGGGACTAATAGGGTGCTGGACCTAAGCAGTGCATGTCACTAACAAACGTGGCTTGGAAACTTTTCTTCTGGTGCTCAAGCCAGAGGCTGGTGTTGAACCTATGCCCATGCCGCACGTGATGGAAGCTAGTTCAGAACTAGGAAGTGAGGCATGGGGTGGTCATCATTATTATGAGACGCAAATAGTGGTGGAGGGAGGTGCGCTCAATATGCAATCACCTCTCTTTTGTGTAGCTCACATGAACCTATCCAAAGGCTCAGTTTAGCTCTTCTATGTCTCCGGTAAGGGGTCAGGAGGGCTTTTACTCACTTTGTGTTGGCTTTGCTGGAGTCCTACCAGAGCTGCAGGTCCTTGAGCAGGGGCCAGGCTTTGTCTCACCCTAGAGGAGATAGGCATTAAAGAACAGATATTCAAGAAGCCACTACTGAGCTTAAGTTCTTCAGTTTGCTAGAGAGGGATGAAGGCTCGTATCCATAGCCTTTGGAAGTGGAGTAGAAATCTACTGCCAACCACATGAAACTGGATGTATGTTTTGGGTACCAGACACCTAATTGGACAAATATTTGCGCTATTTTTCCACTTCTTTGAGTAGATGTGGAGTTTAGGGCAACAAACCAAACAACCTGGAAGAAGGAGGCGTTGGTGATGGGCTAGGGGCCTGGCCTACTCCCAGCAAACAGCGAACCATTAAAGCTACAGCCACAAAGATGCTGCCCAGGAAGGGAACATATTATATCCCAACCAGACAGTTTTTCGGTGGAAAGAATTGGGAATTTTAGTTGATCCTGTTTTATAATCACCAGTCATCCTCCATCTTGCAAATACAATGGGAAATGGAGCTGAATTTCTCTTGCTGGAGGGGTAAATTAGCCTCTGGTCCTGCTAGGGGGGAAAGTAGGAGACTGGGCTTTACTCGGGGAGCAATAGGCGTCACCGCCAAAAAACAAAAGACTGCACCAACAAGCACTATTGCAAAGGAAATTGGTCAAAGCATTTGCACTCTACAGTAAAGAGCAGAGGGGTCCTTTTTGGGTATCTACTTTGCCCAGTAGGTGTCAAGGCTGTCACTGAAGAGCAGTGAAGTTGCTGTTTGGGTGGCTCCTGACATTGGAGTTAGAGGGGGGAATACCTTGAAACGGTACAGATCTTGGTCCCTACAAATCGGGACTGGGAAAGCTCCTCAGTAGAGCTCAGTAGAATATGGCAATCCCTACACATAAGCAACTGGGCCAGCTTTAAAATAGCATACAGTAACTCTTCTGACAGGATTCGTAATGGTTAGACTCATAGCACAACAATCTCTCCTTGCAAGATGGTTACTGGGCCAGCTTCTTGGTCAGACACTGCATATGCCAGGCAATTGAACTTCATGTTTCAGATCTACACTTATAGTAGTGAATGTATCTGCTGCGTACAGCAGGGCACAGCTTCCAGGAGTTTAGATTCTGCTGTAAGCAATCCCTTTTTTTACTCCTCGGAGTACTAAAGATGCCAGAAAAGCTATGGATATAGAAGAGCTGCCAAAGAATGCAGATTACGTGAAACAGGGTGCTGTGACAAACAGAACACATTCCATTATTCCCACCCCCACGTATAAGAGCATTCCTAGCATCATTTAACCATTTTTGTGGTGTTGCTCTTTTTATCATTACACAAAAACATAAGAATATGATGACAAGAGAGAGGGCTATCAAAGCCGGGAAATGTTCTAATAAAGGACTCTTCAGACAAACAGACACCAAAAACATTGCAGAAGACATTAAGTGCCCATGTTTTAAAGTCAATGACTATGGGGAACATGGTAGCCAGTAGCTATTTGTTTGGGCAAGGAGAGATGATGTTTGAAGAGAAAATACTTGTCCGCTTACCATGAAATTATGTGAATCTCTGTCTCTTGGATGTGGGTTTAAAATATTTTAAGAACATAAATTTACAGAGTACAGTACTGTTCCAAGAGCCATAAAGTGAATGTGCAGTGCAGATTACACAAAAAAACTGAATAAACTGAAATAGCAATTTTATCACCAGAGTTCTTTTTGTGCATAGCAAAATAAAAAAAAGTGGAATAATATTTATAACTTGAGGTGAGCAGTGACTCCGCTACAAGTACTTTTGGAACATCAAGCCCAAAACGAGCTGCGCTCTACCATCTAGTGCCAAGAATTAAAAATAAGGCATCAACCTTTCATGTTAAAAAGGAAAGAAATATACATCTTGTGGCTGAATTGCCCAGTGTAAGACAAGAAACCCTGTTCTCAATCCTGGCTTCTGGGCAGCACAAGAGTGTGAGATTCTAGGGAACTATTTTATTTCACAGAGCCTCCTTATTCTTGGTCACATTTGAGAGCACTTTAAAATAAGAATGTGCGATGTACAAAAACCTCTAGCGTTTGATTTAATACACTATAATGTTGTACAAAAACATCTTGCGTTGGATTTAATACACTATGTTGCTCCATCTAAAATAAGAATCCATGATACCTATAGGGTAAGATGGCACTGACTTGCCTCTTACTTCAGGAACCCCATTGCAGTCAGGATGGGGGCAGGAATGTTTCTACGCTCATGCTTGAAAACTATCTCTTTTAATACTTCTCAATGTAGCGAAATAATCTGATGTGTGAAACGCTTCTGTGTGTTAAGGAAACACATTTTGGGGGATACTGAAGAGACTATATTATTTTGCATGCTGTCTGTAGTGATTTCTAACATCAATAGAACACCTATGGCATTTTGCACTTTCAAATAAAAATTACTTGTTTCATAAAGATGTCACGACGCATTTTTGTATGACTGAGTGCATATTCTGTTGATTAAAAGGTACATGTGAACAATGCAGGGCCTACAGTGTAACGCAGAGATGGGTCAACTGAGTAGGTTGTCAATAATTGAATCAAAAGACCACCGTACTATTCATCGCTTTCCCATTCTTTTCCAAATTGTGCGATCCTAGGCATCAGCAAATCCTTTTATATTTCTTATGAACCTCAAGCAGACGAGTTTTCTTTTTAGAAAGATGTTTAAAACTGGGCAGTGATGCTAAATGTGACAGGACGGACTTCAGAAATACTTCCCAGAATCAAATGTTATTGTATATTGGTTACCTGTGAAGAGCTTTGCCTAACCTTAAAGCCGCCTCAAAGTGCTTAGCAAGTTCGGATGGTGCGAGGAGGGCAGGAGCCCTCTCCCAACTCTTCGAAATATCGTTTAGACTTGCAATCCGGAGCAGTCTGGTTAGCAGAGTCCAAGCGAGTTTCCGCACCGGGAGTCTGCTAGATGGAGGGAGTCGGAGTCAGGAAGTGAGAGGAGGGGAGATGAGGTGAATGCCAAGCTCTGCGTGTACCGAAAGAAGGGGCACGCATAAGATGCGCCTCGGCGAACAGTAAAAAAAAAAAATAATAACTAGCCGCTCAGAATATACATGTAAAGATTATGAATTCTTACCCGATTCAGGCTGGAGGCTTGCGGGTACCTAGTGGCCGGCAGCTGCGAACACCTCGTCCGATGCACCCTGGAAATGAACGGAAATTCAAAGGCTTCATTTAGGTGAGACACCGAAATATTCCGCTCAAGGTTTCACAAGCATGATTAGAGAACGCGGCAGTGCTTTCTAAGAGGAGGGTTTCATGCACTATTCAGGAATCTTGAAATCCTTGTAGTGTAATCTAAAACGGATGAATACTAGATGCGAGCTCTCCAGAGTCTGCGACGAATTGTACGGAAGGCAATCAGCTGAGCGTTCCTCGCGCTGACAAGAGCGCCCCGCGCGCCAGCAAACACCAACGCCCGACTCAGCCTCTGGGTCTTAAAGCCACAAGCTTTCACGCGGTTCACTTTGCAGAGGAAAAAGCACTTCTGTTGCAGACACGTCACTTGCAAATAGACGTGTGGGCGAATCACGAAGCAAACCAGGCAGCAACTGGGAGCCAGCGTTCTTACGTGCATAAACACGGAGCCACAATCCTGCCCACGTCACCAACCCCACCAAAAACTTTCACACAGCTGCCCAGGAGTCATGCACACAGCAAAGGCGACATCCTGCTAACAAGCATTGAAAATGTAATAGGCCTCGCCTTTCATTAAGTTAAAGCCATTTGCTTTGCCAATGGTATTGTACATAGGGTGATAAGAATTTTTAAGCAAAAAACCGGGACATTTCATAAAAATAAAAGGACTATAATTTTAAGTCAAGCAAGCGCACAGAATGACAGCGCTCCTCAGCGGAGAATTACAAAATAGGCAGTAAGAACATGCATAAAATGCTATTTTAAAACCCAGTAGCTTGCCTGTGAATTAAATTGCTTTCTAGGAACAACTGCTAACTATCCCCTCTTTGTAAAACATAAAATACACCTCCCCCCGTTTTTAGTCGACCCTCTCCAAAAACCGGGACTTGAGCAACATTTTTCAAAATCTGCCTGGACAGCTAGTGAAAAACGGGGACCGTCCTGGCAAATCCGGGACGCCTGGCCACCCTAATTGTATAGCAATGCAAATGGCTTTAACTTAATGAAAGGCAAGACCTATTGCATTTTAATGCTTGTTCTCTTGTGTGCTCCAAACTGGGCAGGGGCACTACTAACTAAATGTTTCGGTGTTGTGGATGGACTATATTAGGCCCACTTGGACGGGCTCGCCTGCTTTCCTTCTGAAGTAAAAGGTTTCTTATCTTATGGGGCCATGTGTTCAAAACACATGGCCCCATAAACACAAGAGATCCTCTTTTACTTTAGGGACCGAGCAGTGCTTGTTCTGTATAATACCAACATTTTTGACGTGATGCAGCGTTACAAATATAATCTATTTCAGCAAAATCATAGTTCAAAAACTTGCATTAAACCCGGTTCGCTGATGTGCTGCACTTAATGCAGGATACGGTTTATGTTCTTCCTTAATAAGGCCATTTCTCTGAGGTAGAGCGGTGCTAAATATTAGAACAGTCACCTCGATCGTGCTGACCGACCTGCAGCGTCGCGATGAGAGATTGCGGCCATGTTGGAATGGCCATTTTACGTGGTGCACCTACTTATCGGTCCTTAAATAAAATGATGTTTAAGACATTTTAAAATTAAATCCCATTAATCTGTCGCTTAAGTAGTCCTCGATAAAAGCATTTTATTTGCCAATGGAATAAAAGCACTGCCTAAAATGAGAGACCTTTATTAATACTATGATGATTTTTTACGTAAGTAAAAGCTCCTAAAATATGCTGGAAACACAATATTTTGTCTAAAAGTGTCTTTTTCTTTCAAAGACACGTAGTCCTTTTGGATATGGTAGTTTCTGTTAACTACATAGAGGAGGGGGCTTTGAAAAGAGTTATTTCTAGGTCTATGACGTATCTCAAATTCCGGTGTCAGAAGATGCAGATTATCCAATGGGAACACCGTACCGTACCAGGAAACCTAGTGGACGTGGGCGGCTTTGGGTGCATTGGTGAGTGGAACAATGTCCAGCAGATAATGGGAGAGTGGAAGAAGTTTGTTGGTCAACCTGGAAGACTGAAGGGAGTAGGAAGGGGTTTACATATCATTGCTTTCGCTCGTTTTTGTTACGCAGTAGAGCCAAATCTGGATGTTTTAAAGCCCGGAAAAACTCGTCTAATAGTATATATGAAAATAGCTTGCAAAGCGTGCTTCACTTTGGAGATAATTGATTTTTCAGCTGACGTGTCACTTTCACCCCCAAGCTGTCACTTAGCTGACAAGTTTTCAGCTAGCTTACGTGTAACCATTTTATCTTTGCAGTTGACAACTTGTAATATTTCAGAAAAAAGTATTTGGTGTATGTAATTGCTTTTGCAGTGCAATGGTTTAAAGTTGGCTTTCGCACAGCTGTGCCATTGCTGGAGTGCCAATGCGAGCTATAACAAACAGTACCCATAGACCTCTGCAGCCAGAGATAGTTTCTTACACGCAATGAGTAAATGGGCACAGAGAGTGAAAGTCAGGGAGAGACAAGGAGCAAATGAGGAGAGAAGAAAGCTGATTAGAGTGAGCCGAGCAGGGGCGAGAACTGAGCCAGCGCAAGGATGAAGGGACCTGAAAAATAGTCAGATTGTTGACCCGATAACTTCACAACTTTGCTAGCTGATTGACTCGAAAACTCGGCTCTGCGCTTTCCCCACTGTTATAGTGCAAGCAGACAATGTCAAGTTTCTTCCCGTCTTTCATCAAGTACATATTCAACATTCGTTATCTGACAAATTTGTTGGAGAAGTAAAGACTTTTAAAAGGACCCCAAAGGCAAGCACTTTGACCTCTCCAGGGAAGCGGAGTAGACAGCAAGCGCTCGCCAGGCAGCCACGGTTTATTTTTGCATTGCGCATTCAAAAGTGCAAGCGAGATGCAAAAATAAACACGCAGCAGAGCTTGTCTTTATGGGGCCATGTGTTTGAAACACATGGCCCCATAAAGATAAGAAACCTTTTGCAACGGGAGGAAGGCAGGCAAGCCTGTTTAAGTGGCTGTCTGACAGAGAAAAGTCTATGTCAGCCAAACCTCTTTTCCAATGGCTGACCACCGTTTAGCATAAACGGTGACGCCGGCCAATGGAAAGTGGGGGGGCTTAAAGCCGTTACTGAAAGCTACTGAAAACATCTCGCCGAGCGAGCTGCGCATGTGTGCAGCCACGCCAGCTGAGACCTAAAAATGTGGAAGCAGGCAGCAACTGGGCAAACAGCACGCCAGGCAGCAACTGGGAGCCAGCCTGTTCTTATGTGCACAAACAGGGAGCCACAATCGTGCACACACCAAGCCAACTAAAAACTTTCACACAGCTGCAGAGGAGTCATGAACACAGCAAAGGAGACAGACTGTAAGCTACCTGCTTCCGCGTTTTTAGCAGGATGAGACAGTGTGTTCTAAACACCATGCCCGACAACATTAAAGCCGACATAAGTGCTTCTTCTCAATGCCTTCAAATCTGCACTTTACCCTTCCCTGCTCCATCCACCTTGTTCCCCTATGTTATTTAAATGCTTTTCTTGATACGTATGTAACTTTTAACTAATGTAAATTGCAACATTATTGTTCCTCATGTAAAGCGCTCCGATTCCTTTGGGTCTAGCCAGCGCTATTTAAAACTCATGAATTATTCATGTTCCCATTGTGTACTCTTTCTCTTTGTCTACTTCCCTAGCTCCTATCCCCCCTCCCTGAATCTCCCCCCTTGCCTGCTACTCTGCCTAGCCCCCTGTCATTTGTGCCCTTCGATTAAGCACTCATTCTCCCCTTGTTGGGGAAAGATCCAATATTTATACTCTGGAGTCTCAGCGAACCCAGTGAGAGAGTCCATAGCGCCTAGGGAGCCACTCACAGTTGAGGTATGGTATGGCATATCTTGCCAAAGCACTCCCTCTCCCCTTTTTGGGGAAGGATCCAGTTTGTAGGCCTTGGAGTCTCAGAGACCCCTCCAAGAGAGTCCACTGCGTAAAGGGAGCTTCTCGCAACAGAGATAGGGAATCGACACCACTTCCCCTAGGATCACAGCTTACTGGACTTTGGACGTTGCTTTGACTCGTCTACTGGTTTGTGTCCACGTCGCCCATCCCCATCTCTTTCCATGCTTTGTCTCTCACCCTCCTCTCTTCTTTCCCACCTTCATTATCTGTCTACTTCCCCTGCTCCTACACCCCTTCCCTGAATCTCTCCCCTTACGTATTTCTGCTTATTGTTCATCTCAACCTTACAAGTAACTATGTTGCCATACTCTAATAACTGTTTAACCTTTGTAATGATGTAACCTGTAAATATGACCTGATACTCTTGTAAAGTTCTCTGATATCTCCGGGTCTAACCAGCACTATATAACACCTTGAAAAAAAAAATAATAAAACCCCATGGAGCAGACAAAATCCCCAAAAGCATCAGACTCACAAAACTCACTTCCTATGTGCACTTGCCTGCCCGCAGCGCCATTTTTCCTAACCTTGAGCGGGAGGGCAGCGTCACCATAGAGCAATGGTTAATGCCTCAGATGGAGCCCATTTGGTCTGTCTGGCAGCAGCCTATCAAGCAGTAGTAGCATGAAGGTTGTGCCTCACGCGGCGAGGACGTCCTTTTCCCCAGTAGCAGCGTCCCAGGTCCTCTGTGACAGCGGAGACTATATAGCATTGACTGAAATGTCCCTCCTCAACTTTTTTCTAAGGCATTGCAAGCTTTATTTATTGATCCGAGTTTTGCTATAGTGCAGACCACATCACATCAACGTCCGAGATAATTTACATTTGAGTGAGGCACAAAGAACCAACCCATTGCTAGAACATACATCATTTGATACAAAATCAAATTGAAGTGTACATTTTGAAAGTACATTGTACAGATACCACTTATCACACAGAATGGGTTGAAACAGTAGAGAAACAAACATTCTATATAAACTCATTTGCCACGTTCAAAATTAAAGCAAGCGTCTCATACAAATATTGAGCTGGACTATACTAAAAGTACAGATATGTATGAGGTTATAAGGCTACAGTTGAGACTCGGTAGGTCTAAGGAGTGGAATAGAGTTAAGTGGTGACATCAGCGTTGTGATAGGAGTCCTTTAATTTCTTTTTTTAATATTAAGTATACGAGTGTCTCTCTCAAGATCTACAGTGACATTTTACTAGGCCTGGGAGTTGCCCTGTATAAAAACGGATAGAGTTCGGTTTTCTCTGCTTTGTAATTGCAAGCACCAGTCCCTTTTCCATTTCTATTTTGCCCTAAGATCTGCAATAGTAGTGCCACATAACATAGGGTATGGTAGTGTACAACCTTATATGTTCCTTCCCAAGTATGCAGTGTTTGTTGATTAGGAGCCGGTTAAGAGCGCTCAGGACTGGCAAGATGTGCAGATGTTTTTGTGTTAGTAAAGAACACTGCTAAATTCAGTGCACATTTTAGGGCTAGTTATCTTTGTTAGACAGCTAAGAATGTACCATAATCCAGTTTGGAGAGAACTAAAGAATGTACTATTGTAGGTACAGTTCAGGATTCAAGTTTTTCTAGTTGCCACTGATGTACAATTACCATCGTGAATTTTTACGATAATGCTAACAATCAATTAACAAGAGTCTATTATAGAGTATACAACGCAAGGACTTGGGTTTACTTGCAATCAGTGGACTAGTAACTAAAGGGTTTGAGTTTAGTCTCCGTTTGTGTGCAGGTTTAAATGTATTTGGTGAAATTAGGAGAATGTTGTTGATCACACATTCTCTTATGTCCAACAAAGGCAAACCAGTTACTAGCCTAAAGATAAATATCTTATGTGGATATTCTAAGAATTTGGAATGATCTGCGCTGGGTGCCCATTCTTGGCCCACACAGGGTTCCAAAATGCGTGCAAGCATAAGATTTTCAAGTTTTCACAGGATCTTGGAGGGGAATACATTTATTGGTATAGCAGTACAAGATGTAGTTAAATGCTACTGTTACTTTACAGGTGTGCTGGCGCAGACAGCGGATTCAATTTCTGTACGCGGGTTTCTAGATTTAACTGGTCTGGGGGTGCCTATAGTGCTGTTCAACGTCTCAGGTTAAGTAACACTGGTGCATCCCACAGGATTGTCAGCACAAAGCTCTAGAGGAGCCAAAAGATCAAGAGGTGAGGGGAGAACATTACTTGGCATTACATCCCCATTCTCCCAGATGCATTATGGTAGATGCAGTTCACCATACAGTTACTTTAAACGACTCAGAGGGCTCATGGTTGGGTCCTTCTACCAGCAATTTCACAGTGCCTCACATGGTGATAGACGGATTGCTGTACGTCCAGCCTTTACCACCCATCGCTGTAACCCAAGTTCATGTAGAGTGAGGATGGCTCATCCCCAGCTGTATGGTATGGCGATATCAGACATCCCATATCTTATACTTCTCCTGATTTACTTTTGGACTTTATATTGAGTTAACACGAACCCTATTTGTGTGGCCAAAGCCCTTTAAAGTGGTCAGCCCCAGGTACTTGTGTTGCACGAGGCGCCACTCCTCTTGTAGCACTCATTCAGCCCAAGGCGTTGACCTTTGAACTGACAAGCCCAGGGAACTATTTCTGGGGCTTCTCCATAATTTTTATAAGAGGAGAACATATTATTGTGTACTCCACTGTCAGCCACAAGATATGAAATAACAAATTGAGGGGAATATTATTCTAATTCTATACACAGCCTCAGTGGACCACTGCTGGGTACAGTGGGGGATCCTTTCAATAGAGAATCTCTGATCCCTAAGCATGTATGTATATACGTTGCATGCATGTAATTTATATAGTGTAATTCCCAACTAAATTCTATTCTAAAATGGAAGGAGCCAGGCTGTTAAAGATTCTTTCAGGCTCTAGAAAAGGGACTACCGAGTGTAGGTTTGAGTAGGGCAGATCAGACCTGTAGAAGACGATAGCTATACACAAAGTGAGGCGGGCATTGACACTAATAAGAGTCCATTACAGGAGTCTATTAGAAGAAGGAAATACCCCAGACAAGAAACCGACATGTTGCAGCAATGCTATGAAAACGTCACAGGGATCCAAGGACTGATTATGCAACTGGCTGGCTGAGCGGGCAGCATACAAAGAGCTAGTCTTAACCATGAACCTCTGTGCCAGTCCCAGAGAAAGCGAGTGAACTGGCACTGACATCAGGTTGGCTGGCTGCTGAAAGTGGACGCCAAGCATCTGAAGTGATTGGAGCTTCAACCCTGTACAAAGCATACACAGGCTGTTTCAAACCGGAACTTTAAAGCGGTATACCTTGAATTAAGGGGAGTCGTAGCACAGGCGGTGCATCCAGAAGAGATTTGTGGGCTCCTCCTAAGGATGGGACCAACTTCATCCCCCAACTACAAACGTCGGAGGATGAAGTTCTGCCCGTAGACTATTAAGAGCTTAAGGGACATCAGTTTGTGGATTGAAAAAATACCAGACGAGGCATTCGCCATGCCAGCGCCAGTCTCTCAGCCCTGGCTGTAAAGGAGATCGTAGATGCTGTACAGCCGGCATCAAAATGTGGTGAAACCGTCTAGCAAGCTTACCATTCTGCACCAACAATAGAACTTTTGTTCACCTCCACAAATTGGCTGACGGTGTGTCGCTGAAGGTCAACACTTTAGATTTTTGCACTGGAATCTGATCACAAAACATAAGTGGTTCCTTAGTGCAGAAGGCGCTCCTTGTGGCTCCAAACACTGCGTACAAGTGCACCAAAGCTGCAAAAACATCCCTCCCCCAAAAATATTTTTCTAGCTGTACTCGAGATCGTAGGCAATACACTTCCAGGAGACTAGGACCACGAGAAATATGAACCACGACTGCCCAGTCCTAACCCTCTAGTCTATGACGTCCGTCCTGTGCGGTTCCCCAAATCCTGAGCAGGAAGGCCCAGTATTCCTCGGCACCACCAGGGTATGTGAAGTGCGACCAGTATGGAAGTCCAAGTTCACAACCAAGTGCTAAGAAAGGCTCTGGTGCACCAACAAACAAAATATACACACAACAGGTACCCCCCAAACATAAAACTTTACTTTTTCCCCAGTTAGTGGATTTCTGGCCCACAACCACAAAGCCGGAACTACTTAGATAACTAGAAGGCCCTACAGGTGGGTGTTGTGCTAAACCTGTTAAATGCTCAGAATTCATATAAACCGACCAAAGACTACATAGTACATACCAGCATTTTAGAAGCCCGAGCTCTTCAGAGCCGGGCTCATAAAACCACATTATACGGTAAAGAATTTGTGGGGGAAACTTCTACTTACTCAATGATCTTGGGATACGTTTGCCACTGTAATCCCATGGCAAGTGCTGCCACATTTTTCATTTTTGTCGCCGAGTCAAGAAATATTAGGGCATTCCTTGCAGCTCTTCTGTAGAAACAGCTCAAGGGCCGCTTCGCCAAACACCCATTACCGCCGAGACGGAACACATCCTGCCTCTGCCCGCCTGCCATCTCGTGTTAGCATCTCTTCAGTCGAGGCTCGATTTAATAAACAAAGGCGGCTTTAATAATTCAAATCTCACTTCTGGGGATGCGGCGGATGCCGTCAGAGGCGTTTCTCCGCCGTCCGGGGCTTTGCATGCATTAGAACCGGGCTCTGTACCCAGAACGCCGGCGGCGGCTGTGCTTTCGGCTCCTTCAAAGGCACACAGATAAGCACATGGCGTCTTCAGTTCTCAGCGCTTAATAAACCCCTAAACAGGCTTTGTTTGTATTCCTGGATCCTCTGCATTTGGAAGGGACAGTGAAACAGTCGAGCGACAGTGGTGGGAGATCAAGAGCCGAGGCGGGCCGTGGCCTCCGACATCGGAGGCAGGTGTGGCGCAGAGGCTGCGAGCGCGCTCCGTTCTTCATAGGCCCCCACGCAGCCGAGTTCTCTGTGCATCCGTGAGGCCGCCAGGTATAAGTGACGGTTTAGAGGCCAGCAGACAAGGTTTGCATAAGAGGCCTAACCTATCATTCACTCGTAGCGTTGATGGGAATTCAAAATGATGCAGCGTCGCTTGAAAAGAGAAGCGCCGGGATTTCACATTTACAATGCCATTCACTAGCCGGTGCAACAAGTAACACCCTTAACTAAGATGTAACCTCTTCGCCTCGATACATGTGTCGCCCCATCTCACTTTCCTGTAGTACAAAGGAGAGGGGAAAGCGTCATCCCCCACCGCGCCATCTTCAGGAGTAAGTTAGTTCTGGCTCTCCCAGGCCCCGCCTCCTGACAGGACACCCCGCGCGAGTTCAGGCATCGGCGCAGTCTGTAGGTGACCCTCACTCACTCACTCTATACAGAATATTCTGGCACTAATCATTACAAACTCATGAATAAAGATGTCAGAAAGCGAATTCATTAAGTAGAAAACAGAGACATTAACAAATACGTTCAGTTGTAGAGGGGGATTAGGCCTAGGCAGTGCTTTAAATTGAAAATTAGAAGTATGGGTACCCTTTACCTGCTTGTTTCTGTGAAGTGCCACTACTCTCCAAATAAAAGTATTACGTTTTTCTTAAGAAGTGCAGGTACTCCCACTCTCAAAGTAAAAAGGTGCCAGTACTCAGTACCGGACAGTACTGGTCCATTTAAAGCACTGGGCCTAGGGGTAGGGCTACCGACTTTGAAAAAGGGGAAGCAGGCTAACATTTCGGCCTTGTTCAACAGCCTGTGATTCTGGGCAAATCACTTTACTTCCCTTGCACTTTAGCCAGGTTGAGATAAAGTGTAAAGCGCTCTATTGCCCATTGTCCAAGTGTGCACTAGATAAAAGT
This sequence comes from Lissotriton vulgaris, assembly GCF_964263255.1. NCBI lineage: Eukaryota > Metazoa > Chordata > Amphibia > Caudata > Salamandridae > Lissotriton > Lissotriton vulgaris. The sequence continues at coordinate 1,829,678,710 of NC_141687.1, forward strand.
GAAAAAAGCAGATATCCGTAATGCTAATATCGTAAAAACCCTAGAATGGGTTTACACTAAATTACGAAAAGCACACTGAGTGAAGTCCATGAATACGTTAGGGTAAATCCATTAAGCATTTTTAAAAGTTGGCTGCAAAGGAATGATTTCCCCTTGTAGCCAATACGAGAAAAAATCATTTTGATCCCACCTTAATACTGCACAGAACTTTACCAAATGCCCTAATGCATGCATATGCAAGCACCAAATTAGGAGCACATCCGTCATGTAATGCTTTTTCAATGGAAAGTGCGGCTGAACCATATCTACATAGAGATAACTTCCACTGTGTAATATCAATTTATTATAAAAGCAGTGATAGCGCCTCTGTATTCCTGATTAGGTTAAGGTTTCCATTAAAAAGGCATTATATGTTATCTAACGTTTAAAACATCAAACAAATCTGGACAAAAACTTTCCAATTAAAAAGTTTATCCACTTTTGATTTAGCATGGCAAGTGTTGTGCTGATCTGAAAAGCATGGACCAAAAAGGAGGGGGGAGGATCAAAAAAGAGGCGCTTCCCACTTTAACTACTATAGTATACTTTGCACCCCAATACAGAAAAAAACAGCTGAATGGAAATACACCACACTTGGCATCAAAACAGAATTTTGCTAAAGAAAGTGCCTTTGCTGGCTATGGTTAAAACGTGTACAGTAGTTTGAGAAATGTACATTTAAAAACGGTTTTGTGATGGCAAAAATAGGTAAAATTATAGATATCTTGATAGTTGGAAAGAAGCATTTTCCTCAAATGGCGCTAAAGTTACGAGCACATTTGGCAGAATCTTAGCAGGTTTATCTTACTCTTCCTATTTTTTAATTTTTGCCAATTGGTCAGAGTCCCAGTTAAAGAAAGCAGATGTCAAAAACAACTCAATTTGCGGATACCGGGGGATTAGTTGATGAATCTACCTGAAATCTGGCCGACAGTTAGCACGTTTAGATTTCTGTTAATGTTACAAGTCGTGTGGATCCTTTTGGGGAATTCGCGTTTTAATAACTGGTGCTCTTTAACGATCTGCATGAAATTGGAGTATATATAATACATTTAGTGTGGCTTTCTCCTGTGGTGAGGTATGTGCCAGCCTGCCATGACTGCAGGACCTGTGGTATCCCAGAGCAAAGCTCAAGATCCTAGACCTCACCTATGTTATATATAGAATATATTTAATGTGACGTTCTCCTGTGTTGCGGCATGTGCCAGCCTGCCATGCCCGCAGGACCTGTGGTATCCCAGCGCACAGATCAAGATCCGAGACTTCACCTAGGTTGACCCACGGAAGGGCACAATCGTCCAGTGATGCAGTCCACGTCCCTAGGAAACAGTATGCTTGGCATTTTGAGGTCAGAAACCTCCCCTATGTTGAAGGCAGGCATCTGAAGGAGACAGGTTGACATACAGATGAAGATGCAAAGGTCCAGGTGTGAGGCTCATGCTTCGGGGAGTTATGCGCTTGTGTAGCTCAATGTCAGCAGTCTTTACCATGATGAAGCATCTGTCAGAGGCGGGCGATAAGAAAGATGTCCTCCGGGCATCACTTTCGACAAGACCTGTAGAACTGGTGTGTATTTTCAGCTCCCCCTTTCAACATATGAAGAAGGCGCATTAAGGTCAGGCGTCTTTGCTCTGGCTGACGCCACCCCTGCTGAGCAGCGTCAATGTTCCCCGGCGTTGCTGTTTGGCAGTGATTTTATGAGAGGCTGCGGGGTGCAGTCACAGCTCCGACGCTACTGCAGGTGAGCTCATGTGAGAATTCTCATTATGAGAGAGTTCCTGATGTCAGAACTAGCTTGCAAGAGGTGTTTGGCAAACCATGTATATTTGGATTTCAGGGAGAGAAGTATACCAGTTCTAAATTCACTTATCCATTTTTATTGAGTCTGAAACAATTGGTAGGAGGGTGCTTTACACGACAACAATGTTCATGTCAGGATTACAGCAACACGGAGAGAGGGTTAAAACTACTTAAAACTATAAAATACACAACTAGAGGAGGTGTGCTTTCAAAGTTTAAACGTAGCTTTATGGAACTTGGTCTAGCAGTTGTCGGAAAAAGTAAGTATTGAGTTGTATGCAAACGTCGGCGGTTGGTGGGCAGGGGGATTGAGGGGAGTGGGTAGGTACAGGTTATTCAAGGTTGTTAGATGGGCAGGTAAGTAAAGAGTTCAAGGCTGCAGTTCCTGCGCCAGAGAAGCATTGTTTCAGAACAGCTGATGGTCTAACCTTAGGAGGATCAAGGAGAATATTTTGAGATCGAGACCCCTTGAGCCAGTTGAGAAATGCATTTATTCGCTTGGTGAGGTAGAGGTTGGCATTTTTCATGTATTATGGTTCTATGCATGTAAAAAAATGTAAATTGATACTTGTATAGCGCACTACTCACCCGCAAGGGTCTCAAGGCGCTTGTACGAATACCGCTGTGGAACCCATCCTGGCTTTCCCTGTGAGGCGTCCACTCCTGGGCACCCCCAAGGTGGAGGCCAGGCATCCTTAGCGTTGTGGGGGCCGTTGTGGAGATTAAGCAAGCTATTGCCCAGAGTTGCAAAGTGGGACTCCATGATTGGAATAGGCACCGAGGCGAGAATTATCAGGTCCATGGAATTTTGAGCCCAAGACCCGCCGAGGCGGGGAATTGAACCCTGGTCCCGGGCTAGACCTCTGCATCAGGGTCTGCCGCTCTAATCATTGAGCCACACTTCTCCACTGAGGCAACACATCTTAAAGGTAATGTTGGCTCAGATAGGAAGTCGATGAAAGCTGTGAACTATAAAAGGTGATGCGGTCGGATCTGCTTGCAGGAAAGTTTAGAATGGATCAGAGTAGAGTGATAGATGTTAGGGGTGCTCCTGCTAGAAAGGCATTTATGAAATGTAGTCTGGAAACAACTAAGCATGGACTGCGGTTTTGAGATGTTAAGGAGAAAGAGAAGATGAAACATGTTCTTTAATGTGTGCAGGTGGAAGCTGACAGATATGGCCACGTTGTTGATATGAGGAACTGGCATCAGTCAAGCCTAGAAAAAAATCATAGTGATTTGACAAATGGTGTTGGTAGAAAAAAAAAGTTTCAGATATTACTGAAAGTTCGGATCAAATCTGGTCTTAAACTCACAGAAAACAGAATTATTTCTCCTCTCCTTTATTTGGAGGAAGTTCTCTTATCCAAGTTTATAGTTCGGATAGGCAGTAAATGAGAGTGGAGATGTCAATTGTTAGGGTTTTTAAATAAAGCGAAGCATCATCTGCAGATTGATGATCAGCAATCAATCAGTCAAGGATTTGTAGAGCGCTGCTAATCCCCCATGAGGGTCGTAAGGCGCTGGGGTTACTAGCTGCTGTGTTGTGATTTGTTTATTCGAACAGCCAGGTCTGGAGTCCTTTCCTGAACTGCTGGAGCGATGTGGCGGTTCTGAGGTTCCGGGGAAGGCTGTTCCAAGCTTTGGCCACCAGGTGTGAGAAGGAGCGCCCTCTGCTGTTGCCTTGGTGGATCTAGTGGGTTACTGCGAGGAAGAGGGAGGCGGATCATGGGTATCTCGTCGGTTGGTGGAAGGTCATGCGTTTGTTTATGTATGCTGGTCCTTCATTGTGCAGGGCTTTCACGAGTGGGTCAACATCTTGAACTGGCATCTCATCGGGAGCCAGTGTGGAGTTTTAAGGAGTGGGGTGATGTGGGTTTGTCTGGCAAGGTCGTGGATGAGTCTGGCTGCTGAGTTTTATATTGCCTGTAGTCTGTTTGGGAGGCGTGCTGTAATTCCTACATAGAGTGTGTTCCTGTAGTCCAGCCTACTGGTGACAAGGACATACGTGATAGTCCTTATTTTGACTGGGAGCCGCTTGAATATCTTGCGGAGCATGTATAGGGTGTAGAAGGCAGAAGAGACTGCGGCCACTAGTTTTTTCATAAACAGCTTTCTGTTCAAGATGATGCCAAAGTTGTGGGTGTGGTCTATCAGGGCGGGGGACTGGGCAGAGTTCAGCATGCAACCATGCGTCGTTCCATGGAGGTGTTGTTCCCAAAAATGAGGACTTCCATCTTGTCTGCGTTAAGCCCGAGACAGCTGTCCTTCATCCAGTCAGTGATGTTCATCATACATATGTGGAAGTTGGCTCTGGTCAAACAGGGGTCTTTTGACAGTGAGAGGATGAGCTGGGTGTCCTCAGCGTAGGAGATTATGTGGAGTCTGTGCGATCTGACTGTTGGCCAGGGGGTTCATGTAGGTGTTGAAAAGGGTGGGGATGAGGGATGATCCTTGGGGGCCGCCACAGAACTTCTAGGGTTCCAAGGTGAACAGTCGGAGGCAGGTTTTCAGTGTTCTTACGGTGAGGTATTAGGAGATCCATTTGAGGGCATCTCCCTGGATTCTGATGTGGTGGAGTCTGTTGATCAGGATGTGATGGAAGACGGTGTCAAATGCGGCTGACAGGTCCACAGGGATGAATTATGTCATTTCTCCACGGTTCAAGTGGTTCCCAATGTCATCGGTGGCTGCGATCAGGGCTGTCTCAGTGCTGTGGTTGGCTCGGAATACGTATTGAGAGGGGTATAGGAGGTTCTTGTGTTCCAGGCGTTTGGTGAGTTGCTGGTTGATTGCCTTCTTGAGAACCTTTGCTGGAAAAAGGAGCAAGAACATGGATATGTAGTTATTTGGTTCTTCTGGGTCTGTAGATGGGTTCTTCAGGAGGGGCCTCACTTCAATGTGTTTCCAGTCCTCAGGGAAGGAGGTAGAGGTGATGGAGATTTTCAGGACTTTCTTGAGCTCGTTGCCAATTGCCTTTCTCCTGAGATTGAAGGCGTGGTGGAGACAGGGGTATGTGGGACCTCCCTGGTGAAGTGTGTTCATGATGGAGATGGTGGCTTGAATTGTGAGAGGGTCCCAACTGTTGAGCAGGTGTTCAGGGTTTGTGATCATGGGTATGAGCAGGCTGATGGTGACTGTGGGTTGGGGTTTGAAGTTTTCATAGATGACAACAATCTTGTTCCAGAATATTTCCACCAGAGTGTTACAACAGTTCTTGTGAGGGGGGTGGTTGGTGGGGGGGGGGGAGGGGGGGGGGGGTGAGGTTCATTCCGGCAGCTGCTGGGTTGGAGAACTCCTTCAGGATGGCGAAGAGCTCCTTGCTGCTGTTTTTTGCCGGCTTTTATGCTGGCTGCTAGGGCATTCTCGGTTTCTTTCAGGAGGCGATGGTACTGGCTGAATGTTGTCTTGAAGGTGGCATGGCCTCTTGTCTCTTTGATGGTGCACCACTACCTTTCTAATGGCTGGCAGTTGCGTTTGGTGGATTTCAGCTCTGCAGTGAACCAGCTGGCTCTATTGAAATTGGCTGGCTTGACAGGGTCAATGGTGTCAGCGCATTCAGTAATCCGCTCAGAGAAGTTTTTACACAGACAGTTCTTGGTTTAGTTGTTGTGTCTGGGAGGTAAGAGTTGAAAGTGTTGTCCCACTGGTCTTCCGAGATCTTTATCCAGTTTCTGCACAGGGAGCTTGGAGGTGTGGTGCCAGTGTTTATAGGTAATGAGATGGTGAAGTGGAGACACTGTAATGGTCAGTCGAGGTAAGCTGAGAGACGTGGTTGTTAAGGACTTTGTCGATGTTCGTGAAAATGGGATTGAGCGCAAGTCCTGCGGGGTGGGTAGGGTCAGTGACAAGCTGCTTGAGAACGCTGTTGCTCATGCTTTCCAAGAGGTCGGCTGTGTTAGTGTTGTTGGGGTAGTCGAGGTGGAACTTAAGATCCCCTAGGAAGATGTAGTGCTCTGAGTCAATGGCGATAGGGGCAATGAGGTCCGGGAGGACATTGCAAACCTGGGGTGAGGTCTGCGAAAGGTATTTTTAATATTAGGCTATATGAACTGAAAAGAGAACGCACTAGGATTGACCACAGAGGGATTCCAAAGGTCAAGGAGATGTAGACTCCGATCTTGAACAACTGGGATGTGTTGGATAGGAAGGATATAAAACCATGGGTACTCGTAAACATTTGCCCAGGGACCACAAAGTATGGTTGGTAGTACGACAGAGGGCTGCACTGTGGCAGTAGAGGGTCCTGGGTGGATCCGAGATTATGTAAGGAGGTCTAAAAAATGTTAAATAAACAGGCAAGCATTTATTTTCCGGTTACTAAAGTACAGTGGTCCAGGATACCACAGCAGTTAATTCATTTAACTTGCAAATAAATGCTTGCCCGTTTAACATTTTTTTCTGATTATTAGGGCTCAGCAAATAAAGAGCAGCTCATGCTGCTGTTCACCATGGGGGCCGCATGTAAAGGTCAAGAGGGCCAAACTTTGAGTATCACTGAATTAAACCATCGTAGGACATTGCCAAGACAGCCTATGCAGTGCTCAAGTGCCTGAGTGACTGAAATAGAAGTCTTTTTTCATGACCAACACTAATGAATGCCCAGAGCTAGGGCAAGCAGCACTAGAAGGTATGCATTACTTTGGTCCAGGATGTGACATGTAACGTTCAGTACTTTTAAGATGCTGCTTAAATGGCAAAATCTTCTCTGAATCCATATTCGCAGTAGGCTAGTAGGTGTTTTTTTTGACATTTTTACCTAGTTGATACAACAACGTTTTTCAATGGCTTTGCTGTGCTTCGGAAGTTTGACAGGTGTGGGATTTTTTCCCCCAATTCTTTTTATTGCAAGTAAAAACAAACAATATAACAGTGACCATAATCATTGCATCGTGTGGCAGCAAGACACATTCTTACATTAACCGCATGCGCGCTGAAAATTCAAAAAACCCGCGTTACGTGACAAAGCCAGCTCGTCATGCACGCAGCGCAGGTAACGCCCATGACGAGCTGGCTTTGTCACCAGCATCGAAGGGGTTAACCTTTTCCAATCTGTTTTGGGAACCCAAAGTCCCTCTCAGGTTTAGGATTTTTGGCTATGGGGTTGATTTGTCTGGTTTTCAAGGCAGTCAGGAAAATATCTTAAACTAAGTAGGTGTTAATGAAATTACAGTGTATGTCTTGAAAGAGATAGAAACTTTGATTTGTTTTGCCCAGAATGAGGGCACAGAAATATTATGTGGGTCTTAAGTCTTTTAAGGGGGTATTTAATTTTATGTTCTGAGCAGCAGGAAGGAGCTCTGCGTACAAAAGTACTTTACAGTGGGATGGGTGAATGGGGTAGTAATTTCAAAGTTATTTCGTATTGCTCAAATGTTCAGTAGGAATGTCAAAGTTTCCCTTGTGGGGATGGTCACAGTGAGCTGTTCCTGTGGCTCTGATGTGCTAGAAGAACAAGCTACTTGCCTTTAGTAACACTCTTTCTGGTGGACAATCCAACTGCAGATTCCTCACCTTCAGACTATCTCCAGATAACAGATTGAATCCAGAGAATTTCAACATCAGTGCTTCAGAGCCAGCAGGTGAGGTCATGCAGGTCCGACAAGGCATTGTTCCACAAACGTGATTGAAGTGAGCCACAAACATGCGCCACACCCCTGTGCACAAGCATGATGTAGATTCTCAACTCTTTTCGTGCTCTTAACGGGGAGCGTGTTGGTGACCGTGTGCTCATTTCCAACTTGGGACCCTTTTAGAGGTTACATAGGCCACTCCACAGAACCAGGAGGTGGGAGGACAGAGAGGAATCTTTGGTTAGAGTATCCATCGGAAAGTAACTTGTTCTTCGGATTGATACTTCAAACTGCATAGTCCTCCCATTTAAGATAGATACCAAAGCAGTACATTCCAACTGTGGAGAGTCTAGTGTGTGGACGGAGATCAAAATATCCTGCAGGGCAGAGCGAGCTAAGTAACCCTCTTGTTGCACCTGGCTGTCAAAACAGTAGTGCGTCATGACTATGTACCAATGCCCACGTCGTGGCCTGGCAGACATCAAGAACAAAAGGGGAAAGGGAAAGAAGAGAAAAGAAGCCTATAAGATCATGTATTCAAAAAGAATGTGTGCTAATTTCAAAAAACATTATAATTTATTACATATTATGAAAGGTTTAAAAAGAACAATTACGCTTAAGACAAAATGTTGGTATACAAAAAAAATATATATATCATAAACCAAACCAGTGGCTTAACAAAAAAACATTACATGTAGAAAGAAACAGCACAAACAGAAATAGTGTGCCCTTCAAACAGATTATGGGCACAAAAAGTGTTGACGGCGTTCCGACCGCTGTATTAATGTACGGTCATCATCAGGACTTGAGTTTGCTTGAGCGTTACATAGCTTTTATTAAAAACGGAAGACCAACCAAACGATAGTGGATGGATGTCAAATCAGTTCCAACTTGGAAATGGAATTCCAAATAGATACCCTGTGTCCAGAGGTTGTGATCGAATCAAGAATAGATATCCAAAGTCCACTAGATAGTACGCCCAATAAATCAGCGATATAGTCTTCTTCAGCGCAGCAGTGTTAATCCGTCCACGCTTCAGGGATGAGCTCATGCGTGGTTAAGGCAATCGCTGTATGGCTTGCAGAGAAACCGCATGCATGGCTCAGCCCGTGTTTTTAAGGCCATATACCCTCTGCACCACCTTGGCTTTCTTTGCAGCTTAGAAGCCAACACAGAGCTGATCATCGACCAGATGATCTTTTCTCTGGACCATGTAAAAGTTCCATGGCCTCTTTGACTTACTCAAAGCAATGGTGCCTATCCTACTCTTTCAAGGGATGAGGCAAAGTATAGAATGCTGACAAGATGACAGATTAGCCAATAAGGAATGATGTCACGATCCATGTCCTCAACACCAATTTGTCTGATAAGAAGGTGGTTGTACAGTCAGGGCCTGCAGCTCATTCACATGGCATGCCAAAGTGATGGCAATGAAGAATTCGGTTTTCAGCAATAGTGGCCTTAAAGAGCAGCTGTGCATAGTTTCGAAGGGCATGCACATAAGGAATGTAAAGACGAGGAAAGGGTACTATTGGAGCATCTCAAATGGTTTTGAAGGCACAAGTGTCAAACCTTTAATAATACACATCACAATTGGTGACTTGGACATAGACATGTGGTCAGGGAAACATACAACGGCGGAAAGTGTCAATAAGTAAAACTTTCACTGCGCCTTCGGCAAGGCCCTGTTGGGATAAGGACAGAATATAACATATGAAAGCCTGGCTTGCAACTGGGTCGGTGCCACAGGCCCCACACCATTCAACAAATCTGTCCCAGTGCCTAATGCATATGGACTTTGTGAAAGGGTGTCTGGCCACCTTGGTCAGCAACTCAATAACATTCAACTGTTGCTGTTCAATCTCCACATATGGAGGTATAAGTTGTGGAGATTCTGATGCAGAACTACGATGTGCTGCTGAGACAGGAGTTCCTCTCAAAGCGGAAGGCTAATCAGAGGATAAATATGCCCGCCCCGAAGTCCTCAGTACCCTATGCTCCTAGCTCAGCCTGGGGCCAGCCAGAGCACTTGGGCCAATCTGTACTGACTTCAGAACACAAGGCAGGACACATTTCATTGGGAACTCATACAGGAGTCCCCCCATTCTAATGCAGTTGGGAGGAGTCTCCTAATGAGAGCCTTGGAGAAACTTCAAGTGCATACATTTGCTGACACTACACATTCTCTACAGTGGCGAATAAGTCTAGCCAGGACTGCCACCAGTTTGTAGAGATGGCAATAGCACCAAGGGATGACGGTGCCATTCAGGATCTGGGTCAGTTTGTGCACACTAGCATTCAGGGGCCCTTCGAGGTGGTGTGTGACTGAAAAGATGTTGGGTTGTACCAGCCACGGTCCAGAAGCGTAGAGCCTCCTGGCACAGGTCCCAGGAACGGAACCCTCTCTGTTGCAGTACAACATGTCAGTGTTGCGGTCTGCGAGAACCTGCGTCCGCTTTTCTTTGATGGACAGCAGGAAGTCTTTAAGGACCAAACAGATCGTTTGAAGCTACAGGAGATGGATGTGGAGCAGGCTCTCTGCCGCAGGCCTGAGGTCTTTGACCTCCACCACCATAAGGTAACTCACCCAACAAAGACGTTTGTTACAAGTGGGAGCTCTGGGTGGGGAAGGAAGAGCAGCCACTACTGCAGATGCTAAGCAAGCTCCCTCAAGACCCAAACGGAATCTGAGAGGCAGCAGTAATGCCAAGCCTACTGGGTTTTAAAGTTCCACTGCAGAGTCCAAGGGCCAGCCTGGTGGACAAAAACATCTTCTTGGCCAAAGCGTCAATCCTTTTGTATTTGTTATCTTGAGGAGTTGTCTGGAAGGAATTAGGATTGACCCTACTAGTTGAGGCCTGAACAATTAGACTCAACTGTGTAGTACCCTTAATTTAGAAAGTTGGATCTTGGAAGATGCCTATTTTGCAGAGCTAGAGGCTGGCTGACAGGAGGGCAAGAACAAGGCTTAACAAGGGTCATCAAGTGAGGGCATAAACGGTAGCAAGGGCTTCGACAATACTGACCCATGTTGGATGGTTTCTGTTAGAATTATTGTTTTGTCTCAGTGGAGGACAACTACAGATCTGGCACCACAGCTGCCCTGAGGACCACCTCTGCAAACAAGGCACTTTCTTCCATTGCTGGCCCATGTGGGGAGTCAAACTGTTTCAGTGGAAGTGTCTAACCAATTGGCATTTCGTAAATCTGAGCATGCCTCATTATTTTAGTGAGGGGGCGAGTAAAGTATCACACTTCTCCCCTTCATCAGTGTCCTGGGAGACCCTGTGAGTCGCTTTTGAAGTGTCAGACCCAGAGACAAAAAGGGAATGGTGCCTCTGCTGATAGTCGCATTACAGCAGGACCAGTCAGGCTGCACTTTAGTGATCTTGTGGCAAGATATTAGTCGGGCAGACTTCTGTTCAGGATCAGACGTGCGTCGGCATTGTATCATCCATCAGCAGCATTGAGTACCGGCACCTGTGCTGCAGTAACCAGTGTGGATCTTGGAGCCGGGTCTGTACCAGAGTCAGTACGGGACCAGTAACTGGTCCTAAAGGGGCGGGTGTAGGGTGTAGAAGATAACCAGGAGTAATCCACCTAGAGCCCTTTGCGGCTTTGTGGGGCCTGAAGGCGCAGCAGAGGTCGCCGGATTCGCCTCTTGATTGGCCCAGAGGTTCATTCCACCATTGTTGGCTGCAAGAATTTAGAGAACACATTTGCAAGTGCAATTCTATATGGCTCACACCTGTTCGCACACAATCCATAACTTCACACATGACACCCATTGCTTTCTTGATTTGCTGGCCCATGAGGCGAGTCAAGGCACATTATATGTACATACCCTACCAGCCATTCGCAATTAAGCAGATAGTCACTTGCGCGACAACCCATGAAATCCATCTGGGCCATGAAAAAGATTTACAAATGCAACGATATAGTATAACACAATTAAGAGCAATGTAGAAACTGGCCTTGCATGGTAGGCACCGTACTGTGAGCCTATGTGGAAACCAGCATCATAGGACGGTCTATCGTGATGGACAGCTCAGCTGTCTAAAGCTGGATTATGTGGTCTCCCTGCCGCAGTGAAAAGCTCACTGTGGTTTTATTGAGCAGTGCGGTCATAGGTGATAGGTCTCCCAGTGAAACCTGCTTACTGAGCATCAAATCAGACTGGGCAGGAAGAGGGTTGGGCCGTGGCAGGACACGCACACAGGCCACATCTTACCGGCTGGCATCAGGCTCTTAGCAAGGCATAGACTGGGAGGTGGTACAGTTGCCACCAGCCACGCATTCCCTTAATGAAGGCCCCGTCCAAGTAGAAAGGACTATTGCTGAGACAGTAGTGATCAGAAGAGGAGCGCCCAGACAGCCGCCTGGTGAATCGCACCTATTGCACTCCGCACTCAGATGATAAAACACAAGACCGTGTGTTTGCAGGATAATCAGCTTGATATATCCCACAATGAATCAGGCAGCGCTCAAAAAGCCTGAAAAAGAATGTCTCGGTAGCTTCCCTATGTATTGATCGAGCCAGTAATTAGCTTTTATGACTATATTAGCTCTGTACGTACGAGGCACAGAAACCAGAGAGCTATATTGATGCAGGAAAAGAGAAACTGCTTAGGAGTTGGAAAAAAGAAAAATCACAAAAAAACTGAAGGCCCCACACTTCATTCTGGTCAATTAAGGAGGCGAGTGCGGCAGTATTTCTAGTACTTAGGAGACAGAAGGACGTGAAAAACAAAATATTAAGCGGCACAAGCCGTGCTCAGGATCAAAGGCGCACTGCCCCAGCCACTCTGTGTAATTGGGGTCACTTTCTGCATTAATGTCGCTTGCTTCCACTGGAGCTCGGCGGGCATGCCTTGGCGAGGGTTCTCGAGCCTCGGGAGGCAGCGCTCCGGAGGCTGCATTCAAAGGAGCACTTCAAAGGGGAAGGCGAGCGCGTCATGAACCTGGAAGATAATGCGAGACCGCCGGGATCCAATGACAGCCAAGGTTCTCCCGCCGCCTCTGTCCGGGTCTCTGCCTCTTTCTTCTACAAACCTTAACTTTGCCTCATGGCGGTTCTGGGATTAATGTATCAAGGTACTGCTCATCCGGAAGACTGTGTTGAGCTGGTTGCACATAGACATCTTCTATCCTAAGTCAATACTATGGGTGTGGTCCTTTAGTATTCTTATCGTGGACAGTCTGCTATTAGTATGACACAGGGGACAAGTCCTAAAAAAAAAAAAGTGTGGGGGACTAACCTAAATAGGCCGTATGCAAGTGACATTACGGCGCGTGCGACCGACATCAGAGCGCACACCATCACGGCGCACGACATCACAGCACACTACATCACACATGGCATCACAGGAATTGACATCATAGAAAGTGGCATCACAGGCCACGACCATACAGGAAGTGGCATCACAAGAAGCACTCACATATATGTTTAGCAGGTCTTTCATATGTAGGTTTGAGCATCTTGTGAGGATAATAGGACAGTGTGCTATGGAAGATGATATGTGACTTCTACAGCTTGCACTCCCCCCGTTTTATGTAACACATCCTGTACATTCCTTCATAAACTTATATAATTTACTGTACATGTAATATGCACGTGTTGATGTAAAGTGCTCTAACACCCTGCATTGGAATGAGTAGGGCTATACAAGAAAAAATAGGGGTACTTAAATTACTTCAATGCCTCCTCAGGGAAAGTAAGCTCTACTTTGTGTAAACACCAGTGCATGAATAGCTCCTAAATAGGGACTGAACAACGTGAAAAGCTGCCTCTTAAGTATGTGTAAAGTGCTAATAAGGTGTGAGCCTTTGTTTCCCCTCCGCTTCATTTGCATCAGGTGTGAGGCTCCAGACTGCCCCCAGCCAAGAGACTCGAACAAAAGGAGGCCTGATGACCCCTCGAATTCGGCCTTTGTTATGGGCCCAAGGTTATGGGCCCAAGCAGGAGTCGGACACAAGAAACCCCCGTCCCAGTCTGCACGTTGTTGGAAAGTAGACAACGTGCAGGCGCTTTTGAAACTATCCTGGTGTTTGGAAATTACACCGGGACGAGTTTAGGACATTCAGTGGGGCCCAAATTCTTGGCAGGGTAGACTGTGAAAATAGTAGGTGGACACCATCCACCCGCGTGTTCCCCCAACTAGTGCCCTGGTATGGCATGGTAGTGAATTCAGTAGTCTGGAGATTAGGATGACTGAGGTTATCTTTAGAGACCGGAATCTGATCCACCCCTGTCTGTGGCTTTTATCTGTTCTTTCCTCTTCTAGTAAAAAAGGTTAGGTCTCGCTTTGGCTGCGCTTGCGTGGTCTCTTCGAGACCTGCTGTATTCAGGATATTGCATAAAGCTCAGCCCATCTTTTCAATTGTCTCCTGTCCTATCCTTTGTAAATGGTGGTTTTTCATTGGTCAATAGGCTTAGTAGTTTCTCCTTAGTGCTGCCTTGTCTCTTCTTGGAACCTCCCAGGAGGACCTCCCCCTGTTACATGTGTTGTTACTCCCTAGATCTTAATTATAGCATCAAGGCACTATTTTCTTAAAAGGTTTCGGACAGGACACACACTTGGTCCTAAACTAGGCTTGCAGTGGTTACTTAACTCACGAGAACATCTCACATTTATACGAGACAGTCTTTACATTTCCCTTCATCCGCAATTAATATAATAATTCATTTGTCACATTTGAAAGCTACAAATTTTATATATTAACATATATATCACATTTAATGTACTTGTGGTATTGTTGGATGCAATGCATTATGGGTAGCGTGGATTTACCATACCTTCTGCAGGGTGCAGTACTATATGTGGCCATAAGAGGGCCTACTGGGCCTCTTTTGGCACCATATGGTACTGCACCCTGTAACATGGCTAGGTAAAAAACATTGGCATTGCAAGGACTCCAACTTCAATAAATGCAAGGCCAATTGCATTTACAATGCAATAGGTCTCACATTTGTTAAAGTTAGAGCTGTTGATGTTGAAAATGACAATATATTGTTTTTATATACCATTGGCAATGGGACTATGCAAATATAATAACTCCACTGCAAATAAAAACAAAAGTAAACTTTCCACCCATCTTTCCAATTGGTTATTGTCCCTCTCCTTTGTAAATGGTGGCTTTTCATTAGTCAATAGGCTTAGAAGTTCTCCTTAGTATCATCTTGTATCCTTCCATGAGAACACTTCCTGGTAAATGTGTGGTTACATCCCAAGTTTTAATTACAGCCTCAGATCACTGCTTTCCTAAAGGGCTTCATGCAGGACACAAGCTTGGTCCTCAATAAGGCTGGCAGTGGTTACTTTACTCACTAGCACATCTCACATTTATATGAGACCTTCTATAAATTTCCCTTCATCAGCTCCACACAGAGTACAACCTGATCTGGAATTAATATAATAATTCTTTCATCACATTTCAAAGATACTTATTGTATATATGGAGATGGCTATTTGAATGTACTCGTAGTACTGTCTTGCATGCAATGCATTACGGGTAGGGTGGATTTACCATATCTTCTGAAGGGTGGATTTACCATATCTTCTGAAGGGCGCAATACCATATGTGGCTAAAAGAGGACCCATGGAACCACATATGGTACTGCACCCTGCAAAATGGCTAGGTAAAAAACATTGGCATTTATAATGCCAATAACTCCACCTCCAACAAATGTGAGACAGATTTAATTTCCAATGCAATATGTCTCGTATTTGTTAAAGTTAGAGCTGGTGAAAATGGCATTTGTTTTTACTTTTGCTTTTTTATATCATTGGCAATAGTGCAATGCACATATAATAACGTCAATGCAAATAAAAAAACGAAAGTAAAAAACATTGTTATTTTCAGAGCCAACAGTTCTAACTTTAACAAATGTGAGACCGATTGCATTGCAAATGCTTGTTCTTTTCCTTTCATGTTTTATACTTTGTAACTATCATTAAATACTCAGCGCTCATGCTGAACAGAAAAAAACCAATCACACAAATTGCGTACTGGGTTTACTACTGTTCATCAATAAAAATGGCGCTTTGTTTCACCGACTAAAATAGATTTGAATTAAAAAGAAAATTTTCCCGATTTTCAAAATCGGATAGAACCGGCTTTTCAATATAAAATCACAGGAGTATGGGAGGCAACTTGAGGCTGGAATTAGTACAAGAACATTTTTTTTACTGAGCCGAGCGCAAGGAGACCACACAGAACCAAGCACAAGGAGACAGACCAGAACTGAGCGCAAGGAGACAGCCGGGCCCAGAACCGAGCACAAGGGGACAGACCAGAGCGACGTGCAAACAGCTCAGAACTGAGCGCAAGGAGACAGCCCAGAACCGAGAGCAAGGAGACAGCCCAGAACCGAGCGGAAGGAGACAGCCCAGAACCGAGCGGAAGGAGACAGCCCAGAACCGAGCGGAAGGAGACAGCCCAGAACCGAGCGGAAGGAGACAGCCCAGACCCAAGCACAAGGAGACAGCACAGACCCAAGCACAAGGAGACAGCACAGACCCAAGCACAAGGAGACAGCACAGACCCAAGCACAAGGGGACAGCACCGAACCGATCACAAGGAGACAGGCCAACCCTGTACAAAACTGCATGGCTCACTGGTAGATCTGGGCATAACAACACTGACTGATAATAAATATTTCCAATATTCTGGTACTCATTGAAAGTTATCTGAAACATCAATGGTAATTGAAGCAATTTGTTAAGTGATACAGCAATGGAAAATTAAAATGTCTATGGACAATCTACTTATATAATACACAATAAGGGTCCTGGGGGAAATGCGTGTAAATAATCTAACCACTCGTAATCGCTCAGGGTGCCCACCGTATTCAACCCGTATGCCGCTCTAAACATAGGCCCACCTTATATAAACGAGGACTGGCCCAGCTCCTCATTGGAACAGTTTATCCGGAGCTGCAGTTGGTCAAGATGCCACCAAAGTGATGGCCAGTGCTGAGATTACGCTAGCATTCCTTCCATTGCTTTGTTGTTTTTACAGTAGACGCTCCAAGTGCCCAGACGTGGGCTCTATGCTCACTGTGCCACAGGACTCAAGGATTACCTTTCTGATAAGACCCAAGAGGTTGAAACCAGACTGGGGTTGCTTCTGTTCGCATCTAGAGGGGACCTGGCCTGAACTGGTCGTATCAGAGCAGGACCGTGACTGATTTGGATAAGGCAAGTCTCTGTCTAGAATAACACAATGGGCGAAAAAGGATGGTCGGGGATGCAACTCTGAACGATTATCACTGAATGAAATTAATTAAAGCATTCAATTCATCACCTTGCTGTTTTGGCTGACAATTTACTAAAACGTATTTCAATACTGCACATACATTTCAGCGCCCTTGGTGAAAAGTCTTTTCCTTAACATTTTGACTTTTCCTTTTTTTTTTTTATTTATTTTGATTCCACACTTCCAAGACATGATAAACATTTCACAATATTATTATTGCATTAAAGTTTTGTAATTGTGTAGCTGAAACCCACTCTGTAAGAGTGATCAACATAACAAACTACGTAATAATTTCATATCAAAAGAGAGTTACAACAGCCTGACATGGAAAATAAAATTAACTTAAAATTACAAATATCCCCATGATAAGCTTTATCTTACACATTAATATTTCCATATTATGTTTGCTTCTGCTGTTAGTCTTATAATACACTTAATACCGCCTTGCCTATTTACATCTGCATTTTGCTAGCCAAGAATAACTGTTTTGATTGCGCGGAAGTTATGTGCTTTCAGAGAACAAAAAGTGCTTCTCCACCAAGCAGCTGTTACTCTTTTGTTTGTTTTCAGCTGGCCGAGCCAGCAGCATTATGGCTGCCTGAGCTTGAACATTTGGGGGCACAGACATGGCCTTTGAATTGCTGTTTTTATTCATTTATGCGTTTTTATAGAGCGCAGACTTTACCCGAAGGCGTCAGAGCGCTTCACAATAGGAACAGAAAATTACAAGTGAACAAATTACAAAAGCAGACGATAAGTTACATGAGGTAAAAGTGACAATTGTGAGCAAACAAAATACATGAAGTAGCAAATAGTGCATTACAGGAGGAAAGCGTGACAAGTGTGCAGGTTACAAGAGAAAACAAAGTACAATTAGAGGTAATATACTGCAATATATGCTAGACACTCAGGCACAAGAACAAACGTTACGTAGGCAATGGTGGCACTTGTGCAAGTATCAAAAGCAAACAAAATGTGAGAGGTAGCAAACAGTATGTTACACGAGAAAAGTGGCGTGTGCATATTACAAAAGAGTACCAAACAAAGAGATAAGAAGAATAATACTGCAATAAATGGCATACACTCCAACCATAAGAACACACTGGGAAGGCACTTACATAGTCATGGAGAATAGAGTTTACAGTAATGGGAGGTCTTCCTTCAGATAATAGAGAGGGCGTGAATTACTTTTGGAGGTGTCTTTGGAGGAGAACTTTGAGGTCCGTTTTGAAGACCTGGGGGGAGGAGGTGGTCCGGAGCTGAGGCAGAAGGGAGTTCCAGATTCTCACCGCGTTGCCTGAAAAGGATTGGGCCGTTGATCTTTCCTTCTTGAAAGTGGGAGGTTCAAGCAGTAGATTTTCCGAATTACGTGATGGTCTAGAGCCTCTAGAGAGTTTGTTTATTCGCCAGGTAGCGAGGAGAGGAGGAGTGCAAGGCTTTGTGGGTGATACAGGCAGTCATGTAGATAGCTCTAGCCTCGATGGGAAGCCAGCAGAGGGTGGATAACATCGGTGTGATGTGGTCGCTTCTTTTGGCCCCATAAATGAACCGAGCTGCTGAATGGAGAACAGATCAAAGGGGGGGACAAGCGGGATTTGGGGAGGCCAGTAAGAAGAGAATTGCAATAGTCCAGTCTGGAGAGGACCAGCGATTACACCAGGGTTTTAAGGTCCTGCTCCGGGAAAAAGCGACAAATTCCCCAAAGAAGGCGCAGTTGGTATCGAGCAGACTTTGCAATGGAATGGATGTGGGAGATTAGATTGAGTTTTTTGTCAAGTAGGACACCAAGGGATTTTGCGCTGTCGACAATGATGGGTTTATTGTTAAGTAGATTCATCTGATCCATCTAGGATTGAACCGGGGGAGGAGAGAGTGAGGAGGAGAGGAGGAGGAATTCAGTTTTGGAGGGATTCAGAATCAGTTGATGAGTTGACATCCAGTTTTGAATGGAGTAGAGCTTTGGATGGAGAGATTGTGAGTGGGGGTAACCTTGAGGTAGATTTGAGTGTAGTCTGCATAGAGAGGATAGTGGATCCCGGATTTACTTAGAAGATTTCCCAGTGGTTCTAAATAGAGATTGAACAATGTGGGTGCAAGTATAGAGCCTTGAGGAACACCTTGACCTACCGCCACAGGAGATGAAAGACTGTTCGCTATTTTGATCATTTGGGATCTATCTGAGAGGAAGGAGGCAAACCATTTAAGCACAGTGCCCTCCATGCCCATTCTCTGTAGAAGAGTGTTGAGGAGGGTGTTGAGGAGGGTGTTGTGATTGACAGTGTCAAAGGCTGCAGAAAGGTCTAGGAGAATTAGAAGACAGAACCCCCCCGAATGGAGTATCCTCAGAGCGTCATCAACCACTTGCAGTAGGGCTGTTTCAGTGCTGCAGTTTTGGATGAAGCCGGACTGGCAATTGTCAAGAAGATCATTGTCCTTGATATGACGAGAGAGTTGTTTCGCGACACATCTTTCTGTGATCTTCGCAAGAAAGGGTAGATTAGTGATGGGGCGGAAGTTGTTGAGGTCATTCGCATCAGCAGTGGGTTTTTTAAGCAGAGGGGTGACCCGCCCAGTTTTGAAGGAGACAGGAAGGGAGCCTTGACAGAGGGTGAGGTTGACCAGAGTGGTCCAACAGGAAAGGGAATGGCTATAGAAGTCAATGGCAATGGCACTGGGGATGGGGTCCAGAGAAGGGTTGAAAGGCTTTGTTTCGCGGATGCACTCAAGGAGGGCATCTTCAGATATGGGGTCAAAGTTCTGCCAAATGGCTGAGGATTTGCGCACCACTGGAGGGGTAGGAGGAGCGACCTGATCCATTATGACTGTATGCTGATGGGTGCCTTGTGGAAAGCTCACTCTCAGTATAGCAGGCTCGAATTGTTTATGGTGACAAGCCAAAGATAAAGATTGTAGACCTGATAGTTTATTATGAAAAGTTACAATAAAGGAATCAACTCAGACTACCAAACCTGAGGCACTGACGCAAAAAGATAGACAAGGAAACCAAAGCACACAAACCAATAGATTTGCAGGCACACATGCATGTGCACTAAGGTTGACTACACCTCTCCATATCAAAGGACACTGTTTCCAGTTCTGAACTTTTGACTTACAAATCATTGCTAAAAAGTGTGTCAGTTAAATGGAAGCAAATCAAGCCAACCACACTCAGATAGAATTAGTCTGTCACATAAAAGCTTAGGATTTGAAAGTGGGTCTGTAACGAAATAACATGAGTTAATCACTCCAATATGCAATTGACCTGGAGAAAATATTGCTTATGCTGCCGAAATTTGCAATTTTTCAGAATTTACATTATACAAAATGTCCCAAATCTCTCTACACGCCTGTGTAACCAAGTGAGCATGCATCAGCTTTTGGCTCTGTCAATGCTGGTTTTGTAATTGTTTTTTAAAGAAAAAAAACGTTGACTAAAAGCAAAATATTGTGCGTCAAAAAGCGCATTCCCATAGTAATCCCTGGCACTGAAGAGAACAACTTTATGTGAGGATGTGCTCCTGGTTCAAGAGCACAGAATGCTATTCACAGTGAAGTCTGTCAGTGGCTGTAATGAGCAGAAGAAAAATGTCCATGACACAACAGGCTAATAGACAAAGAGGGCTGGCTAAAAGCCCCCATAGGAAAGTATAGCATATAAATAATTGTCAAATCAAAAAATCTTGGCTAAACCCAAACCACAGTTCTTTGATGAAAAAAATAGATTAACACCAAAATTAATGAGTTACATTGCAAACTACTCTCAAGTCAGATTGTGCACCTGCCAGGCACATTTAAATCCAGAAAGCAAACGAAAAAAAATGAAATATCACCAGACCCAAGGCAGTATAGAAAAATACATTGAAAAACGAATTCAAATAAAGTGGAAGCGTTATTAAGACCTTACAGTAATGTCAAGCATAGAGATAGGGCTTGGGATTTACCACATTAGAACAGTAACACATTGAAGACCTAATGAACGTCCTGGTCACATAAATGTGTTCCATTACTAATTAAAAAGCTAGAGAAACCGAACCTCAGCGTGAAAGCCTCGAAAACAAAAATGTATACTCAACCATATGGGCGAGATTAGGGATGCACAACAACAGCAACAAGTAATACAGGAAGGCCAGAATTATTGTGTATTGTTCACACAAACTGAGTTCGCACAATACTCAACATTAAGCAGAGCACTCATTGTTAACTGTAACCAAGCTCATAATAAATTTAACCTCAGATAGAACATTGGCCCACATGCTCAACACAGCAGAGATGCCATACAGCTGAATTGTATTGATACTGCAAACAGCGACACATTTCTGTCAAAACACACAATGCACCAAAACCTGACAAGCAGCCAAAGAGATACTGTACTTCTGAACAGGACAACCTATCTGGACTGCACCTTCTGGAATTGGTAAAGACCACCAAACACTCCCATCAAACCCTACCACTCAAACAGCATATGAACCACACCTACACTACAGATTACTTAACTGGAATGATATACTGGACTCCCGTCTGAAAAAGAAACCTCGAGGTCATTGCTCGATGGGTCTGTCAGACAGGTAACTTTTGAGCAGCTTTTTGGCTGTTTTTTGACCGGTTTTATGGTCTGCCGGTACGGGTTTCACTATTGATTTCCTGGCTATAAAAACAAGCATTGCCTGAAGCAAGCTGAAATCCATGCTGTGTTCCTTAGCTTGCAAAACGTTTTAAAACTGCCTCAATTTCCAAATATGGGCCTCTTTTTTAAGTGTCTAATTCAATAAGGGGTGCCACTTTTATTTTGACACCCCAGCATATTTCTTGTCCCACACTGCCATCATGTAAAGTTATCCGAACTAAGATACCACAGAAAGGGCATACCACTGTCAGTACACACACTATCGAAATATCTCAAAGATCTACCTCAACTACTAATGAAGATCGCATCCAAAACACTGATACATCCATCAAAATGAGACCAGCAGGTGCGCGGAGCACAGTCGGTCACCTAATAGGGATAGACCTTTAACGAAAGTGTGACGATTCCCGATTATGTATGGCTGAATGTCAAATATCTGAATATCCTACCCCCGGCGCGTCTTCCCTGCAGTCATATGCCCCATCCCCTGGATCCCGGGATCTCACACCTGCGCATTAATGTATATGATGTATATGTTGTGAAGCGCTCTGATACCCTTTGGTCTAGCCAGCGCTATACAAAACTTCTAAAATATTAATAAAAAAAATAAAGCCCCCCGTTGGGAGCTCATGCCCCGTCATACCGGGAAAATACCTCAAAGAAAACATCGGCAGGTATTAGATTTGTCGCTTTAACATATAAATTATCATAATTGTGACTTGTTATTTGCATGATAATTTGGCACTCACGTCTTTGGGTGAAGTGAAGTAACCTCTTCACATCCCACGCTGACGAAAGCCCAGGACCATAAATAGGTCAGCATTAGGCTGAAACAGGTTTTTGTTTTAGTTAGTGTCAAAAGACCATTGCATCCTCCCACCCTACCATAGTCTTTTTATCCCTTACCACCCACTCCACTAATCAAGGATACTTTTGGAGTGAGAGGGGGGGGGGGGGCGGAATTTTATCTTAATGTTCTGCCCCCATACCAAAATATCTTCATAAGTGCTTCCTGAAACATGGTCGAGCCCACCCGGACCTTTAGGAGCCAGGGTGAACCCAATGATGAAGCATGCCACTATTAGAGCGAGTGACTGCTATAACAACAAAAGGGTCTTCCTCCCTTCTCATTTCTCAACTAAGGGACACCACTGAACGATCCAGTGTAGCCAGGTGTAGACTCTTTTGGGCGGTCTTTGAGTTTCAGAACCCCCCTCCTTATCATTAGTCGTTGTTTGTTTTCCCACATTCCCCACTCCCCTTTAACATGTAGGGACCTTGATCGGTTCCAGGAGGGCTATCTTTCTACATCATGCAAAACAACCATCAAACAGCCTGCTGAGCAAGGGGTTAAAGATAGTAACTAACCGGCCTAATACCACAAAGTAACCGAAAATGACTTTCCCCTCATAAGCTACATGCATGGGTTCCATGGGAGAGCCACACAAAACACACACAGATGCACAAATCTCACCCTGGGACAGAGCAAAAAAACTCGGAATATGGAGCACTTAATGGAGAATGATAGAGCTGTCAGTGATCAAGCCTGTAGAAAGAGATCTAAACTGGCTTCTTAAAAGGATCTGAGAATGTTACACAACACATGGGGTGGGCGAACACTCGATGCCAAAGAACAGCTGAAAATCATAAAAAATGTAGAGGATTTTTCCATCCACTCCAAGCTCATCTTTAAATATTAAAACTCTTCTGATTATATATTCCAGGGAACACAGGGACCGCACCGGGCAATTACCTGAATGTCATTAAAAACGCTGCATACATTACAAACCAATGATGCAAGTCAAGTGAGAGCTTTGCAAGAGGAGGTTTAACATCAAAACAGGCATGAAACGTTTTCACTGGGAAACTCAGGAAAAGCCCTGTAAATACTGAAACTGGAATAGAACCACCGGAACCTAGTGGCACATGTTTGTGAATAATGTGCTTTCAAGAAAGATTGCATAGTTAATAACAAGCTCAATATATCAAAGCTTTTTCCAAAATTACTCCCCTGATAAGTTTATACAGCCAGTAGCATTGGCCACGAATAAAAACACTAATATTCCACAGCAACTCATCTGCAAGTCTAATCTTATCTGCAGGTCTATGCATATTTCCACCTCGGCCCCCTGAAATAGCCTTCCTTCGGTGCCTTAGTCTTTGCTCCCCCCTAAACTTCTGAATTTCATCAGGCCATGAGTCAGAGGACCATGCACATCCTCGGGCCTGGAGGCTTCTGTTCACCCTCAGAACAAGGGGCTCTGCTCATCCTAAGGTCTTGAAACACTTGCTTATCATTAGTTAGTGCCGAAGCCCCTCACACACCATCAAGCCCCATAAGCTCATTTCCATTCAAAGTTTCAACTCATACTGAGGTTCCCAAAGTCCCCTGATCACTCTCAGCTGCCTGTGGAATTCAGCTCACCTGATTTTCATTTTCATCCTTGGGCCCTTAAACTCTTATTCGCTCTTACCCAGAACCTTTAGCTCATTCTCAGGTTACTGAGAACCATGTTCACCTGAGATGCTCTGATGAACAAGTTACTTATCTCTGGTAACGCCTTATCTAGTAGAGACTATCTAGCCACAGATTCCTTAACCGAGAATTATCCCCAGGCGTTAGACTGAATCCGGAAATTTTTCATGAGCAGTACCCTTTCATGCCAGTAGGTCTCATCGCTTGGCTCAGTGTGGTGTCGTCCTCACCAGAACTGATGTTTGCGGTGCCTATTTAGGCACCACCTAGACATGCCAAAGTCCGTTACTTTTCGCAACTTTCCACGCCAGAAGCGCAAAGCTACGAATTACACGGACTACTGGTGTGGAAAACGAAGGCCCTGAAAGGGGAACACCCTGTCCCTAGAAATCCGTTTGCAGTGTAAGGAGAATGGGTGAGTCGGTAAGGAATCTGAGTCTCTACCAGACAAGATGTTACAGAGGGTAAGTAATTTGTATATAGGATAGAGACTTCTAGCCGCAGGTTCCTTACCTTTGCATAGAAACCCAAGCAATACCTCCCCCGGGTGGGTCTGCAAATCCGTTTAAACCAAAAAATCCTGCAGGACCAAACAGGCGAAGTGCCCGTTACAATGAACCTGACAGTGCCGGAAGTAATGTTCCATGGACGTGTGCAGGGATGTCTATGTCGCTGCCTGACAGATGGCCAGGAGAGGAACTCTGCATGCGAACACAGAGGTCAAAGCCTTGGTTCTGGCAGAGAGAGCCCGCAAGGGTAGACACAGGAGTGCGAGAGGATGATTTGTAGACAGATAGAAAGCTAGGATAGGAGAGGGGAAAGAAGAGATGGAGAGAAAGGCATGGTAGAAAGAGACCAAGGAAGTAAGAATCAGAGCAATTGAGAACTAGAAATATTTGCTAAAATGTTACAGTGAGAATCAGAGAACTGTACACAAGTAAGAAAGGGGTAGGGAAATCGAGAAATTCTACCAGTGAACTCTCCTTTGGTTTTAGATTTCCCTCCAGACACAGGAGGGAGTTCTGTTTCTGTCTGCAGCAAGGCAATAAATAAGACAAAAGAATATAGCAAAATATAACATTAGGTGCAGTACCGGACACAAAGGAAACCAAGGGGCAGAGAGAAGTGCTCACCTTCAATAGCCATTCATCGAGATGTCCAATCGCCCGCTCTGTCACTCTGATACTGCAGACTGTAAATCAGGAACTTGCAGCAAAACAAGGATCTCCTGCAAAAAGAAACAACCGAACAATTGCTGAAATCCCTCCTTTATACAGAAATGTACACAACATGAGGCTTTAAGACGGGGGAATAATGTATAAACTGAAGAATCAAACAAAAATTGTCGCAGTGACACAAATGATGGCTAAACGTAGGCCGGCTTCTCTTAAGACATAGAGCACCCTGGTTTGTAAAAGTAGTGCCCCCAACCCCGCCCCCCAAAAATTAAAAAGTGGATGAACTTATTATATATGCAATCATCATCTTGACAGCGTCAGTCGCCACCTATTTCTAGGTGCCTCGATCCACACTCTTTCACTCACTCAACCCTCATGCTTTCGACCCATTTTCCACTGATATCCGACCCTCTGTGCACTAAGATGGCAGAATGGCAACATGCTGAAAATATATAAAACGCACAAAAATATAAAACTTTTTTTTTAATTTGACACAAGTGTTAGCCATCCTCCAACTGAAATAAGTCAGATAACAGTGTGGATCCCTGGAACCCGTGTGGTTGGCTGCCCCTATTTGTTGAACCTAAGAAAATAACTCTTGGCTAAGCTGACTTGAACAGAGGTGATGAGATACCGAGGGTACATTTTGGAGACACTTCAAATAGAATATTCTACAGCCCACTGCATACCCTGATAAAGTCAGGGTTCAGATTTATCTTCCTCCTAGCAAGTGGATGCCTCAATCCTCCTGACAAACTCTTCTGTGCTGCACAGTTTCTCAATTAAAACCTACCTGAGCAAAGAGACTTATTTAAGAGCACATCCAGCTCCACTTTGGACCAAAACTTTGTCATCTCTGGCTTTTGTGCAGACCCACAAATCTAAAAAAAAAGGGTTTTAAAGTAGCCCTCGACACACCACTCCTGAATTAAGTGGGCACTGGAGAAGCTGCTCCCAGCCACACATCTGAAGGTTTGTATTTTTCTCTTTATTAAGGTATTATCCAAAACCTGATTTAATATTATGATACTACCCTATGACATTCCTATCACTGAATTCTGCAACAGCAACCCTGAGTCAGCACTACCAAAACACTGCCCTGGTCACTGTGTTACCGTAGTATCCCATCTCAGCTCCATCACTGAACCTCCCAGGAGCTCTTCTCTCCACCGTTTTACAGAAGAGCAGCACTCCTTGTGCGATCTCTACAGGCCAGCAGATTGGCACTTTAGACCTCTAGACACATCAGCCGTCTTTAGGCATCGCCTGAGACGAACAAGTTACTTACCTTCAGTAACACCATATCTAGTAGAGACTATCTAGCCACGGATTCCTTCTTTTTTAATATCCCCAGGAATCAGACTGGATCCTGAAGATTTTCGAGCAGTATCCTTGCATGCCAGTAGGTGGTGTTCTACGGTTCTCCGTCAGGAACGCCGGAAGTGAAATGTGCTGAATTGATCTGGACACCACCTCAGCAGGCTGACATCGGTTATTTTTGCGTCCTTCCACCCAAGGAGCGCGGGGCTACGATGAGACCGGACCACTGGTGTGAAATAGACTAAAGCCCTGAAAGGGGATTTCCCTCATACCTTAACACCTTGGCAGAGCAAGAAGGATGGGAGGGTCAGTAAGCAATCTGCAGCTAGATAGAGTTTCTACCAGACAAGACCTTACCGAAGGTAAGTAACATGTTTATCGGATAGAGACTTCTAAACACAGATTCCCTACTATTGAATGGATACTCAAGCAACACCTATCCGCAGGTGGGTCTGCGAATACAATTAAACAAAAAAGTCCCACAGGACAGACCGGGCGACGTGCCTGTCACAATGGACCAGACTGTCCAGGCAGTAAGGTTTTCTGAACGTTGCAAGGATGCTCATATCACTACCTGACAGCGCATGGTATTCCTCTCCTGGGCATCTAACACAGTGGTCGCAGCCTTGGCTCTGGCAGAGTGAGCCCACAAGCTCTAAGGGGGCTGCATCTTTGCCAATGCATAACAGATCTTAACCACATCGATGCTAGCGTTATTTTTCTTTTATGCTGGATCTTCTCATTTCCCATTGTTCATGACAAGCTCAGCTCGTCATGAGTGTATGGAGGTGTACACCATGACGAGCTGAGCTCGTCATGAGCGTCCAAGGAGTTAATACACAGGACAGTCCATCAAGAGCTGGATCTTTTCTGAAAAGCCTTCTTTTTTGCTCCGACATATCCCATGCAGAGTTTATCATCCACCCAGAACTCTTATGTGGTCCTGGTTGAACAACAACGCTTTTTTGGTGACCAAGCGGTAGAGTCTTTGATGGGATGAGGAGGAACAAAAAGGTAGGCAGCGTGATGTTCTGGCCTACATGGAAAAGAGTGATAACCTTTTGCCGGAAAGGGCATCTGTCTGGGCGACCAGTTTGTCTGGGTAAAAGGTGGTATAAGGAGGGTCCCAAGAGCACTTTGAGTTTGCTGACCCTCCAGACTTATGTTATGGACACTAAAAAGGCAGTTTTGATGGTCAACAGCCTAAGACGACAAATATATAGAGGCTCAAAGTGGGCGGATACGAGAAAGGTAACAACAAGTTCGAGATCCAATTGAGGCATAATCAGAGTAACTGGAATTATGCGTCAGGAAAGGGTCAAATTATGCGTTAGGTTTGAGTACATTATGCGGCAAGAAAAAGCAAATTACACAGCCTGAGGCACATTTTGTGATAGTATACTTCATTTTTCAACGTTTTTAGATAGAGCAATCTCCCTCCCCAAATTCAGAATAAAAAATGGGCCAGTTAGTGGGCCACACTCACAGCAATATTTAATTGAATTGGAGTATGTGTTTTCCCGGTTTTCTGAAGGTGTAATCTCAAAACTATTAATTACATTTGCATCATGCTAGTTTACAAAAGAAAATACACTCTGGAACCATGCAAGTCTATACTGATAATAAGTATCAGCACATTTAATGGTTTCTGAGGACATTCATGGCGTGTTGGAGCCATGGCTCATGGCACATAACATTAAACCCTTTTAGCCAACTTGTGACTGTATTCTGGTACCTTCTGGTGTTTGAGTGACTTTGGAATGCCCTTTATAGGAGTCAAGCTATCAGAGCCTTGACATTGCCCCTCTACAGTGCTACTCTGCCTTTTGGCTAGGTTTGCAGTATAGAAATACCACATACATACGACTGACACCCCTGCTCATTTGGATGACAAGCTCGCCATGTCCAGTGGGTCACCACACACATGAGGCAGGGACACCTTCAGATAATAGAAGACGTGCTAAAAAGACAAAAACAGGCAAAAAGCTGTTCCCATCTGTGCACTAATGATTTGGAACCAAATTCCCATATACATTCGGACAGCTGGAACCTAGCTCCAACTATAGGAAACCACTGAATGATCAATGCCGTAAGAAAAAAAAAAACAACATCATCATGATGCAGACACAGTCCGCAACCCTCTTATTACGTTGACTGGGCCTTTGACCCTGTAAAGTCCTTCATAGCTTTACTGCTTGGTTTCCAATATATAAATTATCACATACTTGCACACATACCTAAAGCACTAATCTGGAAACATATTGGTGATATTTGGTTGAGGATACGTTTTGGCGATTCTTAGGCAAAAGCTTCCATCCAGTGTGACTTATATAATGTATTTCCACGTAAGAGAAATTTAAAATATAGGTCTTTTTATTACTGTTAACATTTATAGTTTTATTGTTGGACTGATATCTGCACCACAAAAGTATCTGCATAGCTGCTCAACAACGGTCAATTGATGGTAGTTCCTCTGATTTCATTTCTTGTGATTTCACGCTGTATGCAAATGAGGGGCCTCACACTTTCCCATTCTACCTGGGGCCCCAAAAGTCCTAGCACCAGCCCTGCTTCTTGTATACAGAGAAAGGGGCAGGTGAAAACCTACTGGTTACAGTATTACCTTTACATTGCAGGCAACAGATTAAACGTAATACTGGAATGTTTCTTTCACGCAAAAAAACATAAAACTTGCTAGCAAAGGCGTAAGGCCCAGGAATTTAGCATTCACCATCAGCAAAACACCCCTAAAAAAAATATTGACAAAGCCAATAGGTCTCGCATAGGTGAGACCTGTTGGCTTTGCAAGTGCTTGTTTAATAGGAAGGTGGGCTACAGAAGCCGGTTGTTACATGCTACGCGCTTGGCATGGGGGCTTGCAATTAGAATCAGTGTTAGTTCCATGCGAAGTCTCTTCATCCAGGGCTGTGGGTGCCCTGGAGAAAGATAAACACAGACAATATATACATTTTCAGAGGCGACAGACAGCAGTGCAGAAGACAAATTTAGAGCAAGAGGCAGAGCCGTCCTAGAGCCTGCACAGCCACGCCGTACCAAAGTGCTTAACATTCTCCATACATGAAACAAATGGGACACAGGGAGGGATCAGATGTCCGAGGGCTGGACTATCAGCATGTGTGCCCATTCATCAGGCATGGTGTCATCTTGAGTTTGCTTGGTGGGTTGGAAACATCCACGAAAAAACACTCCAGAAAAATGATGCGACTGTGCACAGCAATATCCCTACAGCTAATTCTGGCAGCACTACTTCACGCCTCTCTGCACTCCCTCCAACCCCTGGCCAATCAATCACAAGCCAGCATCGGTGACGCTCCGAAGACCACAACACTCACAGAGGACATTCCATTTCATTTCCGTATAAAATACTTTATTGCCTACCTTATCTCTCATAACAACCCCTTTTCTCAATACTGTAAATGAATCTCTTCAGATTAGCAGCTTCCTGCCTTCACTAAAAACCAGCCAGCTCTTCCTACTCAAGAAAGCTCTGCGCATGCTCACCCCTTATCACCTTTACGCTCTTCTCGAACCTCAAGAACGAGTGCAATGCAGCCCCAAGAACACATCAGCATCACCAGTGTAGTGTTCTCCCAGCTACGCCATAGAAAGAGCTATGTCTGAACTGGGGTGACAGAGTGGGATAAAGAATGGTGATGGATTAAACCCAGATCTGTTGACTGGGTGTGAGTGTTTGATTGGTTCAGATGCTCCGTCCATCACCACCCCCTTTTGTACCGCTCTATAGAAAGAGCTACAGCACATTAGCACTTGAGGCCCAAGCTCATACTACCTGGACAGGATTTCTTCTGACCGTTCTCCCTGCTGCTTGCTCAACACACGACGAGCAAATGAAGGTGGATATCCGACAAAAGACTGATCACTGCTTTGGAAAGGGAGGAACTTAGGGAGAGACCTCTAGATAGTTAATCTTCTCATGGCGTCCCGTTCACGTCCTTAGATAAATGCTCAGATTATTCGTTCAATAGGCAGATTGCACTTAGAAGGGGGCCATTTTGGAAAGATAGTGGCCTGGGTGCTGCAAAGGGAAAACCTATAGATGGCTCATTCATAGTATCTGAGAGTACAAAAGTCTATTTCCAATGTAGCTAGGCGGTGATCATCTTTGGAATGCATAACTTTCAAGTATTTATAAGAGACCAAAGTGAACTCCTGCTCTTCAATTGATATCCATACACCTAGTGGTCGCAAATCTACCACAACAACTTTAAAAAAAAGAGAGAGAGAAATGACTGCCCTCTAACTAAAGAAAAATTGACGTCCTCCATGGAAGTATTACCATACTAGATAAAGACGATAATAAAATTATTAATAATGATAATACCAATACTACTACTACTGAGAATAATGTGTAATTTCTAAAGCGCACAATTACATAAGAAGGTGTCCTGGTGATGAGCTTAACGGCCCCATTTTCAACACAGAAACAAAAATAACACGCTTAAACCAGATTTTGAGCAATTTCCTGAATGGACTATGGTCAGATGCCCACCTTAGATAGATTGGCAGGCCATTCCTAAGGCAAGTACACTATACAGACAATGCTCTACCGCTCACCCAAGAAAGTCTGAATTTTGGCTGCAGCCAGATTTTAGCCTTTCTTTATGTTAATCTTTCTGCACCAAAAGCATGGAGCGACATCAGAAGGTGGATTTACCAGCGTGCAAAAACGTAGGGCCTATAGGGGTCTTCTCAAATAAGAATACCGGTTTACATAAACAGAGAGGCTGGTAGGGTCAGTAAACAATTTGGGGCTAGATTGAGTCTCTAAATTAAGGTGAGGAATCTGCAGCTAGAAATCTTGATTGTATGAACAAGTTACTTTCCATCTGTAATGCCTTATCTGGTAGATACCAAATCAATACCTCCCTGGAGGTGGTCAAAGAAACCGTCAAAGTGCCCGTCACGACAGACCTGACCGTCAAGGCAGTAGTGTTTGGTGAACGTGCGCAAGGATGCCCACGCTGCAGCCTAACAGATGTCCAGCGTGCAGTGGTCGCAGCTTTGTCTCCGGTGGAATGAGCCCATACTCCCTCAGGGAGTTGTTTCGGCCAATGTGTAACAGATCTTAATGCAAAGTACAATCAGTCTGGAGATAGTCAGTTTCTGCAATGCTTTCCCCTTTTTCGCTCCAGTGAACCAAACAAATAGCTTTTTCAACCACCCGGTGTTCTTTGGTGCGAATGATGCAATATGACAACGCTCTTTTCGGATCTAAGCTGTGGAGTCTCTCCTCCTTGGAGAGGTGAGGCAGAGTAAAAAAGAGGCAGTGTGATGCTTTAGCCAATACGGAAAGGTGTCACCACCTTCAGCACAAGCATTTGCAATGCAATAGGTCTCGCATTTGGGAGAGTTTAAGCTACTAGCATTGCAAAATGCCAATGCCTTTGCATCTGCAGGGCCAGGACCTGCTCCTCGTTGAGGATCGAGAACTCGGCGTGGGCAGCTCCCGTGTCGCAGCCGCAGCACAGCACCCCACACAGGCAAAGCAGCAGCGGGAGTGCCCAGCCCAACCACGGCCCCCGGCCCATCATTGCTCACGCCGCTACAAACTTTCCTGACACCGCCGCAGCCCAAAGTTCCAGCTAGTGCCCACTGCCCCCTACTCCGAACGTGACCCCATGGCAACCAGCAGCTGACGTGCACAGTCTGTATGTATTTGCGCATGCCTTTGTTTGTTTCTGTAGGATATTAAAGACCGAAATCTTGGCTGTACCAGTGCTTGCTTGATTTTATGGTAACATTTTTGTCCCGGAGCTTTCTTAGCCCAAATACGATAAATCCAGTTTTACATATACACGCTACAGTAAAATATTTTAACGCAATCGGCTCTCCTGCAAAAGAAGGGATCGTGTAATGGATTTTATCTGCCTGCCCATGTCACTTTTCTAAGCGCCTCCTGCTTGCACCCTTTCATTCTCTGTTAACACTTCTTTTCATTGCTCTATTTGTCTTAGCTCTGGACGTTTTTGCCTCCGTGCAATTTCGGCCCAAGCTTCAGCAAAGAAACTGAAGAATGCAGCCGGCAACAAAAGTGAAAGCAACCGCGAACAGGCAAACCGTTTGTGCGCAGAGAGGGAGCGAGCGGCCGAGCCGTAATAAATCAAGCACGCGCTGGGAGACGCCATGCGCATGCACATCACCTGTCTGGGCGCGCACATGGTTTGTCTCCATTCACAAACAAAAGCGATGACAATAGAGTCTCGTCAAGGTGAAGCAGCGCATGTGCTGCGTTTGCTAGGCAGGACCTAAGAAAAGAGGCACACATACGGAGAACCAGTATGGCTGGAAAGAAGTTGGTGTATTTAAGGTTAACAAAAAAGCGCTTACAGCTCACTGACTTTCCTAGCCTAAGTGATGGCCACCAAAAGACTATCTTAAAGTTAAAACCAAATTAAGGGCACATTGGGGCATAACAAAAGGTTTGGGTGGAAACATATGCTGAAGGCCATTCTGAAAATGTGTCATAACAGGTCACTTAAACAGGAAGGGGTTATCCGGCAAACAGAAGAAAAAAAAGAAGATGGCCAAAAGATATTCTTTCATTGGACCCAGAGCAAAGGCCGGCCAGGCTAGAGACAAAAGAACACTTCAGACAAGAGTGCAGACAGAGGGTCAACATGTTAGTCAGTGCACCACGACACAGCCTTTTCCCAACGGCAGGCATACATGGTCTTTGTGGAGGGATGCCTGGCAGCCAAGATGTACTCACAGACTTCTAGGAGGAAAATACAAGACTTTCAACTGTCGCCGCTCAATCTCAATGTATGTTGGTGGATGTGCGCAGGTTCGGGTGCAGAACCCTTACCCTGTTGGTGGGACAGGAGAGCCTCCCAATGGGCAACTTGATCGAAGGACAGTTGATAATGCTCAGGAGTACGGGATACCATATTCTTAGTGCCCAATCTGGAGCCACAAGGATCACTTGGCCCCAGTCCATCCTGATCTTCTGAACTCTGGGAAGGAGTGGCATCGGGGGAGGGGAGACGGAGGAGGCATACAGGAGTCCTTACCCCACTTGAAATAAAACAAGTCTCCGAGCGAGATCAGCCTTGTAAACTTCAACACGCACAAGTGCTGACATTGCGCATTCTCGTATTTGGTGAATTTATCGCGTAGGTGGTGAATTTATCTAACTAACGTTTTTCCCAGCTGCTGATGAGAACATGCACTACTTCATGATGTAGATGCCATGCAAGATATGGCAGGGATCGCTAGCTGAGTTGGTCAAGCCAGGCTTCAGAGACCAGGCCAGGTGATGCATGATCAGGAAAATGTCCCGCCATTCCAACTATGTCCAGTGGAGCAGAGCCTCCTGGCATACGGTCCAGGACCCTATCCTGTTTGATGCACTACAACACCGTTTTGGTGTTTGTGAACACCTGAACTAGGCTTCCCTTGATGGGAGATCTTTAATGTCAAGCAAATCACTCGACTCTAACAGGTTGATGTGGAGCTGAGACTCCAC
Source organism: Lissotriton vulgaris (assembly GCF_964263255.1). Classification (NCBI taxonomy): domain Eukaryota; kingdom Metazoa; phylum Chordata; class Amphibia; order Caudata; family Salamandridae; genus Lissotriton; species Lissotriton vulgaris. Next base: position 1,829,712,485 of record NC_141687.1, read on the forward strand.
CAGAGACTAGAAACCTCAGATGTCAACCTCTCCCAGATGGCACCCCCACCCAGGAGTGACGCATCAGTCACCTATTTGAGATCTGGGTAGGTAAGTGAGAGGGGTCTGCCGCCGACTAAATCTCGGTTTCTCAGTCAACACTGCAGGTCCCCTGCAGTTCACTTCTATATCTGGAGAGATTTCCCTGATGCTGCACCCATGTGGACTTAAGCTACCACTCCAAAGCCTGCATATGCCAGGGGACATGCTTTACCAGCAGGATGCAGGAGGCCAGAAGACCCAGCAGTCATAGTCAGTCTCACCGAAATCCAGGATAGAGACTAAAACAGTATCATAACCTAAAAATCCTGGACTCATTGCTCTGAAGGATGGGCGTGGAATTGCACTGTGTCCAGAATGGCTCCAAAGAGAAAGGGAGTTTTTGAGAGCCAGTCAGGTATGACTTTAGGATACTGAGACAGAACCCAAGCGAATGCACATAGTCCGCTGTTGTCTGGAGGCGAGTGATGACCACCTGGGGCGAGCCTATCTTTAAAAGCTAGTCGTCGAGGTAGTAGAAGACTGGAATCCCTGACCTCAGCAGTTGGGCTGAACCACCGCCATCACCTTAGTGAACACCCAAGGGGGTACCTGTGAGGCCAAAGGCAGCACCGCTAACAAAGGGCTTGACGACCATTGCGAAACGAAAGGAACGTCTGTTGGCCGGCAGGACTGGTAAATGGAAATATGGGTCCTGCAAGCCGAACACTGCCTGGGTCCAGGTCACACAGGACCTGAGCCAACATGAGCTTTTTGATTCTCTCCTTTTTCAGGAAGTACTTGAAAGGATAAACATCTAGTTTAGGGCGGAGGCCTCTTTCCTTCTTCAGCACTAGAATGTAGCGGGACTAGCAACCACAATCTACTTCTGAAGTCGGCACTCTCTCAATGTCTCCTTTGGCCAAGAGAGCCTGTATTTCCTGATGCAGCAGGGAGAGGTGGTCCGCAGTTAGCTGATCTGAAGATGGTGGCATAGACAGCAGGGTTTCCACAAATGGATGGGTGTAAACCGCCAGAACAATTTTGAGCACCCATTTGTCCGAAGTTATGAATTGCCAGCGGAACAGGTGTTTCTTGTTCCTGCCGCCAACAGGTTGCCCATGATATTGTGAGGGCATATCAAATGGTTTGGAGGCGGGAGAGTGGGGCGATTAGGCAGATCTCTGGATTTGGTTTTCAAGAGGCCTGTGGGAGCCCCATCCACAGCCACAAACGGAATGGGTTGCCTGATGGCCGTGATGTTTGGGTGGAAATGGATGTGGCTGGTAGCCCTTACTATAGCCACAGAAGGAGCAAAAGGCAGAATGGGCTGGCAAGAGGCTATGGAGAATTCCAACCACCGGGCAGTGGCACTACTGTCCTTAAAGTGCTGGAATGCTAAATCTGACTTGTTGCCAAACAGGTGAGTGCCATCAAAGGGCCGGTCCATTAGGGATGCTTGGACATTTTCTGCGAAGCAAGTTTACCTCACCATGCAGGACGATGAAGCACCATAGATGAAGCAATCGCTCTACCTAGCGAGCTGGTTGTGTCCACTCCATAGCGTATCGTAATGTCTGCTGCATCCCTGCCAACAGCAATAGCCTGGGTCCGGATGGCTCGAGCCCCTTCTGAGACCATGGGCAGCATTTGCGCAACTGAGCCTCATACTGTGTGGTAATACCAGCACAAGAGGCATGCAGTGTTCACGGAAAGCAGTGCAAGGCTGGTGGAGGAGAAAATCCTTGCCAAAAGTGTCCACCCTCTTGGATTCCCTATCCGGTGGTGTGATAGGGAACGCACCATGATTAACTTTCCACGTGGCGCACTGGCTTTGCCAGGCTCTCCGGAGTGGGGTGCTGAGTGAGGAATGCTACATTTCCAGAAGCAGGGAGATGGCAGATGGCTATCATCCTATGCATAGGCACGCCAATGCAAGGCTTATTCTAGGCCCGAAGCAGGACATCAGTGAGTGTGGTGGTGGTGAAGGATGTGGTGGGGGTGGATGTGGATGTGGTGGTGGTGGACATGGTGATGGTGGACATGGTGGTGGTGGAGAACGCAGTGGTGGTGGAGGGCGCGGTGGTGGAGGACACAGTGGTGGTGGTGGACGTGGTGGTGGTGGACTTGGTGGTGGTGGAGGAGGACGTGGTGGTGGAGGAGGACGTGGTGGTGGAGGAGGACGTGGTGGTGGAGGAGGACGTGGAGGTGGTGGAGGACGTGGAGGTGGTGGAGGACGTGGAGGTGGTGGAGGACGTGGAGGTGGTGGAGGACGTGGTGGTGGTGGAGGACGTGGAGGTGGTGGAGGACGTGGTGGTGGTGGTGGAGGACGTGGTGGTGGTGGAGGACGTGGTGGTGGTGGAGGACGTGGTGGTGGTGGAGGACGTGGTGGTGGTGGAGGACGTGGTGGTGGTGGAGGACGTGGTGGTGGTGGAGGACGTGGTGGTGGTGGAGGACGTGGTGGTGGTGGAGGACGTGGTGGTAGTGGAGGACGTGGTGGTAGTGGAGGACGAGGTGGTGGTGGAGGACGAGGTGGTGGTGGAGGACGAGGTGGTGGTGGAGGACGAGGTGGTGGTGGAGGACGAGGTGGTGGTGGAGGACGAGGTGGTGGTGGAGGACGTGGTGGTGGTGGAGGACGTGGTGGTGGTGGAGGACGTGGTGATGTTGGACGTGGACGTGATGGTGGTGGACGTGGGGGTGGTGGACGTGGTGGACATGGTGGTGGTGGACTTGGGGGTGGTCGTGGTGGAGGTCGTGGTGGTGGATATGGTGGACGTGGTGGTGGACGTGGGGGTGGTGGACGTGATGGTGGACATGGTGCTGGTGGACATGGTGGTGGACACTGTGGTGGTGGTGGTGGACATGGTGGTGGTGGACGTGGTAGTGGTGGTTAGGACGAAAGAATAGGGTTATAGATTTGTTTAAATGGTTCTGTTTCTAAGTGCGGTATTGGCGCCCAGACTAACCATCAGAGGCCGCGCACGATTCATTATGGATTGTTATGTTGCTAGTATCACTGAGCGCCGAATGTATGGCTGCCTGCAAGCTCGTATGACCGCTGTGAGTGCTTTCGTTTCCTCGATGTATGTCAAGCTATATATACGAACTGTGTTTACTGGTGCTTTTGTGCCTCTTTCAGGGGGATTGCTCCAATTGGTCAAGAACCATGTGACGTTCGTAGTAACGGTACGGTTAATGTGCCAAACTACACCAACAGAGCTGCACGGCTATTTTTGTACCCCGTGGCTACCAAAATCAAATGTGTCCTTGTGTAACGTAACTGGGTCTCATGTAAGGCGCACCAATGTAAGATAACTTGTACACATGTAAAGCACATTATTAAACGTCACCCACGAGTAAATGCACAGCCCACACAAACAAAGGTAAAAAAAGTGCCAACAGTCATTATAAAACCCACCGGGTTCTACTGCTGGTAAAAGATCCAGTCTCGGGGGGCGGGCCAACATGGTGGCAACAAGGAGGGACTACAAAGCCTGGAGTACAATCATTACATTCTGTTCAGCATATTCAATGACGCCAAAAGATGCACACCAATGAAAAGTACGGGCAGAGCTCAGACATGACTTCTGGAATCGGATCGATTCCAAGATGCCTTCGCATGGCGGAGCAGCGCATGCTAACACCAGGCGAGACCTAAAAACTCTGCTGTCTGAACACAAAGCTCTTCATAAGGCCCGCCCAGCCTATCTGTCGTCAGGCCTTAACTACTATCTGCCATCTAGGTGACTAATATCCTCTAATCAAGCATTTCTATTGACCCCACAAATCTGCACTTCAAGATTCAGGGGGTAGATTTTTTTTTTCCCAAGTGGGACCATATCACTGGAATAAACTCCCACTTCATCTTCGTACCTTCCCAAACCTGGCTGTTTTAGATTGGGCTCTCATGACCAGCACAGCGGCAAGCTCCTTCGTAAGGAGTGAATCGTGCGCTACAAGTTACCAAAATAAAATAAATAGAAGTAGACTATTTCAGTCTTTGAGAATATAATGATAGGAGACCACCCTGCATCTGAGCATTGTCCGAGCTTATAACCAAAAGCTGAGAGATGAGATGGACAAAAAGAGGTAACCAGTGATGTGTCTGAGAGAGCTGTTGCAGAAGGAAAAAGAAGACCAATGCGAGCCCTTTGTGGGTCCCACAAAGTTGGGACAATTAAAGAGATAAAAGGAAAACAAAAACAATGCTGTGTCAGATACAGTAGTTAGAGAAGAGGTGGTTATCTATATCAAAAGCTTCTGAGCAGTGAAGCAGGAGAGCTTGGCAGACACAGTTAAATCAGATGCTATTATAGTTATCTCCACATCTTCAGCAGTCTTCGTGCCATGCATATCCTCCTTCACAGGTCTAAAGAGCCAGATTTTCCACAAACCATCAAAGAGATAATGCAGCATATTCGTCTATACAAAAGGATTTCAAAATAAATCCCTCTCTCTGCAACAACTCAGGCAAAAACTCAAAACCAACTGCTAATGTGAAGTAAATCGAGATAAATTGAATGAAAAAGTAGAAGCAAAAAAAAGGAAAAGAGAAAGATAGGGACTGGTTGGCGAAGGTAAAGTCACTGAGCAGTCAGTATTTGTAGACAAACTGCTCTGCAACTGATGTATTAATCAGTTGAACCTCAAAATGTAATTTCACATGGACTCCCAAAAAACTCCTGCCTGTTAATATTTATGAGGCAGGAGTAAATTTGACTCCCCCCCCCCCCAAGCCCCCTGTAAACGGCTATGACTGCAGAGACAGAGTCCCGAGACACTGCAGACCTCTATTCCTGCATTTACATTCACTGAATGCCATTTTTTAATCAACTCCTTTCCCTGAATGGAAAAGAGACTACTTTCCAAAAAGAAACACTGAAATTTAGTGAATGACAATAGGGTGTAAGGGGTGGTACCCTGATCCACTACCTGCTTCCCTCGGTACCTGCAGCAGAGTAATGGGAAACAGTCAGTCACAGACACCTCCCTCTATGCCTATGGCTATGGCTATGGCTACTGTCTGCTTTGAGTCAAGTTGGTAGTCTGCAGTCGCAAACAACTGATGCCTACAACTGCAACTCCTCAGCAGTGGGGGTGGGGGGTGTTGGGGGAAGGTGAGGGGGTCACTTTCTCTTCTCCACCCAATTCTCATTCAGTAGGAATGAGAGTGGGAAAGAAATGTATGACTCGCACTGTGTCCTCTGTACTTTGCAAAGTGCCTTTATAGGTCGAGCCTAGCGGCAGCATGCATACACTGCTCGCTCTGCAAGGCATGCTGTAATAGAGTATGCAATAGAAGCCCCGCCCACTCCCCACCCATATTTGTCATTGGCTTGTGTCATTGTCCTTCTTTTACCGCCCATAAGGACTGGACCTTTTACTTGGCCTGTTACACGGCCTGCATTATAAGTGGGAGAGCACTATTTTGTTTATTGACACTGATGGGGACAATGGCAGCTGCTTTTTTTTGTATTTGCATGTTGAGTGCCGCGCCCGCTTCAGGGACACCACGCTAAGTTTCATTGTTTTTTTTTTTTACTTTAAAAATAAGCGCAGCGCCCGCTTCAGAGACACCACATTTTTTTTGTTTTTCTAAACTTTAATAATGAACGCAGTGCCCACTTTATGGACAGTGCTCTACAATGCAATGGGTACTGCTTTCGCGCGACTTTGGACTGTTTGTACTGTAAATGACAATGTCTAACTTTTTTTTTATATAAAAGCCATTGCCATTTACAGTGCCAATTGCTGGACGGCTCGCGAATTCGAGACCGATTGCATTGTAAATGCTTGTTACTTCTTTGCAACTACAAAAAAACCTTACATTGTGAGCCTCAGAGACTAAAAGAAGCGAAGATCTAGTTAGGGAGCAAGAAAAAGTGAAAGACAAACAGAGAAAGAACGGGAGAAGAAAAGAGAAATAAAAACAAACGGGGAAAATGCAAGAAAGAGAGAAAAGGTAAGTGAGAGATAGAAGGAGTGTGTTTATCTGGGTGCAGGTGCATGCACGTTCTGTACTCGACATAAAACCTAAATGTTAAATCTATTTATTGCCATAGCCTAATCATCCAGTGACACAACACATACCCTCTTGCCTCTGAAATCTCGGAAGATACTGCGAGTTACCTTTTCAATGCAAACAGCATTTACTCTTTGGAGAGCAACTTTATAGAGAAAGGTCATGCAGCAAGCAAACATGGAGTTGCTGGCAGTAATATATAAGAGACCCAAAGGAGGAATTTAATGTAAAAGGTGTCAACCTGTACAGGTGAGGTGGGTTGTAATTACCAAACCAGAAAAAAAATGCAGCAATCTCTTCGCAACGGCTGCTATTTCAGGGTGGGTTGAAGGAGGGAAGGAAGAACAGGGGCACCAAGCTGACCATGTAATGGTTTATCAGGAAAATTACACTTCGATCTTTGTCTAAGAAGCTGCTTTCTAGTTTCTCTGAGAGCACCGAGGGAGCTGAAAACAGACCTGTCCTACTACATGTTCAGAGGGAACTGTACTAAAAGGGAGGTAGCAACGAAAAACTTAGAAACAACTCTCTGGATTTCCATTGTCCCTGGTTTACTTCCACCCAGTCATAGGCACCAGGTCCAGCCAAACACACGGGGTATCCTTTTCGTAGGTATAAGCAGAGGAACATTGTGTGGTAGGAATTTTGTGGATCCTTGCAAATTGCAGAACCTTATGTGACAAATGCAAGTAAAATGTGCCATGGTAGTTGAACTTTGAGGTTTGCAGGGCATTGTGGGTAAGGAAATGACAAGGGACCCAGGCAAGGCACACCACCCTGGACTTCCCTCCCAGGTGACTAGTTTTCCGAAAAGTCTGGGTTTTGTAGGTTTTCCTCTATGGCGAGGAAGCACGGGCCCAAATAATGCGGCTACCCCATTCCCAAATTAGGTCATTTATTGGACAGAAAACATTGTTGTCCCAACATTGCATTCTGCACCCTTTTCCCTCAAGAGCGATAGGCCCACCCACACATGGGGTATCTCCATCAGGAGATGTGTAGGAACACAGAATAGTAGAACATTTGTTATTACGGATTAGTATGCTCGGATTAGTATGATTTGTGGTGTCCAAATGTAATGACATTTCGCAAAATGCCTTCTGAATCATGATAGTATGGATACCCAAAAATTCTGAAGTTTTCAAATAACCTCCATTACAGTTCCTTGTATACATTTCAGAACTATATAGACTTACATAGTCCCCATTTTTTATTCTTAACATTTTACCATATTAATTGCTGTATACTCCATAAATAATAAAATATTGTTAACAAGTGAAGTTTAGTTGCTGGATCTGGGTATTGCGTGGTTTTGGAGAACCTGCAAACCCAATATACCCCCTGACAAGAAGAGTCTATCAGATGTAATAGTAAATTGATTTTGTAAATCAGCCATCGTGACAAGAAGTACAGATTAAAGGGGCATGTGTATGAACAAACCGTTTTGCGAGTCCTTAATAGCGATTTTTAAGCGAATCTCTATTAAGGACTCGCAAAATGCAATGTATATAGGAACCGCAATAATGATTGAGATTCTTTAATATTCCTTAATTGTGAATCGCAATTTGTGATTCGCAATTAAGGAATTTAACCCACAACCACAGCTATTTTATCTTTACATGTAGCTCACTACACTTCCCAGCGACTAGTGGTTAGCTACCCAGGGACTGAGGTTGGTGTTAAAGATAAGGTTATAACACCACCATTGTCCACCCACAAAGAATGGAGCACCATGGATTTACCAATCTAAATAAGACCTACCACTAATTGTTTGTTTTGTCTTATTTGTAGGTCTATGTCCCTTTATTTCCAAAGGTGCTGAAGCCTCCTTAAACCAGGAGTAACTGGGAAGAGAATTCTCTTCCCCCTTTTTTTGCACTTTTTTCACGAATTTTCACTCTTCATGTCCCTCGGTAAGGGTGGGCCTTAGCGTGCCGATACCGCCAGGGTTTAGTACACTTCTGTATTTCCTGATGAATGCCTGGTAACTTTACACCGTTTCAAAGGCAGAAACCTGTTGACTGTCGAATAACTAACTTTGGAAACAACCACACAATTAATTGTGGACTACTTTCCTACACTTAATTTTTAAATGTATGTCCTAGTGATCTGATAAAAAATATTTTTTTGATACACTCAAGACATCTTTTTAATTCCCTCACCATACAATATAATTTACCTTCACTGCACGCCCAAACTCACAAAACCTGCCCCGCAGTAATTCTGGCGTCGAAGCACACTAAAGAGGCACTCTGCCTCTTTAGTGAGGCCCGATGATGAAGCATGTCACCACTAGGCGGTGAGTGAGGGCTTTCTTAACTGATCCAAGTGAGGCCAGTTTTTCGTTCTCCTGCTCCTGTTTTGGCCATTGTAGTCATTAATGGGTATGTATAGGGCCTTTCATTTACATTTAAGCCAACAAGAAGAGCGCACACACCTGGGAAGAACATGGAAGCGAACATGCTGAAGGGGGGCAGAGGGGTGTGAATTAATAAATTGTTATGTTCATTTGTGCCCTCCCCCCCCCCATTAACAGAAAATGAACCCCACAAAAAGTATTCCTGAGGATGTTTTCTTTTGGTTTTCAAGTATCCTATTTTTCAGTAGGTGACAGGTTGCACAGATGACTTGACCCAGTGAGTTTTGTAGAGATCCATGTGCAGCCAGCAGGTCCCAGGTCAAAGAAAAGTCAAGCCAGGTCAAATGAGCATTGACATTTTCGTTTCAAAATAAGAAGGACGCTAGCTGCTCTGGCTGAATCACTAAATAAGTAAATCTGATACTAGGCACTATTGTCTCCCAAGAAAAAACATTTCCTAAGTGTTCCCAGAGCTACCTCTCCAAAAGAAAATGATTTAAAATTAATTTTCGTCAATTAGGATCACTTCAAAGACTCTGTCCATCAGAGACAGGCTCCTTTCCCACATTGGATAGCCTTTTGCGGTACATGTGCACTAAGAGCGGGTAAGAAAGGAACATGGCCGCACAACATTCAGCGGCCTCCCGTGCAGCCAGGAGTCGGGGCCTGCACTTCTGCCCACTTACTGCCATTCAGATGAAGGTTAACAGGAGGACATGGATCTAATGGACGCAATTAAAATTAATTAATCTATAATGACTGCAGAGGGCATTCGCTGGCCATTAATGGGTGAGTTAGCCTGGCCAGTTATTAATAGCTGGAGGACGTCCTGTCAGTCGCTCTTTATAGCTGCCATAAACGGCACATTCAAACTGGAGTATTTTCTTTTTTTTTTTTTTTTTATTTCAAATCTTTTTTATTGAAGAAAAAGGATAAAAATAAAGACAATACAATAAATCTTTAAAGGTACAAATGAACAAGTTCTTGGTATCATGACACTTACAATAATCAAAAAGGAAATCAAGGGGAGAAGATAAGAAAAGGAAGAGAGAGAAAGAGAGCTAGAGAAGGGAAAAGATAAAGAAGAAGAGAAGAGAGAGGTGAGAAGAGAGAGGACAGGTGTATCAATAGGGCAATAGTAGTTAGTTTACCCAGACTCGGTACACTGTGTGTGTAGTAGAGAGTATGCAGCAAGTATACAAAACCACAAGCAAACACCTCAAATTCCACCTGGATACTGTCTAGAAAAGTCAATTGTTGATATGCATATCATGGTGGTTCAAAGTGGGAGGATGAAGCATCCAGAGATGTCCAGAGTTTTTTGTTCGAGGGCTTCCAAGTGGCTGACTGCAGTGCAGGATTATCTGCCCCCCTTAAAAATGAGAGCCATTCCAACCACATTTTGAAGTTGATTTCGTCAAAATTTTTCCATTTGTAAAGAATGACCTTGCACGCCAATGTCAGCATAATATCAAGCAGTTGCCTGTCATGAATGTCCGGCAATTGTGACTCCAGGGGACCTAAAATGACATAAATGAACTCTTGGACCGGTGTGATTCCAAGCACTTGTTGAATGTATGTAAATATTTTATTCCAAAATATTCGTAATAGGGAACAATGAAAAAACATGTGTGCCAAGTCACCAGGAGCTTCATGGCAGTTCCAACAGGTAGGAGTATCCCTCAATTTACATTTGAACAATCTCTGGGGGGTCCAAAACACTCTATTTAACAGCATATATTTCGTCTGACATAGGATCGGGGATATCTTGTTTGTCAGTGCGGTGTTGTGTATCACCTCCCAGTCTAAAGCAATGCCTGTGGAATTAGGTTCCGCTTCCCACTTAATTTCGGTAAGCCTATGCGGCGTCTTGGGTAGGGGGAGGAGCAATTTATATATTCTTGATACAAAATGGTCAGCATGGTATAGCACTCGTAGACGGGACACAAGCCAGGGTAAGTCTGTGTTGAGGGGGCATTTGGAGATAGCGGCCTTCAGTTTTAGGAACTGGTAAAATTCCATGGGTGGTAATCTAAACTTTTCTTGCAATGTCGAGAAGGGGAGGGGTCTGCCATTATCATAGAGGTCATTCACTATGTGTATACCTTTTCCAGCCCACACTTCCCAGTAAAGGGTTTTCCCTTCTATCCTGATCCTAGGATTATGCCATAATGAGAGTAGGGTGGATCTCTTAATCACCAGAGCAGACTTATGATACTGGTCAAGTCGGAGAAGTGCTCTTCTGGTATTTAGAAGGATGTATTTGGAGTGAGGTATATGGGCCAGGTCCATGGTGAGGAGAGACGAGAGGGGTGCATCTGCTATTAACGACCGTTCAATAGTTAGCCATACTGGAGTGTAGGATGTATCCTCAACCAACCAAAGGGCCCCTTGCTTACAGAGGAAAGCCGTTTGGTAGTTCCTAAACGAGGGCAGGCCCAGGCCGCCCTTATCTTTTGCTAGCTGCAGCTTTTTAAGTGATATCCTGGCTTTTTTCCCTCGCCATAGGAACTCTCCAAACAGCTTGTCCACCTTCTTAATAAATTCGTCTGAGAAAGTCATGGGAAGCATGCTAGCCAGGTAGTTAACTAGAGGCGTGCACATCATTTTTAGAGTCTCAGCCCTACCCCACCAGGACAAGAATTTAGGTGACCAACTGTCTAGTAAAGTGGATATCTTTTTTAATGTTGAGTCTTCATTTAATTTCAGAGTCGTAATCAAGTCCTTCTCAAAGTCTAGGCCCAAGTATTTAAAAGCTTTCGGTTGCCAGGTAAGGCCAGATGTTCCCAGTAACCCTTTGTCCCCGATGTTGTTTAGTAACTTAACCTCTGTTTTATCCTTGTTTAATTTATATCCTGAGACTCTAGAGAACCCCTCAATTGTGTCCATCAAGGCCGGGATAGCCTCGTCAGCTTTTTCCGACAGGATCAGGACATCGTCTGCATATGCAGTCAATTTTACAGTGCAATTACCAAATGGAACCCCAGCAATGGCTTCATTGTGTCTGATATGCCACAGAAAGGGTTCTATTGCCAATAAAAACAGAGAAGGTGATAGTGGGCAGCCTTGTCTCGTCCCTTGTTTTAGGCAGAAAGAGGAAGAGAAGGAGCCGCCCGCTCTGACCCTAGCAGTGGGGCCGGCATACAAAGCCATTACGAGTTTAGTAAACGTCTCTCCTAGGTTGAAGTTGCGTAAAACCGCCTCAAGATAGGACCAATCTACCTTATCGAAGGCTTTTTCTGCATCCAGTGTGACTGCCACCGTGGGGGTCGTCAAAAGCTTTGCTTTTTCTAGAGCATGGGCCAGTACTCTGGTGTTATCACTAGATAGTCTATGTTTTAAGAAACCCGCTTGAGACGGGTGTACTAGGGTAGGGAGGACTTTTTGCAGACGGGCTGACAGGATCATGGCTAGCAATTTACAATCAAGGTTAATCAGGGAAATCGGCCTGTAGTTCTTCGGAAGTGATGGGTCTTTGCCGTCCTTTGGCAGGACTGCAATAGTTGCCTCTGCCAACGTGCCTTTGACCTCCCCTGACTCCGTAAATTCATGAAAGAGGTGTAGAAGGGGATCGACTAAGTCTGATGCAAAACTTTTATAAAATTTGGCCGTGAAGCCGTCCGGACCTGGTGCTTTCCCACATTTTAACCCCTTGATCGCTTTTTCTACCTCATTAGCCAGGATCGGCCCATTCAAACTGAGTTGTTCTTCAGGTTTTAACTTTGGTAGAGCACATTCTCGTAGATATTCTTGAATTTTGTCCCCCATTACCAACTCGTTTTTAGCGTATAGGTCCTCATAAAAGTCTTTAAAGACCTCGGATATCTTTTGAGGGTCCGAATGAGCAACTCCCGCCGAGTCCCTGATCACATTAATAGCATTCCTTTGGACTTTAAATTTTAAGTATGCTGCCAGGCTCTTACCGGCTTTGTTAGATTCACATAGCTTAAACCTTCGCTTCCTGTCCAGCCACACTCCCGCCCTTTCGCTCACTAGCTTGTTATATTCGTATTTTTTATGGGTCATGATATTGAACGTTTCCTGGTCCCTTGTCACTTGGTGTTTGTTCTCCAAAGTAGCTATCTCAGCTTCCAACCCTTCTAACTTCGCATTACAATCCCTGTTCATTGCTGAACGGATTTTGATGCACACCCCCCTTATTGTGCTTTTTAGGGCTTCCCATCGCACTAGTTCTGAGGTGTCCCCCCTCACATTAGTCTCCAGATATGATCTAATAGCCTCCAAGATTTTAGTCCTATTTTGTTCTTTGTGTAGGATTTCTTCGTTAAGTCTCCAGGCCGTTTGTTTAGGAGATGGTTTAATGTTACTGATGGATAAAGATATACATGAGTGGTCCGACAGTACCCTTGGCTCAATTGAAGTATCCTCTATCCTTGCTACGCCATTCTGTGTAATGAAAATGTAGTCAATACGGGAGAACGAATCGTGAGGGGAAGAATAGAATGTGTAGTCTCTATCAGTGGGGTTTTGTATCCTCCACGCATCAATTAAGTGGAATTGTTGGCATAGTTTGATGAAGGCGTTATGTGATTTGTTTGGCTTGAAAGTACACTTCGAGTCCCTATCTAAGGCCGGGTCAAACGGAAGATTAAAGTCCCCCCCAATTATGTGTATCGCCGTGTCAGGAACCGTCGCAATCTGTTTGACTAAATCCTGCCAGAATTCTAAATCATTAGTGTTAGGTGCGTAGATATTGGTGACAAAGAATTCTGTGTTATCCTTAGTGAGTTTCACTGTAACCCAGCGACCTTTTACATCTGATGAGGAGGATAGGAGCTCTACCTTGGACTTCTTTGACAATAATACCAGAACCCCATTCTTTTTACCGAGTGCACCTGACCCTACAACCTCTGTGTAAAACTTGTTGCGCAGAGTATAGAATTGTTTAGCATCCAATTTGGTCTCTTGTAGCAAAACAATGTCCCCCTTTTGTCTCCGCAAATAATCTAATATCTTTTGTTTTTTAACGGGCTGATTCAGACCCTTAACATTCATGGATAAGACTTTCAGTCGATCAAGAGAGGTTGTACCAAGTGGAGTGGACAGCGTTCTATGTGACATTTACAGTGCTATAAGTGTCATGGTTGCAACAAGAGACCATGGAAGACATGGTATTCGGTGCATCATGTAAGGACACATTGTCGTGCCACTCAAGATGAGATACAGTCTGAAATTACCACATAACTGGATACCTGATGATATAGCATGCGTAATCTGAGTATAGATATATAAACACATCATATGCATGATACAACTTGTCCAATCAAGAGCAAAGAGACAGGTAAGAGAGGAAAGAGATGACATGGGAAGAGGAGGAAAAAGAGAGAAGGAGAAAGGAGGAGAAATAAGGAACAATAATACAAAACACAGAACACAGCACCCACCCCCCCCAACCCCACGCAACCCCCCACCCCACCCACCCCAATTGTAATACAGAAGCATGGCGACGTGAGGAAAACTGCAGCAGCCCCCCCGCCTAAACTTAGTCATTTAAAGACATTGGAACAGTCAAACATAACGGAAAATGCATATAAAAGGCTATGCAAGCAGTGGAACGTTGAATTAATGCAGCAAAATCGACACGTGTTCAACAGCACACCCACTCATTGTATCTTCCCGGCAAGGCAGAATAATTTCTGTGTGTGCACTGAACTATGATTATCGAGTAGAAATTTGAGAAGATATCAACATGACCTATTAGAAGATATTATGGTATCATATCTCACTTCAAGGCACCAAGTTGTTAGTGTCTAGTAGAATTTATGACATCGCCTCAGTGGCGAAGAACCTGAACAAAGAACAGTAGGACAACATTAAACAGTAATCAAATAGACATCGTTTTGACAGAGCGAATCCGGTCTACTCCGGGTAGCCTGACAGTGTATCAAAGTCTGGAGTTAGACAACACTTTACAGTGCATACATTACCGGCCATCATCTCATTGGAGCCAACCAGGCGAGCCGATTTTAAACAAGAGGATCTGATCAAAAACAGCTGGGCCACTCCAGACTGAGTCAGAGAGGTAAATTAAAGAACTCCCAGAACATCCGCAGACTTGGGGTCCATTCGGTAGGAACCCAGCAACATAGAGGCTTTCAATAACATCAGAGTACAGAAAGTTTTATGATAAGACCTAGCGTGGTCACTTGTATCCTGAAGCAGTAGCCGAGGCCGATAGAACATCTGGGTTATTAGTTTCCATGTCGCGCTCCATGTCTCGTTCTTCCGCATCCTCAAGCATGCGTTTGAGCTTCATTGGATCCGTAAAGTAGTGAGCCGATCCACGTATTGTCACCCGATATTTCGCCGGGCCCGCAAAGCCAAATTGGTATCCCCTCACCGACAGAAGCGGACGAAGGGCGAGGAAAGCCTTCCTTGTCTCGACGGTCTCCTTACTGTAGTCTTGGGAAATGTAGACTTTGGTGTCCTTCCATAGAATATGATTGTGTTTTCTCACGAAGGCTAGGATTTGCTCCACATGTTGGTAACGCAAGGGCTTACATACGATGGGTCTTGGTCCTCTTTGTGTTTTAGTGATCCTTCCTGGGACTCTATGCGCCCTATCAAATTCCAGAGGATTTGCGAAAGTCATGTTTGTGGCTTTAGTGAACCAGGACTCCAAGAACTTGATGCACGAACCATCCGAATCTTCTGATCCCTCCGGAATTCCAAAGATGCGTAGGTTCCCTCTCCTGTTCCTGTCCTCCAACTCGGCTAGTCGTCTGGTTGTCTGGTCAGAGGAGATGTGGAGGTGCTTCAAGGCCGTTGAGGTTTTAGCCTCTATATCCTCCAATCGACTGATCCGGGATTCTGTCTCTGTTAGACGCGCGTTGGTGTCTCGGATATCTTGACGGATTGCCACCACTTCCTCCTTAGTAACCTTGGCCAGGTCTTTCACCTCGTCTAACCTATTTAGTATCATATCCAGTGCATCTGGAGTGACTTTCTTTGGCTTGTTTGGTGACCCCGGGTTCGAGTGGTCCGATTTAAGCCTCTTGAGGGTTCCTTGGTCTTTGGTATCCATTTTAATCTTTTCTTTGATGCGCAGATGCCTAGGCAGCAACTTAAGAGCTCTCTTTCCGGTACTCACGTAGCGCAAGCAGACAGCACCAGCCTGGGTAGGGGCTTAGTCAGCCAGCACCTGGATCACTGACATCAATAGCATTACGTAGCAGGCAACTGAGGAGTAGAGCGCCCCACTCATTCATTTACCATTGCACATGGTGTTATCTGAGACTGGGACATTAGGGAGCCCCCTGTGAGATGATGTCGAGAATTTCATGTAGTTATGTATTTTCATGTATTTTCACGTATTTTCATGTATTTCACGTATCCTCATGTATTTATTTCATGTATTTTCATTTATTTTCATGGGTTTCCAGACGCAGAGGCAGAAGCATCAGCCAGTGTGAACAGCACGTGCATCTGAGCCACTGAAGAGTGTTTTACAGGCATTCAGAGCAGCAATTATCCTTTTCTTTTTCAAAAGCGCGTCTAAACCCTTTCCACATGTAAAGTTTGTTGCCAGCAGTGCTCGTTTTGGCGTTTTGGCGTTAGAAGTGGGCATTTAATCAATTCTGGGCTTTGAAATAGACCTTGCCTCGATGCTCTTGAATTACCAAGTGGCGGCCGCCATCTTGGTAAAGGTCAGTGAAGTCTCTGCATGGCCGGCCCCACTGTTCTCAGTCGATCGGCGTGAGTCAGCTGCCCCCGAGCGCTAAAGACTGCAAACGCGCTCACCTCCTGCCGCTTTCCTTGCGCTGCCGAGTTTTCTTCTTCGTGTCTTCTTTGTTTCTCTAGAGGCTCACCTCGCGCTCCGCCGTTCGCTTCACCGCCACGCTGCCGCCATTAGCGCTCTAAGCCCCCGTCAATGCAGCCTTTGATCCGCTGCAGTCCCGGACACGGGAGTCAGGTCAGCATGCTCAGGGAGTGATCCGATGTATAGATCTTCGGTCACGTCCCCGCTGCAGGCATTGGAAGGTGTTCCAAATACAGATTAACACGCTCGTGGCAGGAGGAGAGACGCTTCAGACCGCCATCTTCCTCGGCGTCCAAGCCACGCCCCCCAAACTGGAGTATTTTCACTAATAGGAAATGCAGATTTATGTTGGTTACTGGAGCAGGCATTAAAAGGGGGCGCAAAAAAACGCAATAGGATCTAAATGACAAATGGGTGTGGTATCACATCAAGTGCCTTCAGTGGGCTACAATGCAAGTCCTGTCCTCGCCACACACAGGTTAACGGGGTTGTGCGGTAAAGCAGTCAAGACAATAAGGTGCACTCCATAGTACTTGCAACCACAAACCCTAGAGGATGGCATCGTACTTATCGTAAGTGCAAATGTCGGGAAATTGGTCAAAGGGCGTTTGCATGGTTGATGTTATGATGGGAAAGTCGCTGATAAAGTCCTTTCATGACACACTGAATGTTGATAGAAAAGCTCTGACAGAATCTCACCAGTAAGCACGAGCATTAATCCACCGTCTCAGTGTCACAATAAATATATATCCGAGACACACACACACACACACACACACACACACACACACACACACACACACAAAAAATAAACTTAGCTTGTTGAAAATGCTACAGAGGAAAAACAGCTGGAAAAGAACTGAACTGACATCCATTGGAGATCGAAACAGGTTCAGCCATCGATCATGAAATGGGTTCAAGGTCACACTCTTAATGACCGAGTGCAAGATCAATAGCTAGTAAGAGGAACAGGGAAAACAGCTTAAGACCTCTTGGGACATCCTGGTTTGTAGCAAACAAGGAAATAGAGGTAAAGACTCAGCAGTGGATGCCGGATTCATTTACATCTATCAGTTGTGGCAAGAGCAGCACCCTTTAACTGCACCCAGCAAGAGGACTCTAAATGGGATACAAAGAGAAGGTTTAGAAACCTACCATCCACTCTGGACCAGACCAGCAGCTCTGCCAATCACCACAATGAGCTAGCAACAGAACTTCATCTCAGGTGATGTGATTTGGACATCTTAAATCTGTTCCGGCCCAATTCAATTCAGCATCCATTGCCTCAAGTCATGGAACAGGAAAGAACAAAAGGTTCGGCGAGAAAGATAAAGTTATGAGGAAAAAAGAAGGGAAATACGACAAATCGAGCACAATAAGCAATTAACTTCAGAGACAGGCCAAGTCAATCCCTACGGATTGATAGATGAAACATGATGCTCAAATGAAGGCCACATTCTGTTATTGTGGCACACATTCATTCTGCGGGTCTGCAGGGGTGGTGCAGGCTAGCTCTGCAAGTGTGATATATGACAGAACACGTCCGGAACTGAAAGGATAATAGATCTCCTTCAGATAAACGGCATCGTCTCGTACAGACGTTGGTGTGTGGATTCCTTCACAAGGAAGCTAACATGTCCTAGCGCTTCGGATAGATGATCTCGGCTCACAGAAGCCTGCTGTGGAGTTCTCAGACAGGTGAGGCAGTCCGGAATGGATCGCTACAATTCTGTAGAGTACCAGAGGGGTGGTCACCATCACAGAAACCTGCATCCCCAGGGCTCTCAGATGCCACCTCGCGGAGCAGCGGTCTGCATAGGTGATCTTTTTGGTCATCAAACCTTACCATCAAGTTAGCAAGACTATGTCACCAGGCTCAGATACCATTCGTCGCAGACACTTTGCTGCTAGGATTTGCCAGTGAGCACTGAACACTTTAAGGCCTATGATTCAATGCAACTAAAATAAACATTGGCACAGTCCGGGGGTGGGAGACTGGTGCCAGTGTTAACTTTTTTCTATATTTTTTTACTGCAAGCAGATCTCGAAAAATCGTCAAAAAAGACCAGCAAGTCTAAGTAATCATGTCGATCTAACTAAAACGCTTGACTCGTGTACTGGTCTCAAATAGCGTGATCCCAGGAAATTCTTTTATTACACTGAGCCTCCTTTTGCTTCAATATTACATATGAGAGCGCCCTTAAATATGTGAGCTCAGCAGGCGTTGTGTAAAAAAAACTATTTTGTTGATTTAATGGACTAAATGTGTGCTCAATATATATATAACGAATCTAGTCCACATAGAGGGTACACGTGAGCCCCCGACTTGCCTCTTAGTTCCCTAATAACATTGTCATCAGGAAAGGGGCAGACGTTTCTCAGTTCAGGTTTAAAAATTCTCACCGTTAATAAATACTCTCAATGCAGCGATGTAATCTATTATGCAAAGATGAAACATTTTTGCGGGTTAAAGAACTACAAGTTTTAGGTTTGGCATTAGCTATGGCCTTTTGAGTTTACTAAAAGATTACATATAATATACTCCCATATAGGAACTTCCCAGCTCTCTTTATCCATTGGTCTTCTACTGTGTAATTCACATCTGGCGCCTGTCCATTACAGCAGATTGCATTGGGCCTAGTTCAAGCACTGACTTACATCACTGCGAGTGATGGCATTCTGCCCTTGCACAAGGTGCACACCCACATATCGAGTAGTGCGCTTTGCTTCATACAGCTGCAGTTGATGGTGGGACTTTGCCTAACACCTCTATGCATAGCCTGCATCTGGTGTTAGCGCTCTTTAAAGCTCACCTTCTGTATGACCAGGCACTTGTTGCTCGTTGTGTGCCACCCACTCTCTTCCACTTTTGTGCCCCCAGCACCATTCCCTACACAGCGTTGCCCCTCCTTTTGTCATGTTGCTTATGTTCTAATAAGCTTTGTTGAAAAAATAGGATATTTTTGCTGGCCATAATGTTTTCGCGCTCCTTTTGGCATAGTGGTCCTTTTTTATTGTCTTTTTGAAAAAAAAAAATTACACTTACCCAATAGTGCTGGTGTTAACTTAAAGCACTGCATGGCGGGGGCCGAGTTGTAGTAACGTTAGGGCATGAGTTATGTTTACTTCAGATAGCTATAACTGCTGAATTTCTATGGTTTTGTGCGTGTAAATTCTGAACTTAACTAGAATGTCCCTGTAACCCCTAATTTTTTGTGAATATACATAATTGTGGTAAATTCAAAAGGTCCCAGTAGGTGCCAGACCTAAAAGTAAACATATGCAAACACATTATTCTTTTCTCATCACATGGATAGAGTCTTGTGCTCAATTTAGGATACCGGTTCCTTTCTGAACAAGCATATCATTGCCAAAAAATGCCAAGACACTATAGAAAGTTTCTGCTCTGCAACATTAAAGGCTTGCTTTAGTTTGTGCTTTTTGAAAGGAAGATGAAATAAAACATGGCTGGTTCTTTTAATGATGTAGGATTGGAATGAACTTTAGCTATTAAGTAAAGATTAAAACATAATTTAACGTTTTAAGAGATGGTCTGACATACTAAAGCTTGGACTGCAGAGGCCTGGGATCAGAGCTCAACCCTGGCTTCGTTGCTTGACAAAAATGGTGTGGTCCCAAGAATTTAATTTCATATCATCGGGAGGCAATGTTAAATCCTGCCCTCACTTAGAAATAGCGTTTCCACTACCAGGACAAGTCATAAAAAATAAGGTATGGCGACAGCAGGTTCATGTGCCACAATTGTTAAAAGATCAGACGGGTTCCGTTGGCGTAGCTTATTTGCTGAGAAGGTTTCAAAGTAATACAATCTGGCTAACCAGTGCCTTTTAGCCAATTTTCAACACAAATTGTTAACTCATCGAACAGAGACTAATTAATCCTCAAAACAGGAATAATTAATTTCTCCATTTCATCTCAAACATGCTTAATGGTCAGCGTTTACAAAAGGGCACACACTGTCCAGTCTGACAGGAAGTCTGCTCGGCTGTCCAACTAATATATCTATTGTAGGTACAGAAATCTTTTCTTCAAATTGACAGACGGCTAGAGGCTTTTAAAAAGTGCAAACATGCTCAGTGATAAATGTTGCAGCACTAATATTAAATGAACATTTGTCAAAGCAAAAAATGCCACATCGTGAACAGAAGGGTGAATGCTTTTTATAAATGCATGTTAGGTGGATTAGTGAAGAGAATAGTTAACTATGCAGGTTTTTAGTACTACTTACTCACAGAATGCACCAGGACACTTCACCCCGAAACTTTCCAGACAGCAGCTGAACTGACTGGCATACTACTTTCGAGAATTTTGTAAAATTCGTTTAACCACACAAAAGTTATTTGCAAAAGAAAAAAAAAGCCTTTCCAATATAAACTAGGTCCTAACTATAACTGCCTACTTGCGACGGCCAGCAGGTTATACATATTCCTCCAAATAGCTGCAGTGTACCGTTCTGCACTGAAAAGTGTGGTGGTGCATGGCAGTAAGCTACTGCTTTATCAAATACAAAAAACAACCTTCCCAGTAAGAGAGAGCCTGCACTCAAAGCCTGGAGAAGAGTCCTATTTTTATTGCATGAGGCAACTCTGGCTGTTAAAAAGAGACTTTAATGGCAGGGAGTTGTCTGATGCAATACATACATGAATTGTCTGTATCTTTGCGTGCAGGCTTATTAAGGAGATTGTTCTTGTATTTACATATTATTATTACAGCCTTAAACATAGTTGGGAAATTGGAAAAATCTATAGTGACTAATATGAATACTTTTGATAATCTTGAGTTTAGTAAGGAACACTTTTTTAGAACTATCAATAATACCTGTAAGCTAGCTAAACAAAATATGACCAGTGCTATAAAATGTGGGTGCAGAACTGCTATTAATAGTTGTGGGAAAGATGTACAAGATGGAGCAGGCCCAAGCTAGAAAAACTGGGAAGAAACTTGTTGGGAGAGAACTAGTTCGTACAGCCCAAATGAAAGATGCTAGATTTTTTCTGGCATTTACTTGCCAAAGCGGCACCCTTTATTGTACGTAAGGATGACTACCATATTGAATCCCCAGAATTAGGAAAAGCAATTTATAAGCATATATTCCACTTAGGCGTGACATTGTTGAGTAACTTATCATAGGCCCCTCAAATTCTAAAAAAACAAATGTCCTTACAGCATGTTGCCTCTACAACTAGGGGAATGCTAAAGCAGTCTAATTTCCATCCTATATCCCCGGCATGGGATGGGGCGCAGCCTTGTTTGGGGGTTGAATTATGGGGCTATGACAAAATAAGGGCTCTTTAGCTGAATAGAGAATACATTAATGAGATTGATACTGGCCTTGCCCACAAGCGACCCACATACCCCCATGCAACTCGATCTAGGGCTGAGAAATATTGTAATTATTGCAGCCCTGAAACCTTTGTTATATTGGTTAAAGCTTTGGTTGGGTAAGTCGCAGATCCTGGTGAAACAGTATGTGGCTGAAGTTGAAGCGATGGATAATCAGTTGGTAATACCTTGGTTTAAACGCATCAAAACCTGGTTGCATGACCTTGGCTTGCAAGATGGACGAGATAAACCCTGAAACCTAAGCAAGGGGATAGTTTTGCATTTGAAGGACAGATATTGAGCTTTTGTCGAGAGGAAATGGTTTCTTTCAAAGACACATGGCACCTTAACAGAGCGGTTCGTGGATGTGAAATGTTTTCTAGGTTTTGAACAATTTTTAAATCAGGTTGAGCCACCTTTGGTTAGATCGCTTTTCCTGAAACTCGGGTGCAGAATTCTTCCAGTGAATGAGCTTAGGAATAAGTGGCAGACGAGTAGTATATTACGCCTAAGCCTGCATGCTGGTCTTGCACTGAAACTGTGGAACACTTTCTGTTCTTATGCCCCCTCTTCACAAAACCTAGGGCCAAGTGGATTGTCCTGGTGTGTTGACGATTATTCCTGATACGATATACAGAGGCAATGCGCAAAATACAATACAAAAACACTGAGTGGGGCGTTTTTTTTGTTCTCGATATCCAGGTATCTATTCCAGACCTGGCTAATAAGGTGCAAATTTATTAATAATGCTCAAAGTGACTTACGTGTCACGTAAATAGGTGCTATATGAGCATGAAATCATTTAGAGCTACTGAAATCCTTGTTCACAATAATTGGTCCTGTTATGTACTTGCACTTTATGAAGAATAGTTAATGGAGATGTGTACAGTTTTAACTGATTTTAATGTATTTTATCTGTTCTAATAGATGTGATTGTACTGTATTATATTCTAATGAAATATGTATTTATTATATTTTGTGTTTGATGTTTTATGATAAATGACCAGATAAATGACCGAATAAACTCTCTCTCTACCTACCTCCCTCCCTCCCTCCCTCCCTCCCCATTTAAAGAGTTAATGTCCAAAGATAAAGGCTGCTTTGGAGCAAGTGTAGCTTTACATTAATGGAGTCACTCAGCTTCATGGCGACAAATATTTATTCTTTTTGAAAGGTAATATATGTGCCTGTTAAAAAGAGTGCACCCTTTTAATGGAACATACAAATATTTACACTAGATATATTCTGAATGCTTATCACTAAAATATATTTTTAAAGCACCTGAATGCCCATGCCGCTCGTTAGTACTGCACTCATACTTTTTTATGGGCTTCAATTGCTGCATGTAAATTAAGACAGCTTAGAAAGTCGCCTTTCGCGCTTCCAGGGTATCTTCATTTACACACCATTGCAGACCCATTTGTGCCCCCATGGGGAACACATCCATAGCCCCGCAGGGGGGGCGCGCCCAATAGTTTGAAGACCTCTGATATAAGGTCTTTAAGCCAGCCCGTTTCACCCATTGGTTGGTGAAATAGTCAATCACTTTTTGCTTCCTTCATCATACAGCATGAACACTGGATCAGTCCACTTCAGATACAGGATATCCTCAATGTGAGTGGCTGCACAAGCACTGCCTAACCTAAAGGATGGCAGCCAATACCAGACCTATTGGCTTTGCCAATGCCTGTTTAACTCTGAAGACATGTATCATCTTCTAACATTATCTTCAGTGCGTGAATTACATGCCATATGTTTTCAAGGCTCATCTTGTGCGCTACAAGACAGACCCTGCGACTCTTGGCTCTCTATGTTAACTTGTTGTCTTGCCCACCTCTACAGAGCAGAAGGTGAGTGAGATCAAGTAAACACCAGCAACGTTGGTTTGGGGAGAATGGAAAGAAAGAAAAACAATTATATGAACTTATGGAGGACAAATAAGGAGTACATCAATTGATTAAGACACAAAGCAGTCATGCAGTCAGTCACGATGTCACTGCAAATAAATCTAATTCTTACCCAAAACAGAAGCATCATTGTATCCACTTTAGAAGGATCAGTGGCTGAGCAGGCCAACCAATATTTAGACTTGTGATCTGAAGATTGCACACTTACCTTTAAGTCTGCAACAAAGTTCTTTAGCTTGGGCTGATGTCCCTGATCAAATGTGTGCCTGGCGCACAATCTCCGTGCTGCACACATCTTGTACATTTGTTTAGTGCATTACCTGATTTTTGAGTTGTAGCTAATCTCCTGGGAGTGACCACATTGAGCTAGACTGTTTTAGGACTTGGCCTGCACGAGTGCATGGCTGTGCCTGTGCTCATCTCCGCACTTATCCAGGACATACCAGTCCGGTTAGGTCAGTGATGCATATGATCTCAATTCTGTAACTGACCTGGGCTTGATGTTATATCTATATTGCCCTTGTGCTCCAGCATATTTAACTGTGGCACCAGTTTAAGGCACTGCACTTATGGTTAATACAATACTGGTTGCAGCTGGACCTTCCGCAACACTTTCCCCTCGATCCTAAAGCCTCCCACCAGCTATGGACTCCCCACTGGTGTCTGTGTCCCTCGGCTGTAGGAGTGGCTGCTTGGGTGCTCGAAGATCTGGAGCCACAGGGAATGGTTCATCCTCCACAAATGGACAGCATCAGTTGCTAGTGCTATAACAAGTAAAATATATGTGCAAGGTAGAACAGCAGTTATATTTTAACTATGACGTAAATAGAGTAATTAGCAATGGTCCTCAAGGTCGCAAATAGTTTGCCTACTTCAGTTCCCTGGCTTTCTGCCAGCCCCTTACCTCTGGTCAGCATGTGGCCTTAATTTACCTCTGAGGGACAAAGGCCAGAATTCCACTGCAATTAAACCTAGCATCCCAGATATGGATAGCATGTCAGAACCAAGGCCCTTAAAGATAGGATGGTGGCCAAGAGAGATATCGCTCAGCGTGGGGGGGGGGGGGGGTGGGGGGGGGGGGGGAGAGGGGGCAGAACTACCGACCAAGTCGCAGTGGTGCATGAATATGGACAAGATAATGGTGACAGAAAGGGCGGTATACTTAAGCCGTGCGTGCCCGGGAAAGTGGATTAAGATATGGTCCCCATGGAATGTGTATCGTGGTGAAATTTGTGATCCTCTGCCAGAGGACGACCAGTTGGAGTCGGATAATGAGGGGGAGGTAGGTTGAGGGGTCGAGGGAGGATAGGGACTGCTACACAGTTACACATGGATGCATGGGAATTACTGCCCGTCACTTTGGTTTGAATCCATGACAATAAATAGCAACACATACTGTCATGTGGATTTTTAATACAGCTAAACAGCATTACTACTTTTAGATGACCGCACTGTGATTTCCTCATTGTTATTTTTGTTATTTTCATAAAAAACAGAAAACCAAAACCTTAACTGATTTGCAACATGACGTCGATTGTATACCTTTCACTTAGCCGTATGATGCACCTTTTGCCTTTAGCAGCAGGATCACAGTATGGACTTACTTTATGCATGACATCCAATGCTCATTTATTAGCGGCCGGCCCTCTGGGTTGTAGGCAAATGGCTGTCTAATTATGTGAAGGTACAATAAAGGTTTAAAAAAAAAAAGATAGGATGCAGAAATAAGCTTTGATTGCAATTAAGGACCAATGTGCAAAAGTGAAACATGATCTTAAACAAGTGAAGGTCTAACCAGTGAAAGGTGAACATTTGAATGCCCTCTCAATGAAGAAATATATCTTGGTGTAAGCGCAATACTTCCACGTTTTATATATATACACATTAATGTACCCTGATTCAACAAGGACCATCACACAGAGGCCCAGTAGGTATGCTGTTACAAAGATGAATGGTAGGAACTCCAGACGTAGTCATGAGGTAAGTTTCATGTAGAGGTTTATTCAAGCTAGATGGAAGATGGTATATTCAAATATAATTCAAGGCCCCACCAGGAGCGGGTTCTTAGCTGCTCAGCCCTCAGTCTCCAACTGTCTATTCTCTCCCAATGAGTCACACTAACATTCTGCTCTCACATCAACATTCTAACATTCCAATACACATTCATACAGGCTGAGCAGCAACACAAGGAGATCAATGTACAACATATGTCATGCTATTCCAGTCAGATTGGAGCAGTGAAGTAGTGACTGGCACCTACTGAGGGAGCAGAGGTGTTACAATCTTTGTCACAGCTTAAAAACCATGGGAGAAACACCTGACATGAAGCACCATGTTCCAAGTGCAGTCCAACACTGCTTTTCCCGGCCCTTGCTTGCAGTGTGCCAGTACTCTGCCCAGGATTGAGTAGCAGTGTGCATGCTTCTCTGGCTGTATATCCCGACTTGATGAGTCAATGAGAAGCACACTATATCATTGATTAAAAACACAAGAGTGAGCTGCAATAGAATTGGTTCATTGTAAAGAGGACTCTAAGTCTGAGCCCACGTGGCTATCAGCCAATCGGAACCAGTGGTGTTAACAATTTAGAGAGTTGGGGGTGGGGATCCTGCTATCAATATTACATCATTAAAGTCATGGGTATTATGAAAAATCCAGGCGTCACACAAAGACCACGTATAGCTAATGAGCCACACCCATGCAGCAGGAGAATGGTATGGGTGTTTTATGTAACAAGCAGTGCAGTTTGGAGCACACCACCACACATATTGCTAACGCATGATGAGGTAGTGTACTGACATTTACAGATAGCGGATTTTCCATTGAAATGGCCACAAAATGTCCCTCTGACATGCAGTTTCACTGATAAAACTACATAGCGTGCAAACGATAATGTGTGGAAATCGTGTTTCAGCAAATATTTATCATTTGCACATCACAGAGTAAAGTGTTATAATTTGTTTTGATCCTATTAAGATGTGTTTCCATCACACTTCAGTATTACAAAAAAAGAGCTCTTTTAGCTGTTCGGTTTTGAAATGTGTACAGTTCATTTACAAGTTATTTAAATGTGGTGTGAGAAAAAAAAAAGGGACATCCTACAGCCTTTCCTTTCACACTCCTTATACCCCACAGGCAATTGTCAGACAATTCACTATACAAAACCCTCTAGCTTTGCAGTAAAAGAAAGACCAGTAATCATTAGTATCTGATAAAATAAGTAGCAACCTGTAAGAATACATAACTAACACTTGACCTCTGCCTGAACGCACAGCAAACGTGCCAGGGTACAAACACTAAAAGGAATACATACTGCTCATTCACTTTCTGAATGACTAGAAGACCCATTCTTTGCTACTCCGAGCTCACCATGACGGGTCAGTGGGCCCTAAAAAGATTGGGCGAGTATATTTTGAGGCCTGTGCAAGCATAAGCTACAAAAATAAATAGATTTAAAAAAATGAAGCCAACAAACCGAGGGCACAATGTTTGTAACAAAAACAATTCAAACAAAACACCATATTACTAGTGATGTTTTTAAATAAGCCCTTTAGTTGTGGCATGCTTTTTTTCTTATTATTTGTGAAGAGAAGAATATATCACCACCCAACCACCTAAGTCATATGCAGCTAAAATTTTACAATGTCACTTTAACACTTTATAACAGCAACTTTAAAAAGAAGACAGTTAATGAACTACCATCTAATTGAGAACCCAAACAGTAGGAAAAGTGAATAGCTGGTAATTAAAGTTATTATATAGAAAACACACTTTGAATTAGGTTTTTCCCTGAATAGGAAGGAATTACAATTAGGTGGATGCGAACAAGGTGCATATGCTTTCACTCCATGTAAGTTAGCCAACGGGTAAAGTAGACTGACCCACCGCCCCACTCTATGTGCTGTGATGAACGAACGCAAAGTTTGAATCACAATCGCAATGAAGCATGCTGACCAAAAACCCCTCTATGTATTTATGTCAAGTATGATTAATTTGTTTGGAAAAAACTGCAGTCACGTGGCAATTTAAAGAGTCAAAGTCGGACATAAAAAATAACATTCTTAATAACCGTGCTTGAAAGAAGTCTGGCACTACAGCTATGCTTATGTGTCCCGTACTTTTACTCTCGGAGAAAAAGATCTCTCTCAAATCTTACAGAAGGCAAAGAGACAGTTTATTGTAGCATATGTTAGTATTATGGTGAAGGCAATGCTTTAGCAGATGTCTGCATTATAACAAACCCTTTTATTAAAAAAATCATCAAAATCATATGCAAAGAAAAAGAAGAAAATTCTATAATGCTCCACTATATATTGTAAGAAATAGAGCGAAGGACATGGGAAAAGGAAAGGCAACTGCATGAAGGTAATCCCACTTGACCAGCTACCACATTCAAATTTAAAACCTGTTGGAAATCATACCAACTATGTAAAGCAGAATATGGAAGTTCAAAAACTTCAGAGGCACAGAACAATAAATTGTTCATGGCAACCCCCAGAAGAGGAGAAGCAAGACTGCACGGCCAATTATATACCGAAATCTTGGGAAATGTGGAGGTGGGAGTGAATGCTAAAAATGGAGAAGAGCCTGGACGTTTACAAATGGAAGTATAGAGAAACAAGAAGTCAACATAGGCATTATAAATCATGCAATTTACACTGGAATTTCGACTGGAGGTGAAACCCAAACTACTAACGCTCTGCCAATAAATAGAGGTAGCCTACAAGCGTTTGGCAACATTTCTACCTTAAAAGGCATAAGGTCAAAATACTTGCAATTAGTTGGTTTCAATTATTTGAATGGTAGAGAATGTACTAGAAACGAATTGTATTCTGGATAGGTTACAAAAGCAATTTTAGTGGCAAATATAAACTTTAACTGTTTGGGTTGCGGAGAATCTCTCCCTATACCTATGAACACAGTGAGAGAAGGGTAGGAATACTGTTAACAGGCTACTCTGAGGTAATACCTACGCATTAAGATTTTGATGAAGGAACTACCTACAGTCCAAATGGTTGGGGGACAAGCAAAAAAATCTAAATCGACTCAAAAATTGGTGATCGTTTAAAGCTAACAAATTGATAAAAGTTGTAGCTAAGAAAAACTTGCTTTAGAACTATACAACAACTCACAATGGGAGATGTTGAATGTGACATTTCAAACTCCTCATAACAAGTGTGCATATGAGAGGTCTCCAAGTTTAATGATTATCCTTAGGACAACTTGCTCCACAATACTGCTGGTCTCCTAGTTTGGAACGTGCACGGATTTAATTGGAAGATGAATGGAAAAGTACCAAGTCTTCTTCAGAGGTTTGGTATTTTGATATTACAGGAGACCTGATTACCTGAAAGTCTGTAAGTTACCAATTTTATGATGTACGAAAAATAGGCCACAGTATCAAAAGGGAGGATGACTATTTGGTGGTTTGCTCACAACGTTTTGCAATTCATATAAAAAGCCGGTCCTCAAAATGTGATCAGATACTATTTTATGTTTGTGTGCCCTTAATCGAAATTGTTAGAGCAATATTTGATCTGTCTGAATGGGAGATTTGCTAGTTATTGCCTAGCAGGTGTTATTGTAATGGCTAAGAAAAATCTTCTACAGATTATGGCTTTCTGTCCATATACTATTTGGGGATTTTGAGATTGGGGGGTATAACTTTAGCGACCATAAGGCACTAAAAAACTGCATATGGACTGCCATAATTTGAAGAGAGTAACTAGAGCACTACTTTAGAAAAGGGTTTCCGAAACTGTGGATCGTGAGCTGATTTTTGGCGAGTTATGAAATTTCAAGCAATAAAAAAAAGATGCTTTTAAATTCTGTATTTATCTTGTCACATTTGCAGCTCTTCAAAGGCAGAGGTTACATGTCAGGCAATGTATTCTGACAAATTTCTACTTTTTCTTAACATGGGGATTGGGGTTTTCAAACTCCTTTCACTTTACTTTTACTTTTCTGACTCCAAGGTGAATTACATGACAATCTTGCTGGTGTACGCAGAGTGTTAAAGGAAAGATTGTAGAAAGTAATTTTTTTGTAACACCTTTAATTCTAACGGGTGATGGAAAAAACGTAATGGGAATCAAGACACTTCACAGTCTGTAAATTTAGATCCAATTTCAATAGAAAATGTGCTGCCTGTAAATGACAGTGCACTACCACGCAATGCTTTAGTTACATAAAAAACAAAAATTTAAATCGCCTCTTATCCACTCCAGTTAAGTGGGTGGCGAAAGTTTTTTGTTATAAAAATTGGGTTGTGGTTCTAAAAGGCTTGGGAAGCACGCTTTAGAGGTTTGCTTTCCTCAAAGAGTACAAACACTTAATCGAAGAAAGCAGTTGGGAAGTTTGGCTCAACTACAGCTCTTTCTGGTACAAGCCATCAGACACGATGACAGAATATTGGCATGGTAGAAGGCTGCGATTGGCTTGATAGGGATGTTCATCAGCGAAATTAGATCACAATTCTGCCACTCTACATGTAAAGAACCGGATAAAAAGACTTGGTGTTCTAATGAATGCATGGCTAGGACAAAGACATTGGAATAGGCCCACAGAATGCATAAAGAGGATTATAAGGTTCAAGCATTTAGAAGGATGAAAAGTGAATAGAGAAAGACCTTTAAAAAAGTAAAAAATAAAGGTCATGTTTCAAATTGACAGACAATTAGGACAGCAATTCAAAGGGCAAGTATGAGGGATTTCTGGAAGTTAGTTAATAAGAACTTAAGTACTATGCAAACAATCCCTAGAGTATACCACACTGAAAGAAGCTTGGTCCACGTTTAATTCGAATTTGTAGAAAAAAATACATGTGATGAACATTACATAGAAGTGAACAGGATATATAATCTTACAAAGTTTAATTGGAAAGGAAGAAGAGTCGAACTAGAAAACTATATTCCATAGTAAAAAGGCTAGCCTGGATTACTCCAAAAACAATAAAATGATTGGGCGAGAAAGATGAACATATTTCCCTTTGAACAAGTAGGATATAGAGGAGAAACACTCCAAACTGATCAATGCTTTGCCATTTGGTCAACTGCACGGAAGTCCGCCAAGGTGGCAGGCTCACTAACTAATCCTTGATCAACATCCATTCCGCTTTTGACTTCGTAGATTGTAAAGGTCTGTCGACAAATCTTGAAAGCTGGAATATCCAACCAGGGATACTTGGTATTCTGCAGAAATATCGCCCAGGTGGAATGTAAAATAAAGGGAGGCCCGACGGTGTGAATTGCGATTGAGAACGAATAAGCTGTGTTTGTTCTTAAACCAAGCTCGCTGGAATACATCCTGCAGATACCTTCCCGAATAACTAGATCTTCTTTCTCCATAAAAATGGGATGTAACATATTGCCTTCCTCCTATTTGCCTAGTCACCATGGATTACTGCCCAGCAAGCTTATAAACAAAGTTAATAGTCATGGATCAGCATTATAATGAAAACGAATTGAAAATCAGTACTTTTAAAACTAAGTGTTGCACGTTTGCCTTTTCTGCATGTCACAGTACTCTGCACTTAACCACAGCTGAACAGCAGTAAGGTGCATGCACTTCTCCTCTAAATCATATTCTGTAAATTGGAACTCCCTATTTGGCTGATGTAACTTCCTTATAAATCCATTGGAAACGGCACCTTAGGCATGGGAAGATAAATATCATATGTTGGTTGCAGTGTGTATTTACACAACCTACATCTATGGCAAAGATGTACATCTGCCAAGAGCACTACTGTGCTCCGGCTGGGCTGCCTTTGCCATGTAGGAAATATATATATATATATCAGCCCATTAGTGTGACTTGTGAGCCCTTAAGGCAGTGTGCTTATAGATTAAGATAGGGCACATTGCCCCCTGGTCACTGCACCACTCTCCTGAGCCTGCGACTACGGTCTCTGCCACCGCTGCCCCTGGTTCGAGCATGCTGCTCACATGAGCGCCTGGTCAAGCATAGGAGCTTAATTAGTTTATTTGTCTACTGCTGATTAGTTCTAAATATTGGCCTGATTTGGTCTCCTTCCGTTTTAATTTGGTTTTCATTTAATTACTTGTACTGCATTAGTGTTTGGTTAGATCATTTGCACACAGTGAGTTTCGCTTCGCTGGTATCCCTCTCTTACGTTCCCACTGTTTCTTCCAGCTCAGATGCTGCTCCCATACTACCATGCCACCTCCCCCTCCCAGGACTACTTGTGGTGGCCTCTGTGCAGCTTTAGTTAGTAGCCCTTGACCCCTTGTCACTGCACCGCTCTCCTAAGCCTGCGACCTCGCTCTTTCACATCGCAGCCCCCGCTCCGAGCCGGTTGCTTACATGTCCGCCTAGTTATGTTACAGAGTTTTGTATAGCGCACAGCTGCCCCAGCAAAGGGGCATCCCAGCGCTGAAAGGCAGGAATTGGGAGGCTACTAACTGAATGCCAAGCCTAAAGGAAAAAGGTGTGTTTTAATGGCCTTGGGGAATGCCAGGTAGTGTGCCATACTGCGGATGTGCACAAGAAGAGAGTTCCAAATTTTAGCAGCGAGGGTGTGGTAGGAGCGTCCTCATGCACGCACCCTCCTCACCCGGGGAACAATCACCAGATGCTGGCCCATAGTTTGAAGTTGGCAAGTGGGTGTATAGGGTAAGAGCAGGTTTGCCAGGATACCTGGAGAGGACAGATTCATAATTTTAAAGGCAATGCAGAGGGACTTGAACTCGACACGCCTAGCCACCGGAAACCAATATAGTCGGCAGATGACAGTCGTAGAACAAGTTCCAGGAAGGCCAAAGAGATCTAGCAGCCGCATTTTGAACCATCTGCAGACGCAGAATTTCAGCCTTGTTAATCTCCAGGTAAAGAGAACTGGCATAATCAAGCCTAGACATAATGGAGGCCTGAATGAGGATGACGAATATAAGGATCAAAGAAACTTAGCAGCGGTTTGAGCCCACGCAGGAGTCCAAAGCAGGTCCCCGCAACTTTTTGGGTTTGGACCTGGAAACTGAGGGCAGAGTCTACCCATTCAACCAGCTTTTTAACCACCTGTTAGGGGGCGGGAGCACATCCCAAGGCTGCAGGCTACCAGCACTCGCTCCACAGCTCAGAGTTTCTCCCTACCAGCAAAACCTTAGATTCACTGGCGTTAAGCTGGAGGCAGTTGGCAGTCATCCACTCCGCAACAGCTGCAAGATCGCGCCAGAGCTTGAGAACATCCTGGGTGGAGTTGTCAGAGTGCTACTACCAGCTCAGTATCATCAGCATATGATACTACTGTTAGTCCTCTGCTCCTGGCCACCACTGCAAACGTTTGGACATACAGATTGAATAGCATATTGCTCTATGCTGAGCCCTGTGGAACCCACTTGTTTGATAGAATATATCACTGAGGCAAAAGGGGGGCCGTCACCTGGAAGGTTCTCTCAGAGAGAAAAGAGGAAAATAATCCCTGGGCCGGGCCCTTGATGCCAGCCTCCTCCACTCCAAACGGTGCAGCAGGATCTGGTGGGATACTGTGTCGAACGCGGTGCTGAGATCTAATAAAATCAGCGCCGAAGTGTGTCCGGCATCTAAGGTTACCCTCAGATGTTCGGTCACAGCTAGGAGAAAAGACTTGGTGCTGTGGCCCAGGCGGGAACCATTGTGAGAGGGGTCAAACGGGCTGTTATCTTCCTGGAATCCTGTCAGGATGGATTTGATGTAAGCCTCAGAGATCTTGGACACCCACGGCAGGAGAGATATGGGGCACAAATTCTCCGGTTTGGCAGTGTCCAATGTAGGTTCTCAACAGAGGGATCACCCTAGCTTGTTTCCAAGCCCTAGGAACGACCGCCAGGAACAGGGACATGTTGATCAACTGACACAGAGGTGTAAGGACCACAGGCAAAGATTTCATAAATTACTCAGGCTTAAGAGGATCTGCAGGAGAACCAGATTTAACCCTGCTACATAACTTACGCAACTCATCCTGGAAGATCGAAGGGAAGACAGCAAGATTGCGAGTTGAGAGGGGTCTATGAACGGGACCTGAACTCATTGAGGTTGTGGGGAAGGTTCTATAAATGTTCTCTACCTTCTTGATAAAGAAGGTGGCAAGATCCTCACATTGCTGATCAGACGAAATCAAAGGCGCTATAGATGACGCTGCCGATTTAAGATCTTTAAGTATAGAAAAAATACTTTTAGCGGGATTGCTACTACGCCCGATTTTGTCCGCAAAGAAGGCCGCCCTATCCTTCTGGATGGCCCCGTGATAGTTCTTGATGGCTGCCCGATAGTTCTTGATGGCTGCCCGATAATGCCCCTTCAAGACCGGGTCGTAATCACGTCTCCATGCCCGTTCCAACCTTTTGTATGCTTTCCGCATAGTAGCGAGCTTATTGTTATACGAAGGACTGAATTTATTATTGTGACTCTTAGACCACTTAGCAGGGATAAGTGTGTCAAGAAGCCGCCAAATCCAGTCAGATAGAACTTTATCGGCTGCATCGAGGTCATCAGGCATGCTGAGGGTGTTCCTAGAAAGGAGGGCATGAAATTGATCAATGTTCAGTTTGTGCCAAGGACGTTTAAAAGAGGACTTCTGAACCACCCTCTGAGAGAGCTCTACCCCGGAGAGTGTCATGGGGATTCAGTAATGATCGGACCAGCTCACCGAGATAGGAGTGTTGACTGTGAGGGCAGGAAGATTTGAAAAGACTGGGTCAAGCAAGAGGCCAGCAGAATGGGTGCGGCCTAGAACCAATTGAGTCATCTGACAAACAGCAAGATCTGCTAAGAAATTACCCATTTCTGAGTCATGTGAACTATCCATATACAGGTTCAAGTCAGCAATAATGCTAAAATTGTCAGATCTCATAGCCACAGAGCTGACAGCATCAGTGAGTGCTGCCCTAAACTCTTAGACGGTCTCGGCGGGCGGCAGAATAGTAACCCGGACATAGCAACCGCAAAATGATACCTAAATATCTTGCACGCTCGCGTGTATGTAACAACAACACTGGCATATAGCAACACTTCCTCAAGTGGGTAATCTCCTGCCTTTCAGGATGCACACAGAGCATCTGTCAACCTCCCTTCACCTCAGCTACCAGGGACAACATATGCGGCGTGCCCCAAGATTTATCACTCGGCCCCGCCTTACGGATGTAGCCAAGTGGATGAGAAACGCTGCCTTAAACTTTACTCTGACAAAATGGAAATGCAGATCTTCAAAAAAGACACCTCAGGATGGGACCACAGCTGGTGGCCAGAAGAACGTGGACCAACACCCACACTGACAGCAGGCAAGGAAGCCCTTGACGGATCTATGGCGGCTTTCTTCACCACCCCTGAACTTTATCTCTGATGAGGGATATAAATCCTGAAACCCGGGCCATGTCTCGGGTCTAGAGATTATCGAACTTTCTAGAACTGATTTGCACCAACCAAGGTGATACACTTTGAACTTTCCGGTTTCTAAAGCTACTCGCACTACTAATTCCAGAATGCTGAGGGGCGATCCGGTGGAGAGGCCAGCAGTGTCGCGCCCATCTTTGCTTTCTACTTAAGGGCTTTTGCAAGCCTCCAAAGCAGACAGGCTTTTTGGGAAACGCACCTGCGTGCCGAGCAGGCAACGAATCCCTTGACGGATCTACGGCAGCTTTCTTCACCACCCCTGAACTTTATCTCTACTGATGAGGGATATAAATCCCGAAACCCGGGCCATGTCTCGGGTCTAGAGATCATCGAACTTTCTAGAACTGATTTGCACCAACCAAGGTGATACACTTTGAACTTTCCGGTTTCTAATGCTACTCACACTACTAATTCCAGAATGCTGAGGGGCGATCCGGTGGAGAGGCCAGCAGTGTCACGCCCATCTTTGCTTTCTACCCCCACTGAGAGACCATGCACAAAATCTCAGCATCATTCACAACAGCCAACTAGCCATTAAACAACAATCAAATTCAGTTTCCTCCTGATTCCACACCCTGCGCATGTTCCGCAAAATCTTCAGATGGATCCCAATCAACACCAGAAACACCAGGGTAATATTTCAACCCACTGCGCTTTTGCCCACCATGCCACCTCAGTTTGGACCCAGTCATATGCAAATCAGTCTCAACCCTGCTCTAGTAAGAACAGTCCAGCCTGAACTGCCAAGCCAAGTCATACTTGAACCAGGACACAGGCAACCCAAGAACAGTTTCGCCCTGATTGGGGATATTTAGTCGGGTGTAGCTTGGTTCCCGTGGCACAGGGAGCAAAGCACTGAAACTTATTGCATGCTTAATTTTTAGGGCTCGGACTCCTTCCCAGTGAAACTGGGAGGAGTTTCGAGAACTAATGTTAAAGGAGAAAAAAAAGAAGAAGTATCTCCTAGGGCCTTGGTGAGAGGAATTCCACACATTCCTTAGCGTTTTCTGGCATCTGGTCAGTGATTCGTCTTCCCTGTGCTGTGTATGTAGTAGCCTTGAAGTGATAGGCTGTAAGTAATGTACGCGTGCCCGATGTGGCATTTTGTGTGCGAGAACGAGCATGGCAGAGTGATTAATCTTAATTACGAGCTGTCAGAGTGCCCGTGTAATGCAAGCCAGATGATGCGAACGCGTTCACAGCGGTGAGCGCGTTCAATGTTAAATGACGAGAGGCAGCAGGCGAGGCTCACAGAAGATGACTCATACATGCTCGTCCACACTGTAGTTCTTGTTTATTTCGTAGTCGTTTATGTTCTGCCTTAATGCATTGCCATTTAGACCGGCTTTAAAATTATATGAAAGGCCCTCCTCTCCGCCAGTAACAGCTTCCTGTTGTGTTCTCCCTAGTTTTCCGGTACGTTTGTGCTGATTTTATTTTAAAATACCTTTACATTTGTACTTTTGCCACTCACTTCTGTAACTTTGTTTGAAAAGTAAAGCGCTCTTAATAAAGGCCGTGTTCGCAACTCATAAATCACAACGAAAAGTTAAATAAAATACAGATAATGAAGTGCTTCGAAGCCTACCAGGCGAGCCGTGCTAGCGCTGCCGGTTCTTGTCCGGGCCGGGCGCTGGGACGAGCCTGACAGCTGCCCGTTATTGCAACATGCCTGCAGTTGGCCACCTCAAGGCGCTGTCTGTCCGTCCTCGGCAGGCCATGCCTGCAAGGACGTGCCTTCGAGGCCTGAGGCCGCCCAGTGGCCCGTTTCCTGCAGCACTGCAATGCTAAAGTTGGAATGCGATTTACAATTCTTTATTCATTTATTTATTTATTTATATATTTAATGCGATTTTCTATAGCGCGAATATTACCCGAAGGTGTTAGAGCGCTTTACAAAAGAACCAGTTGCGCTACATAAGGATTTAGGATTCCAGGTGCTTGGCTCACACAGGGATGTGAATTACGGCTCCAGCTGCTAATTTCACCCCGCCAGTGACGCGTGCCAGTCATCCCTGAGCGGAGGTGGAAGGCAGCTGAGCGGGCGAGGCGCCTGCTCCGAACACCTCGGCAAGATACTTAACGCATTCCAAAACGCATTCCCAAAAGCACTTTCCCACAGGACATGGAAAGCGGCCAACCATGTCTGGTCCCGAATTTATCGAAATGTCCGGACTGGGTTTGTCTAAACCTTGTGCTGGCCAGTGGGAGCACGGTACAATAATTCAATCCAGGATAAAAGGTATGGCCTAGACCGCATCTTCTCCAGAAGTCATCTTTACACCATCTATCTATGCCTTGATATTATGAGGATTGTGCGCACACTGGCTTCAGTAAGAAAGAAGGGTGTTTCAAGTCACGCGGTTTTATTCTGATGCAATTTGCATTTTCTTGCAAAAACTATGAATAATATTAGAAACTCCCTAAATGTTATGCGAGTGGCGCTTTTGCGTGAAAGCAGGAACTTTTTTCAGTATCTTGTCCGCGAGTTTAATTTGGTGGACTTTCCTTCGTGAATGCTGTGTTTACACATGAAAACAAGTTGTAAAGTCACACAGGGAAGAGATACAAATATAAAAAAATGCAAATGTACAAGTTGTAAAGTCACTCTATGTATCTCTATATACATATTGTTAAAGTCTCTTATGTAAATAAAGCGGTTTTCAGTCTCCTTGGCGAGAGTGCTCCAGAGCAACCGGTTCCGGACAGGGGTGAGGCAAGCTCCAGGGGGTGAGCCGCTGAGTGAGGCTGTGCCGGTGTGTTTAACAAAGAATGAGGGTGTGCACAGGATCAAACTGTTTATTCAAGAGAGCAGCCAGGATCGGAAGGGAGGTTTCCTGGCCACATACGGCCCGGTGATTCCCCAGCGACTGCTTTGAATTTTTGATTCTTGATGATTCAACACCTCAGCAGCCTGTGCATTCACCAGCAACAGGCCCCTCCAGGATTACAAACCTGCAGTTGGGACTGCCGCCTCCATTGTAGACAGGCAAAAACGCATGAAACACTGCTGTTGAGTGCTGAGTGCTGTGTGCGGTGTGCGGTGTGCGGTGTGCTGGTGAGTGCTGGTGAGTGTGGTGTGCTGGTGAGTGTGGTGTGCTGTTGGGGGCAGAGTGCTGTTGGGGGCAGAGTGCTGTTGGGGGCAGAGTGCTGTTGGGGGCAGAGTGCTGTTGGGGGCAGAGTGCTGTTGGGGGCAGAGTGCTGTTGGGGGCAGAGTGCTGTGTGCTGTTGAG
Organism: Lissotriton vulgaris; assembly: GCF_964263255.1. Taxonomy (NCBI): domain Eukaryota; kingdom Metazoa; phylum Chordata; class Amphibia; order Caudata; family Salamandridae; genus Lissotriton; species Lissotriton vulgaris. The sequence goes on from NC_141687.1 coordinate 1,829,750,532, forward strand.
TGCAGAGTGCAGAATGCTGTCGAGCGCAGAATGCTGTCGATTGCAGAGTGCTGTCGAGTGCAGAGTGCTGTCGAGTGCAGAGTGCTGTCGAGTGCAGAGTGCTGTCGAGTGCAGAGTGCTGTTGAGTGCAGAGTGCAGAATGCTGTTGAGTGCAGAGTGCAGAATGCTGTTGAGTGCAGAGTGCAGAATGCTGTTGTGTGCAGAGTGCAGAATGCTGTTGAGTGCAGAGTGCTGTTGAGTGCAGAATGCTGTTGAGTGCAGAGTGCTGTTGAGGGCAGAGTGCTGTTGAGGGCAGAGTGCTGTTGAGGGCAGAGTGCTGTTGAGGGCAGAGTGCTGTTGAGGGCAGAGTGCTGTTGAGTGCAGAGTGCAGAATGCTGTTGAGGGCAGAGTGCTGTTGAGTGCAGAGTGCAGAATGCTGTTGTGTGCAGAGTGCAGAGTGCTGTTGAGTGCAGAGTGCTGTTGAGTGCAGAGTGCTGTTGAGTGCAGAGTGCTGTTGAGTGCAGAGTGCTGTTGAGTGCAGAGTGCTGTCGAGTGCAGAGTGCTGTCGAGTGCAGAGTGCTGTCGAGTGCAGAGTGCTGTCGAGTGCAGAGTGCTGTCGAGTGCAGAGTGCTGTCGAGTGCAGAGTGCTGTCGAGTGCAGAGTGCTGTCGAGTGCAGAGTGCAGAATGCTGTTGAGGGCAGAGTGCTGTTGAGGGCAGAGTGCAGAATGCTGTTGAGGGCAGAGTGCTGTTGAGTGCAGAGTGCTGTTGAGTGCAGAGTGCTGTTGAGTGCAGAGTGCTGTTGAGGGCAGAGTGCTGTTGAGGGCAGAGTGCTGTTGAGGGCAGAGTGCTGTTGAGGGCAGAGTGCTGTTGAGGGCAGAGTGCTGTCGAGGGCAGAGTGCTGTTGAGTGCAGAGTGCTGTTGAGTGCAGAGTGCAGAATGCTGTTGAGTGCAGAGTGCAGAATGCTGTTGTGTGCAGAGTGCAGAATGCTGTTGAGTGCAGAGTGCTGTTGAGTGCAGAATGCTGTTGAGTGCAGAGTGTTGTTGAGTGCAGAATGCTGTTGAGGGCAGAGTGCTGTTGAGTGCAGAGTGCAGAATGCTGTTGAGGGCAGAGTGCTGTTGAGTGCAGAGTGCAGAATGCTGTTGTGTGCAGAGTGCAGAGTGCTGTTGTGTGCAGAGTGCAGAGTGCTGTTGAGTGCAGAGTGCTGTTGAGTGCAGAGTGCTGTTGAGTGCAGAGTGCTGTTGAGTGCAGAGTGCTGTTGAGTGCAGAGTGCTGTTGAGTGCAGAGTGCAGAATGCTGTTGAGGGCAGAGTGCTGTTGAGGGCAGAGTGCAGAATGCTGTTGAGGGCAGAGTGCTGTTGAGTGCAGAATGCTGTTGTGTGCAGAGTGCAGAGTGCTGTTGAGTGCAGAGTGCTGTTGAGTGCAGAGTGCTGTTGAGTGCAGAGTGCTGTTGAGTGCAGAGTGCTGTTGAGGGCAGAGTGCTGTTGAGGGCAGAGTGCTGTTGAGGGCAGAGTGCTGTTGAGGGCAGAGTGCTGTTGAGGGCAGAGTGCTGTTGAGGGCAGAGTGCTGTTGAGGGCAGAGTGCTGTTGAGGGCAGAGTGCTGTTGAGGGCAGAGTGCTGTTGAGGGCAGAGTGCTGTCGAGTGCAGAGTGCTGTCGAGGGCAGAGTGCTGTCGAGTGCAGAGTGCTGTCGAGTGCAGAGTGCTGTCGAGTGCAGAGTGCTGTTGAGTGCAGAGTGCAGAATGCTGTTGAGGGCAGAGTGCTGTTGAGGGCAGAGTGCAGAATGCTGTTGAGGGCAGAGTGCTGTTGAGGGCAGAGTGCTGTTGAGGGCAGAGTGCTGTTGAGGGCAGACTGCTGTTGAGGGCAGACTGCTGTTGAGGGCAGAGTGCAAAATACTGTTGAGTGCAGACTGCTGTTGAGTGCAGAGTGCTGTTGAGGGCAGAGTGCTGTTGAGGGCAGAGTGCTGTTGAGGGCAGAGTGCTGTTGAGGGCAGAGTGCTGTTGAGGGCAGAGTGCTGTTGAGGGCAGAGTGCTGTTGAGGGCAGAGTGCTGTTGAGGGCAGAGTGCTGTTGAGGGCAGAGTGCTGTTGAGGGCAGAGTGCTGTTGAGGGCAGAGTGCTGTTGAGGGCAGAGTGCTGTTGAGGGCAGAATGCTGTTGAGTGCAGAGTGCTGTTGAGTGCAGAGTGCTGTTGAGTGCAGAGTGCTGTTGAGTGCAGAATGCTGTTGTGTGCAGAGTGCAGAATGCTGTTGTGTGCAGAGTGCAGAATGCTGTTGAGTGCAGAGTGCTGTTGAGTGCAGAGTGCTGTTGAGTGCAGAGTGCTGTTGAGTGCAGAGTGTAGAATGCTGTTGTGTGCAGAGTGCAGAATGCTGTTGAGTGCAGAGTGCTGTTGAGTGCAGAGTGCTGTTGAGTGCAGAGTGCTGTTGAGTGCAGAGTGCTGTTGAGTGCAGAGTGCTGTTGAGTGCAGAGTGCTGTTGAGTGCAGAGTGCTGCAGAGTGCAGAATGCTGTTGAGGGCAGAGTGCTGTTGAGTGCAGAATGCTGTTGAGGGCAGACTGCTGTTGAGGGCAGACTGCTGTTGAGGGCAGAGTGCAAAATACTGTTGAGTGCAGAGTGCTGTTGAGTGCAGAGTGCTGTTGAGGGCAGAGTGCTGTTGAGGGCAGAGTGCTGTTGAGGGCAGAGTGCTGTTGAGGGCAGAGTGCTGTTGAGGGCAGAGTGCTGTTGAGGGCAGAGTGCTGTGTGCTGTTGAGGGCAGATTGCTGTTGAGGGCAGAGTGCTGTTGAGTGCTGTGCAAGCTTGTTACACTCACAAGGATACCACAGGCAGCTGAGGTGCAAGCTTCTCCCACTCACAAGAAGGACATCACAAGCAGCAGCGATGCAAAATTCCCTCACACACTCACAGCAGGTACTGTGCCAAGGCAGTAGCAGCAACAGAGCAAGAGTCCCTTATAAAGAACAGGCACAGCACAGAGATGCACAATGCAACAAGCTTCTCACACTCACAAGAACGACATCACAGGCAGCAGCAGTGCAAGCTTCTTACACTCACAAGGAGACCACAGGCAGCAGAGGTGCAAGCTTCTCCCACTCACAAGAAGGACAACACAGGCAGTAACGGTGCAATATTCTCACACTCACAATGAAATCACTGGCAGTACACACCACATGAACACACTCCATAACACATAGCAACAATACATTGCCATTTACAATGCCATTAGCTCAAACTCAAATAAATCCGAGCCCGATTGCATTTCTAATGCTTGTTAAATTTGGACTTAATGGTAAAGTCATATTTTGATCCACAAGCAGAAACAGAACTGTTAGACGGACCGGGAAGGTCGGCCGAGATTACGGGGAGAGGTCTCCGGGGAGAGCCGCCTCCAACGACTGTACAGACAAGTAACTTCCCCCCCACAGACGGACACCACACAAGACTGAAGTTTAACGAGACTTTATATGCAATTCTTAGGTTACGATGGTATGATACAAGGAGGTCTGGACTCAGGGGTCCCCTCGATTCAAGTCTTTGGCTGAGGTAAGGGGTAGCGGGACAGTCTTAGTTACCAATGAGTACGAAATAGCTCTCAATCCTCGAGCTCGGCGTTGAGATGATCGGGCCGTGGAGGAGCCAAGCAGGTCCCGAGATGGATGAAGGAAAGATGACGGTTACAACGGTCCGCGGCCACGCCAGCAGGTCCCGACGACGATGTAGACTGTAGGTTACGACGGCTGTGGCAGCGCCAACAGGCAGGATGATGGTACACAGGACAGAGCTACGGCAGCGCCAGTAGTCCGTCCAGGATGAGTTCCTCTTTACGTCTCTCGACTCCAAGATACAACTGCCTTCCTGTTCTGGAGCTGCCCCAGTTATAGGGCTGGCGTGCTTTGATGTCCGGACCCTCGCACTTGGAGGTCGGGAGGTCCGGGATGAGGGAGTCCAGACACCCAGCAGGGGGGTGGAGCCAGCGCCCGGGGAGGTGATGGGCGAGCGGCACTTGGCGGGGGAGAGCCATCGGCACCTCTTTCTCCCATTGACTTGCCAAGTAGCCCGCTCACCTCCTGGGTGGAGGGTGGTGCCGGAATGTCTGAGGCCGGGCTAGGCCCAGGGTTGAGGTCGATCGGGGGCCAGGCGGCCTCGTGATGAAGTGTCCAAGATGGCGGCCCAGGCTGGGCGCGTGGGCCGGCAGTGGATCGGGCCCATGAGGTCGATATGTTTGAAGGCAGGGGTCCCTGAGGGGACGGAGGACGTGAAATGGTGGTGTGTGGTACTTGCGTGACCGGGCTCGGGCCTGGTCGAGCCGGGGGAGAGCGGCCCTTCACGTGGCCTGTCCAACAAGAACTTTGTAAAAATATACTTTAGGCAGCATGAGCCAGTCATTGCACCTCCAGACCTGGAATACACATTCTTGGCTGAGAACTTTACAACTCTGACTCATTGGACAACGGATGGTCTCTCAGCCCAGGAAAGGCCAAAGGGTGTCAACTGCTGATCACTTAGCAGGAGTAGTTATCTGGGAGTGGATATGAATAGCGGTCAGAAATAAAAGAGTAGGTTTAGCATTACCGCTTTTGACTTGGAGATAGCAAGAGAGGCTTCTACCAGTCATTCAAAGGATCTTTATAGACCGCCTGTCCCGTCACAGAAGGGAGAAGCCCAGTTCTGCCACCGATCACACTTTCAGAGCTTGAATATACATCTTTGGCTGGGAGTGTAAACAACTTTAGCTCAGAGGGCAAATGCTTTCCTCCGAGTCCAGGAAAAGCCCTAAGGTGTTAACTGCTGACCACTTAGCAAGGATTAGGTATCTGGGAATGGACAGAAACTGTTTGTAGAACATATGGCAGCTTTAGAATAACCACTTGAATTGGAGATGTCAAGATAGTAAGCTTCCAGCCACAGTAGAAGGGAAAAACAGTTTTGACCATGTCAGGTAGAATAGCGGCCAGGTGGCAGTTGGGTGCTGACATCCTGAAACAGGGACGCATGTGTTATTTTCCAGGCAAGCAAAGAGAAGAGTTGGCAAAGGGAGGTGGTGGGACTCTGTGCAATTGTACTTTTCTAAAGATTTGCTGCTACTTCTGCCATAGCTATCAGGGTTGGAGCAGAGATTCTCTCAGAACTGAGGTTTGACACATACAGAATTGACAGAGGGCCCGATTAGGAATTTGGCAGTCCTCCAGCGGAACCGCCACCGTGCCGTCTGCTGGAAGACTGCCAAAGCCATGGTGCACCCGCTCAGTCTCACAGCAGTGGGCAGTTAGGGTCACAGGAAAGCCTAACATGCAGGCCACCACAGTGACAGCGCCGGCAGCACGTACCTGCACGGTGTGGCGTGTATACCAAACCATGCAGGAACAGGGGTGCAATTACAGGGAGGCACTACATGCTCCGCCCCCACATGAACCCCTCAGGCCCAGATCCAGCAGGAGGCCCTGTTGGGGCCCCTCTTGTTGCCTCACGGCCACCCTTCTCATGGCAGGCTCACCGCCAAGAAAAGGGCGGTGAACAGGCAACTCGTAATATGCTTGGCAGTTCTGGCAGCGACACCGCCAACATATTCATGCCAGTTGCAGACCGCCGGCCCAGCAGGAACCTTGACCCCAGCGGTTACACGGAAGTCTACCTCCACACTCTGAATCCTGTGGCCAGACCCGCAGTCGGTCGGTGGTCAGACCGCCACCACGAGTACAGCAGTCCTTTTGATCGCGTTCTCGTAATTAGGCCATTAGTTTGGAAAGGGCCAACTCAATAATAACCCTATTTCTGACAATGCTCTTCACAAGGAAACAAAGTTAATTTTCTTGTAAAATAAGCGCAGGTATCTATGCTATATTCTTGTCCTCATGTTTTTTGAAAATTTTAATTGGTAGAACAATTTTTCTTTCAAGAGCGAAGAGGTGTTTTTTTCGCATTTCCTTATAGTAGGAAAAGGGCGGAAACTTTTACACGATCAGGGAAGTCACTCCATAGCAGAGACTAAAAGAGCTGGAATGATCCTGGTGAAAGAGCGTCTTGTTCACTTAAATGTATCACTGGATTAACGAAGAAGATAACATGTAAACGCATAATATAAAACCAAACTTCAGAATCCAACCTTTGCGTTTCTGTGTTTAAGACCAGGAAAACCTCACAATAAGTTATATAACTTAACATTACATTGAATATCTAGACAACGAATGGACTGGTCCAAAAAAAGTTCGAAATAAATAACATAGAAACGTGACGCCCCGTTTATGGTGCAGTCTAGTGCAGATGCACAGCAACGAAGAGGGAGGGAAATATCATTGCAATCAATGATATAGCCAGTAAAAGAAGGTACAGACAGGCCCCGTGCCCAAGTAAGTGCCCAGCAATAAATGCAATTCATATGAACAAGCTCCAAGTACATTGTCCATCTGCAACCCTCAAAAAATGTTTCGCCTCAGAAATGAACAGTTAGAATTGTTTTGCAATGACAGATTAAACCAAACATTGAAGGGCAGGTACAGGTAATCAGCTCTGCAACGACAGAAAAAACGCCCATCCGAAACCGATACCCCAAATCACCTGTGTAAGATACTCGCGTCAGATGCATGGATCCCTGAGCAGGAAAACGCCGTTTTCGTTTCCGAGTGATCAAAACCCGTAGCTCTTTCTCCTTAGCTTGGTTTGTCCTCCCCTCCACGAAGAAAGCACTCTGCCACCGCCCCCACCAATCCTAAACCCCAATCCGATTTCGTTCCCCGCCAACATCAAAGACGAATTCCTTGCAAACCAAAACCGATAGGCAAGAATGAAAGTAAATATTAGAAGAGAAACGAGCGCCTTCCGAGAGACGGCAGTGCCATGGCAACCCGCCTGCGCTGGAGCATCCCCGCCTCACCCAGGAGTGCCAGGCGAGCACACGAGGGCGTGCGGGGTCATTATCCTACAGCGATGTACCCGTTCTGCAGAATCCTGAACGGCACGCTTTGGACATAGGACATTAAGTGCCCCTTAGTGTGGGACGAAAGTGAACATGCGCTGTGAAAAGTGCGTCCAGGCCTGTGAGCCTGTACAGACTAGCTACTGGTCCTCCAAAGGTTAGCGCATTGGTCACAAGGCACGTGTTTCCAATACAGCTAGAAAAGGCGAGGTGTAACCAGAGAAGCAGCATCAGGGAGTTCACTGGCCCAGGGTTCAACAACTCCTCAGAGCCGGGGAGAAGTAACACACAAGAGCGCGGTTCACAGCCCCTGGGACATCAGCGGGTGCTTGACAACCACTGGAAGTCTTTGATACGTAGCAGCTTGGGGACACACCCTACAAGCCCCCGGGATCCGAGAGATAAGTGGTTGTGCTCCACAACACAACCCCGATATCTACAATTGATTGTATTCGTTAAACACTAAGTCCTTGAACTCGAATAAACTCTGCGGCACACATCAACCCTCAGGGCACCTTTGATTAATGTAGGGCGGATCTGGAACACTGTTGTGCTGTGCACTGTACAGGCCACGTGAGGATTGTGTATCACTGATTCACACTCCACCCCCCTTGGGGCACCAATGACACTGAAGTACGCACTACAGACTCCGGGGCGTCTGTAAAATAGGGTGGTTCACTTTACAAACCTCGGGGCCCCATTTCAACACAATGGTGCCTGCTTCACTCACAGGGGCCATAAGGGCACGTGCACGTTAAAAAGCCAGTAAAACAAAGCTGTAACCTGCACAGCAGCTTACCTTTTGGAAGAAAGGAGACTGGTGTATTGTTTTTGTTTCGCCAACAGGGAACTCTTATCGTCCAGGGCCAAGACTTCTCAAGTCAGAAGGGACACCACTGTACTTGTAGTACAAGACCCCAGACAAATATTGCCTTGTGTGTTCTGCATAGATGCTCAATGGTTTGATTGGAGTCCTGGGGCAGTCAGTTGTTATTGGGCAGTGCGAGCAAGTATGAGTGTTCAGCAAAGTGTCCAGGGCCACCAACATTATGGCGCTCCGGTTGGATAACGAGGTTACTGCGTATAATAACTGATCCTCCAGGAGTAGTCTAGTCTTGCAGTTAATGATTACTCTGATAGATTTTAAGTAAAAAGCACCTACAAGGGATTTTATTTCAGGAAAGTTCAATGAGTGACTAGTCTCAAAAATTTCTTTCTGAAGGGGAGTCTCGTAAGAACATCCTCCCAAGTGTCCTATGACAACAGTGAATCCAATTCAAGAACACAAAAACACAGGAGTATCTTATTTGTTTAGAAAAGTAAATTTGTTTATAGATCAATTATTCATTAAAAAGCAGTACAAAATTGAATCGGCAACAAATCATGAAGAGGTAAAATCAAATTAACCCCACAAATCATGAAGAGCATCTATTCCAACGAAATTGATAAGGACATATTTCCTGATGAAAATAATGATCACTAAAGATCTGCAAATATCTCAGAAATAGATGTTAAAGTCGACGTTTCGGTCTCTGTGGCGTCAATCCGTCAGACCATCTTCAGGACAGTGAGCTGCAAACGGTCAAGACATCACGCCTTGCTGAATTACATATTTCATAGAAGAGGTGATTGGAAGATTGAATACCTTTCCCCCGAAACGGAAACCATTGATTGGCTCACTTAATCATCGTCATTTGTTTGTCTATCTTGATCTTTTGATCAGTGTGACTCTCGCCATTACTGCTTGTAGATTTAACTCCATACTAACGATAAGGCTTGATCGTGGAACTTTTGAATTTATAATGGTCATACGTTTACGCAATATCTACTGTCCAGAAGATGGTCTGACGGATTGACGCCACCGAGACCGAAACGACAACTTAAACATCTATTTGAGATATTTGCAGATCTTTAGTGACCATTATTTTCATCAGGAAATATGTCATTATCAATTTCGTTGGAATAGATGTTCTTCATGATTTGTGGGGTTAATTTGACTTTACTTCTTTTCATGATTTGTTGCGGATGTAATTTTCAATTTTGTACTCCTTTTTAATGAATAATTGATATGTAAACAAATTTACTTTTCTAACCTCATCGCTGCGGCGGCTATTCCGCGCAGCTCTAAGGGGGCGGGGGGGGCCGCGCGGCGCGCCCATGCTGGTGACGGAACCGCTCCGTCACCAGCCGCGGTTGAGCTGTGCTCATGACGGAGCGGTTCCTTCATGGCCCCGCCCGCTTAATAGAACGCGCCACACAGGCGCAAAACCCGCGCCGCGCAGGCGGGCCATGACGGAACCGCTCCGTCATCAGCACAGCGCCACCGCGGCTGATGACGGAGCGGTTCCGTCATCAGCACGGAAAGGGCTAAACAAATAAGATACTCCCGTTTTTTGTGTTCTTGAATTGGATTCACTGTTGTCATAGATGGATGTTCTTACGAGACTCCCCTTCAGAACGAAATTTTTGAGAACAGTCAGTCTTTGAACTTTCCTAAAATAAAATCCCTTGTAGGCGCTTTTTATTTAAAATAGTTCAGTTGCCCAAGCCTCCAAGGGTATAACGGGTTTCCTACTCTACACTGTAGTCTGATAGATGGCACCTCCCATATAGCGCACAGATACAGAGTAGACACACTAAGGCAGAGAAAAGATGTGCCTCACCTATTAGGATTGCAAAAGAACAATTGATGGACGGAATGCTGAACAATGTCAAACATTCACCCCCCCCCCATGCCCCCCCCCCACCCCAGCGCAGAGATCTGGGCCTAAATCCAATGTTACAAGGTATGCTGTGAAGATATCCTCCTTAATGTGGCTTGAACGCTGGGCTGTCAGACTCCACCCGAGACACACTGACCACTTCTCATGCAGGAATGCCCAATCGGAATCTAGGCAAGGCCTGGTCTAGGCTAGGCTAGGAAAGGAATTGCTAATTACTCTTCAAAGCCACACGAAGGATCAACAATAAACATTATTCTTTGCATTAAAGACTCCCTTACCTCTCAGGTTTTGTTAGCCATCAAATCAGGCTCTGTGGACGATATTTGCTCAATGACTGTGGCTTTAAATAACACTTTTCGTTCAGGCATCTTTCTGAAGGCCTGGAAGAAAAATGCATCTAAACCATTGTTGACAAAAAACTAATCTCAACCTTTCCTTATGTTAGAAGCCAATTCTACGTCCTCTTTATTGACAAAGGAGGTGGAAAAATAAGTAGCAACGTGACTACATTCTGTACATCATCCCAACCGGCTTTCGACTAGTGATGGGCACCAAAATAGTGCTGATCTCCATCCTGAATGATTTAAGCTGTCTTGGTGGGGCACACCTGCTGGTCTTATTTAACTTGACCTCTCCGTGGCCTGTGACATGACCGATCATTTCACTTTGATCTACAGGCTACTGGAGGTTTGCCCGAGAGGTACAGTGCTGGTTAGGTTCTTCGCATTTTAATCTGGTCAGAGCCAACTCTTTTTGAGGACACCTTTCAGGGACACATTTAATTATGCGAGCTTTGGGTTCCCCAGGTTACTTATCCGCCCACAGTACTGTTTGAAATCTATATTAGGTCCTTTAAAAACATCAAAATATCATTTGAATGCATGGGTTATCCTGATGGTACAGTTTCTTTGGTAGAGGAAATGCATCAATCAAGGCATTTATATAGCGCACTACTTACCCGGAGGGTTTCAAGGCGCTTGGGGGGGGGAGGGGGGTGCCGCTACTGCTCGAACAGCCAGGTCTTGAGCTTCTTCCTGAAGGAGAGGTGGTCTTGGGTCTGGCGAAGGTCGGTCGGGAGGGTGTTCCAGGTTTTGGCGGCCAGGTAGGAGAAGGCCCTTCCTCTGTTGTCGCTCATTGGATGCGGGGGACGGCGGCGAGGGCGTGGTTGGTCGATCGGAGGTGGCGTTTGGGAGCGTAGAAGTTGAGGCGGTTGTTGAGGTAGCCCGGGCCTTGGTCGTGTAGGGCTTTGTGTGTGTGGGTGAGGAGACGGAAGGTGATTCTTTTGTTGACGGGGAGCCAGTGCAGGTCTCTCAGATGTCCGGAGATGTGGCTGCGTCGGGGGATGTCGAGGATGAGTCTGGCTGATGCGTTCTGGATCCGCTGGAGTCTCTTCTGGAGCTTGGCGGTGGTTCCGGCGTAGAGGGCGTTGCAGTAGTCCAGTCGGCTGGTGACGAGGGCCTGGGTGACCGTCTTCCTGGTCTCGGTGGGGATCCATCGGAAGATCTTCCGTAGCATGCGCAGGATGTTGAAGCAGGACGCGGAGACGGCGTGGACTTGTCTGGTCATGGAGAGGGAGGAGTCCAGGATGAAGCCCAGGTTACGTGCGTGGTCTGTCGGTTTGGGTGCGGTGCCCAGGGCGGGGGGCCACCGGGCGTCGTCCCAGGCGGAGGACTGATCCCAGGATGAGGACTTCCGTCTTGTCTGAGTTCAGTTTCAGGCGGCTGGTCGTCATCCACTCGGCTACGTCTTTCATTCCTTCGTGGAGGTTGGTTCTGGCGGCGGCGGGGTCGTTGGTCAGGGAGAGGATCAGCTGGGTGTCGTCGGCGTAGGAGATGATGTTGAGGTTGTGTTGGCGTGCGATGGCCGCAAGGGGGCTCATGTAGACGTTGAAGAGGGTGGGGCTGAGCGAGGAGCCCTGAGGAACGCCGCAGATGACTTCCGTGGCTGCAGATCTGAACGGTGGTAGGCGGACTCTGTGTCCATCCAGCGAGGAAGGAGATGATCCACTCCAGTGCCTTCTCTTGGATGCCGATGTTGCTGAGGCGCTGCACTAGGGTGCGGTGGCAGACTGTGTCGAACGCCGCGGAGAGGTCTAGGAGGATGAGGGCCGCTGTTTCACCGTTGTCCAGCAGGGCTCGGATGTCATCGGTGGCGGCGATGAGGGCGGTCTCGGTGCTGTGGTTGGCTCGGAAGCCAGACTGAGGGGTCGAGGGATCCATTCGTCTCGAGGAAGGCGGCCAGCTGCTTGTTGACGGTCTTCTCGATGACTTTGGCTGGGAACGGGAGGAGCGAGATGGGGCGGTAATTCTTGAGTTCGGTGGGGTCCGCTGTTGGTTTCTTAAGTAGGGCGCTGAGTTCGGCGTGCTTCCAGCTCTCAGGGAAGGTGGCGGTGTCGAAGGAGGTGTTGATGATGTCCCGCAGGTGGGGTGCGATGACAGCGTCGGCCTGGTTGAAGACGTGGTGAGGGCAGGGGTCTGTCGGAGATCCGGAGTGGATCGAGTTCATCGTGCAGATGGTGTCTTCTGTGTTGATCCGGGTCCAGGCGTTGAGGGTGGTGGTGGGGGGCGTTGGTGCGGTCATGGGGAGCGTTGTTTGTGGGCCGAAGCTGTTGTGTATGTCAGCGATCTTGTTGTGGAAGTAGGAGGCGAGGGAGTTGCAGAGGTCTTGCGATGGGGTGAGGTCGTTGTTTCCGGCGTTGGGGTTGGAGAGCTCTTTCACGATGTTGAAGAGTTCCTTGCGGTTGTGTGCGTTGTTGTCCAGCCGGTCCTTGAATGCTGTTTTCTTTGTGGCGCGGATCAGTTGATGGTGCTTCCGGGTGGCGAGCTTGAGGGTGGCCATGTTGTCCAGTGTTGGCTCCCTTCTCCAGGCTTTCGAGGGCTCGGCAGTTCTTCTTGGAGCTCCTGAGTTCGTCGGTGAACCATGGGGCCTTCTTGCTGCCGGGTCTGCTAGGCGGGGTCCTCAGTGGGGCGAGGTCGTCTGCGCAGTTGCTGATCCACTTCGTGAGGTTGTCGGCGGCCTGGCTGGGGTTCGCTGAGTTGGCGGGAGGGTGCTGGCTCAGGGAAGCGGCGAGCTGGTCTGCTGTGATCTTGTTCCAGTTTCTTCGAGCCACCTGTTGCTGGTGGTGGTGGATCGTGGATCTTCTGAAGGTGAAGTGGACGCAGCTGTGGTCCATCCAGTGGAGTCCGGTGGCGTGGCTGAAGACGATGTCCTTGCTGGATGAGAAGACAGCGTAGAGTGTGTGTCCGGCGAGGTGGGTGGGGGAGGTTACCAGCTGCTTGAGTCCGAGGTTGGCGAGATTGTCAAGCAGGGTGGTGGTGTTGCGGTCGCTGTTGTTCTCCAGGTGGAAGTTGATGTCCCCCAGGAGGATGTAGTCAGCGGAGGGGAGGGCGTGCGGGCTGATGAAGTCGGCGAAGTCTTCGCTGAATTGTGTGCGTGGTCCCGGGGGTCTGTAGTCGAGGGTGCCTCTGAGGGTGGTTTTGGGGTCCGTGTGGATCTGGAAGTGCAGGTGTTCGGCGGTTGTCAGGGTATCGTCGGTGTTGGTCGTGATGCGGATGGTGTCCCTGTAAATGATGGCGATGCCTCCTCCCGTCTGTTTGACACGGTCTCTTCGGGTGATCTTGTAGCCCTCTGGGATGGCGATGGCGATGTCGGGCGCTGAGGAGTCGTTCATCCAGGTTTCCATGAGGAAGGCGACGTCAGGAGCTGTGGTGTCGAGGAGGTTCCCTTTCACCGTGTCTGTTAGCGATCTAGTCTTAGATGTGCAGCAATATAATAAAGCTAAAAGCAGACAAAACGGAGGGATTGATCTGCGGTCCTTCCTACTTGCAGAATGTAATCTTTTGGCCTAGCAAGTTGAGATAACACCCCACCACGAATTATCAGCAGGCATGGTAAAATAATGCAGGCTTTAAATTTGATAAAGAACATATTTATTTATACAGCGCAACATTCATCCGGATGGATTTCACGGCGCTACGGAGAGCACGAACTAGGTGGGAGTGAGGTAATGGGAAAAGGTCTCCAAGTCACTGATCATATCCTAGGGAACAGATGAGTTTTCAGTTTCTTCCTAAATACCAGGTAGTCATCGGTAAGCAGGAGCTCTAGTGGCAATTCATTCCAGTGAGTTGCTGCCAGATGGGAGAAGGCGCAACCCCCTGCCCTGGTTTTCTTAATTGCATGCTGACTTAGGCAAGGATTCCCAGCTGCACCGACGGGATTGGCCGGTCTCCAGAGACACGCCCACTACCGTAGCTACGCCCCTTTTGTTTCCATCCCCTTCTGCTACAAAGCATGTGTCCCTACCGGAAGCGCAGCGGACGAGCGCAGCGGGCGCGACGTTTGCGCGCCGAAGGCGCGCTTAAGGCAAGCTTGTCTGCGCTCGTCCGCGCCGATGCTGGGCCCAGGGCACCCCCTCCTATCCGTTGTACATCACCCCTCAATGTGCTTATATATAGTAGGGAAACACTTATGCTACTGAATTCACAGGCAGACAAAACCAAGTGCCCACGCCTAGCCCCCTACATAGTATATAAGGACGATAACGTATGCTCCAACTGCCAAGTACGGCTACCACACATTAATCCCCTCCTCCCCAAATCAATCTTGACACCTAATCCAAGCTCTGACAAGATCAAGACCTATTCCCTATCAGCCCAAGCAGGAATCAAGCCCAGCACCAAAGGAAAACGAATCAACGGACTTTTAAATGTCGGATCCCTTCCGAAATACACTACCGAAATACAGCTTCTGATTGAGGCCAATAACCTAGATATCCTGTTTTTAACCGAGACATGGATGGCTGAAGGAACCGAATCAGAGATAGGCCTAGCATGCCCAGAAGGTTTTAAGATCATTCATAAACCCAGACATATAGGTCGAGGAGGAGGCCTGGGGATCATCTTCAAGGAGAAACTAAACATCACTACCTTGGACGTTGATACCGTTTCCTGTGTCGAAATCATCGGGATTTCCATAAAACATGATTCCGAACATTGCCTCACGGCCCTTGTATGTTACAGGTCACCGGGGCACTTCAATGCCTCACAACAGCAGGAATTGATCACGGTCATAAATAATATTTCAATCTCTCACAACAGGCTGCTGATATTTATTTTTTAATATATGGGACAATGACCAACTACGTACAGCCTTGTACAATATTACTCAATCCTGCCACAATCTAGGGCTGAAACAGTGGATAAATACTCCCACACACATACTAGGAAACACACTAGATTTAATATTTGCGGCAGAAGACCTACTGACCCTAGATACTATTCTTCCAGTAGGTTGGTCAGATCATCACCTCCTCAGGTTTAAAACCCACATCCCGACCCACACAGGATCCACGAGGTCACATGCCAAAACCTTCTTAGGTCGTGACTGGAAGAACCTGATGAAGAGGAAAGAGGAAGGAAAACTGGATCTACGCCAGGCTGAGGCCTCGTTCGAAATAGAGAACGATGTCACTACAAACTATCTCTTTTTGCCACGAGATAACTAAGAAACTTGACGCCATCATCCCGCTGAAAACAATTATGAAAAGGGGAAAACCCTTCGCATCCTGGTACACGGACAAACTGAAAGAACTGAAAAACACCTGCAAAAAGGCGGAGAAGCTATGGAGGAAAAAAAAATACTCAGACCAGGAGAAAGTGCGATGGAGGCTCACCATTGCACAATACAAGAAGGAAATAATTATAGCCAAAACAAGCCATTTTGCAGAGGTAATCCTCAAAAGCTCCAATAAATCCCGTGATACTTTCAGGCTCATCAGAGAGCTTTCCCATCCCGCTTGTGCTGATAGCCAAATCAAGCTCTCACAAGAACTCTGTGATGGCCTAGCGGTGTTCTTTCAGGAAAAAAATCAGCAAAATTATAGAGGGAATGAATAACAAATCTATCTCCTCAATGCAGGATAACAGCAATCAAGCGAACAAAGATGAGAAGGTGGAATAGGTTACAAACCCCTTTTCAAATGCTATTCTGGAAAATGTTGTGGTTCCTTCGGAACAGGAATTTCTAAGAACAGCCCTTGATACGTCATCAGGCTCTCCTCTAGACCCTCTTCCCCATAGAATAGCCAAGAAATTCGAGGATGACATTCTCCCAGCCCTGCATCAACTATGTAATCAGTCTCTTTGCACAGGCTCTGTGCCAAACAACTGGAAACTGGCGATTGTCACCCCGCTATTAAAAAAAACGAATCAGGACCCAAACTGCCAAAAGAACTACCGACCTATATCCCTTTTACCATATCCAATAAAGATCATAGAGAGATGGGTCAGCAGATCCCTAGCCCTCTTCCTAGAAACCAACAACATTTTGGAAGAGGAGCAGTTTGGTTTCAGACCAGTTCATGGAACGGAGTCAGCTCTGTTGACAGTCATGGATGACCTGCGAATGAGGGCGGACAGGGGAGAATCAGCAATTCTGATTCTGCTTGACCTGTCCGCCGCTTTCCATACGGTGAACCATGGCATCCTGATTGAAAGATTAAGGAACATCGGAGTTGGAGGTGTCGCGCTCGACTGGTTCCGCTCTTACTTGACGGACAGATGGCAGGCAGTAGCTATCCCTCCATACCAATCAGAGTTCATCAAAGTCCCGCACGGGGTCCCACAGGGGTCTGCCATCAGTCCCATACTTTTTAACATTTATATGCAACCCCTGATGCGGATCATCAAAAGCCATGGCATCAGCGTGACAAACTACGCAGATGATACTCAGCTGATAATCTCGCTTGATGGAGCTCAAGCAAACTCACTGGAAACTTTCCACACTTGTATGCTGGAAATGTCACTCTGGCTCAACCAGAAGTCACTACAATTTAATAGTGAGAAAACTGAAATACTGCACTGCACAGTAGGAAAAATCCCCAAAAGTTTACCATTAGACTTTTGGCCTCAGCTGTTAGGGGACTCGCCCACCACAGTGAACTCAGTAAAAAATCTTGGAATCACTATTAACAACAAACTGAGCCTAGAGACCAACGTCAATAAGCAGGTCCGCTGCTGTTTCACTCTACTAAGAGGACTCCGAAGGCTGCTACCTCTCCTGCCCCCACAGACTAGAGCCGACATAGTCAGGAGTACTATCCTCAGCCGCCTGGACTACTGCAATGCCCTTTTGCTGGAATCCCCCGCCTATCTTATTTCCAGACTTCAAAGTGTCCAGGCGGCAGCAGCCAAACTGGCACTCTCTCGTGAGCGAAGATCTTCTACCACTCTTGCCCTGGCTGACCTACACTGGCTGCCCATACATCAAAGGATCTGCTTTAAATCCCTATGTATTGTCTTCAGGGCAGTTTCACAGGCTAGGCACCCGACCACTTCAGAACAAATTCAATTGGTATGAGCCCACCCGGTCACTTCGATCCTCATCTTTAAACTTCATTAGCATTCCTAGGATCAAGAAAGCCACCTGTGGGGGACGAGCTTTCAATATAGCTGCAGCCCACTTATGGAACAACCTCCCTATCGACATTAGAAAAACGAACGAATTTATGACCTTTCGTAAAAAGGTGAAAACTTGGCTTTTCCCAAAAAATCCTCAAAAAAATCCACCAAAATAAATAAACCTATTCCGATCAGCACCATGTCCACTCTCCTGTCCCCACAGAGTTCTTGTCTATATGCACTTTAGCGCCAGGATGCCCGTAGGGTTACAGAGCGCTCTACAAATGCTATAAATAAATAAATTTAGTTTTCGCCCGGACCCGATAGCACAACCTCAAGTTCCATGTGTGGGCATGGAATTCAACTCTATCTTGCAGAATTCTGGGGCCAAGGTGGTGTAGAACTTTGTGTGCATGGCCCAACAGCTTAAATCTAGCCATTTGTCGCACAGGCAGCCAGTGGAGGTCCCTCATGCATTCTGACACAGAGCTGTACCTGCTCTTGATGCACACTAGCTTGGCAGCCGCATTCTGGTTCACATGCAGACGAGCAAAAAGGTAGTCTGCCATGCCCACATAGAGTGCATTCCCGTAGTTCAATTTACTTTTAAGCAAGGCCTAAATGATTGTTTTCCTGCACTTCAGGGGGATCCATAAAGAGATTCTTTTAAGCAATTTTAGTGACGGAAAGCTTTTCCCGCACAGTGCACGGACATGGTCCAGCATGGTTAGTGCATCAATGAGAATGCCTCTTTTTTTGCAAACTGTTTGCGTGCGGGTGCGTTTCCTAGTGATGGGGCCACCAGGTTGCGTCCCAGACTAGGTGTGCTCCTCCAAAGAGTTGAATCTCTGCCTTACCTGCATTCAGTTTCAGACAATGGTCAGACAGCCATGCCGCCATTTCCGAGAGACAGATGGTTAGTCTAATCCTAGCATTCTCGTGTCCATCAAGAGCTATCAACAGTTGTGCGTCATCTGCATAGGAGCAAATACTGACTCCCCATTTTTTGCTGATCCTAGCCAATGAAGATACATCGACATTAAAGAGGGTGGGACTCAAGGAAGCTCACTGTGGAACACCATAGTCAATGGATTTTGGGTTTGAGGAAAAAGGGCCCAGTTGTATTGTCTGTGTTCTATTGCTTAAAAGGAGCAAAACCACTGAAGGGCTTTAGAATGTATACCCTTTTCATAAAGGGTTCTCAATAGTAGGTCGTGTGAAACAGTGTCGAAAGCCACCAATAGGTCCAGAGGAATCAGGGCAGCGGCTTTACCCTAGTGAGTTAAATATCTAATATTATCTAGGACAGCCAGGAGAGTGGTTTCAGTGCTATTAGAGGCACTGAAGCCGGTTTGAGTTGGGTCCAGGAGCTCATTGGTTTCAAGGTAGTCAGTCAGGTAGTCAGTCAGTCAGTTGTTGGTTAACCAACTTCTCCCCTCACTTTAGATAGGTATGGGAGCTGAGAAGTTGGTTGGTAGTTTGCAGTGTTTTGAACATCTGTACCAGATTTTCTTTTTAGTAGGGGGGACCACAGTGGCTTATTTCCAGATCTCTGGAACTACTGCAGTATGTAATGATTGGTTAAATATGCGAGTTACATAAGGGCATAAAATTAGTATGATCCGGGACAAGATAAAGTGAGGGCATGGGTCGAGCGGGGACCCTGATTTAACTTCAGCCATTGCTTTTGTGACCTGCTCCTCTGTAAAGGGGTCAATGTTTCTGAGGTAGAATTGGGCCTCAGGAGAAGAGTCCAATGTTTCCCAATCTATGTCATCTGATGGGGGGCTGATCTCTGAATGAAGAATAAATCAGAGATTATCAGCAAAAGATTTGCCGATTACCTCACAGCACTCTGTTGAGGGGGACAGGACTTGGGACATGCTGGATAGTTTACACAGCTCTTTAAGTATTTTGTGGAGCTCTCTAGCTGAATTGCTGTTGCCGTTTAAACGCATTGCAAAGTAGGTCTTCTTGGCGTTTTTAACAGCATTATTGTAAGTTCTCATTTCCGCTTTATAGGACAGTCTATCCGTGTCCTGCTTGGACAATCTCCACTTGTGTTCTAGAGCTTTGCACTTTCTCTTCAGTATCCTACAAGCAGGTGAGGAACCCCTTTTCAGATGGTGTTCTTCTATTGGATCTCTTCCCTCGTCTAGGGGCGTATTGGTCCACCGTATTGGAGATTTCACTTGGAAACTTTATGCGCTCATTTGCACAAACGGTGACTTGAGAGCATTTTGGTCATTTAGGGAAAAGTGCGCTCAAATGCGTCCGGGTAACTAGCCTCCAGGTTCTTTTTACCGCTGCTGACGATATTTGGGTGATAATTATTTTTTTTACGGTAGGCTGAGTGTAAAGGAAATCAGGGAATGATCTGTTGACGATAGAGGTCTTACCTCTAAGATGTTGGTGGATTCTAGATTCAAAACAAAAAGGTCCAAGGTGTGCCCGGCAATGTTGTAGGTTCCGTAACCCACTGTTTTAATTGCAAAATCTGCATGTCTTTGTCTAGGTGTTTTGCCACTGGGTTGTTAGCATTTTCAAAGGGAACTTTCCCTGGAACCGAAGTAAAATCTGTATGGTGAGTAGGCTTTTTCCAATTGAAACGTCAGACTAATGAAAAGCCGAAAGGTAATTCCTCTAGCATATTGAATGAGGGTGGCAGCAATCATAATTCTCAGAAGGCTATTTTAAGACAACACCTGTTACCTAGGCCTTCAGACAAATATAGGGGCATGGTTACAGCTGGTTCAAAATAAGGCTGTCCGATTGATTTCGGGCCTCTACAAGTTTGACCAGGTCACGGAGGCCAGGCATAAACTCAATTAGTTATCTGTAGAACAAAGAATTTACTTCAAATCTGTGCGTCATTGCCACAGAGCCGGATAGGAAACACAGGGACTCCTGCAATACAGGCAAGTATTAGTAACTATGCGCAATCAAAACCACCCCCTTTATTCTGCCCATTGTGTCAGGACCACAAACCCTCATAATAGGCATACTCCTTTGGGAGGAAAGGTCTTTTCATTATTGGCCTTCTAACCAGGAAATCAGCTCTGTGCGACTCTCCACAGTACCTCAGATCACTTGACGGTCCGAAAAGAAAAAAATGTAATCACATTTTCATGTAATGTATTTATCTATCTTTCCTTTGCTTTTAGTCGACTGATGTTGATGGTCTGTTTCTTCTGGTCTCATTAGCGCCAAGATGCCTCTTCAGGTGAGCATCGTACTATAAGTATCCATCATTCACTCACACTAGGCTTCTATGTGCAATAGCCAAGATACTTAATGGAGATCAAGGCCTTAGGTAGGAAAGGTTTCACATAGCCTTGGAATGGAGAGGTTAAATCCAACAATGAATTACTCTAATCACAAAGTTAGCCATCCTCTGCAAATACGGAATTGGGAGTCCGTGATCTTTTTAAGGTCCATAAGCGGGAAGGTCAGCAACCACGCCGCATTGTCCACGCACTCTCCTTAACTGGGAAGATTTGTCTAGGCAGGGATACAAGAAATATTGCTGTCTGCCATTTGTGAAGGACGGCTACTCCCATAGTTTCTCATAAAACCGGAGAGCATTCTTTATTTTATTTATAACTATTTCATTTATTTATAGAATACATACTTAGTTAAAAGGGAAGTGGGGCTGATTCGCATACAGCAAACATAGTACAGTGGTATGTATTTAGAGGAAAAAAAGTTATTAACATGAGCAACAGAGGTGCACTCAATCCACAATAAATCGTGGCAATTATGTTAGTCAGTCAAATTGGCTTTATTTCGATATAAAAATATCTTAAAAAGCAGTACATATACATTACAGTTACAGATAAAAATCTGGTTGTTTAACCAGTAATCTGATCACTTATGCTGTCTACACTTTCTACCAGGCTGTGTGTTAGGCGCCGGGAAACCCTTTTTGGGTAGCTGTTGCGCCATATAAGTTGATAACTAAATAAAATAAAATAAATAAATTACAGTAGGGATAAAAAGATAAAAGCCTAGCCATAAAATACAATCATACCAAATACAATACAAATGGCGGCAATAAATTACATAAAATGGTCTAACAGGATGACCTAAATTAAACAATATACATTAGCCTTTTAGACCTAATCATACACGCCCATGCTAAGAACGTTGCTACACCACAGACAAATAGGGGCCGTGTATCAGACTTCAAAATTCTCAAAGCCACACTATAATGTCTGGTGCCCAACTTTTTGCACAAGGGTTTTAGCCACCTAGTGCGCGGAGCTTTATAGGGGGGGCATTCAAAGAAAAGGTGGGGCACCGACTCAATCCTAGAAGGGCAAAAAGGGTAGGAAGATACAGTTTGTGCCGGGAACTTCCAGCGTGCAGTCAGTTCTCCCACGGGGAGGATGCCTATTCTGAATTTAAAATATAGAGCCCTATCTCTAGGTATTAAAATAATGTCAAGATAGGGTTCCTGGAGGCCTACATCCTTTACTATTAAAAATTCTCTAGCGGATTTACATAAATTGGGATCAATGTTTCTCCTACTCGTTACCCAATTCCAGTACAGTCTTTTTAGAGCTGACTTGGGAGGGGCGCACCTGGACTGCCAAGCCTCTCCAAGACCCAACTCACCTAGCAAGTGCTTTACATCCATTAACCACCTTATTTTTGACCAGCCACACATAGATAGTATTTCCTTCAGCCCCTCTGCATAGCTGTCAAGTTCAGGGACCCTCCAAATGCGGGCCCAAAGAAGAAGGGGTCTCAGTCTGGCCTGGTCTTTAATGGAACGACAGCCCATGTCCAGGAGCAGTGGGATAGTAGGGGTACTATTGGGGAGACACATTAAATCCTTCAAGAATTTGTTTTCTGAGCAGGATAGCTGATCTACATTCTGTGCTCCCCCAGAGCTCTGCCCCGTATAGCTCCGCACTAACGCCTCTTGCCATATAAATATCTAGCAACGGGGCAATAGGTTTAAAAGTGGATAATCTCTGTTCCTTAAGGAGAGCCCCCACCACCCTTTTGTGACTTAATAGCATTTGTTGGAGATGACTGTTCCATCTCATGGTGTCAGAGAGGCGGATACCTAAGTAGTCAAACTCCTTAACTTTCTAGAGTTACCATATTCAGTACTGGCAGCCGCCCACGTTTTTTTGGAGGGTTCAGAACCAAATATTTTGTTTTTTCAGTATTGATCTTTAGGCCCCTAGTCTCACAAAAAGATTGGAAGCTGTCTAAGAGGCTCTGCAGACCAACCGGGGATTTAGAAATCAAGAGGGTGTCATCGGCAAATAATAAAGTGGGTATTCTCCTCCCCGCCAGGGAAGGTGCGTCAGCAGGATTTTTCAAAAGATGCTCCACCTCTCCGTTCACATATAATGTGAAAAGAGTGGCGGCAAGGACGCACCCCTGGCGGACACCTCTATTTACTGTTATTCAAGTGGTCTTTTGGCCCTGGTTGCCCCACCGGACCTGTGCAAAACTTTCAGAGTGGAGCTTCAATATTAGTGGCAGTAAATATGAAGGCATTCCCAAATCAAACAATACCCTCCATAGACACCCCCGGGGCACTAGGTCAAAGGCAGTCCGCAAATCGATAAACGCGAGATACAGACTGCTGATGTTATATTGGAAGGTGGTTGTACTGGGCAAAGGCAGTCGAAACGACTGCTCAATGGTCCCGGTGCCCAACCTAAAGCCTGCTTGGAAGTCAGACAGGATCCTATTTTCTTCTGCCCACTGAAGTACCCTCCCAAGGACTACCTTCCCTGCGACTTTTTGCGATAAATCAATTAGGCTTATGGGCCGGTAATTTGCTGGGTCGTCCCGTCCCCCTTCTTTAAAGATTGGGACGACCTCAGCACCCATCCATGATTCTGGAAGTGTGGCACCATGATAGGTTGCATTAAGCAATGATGCAATAAGAATCCCCCAGTCTGACAAGTTAAGGCGAAGCAGATATCCCAGTATACCAGCCGGTCCTGCGGCTTTATTAGGTTCAAGAGATTTGATGGCATTCTCCACTTCTTTAACAGTAAATGCTAAACCCTCCCTCAGCCCTGGGGTGCCTAATGGTGGTAGAGAAAAGGAGCCCAACCCATCTTCCACAGTGGTAGTATAAAGGCGGGAGAAGTGCTAAAACCATGATACCTCAGGAATATTACATGTGATAAGTAAGTCAGACGGCCTGTTCCTTGATCTCACTAAGTCCCAAAAGCCCCTAGAATCCCTCCCTAGACTAGCCGCTTTCAGATCACACAAAAATGATTTTCCCACCCCTTCTTGGCCTCGCTAATAGCAGCCCTATACCTCTTCCTGGCAACACTAATCAATCAGATTTTCTTTGTTTTGGCTGCATTGATTAATTCCCTTTTTCTCTCCGACAAGTGTAAGAATACCATCCTGGATTACCCTTGGGAAGGCCCCGTTCCCCTACTTTGCCATCTCGACTGGCTATAATAAAGAGATCTCCCAAGGTTTTAATAGTGTGGCAAAAGAGGGAAGATACCTCCTGGGTGTTCATACTAGTGGACTTCAGCCCAATTAAAGTTTTGGACAAAATTTACCCTATTTCTAATACCTTACCTTCATCGATGACAACCTTGTCCCATTTCAGGCATCTCCCACAATTCGAGGGACAGACTTCGCCTGTCAGCCTCGACACATGAGGCGTCTGAGGAACTTTATCCATTTTCCATATGGGAGACAGGGACTGAATGAGTGGATTGTGGTCGCTGTCCGTAGATGGTAAAACTACCATGTCCAACAGGTAGGCCCAAAGCTTAAAGTCCAGCAGAATGTAATCAATTCTGGACGAATGGCCAACCCTGTTGAACGTGTGAGCAAAGCAGGGGTCAGAGACTGTTCTCCCATTTGCTGCCCTTAGCCCATACTCAAATGTGAGGGCATTTAATTGTACCGCTCGTTGGGACCACCGCTTAATGGGCGCTACAGTTTAAGGTTGAATACCTCTCCTGGTATCCTGGTCTATGGTACCCAAAATATCACCTGCTGCCAGGGGCTCATAAGAGCAGTTAAAGTCACCGGCAAGCAGAAAGTAGACATTGGGACTACGTGTTCTAAGTTCATCCTCTAGGGCCCCTAGAGTCGGTAAAGACAGGCCCCATTGCGGCCTCTAACATAAATATTAAAGATCTCCAGTGACTGCCCTCTAAGGGGACCTTTCACTGAAAGCCTCTGTAGGTCAGGAGACTTGGTTACTATGTGTGTGATCTGCCAGCCCAGTGAAATATTAACCCAAGCAAGCAGGCTGCCAGTTGGACGACCCCTCGCTGAAGGTGAGGCAATAGCAGGAACAAAGTAGGTTGTATAGCCAACCTTATATCGTGGTTCCAGACGCCATGTCTCCTGGAAAATGCATATCCCAAAAGACTCGATGTAGGTGTTAAACTCAGGTACTTCTAAGTTTCGGGAAATTCCCGCTATATTCCAGCTGACAATTTTCAGATCGTGATTGATTGTCACTTGCTCGACTGGGTGGGGGGGGGGGGGGGGGGGGTCGCTGCGTGCCCGGACTTAACTTAGAACCAGACTCCTTTGCTACGCCCTCCACCGTTAACAGTGCGGTAGAGGCAGTCGGACTTAGACCTCCAGGTACGATTATGTGCAGTGAACCAGAGGAGGGAGCAGTAGATGATTTGTGAGGATAGGGAAACACTTATCCTCATGACTATTCGTACAGCAGCTCATAGGTACTACAGAGACAGCAGGCAGTTTTCTAGTAGGTTTATAACCAACGCGTCAACAGCCCCACCATGGCCGCTAAGAACTAGGGCCTATGTTCTGACACCTTGAACTAAAGGGTGGTTTTAAAATGGGATGGGTAAAGTAATCATCAGTAAACCTTCCCCAGGAGTGATGTCCATGGTTCTGCCATTGGGTCTGGGGCACTTGTGGATAAAAATGCCCTAAACCAAGTGCTCTTATTCCACTATTGTCGGGCTCATGATAATGATTGCAAATGAAATTTACGTCGCGCGTATCCCGAAAATTAACTAGGATACAGTCGCCTGGGACATCCTTAGCTCTTGTCCCCACCCAGCCAACTCTTCTGGCGAACAGAACCTGTCCATCTATTTGTCTCGGCAAAGGCCTGTTGTTATTTAGCCAATATGTAGTCTTGTTTTTGAGTTCAGAATATGATTCTGCTTTACGAGGCAGTAGCCGAGGAACTCCTGTTAGAACAACTACATAGGGCATACTTGCAGGAGGCAAGTCAATATGGGAAATACTAGGTCGTTCGCTGTCTGTTTCACCCGATTTATGGGCAGAGTTTATTCTCTCATTTGCTACTTTACTGGGAGTATTTTTGTCTTTATGAGTCTGCGTGGATTCCGTGAATCCTTCAAAAAATGGCCTCTAGTAAATGCATTTTTGCACAGAATACAGCGAAATAATTTTTAATCCATATCATGTACCTTTTAAATGTATCCATTTTTATCAGTGTTTTTACAGTATAAATTTGTACTTTTGTGGTTTTCATATTGAAATCCGAATAAAGTTAATTTTGGTTTGATTTGATTTGAGTCTGCGTGGATACAATGGTGCTACCACCCTCACCTTCTATAGCTGCTACATTACTGGGGACATTTTTGTCTGCTTGGGGTTGGGAGGGTTCCCTATCTCTGGGTCCCTTATCCCTTTTTGATGTCATATGTTTACTTATTTTGCTCCCCTTTTTTGTAGTTGATACTGGGGGATTTGTTACCCGTTATCCCTAGGGGACCTTTTTGTTTTGGAGAAGCAGCATTACATGCCTGCGGCGGGTCTTGCAACTTCTGTTCGGCAAGGCTATTTTTTGAATGCAGCTTAATTAGTGCCTTTACGAAAAAGAAGTTATCAAGGGTCCTTTGTTCAAAGCTATCGAGCCTTTTGGAAAGAGCCTTTACCCTCTCAAGGACCGGCAATATAAAGGACTTCAGGATCTGCTCGATATGGGCAATGAGAGGAATATCTGTGAGGGGACTTGGTGAGCTTTCTAGGTTAAAACTTTCACCAGGTAGCGGAGCAATGTTAGTATTAGAAGTTCCGCCGTTGGTTTGAGCAGAGGGTTTCTCCAGTAGGGCCTCCAGTCTTTGCAGGAAAAGTTCATCAGGTATTGGGCCTCCGATTTCAGCTAAGGTAGTTACAGGATCAGATACATGGCTGCTATTATTCATATCCTGTTGTACTTTATTCCTTTCAACCCATTTCTGTTTCTTTTTCCTGATGTCACCTGGACTCCCCTTGGTCTTTTGGGTGAGAGGGTTTTTCCCTAGAAGCAAGTTCAGACCCAAGCCTAGCTAGCTGGCCTCTGGTAGTTACACGTGGGCTATTCACGCTTTGGTCTCCCTCAGAAATTGAGATCGAAATTATTTACCTCCCGCTATTTTTAGAGTCTTCTAGCTGGGATAAGGGTGCAATCGGAGTCTGTGACAACCCATCATGTGGGGATAAAAGTGGTGTCACGCAGGGTACATTACTAGTTGCGGGAGATCAAGCTTGCGCCGGCATAACCTGGCGGATACCTGGAAGAGAAGCAAAGAAGGGTGCCAAGATTGAATCTTGGGAATTGGTGGTGAACATTGATATATTGGAGGGGGGCAAGGGAGGAAGAAAACCCACAGGCAGTGACAAACGACGTTCTGTACTTTCTTTTGCATTAGCCTCTACACCAATTGTCTTTTGCAGCATGCGATCAATCGCCGTTAAGCTAGGAAGTTGAGGATTAGCGGCTGCTTTTTGCTTAGGTGCAGGGACAGATCTCGAGGTGTTAAGCCTTCCCATTCTTGAACAATCTTGTTAAAGATTAAGAGCCAAGTACTAAATGTGGGTGTGGCACTAGCCAAAGCCCCAATTATAGCAGGGTAAACAACCCTGTAGAAATATTATTCTTCCAACAAATATTCTTATACCCCTTCAGCCCTTAATCCGTAGTAGCTCACACACATATAGGTAGGAGATAACAAGAACATAAGGCTACCTATGTATTAACTTAGGCACAGGACAATAGGCCCAAGAGGGGTGGCCCAGCCCAGCCTATCCCGGCCACAAACGGCCAAACGGTCCCGCCCTTGTCCCGGGCTTCTCCCGGCGCGTCCCGCGGTGCGAGGGCCCCCGCTGGTTATGAGCGACTCCGGGCGCGTCAGGGGCTTCCTGACTCATTGCAAACCAGGCTGACCTAGAGACCCACCCCGTTTTTCATATATCAACTAGGAGCAAGAATAAAATAATTCCGCCCACTAGTTAGGTATTTTTATTCACTCCTCTCCACATACACCTCTGCACTACACATAGTTCCTCACTACAGTACTCCTACGTATTCTCGCAAATCGCAGCACGCCTCAACCTGCAGCGGGTTGGGATGGCCACTATGATTAAGCAGGTCACCGTGAGGAAACTCCGGTGAGTGAGGGGACTCAAGAAAGGACATTTCTCCTTTGAAGATTACATCCATCGCTGATGATAATCTACCCCAACAGCTAGGATCTTCATCTGAGATCTCAGATATTTTTGTGTCTACTACTAGAAGAGGAGGGTGGACCTAGCATATCCCTCTACCTCCCCCCCCCCCCTTTTTTTTTTACTGGACTAAAATTCTGTGCACCTTCAGAATTTTGTGTTTTACACAAACGTTGTGTTCACCTAACAAGGAATTATTAAATCACAAATGGAATGAATAATTGGACAGAAAACGCAACTTACATTAAATTAATACTTGCCATTTATATGCAGCTTTCTTTGACAACATTTTATAAATCAACAATTTGCAATTGCTGCTACACTAAATGATCAGCATTTGTCTAGCGAATGTCTAGTAATTTTATGGCTGGTATTGCACATGCCCTCACCCGTTGTAAAGTGCTTTAGGATGCCAGGTAGTTTAAGTGACTTTCAATAAAATATGATAAAATATATATATACTTCTTACACAAGTATATGAAAGAATCCATCTCGAGTAAAACCGAACTTCTATTTGGATTGTAGAACCAGGAGAATGTACAGGCATGAGGAACTGAGTCTTTGTACCACATGGAAGTCGAAAGTTACAATTTACCCATTTTAGACAAAACATTCAATTTTGGTACTAAATTAAATTTTAAGACCTAAGCATTACTCACTGTGCATCAGTCCACATACAAATTAGAATGGACTTATCTTCCTGCAGGACTAATTGGGCAAATTAGACTAACTGAAATAGCGTGTCATCTGCACACCGAGCACACATTTACATACGTGCGTACACAATTCACATGCAGCCTTCTCATAGCCTCTTACCCTAGCTATGAACATGTACCTGATCTTATAATAAATGGTGAGCTTTGGAGAGTGCAGCCAAAAATTGATTTTCCAGGAACATTACACTAAGCGAGACTCAAATGAAGAGTTCAGAAGTCTAAAAGTGGTGAAAAAAATTGAGGTGTTCACGAGTAGAATTTACATCCCTACTCATCCACTCAGGAGGGCGTTCACTCAACTTTAGATAGCCCTTTCTCCGGTAATGCCTTCTGTGTGATTTAGGCTACCGTGTAGTTTAGTCTTTCTCCAGCAGTGCCTTCCGGGTGTTAGACTAGAGGCTCCAGTAATGCGGCCTTCCCTACCCCAAGGGCTTCGCAGTGCTGAAAGGTTCCCTGTGCTAGAAGGCCCCAACGGTGCTTTCTATAAGCTTGATGGCCTTACTCGTGAAGTGCACTTTGCTGAAGTGCTGCAAACACAATGAAGAAAGTGTATTCAGCCTTCACACTTTTTCCTCATATTTTAACTATGTCCACACCAGAAGAGAAAGTGCGGTTAAATATACCCTAATAATGCAGATTTTTAGGTGGAAGATGGGAAAAAGTAAAGTAACATTGTGGTTTTAAAATGGTTCTTTATGATCGCCCTTTTCCCTCTTACCTCCCATGTATGCTTGCATGAGGAACTTGCAGAATGGCAGATGCAAACAATAAAATGCTGCTTGGATGGAGGTGTAAAATGGCGGCATTCTAAAACTTATTTTTTCTTCTGCCCGGGACTGCCGGACAGGCGGTACTGACCTACTACACTTTACAGCCCGGCTCGTGCCAATATGCACATATCCAGCCGCTTACTAGCCCGAGGTGTGGAGGTGCGGGCTGTTTGAGGTGTTAACCAGCCCATTAGCAGTAATCTGCAACAATAAGTGCCAGTAACGCATGTGGGGACAGGCCTCGATTATTTCCCGTGGTGTGGGGAAAAGTGGAGCCAGGACTGGCCAGCCACTGATCCGATCAACAGCGCCGATTCAACATTTGCAGTGGGGGTGGGCTGTTTGGGGGCAGAGGTCTGTCCGGTCCGGATTCCCTCCACCCAGACCAGGCCTCTTCACTCACTCACTGCTACAATCAGCGTTGAGGGAGCCGGATAAGCAGGCAGGCAG
Organism: Lissotriton vulgaris; assembly: GCF_964263255.1. Lineage (NCBI taxonomy): Eukaryota > Metazoa > Chordata > Amphibia > Caudata > Salamandridae > Lissotriton > Lissotriton vulgaris. The sequence goes on from NC_141687.1 coordinate 1,829,779,919, forward strand.
GCACGCACGCACAGCTGACAAAATTAACAAAGGCAACTCGAACAAACACCAGCAGTAACAAACTGAATACTTTAACACTGCAGTGGTTGCTGAACACCCTACCCACCCCAAACCCAAACTCCTCGCGGCAATGTGCAGGACACAAACCTGCCCGAGAAGTGAATCTTTTAGAAAAGATGCAGTTTGCTTTAAATTTTGAATACAACAAATGTCCGTTTAACTCCGTATGAGCGGACAATTGACAACAAATAATAACTGCATGTGTGGTCAAACATACATGAGGCCAAGTGCATGAGGATTCCATCAGGGCTGTTGCACTACTGGAAGGCCCCAGCACTGTGGGTTTCTCCCAAAAGTGCCCGTTTGTGATCTCAGTACAGACATCTCCAGTCTCAGCCAGGAGTGCACACACTTCGTTAGAGCCATTTACTTAATCAAGATCGCATGGCTTTCAGGCCAATTTCGGTTGTCTTGTGGCTTTCCTCCCTTTCTGTGTTTGACTCGCTCGCAGGTGCTTTTTGATTTCTCCATCATAGACTCATCATTCTTCCTGATCCAGACATAGCATTGGACCGAAGAACATAGAGCCATGTTTGAACGCCAGTTTGCTGCATTTCAGTGCCACCTAGCGGCCACCAAAAAGACTGTAGTCGATGTGGAAGATGCATCAATCTTCACAGACATTGAATCATGCTACAAACAAACATTGGCAATACCAATAGGTGTTTTTATATGAAAAGAAAGTGAGACTGATTAACATTGTCAATATTTATTAGTTGTGCATCTTTAATCAAATACCTTCTCAGTTGTTTACATACATCAGCTTCCTCATTCAGTGTCTGATAGGTAGAGAGTACTACGAGCATGGCCACCGGAATTATGCGGCAAGGGAAAAAACAATTATGCAGTACTAGGGTTGAGTATAGTAGGCGGCAAGGTAAAGAAAATTATGCAGCATTATGTGGTACATTTTTTGATCCTAATGCTTCATTGTTTTGTTATTTTTATGCTGGTTATCTCCATTTGGGCGTTGGATGCACCTCATTAGTATCAGTTTAACACCCAAATATAGCAATAAGCAACGGTGGGCAGTCAATCTTTGCAAAGGGTCTTCCACTGTGTGGCAACATGTGGCACTGCGTTTCTAGTAACTTTGCACCTGCTTGCCGATTTTAACAAAAATATTGTTTCTAGCTCAGATCACGCAGCAGAGGATGCATGCGGCAAATCTATAAATATGTGAAAAACGCGGCGGACACACAATCGCATAATTTCAGTTGCCCGGGCTATGAAGGACTTCTCAGTGATGGAGGACTTTAGCAGTAAACGATTTTTATTTATTTATTAAGATCTCATTAACTGTAATCTTATCCTGCTATTTTCTTGGCGTTCTAGGACTTCAGGGATAGAATTTCAGCTAGAAGCATCTTATCCTGCTCGTAGGTTCTTCGGTGAGAACTTCGCTGCTGAATCTTTCTCAGTGTCAGATCCCAGATAGTATAATCTTTTCACAGCACTATCTTCAGAAAGCAAAATTATAAACTACCACTATTTCACACAGCCTATTTCACCTTTCCTCTTTAATTCAAAGCCCGCGACTTTTCATATTTAAAGCGTTTTGTAGCAAAAAGGCCACCGGCAATTTTAGCAGCGTCTTCTGATCTCATGCTTGTAGGCGAGACAAAAAAAGCTATGCCCTGAAACAAAAAGGTACACTGTTTTATTAATATAGCTGCCGAGGTTGATTATCCAACATGAAATCTTGCCCTGTTTTCAATAACCATAACCTATGAAATACTTACGTTTCGAAAGGTTTCCTGCAGCACTTTTAAACGAAGAATCGAGTTCCATTAAACATACGCTCTTCCTCTAAAGACGGGGCAGGCTGCCCTCGCCGGAACTAAATTTCCCCTGACTGACCCTCCGCCTGTGTTCAGACTTCAAGTGAACAGCACCGTGGGAACCACAGGGTCTTGTAAAATAGGTTTATGAGGTCCGAGAAGAGCTTTGCGGCAGCTCGGTTATAGATCTTGATAATAACCGAAGTGCAATCGTCAAAAATCGATCAGCCAATAAAAGCTGGGGACGAATGCTTCGAATTGGCTGTAAAATGCTGCCACACACAGATTTTCACTTTTCTGGGATAATGGCCAAGCACCGACACATTTTTTTAGTCCTTGTTAATTTGTAACACGCTGATGAAGTACATTAGAAGACCAGGCTAATTTCAGTGTATAGAGGTTTTAAACTGCCTCTGCCAACAGCTTTGTGTAATATTGGAACTAGTAATGATGGGACACGGAGGCAGCTCTGCAATTACATCGCTCCTTTACTCAAAACTTCTGCCTTATTCAACTCCCGCCTCTGCAGTAAATATGGGACTCTCCGAAGTCTCCATGAGGGCTTTAAGGCACAGAGCATCTCCCCCCCCCCCAACCAGGGCACTACACTTTGATGCACAATGTTCACTCTATTCACGCCTACGGTCAGAGTGTGGCGTAATGTATTCGTGTATGTATGCTTACAGAGCCTCAAAGTGATACAAAGCAGGCACTTAAGTGCTGCATAAAGCTCCGAAACAATACATTAACCGTGTTAGTCTTTCGTGCCTATCCCTTCAGCTGTAGCCCCCTCAAAACGCCAGTACCGCTCTGCACTGTACAGATGCGAGTCATTGCAGAAATTGCCACTTCACATCCAAACCAACGTGCCGTTTTCTCTGGTATCACGTAAACGAGGCCACTGCAATACTGGGTTTTACAGCTACTGTGCTTCCAGCGTGGTTATACCTTAACCACACTTGTCGCGTAATCCACTATTCGTACAGCCTAGGTTGTACATTTCAACAAAGGAAGATGTGTTAGTTATAGTTCAGACGGCTCAAAGCTACTTGATAAAAGTGCCACAAGAAGTGATACAGTGCAGGCGCTGTGCAAAGTTTAACTAGTGAACTCTGATGCTGTCTTCAAGTGCTATGCTCGTAGTAATGTGTCAAAGTGACAGAATAGTGAATGCTGCCACTGACAAATACATCGTTTCCATCCTTAAACCATAAATACAGAGACTGCTGGGGTTTATTAAGCCCGCCTCCCATTCCAGAACATCTGCCAAAAAATATGCTGTCATCCCTTGCGCCACTTGAAAACTACAAGTAAGAACTCTTCCACTCTGCATCATTCGCCACTTCCTTTACCACCTCTTCAATAAACTGACCTGTACATCATTAGGACCAATTACTCCAGCTCACAGATAGCAAGGCACAGCACTTTCTAAATATATCACTCATAACACTCTAACATCCAACAAGTGTTCCTGAACCCTCGTACCAATTAAAGTGTCCCATCCATCCTCACTCCCAAATTTTAAGAATTTAACAGCAATTTAATTCAATCTTCTACCCCAATTTCTCTTGTTGACTACCCTTTGCTCTATCCAGCCATCACACACCAGCTGAACAGTCCTGACCAGAACATGGCTCTTTCCAGCCTCCTTCTACATACCAGAGCTTGGCTCTTTCCAGCCTTCTGCTCCGAGTCCCCACAATAAATAGAAACGTGTCACACTACTGCTGTACGGTATTATTACAATGAGCCACCACTACAGTCTGACCAAACTAATAATAGCCTTTGCTCATTCATTCATTCAATTCTGCACTGCCTACACTTGGTAGCAGCCACAAGAACAGCTTTATCTGCCTATCTCTTCTGATTCCAATCTCCAGTGTCCTATGCTGGTTTATCACACCAAGCCAGGAATCTCTTGTCCCACAATTGGCCTGGATGGTATTGTTTCAAGATCAACTTAAGCATTCCACTGCCCAGTTTGTTACCTAACAAGTACTTTTTATGTCTCATCTAGGCAGCGCATGCGCTATCTCTTGAGAAATCCTGTATCTATTGTACACGGTACAAAAGGGGGTAGTGATGGACGGAGCATCTGAATCAAACACTCACACCAGTCAAAACATCTGGGTTTAATCCATCACCGTTCTTTAGCCCACTCTGCCACCCCAGTTCAGACATGGCTATATGCAAATCAGTCTGACCCTGTGCCTCATGGGAACAGTCCAGCCCGAACTGCCAAGCCATGTCTTCCCTGGACCGAAAACAAGCTTCTGAGGACCGGTTTCTGGCATTCCACCAGTCTTCAGCCCGGCTTGCTTGAATCCAGTGGCAAAGTGAGCAAGGGACTCACGTCTGAGCATACCCTGCCACACTTATGGCGGCCAAAAGCGGTACAAAAGGGGGTGGTGATGGACGGAGCATCTGAATCAAACACTCACACCCACTATCTATTGTACAGGCTTTCAGCACGCCCATCCGTTTTCATTCTTTGCTTTATGTGCCTTTTGGAATGCCTTTGTTTTCGTTGGTGAATAGTTTACATTTGTCCCTCCTTTTGTTGTTTTGGTCATGCCCTGAACACTTATATGAGCACTTCACTATCGGCCATATAAGTTAGTTTCAGCGTACTATTTTTTCTTTTGCATGGGCTGGTTTAGCTTTCTGAACGCACTAAGCCGAGGGCTGCAAATCACGTCCTTAAAGTGTTTTCCACGGTCTTTGGTTTAGCCAGAGGCTAGGTTGATTTTCATCTTATAACATTTTTGGTTTCATTAGCTCAAATGTCCAAACCTTAAATAAATATACTTACTTGATGGAAGTGTAGTTTAAGATGGTCGAAAGTAGGCTCAAGCTATTTACATTGTGCCTTTGAAAGTGTAATTATTTGGATAAGATTAAAGAGGTAAACATGTGGTTATTGCTTTTTTTTTAAATGAAAATTGAAGCAGTTTTAAGTTGTATGCTTTCAATTTTAGATGCTTACTTTTCGGTTTCAATCGTTGGTGAAATAAAACCATTATCATAAATGCCTCCTCCTGCTCTTCAAATGCGTCATGTAATGGGAGGTTACATAACAATGTATGCTGCAAGTAGACAGTGCAACACCATGGCAGCATTAGAGCAGCATCTGTCAGTGTCACTCAGCACCATTTCAGCAGCAGCACAACCTGAGCATCACTCATCAGCAGCACCCACAACACCAGCACAGCTCCACCTCAGTATCACTTAGCCCCAGGGCAGCACCGCCTCAGCGTAGCACCACCACCTCAGCAGCAGCACGGCATTGCTCAGCACCGTCCAGAGCATCACTCAGCCCACCCACAACATCGCTCGGCGTCAGCACAGCACAACCACAGCACCGCTCAGCACAACCACAGCACCGCTCAGCACCACCACAGCACCGCTCAGCACCACCACAGCACCGCTCAGCACCACCACAGCACCGCTCAGCACCACCACAGCACCGCTCAGCACCACCACAGCACCGCTCAGCATCACCACAGCACCGCTCAGCATCACCACAGCACCGCTCAGCATCACCACAGCACCATCTACTCTGCATCACTCAACACCACCTCATCAGTGCACCACCACCAACAGTCCCACCATAGCATCAGCGCAGCACCACCTCACCACCAGCACAGCCCTACCTCCGCATCAGTGACGCACCACCACCTCAGCCCAGCACAGCACAGCATCACTCAGCACAAATAAAACATCCCCTCAGCACCATCAAAGTATCTCCTCTGCATCACTCACCACCTCAGCATCAGCACAGTACCACCTCTGCATCATTGCATCATCACCAGCACAATCACATCATCAGTGCAGCACTATCTCCGAACACACCACTTCAGCATTAGCACAATATCTGATCATCACTCAGCACCACCTGATCATCACTCAGCACCACCTGATCATCACTCAGCACCACCTGATCATCACTCAGCACCACCTGATCATCACTCAGCACCACCTGATCATCACTCACCTGATCATCAGCACATCTCCTCTGCATCACTCATCACCACATCAGCACAGTACCACCTCTGCATCAGTGCATCACAACCAGCATATTACCATCACAGCATCAGTGCAGCACTACTTCAGCATTAGTGCAACAGCTAAGCACCAGTGCAGCACACGCACAGCATAACCTGAGGACCAAAGCGCCACTAATCACCACCTCCGCACAAGCACACAACCGCCTCAGTATCACTCCGCACCACCTCAGCATCAGCACAATTTCAACATTACCTTCGCACAGCACCAACTCACCATCACACAGCATCACCTGAGCACTAACTCAGCATGACTCCGCACCACAGTATGACTAGGCACCACTTCAGCATCACTCTGCACTACCCGAGTATCATTCAGCATCATCTGAGCATCACATCACCACTGCACCTGCACACCACCACCTAAGTCTGCCCTTAGATTCTGGCATCTGTTGAGTCTCCCCTAGTGTCTGTCCACTGCTCGTAGTTGTAAGTCCCCCCTCCCCTTGTTTATGTACACAGGCCTGGACTGGACTGGCCGTTGCGGGCACCGGGCAATCCCCCGGTGGGCCGCACTGGTTGGGGGCTGGTTTTCGGCCCAATGGGGCCATTTTTGTTACAGGGCCGTTTTTACAGCTATGCTGCAAAAACGGCCTTGTAACAAAAAGGGCCAAAAACCGGCCCTGGCACAGAGCTCGGTCTCCCCCCCCTTTCCTCCTCCCGGAGGGAGGGGGCAGCCGAGCACTTTGCCAGGGCCGGTTCTGGTTCCCAGTCCGGCCCTGTATGTACCCCCACCTCATAACAAAAAAATAAAAAACTATAAAAAGTATTAGAACAAGGGGGCGCTAGAGGGCGCACTGCGGAATGGCCGCACTGTCGTGAGGCTCCCGCTGCCCGGAGCTATTATCCGCCTAGGTATCCTGATTACCATCGCTGCGCCCTGAACTGACCCCACGGTTCGGGTGGGATATCGGCTGTCCACCCACGGTGCAACTCCTGAGCCATTCGGAGGTTGCTGGCCGAAGTTACGAGGGTCCCGAGTTTCTCCGACTCGCGCTCTGGAAGTCTGATGCCCTCTTGCCCGGCGTCACTGTTCATGCCAGTCCGGGGCTCTGCACGTGGGGTGTAGGCCTAGCTCCGCCCTTCTCCGCCAGGCTCGGTCCCTGGCCGGGCGAGACGCTTGGCTCTCCCTTGTTGACGGACTTATCTCTCGGCTCTCCCATCTGCCTGCCCAGATACCATCGCCCACGAAGGTACAACAGATTTAATACTTGGATTTTGAGGGTTTGCCCCCCTTGGGCTGGGAACGGCGACGGCCTTTACTCATCGGTGGGAGTGGCGGGGCGTGCTGGCCTGCTCGTGCCCCCACGATTTGAGCTGCTTACTGTTTGGCCGGGTCCCTTGTCCGTACTGTATCCTGACTCCCACTCGCCTCGTTTCCCTTCTGTACCACCGTTATGGGAAAGCCGGACACTAAACAGTCCAAACTGTCCTTTGACTCTGGAGGGGCCAGGCGTGGGGCGCGTTCGCTCCAGGAAGCTGGGGCTTCGCGGTCCCCCCCCCCGAATGTCGCTGAGAGTGTCCCGCACCCACCTCCGCCGGACTTCGCCCAAATGATGCAGGAGATGAGGCAGGGGTTCGCCACTATAGTGGACAAAGTGGACAAGATATCGTCGCGCATGGATGCGGTCGTTCAGAAATTGGACGTGCATGAGGAGCGCTTGACGGCGGCAGAGCAGCGCATTTCGGACCATGATGACACGGCGGCCACCCATACCACCCAGCTGGCGAGAATGGACAATATCTTGCGTGTTATTGCCGCCAAGAACGAGGAGTTGGAGGCGAGGAGTAGGCGCAACAACGTGCGCATTGTAGGTGTGCCGGAGTCCACGAATGTGGGCAAAATGGAGACTTATGTGGAGAGGCTACTGGTGGGCGCCATAGGGACGGAAGTTTTCTCGTCCCAGTTCATCGTCGAGAGAGCGCATCGGACGTTGGGACCTCGTCCGGCCTCCGGGGCTGCACCGCGTCCCATCATCGCGCGCCTCTTGAACTATCGTGATCGAGACGCTGCTCTTCAGGCTGCCCGCACTAACAGGGCTCTCTCCTTCGAAGGGGTGTCTTTTGCCATGTACCCCGACTTCACACCGATGGTGCAGGACCAGCGTCGGAAGTTCTTGGGGGTGAAAAGGAAGCTTCGGGACCTTCAAGTGGACTGCGCCTTGCTTTATCCGGCTAAACTTAGGGTGACGCATCAGGCTAAACAACATTTTTTCACCAACCCACAGCATGCTGAGGACTTTGCGAAGCGCCTCCAGCGCGAGCGCGCTGCTGCGGACCGTGGTGACGATCGGGATCCGGAGGGTGAACATTCGGCTGCTGAGGAGGAGGTCGCCTGATTCTGGTGACTTTGGACTTTGTCTCTTTTCTTCCCGTTTCTTGTAGTATTGTGGACATGTAACTTTTGTATTGAGACCTGCTGGCTGCCTTCTCAGTATTTGCGGCCTAGCTATTGTCCGTTTTTGATTTTTTCGCTGATGCGTGGGTTGTGTCTGTATTACGATGAGTGAGTGCGTTTTGCTGTTTATGTGGGGTTGGGATGGCACCGCAGGTTGGTGTTATGGGATGTCGCGCTCTGGGCACCCACCCCCCCGCGCTGCGCCTGGGGCCGCCTGATACTCGTTGGCGCGGACACTGGCGTGGTGTGAGGGAGTGGCGTCGTGCACCTCTGGAAGGTTCCCCGGAGGGTGTGCCCCATGTTTACCTTTTGTTTGGATTCTAGTCCTCTGTTGGTTGACTGGTTGTGTGTTGAGGGATGGGGGGGGAGGGTGTATGTGGCCTGATGGTTGGGGTGGTGTCAGGTGGGTGGATGGGGGGGGGTTGACGCTGTCCATGTCTGTTTGCCTGGGACTTTTGGTACGCTTTGGTAGCTGCTACTGTTGTTTGAGTGCACGGAAATGTCGTTGCGCCCGCTATCCGGGCTGTTCCACTTTCCTATCTTACGGGACGGGTTCTGGGATCCGGGCTCCCGTCCATTTTGGGCCCGAGTGCGCTGGACGCCATTTTAGGCTGCCACGTGCCGGGGCGCACTCTGCGCGCGTAGCGCGTGTGCGAGGTGTGGGACGTGTGGAATGGCTTGGCGGCGTGCGGCGCGTAGTCTGTCCTGAGTGCTTGCTGCGTGGATGGGTCGCCTGGGGGGGAGTTGTTGTGTTCTTGTTTGGTTGGTTTGGAGATGACTGGGAAATGTATGGAGTGTATGTGGAGGTCGGCCCGTGCCCTGGGGCGTGGACCTATCGTTGGCTGTTGCTGGTGGTTGGATGCCCTGTACTTGGTTATAGGGTCCTGTGGGGCCCTTACGTTATGTGATGTCAACTGCTGTTGTAGATCAGATCTCAATTCTGTCCTGGAATGTACGGGGCCTTAATGATGCCAGGAAGTGTCGCAATGTGATACAGTATTTGGACAGGCATGCTATTCATGTTGCTTTTCTCCAGGAGTCGCATCTGCGCCCTGCTCCCTCCCCCACTTTCGGGGGAAGGTGGGCTGCGGCCAGGGGGTTTGCTTCATACTCTTCTTATGCTCGTGGGGTTGTCACACTTGTTAAGAGGTCGCTTGCATTTCAGGAACTTGGATCTATGGGGGACCCTGAGGGGCGCTATGTGCTGCTGTGGGGACGGCTTGGGCAGAACACTATACTGTTTGTTAATTGCTATGCTCCCAATATTGATACACCAATCTTTTTTGTCACTCTGTGGGGTCATGTTCTTGCTGTGGATGCTACTCACATTGTGTGGGGGGGGGACTTCAATTTTGCATTTCAGGCCCAGTTGGACAGGTCGGAGGGTAGCCCTCAGTACAATGTACAGGCTAGGGATGTGCTGCGGGGGATAGTGGAGGAGGCTGGGATGGTTGACAGTTGGAGGTACACCCACCCTGCCACTAGGGAGGGCACCCATTACACCACACATGCTCGTTCATGGGCAAGACTGGACTATGTATTTCTCTCTAGAGGGTTGATGGCTGGCCTAAGGGGGGCCACACATTTAGCTAGGACGTATTCAGACCACTGTCCGGTGAAGGTTGATTTGTCCGTCCCCGGGTTACACAGGCCGCGCCCGCCTTGGCGTTTGTTTCCGAGTGCTTTGCTTGACCCGGTGTTCAAGGAGGAACTCGGTGCGGAGGTGGAGGCGTTCTTCCCTAGAAACAAGGGCTCTGTGGAGAGCATTGAGGTCATTTGGGAGGCGTTCAAGGTCACGATCCGGGGTGTCACTATTTCTAAAAGTTGTGGAGTACTCCGTCTGATTGTTCGGACCCTCGAGAGGTTGGAGGCCGACTTGCGGGACTTGGAGCGCAGGATGCAGGTGACTTCGGACCCCGATCTTTTGGCACAGTTCCGCACTAAGCTCTCCGAGTATGAGGAGGAGGCTGCTCGAGAGGCTAAGCACAGGGGGAAATACTGGACGGCGAGGCGATACTGCGAAGGGGAGCGTCCCGGTAAGGTCCTCGCTGCCCTTACTAGGCATCCTAGGCATGGGTCGGACGTGTTGGAATTGGTGTCTCCGGATGGCACTCGCTGTCGAGACACTTCGGAGATTCAGCGCACTTTTATTGAACACTATGCACACCTTTACACGACACAGCAGACGGGTGAGACTCGATACGGTGGTTTCCTCGATGAGCTGGCGCTTTGTTGGCTATCGGATGGTCATCGGGAGTTCTTAGGCAGGCCCCTGGAGGTGGAGGAGGTCAGGAATGCCATCATGTCTCTTTCTAATGGGAAGGCCGCCGGGCTGGATGGCCTTCCTGCTGAATTTTATAAGTGTTATATTGACATCATGGCCCCTGTGCTCCGTGAGGTGTTTGAGGAGTCTCTGGAGGAAGGACGCCTACCGGGCTCCATGCGTGAGGTCGCCATCACGTCGCTGCTCAAGCCGGGTAAGGATCCACTGGATGTGGGCTCCTACAGGCCCCTCTCATTGCTCAACTGCGATGTTAAAATTCTCGCGAAGGTCTTGGCGGTGAGATTAGCCGAACTCATGCCTGCTATCGTGTTGCCTGATCAATCGGGATTTGTGCCCGGTCGCGCCACCTCTCACAATCTTCGCACGTTGTTTTCGCTTGTGTCGACCATCGATCCCACTGTCCCGGTTGCCGCTATCTTTCTCGATGCCACTAAGGCGTTTGACTCTGTCGAATGGGGCTACCTTATTGATGTTCTTTGTCGGATGGGGTTCCCCAGGATTTTCATCTCTTGGGTTAAGCTTTTATATACTGATCCGATGGCGAGGGTAGTGGTGAATGGGGTGCTGTCCCCCTCGTTCCCTCTCACGAGAGGGACCCGACAGGGTTGCCCCCTCTCGCCCCTCTTGTTTGCTATCGCCATTGAGCCGCTAGCCTGTAGGATACGTCAGTTTCATCAGCAGAGCGCCTTTAATTGCCTTCAGCGGCAGGTCGGCATTTCTTTATACGCCGATGACGTCACACTCTATGTCAAGGACCCTGAGAACAACCTTAATTCGCTCCTGCGGGAGCTGGTCGCTTTTGGAGGTGTATCCGGGGTTCATATCAACTGGCGGAAATCTCAGTTTTTCCCCCTCACGGCTGCGGTGGCCAGGTTTCCCCTTGACTACCCTTTGGAATGGTGTGACTCGGAGTTGCGGTATCTCGGTATTGTGGTATCCTTGGATAGGGGAGACGCGGTTCGGCTCAACTATGGTGTTGCCATTACTAAGCTGGCGGATGATGTCACCAGATGGATGTCTTTACCTCTCTCCATGGCCGGCAGGGCGTCTCTTATCAAGATGGTGGTTCTGCCCCGCTTTCTTTATCTCTTTCAAAACCTCCCATATCATCCTGGTGCTTATTTCTTTCGTAGACTTCGTTCTGAGCTTCTGCGGTTGTTCTGGGGGGGCAAGCAGCCACGTGTGGCCTGGGCCACCCTTACGTTGCCTTACGCTGATGGCGGTTTCGACGTCCCTGATTTTGAACTCTATTATCTCAGCGCTCAGGCGCATTATGCCTATCATTGGATGCGCCCCACGCCATTCATGCCCCAGATTGCTGCTGAGCATTGGGTCGCCCACCCGCTCCCACTGGAGGGGATGGTTTTGGGCAAGGTGTCAGATGTGGAAACGCCCCGCACGACGGTGACATGCACGGTGGATGCTTGGAAGCGGATGGCTCATTTGCTAGACGTTTCCTTTCTTTACTCGCCGGCCTTGCCTCTGTCTTATCATCCGGATCTGTCGCTGTTGTTGGAGACGGGGTTTCAGCGAATGTGCAAGCGGCTAGGTATCCTCACGTGGGGCGACTTGTTTCATGAAGGTGCCTTCCGCACGCAGGCTCATTTCTTCGGTTCGGCTGCTTGCTCCCCTCTAGACCTGTTCTACTTTGTCCGCCTGCGGCAGGGCATGCGGGCTCTGCTACCGGACTACCCTTCGGAGCCTGGGGTAACCCTCCCCCTCCATGTGCTGCTGGTTTCAGATGGGCGACACCTGGTGTCGAAGTTATACGGGGCTATTCGCCGACAGCGATCGGTCCCGACCAATCGGGTGCGCGAGCAGTGGGTTGCCGAATTGGGTGCTCCTATTACAGACGAGCAGTGGAAATATTGTTGCGGGCTCACGGCCAATGTCTCTTCTAGTTGTCGCCTTAAAATTATCCATTACAAGTTTGTTCAGAGGTACTACTATACCCCGGCGAGGAAACTGCGGTTTCATTTGGCGGAGGATGACAGGTGTGCTAGGTGTCGAGCGGAAGGCGCTGATTTTTTGCATTTGGCTTGGAGCTGTGCGGGGGTTTTGGAATATTGGACTCAGGTTCATGAAGCCCTGCAGGTTATGGCGGAGGAGGGGGTGGCGTTTGACCCCTTGGTGATGTTACTTGGCTTTTCTAAAGACGTGCCTGCCTCTCACCGTAGATTTGTTGACGTGGCCCTGTTGCTGGCTAAGCGTAGGGTTGCTTGTTGCTGGGGTCGTGGTAGGGTGCCGCGCTTTCAAGACTGGGTGACTGACCTCATTTACTGTCAGGATCAGTACAATATCTATTCTGACTTGATGCCTGTTCGATGCAGACCAAAGGATTTTTGGAGTCCGCTCCAGGTGTACCTCCTGACCAGGGCGGCGCGGGACTCTGATTCTGAACTTGAGGACCGTGAGGGGATAGGCTGATGACAACGTGATGGGCTGGGATTTTACACGACACCTGCTGTTCTTCCGATATCGGGGGGGGGGGGCTGACTGTCTCCTTTTCCTGTGAGTTATTGGGGGGTGGGAGTCTCCCTTCGGACAGATAGTTTATCGGGAATCCAGACTGTATCCCTATGCGGCACCCTTCTATCCAGTGCTCCTCATACTTGTGTCCCCTCTGGCTCATGTGACTTCCGCTAATGTACTGTATTCGTATTGCATTGTCTTATTGGCTTGCCTGCCCATGCTGGATCATTGTATTTTACTATCTCTTGCACATTTCGTTGATGCTCCTTGTGCTGACTGATATCCTGCCCTGTACTTCCTTGTGTCTCCTTATTTATCTATTTTTTTGTATGCTTTCTAGGCACTGACGTACCACTGTAATGGCCGAATGCGAATGTATGTTTTTGTATGTACACTTCCCTTGTACCTGCTTGTCTCCAAATAAAGGTTTAAAAAAAAAAAAAAAAAAAAGTATTAGAACAAGCAGGAAAAAGTTGCGAGCATTAAAAGGACAAAAAAACACTAGAAGACTATTTTTTGTCAATTCTTTTTTTAATAGGGTTGTTCATTGCGTCTCCTTGGTTATATATAAGGTAACAAAAATGCTTATGACACTTCATTGTAACTTTTCAACATGCTACACAGAGGCTACACTGCTGTACAACAAGGCTTAAAGACATTGGCAAAGCCAATAGCTCTGGCTAAACACTTATAAGGTCCCAAAGGAGGGACCTACTGGCTATGCCAAAGCTGGTTAGGAATACACATCCTGCTTCGGCCTTAGCAACTTATGAAGGCCATATGAACCATACTTGAATCCCTACATTTATAAGTATTTGTGGAATTTGTAGGTGACCAGACCAAGTAGTTTTCGTCATTAGCAATAAGCAAGAGCGTGGGATCTTTAAAGGGTCAGTTGAGCACCCTGTGTAGCTTTTGCAAGCATATCACACGTAGGTCACTGGCACTATTTTACAGCACTTTGAACAGTACAAAAGGGGGTGGTGATGGACGGAGCATCTGAATCAACCAAACACTCACACCCAGTCAAAAGATCTGGGTTTAATCCATCACCGTTCTTTGGCCCACTCTGCCACCCCAGTTCAGACATGGCTATATGCAAATCAGTCTGACCCTGTGCCTCATGGGAACAGTCCAGCCCGAACTGCCAAGCCATGTCTTCCATGGACCGGAAACAAGCTTCCGAGGACCGGTTTCGGGCATTCCAGCCGTCTTCAGCCAGCTTGCTTGAATCCAGTGGCAAAGTGAGCAAGGGACTAAAGGGGGTGGTGATGGACGGAGCATCTGAATCAAACACTCGCACCCAGTCAAAAGATCTGGGTTTAATCCAGGACCGGTTTTTGGCATTCCAGACGTCTTCAGCCCAGCTTGCCAGAAACCGGCCCTCGTAAGCTTGTTTCCGGTGCAGGGAAGACATGGCTTGGAAGTTCGGGCTGGACTGTTCCCATGAGGCACAGGGTCAGACTGATTTGCATATAGCCATGTCTGAACTGGGGTGGCAGAGTGGGCTAAAGAACGGTGATGGATTAAACCCAGATCTTTTGACTGGGTGAGAGTGTTTGATTCAGATGCTCCGTCCATCACCACCCCCTTTTGTACAGCGCTTTGAACAAACAGAACACATGCAGAACATAAAGTAAGAGAAACAGTTACTCTGCATGTCTAGCAACAATGAACCACACATTTTGAGCATAGAGAATTCACCCATATTGTACAGAAGCTTATTGACTGATCTTGAAGCACAAAATGAAATCCGCATTAATATACTGGATGGTGGTAAGCAGACCACATCCACAGGACGTCTGAGAAGTGATTTAGAGAGAAAGACAGTGGTGGAGATCACAGATCCTACCACCGTGCATTCATCGAACACCTCTTTAAGTGTGCAATGCCAAACATACCCTCTAACTACTGAATGCATCTCCAGTTTCATCTTTGACTAGTGGAAGCCATGTTGTGCTTTAAAAAAAATTTCTATGAATGTTTGCTTAATAATTCTATATGTTTTACTTTCGGTTAGCCTAAATCAATGGGTCTGACTGCATATGTGAAATCTCTTGACTTGCTTAATCCACTACTCATGAGAGTTTCTGGTTCTAAAGTACATTCAACTCAACTAACCACTTCAAGTGGGATATCTGTGCAAGCCTTGACTTTATATGTACCTGGAAATGGTATGGAAACCCCACAATGAAGAACCAAAGGAATAACAGGTAGAACTCTTCAGGTGGGATCGCCAGATTTTGACGTGTCCCTTCTACCATCCACTCCCATTAACAGTGCAGAAGGACAAAGAGGATTTACTTGGGAATACATCATTAAGGCAGATAGGCCCTACATCTCAGGCACCCGACTACTGGATCAGATGCATAGCTCCTACAAACGAGAGGGGTGCAGAAGCCAGAGGAACTACCGTTTCAAAACATAGTAAGGACAAGACCCTTGATGTAGCAAAACTCAAGGTAGAACTAGAAGAAATTATCACGGAAACAATAAATCCTGCTAGGATAGTGGTTTATCAGGACAACTGACTACTGTTCGTTTGCAATGACATTACCAGACGAGATTGGAATACAGAAGAAGCGGACTGACTTGGCACAGAG
Organism: Lissotriton vulgaris; assembly: GCF_964263255.1. Taxonomy (NCBI): domain Eukaryota; kingdom Metazoa; phylum Chordata; class Amphibia; order Caudata; family Salamandridae; genus Lissotriton; species Lissotriton vulgaris. Next base: position 1,829,795,581 of record NC_141687.1, read on the forward strand.
GTATAGGGTGGGCATACAAAGATTACAGACATTACAGAAACCATACAGAATAGACACTAGTGACAGAAACATTGAAAACATGAGACCTTCAGGAATGAAATTGCAAATCAAGGAGTTATTTATCACTCTTAGGAAATGGAAATAGTTGGAAAAGTAGGAAGAAAAGTGGTAAAAAAAAAAAAAGAAAAGAAAAGGGAAGCAAAAAGAGTTACAATGCAAATGTTCCAAGTCACTGAGGATAATGGAGTCGAAGGACTAAAAAAGCTACCTATGATAGAGGTACCTGGAGGACGTTAAGTATATGTTATGTGGACAATAGATATATTGTCCTTTAGCAATGGTTTCCTGAGATTGAGAGAAAATCAAGTTGAATAGTACAAACCAGTTGGGAGATTTGTGAAAGTTTCAAAGGTTTTGTGGAAGGATTTGGATACTCTGACATCGTAGTTCCTAGTAATTTGTGGGCAGAATGTACAATTGGCCTGAGACAGAGCCAGCTAGACATCTACGTACCGGTGTACCATCACCTGAGGTAATGAAGAAATATAATCAAGCTATGAAAGGGAAGATCTCTCCTAAAGAGATTTTGTTGTGTTAACATTGACAGGATAACACAGGATCTTAAAAAGACAGTGCATGCCTGTTATGAACGGCTGTTGCAAGCATTTTAACAGTACAGTTGGATAGAGAAAGTGTCAGGAAAGGATATGGGACATTTAATCTATCGGTGGTTGTATGGAGTAAAATCTAAAATCAGCAGCATGATATAGCAACATAAGATCTGCTGTTAAATCAAGCCTATAGACAAAATTCTCCGGTATGCCAAGCATTGCGGAGACAAACTTGATACCAAGCATAAGAAGCTTACAGAGGAGCTGATAGTAGCTGAAATGAAAGCTACTGAGAAAGGTTACAGTGGTGATTCCACAAATGTGGTCCCAGTTAAATTGCAGGATAGGAGGAGTAGAATCAAGATGTTGAAAAATACTAATTCATGTCACATTTGCAGCAAATCCAGGCATTGGAAGTGAGTGTGTCAATTTAATCCTCTTAATCAGATAAATGGACAATATTCGATTCAGATTTACGACACAGATTCAGACGTGAGTGAGTGTTGGGGGCGGCGGGGGTGTATGGGCGGGGTTGAGAGGAACGCATGCTTGGCGAATCCTTAGAAGTAGACAAGAGTGGTCCCTATGTGGATGTCAAGGCAATGGGACTCCAATCTCTTTCCTTGTGGATAATGATGCTACCTGTTCCTCTGCGAGAACAGCGGCAGTTCCAAACCCACCCCTCTTGGAAGAACAAATCCAAGTAATGGGAGTTTCAAATAGAGTAATGTCTAACCCAGTAACAAAATCTATACCGGTCAACATTGTGCCCTTTGAGGACTTATATAAATTTGTGCTGTGTGATTCAAGCCAGGTAAATCTGTTAGGACGAGACTTGCTGTGCAAGCTCAACGTACCAATTTAAAGCACACCCAAGGGAATGGAGTTCATGAGGATGTGGTTTTTAAATTGGCTAAACAAAATTTGGAAGTAGAAGGATTATTTCACACGCTAACTAGGGACGATTTACCTCTGGAATTCAGAGATACTGTGTCACCGGATGTTTAGGCCAATGTCTTTCCTGGAAAATCTTAATCGGAGGTGTGGCTCCAGTAAGAGTTACTGTAAAACCCAATGCTGGATTTCCTCAAATAATCAGTACAATCCGAGTCCACAAACGATTGCAGGGATTACTCCATTAATTGAATCAATGACTGAGCAGGAAATCATGGGGAGTCCATGTAACTATCATAGGTTTGCAGAAGCCCAATGGAAAGTACCAGATTGTTAAGGGTTTGTGCCAAGTGAATCAGATTGTAGTTTCGTGCTGTCCTGTTGTGCCAAATCCCAATTCGATTCATTTCCAGATTCCATGTGAAGCTGAATGTTTCGGTCACTGATGTGTCAAGCCTTCTTTTCCAGTCCATTGCATGAGGATAGTCTATTTTTGCTTCCCTGTTAGTGTCTTGGCATGGTGCAGAGTCCCTCAAGTGTACAAGAAAGTCCTCGATATTTAACCAGATCTTGACAAAGACTCTGGAGTCATTAGTGATGCCAAATCGCTCTGTCCTTGTTCAGTACATGGACGACCTGCTGGTAGTGTCAAGTACTCAGGAGGCTTGCATATGCGATACCATTGTATTACTGAATCACTTGGCAGAGAACGAACATAAAGTGTTTCCATCCAAATTGCAGTAAGGCAGAAGGTATGTTCTATAGCTAGGACATCACATTGAGAAAGAAGCCAGAAAGGTGTCGCAAGACAATCACAGCGATTCTCAAGCTGAATTTGCACAGTACACAAAAGGAAGTCTGTATGTTTTTAGGAAAGGTTGGCTATTGCAGACAATGGATTCCCAATTGCTCTTTGGCAGCAAGGCCTCTTCAAAGACTTACTCACAAAGATGCGTCAGATCCAGTGCCTTAGGATGATGACAATGACATGAGCTCCTTTACTGAACTGCAGGAAAGTCTTTTTCGAGCTTCAGCTTTGAAAATGCCCAACTACAACAAAAAGTTTACTCTGTTTTGCAGTGAGCACGAAGGTTAATCATGGTCAGTGCAAGCTCAAATGCATGGTACTGTGCGCAGACCTGTGGCATACTTTATGGCTACTTTTGATCCTGTAGCCACTGCCTTAACTGGATACTTCGAAGCTGTTGCTGCAACATGTGTTAACTTGGAACAAAGTAAGAGGTGATAGGACATTCGTTGAGAGTACATGTGCCACATTCCATTGAGATATTGCTTACACGTACTCTAATGCAACATCTCACTTGCAGCAGTCTCACCAAATATGGGGAGATTAAGTGCACCAATGTTGGATTTGCGAGCTAGAGGCAACAGATTGCCAGAGCTGGCCAACCCCCCCCCCCCCCCCCCCCCAAAAATAGTGTTCACAGACTTTTAAAGCGTGTAACACCAGTAAAAATTCTAGCCGTTATGGGAGGTTACAAATGCAGATAAAGCGGTACCAAGGAGGGACTACTAAGCCTATTCACAAATTAAAAGCAATAATTTTGAAAGAACAGTAACAGGAGCCAATTGGAAAGCTGGGCGGGAAATGGGCACTGCTTCTATGCAGGACCTCAATACAGCATGCCTCGCAGCACATGCGCTGCACAGGCTCGACCTAAACAAGAAACAGTGGTAATAACAATCTTTTAATTCAGCCAGTTAAGTGAAGGTCCAAAGACCCAGGGAGGAGCAGCAGGGACGGGGTGGGAGGGTCGACAGAATAGGAAAAAAATAAATAAATTAATAAAACCTATTCCGTCATCTGTAGCCCCCCCCTAGTATTGCAGTGGCCGATACTACCATACAGTCTAAAAATCCTTATACAAGTGAATTTTTTTGTACAGCGCATTAATTGAAATATCACTTCCAGGCTTTCCTAATTTTTTGCAGTTAAGTGAAATTATTATACTATATTTAATAGAGCATTTTTATATATACAACATATTTGATAAACCAACCCAAGCCTGTATAAAACCTTCCTATAAACAAGATGCACAAGTTACTTACCTCAGGTAACGATATATCTGAAAGAAATAGTAGTTAGTATTAGATTCCTTACCTTAGAATATCCCCAGGCGTCAGACTGGATCCGGAAACTTATGCGTAGCAGTACCCTTGCGCGTCGGTAGGCGTCGTCTGCAGCTACGCGTCCGTCATCGGCGTCGGGATGACGTCGCCTGAGTACTTAGACGCCGCCCTCGGCGCACTGACATCAGTTCTTATACATAGCTTTTCCGCGCCAGAAACGCAGAGCCATGATAAAAACCAACACTGGTGCCATGAAACTAGGGCCCTGAAAAGGGATGATCTTAACCCTAGATATCGGTTCGCAGAACGGGGAGGATGGGTGGGGCGGTAAGGAATCTAATACTAACTACTGTTTCTTAAAGATACAGCGTTACCAAAGGTAAGTAACTTGTGCATCTGAAAGAAACAGGTTGTATTAGTTTCTTTGCCTTAGAATAGATACCCCAGCAATACCTACCCCGGTGGTGGGTCTGCGAACCAATGATCACATCAGAAAGTCCTGGCGAATGGAACGGCCAAAGAAGACATCTCTCCGGACTTGGCTGTCCAGGCAGTAGTGTCTTGCGAACGTGTGCAGCGAAGCCCACATAGCTGCACGACAGATGTCCTGCAAGGGGACTCCCTGGCCCAGGGCAGTAGTATGCGCAGTGGCCCGAGTGGAATGGGCCCTCAGCCCAACAGGAGGCTCCTTTTTAGCCAAAGAGTAGCATGCCTTGATGCACAACACGACCCACTGAGAGATGGTCTGCTTGTGCACCGCCCAACCTTTCTTAGCGCCCACATAACAAAGAGTTGGTCATCCACCCGGAACTGGCGTGTGCGATCCAGATAGAATGAGAGCGCACATTTTGGGTCCAGACGGTGGAGCCTCTCTTCCGAGGGATGTGGATGCGGAAAGACGGTGGGCAAGGTGATTGACTGCCCGATGTGGAAGGCCGTGACTACCTTGGGCAGGAAAAAGGGTCGCATTCGCAATACAATTTTGTCCGGATGGACGGAAAGGAAGGGAGGCTTAGATGAAAGAGCCTGGAGCTCACTCACTCTCCTGGGCGAGGTGATGGCAACCAGGAAAGCAGTCTTAAGGGTAAGAAGACGAAGTGGACAGTTGTGAAGTGGCTCAATGGGAGCGCACATCAGGTAAGTCAGAACCAGTTTCAAGTCCCACTGAGGCGTCACGAAGGAACATATGAGTGATGCCCTTTAAGAACCTATTTACAATTGGGGACTTGAACAAAAAAGGCTGATCAGGTAGCCTTAAGAAGGCGGAAAGGACAGAAAGGTAGCCCTTGATAGTGCCCAGAGCAGAGCCCTGCTGGGCAAGAGAAAGAAGAAAGAGGAGAACCTCAGAAAGGGGTGCAGAGTGAGGATCCACCGCCTTTGCTGTGGACCCTGCCACAAATTTGTTCCACCTGCAGGCGTATACCGACTTTGTGGAGGGACGCCTGGCAGCCAGAATTACATTGCAGACTTCAGGAGGCAAGTCAAACGGCCTCAACTGTCACTGTTCAATCTCCACGCATGGAGGTGGAGGCTGGACAGGTTCGGGTGGAGGACCGTCCCCTGCTGCTGCGACAGAAGGTCCTCCTGAAGAGGCAGACGATTCGGGGGATCGACTGACATGCTGAGTAGCTCGGGATACCAGTACCTCCATGCCCAATCTGGAGCCACAAGGATGACTTGGGCCTTGTCGCGCTTGATCTTCAGCACTCTGGGCAGAAGTGGTATAGGTGGAAAAGGCGTACAACAGACCGCAACTCCACTGGCAACGAAAAGCGTCTCCGAACGAGTGCTGCCTTGGAAATTCCAAAAAACACAGTTGATGGACAGAATGTAGAACAATGCCATACATTCACCCCAGTACAAGGATCTGGGCCTAAATCCATCGTTTGTTTGCACTCCACACCACCCTGGGTTAGACACTGGCTATATGCAAATCAGCTCTGACCCTGTGCCTCATTGGAACAGTCCAGTCCGAACTGCCAAGCCATGTCTTTCCCAGACCGGAATCAAGCATCCAAGGACCGGTTTCTGGCTATCAGCCTTCATCAGCCTGGATAGCTTGACTCCAGTGGTGTGGAGAGCCTGGGACTCACATCTGAGTATACCCAGCACACTCTGGGTGAAAATTGCAAAAAACACGCGCAGAACTGATGACATTACGTGTTCTCTTCTGTGGCGAATAGATCTAAAAAAGGCTCTCCCCACTGCTGAAAGAGACCTTGCGCCACGTCAGAGTTCAGACGCCATTCGTGATCCATCCTGCACCGACGGCTGAGTTTGTCCGCCCTGGCGTTCAGGGAACCTGCCAGGTGTTGAACCACCAGGGTCACGCCCTGATGTTCCAGCCACTGCCAGAGGCGCAGAGTCTCCTGGCATAGGGTTCACGACCCCACCCCGCCCTGTTTGTTGGAGTACCACATGGCGGTGGTGTTGTCCGTGAACACCTGCACTACACTCCCCGGGACAGAGGGGAGGAATGCCTTCAATGCAAGACTAATCGCCCGCAGCTCCAGAAGGTTGATATGGAGTGGGGACTCTGCCGGAGACCAGAGGCTTCTGATCTCCGCCTCTCCCATTTGCCCCCCCCAACCTTGGAGCGAAGCGTCAGTCACAACTACATGCTCCGGTTCGGGTAGGGAGAGGGATCTGCCGCTGACCCAATCGCGGTCCGTGAGCCACCACTGCAACAGTCTCGCAGTGCCCTCTGAGATCAGGACGTGATCGGATAGGTTGCCCTGATGCTGGGCCCACTGAAACTTCGGGTCCCACTGCAGAACCCGCATCCGCCACCGGGCGTGATGCACCAGAAGGATGCTGGAGGCCATCAGCCCCAGAAGCCGCAGCATCAACCTGACCGAGACTCGGGATAAAGGTTGAAAGATCGGAATCAGAGCCTGAATATCCCAAACCCGCTATTCAGGAGGATAAACCAGAAACCTGGCAGAGTCGAGAACCGCTCCGATGAAGAGGAGCTTCTGAGAGGGACACAGGTGTGACTTCGGCACATTGATGGAGAACCCCAGCAGGTGCAGGGAGGTCGGCCGTAGTCTGGAGGTGGCTGAAGACTGTCTGGGGCGAGCCCGCCTTCAACAGCCAGTCGTCGAGGAAGGGGAAGACTGAAACCCCTAACCTGCGCAGATGCGCTGCAACCACCGCCATCACTTTCGTGAACACCCGTGGGGCGCTGGTAAGGCCGAAGGGGAGCAGGGTAAACTGAAAGTGCTCGTAGCCTACCGTGATCTGCAGGTAACGCCGGTGGGCCGGCAGGACGGGGATGTGGAAATAAGCGTCCTGCAAGTCCAACGCTACCATCCAGTCTCCCGGGTCCAGGGCAGCTAAGACCTGAGCCAGTGTCAGCATCTTGAACTTCTCCCTTTGAAGGAAGCCGTTGACGTTCGGCAGGTCCAAGATAGGGAATAGGCCCCCTTTGCCCTTCTTGAGAACCAGAAAGTAGAGGGAACAACAACCACAGCCTACTTCTGGCCCGGGGACGCGCTCGATGGCCCCCTTGGCCAAGAGGGCTGTAACTTCCTCTCGCAGAAGACTCAAGTGATCCCCCGACACGCGGTGGTACTGCGGTTGAATGGCTGGAGGGGGGGGGGGGTCGCTTCGAAGGGGAGGGAGTAGCCCCTTCGGACGATTTGCAGCACCCACCTGTCCGACGTGAGTGCGTCAGTGGAGGAGGTGATGGCGAATCCCTGCCCCCCACTGGCATCAGATGGGCATGACAGCTCGGACTAGGAGGGTTTTGAGGGGGATGCTGCAGGGGTAGGTGTGGACTGACCTCACAGTTGTCGCCGACCACCGCCACGGCGGTTTCCACATCCGCCCCCGCGCTGGAAGCTAGTCTGCGGGCCGTGGCTGGCCGGACGTGTGGGGGCGCCCCTTCCTTGGCCACGAAAGGAGCGAAAGGCAGTAGGTTGCTGGCGCAGGGCAGAGAGGCCCAAGGACTTGGCCGTAGCCCTGGAGTCCTTAAAGCGCTCAAGCGCACTGTCTGCCTTGTCGCCAAAGAGGCGACAGCCATCAAACGGCATGTCCATAAGGGTGTTTTGGACATCAGCCGAAAAGTTGGTAGACCTCAGCCAGGCGTAGTGACGAATCGCCACCGTCGTTGCCATCTCTCAACCAAGCGATTCTGTGGTATCCAGCCCACACCGGATGGAATACCGTGCCGCATCTCGACCCTTCGCAAGGGCTTGGGCGAGTTTAGTCCGGGCCCCCTCCGGACATTGTGGCAGCACGTCCGCGACCGTGTCCCACAGGGAGTGGGTGTAAAGGCCCAAGAGGCACGCGGTGTTGACTGACCGTAACCCCAAACTAATGGAGGACATCTTTTTACCATACAGTTCGTACCTCTTAAATTCCCGATCGGGGGAAGCCGTCGGGAATGCGGTCTGGGAGTTAGAGGCCTGGATAACCAGGCTCTCGGGGTGGGGTGGGTGGACAGGAAGCAAGGGTCGCCCGGAGCCGGGCGATGGCGCCTGGCCATGTTCCCATCTACAGGCGGACCTGTAGCGGGCTTGGACCAAGTGCCCAGAAGAACGTCCGACAAGGTCTCATTAAACGGCAGCAGAGGCTCAGCCGAGCTTGCCTGCGGTCTAAGGACCTCAGTGAGGAGGTTAGTCCTCACGGCCGCGATGGGAAGCTCAAGGCACAAGGCCTTGCCAGCCCGTGTCGGCACCACACTATAGGCAGCCCCCTCCTCCGTAGCCATGGTAGGAGGAGAGACAAAACCAGTGTCTGGAGAGGTGTCCAGACCACTGGCCTCCCCTAGCTCACCTGTCCAGTTCTGAGAAGACTGGCACTCACGTGCCAGAATGTCCTCAGACCGTCCCAATCCTCCTTGCCACCCATCTCCTGAAACTCCGGGTCAAAGGATGGGGCCGGGTAATAGAAATAGAAATCTCCCAGCGGCGTCGAGCGACGCCGCTCCGGCGCCGGACCCGAATCGAGTGTAGGAACTGGGACGGCGCCGGAGGAGACACCCTGGGGGCTGGCGCCGGCGAGGTTGTAAGGTCGACCAGCGACAACCTGGATCCAGAACCGGATCCAGCAGGGCCCTGCGGCGTCGGGGCCGAAGCACTCAGCCCGCTTGGGGACCCAGTCGGGGCCGCTTGGCCCAAAGGAGCCGCGGAACCAGACGGAGAAGCGAGCGACCTCATGGCCATGAGGAAGGCCTCGATCTCCTCCAGCGTCGCGTTCTGCCCAGGGACCGGCGGGTATGGAGCAGGCCGCGATGTCTGTGGCGGAGCCGCGGGGGTGGTGTCTCCCGAACACCCGGCCGCATCGGGGGGAGGGCAGGAGGGGGGGGGGGGAGGAGTCAGAAGAGCGATGTCACCTCTTCAACTTCTTGTGCCTCTTACCTGAGGACTTCGAGCCCGAAGACTGATGACGACTCCCGGAACTGTGGGGACTCCGGCCCCGCGATCGGTCCCTCGACCTCCTTCCGGACCGGGACCTCGAGCGGCGCGGGGCTGACTGCCGGAGCTCGAGTCGCTTGTGGGACCACTCCCATCTAGCTTTGGACGTCAGGGCCCGGCAGTCGGAGCAGGACTGGTCGTAGTGGTCAGGGCTCAGACAGTGAAGGCACCAGCGATGGGGGTTACAATCGACGTAGGGTTTGAACCCGGGCATCCCTACCGGCACCTTCTGAGTCGAGAGACTGGAAAGATGATCAAAAAGGATCGAAAAAGTTAGTCAAAAATTGACTAAGGGTACAACTTTTTCCGGATTGGCGCTTGCTGGCGTGGAAAAAAGAACTGACGTCAGCGCGCAAGGACGGCGTCTAAGTACTCCGGCGACGTCATCCCGGCGCCAACGGCTGATGCGGAGCCGCAGACGACGCATACCGACGCGCAAAGGTACTGCTAAGCAAAAGTTTCCAGATCCAGTCTGATGCCTGGGGATATTCGAAGGTAAGGAATCTAATACTAACCCGTTTCTTTCAGATAAGCAAATTGAGTGGTTATGCACAAAGGAGTGATAGTACACACAATAATTATCTGCAAAACATATTTTAGAGAAATATTTGCATGCTGCTCTCCATGGTAAACACAAGCAGGTGGAGAGCATTTTATTTAGACATATTTAGGATATATAGTAGCTCCTACAGTAGAGTAAGAATGTGGCACCTCACAAGGAAGTTCCGTGACTACATAAAGATTTAGGGCCATTGGCCGAATCCTTTATAAGGTCATGGAACTCCAGGATGACCAAGAATATCCTCCTAATGTAAAGTTGAGTGGCATTTATTCCTTATAATATGTGGGCACTGCAATTGTGGAAAGGGCCCTTGTAACATCAGAGTTCTCAAATTCCCCTAGGTCCAAGTGTGAGTAGGTCATCAAGCCCAACCTGCTGACATCTTTCAGCAGCAAGGAGTTCACCATAGATAGCATTAATAAACATTCCAACTTACAAGGTTTGTTGTATAAATATACTAGCTCTGTTACTACTACTTGCTGCCTTTGAGGAAACATAAGTGTATTTCACTGTTTTAAGGTGGGGTAAGCAATGTCGCAAGAGGGGATAGGAGGGACGGGGCAAGCTGCAGACAGAACATTGAAAGATGTCTACCTGTGTATCCCATTTTTTTTAAATGTCTTTCTAGGTCTGGCATTAACCAGACCTTCTGACTTTACAGAAAAAAAAATTATATATATATATCCGAAAGAAGGGTTCTTCCGGGATCCTGCTCCCATCGTCAGGTGGCGCGTTCATCGGCGAACCCAAAATGCCGAACAAGTAATTTTAAATCCACATGTTGCTCATAAGCATAACGCGCACTCGGTAGTTTGTATGCTCAGATCGTTTTATTCCTCAGAAAAACGTTACGCGTTTCGACACAAGATGTGTCTTGATCACACGTTAACCAACATAACATTTTGCTTGTTTTAAATAAACTATGGACAATGTAATCAACAGTGAAGAAGTCCACGTATCGAGGCTTGTTGTTATTCATGGTAAATGTAATCGCCATTTTGGAATGGAGTGAAAGTCCCAAAGTAGAACAAAGCAAGCAAATGCATATCATGAAAGTCAGATATGCATGATTAAATCGAAAAGAACCCATCTAAGTCCAGATAAGAACATCGGCAGGCTTGTTTAAGCTTCGAGAGACAAGATAACACTGTAATATATGAAACAAACCAGACAAAAAAGTCCCAAAAAAATCACAGCTCAAGTGCCTGTTATGTAACTGTCTCTAAATTCGTTGTAATGCATTGTACTGCAAATTGTTCCACAGGTCTAGTGCCTGTGTGCCATACATCTGTCTACTGAAAGTACTACATAATAGTAGAAACTTAGATTTATTTAAATGTATATATATATATATATATATATATATATATATATATATATATATACATACACACACACCACGTGCATATAGGCTCAAGACTAGCCCTCTTCCATTGGTCTACAGTGTAATTTACATATATTTTTTGTTTATACCCACTAAACCATGCAGCATTAGCAATGGGTCAGGCCCCGTCAGGCCCCTTCAGCCACTGCACAGCTTCACTATGTATGACAAGCATGCACGAATTAGATCCCTTCTGTGCCGGCTACTAAAATGGCAATGTTGCTTTTTGAGACCATTCTTTTTTTTGCTCGTAGCCATATTTTTAGTTTGACCCCTTGTCAGCGCGCATGTGCTGCTCTGCAAGACTTGCTGTAGTTGAGTATGGAAGAGAAGCCCGCCCACTCCTCACCCATGTTTTTCACTAGCTTGTCTCTTTGTCCTTCGTAAATCTTGGCTTCTGATTCAGTAATTGGCTTGTTAGTCCCTCCTTAGTATTTTATTTTATTTATTTTTGTGTATTATAGAGCACAAACTTGACCCGTTAGGGTATCAGAGCACTTTACAGGGTCATAGAGTTGTACAAAAGGCATGAAATCACAAGAGTACACCATCAATTGGGAAAGGGCAGGGTGCTGGGTACATAAGGGATGGAGGGATACAATGTACAGTTTACATTACAATTACTCAAGACAAGGCCCCGGGTTTCTTGGTGAGGTGACTAGGTCTTCAGAGGAGGCAATAGCCATGGATTGATCAGGGTCTCTGTGGTGGTTGAAGGCAACAGTTTAGACAAGGAATTTAGCTATAAGGAAGGATTTGGTCCATTTTGAAGCGTGCAAGAGAGGGGAATCTTCTGATGGCATGTGGGAGAGATTTCCATATTCCTGGCGCAACCCCAGCGAAAGCCATATTGTATGTTTTTTTCCCCGAAAGCGTGCAGGCTGGAGTAGGAGGTCTCTGGTGGACCGTGAGTTTCTGATTCCTCCAGATACCACAAGTTTCTGTGCAAGATATGCAGGGGAGTTGGAGTATAAAGCCTTGTGTGTGATGCATGTTAGCTTAAGCTGTATTCTGGCCTCGAGAAGAAGCCAGTTCAGCGCTTTCAGGTATGGAGAAATGTGATCAAATTTCATTGTGCCAGTAAGTAGTCTGGTGAGCGCATTGAGGCAGGCTTTTAAAAGGTGCCAGGGAGATCTTGGGTAAACCAGAGAGGGTAGAACAGACATATTCCAGTCTAGAAAGGACTAGTGCTTTATACTCATCAGCCCTTCCCACATTCTGTGAATGACACGAAGTGCCTTACACAATTAATATACAAGTATAAAATATAACCAGCATTTACAATGCAATAGAGACCTCTGATGCTGGACTGGGATGCACAACTCACACCTAAGTTTATCGTTTTCAGGGCTACAGGCGCTCTGCTTATTGGGGATGTCTGGCGCGGTTGGACTGAGTGGCAGGGTAGCAGGTTGGGGGGTTGTGTGGGGGGGAACAAGTTGTGTTATTTCTTCCTGGTTTTTGTACGGTACTGTTGTTCTGACTCCATCGACACACTTACGGGGTGAATGGGAGGTGGGTGGAGTGGCTCTTCCCCATTAGCTTTGACCGAGGACATGGCAGGTTCACACTCACCTTGGACACAGCACATAGATATTCTATCCTGGAACGTGAACGGTCTACAGAACAATATCAAGCGAACGGTCGTATTGCAATACCTGCGTAGGCATGCCCCAGATGTCGTCCTCCTACAGGAGACGCACCTGCTGGGAAATCACTGTAGGGCCCTGAATAGATTTGGCTACACCTTACGTGCTCATTCTGGCTTTACAATGGGCTTCAGAGGGGTGGGCATACTCGCTAAAAATTCACTACCATTGGTTCTTGGACGAAGCTGGCCTGATCCCCTGGGTCGCTATACGGCGATATCTGCGCAGTGGGAGGGCCGCTGTTTAAATTTCTGTTCGTTGTATATACCTCCGAAACTGCACGCGTCCACCTTTCCGGATGTGGGGAGGTTATTGCTGGAACTGCCACCGGGAAAGTTAGTGTTGGGTGGGGACATGAACGATGTGATGGCTAGGGATTTGGACAGATCAGCATACTCACTGGGCGGGGGAGGGGTACAACACCTCAGAGACTTCATGCAAGCAATGGGCCTCACCGACCTATGGCGGGCGCACATCTCACATCTGAGACAGTACACACACCTCTCAGCTGCCCATGGGTCCTCCTCTAGGATGGATGACATTCTCACACATACAGGCTGCATGACTTTGTTTCGGGACGGTCACCTTAAGGCAAGGGGGATTTCTGACCACACACCGGTGGGGATTAAATTGCTAGGTCCCGCCCGGGATTGGAGTGTCACCCCCCGCCCCCCGGCTCGACTCCTTTCTTTTCAAGGATCAAGACTTTCAGGAGCGCTTCAGAGAGAGAGTGGGGCAGTATTACAATGAAAATGTAGGCTCAGTGGACTCCCCGGGAGTGGGAGGCGTATAAGACGGTGGCCAGGGACTTTGTGCAAGCCGAGGCAGGGCGACGGCATAAGGATAGACATGCACAGGTGGAGCAATTGGAATTGAAGCTTCTTGCTCTGGACAGTGAGACAGGACTTACCCCGGAACAAGGCCGGGTCAGGACGCATAAAGCTTGCCTCCTAAGCAAAGAAATAAGGGACGCACTGACGGAACAAGCGCGAGCGCATGCACTGGCCACCCAGCGGAGTGTCTACGCCCTGGGAGATAAGGCGAATAGAATGATCGCCTGGTTGGAGAAGAGAGAGCGGGACGGTAATTGGGTTCCTAGAATAGAGCACCTGGACGGATCAGTGAGTACAGCGAGCAGAGCCATTGCAGAGGACTTTGCGCGCTATTATGAGGAAGTTTACCGATCGCACAAGTCCAGAGACGATCAGGACTGTCGCGATTTATTGCCTCCCCTGCAACTCCCGATGCTGGAGCCGGCAGATCGGGACATACTGGAGGAAGACATTACGGTCAAGGAAGTGGAGGAGGCCATGGAAGACCTGCAAACATGGAAAGCCCCTGGACCCAACGGATTCCCAGCGGAAGCATTTGGTTGTGTGGCTGGCCACACTGCACCACATTTGCACAGTATGTTCCTTGAGGCGCGAGAAGTGGGACAACTCCCGAGAGACCTGAGATTGGCCACAATCGTGGTGATCCAAAAAACAGGGAAACCACAGGGCGAATGCAGCTCGTACAGGCCTATCTCCCGCCTCAACTATGAGACGAAGGTCCTGGGGAAGATCCTTGCGACACCTGGGAGCGTTGATCCAGTCGCTGGTCCACCCGGACCAATCAGGCTTTATGCCTCACCGGAGCACTAGACAATCTACGTCGCCTATTCGGGGTTCTACAGACGGCCGCGGCGCCCCAGGGGGTACCAGTGTCACTGCTCTCCCTTGACGCCCATATGGCTTTTGATAGTATCAAATGGTGCTACATCTATGCCGTGCTGGAGAAACTAGGCTTCGGGGATAACTTTTGCTCCAGGGTAAAACTGCTGTACACAGGACCGCTAGCGCAGGTCAGAGTCAACGGGGCCATGTCACGAGAGTTCTGACTGGGACGCGGCACGAGACAGGGCTACCCCCTGTCCCCGACTCTCTTTGCCCTGGCGTTGGAGCCACTGGCGCACTGGGTGAGAACGCGGTATGGGGGATAGAAATGAGGGGAGGTTGGGAAGAGCGCATCTCACTGTATGCCGACAACATACTGTTGTATACCCAGTGACCGGTTGAATCCATACAACAGCTAATGGCTATGCTACGTACTTTTGGGGAATACTCCGGGTGCCATATTAATTGGAGCAAATCCTTGGGCTATGTCTTGGCGGGACCCCAGCCGCCTACGGTGGATGGATGTGAGGGCTTGATATGGCGAGAGTCATTTAGGAATATGGATCACACCGTGCGACTCTGAGTTCCTCCGACTCAATGTGCAGACACAACTTGACCGCCTACACAATGACGTGCAACATTGGTGGACCCTCCCGGTCTCCCTCATGGGCAGAGCGGTATTATTCAAAATGCTGTCCATGCCGCGGTTGCTATATGTATTACAGAGCTCTCCCTTTCAGATCCCGGATCACGTCTTCGAAACGGTGGAGGCAGAGCAGCGCTCCCTTCTGTGGAGTGGGGGGTGCCCGCGGATTGCCCTTCGTAAACTGCAGCGCGGTTACTATGAGGGGGGTCTGGCAGTACCCGACATCCGCCTCTACTATTGGGCGACACAGCTGGTTAACATCAATGGGTGGGTGTTCCACCCGGTATGCAGGTTCATCCTGAGGGACGATCATATGGCCCTAAGCGCGGGTACCTATTTAGCGGCCCTCTACTCTAAGCCACGGCGCAGTCAACCTTTGCCCTCCCAAACCGCGGCGGTGGTTGGGGCATGGAAACAGGCAACGAAATTGCTCGGTTGGGAGAGGAAGCTCAAGGCCCAGACACCCCTGTGGAAGGGCGACTTCCTCAAGGAGGTTGTGCGACCTCCGTCAGTGGAGCCTGATAGGGATAGACCTACTGGGGGAGGTCTGGAAGAGGGGGCGGGTGGTGGAATTCACAACTCTACAGGCAGAATTCCACCATTATCAGCAATTCAAACATGCTATCTATTCGCATTTGTCACAAGGGGATCAGCTACCTGAATACGCCCCACTTGAAGACAGGCTTCTGTTGGACCCAATGATTGATATGGCTATATCGCTCACATACAAGAAGCTAATTAACAATATTCCGGATACACTTGGGCCGCTGTGAGAAAAGTGAGTCTGATTTGGGTCTGCGTGAGGACGATGGCTGGAACGAGGCCCTGCAGTGTCCTAGAGAAGTGGCGATCCGAGCTAGGCTCCGACTAGTGCAACTCCGCATCCTTCATAGGTTCTACACCCAACGCACGGTGCTGTTTAAAATGGGATTTGCAACATCGCACTTTTGCCTGAGAGGGTGTGGGGAAGGAAGGCACATTTTTTCACATCCTTTGGGACTGCCCAAAAATTCGGTCATACTGGGTTAGACTGAAGGATATCATGGAGGAAGTGGTAGGAGCGGAGGTGCCGCTGGAGGCTAGGTGGCATATTCTAGGGGTCACGGGGGAGGTAACATGGCCTAAGGGAGATACGGTGTGGTTGGCCTTCGCAGGCATGGTAGCAAAAAGGAATATCGCACGTCTCTGGGGGAGTGACTCGATCCCAACGTAAGAGGAATGGGAACGAGATATGGATTGGTGCCAGAGGGCAGAGAAAGTAATCTACAGCAGTCGGGCTGCCTCAAGAAATGGGAGAAGATTTGGCAGGCGTGGAGGAGGTACGGGGGGGGATGGCTGGACACCCCGGAGGGCACGCCGTAGGATCATCCCACGTTCAACATTGCCCATGACATATATTTGACACTTTCTTCCCCGAGAGGTGGGGGGCTGGGCCGTTGACACGTTTTGAACATTGGGTAGGAGGTGGGGGGGGGGCGGGAAAAGGGGCTGGCTTGGAGGGGAGGGGTAGTAGGGTGGGGTTGGGACATAGGATCCACTGGCTTGGAAATAGACCGTATTGTATCTGCTAAGGACTGACTTGCTATGTTTCTTCTAATGTAAGCGCTATCACACTCTCAGTGCCTCATGATGTGTCATAAGATGGAATTGTTTACTTCAATAAAAGATTTTCCCCCCAAAAATATAGCTTTATGAATAATGCAGCAAACTTTAAACTTAACCCATTCGCAGATTGGGAGCCAATGAAGCTGATGAAGAAGAGGGCGGGAAGTAGTCCTGAGAGGGGCATTGAAGGCCAGTCGTGCCACAGTGTTCTGGACCACCTGCAGTCTACAGAGCGAGGACTCATTGGCTGAAACCAAGAGTCAAGGTCTTCAGAGTTGAGTCAGGAAGCAAAGGACAGACTCTGCGTAGTAGGCCCAGGGTGTGAAAGCAAGAGCCAGCTGTCTGAGCAGCGTGCTCCTTCAGAGTGAGAGCCTGATCCAGGCAAATGCCTAGGTTCTTAACAAGGAACTTTGGGGCAGGGGCAACGCCAAAGTCCGCCATCCACCATTCCAGGGTCCACAATATAGGGGCATCTCCACAGAGCAAGATCTTGGTGTTCCCAACATTAAATTGGAGGAAATTTCTTCTCATCCAATTTGAGATAGCCCTCATACCAGTAGAGAAGGCAGACTGTACTGTGGAGTAAATTTACCAAAGGGAAATAGCAGCTGCGTATAGTCGGCGTAAGAGATGGGGATGAACCCACAGGTCCTAAGAAGATTGGCCGTGGGAGCAACATAGATATTGAACAAAGTGTGGCTCAGACAGGAGCCCTGAGTACCTCCCATGGTCAGTTCCATAGATGCTGAAAGATACGGGCCAAGATTGACGGTCTGGGAGCGAGAGGATAAAAAAAAACTCATCGTCCACTGGAAGGCAAAGTCTCCAAGTCCAATCTCCTTCAATATCCTAAGCAATATCTGATGGGAAACCGTATCGAACACAGCAGAAAGGTCCAACATCACCAGAATAGTAGATTTGCTCCGGTCTAAAGGACATCCTGATGTTATCTAGGACCACCACTAGGAGGGCTGATGCTGTGGTGTATTTGGGCCTAAAGCTGGACTATAAAAAATTTTTAAAACGGCATGGTCATTTACAATACCAAAAGCAACATCTATTGCATTGCAGAGCGTGGTGTCCGTGAAGGGGGCGCCGCGCTCATTAAAGCAAAAAAGAAAAAGAAGGAAAGGAGTGCTGTGTCCCTGAAGCGGGCGCAGCACATGACTAAAGTTAATTTTTCAAAATATTTAACCCGAGCGCGGTGTCCCTGAAGCGGGCACCACGCTCGGTATTACATGAACAAAAGAATTATAAAATAAACCGAGCGTGGTGTCCCTGAAGCGGGCGCCGCGCTCCGTATTAAAGTTTGAAATTAATTTTAAAAAAATGAAACTGGAATGCAAATTAAGTTAGGAAGCGGCCGCCATTACCGAAGCGGACACCCCGTAAGTGCTGTATCCCTTAAGGAAGTATCTAGTTCTCCGAGTTAGGACACAATAAAAGTTAGAGTCCTCATGGACAGTAACAAATGGAGACAAGGCAATAACAAGGAGGTACTAACAAGCCTCATAATGAATCGGAAGCCAGCATTTACCAAGGACAATGACACCAGCCAATGAAAAGTATGGGCGAGAGTGGGTGAGGCTTACACAGCATACTCTTACTGCATGCTTCGGAGAGCGAGCAGCACATGCACGCTGTCACTAGGACCGACCTAAAAATCGCTAATCATTTTTAACCTTGGAGTAATTTGCTTTCGATGCTAATTTTTGCAAACATAATAAAAGACAGACGGGTTAAATCTGAGGTGCCCAGGCCGCTACCGATTAATCTTTGTTGTGAGGCCACGCGTGGGAGGGGCAGAATTTTTATTCCACCCTCAATGGAGACAAGTTCAGGATTTGTACAGGTTACCAAAGTTGAAATGTTTGGAAAATCATTTATTTTCCCCATTAGGACAGTGGAAAAAACTTTACCGCAAAAACAAAAACTATTTCTACCACTAAATGCGGAGATGTAATTAAGGATTAAGTGCTTGGTTTTTGTCCCACAAAACATGTTGTGGGGAGGGGGGGTGGACCAACTTTCCGCATGTAAAAGCAAATATTTTGTTAATTAGACACAACGCGGTTAGTTTCTGGCAAGACTTCGAGCAGGAGTTCAACAGTGGAGTGCCACAGCTTTAAGTAATCTTAGTTATAGATGTTCTGATTTGTGTAAATTGCATTCTCATGGCAGATGAAGAAAATGATCATTAGATAAAACTTTGAAAACTTCTTGTGTTTGTGGTTATTATAAGGTATAAACATTTTGCAAATTGTATATGGTATTTTGTTTAGTGTTATCTTCCTACCCCCACTAGCTCCTGATCTATCGTGATCATAAGTACCTGTGACAAGGATTTGGTAAGACAGGTACACGGAAATAAATAGTATAAAACAAGGATTACTGATAGTAGTGTGTAGGTTACCCGATTAATGAAATTTAGTGATAAATACGTTATGGGCCCAAGTGTGCATATTTGATAAAATAAGAGTCGGGTGACCTGCGCGCTCTATCAATAACACAACCTACTCACATTCGGAGATTATTCACTATTACTTATCATTTTTCACCAATGTGCAAATGAGAAGACTGAAGTTTGCTGCTCGTAGGAAAAAAAAAAAAAAAAAAAAAAAAAGACGGAGCAGGCAGAGTTTGCTCCAGGCCACATAATGTTCTAATCCTCTTTTTCCCCATTCGATACTCTTTGCGATGCTAATAAAGGGCTCTACCCTTTCCAAATGTGAAAGGTGAGACTAATGTAAAGGTAAAATCAGTTTACTCGGTTGCCTATTACAAGAGCAGTGGCAATCGTGCAAACAGTTTGCACAACTTCTATGTCATGCAATGTATTTTTAGAAGATGAAATGTCAGCACCACAAGTTTGCACCATCGCTGATCAAATGACGCCGTTGTAAATGGATATAGCGCCTCCCTTCACCGGGGCGTTGCATTAGGACCCAGGGGCCCTGAAGGCAGGGCCCACTCATGCACGCTGTGATTTTCCAGCTTTTTTATGGGGGGGGGTAGCAACAAATGCATTTTACAATTTTTTTTTAACTAAAGTAGCGGTAACAAATATTTTAAAGAAAACATTAAGCTATACTTTAAAATCATTTGTTCTTTTCTACTTCACATAACGTTAGCATTATAGTGCTACGCTTTATTAATAACTACACCACTAAACTCAATGTGGCGAGACGATTGCAATGCTTGTTTTTATACTATTAGGAACGCAGAAGCCCGCCAAAAGGCTAGCAGGCCCACTGGCTGTGCAAATGCTGGTTTCATTTCGGTAATGTGTGGAGTTCTACAGGTCACTTAGAAACATTATACAATGCAAATTCTAATTTTAATCAATTAGTCATATCTAGTACTGACAGGTAGATAATTAAATAGGGGTTGGGAGGAGATAGCACTAGAGTGTTCTAGAATTAGTGAGCCATGTCTGTCAACAGATGAATGGGCAATCAATTCCTACCCAGCCGGCGCCCTCCAGTTTACTTAAGAAGAGGTATACAAAAATGTAGGTGAATAAGTGACCGGAGATTTGCGATTTTGGAAAAGGTTTCTTCCCTTTCTTTCGAGAGCTCAGATCCCTTCTCATATGTGCAAACCTGCACAGCTACAGGCCCTCTGGAAGCAGTAATAGCAAGTTATTTGTGGAAACAAGAGAACATGATTGAACCAGGGGGCCTTTTTGTTGTCTTGTTTGGTGTGGTGTGGTGGTTTTTCAAGGGTGCTAATTCGTCAGTGCTGTGAGTGATCCATTGTTTGAATTTGATGGCAGCTTGGTTTGGGTCCGATTAGAGGGCGGGTGTGTTTTGGTTGAGCGACGTGAGGAGTTGGTCGGTGGTGATTTTGTTCCATTTTCTCCGAGGGATAGGTTGTGGGGGGTTGTGGGTCGAGGTTGTTTTGTAGCTGAAGTGAACACAACAGTGGTCCGTCCAATGGAGAACTGTGGTGTGATCGCAGGAGATGTGTTTGCTGGAGGTGAAGATTGGGTCGAGCATGTCTCCGGCTACATGGGTGGGGGTGTCAACAAGTTGTTTGAGGCCGAGATTGGCCAGGTTGTCCAGAAGGGTGGTGGAGTTGTTGTCGTTTTTCTTTTCCAGGTGGAAGTTGAGGTCTCCTAGTAGAATGTAGTTCTCGGAGGCGATGGCATGTGGACTGATGAAGTCAGTGATGTCTTCGTTGAATTGTTTACGGGTTCCTGGTGGTCTCTAGATAAGGGTGCTTCTAAGTGTGGTTCTGGGGTCGGTGTGGATCTGGAAGTGGAGGTGTTCGGCGGTTGCAAGGTTATCGTCGAAGCTGGTCGTGATTCTGATGGTGTTCTTATGGACGATGGCGATGCCTCCTCCTGTTTGGACGGTGCGGACTTTCTGGAGGATCTTGTAATTATCAGGGATGGCAATGGCGGGTGTTGAGGATGCGTTCATCCATGTTTCAGTAAGGAAGGCGATGTCCGGTGATGTGATGTCGAGTAGGTCCCAGAGTTCAGTGGCGTGTCTGTGGACCGAGCGGGTGTTCAGTAGGATGCACTTCAGCTGGTTGGAGTCGGAGTTGTGTTTGGGGTTAGTGGATGTGGTATGGGTCTTATCGCTGGTAAATTTGCAGGAGCGACAGGCGAAGGGGCCGTGGGAGCGTCCCGGGGCAGCTACGTAGCATTGTGGTGTGTGTCCGGGGTTGAGGGCGAGGAGAGTTGCGGCGTCATACGTGAGGCGGGTGGGCAGGGTGAGGCGGGTGGGCAGGGTAAGGCGGGGACCAGGGGGTCTGGCGCTGGGCGCGGTCCAGGCGCGGACGGGCGTAGACGGGCTTACCTTTGGCGCACCTTCGGCGCGCATGCGGCGCGACCGCTGCGCGTGAACGCTGCACGGGAAAGCATCTGTCATATATGGATGGTGGAGGGGGCGAGGGAGGATCAAGCTGGGAGGCGGGAGCGGGGTAGGAAGGCTGGCTGCAGGCACAACAAACAAAATGGCAACGATAGTCCAAGTGAAACTGGCCGAGATTGGGGCACAGAGGTGGAATACAGAGGCTTGATTGCCATTTCCTTTCCGAGTAGGGGACAAACTGACTATATTCAACTCTGGACAGTGACCGGTTTCTAATTCCCCCTCCAACATGCAAGCATCTCAGCACGACGAAAATAACAGTGGGGGTCCAGGACCTGCCACAGCAACCTCCTAGGCAACTTGGAAGCTGCCTCTGCGGCCTAGTCTGGGGAAGAGTACCCACAGTGTGCTCGCTCTCTTGTATAAAGAGCTAGAGTGGGACTGGGAGCATGGTAGCCCTTCTGGCTGGAGTGAAAGCATTCATTGTCTCCTCTCTCATAGCACAAGCCAAGTGCCTTGGGTGGTTGTCATGACGGAGCTTGTCAATCACAGCCATCCTTTCTGCACTTTAAATGTCCATTAACCTCAGCGACCATCTTCTACATCAAACACAGTGACTGATGCACCAATGGCTTGGTCAATTAACCGTCGACCTGCTACTCCATGCACGCCCTAACACCAATCATGATGCTGTAAAGAGCAGAAAACTGGACCGTGACCATCCAGAAGATTAATACAGCCTCCTAAGGAACCTACTAACCCTCACCACATTCTAAATATGATTCAGTAACCCCACAACGCTTACTTAAAACGTGCAGACAAAGAAATCACAAAAATATCACCAAATAATGTATTTCAGAGCCCAGGGATGTGAAAAATATAACTGAGTTTGCCAACCCTAACAGCACCACAGGATTCATATTTGTACATCTAACAAGTGCTCCCGCACACTCACATTTCAAATAACTGATCTAACACAGCCATCTATTGCACTGAAGGTTTAAAGAACTATACTGGAATATATATATATATATATATATATATATATATATATATATATATATCCCCGTCGAAACTACAAATACCAAAATAGACTAACATTACTTCTTAGGTATATTTGGCTCAACAACTTGTATGGGAGCTGTAGTAAATGTATCAAAGCTGTTTAGGTACTTATCTCTGGAACGATTTGGGCTCAGACCTTCTATTTTTAGGGCAAAGCCTACCAGACAGCGCAGCTGTGTGGTTGCAAAGATATATTGGGGATATGGCAAAAGCTTCCCTAAGAATGCCTCCGCCCACTGCTTACCATTGGCTTTGTGTTTTGTAACTCACATTTGCTTGCTTTCCATTTGCTGGCATAATTTGTATTAGCCTTTCTAGCAGGTTTTTCTACCTCTTGTGGAGCATAGCCTGTTTACCACTTCTCTGACTGGCTCCTTGTGTTCTTCCACAAGTGCTCGCTTTCTGGGAACTCTGGTCTATTTTTCGTGAGACACTCCACAAGAGAACATGCATTTTCATTGTTCCTCTTGTATGCTAGTTCAGGAAGCAGTAAACGTGTTGAATGCCCTTGAAAAGGTTTCCTGACTCCTATCTTGTGAGGAACAATGTTCTGTTGACAAGCTTGTTTATTTTAGTGAGTGCACTTTACTAACAGCACAACATCAACAATCCTCTTCCTCAATTTCATGCACACCCTATAGGTGCTGGAAGTAAAGGAGTTGGAGGTTGCTTAAGCACATCCAAAATAACAATGTTGGCATTCAGAAATGAATGAGCAAAAACAGGCCTTTAAATTTTGTTGTCACATTTGCTGTGCATTCAAAGACAAAGGTCAAATGTTAGGCTCTGTCTGCAAAGGAGGTTGGTGTTTACTTTCCTTTATCTGGCTGCAAAGTGAACGGATTTATGTGGCAATCTTGCAGAGAACTGGGCTGTGAAACAAAAGGCTGTAGAAGATAATTATTTTTTAGCAGACAACATAAAAGTAAATGAACTGTATAAATATTTCAGAATATATCAGAATTAGGAAAGCACGAATAAGAACATGTTTTTGCAATTCTGAAGTGTGGTGGAAACAAATATTTGAATACGATCAATATACTAGGTGATGCAGATTTTCACACATTATCGTTTGTTGGCTGTACAGTTTTAAAGCTGAATGTCTGTGCAAGTGTAATAGTAATTTCAATATAAAATGTGTGCTCAGTAATGTCAGTGCTCTAACACGCAATGCATACTCCCCTCTATGCCACTCCACTACACCATGCCCCTACACTCAACTCTACAATAATCCACTTAACTCCACTCTGTCACTCAATGACAACATACGCCACTCAGTACGATGCAACACTGTACTTCATTCCAGTCTACAACACTCTACTCCAACCCACTCCAGTAAATGCCACTGAACCCCTGCACCTCTCCACAACTGTATTCCACACCACTGAACTCTACAACACTCCATTTTCTACTCCTCAACACTCCAGTCCATGCTACTCCACACTTGTATGCCACTAACCTTTAGCCATGCTGGTGTACAATGTGGCTAAGACATATTGGCAAAGCCACTAGCGCGTGCATGGGCGAGACCTATTGCCTTTGCCATTGCTGGTACTATGTAAAGCCAATTTTTATAGTGGTAATGATGTAAAATATTTATTTCTTAAAGTTAATAGAGCTTTATTATCTTTGTTGATATTTGCTTTACAATGTCATTGCACCACGTCCCACAAGCTGCACCTTGACTGTGGCAATCACTGATGAGTAAGGGAGACTGTCCAACACCAGCAGTCCTTAGTAGTCGGTCAGTAGAGGCACCAGGCAGGATCACCATTGAAACAGTCCGATACATCAGATCAGGTGATCCAGCAGGACTAGGATGAGGAGGCAGGTTCAAGCTAGAGCTGGGAGAAGAAACACTCACAAAAATTAAAAAAAACTACTGAAAATTAGTGAGCAGGTATTATGTATATATGTAGTTAGAGGATGTGGACTACTGAAAGCTTGAGGGGGAAAGGGATGTAAGATTACAAAACTTCACCACATATACTTTTGGGATGAGTGTAACCTCTCAAAAGTACTACACAAGGCCAGATTTTCTACTGGGTATGTGAAAGACATTTCAAACGAGGCTCAATCAAATATTTTCAAATACTTGTATACTCCTCACAGTGTTGGAGAGTAAGCTCAAAGGTGCCAGTAAAATGCTAACTTTTAATGGGAACCAAAAAGATGACACTAAGTAACCTCACACTTTTAAACCACATCATCTGAAGTAAGAGTCATTAAGATGCTATTTATTTACAAAAAGTAGTGTTCATTTGTCATGGGACCACATGTTGCGGCTTTAACTTGCTAGGGGGTTAAGTGAAATTATCACCCAAAGCCGTAGTACTTATGCCTATTGTGACACAGTTGATGTAGAGATACATTGACACGTTCAGTAAATGTTGAAGCACATTAGGGATGCTTGGCGAGATATAAAGTAAGGGCTCTCAAAAATGCACCCAAAGGCGGATTGCCTACAGTGCATGTGCGCCGGGCGCGTGCACATCACACACATTTTGTCAGCTTGTGAGCCTCGGCATCAGACTTCAAAGGAATCCGTGTCCCCGACTTCAAAGGAATCCGCTCCCCCGCCACGCAATGCAGAGAGCTTGTTTGATTTACTGATCAGCTCTTCACATATGTGATCGTGTTTACGTGTGTGTCTTTTTAAAATAATGCATGGCACCATGTGCCACACAGCTGCGTGCTACTTGCATTTTTATTTTCATTACGGCCCCTTTTGTGAGGCCGCCGACACTACCTCAACTAACACTGCTGCATTTCAGGACCCAAGCCACGCCTCCAGCACCACGAGCTCCGTGTGCGCATCTCACCAACGGTTGGAGCGGCGGCTCCTATCTCCAGTACTAGGTGCTGCTTGCCTTGCTGGAAATCTCCAAGACCACAGAAGCATGCCTTTGCTACTTACAACTCCCCCCTGCATCGCTGCTTGCCCCCCACCCCCAATTGCCGCTTCTTCTAATGCACTTTGACTGCATCGCTAGTTGCCCTATCCCTCTCCTGCTTTTGAGATAAGAGGCATCATCAGTGATTTTATGCTGTGAGTCTAGAGCCTTTTAGGGGAGGTTTCTCATCTCCTGGCAGCGCTCTTAAGGGCTGACTGCTTATGCCCCCAAGGCATTTTAGGGGCATGCCTGGCACAGCGCCATCAGGGATGAACAAATTGAGCAGCATGTGTCTTCATCTGTGCAAACATGCACAAGGCTCATTGAGCCCAGTCAGACATGTTTAAGTTGATCCGGCGACTCATTGAGCAAAAACATCCATGGCAAGGGCTTGTGCCTTCATTCCACCAATGTTCCTCCCCCCACGTTAGTTTATTCTTGTCAGAAGGGAGGGCAGCAGATCACTTCACCTCCTTTTATTTTCCCGATGTTCTTTAAATGCACACTTCGGGATGCGGGGCACGTGATTTATTTAATTACAATGCCTTCACCTGGCTTCCCTCGCCCTAGCTCAACTGTAGCGCGACCTCGGAGGGGAGGACACTGGAGGCTGTTCACTTATTCTTGTGGCCTGGAATATTCTAGCAGGTCAGTTGTGTGAATACCACTTGCATAATCGCACTCCCCCACTCGTGTTCTTGTTTCTCCCTCCCCCCCCTATCAACCGTTGCCTGCTCTCCCTTGCTCCCCCCGCCTTGCCTGTCCTGTTCCCAAATAGCCTCCCATCGTTTCTTACTGTCTTCCCAACTCACTAGAAAATCAAAGTGCCAACTTGATTCAAACATATTGGACCACTTTACGTGATCACCAGTTACTTGCACACGGTCCCACTCTCTGACCCACTACTAGTCGTGAGTTTATAGCAGACTGGTTTCAATCCCCACCCTACACTCCAAATACCACTCAGTGCCACATAATTACACACCACATAATTACACTATCCATCCATCGCCCTCCCTCTACCCACCCATCGCCCTCCCTCTACCCATCACCCTCCATCCCTCCCTCTATCTATCGCCCTCCCTTTATCTACTGCATCACCACAGCATCACTCAGCACCACCACAGCATCACTCAGGGGCACCACAACATCACTATGCTCTACCACAGCATCACTGAATGCAACAGCATCACTCGTCGCCACCACAGCATAAATCTGTGCAACCATTCACCAACAACTGGTTAAAATGTTCTCTCAATGTTTCAAGCTTTATTACAAATGTCACAAAAATATGTTACTATTTCACTTCTGTTCTTGGATTTTAGTCACAATAAAATACACTGAACATAATCTTCACAAAAGTTATTAACAAAAGTTTAAGCTATTGCCATTATAAAATTACAATAACTTTTATTTAAGTATTAATTTAAAAAAAATAAAAGCCTTTGTTATTTGTAATATCAATACATCTAAGTCACGTAAATACAACACATATCGCATTACAAATGCTTTAGGTGTCACATTTGCGAAAGATATAACTATTGGCATTGTAAATGACAAAGCTATTAATTTCGTTATTTTCAAACCCAACACATATAAAAAAAATTGTCATTTACAATACCAATAGCTCAAACTTTCCTAATGCGAGATCTATTGCATTGCAAATGCTGGTTTCTGTTAAAGTGGGGTGCTGGCCTTTGGGATCAGTCCACTAAAATCTTAAAGTTTCTGAAAAATATTGTTGATACCAGTCACTTGAGAAAATTTGAGAAACCCCTTCTACAGCAGAGTGGGTAAGATCTCATATGCATGTTTGTGTTAAAACAAGGCCCAGTGGTACATGTTGATAAATATCTTAACAGGAGAACCATATCACACTAAACAAGATGAGATTAATTGTATTTTGAGCTATGGTGTTTAATTAGTTTGCCCAGTATCAAAAGATGTTGTGCCACACCTGAACCATGCTCCCCAGATCCAAAGTGAGCAGCTCTGGCCAATAGCCACATCCATATTCCTCAATTTATATGTGCACATCGTACTCAAGTGGTATGGACGTATGATCACGCAGAGTGTACACATTCTCTGTTGAAAATATATATATATCTCTATCAGCGGAAAATACTTCTAGGTTTCCCCTAGAGTCTTGCTTGAGAATACTTGCAAGGGTAGGTTTAAAACTGGACTTGTGGGTATGGTTCAGCCCCTTTGCATTGGTGCACAAACCCAACTAATCATTTTATGTATTACTTACATATAGACCAGGACTTTCGGGACCCCATCCACCGTTTGGGAAACGCTGCTCTAAGGGGAATGAATTAAATTACATTTTAAAAAGGAAATCTACTTTAATTACATTGATTTCGGATAGAACCGGCCAGGGACACAGAATAGGTTGCTTCCCTCGGAGTTTAGTCGACCCTCTCTAAAAATTTGGATGTGCAGAATTTAGAAAATCGGCTATCACAATAATGGGAAAAAAGACTGCCTTGGCAAGTTCCAGAAGCCCTGTCACCCTACCTTTTATGTGCAGATACTAAGATGTCTGGCATCCTCATCAGTTTCGATGAAGCAGGCCAAGTGTGACGTTTTAGCTTAACATCCTTTGGCATGCCCGAGCTTTAAGCCCATACATTTAACAAAGTAAAATGCAAAAAAAAATCTTGCCTTCAGGTGGCAAAGCTACGTGTAACGGAGACATTTGCAGCAAGCAGTAAAGACAGCATAGAGGTGGCATTGTAAAGCATGTTAATATTTTGATTGGAGCAAATCTGCTGATGTTCATCTTCCAACCTCTTTGTATTCTTGCTCTGCTAGACTAACACAGCCTTCGTGGCTGTGAAACCTTGTGTAGCATAGGCGTACTTTTACAAAGCCTCAACTGGATTCTGAAGATGTGAGATAAGTGTACGGGCAAAAAGGTATGACCACTGTACTGAGCAAGCAACCCTGCCTGAGCAGGAGCCAACGAGAAGCATGTGCTGAGCTTCATAAGCTCAGCACACAAGGAAACCAACAGGCCGCCTAATTGAATTTTGCGTGGGCCTAATGCATTTCCAGTAGGTTCTCGAAGCACACAGGCCTCGTAAATCTTGCATGGCACAAATATTCTGCGTCATTTTTTCCACGATCAATTGGCTGTACTCACTCTGCCACTTAGATTACGAAAGGCCAAATATTAATTTACAAAGCTAATGGAGATGGAAAAATACATGAGCCGGACTCCGGCGGCGTGTTTGGTTTATTCCCATCACCTCAGACACCTCCTTCGTGTCTGAATGCCAATCTCAATCTTCTATTGAAAATAGCGTTGCAACAATTATTTACATTTAGCATCTAACAAGAGTTTTCTATGCCTAACAAAATACAAATACAGAACGTGCTTCTAATCCCACGCGTTATATAAAACGTGTCTGGCATGTAAGAAGCTTTCATGGAGATATAAATGTTAAGTAATAGTCTTTTTATCACACTGGACTCTATATATATATATATATAGGACTATCGCGACGCACCAAAAATAGGTTCACAACCCACAAGAAGGTCTCGATGCCCAGTTTGGAATACAGTCATGCACAGTTAACTAGATCCAATAACCACAAAATCCAAAGCGCATACAGAAGAAACACTTAATGATCAAACTTACTGTCAAGAGACCTTAATTTTGTGATGCGCGCTCTACTTGTGTGATCAACATTATTATATGAGAAATCTGATTTCCTAGAAAGGCCAATGCCTCCTAAGGCCAGCTGGGCTTCCAAATTTCAGGTCGAAGGCAGTCCTAACCGATTTTACCGAGCACTATTAATCGACCAACTAATGTTCCAATTCCCATGTAGGCCAGTTCATCTTTGGCAGAGATGCTTCCAGGGAAAAGTAACTTTGGGAAAGTATGCAACCAATGGCTCATCATTCTACAAAGGTTTCTTAGGTAGGCATCTTGGAATGCAATACAGTAAAAGCAAGTGAGGCAATCAGGCCTGGTTATATCACTCAAACTGTTTCACACTGCATGATGCCATGGATATAGACTTACTCCAGATCGGATCCCTGAGGCGATATAACAGCATGTTTCTGATTTAGGAGGCCTACAAAATAAATCAATGTGTAACTTAAGATTTCCATGTTTGAAACCTGTGGGGACCGTTCTGCATTCAATTGTTTTGATATCAATGAGATGAGTACCAAAGAGTTGGGTGATGGCTACACCCATTACTAACCATGCTACAAACGTGACAGGCTGAGTCTCACTCCTGCCAGCTATGACGGATGACCAATAGTGACACACATTGATCATAGGTCATTAAAGTTGAACCAATGATTTTTTCGAGGTGAGAACATTTTTTTTATTTTAAAATCCTACATTTTGACAGCAGCTGTACAATATAAGCGAACTCTTGGACTTTCAGTTGTCTGCTCAATTAAATTAAAACGTTAAAATAGGCACCATGCTTAGCAATACAATCATGCATACTAATATATGAAATATGCAAGCATGCTCACTTCAATGCATGTCAGTCCTTGGACTGTGCATTTCAGAATGGTAGAAGACACCATAAACAAGTAAGCGCAGAAGTCTCCGATTGCTCAGGTTTTCAAGCGACATTCCAGTCATGAGACCCTTGGACCCATTAGAGCAAACATTGGGTGGTCTGTTTCTCTTTAAAAATATTTTAGCAAAAAGGACGATCTCCAGTGGGGAAAATGAACAATGCATGGTTGTAATTCATTAATTTCCAAGTTTTCAAAGTGCTTTTCCTGAAATATTAAAATCCGTGCCAGCGCTCTACGGTGTCAGATTACTTTTTCAGGCACTTTATGAGTTACATTCGAAGCCTTGGCTTCCTCACAGTTTGTGCTCGGCTGCTTTTTTAATTGGCGTAATTAAAATATTTAGCATGATTTGCATCTGCCTCACCCGCCAGTTGGTAGGACAAACTGCACACGAATTTCTGTTGCCAGGATGTCTCCCTACTGCGTATCCTTTGTATGGCAACAAGAGTGCTAGGGATACATGGATCTAACCAAGACCGTGTCTGAACACAGAACGTGTGTAGTACTCTGGCTCGGCTCTCTCAGGAGCACAGGCTCACCTAGAGGTCCTGTGCTCTGGTCAGGCCGGGCCGGGTATGCTGCTGGGAAACACCAACAACGACGACTGACTGCCCGATGAGAGCATGAATGCAAACATGCTCTCAAAGGTATCAATGCAAACAAACTGGACAGTGGCTACTTTTTGAAATGGTAATACTTTCGTGGTCCAACTAAGACACACATACCTTTGTAAGAAGCCGCACAGTAGTTTACAGGAGCCTTATAACCCGTGGCTGAAGGCTATACCGGTTTTTAAATGTCCTGAACACATGTAATAATCCTGAGCAGCAGACGAGGGCATTTAACAACCGGTATAACCCTCAGCTACCTATGGCAGAAGACTTCCCAACTCTCTGCTCGTGAAGAAATCTTGAAAAGACGCTGTAGCTTGACAGGTCACACCCTCTGCAAGCCCACATCAAACACCACCAGGCAAGCCCTGACCTGGAAACCTCAAGGGAAAAGGGGAAGGCCAAGAAGCACCGGATGCCAAGACCTCAAGGCTGACTGCAAAGAGATGGGATACTCCTGGAGTCAGACTGAAAGAAAAGCCCAGCACAGAGATGGGCATACGTCCTGGTTGATGGCATATAACCTAAGGAGCAGTAGAAGGCATAAGTATATTCATCAGCAGGAGGCAGACTAATACACTTTAAACTTCGTTTGAATTTTCTACACCCAAGTCTGTATCCTGTGCAAGCTTGGCCTTCGAATCAATCCCAAATGCACTAGATAAGGAAATGTAAATGCGGGTTTCCCTCACCTAGCCCTGCACAAACCTGCAGTTCACAACTATTAGGTGGAAACTTTGAATATAATTTTCAAAATGTCTGGTTAGATCATTCCTTCTTCCCCCTTAACTTTTCTCCATCCTACAAGTCAGCTGCACTTTGTTCAATGGCTACATGGGACCATTTACCAACATCATCCAAAATCAGCATAAACTTGTGCGTCAGTGTCCTTTAGTTCATCCCACCCGCCCACTCTCCGACGATACCCCTAACACCTTCATGAAGTTTCCCACTTGCCGGTCCAAAGCCACCAACTGGATGAATACCAATTGTCTGAAGCTCAATTCAGACACAGAGGTGGTATTCTTCTGAAAAGACACTTTACTGGACTTCAGCCTGGTGGCCAGCTAAACTAGGACAAAACACCCAATCTATCTAACCAAGCCCAGAACTAGGAGTTTAAGTGGAAACAAACTCGATGACCGACTAGATCAATACCCTTAAGCTCCTATGAAAAAGCCTTCAGACAGCTCTAGCTTGACACCCATGGACCCATCACACATGCCTTAAACAGCAGCAAGCTGGACTATGGGAATAAACTCTAAGTCAGCATCTCCGCGAAGACTTCAGGTCATCTAAAACACAGCATCCAGGCTCATGTTCAAACTCCCACATCTCAAAGACCTCCCCTGGATCCACTGCACAAACAAGCACTCAACACACACACTTTGCATAATCAAGGCCCTATGTACCTTGACAGCTGCTTTAGGTTCCACACCATTACCAGAAACCTTTGCTCGGCCAGCCTCATTTGGGCTCCCTTCCAAACTTTGTACAAGAGGTCCGCTGACATTTCTAATACTGGGCTGCAACTAATCAGTCTACAAGTGTGACAAATGTTGCATTGCATCGATACATCAGTGGAGCGGTCAGAGATGGAGAGACACACTATAAGACGGACTCAATGGAAACAAAGTAAACAATAGATAACCGTCATAAGGATCTTGAGGCCATTATGTTCTTGCTGTGCTGCGTAGTATTTAACAGGGATCCATGGAGATCTAACATACTTTTAAGCTGTGTGAAGTCCATAGGGTAGTTGGGGTCGTTCCATTACCTGGATATACTTTAAAAATGCAATAGAAAAAATTAGGTTTATAAAAAAAAGAAAGCAAATTTCCTAACCCTACTGACCTCACATCTCCCCACACTCACTCAGACCGGGATGACAAGCTCAGAACTGTTTCGAAAGTCATCCTTATGCTCCCGAATGCGCTACGATTCTAGTGGTCAAATGCCCACTATGTAAATGCCCAATAACAATATGGACATGAGATGGTAAAAATCAAACAACTCATTCACACTGGTTTTGCATAAAAGCACTATTTTTAACAATAACGCCTAGAAAGGAGAAGTCGGACTCACATCATCACACTGCTGTCCAGCCCTCTGCACTGTAGCAGGCTCACGTTATGTTTGAAGAGATTTCTATAGTGCTTTTTTGATATACGCATGGCCTTGAAGTTTTCAGGTCCAGGTGTTGAGACTTCTGCCACAGTCTATATTCTATTTGAGTGATAGCTCTTATTGCATGTTATAGAAAATAAGACGTCTTACACAACAAGCAGTGGAGGATTAGTTTATCTGCTGCAAAGTTAGTGTACCTCAATGTGTAACAATGCCTCATCATTTATCACCAGTAGGTAGATTTCCCAGCATTTTACTGACCTGGCCTTCATTTGTTTTTCCTCCCAAGGCCAGTAAAACAATTGAGATATAAAAGGTATAACAGCAACTACATCAAGATATCACTTCAAAAGTTCTTTACAGTTGTTTAAACTATTTTTAAATGAAATGGAGTTGTGTTATATTGGGGCGTGGCTTGGATGTCGAGGAGGTAGGCAGCGTGAGCCCGGAGCTCCGCGCCCGATCCCGAATATCATCCTGATTATCCGAGCGAATTCCAGTAAAACTGGGATAATTCATAATCTGAAGTCATCGCGGAAGATACGGCGTTCAGAGTGGACGACCTGGAGCTGTTCCTTGTCCTGAAATTTGACTTTGAAGACCAGCACCGGGTGTGATGCCGTCGATCTAAGATGGCGCCCTGAGGCCTGGACAAAGCAACGACGGGAGTGCGAGGCCGGATTCTCCTGCTGCTCTATTACTGGCAGTGTTTATTAGACTGGAGGGCCCCTCTTGACCTTCTCGGCGGGCACGGTTGAACTTTCCTCATGCTGGTGCAAGTTGTTGGGAATCGCGACCACAATTACGTTCGCCGACGAAGTCCTAAAATGGCGGCGTCTTTGTGATGATGGTCCCGATTATCCGAGCACAAACTGGCACCTTGAGGCTCAGCGGCAGCAGTGGACCCCCGGGTACTGCACCATCTAGTGCGATCGGAGCAGAGTCCACAGCCCTGAGGACATCCTAGGTCTCTGGTCCTATTGCCCGGGGAGTTCTCCAGTGGCGGAGCTCTGCAGTGCGGAGACAGTGAGGAGGACAAAGGGACCCTAGAGGCCGCTACCAGCTGCAGTCGAGATGGTGAAACCAAAAGGGAAGGGAGACGGATCGACTGACACGGAGGCGGCGGATGGAGCGGATCGCGACCAGTCTGCTCTCCAGCGCATGCAGGACCGCATATTGGAGGCCATCGCGACCACGAAAGAGGCTCTACAGCAGGACATCGCCCAGGTGGCGACGGGCTTGGGTCTCCTGAAAGCAGATCATGATAAACTTAAGGACAGAGTCAAGTCTATGGAGATCACTGTTCAGGAACTGGCCCCGGACCACGCAGCTGTGAAAGCGCAGATGGCGGATGCTCTAGATAGGCTGAAGGTGTTGGAGAGGAGGGCCGAGGATGCGGAAAACAGGAGTAGGCGCAATAATGTTCGCCTCGTGGGCCTACCGGAAAAAATTGAGGGCGACGATATGGTGGGCTACCTCGACAACTGGCTACGCACTGAGGTGGCACCAGAGGGACTATCTCCTTTCTTCTCCCTGGAACGGGCCCACAGGGTTCCGGCTCGGCCTCCGGCCTCCGGCCTCCGGCCCCGGGCCTGCCGCCTCGCCCGGTGGTGTTCAAGTTGCTCCATTACAGGGACCGGGACTGGCTACTACAGAGGGCGAGGGAAGCGGGACCCTTTCAAGTTGACAACAACAGAGTCACCATGTTCCTGGACTACACTTTTGAGACCCAAAGACTCAGGGCCAACTTCTTGTCCCTCAAGCGTGAGCTCCGTGGAGAGGGCATAAAATACTCCCTGCTCTTCCCAGCGAAGCTGAGAGTTGTGGTGGATGAAAAGTCGCTCTTTTTCACGACCTCAGCGGATGCTTGGGCCTGGTGGGACACTTATAAAGCTGGAACGGACGGAGCTAAGGCCAGGGCGGAGGAGGCTAGAGAGACACAGCCGATCAGGAAGTCGCAACGGATTCGTAAAAATCGCCGGAGAACTGGGAAACCATCTGTGTCACAAACAGAGACAGAGAGGAAGGCGGCCCTACAGGCGGTTGTGGACCTATCTAGCACGGCCAGAAGCCAGTCCGGGAAGGGCACGGACTCCGATGAGCAGGGCACGGGGTCGGAGACGGGGCTCTCGGAATTTGGTGGAGCCAAAGGCCCTATAGTGACACCGCAGACATCTGGGGAGATAGTCGAGGCGTGAACCGCTGGACTGGAGGAGCGGCCTACTGGTCAGACACTGGGGTGCTGTGCCCGTGAGCGCAGTTTACTGTTGTATGGGATTTCGTGAATCTATTATGGGGGGGGGAGGGGATCATGGGGCGGGATATGCGGGATTGATTTGCTTTAACGAACCCTCTCGACATCGGTCCGCGCCCTACTGGCCCTTACGGTCATCGCAGTGGAGACTGCGAATAATAGTGCCTTCCTTTGAGGGATAGTTGGTTGTGATAGTTTGGATGGGTTTGCTTCCAATTGTGGGGGGGCCTGTCCTGGGGGGGTTGGAACCGAGAGTAGTTGGGGACGCTCAGCTTGTTTTTGGGGGGGAGGGAGGAGGGTTCATTTGTTTGGAGTGGGAGGGAGGGGCAGCACGTTGTTGGCAAAAGCGCATGGTCGATGGCTATTATTGTTCTGTCTGTATGTGCAAGAGGACATGGCTAGTACGGGGGCTCTGAAATGTGTGACCAGGAATGTGCGGGGTCTCCATACTATGGTGCGCAGACACAAGGTTCACGCGTATCTAAAGCGTAGGGGCGTGCATATAGCTTTCCTACAAGAAACGCATCTCACCAAGCAGGAGGGAATTGCGCTGCAGAGAAGGTGGAGGGGGCAGCTGTTTAACACGACATATTCGGCCTTTGCGAGGGGGACATTGATTTGGATACGGGCGGGGGTCCCTTTCCAGGTCACCAAGACGGTGGTGGACCCAGAGGGTAGGTTTGTGGCGGTAGAGGGGAGACTCAGGGGCCGGGTGGTATCTCTCTGCAGCGTGTATGCCCCAAATGTAGATTTGCCTGCTTTTCTAACGACACTCTCGGGCAAACTGGCGAGTTATTTGGCAGGGCCGATGCTCATGGGGGGGGGGGGGGATTATAACTCGGTGGTGGATATTGATTTGGATAGATCTCATCCCCCACTGCACGCATCCCCAGTACACAGGGTAGCGAAGCGCAGACTGGAATGGCAGGAGAGTTGGGACCTGGGGGACGCCTGGAGAACACTGCACCCCACCACAGGGGACTATTCCTTTCATTCACATTTACATGACCTGCATGTTAGACTGGATGCGTTTCTGTGCTCATCACATATGCTCTCAACAGTGGGTAGCGCGGAGTATTTGGCTCGCACGATGTCGGACCACAACCCTTTATTGTTGTCCCTGAACTGGATGGTGGAAATCAATTGTGTACCAACATGGCGGCTGCAACCTGATACCTTAGATGACTTGCTCTTTAGGGAGGCCTTGGGGGAGCGAATAGCGCGCTACTTTGAGGAGAATAGTGGCTCCGCCTCCACTAGAGCTGTGGAGTGGGACGCGTTTAAGGTGGTGGTCAGGGGACACTGTTTTGGGAACACTGCAGGGGCTCGTAAAACTTTGCTAGATGATCTTGAGAAGGCGGAGAAAAGATTGAGGGAGAAGGAGAGGGAACGCCCGAATCACCCCGAGCTTCAAGAAGGGATTAGTGGCGCCAGGGAAGCGCTAGCGGTGGAATTGGAGCGGCTGCGTAGCTTCGACCACAAGGCGTATATGACGAAGGCGCATGCGGAAGGTGATAAGGCGGGGGTCGATGCTGGCGTGGCTTGCCAACCGATCATGGCGATTCAGGCGGAGGGGGAGGAGCTTTGCCACACCCAAGCCGGGATTCTGGATAGGTTCAGGACGTACTACGAGGGTTTGTATGAGAGCGGACAGACGGGCGGGCGGATGAGCTGGGCACCTTTCTAGAAGGGTTGCAGCTACCACGATTGGAGGACTCGGAAGCAGAGGAGTTGAGTCGGCCTATAACGATCGGGGCGATAGGGAGTGCAGTGAAGCAGATGGCTAGGAATAAGACTCCGGGGCTTGACGGTCTCCCAATAGAGTTTTATAGCAAATACTTGGAGTATCTAGCTCCGCAACTGCAATTGGTTTATAATGAAGCGCAATCACGAGGTAGACTCCCGAGCTCCATGTGCGAGGCCCTTATGATCCCATTGTTAAAGCCTGGCAGAGAGGGAGCTGCCCATTCATCCTACCGTCCATTGTCTATACTCACGACGGATTACAAGATCCTGAGCAAAATCCTGGCAAATAGATGATTGACCCACATGACCGGTCTGATACATAAGGATCAATGCGGCTTTATTCCGACACGTAACACTACCCATAATATCCGCAGGCTTACAAGGCTGATGGGGGCCCAGTGGTCGGAAGCCACTACTCCATTCGTGCTCTCTATAGATATAGAGAAGGCCTTCGATAGTCTTGGGTGGGACTATCTGTACGAGGTGATGAGGCGTTTCGGGCTGGGGGACGAGTATATCAACTGGACCAAAGTCCTATATACGGAAGCCACAGCTAGAGTCAGAGTGGGCTCATTGATCTCGAAGCAATACCGGTACGACGAGGCACTAGGCAGGGGTGCTCCCTTTCTCCCCTCCTGTTCGCTTTGGCAATGGAACCATTTGCAGCGGAAGCCAGGTCTGGCCGCCATTATACGGGGCTGGTATACAGGGACAGACCGCATGTCATCTCATTGTATGCGGATGACCTACTGATGTTCTTGGCTGATGCGGAAGCAGAGTTACTGGGGGCGAGGCGTCTGTTGGAGCATTTCGGGCGGCTGTCGGGCTTGAGGGTCAATTGGCCCAAATCTTGTCTATACCCTCTGAGACAGGGAGAGCCGTGCCCTCTCACGGCGCAGGAACTCCGGTGGGAACCGCATTGTCTGCACTATCTTGGCGTTTACATCTACCATACCCCAACGGATATGCTGGATGGCAATATTAATCGCTGTATTACTGCCCTGAGAGGGTGTATGGATTTCTGGTCCACTCTTCCACTTTCACTGGCTGGTCAGGTCTCCCTACTTAAGATGGTGGCTCTGCCCAGGCTGTTGTATTACTTTAGGACTCTTCCGGTATGGATTCCGGGCTCCTTATTTCGACGCCTGAGATCATTGACCATAGCGTTTCTCTGGGGCACGGGCAGGCGACGAATCGCGCTGGATACCCTCTTGCGGCATGAGGGAGGCATGGCGGTGCCCGATTTCGAAGGTTATTATCTGGCGGCTCAGCTGCAGACTTTCACTCAGGAGGTCGCGAGGGTGTATCGAGGCCCGGAGCATTCTAGAGATGAGGGCACCCCGAGGCATGTGCTGGCATACATCACGCTGCATCAGAAGCTCTTGGTTAGGGATTGGACAGTGGAGGAACAGACGTTCCGACTTTGTTGGAATCGGGCGCGCAAACGAGCAGGGGTCTGCCTTATGTATGCTCCAGAGATTCCGCTGGGGATGGTTACAGCCCTGCCTCATGGAGGGGACTGGTCGCGATTACTAGGCTGGGAGGAGGCTGGGGTTCAAATGCTGGACGACTTGTATGAGGATGGGGCGTTGCTTACGTTTCAGGAGTTGCAGGAGCGGTTCGACCTTCCGCGAGGTGATTACTTGTTACATGCGGCGGTAACAGGCGCCATGCAAGACCACTGGGGAGAGGGTTTGCAGGAACCGGCGACATCCATGGCGTGCCAATATACGATGATGGCGGCCGGGACCTTTAAAGCGGTAACCTGCCTGTACTCCAGAATGTTGCGGGAGGCCTTGCAGCCGCTCGCAGCTTTGAAAGCTAAATGGGAGTTGGACCTCCAAATGGAGATCCCTGATACAACTTGGGGACAGTTGCTACGAAGGGCGCGGAAAAGCTCAAGGAACGCTAGGTTCCAGCTCATACACTTTTATATTATTCATCGGGCATACCTCACGCCTGGGAAAATACGGCAATACTTTGGGGTGGAACAGGCGGCCTGTCCCAGGTGTAACACAGTTGGGGCGGATCTGGGTCACATGCTGTGGGACTGCCCTACCTTGGGGGAATACTGGCAGGAAGTTGGGAGGGCCCTGAATAATGCTACAGATAGGGAAATACAGTACACCAAGGCAGGGGGGTCCTACATTGGTTTCCACACACATCTAAAAATAAAAATACCAGCCGATTTATAGATTTGGGGCTGATCCTTGCAAAGAGGGAAATAACGAGGAATTGGAAGTCAAAAGTGGGACCCACGTATAAACGGTGGTATAGTGAATGTCTGCGGTGGGCAGCCTGTGAAAGTACTTTGAGGTACCAGATGGCTAGGAGGACGGATGATGAGAAAGCCATGGAGAGAGCAACAGCGTGGGAAATGATGGTGCAGGCGCTCCGGGATGATAATGATGAGGAGGAAGGAGAGGAGGAGGACTCGGTAGCAGCTGACCCCACCAACACACATAGGAACACACCTTAGTGGATGTATAGGACCTTCTTGCACACACCAGACCTTACTTTGACTAGGATTTTCACACAGCGCTGCCACGGGGGGGGGGGGTGGGAGTTCGGCACTGTAAGACGGCGGGGGGTTGATGGGGGTGGGGGAGGGGCGAAAATTACAAAAGCAGTCCACTTTTTCTTGTGAATGTGATGACGGACATTGAACTATGCAGCAAGGAATGGACTCAGCACGATGGCAGCTTGGTCTTCTTTCTGGAGACGTGCCTGGTATGGTGGGGGAAGAGAATTGATAATGTGCCTTCTTGCTATGTTTTAATGGCTATACCATAACGATATTGTCTGTACAATTATTTTGGTGCTGCAATAAAAACGATGTTACAAAAAAAAAAAATGGAGTTGTGTTATATTCAAGCACCAGCATGTGTTCCTTCCAGACTCAAGAAGCATTTGTCAACGCACTCGGTCTTGCATTTGTTAATGTTAGAGCTGTTAGTGTTGAAAATAACAATGTCTTTTTACTTTTGCCTTTTTTATAAGCGGTGGAGTTAATATAGTTGCATAGCCCTATTGCCAATGGTATAAAAAAGCAAAAGTAAATGTCATTTTCAACGCCAACAGCTCTAACTAACAAATGCGAGACCGAATGCATTAGAAATTCAATCGGTCTTGTTTTTTTACCTAGCCATGTTGCAGGATGCAGTACCATAAGTGGCCTAAAATATGGTAGCAGTGAGTTAACTTTTGGGGCACATTTACAGAATAATAAACTGATCAAGATTAGGTTTGGATAAAGAAGAAAGGGTTCATGGTTAAAACACAGTGGTATCAGGAGGGATTAAGAATGAAAAAGCGTACACTGAAGATAAGAGTTGGTTGGACATGACAAGTATGTACCTAATGATGCATTTATCATCAGAAAAGTATTCAAGAATTACAGGTGAACGTGTAAAACGGGAAAAGGGATGCTACTGAAGCAATAGAAGAATTAGACAAAGAAAGGAGAACAAATATTCAAAAACAAAACAGGAGAGCGAAAAGTATTAAAAAAAAAAAGACTTCTGTAAAGTAGGGTCTATGGAGCTCAAAGACAATGGACACCTTCAGTTGGACATATAAACTTCAGGCACTCTGCATTTTAATTTCCCTCTACTGAGGTCACATTGCTTTCTCCATCACTGAGCTGAGGTAAAAGGTTTTGCTGGTGGAAGGTAGCACATATAGGTATGATACCAAAATTATATAGGCCTAAAACAACATAACCTTTACCCAAATTCATAATGTGTTCTCAGAAAAATTCTCAACTTTAACCCCTTCCCCGCGGGGCGTTTTTGCTGTGCGGAACTAGTAACTTGGGATGAAGGAGGGGGGAGGGGAAGATAGAGCTCAAGGAAGTTTTTAGAGTCCTATTGCCAGTACTACAACCGCAAATTGCTGTGATAAAGAAGTCTCAACATTAGGTGCAGTGCGGAAGCGCTCTTCTGATCACCAAAGCAAAGGAATATCTATGCAAACCACTTATGGACATAGGTACACATGGATGTTCAAGTATGTGGTATTTGTATAGCACGAATGCAACAGACTGCTTCCTTTCATGGTGCTCACACCAGTGTTCAAGGGCTACCCATACAAAAGGCCAACATTCTCTCTGCAACGTCTTTAGAAAGAACTCTCCTCAAATTCCTCCACAACTGGTCTAGACTACATAATCCCACACAGAAGATCACATTTCATGCGCCATTTTTCCATCTCCATGTTATGTTATGTGTATTTGTTAAGTGAGCATAATCACCCGCATGGGTATCCTGGAGGCAAGAAGGTGTGTGTGTGCCCCAACCTTGCCTATGGTCGGTGGATTACGTGAAAAGCCACGTTTTCAACTTCTTGTGGAATTGAAGAAGAGAGTAGGAGGTGGCTCGGGTTCTTTTGTGGAATGGGAGGCAATTACACACTTTAGGCACAATGTAAGAATGCCTGTCCTCCTGATCTGGTTATGTGTATGTGTGGGATGTGTGTGAGTAGTAGTTATGCAGTGCAGAAGAGTCTGGCTAGTTGGTGGAAGGAGTTGAGACTGTTCAGGTAGGTGGGCCATAGTGCTCTGTAGACTCCTTTATAGCAGCCTACCTTTTACTAAGGGTGTAATGCAGGGTTCAAACCAGATAACTGGGCACTACAAACCCCATTCCTTCCTCACTGCAATGAGGAAGAACCCTTACAGTGATTGTCGCAGTACCCTTCCTTGACATCTACTCTCTTACACTTCCAGCTTTTGAGAGAAACTGGTTGCTGTAAACCAGGTAAAGCGCTTCCCAACTGTGCTAATATTCTATAGTAAGCAAAACACACGTCAAGGCAATTGGTGAGCATACATTTATTCTGGCAAGTACAACCAGCGAAACCACCCAACACTGCTTGCAGCACCCTCCACAAAACAACCTCAAACTCCAGCCCAATTCACATACCAACATTCCATAGAATGTCATCTCTATGCCAACCTACCACAAGGAGCATGACAAGCTAGCATGGAACTTAACCAGAACACTACATGGGTTCTCTTTATAACCAATACATGCAAATGTGAAACTATATTTATAACCTACATATACAGTGCATAATATATTCATAACATGCTTACAAATGCCAACGTCACTGTTTAAAACAAAGGAAATTAGTAAAGCCAACAAAAAGAATGAAACTAAATAAATATTTTAAAAACTAACCGTACGTACAATACAACAAGCATTTATAATGCAATAGATCTTGCAATGACATTATTTTGAGCTATCGGCATTGTAAATGTCATTCAATCAAATGGTGAATGCAAAATGGCAATAGCTCACTTTGTTTTAATTGCCCTAGCTGGGTACATCACCCCATCCACCACATTGGAACAGTTCTGCATCACACGCTTGTTAAACGGTAAAACATTTGTTTTTGTTAAGATAGCCTCAACTTCTCTTCCATTTTGTATACCAGCCCCAATTTTTGTGTTTCTACGGGGACTTTTGCAAAGTGAGAAGCTGCCTGTCAGAGTAGAGGCCCTGCCCTGCCAAAAGGCCTGAGCACGCAGATGTTCCTATCTACAAGCCCACCAACTGCTGTACCCACCCCTGTCTATCTATGAAAGTGACTTGGGAGGGGGTTTATCAGGATTCAACAGTTCAGCATGTAAGCATTATACAAAAGGGGCTGTCTAAGGGGTTGTGTAACCATTATGTAACAATGACAAAGGGGTTTTAGAGCTGGTCTTGCATCCAAACCATGCTAGTCAGTTCCCTCTCAAACACTTGCAGTGTCCGTATGACGGAGCCCGCTCACGAGAAGTAATAAACTTGTGTTTTGTTCCACTCCAGTGTTGATCCTCATTTTGTGAACCCGTAGAATAAGGGTGTCCCTGCACCAGCAAGGTTGATACAAATCTCACTTCTACACGTTGTACAGCTATAAAAGAAGAGCCTTGTCAATCATAATACCCATGCACTCCGTTTCCTACAAGATTTGGGAATTAATATGGTCTTTATTGTATATATAAATATATTGTGTTCAATTGTGTCTGTGTATCTTCTGTTCTTGGACGTGTATGAATTTTTTGTGTGTTTTCTATACTCGTTTCTATGTGCGTTTTAATATGTGTGAGTGAGTGTCTATGCTTTGTGTGTTATTAAGTATGTATTTATCTGTGTGTCTATGTGTTCGTGCTGCTTGCGCACGAGTCGAGGTAAGGTGCCGGCCAGGGGTCTCCAATCCACCCCTCCCTACCAGGTCAGAACTGGCTGTTTGCTGCGGTGATGTCCCTGCACTGCAGGATTTTGAGCCGCACCTTCCCAAGTCTGGGGCCGGGATCCTGCCTGGCAGCTGCCCCCTGTTAGCGCGGCCCGGATCTTTGGTGGGACCAGAGCATGTGCATGTTATCAGGCCTTGCAGCCTATTGTGGTTCCCAAGCGCCAAGTGCGCGCCAGCACGGCTACCTCCCTTCTGCT
Organism: Lissotriton vulgaris; assembly: GCF_964263255.1. Classification (NCBI taxonomy): domain Eukaryota; kingdom Metazoa; phylum Chordata; class Amphibia; order Caudata; family Salamandridae; genus Lissotriton; species Lissotriton vulgaris. The sequence continues at coordinate 1,829,838,609 of NC_141687.1, forward strand.
CTGTCTGACAAGGGTTGCGAGCGGCGAATACCAGCAACGGGCGAGGCAGGGACACCGGTCTCTGCCATCAGCTCTTCAGCCTTATGGCGAGGGCATTGGAGACTACCTGCACAGCCCTCCATTCCTGTCCACGTGGCTCCGCTGTGATGCATGCGCAAGCTGGAGCCCCGTGATTGATTGAAAGGGAGGGGGTGGGAGAGCAGTGGGGTGGAGGAGGGTAAAACGTGAATGAAAGCAAAACCAGCGTGGAGCTCATGAAAAGGCACACGCTGATTGAAATAACTCATACAGCAGCACAATCCCCCCCCCCCTCCCCCTGTGACTGAGGGAGTGAAAGCAGACCGTGGAGGAGCGTAGGAATCACATAATAAATACAAAAACAATTTGCATTGTTTTTGCGATCCCATTGGTATACTGGTTACCAGATGTACGTCCCAGTAGCAGGCAATCACACACTTACTTTAAAACACCGAAGGGAGAGATTATGGCCCAACAGCCAAAGCGGCCGATTTTAAAACAAAGTAACCTGGTTCAAGCCGGAGCGTGCGATCCACATCAGTGATTCTATGAAAAGCACTTAATCTCCCCGTGCCAAACCAAAAACATGCTGTCGGAAACATAATCCGGCAGTACATGCCTCCTAAAGATAAGAAATTGCTTCACGACAGCTGAAAAGTAGAGGATCCAGACCAGATAGGCTGGACAAAAAGGGCAGAAACCAATGAGCCTCAGTTTCAATCGGAGGCCACAGTTTTGCATAAACTATTATGCCATCCAAAAAAAATGAGGAGCGGGCTTTCAAGTCACCTTCTGAAATCTCCTCATCCCAATATGTCTCGCAGAGCTTGCCTGCTGCAACGCTAGGCGAGACCTAAAAAAATAAAGCACAATAACAGAGACATATGAAAAACTGTACCCTATCCATACCCCTTGAAAGAAGAAGAAGGATTTGGGTGTCTATTCCTCTTTATTGCATAAGGAGGATTTATCAATACCTCACAGGAATCATACGACTTCTTATACGCCTCTACACAAGCCGAGACCCCATATGACCAAACTCAGGTGGTTTTTGAGAACAGGACCCTTGTCCATGATTTTCTTGGGGATACATCATTCTTGCCTTCAACAACTTTTGAGCTTGGTTTTGGTTGGGTAACACTAACCGCTTTAGCAACATTCTACCAATGGCAATCATCAACAAGTACCGCACTGCCACATATTTTGTCTACACCAACTGTTAAGAATGTAGACACCAAGTTCTAGGAACCAAACAGATTTTTTATACATACAGAGTTCCCCAACAGTAATTTGTTTAACAAATACACTCTTCTTCTCGTCATAATACTCTTTTTGCTTCTGCTGAGCAGTAGTAAAAAGCTTGAGTGCACAACTGTGTCCAACTCCTCAGATATCTTTTTTTTTTAGCCACCTCAACATCGAAGCGAGTCTAAATTGGGTCACAGGTTTCCTACCTTTTAGCAATTCAAAAGGGGAAAAGTTTGTCGATTAATGTGGCATGGTTCTGTAAAAACACAACATAGTTTGAAAAGATGTGATCAGCAGACATTTATTTAATAAAGCCCATTGCATGCACTGTCAAAAACACGGTTAAACAGACCCCCCCAGGATACTGCAGCATGGATTAGCAAATTTAGCTGCATTTTTGCAGCACTTTATTTTACTCAATCGTTTATTTTCAGCCTTAAAATCAATGGAAACGGTTTTATCAGAGTATTCCACTGTGAAATAGGCAAGTTTAAAATTCTGCAGCTCTATGGCAGCACAGCTCCAATCCTAACCGTGAGAGGGGCCCCAATTTCTCCCTGGGATGTTCTAGCACCCATGTATGCACACCTGCCGTGGCACAGCTGCCTCCTGGACCCATGAGGCATGACACCTCTTCCTCAGGTGCCCTAAGGCGCAGGATCGTAGTGGGTGGAGGTGCATTGCTAATGTAAGCATGGTAAATATTGCTCTACGCAGATAAGTGGCATAGGGGTGGGTGTAAGCCTCTTTACAATTCAGCCCCCTCCTTAATGTGACTTACAGGTGCTGTGTGTGCAGTCTACATCCCAAATATGAGACTATTCCCACTACAACTCCTCTGTGAGCACCTCCTCTCCCCAGGCTTTTGGCACAGAAATCTTTGTTGCATGCAGCTCGTACATTGCAATCTTTCCAATACAGCCTAATGCCTTCCAGTATGAATGACAGTTGACTCTTACACCTTGTAACCCTTTTTTCCATATGCAACGTCATATACATTTGAGTCCCACATGTATGATTTATTGTCTCTGTTGATAAGTGGATGCGATGCAAAGCACTCCAACATCCTACATTTAAAAAAAAATAAATAAATAAAAAAAGAATAGTGCAATAAAAGAATGAATAAAAAAAAAAATTGTAAGTGCTTTTTAAATTGTTGTGCAATTAGTCATACAAATCCCTCTCATTTGGTGTATGGAGGTAACTAGTCCACTACTACATATGATGGTACCCAAGTGCAAAGGTTAGAAACCAGCGGCCTGACCTACCGGAACATAGTGGGGCACACATGCCTATTTGCTTTAATATTATTTGTATACAGACCCTTCAGCATTTTGCGATTTCCCAATGCACAAAAAGAAACAAAACAAAAAAAAAAAAATCACTGGACTAGCGCGATGGACGCGAAAATCACAAAATGCTGGAAGGTCTGTATAGTGGATTAAACAAAAATCAAGATGTTTTTGTACGACACACATATTTGAAGGAGGCCCATTGAATAAAATATTTCGGTAGGAGCACACAATTTGGTCAATGGGGTCGTCCCATATTTCAGGTTTCAGTGTGCAATTCAGCAATCTGCTTGTGTCTAAGTGAAGTCTTTAATCCGAGGGCTATTTTTAGGGATTTTACGCAAACTTGACGCATAACTAAGTGTGAACCAAATCTGACTGCATAATTATTTAAAAACAGCCAAAGTAGGGTATACACCAGTGGCGGCTACTTACCATTGAAAGCGGCGAGGCTGACCTTTGAAAGTGGCGCGGTTTAAATTGTAGCCCTACATTGCATCTAGCGAACCCAGAAAGCCAGTCTTACTCCAGGGGTATTTGGCTTTATTCTTGCCTAAGAATTTTTGGGGAAAAATTGGACCAAGAATGACATTTTACGGTACTATTGCCACCTGCATGAGGACCTCCATGTCCGGAGATTGTCACTGTAGTGCTGCCCCCTCAGAGCCACTCCAGATCTGTTTACGCTGGCATAAGCAGGCTCTCATCCCATTGCAGGGACCACAGTCGATGAGCGTTGACGGCATCAAACGGGATCCGAATCTGAGGAAGGTAGTGAACCATGTCTGGCGGCCTCGTAGAAACGTTTGACAGGTCTTTAAAGTGCTACAAAGAAACCTGAGCAACATGGCTGATGCCCGGTGTAGCTGCTAGGCAGCAATATAGGAGATCGGCCTTGGTTCACCCCCTTGACCATCACCTACCCAGCAGGACATTAGGCATAGTTCTCCACGTCTTTCCTTTTGGTCTCCATTTGCCCCCTCCCTCCGATGAACTACCGTTAACTTTGTTCTTTTTCCTGTGTTTTTACTATGCTCTTGTAACAGATGTAATTTGTAACTTGTAACGCAACGATCCTTATGTAAAGCACCCCAATACCTCCAGGTCTAGCCCGTTTTACATAAAAGGACAAGGCCTTGTCTGTAATTTAATTATAGGCCATAATATTACAGCCCGATTGGTAGCAGAAGCCAAAAGCAATGTTGGCTTGTTTGGGGCTTGAGAGTCCTGGAGGATCGCACACGGAGTCACAGCTAGGTATAAGCTTGAGTTTTCAGGTGCTGCCACACTCTAATATCCAGAATATTATTTACTTCAGGGGTGGAGAAAGTAGGGCCCAGTAAAATTATCAGAGAAATGGCAAGTACAACGGTAGTAGCTCTCCCCCATTCCAAGTAGCAATGAAGTCGTTCACCCCTCTTCTAAGTAGTGATAAAGCAGTTCAACCCTCTACTAAGAAACGACGAAGTTCAACCCTCTACTATGTAGTGATGACTGGTCTTTAAAGTAGTATAAGGTTCTAGAGTAACCCACCACCAATGCTGACTAAATGTGCAATTTAGAAGTTTGAAGAATAACTAGTTTGTGAACATGTGCTGAGAGCTCGCAGCTCACCATCAGTTTTGCTCCACATCTGTAGGACTATAACTTGAACTAAGTTAACATTCTTGTTGATAACCTCCCCAGGCCTTGCAGGCTCACTGTGTGTATTAACTTCAAAAGTTGACAGACATAGTGTGTCCGTTTTATGAAGGGCACTGGAATTATCCGCATGGTAGGAACAAAATAAAGCAAGTGCATTGTCTACATTATTCATCAAAAAAGCAAAATATGTGCCCTAATGTGGGATATTTTGTGACATTAGTTTTGTCATTTTTACATTTTAACACTCTCTGGGCAAAGGTGTCATCTTAATACGATCAGTTTGATACCTAAATACTGCAGTCAACGACTTAAAAAGTCCCGGAGTGACTATCTGAAGTGCAGACTATACCTCTCACGCCAAGCAGTAGTAAGCCTCTCCTGATAATCTTTCCCTTTATTAGCCTCATCCACCTGCCAGACCTTCTCCACGCCCGTCTCCTCCGTCACCCAGAGGACTACCTTCACTCCCACCTCTGCCATCACCTTCACATCACCTCAGCTCAGCTCAGCTCCCCAGATGCTTCCCCCCCTCCTCACTAGCTCGCTCGCTGTGGGAGCAGCATCTCTCTCTCTCTCCTCCGACCCTCTTATTACATCTCTCCTCCTCACTCGCCTCCCTACCGATCCCCCCCCAACTAACCCCCACCCTCTCACACCAGGAACAGTCTTCACAGCTCTCTCCTTTCCAGCACCTCTCCTCACTGCCCCCTCTACTTACAGAAAGGGAGACGAGGATGAGAAGGGGCCTGGAACTGTAAAGGTCACTTAAGCTAATGCCCAAGTGACGTCCCTAAAACCATAACCTGCCTGCTATTTAAGAAGCAGACTTGCCACACCCATAGCCAGAGACTGGTTGTGTTGACTCTGCTTATCGCAGTGTGGATGGAGGAAGCAGACAGTTGACGAACATGCATTCATTTCATCGTATTTCTAGCAACTATCCAGAATGTGGCCCTACCTGATTACACTACATCACAACAGCATTATCAAGAGGGCAAAATAAACGATAATTTAAATTAAAAACAGCAATAGACGCTACCTTTCACCTTCAATTCTCTCCCACTCCTCGCAGCTTCTCTTCCTCTTCCCCTCCTTTCTCCACTGAGGTTTGTGAACTCCATTCTCCCCTCTCTGCCTTTTCGCCTGCTTCTCTCGTGTACCTTTCACTCTGTCCCATACATATTAGCTTCCCTCCCTAAAATGCTGTACGGAGACACGAAGTGACGTGCTTGCATTCAGCCAATAGAAGTAACAATTTTTATTTATGCCTGCCGGGACACTTTTTTTGTGGCCAAAATAGTAAATCACGACCACAGATCTACTAAAAACTGATTTAGCGATTTTTTCGTGAATCTCAAAATGCTGGAGGGTCTGGTTAAACCGCTCAACCAAACCATTGGTTTGGGGGTGATCGACAGAATTCTTGAGATGTTTATTACTGGCCGTTAAGAACTCTTCTACATCTGATGAAACAAATTGAACCACCATTGTCCGAAACAAGAACCTCTGGGAACCCTTGTCGCATAAATAAATCCTTCAGAAAATTCACCACAGCTCTAGGATCACGTCCCTACACAAATTTGACTTCAGGCCACTTGGCATAATATTCAAAGAGTACAAAAGGTACACCTTGGATGGGAAGGAAGTCACAAAGTCAATACCCAATTTTAGAGACGGTCCAGCAGGACACTCCATGGGTATTAACGGGGGTTGGCCGTCATCAGAGACTCATCACTAGTAACGCACATGACAAAGTTCTTAACAAGCAGATTGATCTCCCTGTCCGTCTAGGTCCACCAAAATGCAGATTACACTCTGTTTTGTAAGTGTGGCCCCTATATGTCCCTCATGAGCTTTTTCTAGTATCAGTATCTTCAGTTTCTCTGGAGGAATCAACTGATCAGCACTCCGACCAGTCACCGCACCTCGAGCCACCCTAAGATCTGTGCCTAGATACCCAAATTGACCACTACTCTTAAAGACCCATTGAAGTTCCTTTTTACAACACCAATGTTGTTAAGGGAGGATACAGGGTGTGTGGAGGGGGGGGAGGGAGTCGAGGAGGGATTTCAAATGTTGTGAAGAAGAATGTTGTTTGGGTAGGCATGGAATTGGCGAGGTACTAAGTAGTATAATCACCTGCTCCTCGAGAAACTGTCCTTTATTCGATATAGATGTGAATTTGGGGATTGAATATGGAGAGGAAATGTGGCCAAACTGCTAGGCCAGGTCGACCTCTGAGCTCGAGAACCGGGTTTGAGTCTCGTCAATGATTCTCACCATTCTGCGATTCTGGGCAAATCACTTAATCTTCCGGTGCCCAACAAAAGTGAATGTGTCCGTCTGTAACTTAACTGGTGCTCATGTAAAGCGCTCTGATACCTTTGGTTCTAGTTTGCCATTATATATTTCGTAATGCCCTGCCTGTTTGTGCTTACTTTCAATAAAAAGAAGTTTGACCAAAAAAAAGCAAAAAAACAGCACATCTGAAACACTATCTTGAGGCTAGTCCTTATGGAGAGTTGGTTAGGACCAGGAGAAAATTTATCAACAGGGGGTTCAAAAATAATCTTGATGATATTAGACAGGGATTCCTAACTAGAGGGTACGAGGCCCGAATGGTAACAATGGCGACTAAAAGGGCTATCAAATTGAACAGGTCAACTACACTTTGGGACACCAGGAAGAGCGGTCACTCACAAGTTGATACAATTAGACCCATTACTACATATAGCAGGAACACTGCTATATGTAGTAATGAGTAAATAGAGTAAACTAATGAACAGATACTGGAATATTTCTGAGCGAAGATGAGAACCTTTCATCACTAGTCATCCCAAGATTATATTTCGCAAGAGCAGAGCTATGAGAAACATTATTATCCGGAGTTACCCAGAATCTAAACACACAACACCCGGCTAGCCAAATGGTAGGCTTTCATAAATGTGGACCCTGTACCATGTGCAGAATTGCAAAAGAGGTTACTACCTACAGCTAGAAAAGTGCTATTTACAGAGACAACATTAACTGCCTAACATGGTTTGCAATATATATTCTTAAATGAAAATGGGCTAAAATCTACATAGGTGCTCTTTCAAGGATAGGCTAGCAGACCATTTCAGGGCAGTGAAATAAGGGGATACGAGGGATCCCTTTGCAACAAACAAGGTGACCTATGATTAACAAGATCACCAGCACAACTTTCAATATCATGGTGTAGAAGTAGTTAAACAGGACAAAAGGAGGAAATGGAGAACTCCAACCTAGACAACGTGAAGGCCTTTGGATCATGAGACTCAAGGCAGTACACCGGGTACTCAACATGGAGCATCAGCTCCATTATTTTCGAGGCGGCACCTGATGGGGAATAATATGCCCATATTGCATGTTATACAGAGTTCTTATTACAACAAAACAGGCGTAAAGCGTAGACATGTACGCTGACTATTATCTAAAGCTGTTCTGTAAGACATGACATATGTGGTTAGATTACACTTTATAATAATTCCAGGACAGGTTGCCTTTGGTTTGCTTGCTTTGAATATTGGGGTCCCTTATACACTCAATAGATGTATTTACAAAGTCAGGCAATGTTTCGGATTTATGCAATAATATCAAGTCTCTATGGACTCTCTCGGTCTTTATCCTCTTGGGTTCTTTGGACCCCTTTTATTATTGACCTGTACCAAACTAGATGTATTACTGTTGACTTGTACTAAGTATCTTTTGGTTATGTGAAGTGAGATTATAACTTGAAAATGTGACTGAAGTGGTTTACATTTGCACATAATAATATTTGGGGATAAATAATTGAACCTCACAACCATACATAGGTATAATGTAAGGAAGAATTTTGTTTTTTAATACGTGATGTACTCTGTATTCATTTTCTCAATCATTAACTTTTGGTGCTCTGGGACTCTTCTTACAAACAGAAATATATATTTAGAAATAGGCATGTACCAAACACATTAAAGAAATAGAAACTAACAAATGTTCCGCACTTCTAGAACCATGAGCTTTTAATGGTAATTATTATTTTATTAGGTTAACGTTACAAACTGGCGGGATACCGAACGTTTTTATTACTCATATGAAGAGGCCCAATAAAGTTGCACCGCTTTAATATGACCGAACAAACAAACACTGATATGATGAGGTTAACAGGAGAAGGTCTGTTTTATATTCACATGGCAAGCTACTGGGAGTATAAACTGGACACCTAAGATAGCGACCCCGCTGCACACCAATCAAAATACACAGGATATAGAATTGAAGCATGATTAGGAAGTACTCATCCACGGTAGGAGTTTTGAAATGCCTGCAGTCACACTTGGATCGGAAGAACGTGGTGAATGGGGGCGTGTATCTTGCGTGGGTGTGATCGATTGTCTTGGGCTGTTACGTTGCCCTCGTGTGGGAGTTTTCCCAATGTACTGTTGTGTAGGACAATCTTGCTGACTATGGATTGCAATTTTTGGGGGATTTGTATTTGTAATTTGTGTAGCGCTAGAATCGACCGCCGAAGGGGTATCTCAGCGCTTCAGCAGGACTATGAAGGGATAGCGGCACATTCGACAGGATCAGCAACAAAAGAAAAAAGGTCTACAGCATTTTCCTGAACTGCAAGTGTTCAGAGCATTGTCTTAAGGGGAGCAGAAGTTCATTCCATAGGTGTGGTCCGCGATATGAGAGAGCTCCGCCTCCTAATCTGGCCCTTTTTACTCACAGTACCACCAGAAGCCTTGTGGATGATACAACAGGTTTTGAACTTAATACGTTGACGGATAGGAGCCAATGCAATTCCGTAGGAAGGGGTAGTGAAGAGGTCCGAGGTGGAACATTGAGGACCAGCCGGGTTGCCGTGTTCTGCACCACCTATAGTCTGCTGAGCAAGGCATCATTTGCCAAGATCAGCAGACCATCACAGTAGTCCAGGTGGCTCAAGACCAACGCCTGAACTAAGGTTTTTTGGGCAGAGTCAGGGAGTAGGGGGGGGAAGACTCGACGTAGCATGCTGATTACACGGAAGCAGGAACCTGCTGCTTGGGTAACATATTCATTCATACTGAGATCTCGGTCAAGGCCAATTCCCAGGTATTTAACTGTGAGCTTAGGGGGAAGGAAGAGGGCCCAAATCCGTTGGCCACAAATCCGGCGTCCATAGGAGGGGAGCTTCTACTAGAAGCATGATCTCAGTTTTTCCTATATTGCACTGGAGGAAGTTATTCCGCATCCAGTGCGATATGGCCCTCATCCCGTTCGAGAATGCCAGTTGTACCGGGGATGAAAATGTATTGAATGGAAAGATGAGCAGAGTATCATCGGCATATGATATGGGGATAAACCCATACGTCCTCATAAGGTGGCCAAGGGAGCAATATAGATGTTAAAAAGGGTTGGGCTCAAACATGAGCCCTGAGGTACTCCCTTGGTCATATCCACCGGAGCCGACTGATACGAGCCCAGGTTAACGTTCTGAGAGCGATCAGACAAGAAACTTTTCATCCATGACAGGGCTGAATCTCTAAACCCAACTCCCTCCAATCTTCTGAGCAAGACACTATGGGAAACCGTGTTGAACGCTGCAGATAGGTCAAACAGCACCAGAATCAGAATGGCCCTTATCTAGGGTCATTCGGATGTTATCCGTTACTGTAAGTAACGCAGATTCGGTGCTGTATTTGGGCCTAAAACCGGACTGGGAATGGTCTAAACATCCAGACAGTTAGAGATAGTTGGACAGATGGGTGTTCACATGTTTCTCCATTATTTTGCTCCAGAATGGAAGAAGAGAGGTCTGTCCACGGAATATTGTTTTTTTGAGGATTGGTCTGACCTGGGCAACCTTCCATTCCCGTGGGACATATCCCTCTGAGAGGGAGATAGTTTGATAATAGGCTGCACCACGGGGGACAGCTGATTCTCCAAAGATGGAATGAATTTAGCTGGGATGTGATCCGTAGGTGCTCCATATTTTAGCCTGTAGATCAGGGTTTCAACCTCTGCTAAGGTAATGGAAGGAAAGCACTCCAACTTATGCTGATTAGTCATTTCCAAATGGTCCAAGGCCATAGGAATCTGATGTTTTCAGCTGCTGTTATTATCTCGTATAGGAGTTCAATCTTCTGGGCAAAGTGTAAGGCAAGGTCATCACACAGTTTTTGGGAAGGAGTCTCCAAGCTTTCACATGCTTTTGGATTAGTGAAGGAATGGAGAATTTGATACAATATTTTTGTGGAGTTGCCAGCCTGAGTCAGCTGAGACATAAGGTGCATTTTGCGTGCTCCCTTTATGTTTTTGTGGTAGCTGGTCAGGGAAGCATAATACTTTTCCCTATCTACCTCATTATGTGATGAGCACCTTGCTCTTTCCAGTTTCCTACATAGTCGTTTCTGACTTCGCAAGAGGGGTGTAAACCAAGCAGCTTGCGAGCGTTTAGATTGACTCAGGAAGGATTTAAGCGGCGCAATGTGGTAATTAGCTGTGATGATCGCTGAATTAATTTCGACAGTCCTTCCTCAGTGTGGTCTCATGCCAGAAATTGCGGCTTCATAAATATACTTTGAAAAAGTTTTCTGCCGACACCTTCTGCCACTGCCTCCGCAGATACGGTACAGCTTAATTTGGGGTTTTAGGATTATTAAGGTACTGGATATCAAATTCAATGACTGAATGATCTGACCAGATGAGTTGTTGGAGAGGTTTACACTTGATCTTAGAAGAGTTAGAAAAAATAATGTCCAAGGTGTGGCCAGCTATATGAGTCGGCCCTTCATTAAGCTGAAACAAACCTAGGAGGGATAGATCTGCCAGAAGAGTCTGGACATCAGGGTTGGAGTGACATTCGCTATGGACATTGAAATGTCTTAATAGGAAATTACTTCCCCCCCCTTTCACGAGGAGCAAGACACTCCACCAGTTGTAAGAAAAAGTCCAATAGAGGTCCTGGGGGACGATAGATTAGTGCCCCTTTCCTGCTAGCCTGCGGGAGCTGGTCGATTCTAAAAATCAACAACTCTACAGTCGCATCGCTGTGTTGATCTACGACAGATGTTTATACCGTCTTTGTGTACAATAGCTAAGCCCCCCCTGGCCCCGGTTTTTATGGGCCTGTCTAATTTAATCATTTTATATCCCTCTGGTATACCTAGAGTTATGGCAGGGACCGAGTGGGGTTTCATCCAGGTTTCAGTGAAAAAGCCTATCTCCGGTTGGGCTGAGGACACAAGGTCCCAGACTCAAATCGAATGTTTTGGCAGAAACCTGATGTTAGACAGCATATTTTTCCACCCTTTGCGAGAGGTCTTTGGGTAGGGCTCACTTGAGCAGCTGGATAGATTGAGGGTTGATCGGAAATGGCAGCCTCGGCAAGAGAAAGGGCCTTCAGGGCATGGCCAAGACTCTGACAGCTATGATGTGATATTTAGGGGATGTTTCCATCTGGTGTACAGAGTCTACCCAATGCATTTAGGATTGTATGGACATTTTGTGAAATACATCCAGATTACGTAACGCAATATTCTTGCATGTAAAGGATGTCGTTTGGGACTGCAAATATGCGCAGTTAAACTTAAAGGGTGCCAGTGCTTTCGTTGTTGGCTATTCAAGCACTTTAGGTACACAGTATAGACACACTGGATGCGGATCTTGTATTTGAGCAATATGGGTATATGACGCACAAGCAAGCCTAAAGGGTACTGAAAATTATACCTCACTTTGTATTCTAGAGATTGGACGCTTTATATTATTCCCACACTCTTCATTTTGCAAGACGAAGTACGTGGTTATGGTAAGCAGACATAAGATATGTGGAAGGTTACTTACCTCTTTTTTGAGGTAATAACGAAGGTCTTGATAATTGACAGATTTGGATGAATACCAAAAAACTTCTTTATCACAATTCTAGCTCCACACTACCCAACATTAGGTAAGCAGTTTTGCTATGACAGCTCTCACAGTGGTGATTGATTTATAGACTTTCTTCCTATCTTAAAGCACAATTTCACTTAAGTACTTCCCACTTAAACCCCAACCCCCACTCACTCCCAAACCCCTTCCCCGCCCCCTCTTCACACATCGTTTGACATGCATCTTACATGCAGATTTTTAACTTACATATTTGGGACTACATGCTTTCTATTTCAGCAGGCACTAGGAATTTTCTTCAGAGTGACGTCACTTGTAATTATGTTAAAATATGGTTTGATGTGGAGGTGTACATATTTGTTGTTGTAGACCTGATGAAGTCCTTTGCCAAACGCTTTGGCATGGATGAAACACGTGTTGGCTGAAGTTGTGGGCAGACTTATTGAATACATAATTCTGGAAGAAAATAAACAAGATTGATGAAAAACGGCACACCACTACCTGAATTTATTGGAGGGTGCTGGGAAAATTGTTTATGTTAACTCCAACCTTGTTAACAGGTGGTGGTACTTCCATAATGGCAGTAATCAAACACGATTTTGGTCGAACACCATCAATAGAGACCACACAACCTAAGAATTCACTGGTTTCTTTTTAAAAAATCACACTTGTCCCTCTTTAGCACAACACCCTGATCTTGGAAAATCATGAGGACTTGATCAAGTACAGTATCAGGTGTTTGGCAATCAGGACCATAGATGAACACATCTTGAAATATAGTTATGCTACCAATTCCTTGGAGTATGATAGACATCACCCGTTGGAATACCAAAGCAGCCAATGCTAGTTCTAACAGCAGGCTACAGTATAGATAGGTACCCCCTCAGGGAGAGAAGCTGTGAAATGTAGTGAATTTGGATCAAACGCTATTTGGCGATATGCCGAATGCAGGATCACTGCCACAAGACAGTACAAGGTGAGTATGGGCTCACGTTGTGTGGGGTAGTTTCTCTCGCTAGTCGCTACATATAGTAAGCAACACAGACGTCAAGGAGGCAGGAGAGCGCATTTTTATTCAGGAAAGTACAAACAGCAAAGCTACCACTGAGCTGCTCGCAGGCACACTGCAAGCCAATTCAAATATCAACAGTCCATAGCAAGTCAACCCTACACCAGCCTTCCACAAGGAGCAGGACGACCTGGCATAGAACTCCGGTGGCTAAAACTTAAACAGAACACGACAAACTCCTTAGCTACTGTATTGAGATGGTGTGTAGATACGCTCCTCTGGACATCCTGAAGTACACATCTACATGCTATGAAGAAAGAAAACCTGTAGTAGCTTATTCCTGTGAGCATGTATTTTACTATCACCTGCTCTGCCCACCCTGGATCGCAGCTCCAGGAAGCACTGCAAACTCAGTGCATCGAATGCTCCGTTGCCATGGGTCGCATTCATCATTTCTGGACTCTGTAAAGGACACCCATGAAGTGAAAAAACTGCAAGAAAAAAAATTACGAACCAAAAGGAACACAGCAGGGGAAAAAAAGAAGCCACAACAATCACAGAAACAAAGCCGTAACATAAAATGAAAACGTGTCATGGTAGGCAAAAAAGACAGTCAAAAATGAAACGTTTGTGTTTAAATGTTTTTCATAACCAAAATGCCAATATTATCGAAAGAGTTTTTCAGGTGTAGCCATTATGCTATACACTTGGTCATGCTTTCCCACCCTAAATTAGTTTTACTGGTCTGTGGCTACCCTGCATAACCAGGCTTGTCAATACTGAGGCACAGTGGCAGAAATAGGTGAGTTTCTAGCAAGTGCGTGGTGAATTCACACCCACGACCCCTTCTATTCCATGAAGGATAAAAGAGAAGGTAGGCATGTATCTATGCACTACAGTAGCAAGAGGACACGTCAACATCTGTACCACTTAAGGATCAAGGATAACCACAACTGACTAACCTACCCACCACTTAAAACGTACTTACATGTTTCACTATACTAATTAAACACTAATCCCCTATGGGTCCCGGAGTAGTGCGCTACTCGCTGAAAAAGTGCTTTGACGCCTCGTCAGGGATATTAAGCGCTATGTAAATGCAGTTACAATACACTGTCATAGCCCCTTTAATGATATGTTTTCATTTATCAGTACAAAAAGTATGGGATTGAAAGAAGGACCAACCAAGGGTAGGAATCTAGCAAAGCCCATACAATCCCTCGTACATGAAAATGCAAACCAAAGAAGCATTAGCATGTGTGACCAAGACATTCAGCCAAACTTCAGGCAGCAGAATACCATTATATTTTTATTTCAAAAGCTTTAAATGTATAGATGCCGTTCCTAAAAGGCTTGTGGAGAACAAAATTGCTTAAGATCAGATACCTTACTTAAATGAAAGTAAATTAAAGTAGTGCTGTTGCCTGTGGAAAATGGGTACTTTACAGACATTCATTTATTAACTTCCAATGTGCGAGAAAGTAACAGAACAAGCACTGGCGTTGCCAATAGGTCTCGCAGTAGGAAAGTTGGAGCTATTACAATTGCAAATAGCAATGCCTTTTATTTTTGTTTTCATTTTAAAAACATAAAGGGCTTTGTCATTTGCAAAACCAATAGCTCCAACTTTCCTACTGAGAGACCTATTGTGCACTGCACAGTGTGGGTGAAAGTGGCACTGCGTGTGTGTGTGAGTGGCTTTGAGTGAGTGGCGTTGCGTGGGGGTGAGTGGCGTTGCGTGGGGGTGAGTGGCGTTGCGTGGGGGTGAGTGGCGTTGCGTGGGTGGCGTTGCGTGCGTGGGTGGCGTTGCGTGCGTGGCGTTGCGTGGGTAAAAGTGGCACTGCGCGTGTGTGAGTGGCGTGTGTGAGTGGATTTGCGTGGGTGAGTGGCGTTGCGTGCGTGAGTGGCGTTGCGTGCGTGAGTGGCGTTGCGTGAGTGGCGTTGCGTGCGTGAGTGGCGTTGCATGCGTGAGTGGCGTTGCGTGCGTGAGTGGCGTTGCGTGCGTGAGTGGCGTTGCGTGCGTGAGTGGCGTTGCGTGCGTGAGTGGCGTTGCGTGGGTAAAAGTGGCACTGCGCGTGTGTGAGTGGCGTTGTGTGTGAGTGGATTTGCGTGGGTGAGTGGCGTTGCGTGGGTGAGTGGCGTTGCGTGGGTGAGTGGCGTTGCGTGGGTGAGTGGCGTTGCGTGGGTGAGTGGCGTTGCGTGGGTGATAGTGGGCTTGCGTGGGTGATAGTGGGCTTGCGTGGGTGATAGTGGGCTTGCGTGGGTGATAGTGGGCTTGCGTGGGTGATAGTGGGCTTGCGTGCGTGTGAGTGGCGTTGCGTGTCTGAAAGTGTTGCTGTGTGGGTGAAAGTGGCAGAGAGCCTTTGATGTGGCCTGGCGCAGGAGAAATGCTGCTGCTGCTAATTAAATATAAAAAGTGTTTAGGGACTCACGGCTGCCGAGAGTAACAAGGCAGTGCTGGGAGGGGGGCTGCACACCAACTGAAGTGCTCTGGTTGCACGGCCTGTAGCCGGCCGTGTGAAGTGATAAGCCTTTGAAGTACACAGGCATGCTGTGACGGAGGTGTGAGAGGTCTGGCAGGGAACAGATGGCCTGGCTGTGAAGCAGGGGTCGGGGCAGCGCTGGGGAAGCCTGTGGGAGGGTGATTGATGCCTTTGATGTGGGGAGGGAGGAGAGCCTTTTGTGAGCCTGCAGGAGAAATGCTGCCGATGCGCGTGCATGTTTAATCACGTGATTCACGTGAACTTAACCGCGGCTGAAAGCCCGTGGTTTGAAGTGGATTTTGCAGACTTGAATTCTCCCCATTTCCCATTCCTGCGGAATGGTAAAGGCGAGACCTAAAAATTACTGAGTGCTTATTATTACTTTTATAAACTCCTCAGGTATGCAGCTTTTATGGTTTAAAACCAATACCATGAAACCCTACTTGGCGATATACTTCACTAACTTTGCAAGACATCTGGCACATTTGCTTGACAAGAACCACTGAGAGAGTTGGAAAGTGAAAGGCTGTCCTGTTTTTCAGCCCTTCCCAGAGTCGTGTGGGCTTTTTCACGGGTTCTGGTTTCATGCTTTGTATTGTAACCTAGCAATTTCTACTAGTCGCTTCAGCTGTGCCAGCCAGCTCTCCTTAAAAACGAATTAATGCTGTCCCATGCAGCATAGAATGAATGCTGTCCCAAAACGCAAAACACACATGGGACTGTCACCTAAAAATCAATCAGGCCGCTCAAGTGCCATGAGGGGGGGAGGTCTAGAAAAATAAAGAATGGTCTGAACTCAAGTCATCACATCTTCTCACTTACAAAATGTGCCCCCAACGACCAGTGAATGTTCTTCCGATGGTTGTAAGTGGAGTCAACTAGATTTCTTCTAAATATTAAATCCTTGTATTTTATTCATACCCAAAGCTTTGTACTAGATGCAGTCTTTCATATGATCCATACACACATTTTTGATAAACTATTTGTAATAGGTTATGCAGGTAATTTTACACCTCTCCGTACTGAAAAACTCCTTCCAGGTTTGCCAATTTAAAATAGCATTACTAATCCAGTTTTTAAACTAGAAAATAAAACTGTTGCATTTGAGTGGGCTACCGGGGTATACAAATAGAGAAAAAAACACTGCAAGAAAGAGGGCAGAACAAACAATCTTCCCAGAAGCAGGAGCCATGAGATAAGGGGCTATTAAGCACTTTCTGAATTCCACTGAAAACAGGTCTTGGCAACAACTTTTATCTGCACGAATCGTGCTTACCTCAGCGCTCTGCCTTCCATTTCTTCACCCGGTCCCTCCCCCTCTCTTCCCCCCCCCCCTCCTAAAACAAAACTGCAAAGAAGTCCAGACCACGCAAGGCTATTCTCTATGGCTTGAAAAGAAATAACCATGTTAGCGAGGACTTGAAACTTTTGATGTGACTCGTGCTAAATGAACAATCAAAGCTTATAGCACGAATGCTAGCACATAAAGCAATGTGCAGGCTCCACATCAATGTGTTTCGGTACTCGATACCAAAGATCAGACTCCAAGATCAAGCTTCCTTCATCCAAGTAAGAGCATTTTGGGGTAGATCACTTCACAATGAACAAGCATTGGAAATGCAATAGGTCTCGCATTAGAAAAGTTGGAGCTATTGGTTTTGTAAATGACTTTTTTTTGTTCATGTGTTGGTCTTGAAAATAGCAAAATGAATAGCTTTGTCATTTACAATGCCAATAGTTTTAACTTTTCGCAAACGTGACACCTATAGCATTTGTAATGTAATATGTGTTGTATTTACATGACTATAAAAAGAAACAGGCTTGTAAATGCAAACGTTCAGTTTAGTGAAAATGCACTGCATCCTTACAGCGTTTTCCACTGGGGAGCATTTACCCAGGTAAACACAGAAACACAATAAGTTTCAGAAAAAAGCAGTCTATGGTTCTTAAACTCCACGATCCTTGCATGCTGCTTTAGTTCCGGAGGCTCAATGTGACCAGTGTTCCACAAAAACACTGCTCCAGCTGGAAACAGCATGCAATTGTTCAACATTAACCCCTTCGATGCTGATGACGAGCTCAGCTCGTCATCACCCACGGGTGGCGTGTGCTGATGACGAGCTGAGCTCGTCATGTATCGCGGTAATTTAAAAATTGTCGCACAGCGCAAAAATCGCCGCAGCAGCGATGCGGTTAAAACTGTCATGATCCCGAACTGCAGATTATGTGATAAAAACAACACTTGCCGACGGAGCAATATGGTGAACGCTGAAAAACAGAGGTGGAAGAAGCCACGTTTGTACCGCTATAAGACAAAAAAAATGTTTGCTTGAGCAATTGATGCCAGCGTTTTGTGTTCAAGCCCAGTAGGTGCAAATAATTAAACTTTCAAGCCTTATCCACAACAAAACTTAAGATGCTACGCTGTCAAAAAGACATAAAAGTCAGCAGCTTAAAAAATATATTGGCGTCTACGCGAGCCATTGCCTAATTAAGAACCTAAAACACAGCAAAGCTTTGTTGGTAATGTCTTGCTTCATTCGGTTTTTGGCTACGAGGAGCACAGTGCACAAATGCTGGGACCACTCGGGTCCGATCCAAGTAGATAAGGTAAACAAAAGCTCCAGAGGTCGTTCACACAGCATTGGAGGGGGGTGGGACAGCAGAGAGAGTGGGGTATGACGTTATGCCCCAAGGCGAAGGATCCATGCTGTTATTTCTAAATGAGTCGGCTCTTGTACTGTGCGCTTAACCGCCCCCTATCTCAGGAGCGGTGCTGCAGCTGTAGTGTACCGCTTTTGTGCCTACCCGATGCAGTGTAGGAATGGCTGTTTGGTGCCGGAGTGGGCTGAAAGTCTGCACAGTGGAGTTTTAATGTCTAGTATGTTAGCTATGGCGTATTGAAGAGACTGAGAAAATCAGTAGTGAGTGGAGACCCCTCCAAAAAAGATACAGCGGCGTTCTTTAATGCCACAGGACTTCAACCACACTACCTACAGTTCCAGCAGTCCACGGTGCTGATGTGCTGTTCCATGTGACATTATTGCAACACAACCATCACCCACCAGACATTTAAGATGCAGCTCTGACATTTTTAATGCTACGGGACTTCAGCCACACCAACCTACAGCACTAACAGTCCAAGGCGCTGCTGTGCAGATCCACACTAGAGTAATGCAACTAAATCAATAGCCAGGGCCACTGGAATTATGCGGCATGCGAGGGACAAATTATGTGATAGGGTTGAGTAAATTATGCGGCAAGAAAAGGCAAATGCAGAGGGAAATATATTGTTCTATTACAGGGCTTTCAGTTATCCAAATGCATTCTGAGATTTGTAGTATTAGTGCCATAGATGGATGAAAGGCGGCCCCTCACCTCACTTTGACAAAGACAGTATTGATTTCTGCAACTCCACCCTGAAAACTCTATCGCAGCTTCTGGTGAAACAGCGGTTCTGAAGTAGCGGACCACACAAGTTCGGGAAAGTGAAGCCAGGACAGAGGGGCAACAGAGTTACTGAAGGAAACCAATTCTATGAAAAAAAGAAGATGGGTGCTCCCGACACATGTCAAGTGTGAGTGTCTGCTGTAGGTATCCCCTTCCCCCACCACAGCATGTGCATGAGGAGGCAGATGGGGGCGTGGGCGTTAAAGAGGAGCTGCATTTATTATCGTGTTAACAGCACTGACTGTGGTGGGAACGCTGAACACCACACCCCCACCAAAGGAATCCATGATCATTTTAAAACAAGGAGGAAGAAAGTGGCGAGGCATCTAATACAAAGCAGCAAAGGGCGAGGAGACAGGCACTCCTCTGAAGGAATGCAACTTTAAGTAACATTAAACAGCAAAGATGCAAGTGCTTGCACCACACGCCATAGCTCCTAAACCATTCACTTCTTATTTTGATTCTTTCCCAATATTTCACACTACAAAAAGGTGGTGTGTTTTTTTTTGTCCTGAAGCCGAGTGGGCCGGGGGCTGCTTTGCAGGTGGCTGTGAGGACCTTCAGCTCTTTACCTTCCTGCCAGGACCTGAGATCACAGGACCAGGGTTAACGAACTCATGAGGGAGGAAATGAGAGAACGGTATAGTGCTGGCAGCGGAACACACCATCTCGGGCGCAGAATGCAATGTTATAAATATTGCAATTATTTAAATGTCGCATATAATTGCACTATGTTTTAAATGACCCGTGACAATTGCACATAGAAATTTACACGAACACATGCAGAAATTGTGAGGATATTTCTGTCTACTGTTTACTACTGTACAAGTGTCTTTGTCATGAGTACAACCCTGTGCCCCATGTGCATGCACATATATGTTTTGTGCGCCTGGCCCTATACCACTGAAGTTATTATCTTAACTCACAAGTACAGCTAAGGTTTAACACAGCAGACTACGCTCACAATTAAATAAATGAACATAGCACGGCTGCTAAAGTTAGCGGACCGCGAGGACGAATAATGAAACAAGACGGAGGGCATTGCTGTGGGGAGGGGGGGGGGGGGGGGAGAAATGAGACCCGGCCGCAGCAGGGGGCGGAGCGGGGAGAGCGGCGATGAGGGTGAGACACAGCCTGGCGGCTGTGAATAGTGTGAAGCAGCAGGGGCCTTTGAAGTGAAGCTAAGCTTCTCTTCAAAGGTGTCGGAGGAGTGCGGCTGAGGCAGAGCGCACGCTGGGGGAAGCTTGTGGGGCGGAGCGGGAAGAGCTGCTGGGGAACAGATGGCTGGCGATTTGATGCTGTGCACGCGCATTTTAGGTCAATGCGCTTGCGCATTGACCTAAAAGCGCACGGACACAGCATCAAATCGGCAGTCTAGTTAAACCTCTGTTTAAGCCCCTATAGCCTCGCTCCGCTCAATGCCCATGCACATTGAGAGGCGAGACCTAAAAGCTGTACCCTCTAGAACTCGCTCACTCTCCTTTACACAGATAATTAGGCTTAATGAAGTAATGGAAAGCTCTGAATACCCATTTATCTCTCCTTTTAATCCAATGGTCCTCAATGCCTCCTTGCATACAACATACAACTTCGTCCAATTTTAAGAGACTGAGAACATCAAGCACACTATATAAATACAATAAAATTAGAAGAAAATGATCACACAGTTCCATCAACCGGAAGCGGAGACATCCTGATGTAACGACGCTGCAAAGCCCTTCTGTGCCGTTTTCAATCCAATTACAATAACATCTCTTGTAATTTTCAGCACTTTGAAGATGCAGGTTGATATGCAACGTTGACGTATACTCATCACTTAGCTACGTGAACCCAGCAAGGGCTCTGAACCAGTGGTTGGGATTTAGCGAGAATAAACACTGATCAAGGATTTCTTTCGGTCCAATTTTAAAACCATTGCTACTAGATTAACTTAGTATCTTCCTGCCAGTAGCCTAGTTTTAAAGTTGTCTGGGTTACAAAGGCCAAATAATAACAGTTAGCTGGATTCTCTTCACCACCCAGTGTCTGCCATCAAACTGTCAAACATACAATGCGGACGTACTACTTAAAAAGTCAATGGTTCCTCATAATATGAAGTTGCCAGGAGTACCTTCAGGCAGCTCGGTGATCTCCATTCATAAGCCTCACATTGAGAAAGCAAGCAAACTCAAATATTACTTCTGCTGTTAAAACGTCTGAATAAAAATGCAAAACAGGTATGATGGAATACATGAAATATTCTCAGACGCCAGTTATTACTTGGGCCGCATCTCAATCAATCTTTTTTCTGCACACCATGCCACCTCAGTTTGGACCCAGACATATGCGTATCAGTCAAGACTTTGCTCCAATAGTAACAGTCCAACCTGAACTGCTAAGCTGGGTTCTCCCTGAACCGGAACAAAAGCAACCCAGGACCGGTTTTGCCCTAGTCTGAAGCAGACAAAGACAATATTAAGAAAATGACCATTTATGCAGTACTAAATGGATGGTATATTGGCACTTTTATTGTCCTTTACCCAACCTGATGTCACCCTTTTTTATCAACCTTAAAAGTAGGAAAGACTGAAGGGGCCCCATTGGGATCTGAATCCTTGATCTGCAGGCTACACCAGGTTAATTAATTGCCCATATAAACATTTCAATTTACAGCTTGCATGAAGCATTTTCCAATAGGTAGATATGAACCCCTTGGGAGCAGCTACAATCCATGAGTTATGGTCTCTGCAGTTTACCCATCACTGTGAATGTGCTACCCATCACTGTGAATGTGCTCACAGAGAAGTTTCCCACAGGAGAGTGCAACTCTACTGCCGGTCATTCACTTGTTTGTCAACAAGTTACTATCCATGGCGCTTGTAATGTTTTGGCGCCTAATTTGGCAGGTTAATTAAAAGTTCCAGTTCCTGCAATTATTTATTTCTTTACTGTACTTTCAAATGGAAGCTAGCTCATGCTTAATAATCAAGACTGTAGCAGTATGTGGGCAGAAGTCCCATATATTTGGTCACTTCCCAGTTAGTCACTTGTTGCAACAACATCCTGTTTCCTCCTCCACACGAGTTGTATATAGCTCACTGTGGCCTCCATTCCAACTTTGAAAGCAAATTCCAATAAGCCAAGCTGACTCAAAGCATTATTGTTCCAAAAAGAAGTGGCTTATATCTGCCCCCGAAACCTTTGAACTGTAGGTGGCTAGCACATTTTATTAAACTTGTAAGCTCTGGCCTCGTCACTTCTTTCCAAACTATCTTTAGACTAATTCCGGCTTTCATACACTATTTTTCCAGCGTGTTCGGTGGGTTCCCAGTGCTCCTGTTCCTCATTTTCAGCATTCTCACACAGTATTACTCCTGTTCCGTAATAGATATTCCTTCTGCGGCCGCCCCGGACATGGCATCACTCCAGCACTACTGTGAGTACATGCTTCAGCTCTTTGACAGGATTCCTCTGCAGACACTGGATGTGGAGTTCTGTTTAACTTTCCGCCATGCATACTTCACCTGTGTGCAACCTGTATTTTATTACATCTGGTGCTCCTTTCAATGTGCACTAAAGACGTGGGCTGCCCTGGATCTCCAACTGCTGAGGAGTCCCTTGGTGGCCCATTGCCAGGACTCTTTTTGGGGTTTGAGTCCTTTACAAAATTTGAGTCTGGAGCAAAAGGCCAACAGGAGTTCCTGTGCATCAGCACAGCGATTGCTAGATCAGAGTTTCGTTGAAGTTAATGCAGGTTGCCCGGTGACAGTTTCTGCATCTGTTGGCACTGAGGGTCATGTCTGTTTGTAGGAACTGATGAACTGGGCCGCAGACTTAACCACCTACATGGTCCAATCCCATCATGGAGTCCTTTTCTTCTACAATAGCCTATCACATACTGGATCCCTCCAGCACGCACAAATTGGATATTCCCCCCCCCCCCCTCCAAATTTCCATTTAATGAGTCCTCAAATAAGCTAAAATCTTGATGATGGCTTCGAGTTTGTTTCTATTCGGATTGCTATTACCACTTTATGTGCTGCCTTCCTGACCAAGGCGAGGGTGCCCTGTTCTGTACAGGGCCCATGTTAGTTTTCCCTAGGTTGCCTAACTGTGCCAGACACAGGCCGCATTAGCTTTGCACGTTACCATATTAACGTGTGCTTTTTTGCCACATTACATTTTCACACAGAACCTGCAGTTTTTTTCTCGCTCTGTTCTTTCCTGGGATTTAGTCTGGACAGCAGACAAGGCCAAACAATAATTTCCCTTGGTAATTTGTCTGGTCAGGCACTCGCACCTAAACAAAACAGAAATGCAGTTGTTGTTTATGAACATGTAAACCTAGTCATATAGGTATGCATGGCAATGTAACAGAGAGGGAGAGATAAATATTTAATGAGTGAAGAACACAACTGTATCTGAGATATAGAACGTCCGTATGTGTATGCTAATGTACGGGGTCCGCTGCTAAACCCAGAAATCATTGCTGTGTAATCAGTTTGTTCTGTAGAAGAGGGGTGTGGGGGAGGGGGGGGGCGGGGGTGATAGGCTAATCTTCTGATACGACAGGGCTTTTCATAATATACGGTTTATTGACAATGCTGACAGTATTTTTACTAGGCGGTTTTCCCGATTGTGGCATGTGTACTGCATTCTAGAGCACAATAGTTTGAATAAACATTTCAAACTTCCTTTGTGTCTCTTTAATATCTTATTAGACAAGTAAGAGTGTGTGAGGGAAAGGGGGTGTCCTGTCATCACAATCCCAGAGAGGGTCGAAAGTGCTGTGTTCTGGGGTGTCAATCCCTTGTCTCTCTGGATAGGAGTAAGAGGGCAAGTGAGACAATATAGCTAGGCAAACTCTTGCTCATGGTGCTGAGGTGGTATGGTGATGCAGTCCCAATCTACTAATGGACTTTGGTCCCAAGCATAGTTCGGTTTCTGAGCAGAATCGCGGCAACAACATTATGAGCTGGTTCACTGAATTTGCATTACAAAAAGATCTTAAATGGATGCACACATTTTCAGGCTGGCAAGAGAAAAGATGGCCACAGAAATAATAAAATGGTGTTACGAATGATGACGCTGAATACTACTTAAACCTCTCAAGTGTAGGCAGAAAGAGTAATGATGGATGGAACCCAAGGCTCCCCCTTTGCATTTATCTTTGCTAAAACAATAAGGGCACTAAAAGGGTTATTAAAGCCCTGAGGTTTATATGTAGGCAACAACATTCTACAATAAAAAGCATTTGTGTGGGGGAAATGGATGAGTATTTTACTACTGATAGGGAATTATACTGTATAAAACTAAAGTAACAGGACAAAATAGTTATTTATGCTTGTCATTACCCACTCTACACTTACTGTGTGCTTACGACAAACTTGAACCTGAAGCTAAGCAACTGAGAAAAACTAGAATTAGCTCAATATTCTGTTGACTTCTATTCGGAGCTAATGCTAAAGGGGTGCAAATTGTGGCTGCATGACTTTTAATCCCACTAAATACTTCTACTTTTCGACAGGAGTCATACCAAACTTACAAGTATTTAGGTAAAAAAAAAAAAAAGCAAAAAGAAGAAAAGCTCTATGTAAACGAGCACACTATGACCCTAATGTACTGCATATCATTGAGATGGGGCATTATGACACCCAATTTATGATCTTGCACTTACTCGTTGTAGTGACACCAATGTGTGTGAATACATATGTAGTACTTGTGCCATAGCAGTTTGCTGCATGTTAGTCCATGATGAAAGAATACCTTTATTTTTAAATGGCATGCAATACTGGTATTCACACTATATAGACGTACTTTCAAACTCAGTAGAAAAGGACACTGAAATTCAGGGAAATAGCGTTTTGGCCAAAATGGTCAAGTTTGCAGTGGCGGCAACTATGAACAGGGGTGGCTAATAAACAAAAACTTCACTTGTATTGGGATGCCGCCTCATTCTCTTCCTTACTCCAAGTACTGAAGCACACAGGCCCCCAGAATCCCCTAGCCAATCACGACGCTGCTGTCACCAGCATGACGATTCAAAAAGGGGGTGGTGATGAACAGAGTGTCTGAATTAAGCAGACCACTCTTACCCAGTCAAGAGATCAGGGCTTGATCCATCACCGTTATTTAGCCCACTGCATCACCCCAGTTCAGAACCTGGCTATATGCAAATTAGTCTGACCCAGTGCCTCATGGGAACAGGGCAGACCAAACCACCAAGCCAATTCTTCACCGGAAAGGAGACAAGCTTAAAACGATGATGGATCAAGCCCTGATCTTTGGACTGTGTAGGAGTGTTCTGCTTAATTCAGATACTCTGTCCATCATCCCCTTTTCCGAATCATTTTGTCCACCATAAGCGTGGAAGGGTATACTCCGATGTGAGTCCCTTGCTCACTGCACCATCAGGATTCAAGCAAGCCGGGCCGAAGACGGCTGAAATGCCAGAAACCGGTCCCCGAAAGCTTGTTTCCTTCCCAGTATAAGAATTGGCTTGGTAGTTTGGTCTGCCCTATTCCCATGATGCACTGGGCCAGGGACAGACTAATTTGCATGTAGCCAGGTTCTGAGCTGGGATGGTGCAGTGAGCTATAAAACGGTGATGGATCAAGCCCTGATCTTTGGACTGGGTAGGAGTGTTCTGCTTAATTCCGATACTCTGTCCATCACCACCCCCTTTTCTGAGTCACCAGCATGACAGCAACATTGTTACTGGCGATGCGATGAGGTTCGGCACTTAGGCAGGGAGTGGGAGGTTGTAAATGTGCTCCACCCAGCCTTGCAATATAGCCGGGTGACGAACATATTAAGTGCAAAAGACTGGCCAGCGCAAGACGGCCAGCCAAACTGGCATGCGCACTTAGAAAGTGCACCAACCACTCCACCTGCCCTGGACAGATTAGCCCTGCCCCTAAAATTAACGAACCGAGCCAGTGCGGAAAAATAAAGTGATAACATTTTTACTTTTTTCCGCTGCTCAGAAGCAGTGGGGCGACGCTCCTCTAACTAAGCGAAGGAGCCACTGCAAGTTTGTAAGATAGTCTCAGACCTAAGATGTTGAGGCTTCATGTACAAACATATCGACCCACAAGCCCAAGTCAATTTAAGAGTCAATCATAAAACGTAATTTTTTAAGGGAAGGTAATACAATTTGGATCCACCACAATATCTAAAGAGAAAATATCAGCATTGGTGTAGCTTTCATCTGGATCTAAGAAAATCGTTGAGGACAGTTAAACATTTTTTCTCTAAATATGGAATTTAAGGGAAGACATGCTATTATCTCAGTTATGGGAAGAATTACCCCACATCATGCTTTACAAACAGAACAAATGGAACTGCAGCCCTACATATCTAGTATACAAGCTCACCATCTTTGATGGCTCTCTGCACCCCTGCAGTCAGGGCATAAACTACAGACTAAGTGAAATGAAAAAAGAAAAAAACTCACAAGGCAGCCGACCTTTTCCATCTATGTACCCATGACATGGAACAACATCACAAAGGACAGCACCAACGTTGATCCAATTTATTAAAGATCTGTACAGCCATCTCTTTTAAGAACACTACATCACAATGCATTAACAGGCCACAAAAAAAATCATACAAATGTTACAAGGCCGGCAAGTCTAGCGACATGAATAACCTACTTGTCCCAACTGTAATGTGCTTGACCCATAAACTGGTCTCAAACAGAGTGATCCTTGGCAAATATTTAATTTCACTACGTGGCTTTTTTCTTCAATTATCACACAATAGAGAACACCTTCATATGTGAGCTCAGCATGTCTACTATACAAAAAAATAACTTATTTTATTTAATAGACTAAACATTTGCTCTATGTAGAATAAGAATCTAGACCATATTTAGGGTACACAAGACCCCTGATTTGCCTCTTAGTTCACTAACAGAATTGTCATCAGTGCAAGGGCAGGAATGTTTCTCAGATAATGTTTTTAAAAAAAGTATTACTAAAGGATAATGTGGTAGCATAGTGGCATTTACAACAGCACGTTGCCAGTTGAAATGGCCACAGACTCCCCAACATGCAGTTTTACTGATCAAACTAAATAGCGTAAAACTAATAACGTAAAGAAATTGGGTTTCAACAAAAATTTCACCAAGTTAAAAAAAAAATCTGATTTGTTTTAATCCTATTGAAATATACGGTTCCATCACACATTTCAAAAATATGTGCTTTCCCAACTACTGAAATATATTTTAAATTATTTCTATAATTAAATGTATAAGGCATTTAAATAGTGTCAGAACTTTTTTTATATCTTACAGCTTTTCTTGCATAATTCCTGTACACCAACATGATTGTTAGACACTTCACTTTACAAAATTCTCTAACTTTGTAGAAAAAGAAAGGAAAGTAAACGCTAATCTCCAGGATAAACTAAACATCAATTTGTACGAAGATATAAAAGGACATTGGACCTCAGTCTTTGAACACACAGCAAATGTGATAAGATAAAAAGATTTAAAGGCATTTTTACTACTCATTCGCATTTGTAAGGAACAGAACACCTGTTCTTTCCAGCTCTCTCCCCGGAATGAGCCAGTACGCCGTAAAAATGGGAAACATCATTAACAACGAAGGCATTACTACGCGTAACGTTTACAACGAGGCACTTACCATGTAAACGTCTTTTCAACGCGTATGCCTACAACGATCGTCTTTACCACAAAAAAAAAACCCGTAGGATTAAAGAAAAGGGGGTTGGCGGGGGTCTCCCCCCCATAAAAAAAACGATCCCGCCGTGCCGAAGAAATCAGCGTTGTAAGAGAGGAAGCGGAATAAACTTCCGCTTCCTCTTTACGACGTAAGAGCGACGTGGTAAAGATGAGGGGGAAACGAATTCTGTAGTAACGCATGCGTGGAAAAGGCATGCGTTGCAACGGAATTCGTGGTAACTACATATAACCCGTAAAAAGAGCTCAACCTGATAAAATTCGACTCGCTGAGTAAATTTCTCAAGGCCCGATTAAGCATCGGCAACCCAGCTACCTATTCTATCACTCACTGACTTGATGAATGTGGTTTTTCTTTTCATGCTAGACTGTACATTTGTACTATGTCAACCCTCTTGGAGGGTAACTAACTTAATCAATGCATTTTTTCAGAAATGAAGTTCACAGCAGTAGAGTAGATCACTGGTGATGAAATGGTTCCATGGATTCACATTATGACTTACTGTAACTTCACCATATTTATTACTTTAGGCACTTGACTAAACATAATATTTGGTTATGTGCTAAACAAAGGTCTAGAAACCCAGGTACCCAAGGTCAGTAATGTATCCAACAGAACTCAAGCAGTGGTAAGGATGCATTTACAGGTATTTGAAGAGTCAAGCAGCAAGCATGTTTACGTCTGGTCAAAAACTCTTCAGACATCAGTGCGCCAGTAGTTTTACAATATTAGGAAAACTGCACAAAATAAGTTCATTTTCAAAATTATGGGAGGTGTGGTCCATTTAAAAAGAAGTTTACAAAAGCATTTCAAACACTTTTATCTGTACATTAGTAATGTGGAAGCTACACCACCCAACGTGAAGCCTTGATATTCCCTAAACAACATACATGCCAAGTAAGAAATCAGGGACAGCAGGCATATCATCGATATTAAGGCGACATGCAACACAAATTTGAGAACAGAGAAGGTCAATAGGCAAGGATAACTGGGGAGAGGAAAGCTCCAAAACAAGGATTTGTGGGTTACAGAAAAAAGAGCAACCAGAAGACGTTGAGGGGGCAGGTTGATTCAGATACAATACAGGGAAATTACATGAAACAAGGCACTCAAGAATGGAGAAGTAGTGCGGAGAGGGCAGATCAGACTCCAGTGCTAGGAGACTGTGCAACAAGCCAGAGAGCAATCGGGCCTAACTTAGTATAGGAAATGACACCAAACCCAAAAATTAAAAGTCGCCGACATTATGTACATTTGGACAAACACCCAGGTCTTAGGGAATTACACAATATGTACACTGTTAGTTATAGAGACCTTCAGGAACTGGAGAAATGATCGAAAATACACTAACAGCTCACATTGCTTAGGAGAAGGGTAATAAGACTTGAACATCCCACTAAGAGAAACACTTCACCATACGCAGTACGACTTCCACGCTTATTCGAACTAGGGGAAGGTATTTTGGCCCCTTTTTGTTGACAGACAAGACAAACTGCACATGACTAAAGCGGCAGATAGTGAGATATGCCAGAAACGTGTAAGAAAACGAAATAAAACAAGTTTCACTAAACCCATTCTCCTAACACGTACAATGGTCAAACCAACACAAAACACCTTTATGTGTTTAGTTGTAAGAAGGAAAAAAGCTACAAAAATAGAAGGACTACTGTAAAGTAGAAGGACTACTGTTTTGTTTACCACAGACTTCGACTCAGTGAAACCAAACATCCTGCCTGAATCTGGGTGAGCATCCAGAATAAGAAACATTCATTCTTTTAATTCACAACACATGGGAATGCTATTGATGCCCAATAAATAAAAATAGTGACTATCAGGCTTTAAAAAAAAATTACTAAACACATACATTACAACTTGTTTGTACATGCATGCATTTGGACACTGATTAAGTGTATCATGTAGAGAAAGGCTTGATCATAAAGCACTGGAAAAAAATGACATTACAAGCTTACTCTGTAACCGAGGCGACTGCAGAATACAATTTTAAGATTTTCAGTGTTTTTTTTATTTTTTTTAATATTTATATCCCTTAACGTGTTAACGTGGGCATACCTATCTGCAATGGATCAGAGTAGCAAGGATGAAATGTGAATTTCTTTGCCAACACCATCACATTCCATTTAGATAATTGAAAGGCTGCTTTTTCATTTTATGGTGTATTGTATTTTTCTGCATGAGATAATAGATATCAGACAGAATGTCCTCTGTCATAGCTATCAATTACTGTGTACGTCGTTAATGACTATGGAGTTGCTGCAATACAAAAGATGCCGACTCGATTGCCTAGCTAGGACTACATCAAATCATGTAAATAAATAAAAACACTAAAGGTGTGAGATAGGTCAGGCTATTACAGTGATCGCTCACCCGTGACTGAGCATAGATGCTAGGAATTTGTGTCAACGATTGCTCTATAAAATAGAATTGCTCTTGTGCCTGAAAACTTTCCGTGTGGACTGTGACAGCTCTCTGTATGTTATGCGAGGAAAAGCACTCAATGACAACTCTGATTACCAGCTCATACAACTTTCCAAATTTTCTATGAAGCTACACTCGCCATCGGTAGACTACAGCGTCTGACAGTTCCCACACGCTAGCCAGTCTTTCAAGTGGCAGCTCGTCTTGCACCCCCTGCCCTAAAAGATGTTGCAGCACACGGTCAACTCTCATCCAGCTATCGTCACAAGCTTCCCACAATTCTTAAAGCAACAGATCCCAAACCTGTCCGCCATATTCGTTTGGGGGTGGCGGGTGGGAGGTAAGTGGGTATGACAAGCTCTTGACTTATGAATGCACCTACCACCCACACCTTTTCCTCCTCGCATCCAAACTGCTGCATTCTGCGAGGAACGCGTCCAAACCTAGCTCGTGATCTTTCCTCCTTATGAATGAACAGCAATTAACCGATCCCACCTCTGAGCTGCTGCAGGGCTCAACCCACCCCAGTTGCTCGTCTGAGTGACAGCACTCGCGCCTTGACCCTTCGCTGAGCAACAGTTCAGCTGCCCCATGCTTTGCCTGAGAAGATATAACGAGGTGAGAGCGCTGGGTACAATATGCAGGGAGGTGCTGCTACTTACACGGACCATCCGTGAATTCACTCTCATGTCGGTCGTCCGGAGCCGCTGTTTTAACGGGTATCATTTGACCATCATTTTAGCACTTCCGGGTCGCATAACAACCAATACCACGACTGAACATACTCTGAAGGTAGGGGAGGGGAGGGGGTCGTGTCGGAGTAGGCGGTACTGGTAGTGTGCAAGATGACCCACGATTGGAGCACTGTGGAGCACCTCAGCCAATCCTGGTGCCATCCATCTAGGAGCGACCTTTTAGGTGAGTTAGTCACGGGCTGCGTGGAGATAGCCATAACAAAGTAAGCTGAGTCTGGGTCGGTGCGAAAGCAGGAGGAGGCACACTGTATTTATTCCATGTATTAATCCATGCGTGACGCGTCCAAACAGATAAAACATTTAACCGTGATAACTCGAACGTTTCAGTATAAACGATCCAAGCGCGAGGGAAGGAGCAGCCAAAAGGGAAAGGGAAGGAGAAGGCAAAGTTAAATAATAAACAAGCATTTAATAATGCAACACTAATAGCTCGAATTTTTAGTAGTGGAGACCTATGGAGTGTAGTGTATTATGTATTATGAAAATAAAAGGTGATGTGTGAATATAGGCCATTGAGAATGGTAAACAGTACTGACCCCTGAACATGCCCAGCACACAATACCTGTAACACATTACCACAAACTAAACAAGCAGTTGTGTGGGAAAGGAGAGGGCGTGGTGGGTACAGCACAGGGAGATAAAGTGACAGAACTGGAAACAAAGCTTAATTTAATTTTATTTAAACCACATTAAAAAGAGCTACGACCTCGAAGCCGTGGTGTCAGGGGCGTAGGAGACACTAAAATTCTGGCGGGGATAGGGACAACCTTGTGGAATTTCCATTGACGCTATACAAATCACCGCCCGTTAAACAAATACTGTCGCATAGTTTTGAAGTGAAATATTGAGAAAAGCAGGCATGTAGTCACGGTTTGCATGTATGCTTTATTGTTATTTACATTCACATAGTAATCAGACCAAATGTTAAAAAAACATCTATATGAATCTTGCATCTTCATGCACCAAGCAAAAAAGGTCACTGACTTCGGGTGAGGGCATCATGTTTGTAAGTGCATTATGGTTTGAAAAGTACCTGCTGCTGCATTCCTGGTCTCCAGCAATTTTCAGGCAACAAAAAAAATGTGAAGATAACTTCGGTGATTAATGATCTTTATTGAGAGAGATCAGAGGTCTGACTACTGGAAGTTTTAACTCATGGTAAGGTAGCCACAATGTGTTAATATGCCTGCTGCAAAGAACGTGTACCAGGCAGATCACAAAATGCATACCATGTAAATAGGTCAGTGAGTTACTGCTTTTGTCTGAGATATTCTTTTGCTATTTGCAGTTTATAAGTTAAAATTCTAACATTGAACAGTGAGCTATTAACCGTGATCAAAGAGCTGCATGAAAGCTGCAAGGTATAGATTAGAACGTTATGATTTTTACCCAGTTTTTCATTATCCTAAGGTTTGGAAATTTGGTACATTAGGATGGAAATCAATTCTGATTATTAAAGAGAATCCCCAACCATGGTATTATGTTTTAAATGCTGGGTTTGTGCTTCTCTAGTGTTGCAAATCCTTCTGTGCCCTGGGCACTCCCTAACTTTTTGCTGACTTGTACTGGGGGTACCTCACTCTGACTGACCCTGGCCTCTGACTAACCAGGCCCAGGGCCAGTGCTATGTTGAAAGAGACACTTACAAATACAGTAAAAACACCTACATACACTAGGGTGCACTATGGGTAGGGTACCTCCATGATTGCCATGACCTCTACTATAAGGCCC
Source organism: Lissotriton vulgaris (assembly GCF_964263255.1). Lineage (NCBI taxonomy): Eukaryota > Metazoa > Chordata > Amphibia > Caudata > Salamandridae > Lissotriton > Lissotriton vulgaris. Next base: position 1,829,871,228 of record NC_141687.1, read on the forward strand.
TAGTACATAATAGGGTATGGGAATTGAACTACCTTTAAGTCCCTAGTATATATTAGGGCATAGTGGTTTAGAGGCCAGCATCCCTTCCTGCACTTGCGTGTGTGCACTGCTGTAGCCTGAAGTCAGTTTAAAAGCAGGCCTGTGTTGGAGGACTGCTTTTAAATGCAAATTGTGCCCAATCTTGACTTTTGGGTTTGGGGCACTTACAAATTGATAACCTACAATGTTGTGGCATATTCGGTATCCCCAAGAGTTCCCCTAGGTGTCCCAGGGGTTAGAGGTCAGGTATCCACAAGGAGGACCCTTATAAAATGAGTGTTATATGCCCTGGGATCCTTATATAGTCAAAGGTATTGGAAACATTGGGCAGTTCATTTTTCCATTGCAGATCCCCAGCCCATAAGTTAACTGTTGTTGTACAAGCTTTATTCGAGATTATTTCTCATAAAAGCACATCATAAAATTGAACATTACAGAATAAAAAACATGACATTGAACAGATACAAATTCATAAAAGCAATCTGTGCAGCTCATACAATATCGACATGAAAAGATTTACAAGTAGTTTAAAATTTTTAAACAATTAAAAAGAAAAACCTGATTAACTGGTCCCCCCCAGAGATCGTCGCCTGATTGCCCAAGCCCACCCCAGGTATTTAGCTACCCCAGTAACTATCGATTCCTGAGTTCTTGTGCACAAAATTCTTAATGCCACTGCACTGTCCCGTGTCCCCAGGTTTTTGCATACAGGTGTAAGCCATACTCTCCTAGGTGATGAGTAGGCTTTACATACAAATAGAAAATGGCCTACACTCTCCACGGCTGTTTCACATACTGGGCATAACCTGTTAGTCAACCTCTGCCAACCTGCCGTTAGTTTTTTTAGGGGAATAGAGCCGGATCTTAGCTGGAAGACTAGCTTCCTATCCATTGGTACCGTAATAGTATCCCAGTAATTTTCTAGGATAGGACACATTTTTGTCTCCAGGAAGCGACCCGCCATCGAGTCAGACCTAGCGTCTTTCAGCAGATTGCCGCCCACCCAATCCCAATATTGTGATTTGAGGGCTTCCTTGCTTGGGAAGGCTTCTTCCACTGGGTTATTCCAAAGATTGGAAAACCCCAGGTTAATTAACATGACCCTAAGATTTTTAAGCCATTTTATCTTGTGGAAGTTGTCTTCCTTAATTATCCACAAGAAACCCTCTGCATATTGTCTAATCTCTGGAGTTGTCCAAAGACGTCTCCAGTAGAGAACAGGGCGCAGTCGCGCTCTATCGCTAATTGGGCGTCTACCCAACTCCAGGAACAATGGTATTAGGGGGGTGCTCTGTGGAAGGCCTGTAATCCCTCTGAGGAACTTGTTCTCAGATGTCTGTAGGGCCGCAAGATTATCCCAAGCCCATAACTCCGCACCATATAAGGTGGCACCTAAGACCTTTGCATCGTACACTATAAGTGCGGGTTTAATCGGTTTTGTCTTTGATTTCCGGTGTTCTCCCCTCAATGCACCTGAAAGCTGTTGGTGTTTTATGGCCACTTTTTCCAAATGATGCGACCAGCCAGGGCCCTTTGCTATCTGTACCCCTAAATATGTGAACTCATTAACAGTAATTAACCTGCTATTATTCAGGGTTACCTTGGGATAGATTTTACGGCGTGGGGTAAAGGCCATTAGTTTTGTTTTCCCCACATTTACTTCTAGGCCATGCCCTTTGCAAAAAGTGTCGAAAATATTTAATGCGCGTTGTAGCCCTGCAGGGGTTTTTGACAAGATCAGGGTATCGTCAGCGAACATCAGGATCGGGACCCTGACGTCCGCTAACGAAGGAGCGTCTACGCTTGCTTCCAACATTCGCTCGACAATCCCATTAATAAATAATGAGAAGAGTAAGGGAGCCATGGCACAGCCTTGTCGGACCCCCCTTTCCACGGGGAAGTCCGAAGTTGACTCGCCATTCCCACCCCACTGAACTCTTGCGAAATTGGATTCATGTAGACGCATAATTAGGGTGAGTAAATCAACAGGAATTCCCAGTTTTTGCAAGACCAACCATAGTTTAAACCTGGGGACTAAATCAAATGCCGCCCGTAGGTCGACAAACGCGACATACAGGCAGCCTCTTCCTAGTAAAACCGTCTTCCACCGCAGTATGGTAAAGCGGAAAACCTGGTCAATGGTGCTGGTTGCTCGCCTGAATCCAGCCTGGTATGGGGAAAGTGCGTTGTTGTCGTCGACCCAGTCCATAAGCTGGTTTGTAACCATTCTCCCCACTACTTTTTGCATGGTTGCAATTAGGCTTATGGGCCTATAGTTGGCAGGGAGTGAACGATCTCCCTTCTTGTGTATGGGAATAATAATTGCTCCTTTCCAAAGCTCGGGGACCACCCCCCCCTTGGCTAGGGCGTTTGCTACTAGGAAGATATACCTCACCCATCTCGTCATATCATACTTGAAGATATCCGGGGGTATCCCGTCTAACCCTGGTGCTCTCCCACATTTCACGGAACTAATCGCGATTTCTACTTCTTTGGGGGAGAACAAATTGTCAATAGCATAGACAGGCGTTATGCCCTCCCCTTCCCCGGGGTGCATGACTTCGGCATATTGTGGTCTGAAGTACTCAACCCAGGCATCTTCAGCTACATTATTGTCAGGCTTTGCCGGGCCACCTCCTCTACCCCACTTAATAATTTTCCAAAAGGTCCTAGAGTCCTTGTTACTAGAAGCCTCTTTTAACTCGGCCCAGTGGTCTTCATCCCATTTCCTTTTAGCTTGGAAAATGGCCAATTTGTACAATTTCCTTGTCTCTTTAATTGCAGCACTGTCCCTATTCCTAATAGCTTGTCCCAGTTCCAATCGTGCGGATCTACATTGGCGATTGAACCACCTTCCAACATCCTGGGTTTTCCTCCCTTTCTTATTCTTAGTCAAAAAACATGGTTTCAGGAGGGAGAATAACTTGTTGTGGATGTCTGTGATATCCCTAGCCCCTGGAGCTATGGGATCTACCGCCTCCATAGCGGAAATTGCGTTATCCACCTCACGGTTGATATAGGTCATAGTTTCCTCGTTGGCCAATACCCTTGGCCATTTTAACCTACGTTCGTCATTGCTCATGACTGGGATCTGATCATTCCTTAGGTGCAAGTTTCCTACTCCGACATTCCACCACCTATGGGTCACACAAAGGGGGTTATGATCACTTTCTACTCTAGGCTTAATAGCCATATCAATAACCCCCTGCCACAGCTGGAGACTGCATATTATATAATCAATTCTGCTCCTGCTGTTGCCGTTGTCAAAGGTGCAACTGCCCTCCTTGTCCCCTGGGGTTCTCCCATTCAGTGCTCTTAGACCATATTCCATACAAATAGCATTTAATAATAGGATGTCTTTTGTCCACCGTGGGACGGGGTTTAAACATAAAGATGGTACTCCCCAAAGATTGTCCTCATCCTTCCCTAAGGGATCATTTGTACAGTCTAAAGGTTCAAAAGTCCTGTTAAGATCCCCGGCTATTATTACCCTACTAACTTGGGACTTGGTCTCTAAGGAGACAGACAGCAGCTCCAGGGTGGAAGAATTGGTTGTATTACTGCCTCTTACATAAACGTTATACAGATCCATTGACGAACCCTTATCTGTGGAGATTCTTAGCAGTTGTAAATCGCTAGTTCCCAAGTTCAACATTTTAATAGAAATGTCCAAGTCCTGTTTTATCCATACAGTAAGGCCTCCCATAGGCCGACCCCTTCCGCCTTTGGATGCTGGTATGGAAAAGTTTAAATAATAACAACGAAAGAGGGGGTCACAAGCCCATGTTTCTTGGAAACAACAAACATCAAACCCACTGATGTATTCCACCCAAGATTGGGAGTCTAACTTACTACCCAACCCTGCAACATTCCAGGATAGAAGCGTACCAAAGCTAGGCTCAATCCCATCAGAATTGTTATTGTTGGAACACACTTGTGAAATCATTGGGGTTTCAATGTTGTTAGTGGCCTTCACAGGATCATCAATGGTGTCAACTACCATGTTAGCTGTTGATGTGGGTAATTTCACAGCACTGTCATTTATATTTTCCATCCCAGTTCCTCCCTCTACAACAAAACTCCCCTTCCCTGTGTAACCAACAGTTAAGGTTGTACCAACAGTACCCACATGATCTTCACAAGCCCCCTTAAACTCATTGATATTCTCTCCACTACTACTACACAGCTCTCTGATGATTTGTCAACATCCCCATCCTTGGTCCTGCCATCCAACATGGGGATTATAATTTGTGCATGTGGTATAGTTTTGAACAAGCAGTGGAGCTGGTGTGGGGGCGATTGGCCATGGTACAGTGGGGGGATTTATGGGTTCATTGAGCAGACTAGTCAGTACACTGGTTGGGCGGGGGTAAAAAAAGGTAAGATCTACAATTCCAATACATCCCTTGTTTGTACCCCATCCCTGCCTAGTTATCCATCCAGCCACCCTTGGATCTTGAAAGTTGACCACAATACAATCCCCACCCAGGCTTTTGGGTGTGTACCCTATCCAATCTATTCTCCTTACCCCTATGATTAACCCGTCGATGTCTCCTGGGAGAGATCGATTCTCCCTTAACCAGTGCATGATCTTATTTTTAAGCATCTGGAAGGTTTCTCTCTGCCCTTTAGGTAGCGGTGGAACATTTATAAGGACTGCTACATAGGGGAAGGAATCCGGAGTAAGATTCACTGGGGGTTTTCTGTGTGGTGGCTTTGTCAAGGGAGGTGGGATCGATTTGGAAACTGTAGGAACAGGGCGGAGTGCAGGTTTGTTCGACACCAACTGATTATTAGTTGGTTGGGTTGGTACTAAAACTTTACCCGCTGGAGGACATGTATTAGCCCCTTTCCCAACCACAGGATTGTTTGGAACTAACTGCTTATTGGATGCTTTTGTAGGTGCTGGAGCTTTACCCGCTGGGGGACATACAGTAGCCCCTAGACCAGCAACGGGAGATGGAATTTGTGACTGGAGTACCACAGACTGAGCTGGGTTTATAGTATTAGGCTGATGTTGAGCAGGGCCTGAATGTACCAAATCAGTTGGTTTGGGAGTTGAATTAACGGTGGTGTTACTTGACTTAGATAGTAATGGGGGGTTAGTTTGAGGCCTTCTTCCCTTGTCTTGGGTAACGAGGTTAGTATTGCCCTGGTGCTTAGTACTTACATCCACCTTAGCATTAACTTTGATCAAAGATTTCGTAGAAAAAAAGTTATCTAACGTTGCCTGCTCAAAGTGGTTTAATCTATCAGACAGCTTGGCAATTCGATCCTCTATCGGGGTAAGTACTAGTCTAAGTAACTTTTCTAGTTCAGGGAGCAGATTTGCAAGTGGTAACAACTTGTCGTTAGTTGGGGAGGCAGTCTCAGGACAAATATTCTCTCCATAGTCTGAGCTATCCAAAGGAACAACATTTACGTTCGGAACATTTTCTATGCTATGGTTTGCATCAATAACAGCCTTCCTAGTTTTGTGTAGCTTCCTATGCTTTTGTGGGGGTTTCGCCACAAATTTACATTTTCTCAATACGGCAGTCCTTTTCCTTTTAGACCCATGCTTGGGTTGAACCAAGATAGCCTGGGCACCAGAGTCAGGGAGCAATGTAGAATGGATATTATTCCCACTAGATTTCTTCAATTCAGTAACAATTTCCTTATTTGTTACTTTTGTGTGTGCTTCAGATTGTTCGTTGGCAACTGGAAGATTTACAGAAGATAGTGGTGTTACCAGAGCAGGATACGTTAAAGTTAGATGCTTGTCCGTGGAATTTTTAAGTAATTCAATGGATAGTCTGCGCTCTGCGCGCTTCTCGGCCAAGGATAACTCTTTGTCAATAAATAGAGATGAACGGTTAAAAAAGAATTTATCCAAAGGGCCAATTGCCAGTGGACCAGTCTCGACCGGTGGAGTAGTCGCACTGGCGCTGACAGTACTTGTTGAGGCAGACATAGCCCTGTTTCACACCAATAGGATACAGTATATCAGATATCACTTACTGTAGAAGGAACTGTGGGGCAATTATCAGAGGGATGGCCCAGCCCGGCCTCCTTCGGCCTCTGACGGCCACAGACGGTCCCGCCCTTGTCCCGGGCTTCTCCCGGCGCCCTCCCGCGCGCTCCCGCGCAGCGGGAACTATGATCGGTTTTATGCGCTGTTAATACCTATCATTGGTCGGTGGACAGGGGGGTGTGGCCAGCGGGGAGAGCAGCCAAGGTGTGTGGAATGGGCGCGCAGGGGCTCCTGGAGACTGGAGTCCCTGCCTGTGCTCGCAGCCCCGCCAGCTCTTCTGCCTGCCCGCTCCTCCGCTGATAGCTCCTCGCAGAGACAGCAGCCTTAGGTCTCAAGGCGCTGCGGGACCCGCGAAGCGGGTCCGGCGAGGTCGGGAAAGCCTTTGGAAATTGTAGACAAGAACAGGATTCCCTTCTGGAAGGTCGCTCACGTCCAGCCAGCGACTCAGTGACAAACGAGCAGTTCACAGGTGATCCACGGGTCTATGCGTGCAACCCGGTTTTCTAACCCAGAAGCGGGGGGCGTGGCCAGCGGGGAGAGCAGCCCAGGTGTGTGGAATGGGCGCGCAGGGGCTCCTGGAGACTGGAGTCCCTGCCTGTGCTCGCAGCCCCGCCGGCTCTTCTGCCTGCCCGCTCCTCCGCTGATAGCTCCTCGCAGAGACAGCAGCCTTAGGTCTCAAGGCGCTGCGGGACCCGCGAAGCGGGTCCGGCGAGGTCGGGAAAGCCTTTGGAAATTGTAGACAAGAACAGGATTCCCTTCTGGAAGGTCGCTCACGTCCAGCCAGCGACTCAGTGACAAACGAGCAGTTCACATTGCAAGAGGTTATTAATTAATAACTAGATGAAGGAAAGCCATACAAGTAATATTAAAGGACTCAGAAGAATGTTAATGATAAATGCAACAATGTGGTATTGTTGAATTTATTCTAAAATGTACAGACAAGAAGTTATAAGACTTTCTTGTCTGCAAGCCACAATTCAGCCCTCTAGTGCCCTGCCTTGATTTGTCAGAGGTCAGTGGATTGGACTGGCTGTTTGAAGAGGTGATAAATGACCCCTATAATTAGGAGGCCTGTCTGGGAGAAGAGGTTGCTGGGCATAGGAATGCCAGAGGCAGGGGGAGGGGTAGTAAACAACGCTCTTCGAGAGAAGGAGACAAACTGGAAACATCACTTTCCTTTCATTTACACCTCTCCCACAGCCGGATGGGGGGATTAAGGAGGAATTCCCAGATGTAGGGTGAGTGGACCTAGGTAGATGAAGCCATCCTGTAGGCTGGTTTAGTAAGTTCTGCTCCCTCTGCTGGAAAACCAGCCATGATGAATTTTAGAGAAATTGTGCTCTATTTGGGAAAATAATGCCACACTTTAGAGGATGTGGTCATACCCTGGAGCATTGCCCTGCACCTCATTGGACAGGAGTGTCCTCTTTCTTGACCCAGAGAAGTTGGAATAAGTATCTGAAAGGGACAAAGCCTCTCCGATGATGCTGCTTCAAACTTGGGAGAAGAAGGGTCCCTACTGAGGAGTTTGATTTGAACCAACCAGGCCCTGGACTGAAGATTGTGCCTGTGGCACAGTCTGGAATTACAGTCCTATAGCCTACCTTTCTTCAAAAGGACTAAAGAGTGGACTTCCTGCAAGCTGAAGGTTAACAGAGCACACCTGGACCACCAAGAATCCCCAGCCTGGAGAACTACTAGTGAATTTGAAGGGGGTTTGTCCAAGTGGATTGTGGTAACTGAAGTCCATTTCAAGGACCACCGTGGAGATTCCAGACACTTGGAGTAAGTTTTGAACACTTTGAGACCCTTTGGAAAACTTCAGGAAGAAGTTCCAGAGGTTTGGAGAAGTTTGGAGCAACTTTGGTAAAAAGCTCCATAAGTGGACCGACTCACTCTGGCCAGCCAAGCCGACAACCATCAACCATGAGTTGGCCTGCCGCCCAGGTTCCTCCCGCTGAAAAGCTCCAGGGGTCCTACTTCCAGAGTTTGATCAGGCATAGGCGGAAACCCAAGCTGGCAAACCCTCACCGAATCCGGCCTAGTGAAAAGCATTGAGGGACCTTGCAAGAAAAAGCTCTGCAAACATTTCTAATTCCGAACTTAGAAAAGGTGACCGAGGCCAACCATGAGAGCCAAGCCACCCACCATCAACTGTGTGCCAGCCTGCATCCCTAGCTCGTACCGCTGGAAAGCTCCAGAGGTTGGACTTCCATAAGTTTGACCGGGAGTTAGTTGCAAGGCAAGCCGGCTAACCCTCACTGAATCAGAGCTGGCTGAGAGCTTCGACGGACCCCGTGAAGAAAAGCTCCAGAAAAGTTTCTAAGTCAGAATGTAAAAACTTTGACCGAGACCTACCGCAAGGAGTAGCCCTGCAGGGCTTCATCGTGGTCGGCCTGAAACTTTGACTTTGAGCAGATCCAGCTTGACCAGATGTACCAAAAGGGGATATACGTTTCTATGTGCTATATCGTGCGAAATTATTAAAAAGTCATATTCCAGGTTCCCTACATTGGATTTTTTTCATTTTAAAGAGAAAAATATTTTGTATTTTTATAAACTGGATTTGGATTTTTATTGTGTATTGTGTTTTAATTATTTACTGAATTGGTGTTTTTAAATGCTTTACATACCTGCCCACAGCCAAGCTACCAAGAGTTGAGCATGAGAATAATTTTCGAAGACCGGTACAGAGCTATATATTGATGTAGTGTCCTTATTGCCAGGGACAGATATACATTTGCCCCTACTAATAACCCACTTTCCAACATCCAGACCAAGCACTCTTAAACAATACTGTCTACAAGTATGGATGACATGTGACTCGTACACCCTGTAGTTTTATTTAACATTTCCTTTACACAGATTTACACACCTATGATTGACTGCCTCTGTGTAGTGTGAATGATGTAAAGTGCTGACACCCTGCACTGGTATGACTGGTGCTATATAACTAATTAAATGCATCTGAGAGAGTGGTTATGGAGACTTGAGCTGCACTATTAAAGGGTGGTAGTGAGGGAATCTGTGGCGGAGCTGGGTTGTTGAATACCAAGGCTGTCTATCTGATTTCATCTCCTGCCTCCTTTATCCACCAACATACTCTCCCTCCACATTATCTCACTCTTCCAGGTTCATTCTCATCTTTGCTTTCTCCTTTTTCTCTGTTTTCCATATTTCCCTTCCTCCTTCTGCCAACAACTCTTGATACCTTTCTCTTGTTCGGTTTTACAGTCTGATGGTTTAAATAATGTACCAGTCTCTAACAAAGAATACAGTTACGCCTCACCTGCAGACACCAACTCAAATTAAGCATCATTAGCTTGCAGCCCACAAAGGAAATGCCAGAGTGGTTATTCTGGCCCTTTCTGCATTGTATATCCTCCCTGAAGAGCAGATACACCTTTTTCTCTCCTTTCTGCAAGACACAAGGATCCCAGCCTTCTCCGTTCCCTATGGAAGGGAGAAGTGTGTGTGGCGATCGATCTCTCCGACTTCCAGGGTACCGTCCGTCATTGTTATATGGCGGGCAGTAATGCAGTAATCAATGGTGGTGGGACTGTCAACGACGCGGTGATGTGGCAGTCCCACCACCATTATAATTACCCCCTAAGTTTAATGTGCATGCAAATCCAACATTACCAACCCCTGGTAAGTTGCACCACTAGTGTTGAAAAAGTCCAATGGAGGTACCAATGGACGAGGTGGACTGGCCTCAAGGGTCTTGTGACCTCAGTGACAGAGTCACTGTCGTTCTAGTGTGTGCTTCTTCGTACGCCTGCTCGCAAGACTGGAGGTGAACTGCATGGATTGTGGTGGACCGGCCTTCAAGGTTAACTCACACTTGCCACCGTTAGGGTCCACCTGCTGGTGCTAAGACACCAGGGCTTCTAAGGTCTATCGGGCCTTCTAAGGTGTAGCCTCGGAATGAGCTCTGTTAGGAGTGTGGTCTGGTGGACTGGTCATGAAGGCTAAAAATGGTGCTCCAGTTCCAAATTTGGCAGCTCTGGCCAGAGTGCCACATCCTCTCCCCCGCTGAACACCATACTGCCCCACTGGGAGAAACTGGCACTGCCTTCAGCTACAACCCAATTGTGCTGAGACTCAATTCAAATTATACATTGCACAAGAGTAAAATGCTGCCTGAAAAAATGTAACAACACCCTGTAAAAAGCAAATATTGAATGCAAGGATGAGCAAAGCATGTGAAATGTAAGCAGGAAAAACATGGTTACCTTAACAGTTTTAAACTCATTATTCAGAAATCAGTAAGTGGTTTTGCCTGAAAAGTTCAGGACTTGACTACAGGATCAGGAAGGGACCCGTTTCAATGTCCATTGCTTATATCCCTACAAAATGTAAGCAGTTTGGTTTAAAAAAGACCAAATCCCTCAACACAGAGCTGCGGTACACATTTTATAGGATAAAATAATTAAATCACTTGAAAACGCTCATATTAAACGTGTTCAACTCCACCCCTCAACCAGGTATTGCAGTCCCTTTATGAATGGTGCACTTCCCCACTCTGGGAAAACAATGTTGTTCAAAGAAAGAACATAAAAAAGAAAGTAGCGCTTCACTTGAAAACTCTGTAGAGCAGCGCTAACGTACATGGGTGTAAATAACAATCTGGCCTGTCTGCTGACCACTCTGTATTGCTTTATTTGGTTATTTTATTATTTTTCTTATTTTGATACTTTTTTCTCTCAGTCCCGAAGTTGTACTTTGGAATAGAACTCTGTCAGAAAATGAGGACATTTCCAGCCAAAGTGTTCTGCTCGTTTTTGGATCCATTTCAAGGGGGAACATTTAAAGAAAAGGAGAGGCAAGAGAGAGTATGTAACAGCTGTCTTTTGAAATCAGCACTTAAGGATAAGCACGACAGAGACAGAAAGAGATGGAGGAATAACGAGAGAGAGAGAGAAGGGGGGAGGAGAGAAGCTTCCAGAGGCAGAAAAGGAGAAGCGTCCTTTTCCTTGCCTTTTCTGGGCATGACGGAAAAGAGCTTTTTTTCCTTCTCTGCCCTTCCCAGACTGGCCAAGCCTTACTGCCGAATAACAAAGGGCAGAGGGAGAGGGGCCTCTTTGACTGCCGGCAGGTGAGGTCACAGGTCAAGTACAGGGCCATTAGGTAGAGCTTTCGCGCGCTAATGACCCTGCGAATAACAGAAGGGAGAGGGGAAATTCTTTTTTCCCCTCTTCCCTCCCACCCTTGTCCCCCGTGTCCCCCCCCACTCCAAAATCTAGGGGGATACGTCCCCCGCGTCCACCACACTTGCTACGCCCATGCGTGGTGTGTGCGACTTTGTTGAGATGTATAACAAAGCTAATTCTTATAGGTTCATGAGTTTTTAATAAAAATTATCTTACATCAGCAATTAAGTATAAACATCACTGCTGTTGCAGTGACTATTCGAAATGTGATAATTTCCTCATAGGCTTTATATAAAAGCAGACACCACCACCAGATAAATTAATTAACAGTTCCTACGGGTAAAGCACCATGAAATTTGCTATATAGTTTTATAGGTACTGGCGGGCTAACCAACTTTGTGATTATTTGGTGCTTTTATAGAACATTGAAATTAAGTGGCATTGTTCAGACACGTGACATCCATCGTGGTATACTGTGCTAAAAGATCTGTCACCACATAGTTTGATCAAAGGAATTTCATTAATTGACAGAAAACTCTGAATGCACTAGAAGACTAGCACACAGAAGCACGACAGGTGAGGCAGGGACGCTGACAGGTGAGGGATTCTGAAACCCATCCAGGGTGGCTGTAAGCAACCCAAGCTAGGGGAATTGAAAGTGATGCTTCATCCAGATGGTCATGTAGATGGGTTACATAAGGAATGACGTGTGCATTGTTTATTAATTTTACAAAACAGTGGCCCTTAATTTTGTTAAATAAAAAAAAATCCTACTGAGTTATTATTTATATATTCTGAATATATTCAGCTAAATAATTCAATTTACAGGTTACAGGTGAATCAAAGAACTGCAGTACGTGGGGAAGGCTGGCATTTATAAGCTATAAGTGCTGGCACCATTGGTGACGTGCATTTATTTGATTGAATTATGAACCCAGTACAATGTGCTGTTCATGTTACAACTGCATGAGATGAAGGGTTCCATTATTGGTAATTATTTCCTTTGATTTCTTCATAATGATTTTCCTCTTGGTCTATTGCAAAGCCAGTGGCAAATTGTATAAATAAATCTGCTTCAGTATTTGTCCTGCTATAAAAATTCACTCTTGTAATTTTTAAATGTGTACTGCTTGGGCTCTCCCCCCCCCCTCATACCTGCATTTAATTCGGAATATTCACCACCGTTCTCGGTGGGCCCGGGTTCTGTGGGTGGTCCGGGGGGCTGTTAGTTGATCGGCGACCAGCGCCATCTTGGTTTGGGACCAGGCTTTTTTCGGCGGGCGCCATCTTGGAGCGTCCACGCGCTCCTCCCTCCATTCCGGCGCCTATTTAAGGCACTTTTAGGCATCGGCTGGCCTGACAAGGTGGCATACTACCGCGCTGCGGTTTGTAAGCGCTTAAGATTTTAATCTTTATTAGTTGACGCATTTAGCGCGTTTTTGCATCGTTTTCATTGTTTCTGCATTTTTAAATGTGTACTGCTTGGGCTCTCCCCACCCCTCATACCTGCATTTAATTCGGAATATTCACCACCGTTCTCGGTGGGCCCGGGTTCTGTGGGTGGTCCGGGGGGCTGTTAGTTGATCGGCGACCAGCGCCATCTTGGTTTGGGACCAGGCTTTTTTCGGCGGGCGCCATCTTGGAGCGTCCACGCGCTCCTCCCTCCATTCCGGCGCCTATTTAAAGTCGCTCTCTCCCGCGCAGCGGGAACGCGCAGCTGGGACGCCGTCGCATGCCGGAGTCGTGCCAGAGTCCTGCCCGTCTGCGCCCGTCCGCGACAGGACGCGCTGGACGTGGCTGGACTCTGGCCCCCCTCCTGGTCGGTCTATTTTACATCATGCGGTGCTACACCAGAGATAGTCTGGTTGCCATTGAGAGGTCGCGGCCAACCTGCTCTACACCTAGGGTGGATCCCTTATGCGGCCCGTTATCGTGTGGCTGCGGATGCTTTACGCTGGCTGCCCCCGTAAGCAGGAGCTGCGGGGACGTCCTGCGCATGCCCCTAAGCCCGTCGCCAGGTATTAGCATTTGGAATCTTAACGCTAGGTCGCTTGTCAAGCACCATCTTGACATTAATGATCTGCTAGGCAGGGAGCTGCCTGACCTATTCTGTGTAACAGAGACCTGGCTGCAGGATGCTGACACGGCCATTGTCAATCTGGCCTTCCCGCCGGAATATTCGGTATTCACCTTGAATAGGACCTCAAGAGGCGGGGGTATTGCTCTTGCCGTCAAGTCCTGTTACCCTACTACATGGCATGGGCAAAAGATCCCGGGGTGCGAAAGCGCCCTGTTTAAGGTCGCTATTACATCCAACTTCACCCTGTCGGGACTAGTAATCTATCGGCCCCCGGGGAGTGAAGTGGCCTTTAGAGCAGCGTTACCTGAGGCTATTAGCAATCTGGCTACGGGGTGCTCCAATTTTACCATGATTGGAGATTTAAATCTGCACTTCAACAACTCCAGTAGTCCCTCAGTATCCAGTTTCCTGGCAGACCTTGAGGCGTTACAGCTTAATCAGTTGGTGACGCAGCCCACACACTCAGGGGGTCACACCCTTGACCCGTTCTTTACCAATCTGACGGAAGTCTGTGTCACCAGCTACACACCTCTGGCATGGACTGATCACTATTTGATACAGTTCCACTGCCCTATCGTGGCTAGTCCATCTAAGCCAGTGGTGTGTTCTGTTCCAAGAAGACGCTGGAACAAACTTAAGCTGGATGAGTTCTTTCATCTCTTATCAGCTGACCCGCTTGACGTCTCAGGCCCGCCTGATCAGAGGTACGACAGGTTTAGCGACTGGGTCTCCAGGGCCTTGGACACCCTCATCCCCTTGGTGACCTGTAAAACTGGATCTGGCAAGGCCAGCCCCTGGTACGACGACTCTCTGCGGGCTCTGAAGGTTTCTTGCAGGCGCGCAGAGCGGGCATGGCGCAAAGCCTATTCCAGCTCTAAGAAAGTCCTATATCAGTCAACAGTGAAGGTGTACCATCGGGCGGTGTGTAGAACTCGTGCCGCTTTTTATGCGACACAATTCAGGAACAGTTCGAACCCGGCAAAGGCTATCTTTAAGGTATTGAAAGACCTCACTGCCAAAAAAGTTACAACATCACACCAGAGCTCTGTGGAGCACTGTGAAAAGTTGGCAGAGTTTTTCCTGGAAAAGGTGAATGCCATCTATCGAGCCTTTCCTGTGGTCGTTCCCTCGGCGATTACATCTTCTAAGCCACCACCATCTGAGGGACTATGTTCGCTACCTTTGTTAAACTCTGATAGCCTAGGCACTTTGGCCCGCAGAGTGAAGTCTGGGTCCCCTGAGGATCCACTTTGCCCTGAAGTGTTCAAGGACCTGGCGGCACATGACATCTCTCCGCTTTGTTCCTTGGTCAATGCGTCACTTACATCTGGCGTAGTTCCACTGAAGTGGAAGCGAGCCATGGTTCGTCCGATCCTGAAGAAACCTAGCCTGGATGGGAGCAAGCCGGAGAGCTATCGGCCTATCTCACTCTTGCCGTGGCCGGCTAAGGTGATGGAGGCACACGTAAATGCCGCTCTCTCGGAACATCTCCGTCGAGCTGATATACTCGACGCCACGCAGAATGGGTTTAGGGCAGGTCATAGCACGGAGACGGCTCTGCTTTATATGGTGGAGCACCTTCGCTCCGTGCTTGACGCGGGACAAACGGCAGCGCTGGTGCTATTAGATCTAAGCGCTGCCTTTGACACCGTCTCGCACCCTATCCTTCTGCAGCGTTTAGAGGAGGCTGGTGTTACCGGCACTGCTCTCGACTGGTTCCGGTCGTTCTTAACCAACCGGGCCTTTAGCGTGACCGTCCCACCTTATCAGTCAAAATTCCATCCGTTGAACCTGGGCGTCCCCCAAGGCTCCTCGCTGAGTCCTACGCTGTTCAATCTGTACGTAAGGCCGCTAGCTGAGGTTGTCAAACAATGGGGTATGACCATGGTGTCATATGCCGATGACACCCAGCTAGCGGTCACGATCAGCGGGGATGCTGAAGTCGACGCTCCCAGGTTTCAACAAGGACTGAGGGCGGTCGCTAGCTGGATGACGCTCAATTGTCTCCAGCTAAACGCTAGTAAGACCGAGGTGATGGTATTTGGTAGACAACCGGAACTGTGGGGAGAGAGATGGTGGCCGGAGGAGTTGGGTTCTGCTCCCATCCCAGTCGCCGAGCTTAAGAACCTCGGGGTCTGGTTGGACCCTTCCCTTACGTTTGCATGCCACACTAAACGCACGGCTGCTTGTTGCTTCGGCATCTTGCGTGGGCTCCGTCCTGTGCTAAAGTTCTTCGATGCCCCTACTCGGCAACTCATGATCCAAGCTACCGTCATCTCCAGGCTGGATTATGCAAGTTCTTTGCTGGCCGGGTTGAACGTAGCTGAGATCGGGCGCCTGCAACGGATCCAGAATGCCGCAGCGAGAGCGGTGGTAGGCCTTCCAAGATTCTGTCCTACCTCCAGCACCATACGAGCGCTGCATTGGCTTCCGGTGGCGCAGCGGATTCAGTTTAAGGTCCTCTGCGTCGCCTATAAGATCTTGAAGGGGTCCCCGGCAACGATCCTTACGACCCTCATGGCCAACTACATCCCAGCACGACCCTTAAGATCGGCAGACCTCGAATTGGCCGTGGTACCGCGCTTTAAGCGAAGCAGGGCCGGTGGACGCTCATTTCGAGTGCGGGCCGCTGCTTTGTGGAACTCCTTACCCCCGGCAATTCGCGCTATGAGCGATTTGCTTTCTTTTCGTCGCGCCGTGAAAACATTTTTATTCCCTTAGTCATTTGCTTGTGCTGTTTTTATTAGTTGTGTTGTGTAGCTGCCTTGTCGGGCGCCAGGACGCTCCTTAGCTGGAGCATCTGTGCGCCAAATAAAAACCACATAACATAACATAACATAACATAACGTTAGAAAAAAAATGATGTATCTGAAAATGTAGATTTTCCCCAGCCACGATAGTCAGAAAATCTGGATTTTATTAAAGACACAGAGGCTAATATTATTGCAATCTTCTTTATTTAGCTCACCACAGCCACTTTAAAGAACTTAGAACATTAAAGGAAAAAAAGTCCAACCTAATAAAAGGCCAGAACACTCAGAACTCTCCCTTCTTTTTTAATACCTTTTCATAAAATGTAACACAATGTGTTTGTAAGTTAACCATCAAAAACATCAACCTGAAAAAAACATCAGAAATGTCCATTTTAAATACAAATCTCCTTTTGAGGAAGGGATACTCTCCAGCATCAAAGTACTTCAATATAGAAGTAAAGTCCAATGTACTTATCCCCTTCTCTTTTTTGGCTGCCACCGATCAGATAAGTTCACTGATTCATTATCTTATGTTTTAGATATGTCACACACGATGAATGATTGTGTGCTTGTATGCAATGCGTGGTGGTTAATATTGCCACTGACTGAGTCCTCATATTTTTTATTTTGGCTAATTTGAATTTGTTTAGCATTTGTTTAATGCCCGCACGTTATTGACTTAATCCCCTTACCGAACTAGCGGTAATTCAGGGATACACCTCTTGAAACTTGCTACTCATAAAGATAAAAAGTTAAACTCACATTTTTACCGATTACCCTGAGCGTCAGTTACAACTGCGAGCCGCGCTCCATGGTAACCACCGGCGTAGCTAGGAACGCACGTTCCATGCATTGTTAGGAACGTCTTTATCCCTCGCTCCCTGCATTGTCAAGAGCACGAGTATCCCTACATTGCCACAAGTGCAACCCGACAACACCCCATTTGTTGGGGCTTGTGAACGAACGTGTGCATAATTTGAAGTCGGAGGTCGGTAGATGGTGCCGATAAGCATTATCTTTCGGCAGTGCTCTCCCTGACCTCCGGATGCTTTTCTCCAATATAAGCAATATAAATAGAAAGGAGACCTTTGCATTTACCAGATCACGTTAGTCTACGTCATGATGTATGACTCAATGGCCATTTAAGAGGATTGGGATGCCTCTTACCTTGCTAAAAGAATACTAAGGCAACCAAACAGTCAATTTCACCATTGACATTACTTTCGGTTTGAAAGTTATCTTGGTGTCTACGTTGTTGTAATTACTCTTGACTCATCTCTAGAGGGACTGAAAAATTAGATTATCTAGACTCTTTAAATTAGTTAGAGAATAGAATAACTAGCCGAGGTTTTAATTACCCTGAGGAAGATACCCCATAAATTTGTCTTAAGATGAATAAGGAAAATGCTCCTATCACAATGGAGGAATCTCTAGAAGATAAACTAAAAGGAATGTTCGAGAGATTCTCCCAGGACCTAGGGAGGAAAATGGATAAAAAAATTAGAAACTATAATTAAGGACTGGAGCATTATATCGGATGAGGAAGGATTCTGGTCAGCTGGGGAAGGGTCCCTTAATAAGAGAGGAGGTAAGGTAAATAGAAAATGCAAAAATGTAGAACCCTCTGTGTCCTATACCAAAAGAGGGACATTTACAGACTCTACTAAGATTTTGGTTCGTATGAAAATTGGTGGTGTTGAGGACACACAAGGGGACCGTGGTAAGGTTCCACATAAAAATGTGCAAAATATTAAAGCATGCAAACATACGGTTGTGCACTGTGATGACTCCTCAGGGATGCAGAAGTAGAATTAAGCTGCTCTTCTGACTTTGACAATTCTGAGAGAATCCCAGCACAAAAAACTGACACTTAGTGGGGCCGAGGCCAAGGGAGTTCCAGGAACTCGTTTTATAGGGGATTCAAACCTAACCTCCACCAATCACTACATCAATACGGGGGATTCAATCCTCAAAGATAATATTATAAAGGAAGAAGTTATCTTCTTGTTGATGGGGAACCAGTGCAGCTCTCTAAGGTGGGGTGTGATGTGGCTGCGGCAGGGGACGTCAAGGATCAGGCGTGCGGCGGCGTTCTGGATGTATTGGAGACGTTTCAGGAGTTTGGCCGGGGCTCCTGCGTAGAGTGCGTTTCCGTAGTCCAGTCTACTGCTGACGAGGGCCTGGGTGACTGTCCTTCTAGTTTCAGTGGGGATCCACTTGAAGATCTTGCGAAGCATGCGGAGGGTGTTGAAGCAGGAGGAGGAGACAGCGTTGACCTGCTTCATCATAGAGTGGGTGGAGTCGAGGATGACCCCTATGTATCGTGCGTGGTCGTTGGGTGTAGGCCAAGGCCGAGGGGGTGGTACCGAGGATAAGGACCTCTGTGTTGTTCGAGTGCAGCTTCTGTTGGCTGTTTCTCGTCCAGTCGGCGACAGCCTTCATTCCTTCATGGAGATTGGATTTGGTGGTGTGGGGGTCCTTGGTGAGTGAGAGGATCAGCTGGGTGTCGTCGGCGTAGGAGATGATGTTTAGGTCGTGCCGTCTGGCGACGTGGGCGAGCGGTGCCATGTAGACGTTAAACAACATTGGGCTGAGGGATGAGCCTTGGGGTATGCCGCAGATGATCTCGGTGGCTTCGGAGCGGAAGGTGGGGAGCCGGACGCTCTGGTGCCCGGATCCGGAGTCTGCAGGTATAGACGCTTTCATGCAAGATTAAAGGGGTCTGATTGGATATGCCTTACCAATGTTTTCAATGATAACACGATTAGCTGTGATGGTTTTCAAATGGAAGGTAACGCTGGTTCTGGTGACACCACTTTGGAAATCTCAAGTGTGGTACCCTTTGTTGTTAGAAATGTTGGTACAGTACCCACTTCTGTTACCAGTATTCCCAGATACTTTTCTGGGACCAACAGGAGAGCTACATAAATTGGTGGTAGAGGGGGAGATGAGAATGATGGCATGGGGAATTTCCGGACAATATGGGAGGTGCCAGGACTTTCACAAGATGCATCAAATCTTATCAATGAATCATGGGCACCGGGAACACGTAAGATGTATAGATTGGCCTGGCAAAAAATTGGTTTGCTGCTGTGTGGAAAGGAGTTTTAATCCCATTTCAGTGAATAGCATAGAGATAGCAAACTATCTGTCAGAAATGTTTGAAAGAGGATTATTTTATAGAACAATCAATGTTCATCGATCGGCATTTGCTGCTGGCATTACTCTAGTAAATGGTTCTTCTGTGGGTCAAAACGTATTAATTAAAAGATTATTAAGGAGCATTAGAATTTCGAAACCACCGATAACTAGATATAATTCTTTATGGGATGTCTCGAAAGTATCGAGGTACTTAGATAATATGAGTACAAATGACTCACTAAGTCTTAAACTATTATTACACAAGTTAACAATCCTTCTCTGCTTAGTTTCTTGTGGAAGAGTATCTGATGTCAGGGCAGTGGAAATTACAAATAGAATTTTTTCACCAGAGGATATATGTTTCTATCTAAAAAACTGAACAAAAGCCAATTCACAAACGATTTTCTACCCTTACTTCGATGATTATGTGAATTTGTGTGTGGTCCGCAGTGTGAAAGTATACAAAAGTATAAAGTTACTGTTGAGATCAAATGTAAAGAGCTGCTAATTTCATTTAGGAAACCTCATAAGGGCGTATCATCGGCAACTTTGGCAAGATCGGTGAAAGAAGAGATGAGAAAGTCTGGTGTGAATGTTAGTATGTTCTGGGCCCATTCTCTTCAAGGATCTTCTGCCTCTCTAGCCTATATGCAAGGCGGTTCATCGAATTATTTTTTGAGATGTGCTGACTGGTCGAATGACATGGTATTTCGCAAATTTTATTTTAGGCCTGTCGAAAATGCAGCCAGGTGTCTGTTAAAAAGTTTAACCTTGCAATAAGATTAGCCGCCGGTCTTGACATAAAATTTAGATTTTCCCCAACCACGATAGTCAGAAAATCTGTATTTTTTTTAAAGACACAGAGGCTAATATTATTCTCACCCTCAACCCAATCCATGTTTAAATTTCTCTTGTTTTATATTGTAGGACGTCCTCAGCAATAAAAGAAGAGGATAAGTACATTGGACTTTCCTTCAATATTGGAGCACTTTGATGCTGGAAAGGATCCCTTCTTCAAAAGGAGATTTGGATTTTAAATGATTTCCTTTGATCTCTTAATAATGATTGTCCTCTTGGTCTATTGCAACGCCAGTGGCAAAATGTTCAAATAATTTGCTTCTGTATTTGTCCTGTCATCAAAATTCGCTCTAGTAATTATGTTAGAAAAAAAATTATACATCTGAAATTCCTTGCTTTTGATGTTGAGAAAACCAAGATTGAAGCAGATAGGTAAGACTGAATTGCAAATTCTCTAATAAATATATTATCTCGAACAGTAATCTAAGGTGTGCATGACCGTTCATTTTTTCTGAAAGTAATCCACCATTGGTGATCGGTGGAATCATTTTGATACCTCGCCGGTTTCATGCTTCTCCTGAAACAGTCTGTGTGTTCCTGAAGAACAGGGGTTTGAATACTGTTGATAGTGGATACAACTCTTTTAATCCATCTGACGGTGTTAACTGAGTACAGACCACCTGATTTGAATAACAGGAATATCTCCTTCTAACTCTGTTCCATAGCTGTGTTACACTTTTAAAATAAACGTTTGGTTGTTTACATTGTTAGAGTATGAGCGAAATATTTAAAAAAACTTGTTTTTTAAAGCTATGAAACTTTTTGTGAATTTGTAAGTAGCAGAGATACATCAGCAACTAGGTGTAAAATGTAAAGGTCTAAAAGATAAAATGAGTAAAAGATCTACAGCATTCACCGCCCCTCTACGTGTTTTTATCTGAAGTAGAGGTGGCCATACGCCCGAATTGGGAGGGAAAGCTCTAGGGCTAGATGGGTCCGTATTGACCTAATAAAAATGTAGAGTAGATCTGTGGGGCCCACTGATCACAAACATTTTTAATCGATCCCTGAATACAAATGTCAGCCACTCTTGGACGCTGTCCATCATCGTGCCAATTTTCAAAAAGGAAGACTCTATGTCTCCTAAATGCTACAGGCCAATTTCTCTGATCGATAGCAAAGTTAAAATCATTGTTAGAGTGGTTTTCAACAGCCTTGCCACATGGGCTCAAGAAAATCACAATCTTTCTACCTTTCAGTTTGGTTTTCGCCCAGTGCTGGGTACGGTGGAACAATGCCTAAACCTGAGCCTGATTATTAATACATACATCTATGTTAGGCTTTGCCCTCTGTACCTGGCCTTCGTGAACCAATCCAAGGCCTTCACCTGTGTGAATAGATCCAAGTTGGAGCTATTGTTATTGGACCAGAGGGTAGAGCTATCTTTAGTTAATTTCCTACATTCCCTTCATACTGATTTAGCTGCAGGAGTTTGCTTGAGCACCTACGGGTAAATGACCCCCAAATTCTCCCTTAAGCATGGTGTGCGCCAAGGCTGCATCTTGGCTCCGCTACTCTTTATTATCTATATAAATGGCCTATGTTGCCATCTAACCAGGAGCCCCATAGACACCCCTAGGAGTGCCCACACCCAGGTGCCTGCACTGCTATATGCAAACAATGCGGCTCAACTGGCACGCGCTCCTAGTGCCTTGTTTTGCTTATGCATTATAGCAGAAAGGGGTTTGGCCCTAGGGGGATGGGCAGAGCCTATATGAAAAAACACCAGTCTTGGTTCACTAAACAGGAGCAGCAAGTGGACAATGTTTAACATTCAAGTTGTCTACCACATATTTAGTGCAGCACATGGGGAAAAGCCTTTGTTCCTAGTAGCTAGAGATTTATACAGCATTTCTACTAGGGTGAACTTAATTTGATGCAAGAGTCTCCGCGTTGTAGGATGCCGCACCATATCACAAAGTTGATTTCAGTGTCATTTTTTGTTTTGTCAAATTTTTTGTTTCAATGAACACTAATTGATACGTGTCCATACTTGTGATGGAGCAGGTTTTCGCACGTAAAGCGCCTTGCTTGGACTCAACCCTCTTAAAATAATAAGTAATGTATTAACCAACATGTTTCGTCTTATTAACAATGCAAAACACGACATTTCTAGTAAGCTGGGGAAGCATGCATATGTGCTTTTACTAACCGTAACTCAAATGCATTAAAATGGCTGCCGCAACGCGGGAACCTTTCTGTGCATGCGTCTGTCACACTCACGTGACATGACGCATTCTCTCTGCTTGGTGGGAAATTCTTGCGTCTGTGCACTAGAACTAAGATGGCTACTCTGTGTGTTAACGTGCTAAAGCTTGCAATGCTGCTTTTATTAAGTTATTCGTTCTGCTTAATATTTAATGCTGTAGTTAAAATTAAGTAATGGGAATAGAGTAGAGATAAGTGGTATACAGTGCATTCATTTATTCTTTGTTCTAAAACTGTTTCTCTTTGACTTTGCTATTAGCTCGTATTTGGGCCTGATGTAATCTTGCTGCACTACATCTTGCAATCCTGCGACTGTGCAGAAGAGCTCAAGAGTCTACAAGCCATGGCATTGAATCCATGCCAACTCCTGACTTGCGAGAAGATGTTCATGTGAACTCGACCTCCTGAACTTTCAAGAGGATGTAAAATTATACATTGTATTTACTAATGGAACTTTCATTGCCGGGTGGAATAAAAGTGCATGGGAAAATAAAATATGGGACGGGAACATTGACTTGAATATTGAAGAGCATGACCTCATGACTGGTAGGGTGTGATGTCCTCTCCTCGTCTTTTGACCAATCAAATTTAGGGAATAGACACATTTGCAACATTGGGGGGGTGGTACACTGCCCTGGAAAATGGTATAACTAAGGTAGGCTTTGCTAGTTAGATTGTCCGACTTGTCCGAATAGCTGACGTGTCACTGACCCAACGCATCCAATAGGCAATCGAGAGCAGAGGTGCTGGTGGAGCACTCTGTCAGAAGATTCAATAACTCAATCGGGGTTCTGGGAAGGAGATTGATAACCCAATCAGGGTTCCTGAGGAAGAAGATTCGCTAACCCAATCGGGGTCCGATATTTAGCTGCAGAGAGGGGTGTGACGTTGGCGTTACACTTTAGCTGTGGGTGCCGGTCCTGACTTGCAGTGGTCTTGTCCTGATCCAATTTGGTCCATACTTATCCTGATTCTGGTCTGCATCTGTTCTATCCTGTTGGCACCTGCACTATTGAGGGTCCTGTCCTTTATCCCAGCCCGTGGCCAAGGTTGTTCTTCACACCAGTCTAGGTATATATAAAGCTGCATGGGTATGTCATTGTGTTGTTTCCCTCTTCCTACCCTTTCTATGTTTCAATGCTTAAAGAACATTTCATGATAATTTCACATCATCTTACTTTGATTTTATTGTTTCTAATTGATCATGCTCTGATTAATCTAGTATGGACATTGACAGTTAAATAAATGATTTAGATAAAGCGTTTAAACCTTCCCAGAGTCTGTTGTTATTTTATAAGTGCAAATGTTTATTTACTACCTATTCTCTTGCTAACTCCCTTGATCCCTTAGGACTCTAGGTACTGGTGAGTTGGATTGGTAAGTCAAAAGGTATAGGTCCTAAAAAGTTAATTCATCACTGGTTAAGCGTAGGTTTACCTGTTCAAATTGTGTATGTGTTTATGGGCCCAGGTAAGTATGGTATAATTCTGGGCAGGTGAACCCGCGCTCTATCAGTATTTCTTTTGATAGCATTTTGATGGTTAGGGTTTAGTTAAGATAGGTAGTTAGTCGTGTATTGATTATTTTTTAAATTGTATTGATTTTATGTATTATCCAAAACCTGTTTGTATTGTTCTATGTTTGTTTGGAATCCCTGGGGGCAGAATAGCGGGTGGTAAACGGAAGCCACTCTGCAATGAGGTCACTTGCCTAAGGAAATAAGTGAATGGTTAGGTAAAACTGGAAGCACTGATTAGGTATTTTCTGTATAAATGTGTGAATGAATGATAGCAAAGGAGTTCGTTTGTGAAATTTTGGCCTTATATCACCTAGAAAGGGTAAGCCCGAGGGAGTAACAGGTTCTCTAATGATTGTATGAAGAGTGAGCAGAAGGGATCTACTCGCAGTGTATAAAGAGTAAGCGGAATGGATTTACTCTCAGTAAAATAAATCATCTTTCCTTTGAATTTAGTCACTTAGGCACAGTGGCAAATGTTTTTACGTCGTTAATTAATGTGTATTGCATTGAAAGTGAAATTAAATAAGTTCTCGTATTACCTTGCAAAAGAGGGAGTCAGTTACGGAGCTGCGCTGACGTCACTCAGAGCTGCGCTGTTATTGGTTGAGACAGCGGATGTGTAGCTGAGGTAATTGTAAAGGAGGGGTGAGTGCAGGAGCGTGGGAACTTGTCTCACAAGAAGAGCCACGAAATCATTGGTCAAAAGTAATTTGAATACAAATCACTGATTGGTTCTCGAAAATATGAAACGCGCTGGTATTGGTGAAGCATTTAGTAAACAATTGAGTGTAGCTGCATATTAAATTTATTGGTGCAAACTATATGTGGCATTTAGATCCCACAGTTATAGGAAATAGACCCGAAGGAGGTACTTTTTTTGCACACGAGCAATATATAAGGGGAAGACCTCATATCATGTAAGGAGGAGAGAGGAAAATGTTGCTATTTAACAGGATTAAACATTTCTTTAAAAAGGACAAAACGATTAAAACTAGAGAAGGGATTATTATTCCTCCACCAAATACGCCTGCATCATACATGATGGTGGAAAGGGGATACCACGCCTGTGTGTGGTTAGAGAATTGGACAGAGTACACAAAAGCTGATGGTATTTTGGCATTTCCAGAACATGGTACCTTTAATGGTAGAGTTTTGTACAATTTGAGAACACGCATGAATGAATGAGATCCCAGACCTAGATTCACTCAGTACGAAGCATTAGAGGAATGGTAAACTGAGGCTTTTGAGCGAGATAGACCCAGAAGTGACAGAAATTTGAGTACATTTTATCCCAGATTTCCAAAAGAGACAAGAGATAAACAAATGAAGAAATGGAGACAGTCTATGTTAGTAGAAGGATTATATCCTGTACGGACTTTAGAGGAAGCGTCAGGAAGCAAATGCACAGATAAAATGAAAAATTTAATGATTAGTGGTGAATCAGATGATGACTACTTGGAGGATTTGTTAATGAAAAGTCCGCCACCTTACCATGAAGAAGCAAATAGAGTTAACCCTAGCGCCCCATTCTTAAAAACACTTTTTGTTCTGCAAGTAGTGCATGAAACTTCGTTAGAAAAGTGCTACAGGAAAGGGAACGAGAAACCATAAATAAACAGAGAAGTGAATTAATTCAGAAAATTTCACAGTTAAATATGAGTCCTGAAGCCTTGACCATTCCGGTAACCATAGGTCCTGTTGTTCCATTATATGGAGAAAAACAGTCCTGTCCCAAACCTCCTGTTTTGACTACACCTGTAGTGCAACCTAGAAAAGAACCCCTGATAGTTGATGATCAAGCAAGTGAATGTGAGTCAGTGATTTCCCTGATGGATTTACCTATAAGGGAACCGGTGGATGATTCAGTCAGGAAAAACACTCCTGGAACTTCTAGGGAGGTACGGATGGAAACATCCTCAGGTACAAGAAGTGCTACTGTAGTAACCCCAGAAGAAATAGAGAGATGGTCCAGAGAAATAGAAAAACCAAAATCACAGTCGAAGTTATTGGATATTTTTAAATTAAGAGTTGAATTAGGAGAAATGATTGCTGGAAATGTGGGTTTAAATAGGTTAAACACTCTCAATGAAGACAAATTGTTGTTTATATGTCGAAGCATCACTCGCAATACTAAAACATTTCATGAAAAATTAATGAGTTTGACTTCTGAAATGGGAATTGATATTTTAAAATCTAAAGTTTTACAGAAACCTTACCGAGTTGAATTTTCTGACAAAGATTTAGAAAACATGAATGTGTCAGGACGTAAAGTACAGATCATGGAGTTACTATTATCGTTGCAGAAGTGGGGTGATTTAGACAAATGGAAAGCTACATGCGCAAAGAAAAAGGAGGAGGCCCAAGCGAAAAATACTGCAAATGAATATTTACTAAAAGAACCCTAAAAAGTTGAAAGGTTGTGCCCGATGAGAGAAGTGCCTGGAGGAGGTTATGTGCATGCCCCATCGTCCTAACAACATATTTTGTCATTTACGAATGATTTCCCGAAACTCAGAGAGAAACCTGTAGAGTGGTACAGACAGGTTGAAAGATTTGTAAAAGTCTCAAAAGTGCTGCTGAAATATTTAGATGGGTTATTTGACATTGTTGTTCCTGTGAATCTATGGACAGAATGTAAGATAGCGGTTCATTGGCCTAATGATGAGTACCCTAGAGACCCGAAGACAGGAGCCCCATCAGATGAAGTTATGAAAAAATATAATCAAGTAATACTGTACTTGAAAGGAAAGGTACCGCCAAAGGAAACTGACTGGACAAGAATAGACAGAACTACCCAAAATAAAGATGAATCAGTACATGCATATTATGAACGCCTTTTACAGGTATTCAAGCAGTACAGTGGTTTGGAAAGCATTGACACTAAAGACATGACCCATTTTATTTATCGATTTGTATCAGGGTTAAAAACCAGACATTTCGCAAATGATTAAAGATCATAAAATCTGCTGCAAGTATGCAAAATATTGTGGGGTTGAAATTGACAATAAACGAAAGAATTTAGAAGAAAAGGTAATGTGGTCACAGGAAAACTTAGCAGAGCAACAGGAACTTCAGTTAAATCAATTGAAAAATAATCAGAACCAAGGAGATGGAAATGGGGGTAGAATGAACAGAGAGGAGGCCAAGAAGACATTTCCTTGAGTGTAAAGCTGTATTGAGTAACCCTGTACAAAATGATAATTTGAATCCACAGACGCTGAATGGGGTGTCAAGGAAGCCACAGCAACAGGTAATACAGAACCAGTTACCACTTGCACCTATGCCAGATTCTGGGAGCCAAGCAAATCACAATGTGGATACCACAAATTGGAAGGGAAGTGGAAGGAGAGATGCAGTGACATCACAATTTCTTATGAGTGATGCATTTTTTGAGAAAGATAGTTTTTTTTTTTTTTTTTTTTTTTTCGGGTCAAATCAACTTTTGTTTTTTTATTAAATTTATACTTTATTGCAACCACATGTCACATACACAGCCAACATCGCCTACAACCCGGAGGCCGGCGGCAACAGGATGGGAAACACCCTCCAGTCCCTGGGTAAAGGCAAGTACACAGCCGTAAAGACCAACAGCCCGAGGGCCTGGTGGCGAGATTGCAGGTGTGGAACAAGCGTGCAGAGGCAGTAGATCATAGTAGCCACCATCGGATGACCATAACATATAAGCAGGATGCACGCTCTGCAATGCCATCAGCATCAGACCCAGGTGCAACATGGCATGTCAGAATGGCAGGATCGAGATAGCCATCCGGGAAGGACTGCATTGAAACCCAGACCCAGACCCAAACAAACCCACCCACCCCCAAAGAAGAACAAGCCAGACTACCTAAACCCGTGTCCACCACCCACCTCCCACCCTACACCATCACCATGAACCCCTCAGCAAGGCTAAGGGAGATAAACAGACGCCCACTAAGGCGGAATAACGTTTCGGGAAGGGGACAGCGGTCATCACAAACCAGGATAGCCGTCACAAGCCACCCCTGATGCAAAACACCTCAAAAGTCCGGTGAGAAACACCACGCTGATACAACGTTGAGGCTTTCAACTGACACACTCCTCATCCACAGCTGATGCGGCCCCCTCTTCCTGTAGCACATCAAGCTCCACACTCTCTGGATCCGACTCACCATCCTCTTTCGCACTCTGAAACGCTCGAAACATACCCCAAAAGTTTTTGGGTCTACTCTTTGGCGGTAGGAGTTCACTATACACCTCCGACTGCGTGCAACAGTAAAGCAAGTCTGTTTCCCATCGTTTTTTAGTAGGGACTGGCCCCCGCATCCAACATAAGGCTAACAGCCGCTTCGCCGTAAGTAATGCCATGTCTGTAAGTCGTCGCAGGGCAACAGGAAGGGGTTTTGAGAAACCAAGTAAGGCGAGCGCCGGGTCGGGCAGGATCACCTCACCAAGGATAGTGCTGAGGTCCGCAAAGACCTCTACCCAGTATTTATGTATGGCAGGGCAAGTCCAGGCCATATGGAGAAAGTTTGCTGTGTGAAAGTGGCAAAGTTCACACTCCGCTGATTCTCTAAGGCCATACCTATGCAGCCTCTCAGGCGTGTAGTAGACGCGCTGTAGGAATTTAAAATGCACCAGACGGTGCCTACCGTTGAGCGAAATTTTCCTAGTATTAGTAGCACAATAACGCCACATGTCGTCCGAGATAGTAGATTGGAGGTCAGCCTGCCAGGCCAAACGGGCCTTGGAGGGGGGATATTGCCGTTGACTATCACCCAGTGACCGAAGAGTCGTGATCAGTTTGCGAGCTGAGGGGGTTTTGATGACATAAGTGAGTTCCGGTACCTCCGGCGGTTCAGCAAGGTCCGGGCCTAAAACGGCAAGAGCCGCTCTGCGGACCCTGTGATAGTGAAAACTATGAAGCAGCGTTGCCTCGGGACAGGATTGAAGTACGTGCTGCAGCGTTTTCAGAGTGCCCTTTGAAAAGAGGTCTCCCATGGTAACAATGCCTAGGTCACGTAGCGCCTTTAGGACGCTCTTCTCCGTTAGTGGAGCCAACCAGGCCGCCCATTCCACACGGAGCAAAGGTGAATACAGCAGCGTGCACTCACGTGGGCCGATCAGGGCATGCCAAGCATGATTCGTGGCAGCTATGGAGTCCAGATTGCCGACCCTTCTATCGGGCGGATAACATACTGTCGCCGGAAGCGGGACGGGGTCTGCAAAGAGCCGCTCCAATTTCACATGGGGGATGCCTGGATCCCCATGAATCCACGTGTGAAGGTGGGCACCCTGAGCAAGCCTATAGTATCGCTCCAGGTCTGGAGCCCCAAGGCCTCCCTGTTCGTACGGAAGGGTGAGCGTTTGCCACTGCACCCGCGGTTGTTTGCCCCCCCACGCCAGGCGGACAAGGGTCTGGGTGAGTTGTCGGAAAAAGGCTTTGGAAAGGACTACTGGTATATTCACGAATAGAAAAAGGAACCTGGGGAGCACCACCATCTTCATGAGCGCAATCCTGCCCATGAGCGAAAGTGGGAGCCTGGACCACACCTCGACATCATCCACCAGTTTGGAGTAGGCCACTCCATAATTCTCGCGGATCAGCACCTCCGGGTCTGTATGAATGCGTATCCCTAAGTAGCGAATAGAGTCCGTGGTCCATTGCAAGGGGTACTCCGAGTCAAAAGGGAGCGTCACCGGTGTCAGGGGCAAAGCTACTGATTTAGTCCAGTTGACGCGGAGGCCCGAAAGAGCCCCGAACCTTACCACCTCCCGCAGCACCGCAGAGAGGTTAATCTCCGGGTCCCGGACATATAGCAGAGTGTCATCCGCATATGTGGAGATACCAATTTGGTACGTCGGAAAGTTGATCCCTTCAAACCGATGGTACTCTCGTATAGCGCAGGCGAGAGGCTCCGCTACCAAGGCATACAGCAGCGGAGAGAGGGGACAACCTTGACGCGTGCCCCTCCCAATTTCGATTGGGGCAGTGACCAGGTTACCTATCTTCAGTCTCGCAGTAGGTTTATAGTATAGGGCTCCCAACATTTGCAAAAACGGCTCCCCGAGACCGAATTTACGAAGGACCCTCAGCATGAACGACCACTCAACGGAATCGAAGGCCTTCTCCATATCTAAGAAGATGGCCACAGCTTTGTTTTCGTGTTTGACATGCTGGATCGTGCCTAGGACCGTGCGGATATTATAAGTGAGATTGCGTGAGGGAACAAACCCAGCCTGCTCCGGGGCAACCAGGTCCGGGACCAGCAGCGACAGACGAGTCGCAAGGACCTTAGCGTACAGTTTCGCGTCCACATTAATCAGCGATAGCGGCCTGTAGGAGCCACATTGGTTAAGGGGTTTGCCAGGTTTAGGGATGGTGATAAGCAGCGCCTCTCTCATGGACTTCGACATGCTGCCCTGTTGGCAAATATCATCGAACAAGAGCATCAGGTACGGGACCAGTTGTTCCCGAAAGGCTTTGTAGAAGGATACCGTGAGACCATCCGCACCAGGGGCGCTACCGGACTTCATGCCCTCCAGTGCTTCCGTTATCTCCTCCTTCTGGATGGGGGCCATAAGAAACTCCCTCTGCCAGTCGGCCAGGAAGGGCATCTGAAGGTAGCTCAAATAGTCGTCGATTTCTTCCTCGAGATGTGCGTCCCTCGAGGAGTAGAGGGCAGTGTAGTAGGCGTGAAATTCCGCCAAGATATCTTGCTCCTCCGTAACCACCGCCCCAGCAGCCGTCACCAACTCCTCGATGACCAATGGGGGCCTACTGTTGCGCATAGGTTTAGCTAGGAGTGCACCAGGCCGTTCCCGTTCCCCATACGCACGTGCCGTCGCGTATTTGCCCATATGTTTAATTTCCCTGTCCGCCTCCCCCTGGAATTCATCTAGCAATGATTTGAGCGCGACCGCATCGGCTGTGTCCCCCGAGTCCACCGCCCGACCCTCCAGGCCCGCTAGCTGCGTCTCGAGCAACTGTAGGCGTCGCCTAATAGCTTTGAGCACCCCTGAGTGCTTCGCCATAGTCATCCCTCTGATGTAAACCTTAAATGCGTCCCAAAGAACCTGAACGCTGTCCACTGAGCCCACATTGGTTGCGAAATAGGTCTCTATGTCTTCGGCGAGTTCTCCTCTGAAGACCTCATCTAAGAGGGAGTACGGGGGGAACCTCCACGTGAAGGGGGGAATCCTTTTGGGAGGAGCCGCCAGCAACAGGAGCAAGGGCGAGTGATCAGACAGCGTGCGCGGGAGAACCGTGCAACCCTTAACCATATCTAGCAAAACGCGGGAAACAAGCCAGTAATCTATGCGTGTGTGGATGTTGTGATAGGCCGAGTAGTGAGTGAACCCACCCCGCCCCGAGTGTCTATGCCGCCACACATCCAGTAAATCAAGTTTCACACATTCCGACAAAAGGAGGTACGCGGAGGCTGCAGGGGACCTAGGGGGGCCCGCAGATCTGTCAAGGTCCGGGTTCAGCACCAAATTAAAATCCCCCCCCCACAGCATTCTAGAGCCCACAAACTGCCTGCAGCTGTCAGCAAGCGAAGAGTAAAACTCCGGGGAGTCGTAGTTGGGGCCATACACATTCACCAGTAGGAGATCATGATCCTTCCCAACACAACGTGCAACCACAAACCTCCCCTCTGGGTCCACTGCCACACGGGCCAGCGACAGTC
Source organism: Lissotriton vulgaris (assembly GCF_964263255.1). NCBI lineage: Eukaryota > Metazoa > Chordata > Amphibia > Caudata > Salamandridae > Lissotriton > Lissotriton vulgaris. The sequence goes on from NC_141687.1 coordinate 1,829,902,659, forward strand.
GGGATTTGGGATTAGCCCATATGAGCACCCCTCTTGCATGCGTTGTGAACCCCGCAGCGACACAAGCGGGGCCAAGGCCCCTCACCTGCAACATAGGGCTGGAAAGCGGTAAATGTGTCTCCTGTAATAGAGCAAGGTCAATGTGATGGCGTTGCAAATAGGCCAAGACCTTCCTGAGTTTGCGGAAATCGTTGAGCCCCCTTACGTTCCAGGACAGCAACCGCAAAGAGCCCAAAGAGCTCTCCGCACTCAGTGAGTCAGCAGTAGACATGGCAGATTAGAAAGTAAAATGTCGCAGAGCAGACAGTGTGACAGACACAGTGCAGTAGTCGGCAAAAACAAACCCCCCACCCAGCAAACCCCGAACCCCAAACAGCATGTCAGCAATAACACACGAACAACCAAAGAACCGCCTCCCCCCCACCCACAGCCGACCATCCCCAACCCGGTCAGACAGGAATCATCACCACCCAGCATCCCCCCCGAGCTCAACTATGAACTTTACAGAACCCCAAATAGCTCCCGAGGGAGCCAGAAGCCAAAAGCGCAGGGGCAGAGGGATCTAGCCAGCAAACAGCTCAGCCGGGAAACCAGAGCTAGTAACCTCTCGCGTGCTCCCGTCCCGCCCCCCGCCCAGAAGTAGTGAGCCCTGCCAGCTCTAGTCTTCACAGTTCCTCAATACCAGTCTCTTATGCAGAGGGGCCTACCCCTCGACCCCCCCCGGCAAGTGGAGCGGCCCCCCACCCAATCCACGGTGCCAACCAACCAGTCTGGGAGTAAACAGGTAGATCTCACCCAAAAAACATGACTCGGTGGGTCCACACTGACTGTGTGTAAGTCTTTGCGCCGCCCAGCGCCAACAGTTCAGGAGTGTTCCTCATGCGTCCGGCTACTCCTGGTCACTCAAGTGGGAAGAGGCGTCTAGGTCCTCTCACCTACTCCCCCGATTGTTGCGGTTGTCCTTCTCCCATTCCTTTAAGGATTTCTTAAGTTCTGCTGGGTCGGTAAAAAAGTGTGAGTGACCTTGCCTGTTGATGCGAAGCCTCGCAGGGTACAGCATGGCGTAGTCGAGCCCCAGGTCCTTCAGCTGTTTCTTGTAGGGGGCAAAGCGCTTCCTTTCCTCCTGTACTCTCGCCGTGAAGTCCGGGAATAGGGAGATGTTCATGCCCTCGAACTGTAGTTTCCCCTTTTCTCTGGCCAGTCGCAGTGCCAAGTCTCTGTCCCGATAATTAAGCAGCTTTGCTATGATCGGTCGTGGCGGGAGGCCAGGTTGTGGTTTCGGTCCCAGAGTGCGGTGGGCCCGTTCAACAATAAACATAGGGGAGAAGACATCTTCCCCTAACAGGGTCCGAAGGAGTTTCTCCACAAACAGCTCCATCTTACCGGTGCTAGTGGATTCCGCCACGCCTGTAATGCGTAGGTTGGAGCGCCTCGAGCGTGCCTCCAAATCCTCTGTCTTATCTTGGATGACCTGGAGCAGTCGACTAAACTGTCTGCGGTCCTTATTTCATTCCGTTTGAGCCTCTTCCGCCTCTGTAAGCCGTCTCTCTGCCATGTCCAGCCTCTCCGCATGTTTGTCCACCCTTTCGGACATGCGGTCCATCCGGTATGTCAGCGCGTCGATTTTGGTGCTAATCTCTGTCATGCTGACTTGTAGACCTTTTTCCATCGTCCCCAACATGTCCCGTATTTCAGAGCATATGGAGGTCTCGGACGTCGTAGGGCGTGGAGGGGAAGTTTGTGTTGCCCCCTCGGCCCCCTTCGCCTTCCTCTGGTCAAAAGATAGCTTGGGCTGCGACTTGTCCCCTTTCCCCATGGCAGTTCTGGTGGACATACAGCCGACAGGGACAGAGGTGTGGAAGCCACCACCTGTGATTTGCGGTCCGGCTTAGTGGTGGGCTCAGGTTTGTAGGTCTCCCCCGTCTAGGGTGGTACGTCGCGGGACCATTGCCCAAGATGGCGGCCACCTGCACCAGAATGCCGATTCAATCGTTCCGCAGAGCGTGTCTCTGGGCAGTACCCCACGTTGTCTGTTCGCCCAGTGGGTGGTCAAAGTGCTTCAGTACTTGGGATCAGGGCACTCACCGCTCCTCCGATGTCCTTCCTCTGCGTGGTGCTATGCGCCGGGAATCGGCGGACTGTGCTTCCCGCCGTCAACTTAGTAATTCTCCTCAGGGCCTCTCCACAGGTAAGGTGGGCTCAGTGCACCCTCTGGCAGCCTCCTCCGCCCGTCGCCACCGGACAGGGGACAGATCTCTCCGCTGCTTCTCAGCGCTGGGCGCGAGCGGAACCGCCGACCAGGAGTCTTTGCGGATGGTCGGGACCTCCCCAGGCACACACGCCGCACGCACTGCGACGTAACCCGGGCAGCCCTCTAGGTGAGGCCGGGGATCGCGGCCTGGGTCTTCGACGCGCCGTGCACTGCCGCACCAAGGCGCACCGCGTCTGTTCTTCGCCGGACAAAGGGGCCGCCGTCCCACCGAGGGTTCGTACGAGGGTCCCCCACAGGTTTAAATGCCGGCAGGGCCGATTCAGGATGTATTTGCAGGAGTTTGGCGGGATATCGGCAAGGAGCTCCGCGCTCGCGCGTCTTACATGGACGCCGGCTAGCTCCGCCCCCCTTTTTGAGGAAGATAGTTACTGACGGTGCCTGAGAGGGAAGGACGAGGAGTGCGTACTTGGCGCATCCTTGCTGGTAGATCAGTCAGGTCCATACATTGAGGGAAAAGTTGAAGGTAATGATGTTACCTTTTTGTTGGATACTGGCGCTACTCGTTCTACTGTGAGAACAGCAGACATTCCAAACCTACCCCTCTCGGGAGAAGCGATCCAAGTAGGGGGCGTTTCTAATTAGCAAATTAGTACCCCTGTTACAGAACCTATGGAGATCAGAATAGGGAATTTTAAAGAAATGCACAAACCTATTAGGTAGGGACTTGCTGTGCAAAATGACCTGCACAATCTGTTGCACCCCAGGTGGTAAATGCAAAACAACAATTGATGGACAGAATGTTGCACAATGGCAGAACATTCACCCCCAGTCACAGATCTGGGTTTAATCCATTGTTATTTTGCTCACCAGACCACGCCAGTTCAGACATGGCCATATGCAAATCAGTCGACCCTGTGCCTCATGGGAACAGTCCAGCCCGAACTGCCAAGCCATTTCTTCCCTGGACCAGAATCAAGCATCCTAGGACCGGTTTCTGGCTATGAGCCGTCATCATCCAGGATAGCTTGTTTCCAGTGGCCTGGAGAGCACAGGACTCACGTCTGAGCATACCCGTCCCACTCGGGGTGACAAATGCAAAACAACAATTGATGGACGGAATGTTGCACAATGGCAGAACATTCACCCCCAGTCACAGATCTGGGTTTAATTCATCGTTATTTTGCTCACCAGACCACCCCAGTTCAAACATGGCCATATGCAAATCAGTCTTGGCCCTGTGCCTCATGGGAACAATCCACCGAACTGCCAAGCCATGTCTTCCCTGGACCGGAATCAAGCATCCTAGGACCGGTGTCTGGCTATCAGCCGTCATCAGCGAGGATAGCTTGATTCCAGTGGCCTGGAGAGCACAGGACTCACGTCTGAGCATACCTGTCCCACTCTGGGTGACAAATGCAAAACAACAATTGATGGACGGAATGTTGCACAATGGCAGAACATTCAGGTGGTGTTGGAGATGAAGATGGAGTTTATACATTAATGTTGGCCAAACAAGAAACAGAAATTAAAAAGATGCTAGTGGAAGACCTCCCAAAAGAATTGCAGCAAACGGTGAATTCTGAAGTGTGGGATTTCACTGGGAAAGATGTAGGAATAATGGCAAATGTTGACCCAGTAAAAGTGACAGTGAAAGAAGGTGCAGTGTACCCAAACATTTGACAATACAAAATGAGCCCACAAATAAAAGCAGGTGTTGCAGCAGAAAATAAAGCGGTTGAACATGGTATTTTACAAGAAATAATGAGCAGTCTCTGTAATTCAGGGAATATTGGCATAAGAAACCGAGCAGATAATATAGGGTTGTACAAGACCTTCGCAAAATTAATAAAATTGTTGTCCCATGTTGTCCAGTTGTGCCAAATCTTGCAGTGATTCTGTATCAGATACCGTGGAGAGCCGGATGGTTCACGGTAATAGATTTGTGCTATGCATTTTTCTCAATACCCTTACATCCAGATAGCAAATATCTTTTTTCTTTCAAATTCGACGACCATGTCTACGTTTGGAACCGTGTCCCTCAGGGGTACACAGAGAGTCCATCGATTTTCAATCAGATATTGAAAAAATGTCGTGAATCTCTGGTCTTGCCTGGACAGTCTGTCCTGGTGCAATATATAGACGACCTGTTGGTGGCGTCTAAGACTCGAAATGACTGGACTGTGTTGTTGAAACCATTGCATTACTGAATCCTTTGGCAGAAGGAAGGCATAAAGTGTCACCTGAGAAGTTGCAATTCTGCACCACATCGGTAAAGTATCTGGGGCACCAGTTAGAAAGAGGCGTTAGACGAGTTACCTCTGAAAGAATGAAAATAATTAGAAACATGACTTTACCTCAGACACAGAAGGAAATCAGAATGTTTCTTGGAGTTGTAGGTTACTGCAGGCAGTGGATTGTGGGATTTGCAGTCCTAGCTAAACCTCTGATACAGATGACAACGAAAAGAGCAAAGGACCCAGTAGAGTGGGATGACGAAAGTATGACTTCTTTCTTGAAGCTGCGAGACTGTCTCTGCTCAGCTCCAGCCTTAGTTATGCTTGATTATTCAAAAGAATTTGCATTATTCTGTGATGCACGCGACAATTGTGCATGTCTGTTCTGACCCAAACTCATGGTTTAATGAGACGTCCTGTGGCATATTTTTCATCCACACTAGATCCAGTGGCATCTGCATTGCCAAGATGTCTGAAAGCAGTAGCTGCAACCTGCATGAGTCTTGAGCAAAGTGAATCCATCATTATGGGACACCCTGTAACCGTGTATGTTCCACATCCAGTGGTGATTCTGTTAACAATAACACATACACAGTATTTGACTCCTAGTCGGCTGACTAAGTATGACCGAATTCTTCTAGGTGCAGGTAATGTGACCATTGCCAGATGCACTGTTTTAAATCCAGATACACTGTTACCTGAATCACACTTCGCATCGACCTCACAGAATACAGTACAATGCCCCGACCAGACATAAAAGAAGAGCCATTGTTGACATTTTAATATGAGCTGTTTGTATATGGCTCATGCATGAAACCTGAGGAAGGAGGATTAAGTGCTGCTTATGCTGTGTGTACTTTGTGGGGTCCAGTGGAAGCATCCTATTTACCTGGAGTCAAGCCTGCAGAAGTAGCCGTATTACTTGCATTGACAAGAGCCTGCAAATTTGAGAAAAATTTGAAAGTAACCATACACACTGACAGTCAGTATGGTTACGGGGTTGTGCATGACTTTTGCCAACTATGGATGCAAATGGAGTTTCTGACTTCTTCAGGTACTTCTATTAAAAATGGACATTATGTAAAAGATTTACTGGAATCAATTCAATTGCCAAAAGAAGTGGCTGTGATCAAGTGTGCTGCTCACCAATCTGGAAATGACCGAGTGACAGCAGGTAACTGTTATGTTGACCAACTAGTCCAGCATTGTGCCAAACATAAGATGGCAATAAATTAGAAAAACGAAGCATGTGGAAACAGCTGATAACTTATGTTGCTTGAAAGAGTGAAAACGTGAGAGATTTGCGAAATGAAGGAAAAGGAAGAGTGGGAGAAAATAGGATGTCAGAGAAGGACTGAGGATGGTGTTATTGTTTACCTTGTTGTGAGACCTGTGTTACTAGATTGTATGCTTGCTCCTATGGCTAGGATGTATCATGGAAGCTCACACATAGGTAGAGACGCGATGATTAGACAGTTCAGACAGAGTTGGTTCAATGCGAGATTCAGGAATGTAGCAGTGAGTCTTTGCCAGAGGTGTATAACATGCCAAAAAATGAATCCTGGTAAGAGAACTGTAGTGTTGCCAGGAAAGATTGGAAAGGCAGAAGGTCCCTTCATATGACTCCAGATTGATTTCATCCAATTACCCCCTTGCCGAGGACTGAAGTACGTCCTAGTCATTGTCTGCCTGTTTTCAAAATGCATGGGAGCCTACCCTACTCGCAGAAATGATAGCACTCCGCAATCCTTTTGACTGGTGGAGGGGGCGGGAAAAGGACCAGCTGCGGCCGATCAGCGCCGCTTAGCAGGCTGGTCCTCGCAGTCCCGCCTCTGGCTTTGGAGTGAGGAATGAAGATTGCAATGAGGGCGTTGGTGCTCCTGTGCACTCGAAGGGGCCAAGGGAACAGACCCAGCCAAAGTCTTCAGCCTGCGAGCGTCAACCGCGGAGCGGGGGCCGCGAGGCGTGGCTTAACGGCCAGAAAAGATGCAAACAACCGGGACAGCACTCCCGAACAGAACCAGTGGCATCACTGTAGCTAAGTTACTACTGAGGAAACTCATACCACGTTTCGGTTTTCCAGTAACGACTGAATCAGACCGAGGGTCTCATTTTAATAATGAAATAATTTGTCTGATCTGTGAAGGATTCCAAATTGAGCAAAACCTGCACTGTGCATACCGCCCAGAGGCTTCTGGAGTGGTAGAACAACTGAATGGCACAATCAAGTCACGATTGGGAAAGTTGAATTAATCTACCCGATTGGAGTGGCCTGATGCTTTACCTCTTGTTCTGATGGGACTCAGAAGCATTCCAGACAGAAAAACAGGTTTGAGTCCCCATGAGATACTCATGGGAAGAGCAATGAGGCAGGTATGGGTACCAGGACACAAGCTGATAAATATATCTGATGATTTAGTGCTCGAGTACTGTAAGAAACTGGCTGACCAGGTGCATTCTATCTCTCACCAGGTTGGGGAAGACGCTGTCGCCAGACAATCAACTCCAGCACATGATAAAAGCAACAACTTAGGGATTAAGGCAAAACCGCCTGCACCACCATTAGAATACCACACTTAAGTATATACAGAAGGTGCCAGTACCAGGAACGTAATCCCTATACGGTCCTAACAGGGATTTGAGCGAACCCAATTCCCTTGACAAGATATACACAAAATTTGGTCTGCACCCTTCAAACGTTCAAAACATTATTTAAATCCAATAGTGATCATGTTAAATACAAAACAAGTAGTAGTTTTCCCAAGAAGCAGTAACCGAAGGCCTTCCCTTCAATTCAATTCTTTATTCAGTGTTCTTTTTTTTATATAAAAAAAGGCAGATAGCCCAATAGCCAACGCGTTTCGTCCGTCACCGGACTTCTTCAGGGCTATACAAAATACAAAAAAGACACACACAATCACAAAGTGCTATTTACAATTATATACATATAAAAAGCATTTTGTCTATATACAGAACCAAACCAGAGCTTGCAAACTTTATGAAATCCATTTAAAACACTTGGGAAAACATTTTAATACAACATCATTATTAATGTACACCTAAACCGATATTTGTTTAAAAGCAATTAGCTCAAAGTAACAAAAGAAATGTATTATATATTTGCATATCGAACATACTCTCTTAATATCAGTATTATCTACTGGTAGGGTTTAATACTCACTTGAATGATACTTATTTCAAGATTAAGATCAGTCAGCCACATTAACATCACCTACAATTATATAACAGAAAAGGGGTCTCTCTTTTTTTGTGTGTGTATTCCTGATTACATTTAGTAACAGTCATGTTTCCAATACATTTCATGCCGATATTCATTTGTCAATCTGTTGATATAATGGTCCCTCTTATTATATGCATATAGGCTAATTAATAATGTCATCTAGTTTGGAATTTCATAAGAAGAACACTCAGCAGACTAATGCTCATAAAATTAGACAAAGGTGAATCGGTCAAGTAGCACCAATACCTTCAACTGGCCTGTCTGAAAGGATTCTTGAAATTCACCTCGATTGTTAAATTTCAAAGTTTAACAACCACAGCACAAAACAAAGAGAGAGACCCCTTTTCTGTTATATAATTGTAGGTGATGTTAATGTGCCTGACTGATCTTAATCTTGAAATAAGCATCATTCAAGTGAGTATTAAACCCTACCAGCAGATAATACTGATATTAAGAGATTATGGGGCAGATGTATCAAGCTTTTTTTATGTCGCAAACTCTGCGAATCGCAATTTCGCAGCGTTTGCGACAAAATAAAGTGTAACTGGCATGTATTAAAAATTCGCACAGCATTTTAAGAAATCACAATATTTGCGATTTCTTAGTGTGCGAGAAGTGTTTTTCTGAGAATTTTTTGCGATTCCTTATTTTGCATGTTATTAATTTTGCGAACTTCGCAAACAAGAAATCGCAGCTTAAGAAATCGCAACTGGATGTATGTAAAAATCGCAATTTGCGATTTTCCGAAAATCGCAAAATAAGAAATCGCAATTAACACCAAATACAAGCAGGTAGTAAAAGAAAAAATGTTATAAAAAGGCAGCCAGAATGCATTATTTTAAATTCCAAAATGGCTGGACCATACCTGATTGCCAGGAGGCTGCGCATTCAAGCTCTTGCCCAGAGGAGACAGAGACAGGAGAGAATCTTCAGAATACGCATAACGCTGTTCCAGCAGACTCAGGAGGAGATATATGACAAATACAGACTTCATCCACACACCATTTTGGACCTCATTAATGAATTGGAACCTTTTTTGGAACATCCTACAGCCAGGACACAATCAATTCCTACACATGTGCAGGTATTGTGCTCACTGCACCTTTTGGCTTCAGGGTTTTTTCAAAGTGTCATTGCAGAGGTCGGTGGAGTGTTACAAAGTGCCCTATCACGCTTCTTTCATGTGTTCCTGGATGCAATGCTGAGGAGACTCCAACATCATACATATTTCTCAAATACACAACAATCGTTACGGGAAACAAAGTTGGATTACTATCAAATCGCACGCTTTCCACATGTGATTAGAACACATATTGCTATCACTCCACCTGCAGCCACTGAATATGTATTTCGTAATAGAAAAAGCTACCACTCTCTCAACATCCAGATCATATGCAATGCTAACCCCTCCCCCTTTTAGGATAAATGTGCTTAGGACAGCGTCCGCGCAGCGGACGCGTGCAGCGGGCGCGCCGGAAGCGCGCCGAAGTCGAGCCAAAGTCCAGCCCGTCTGCGCCCGTCCGCGGCCGGACGGGGCGCGGGGCCACAACCCCTGGCTTACCCTTATCGACAATTATAAGGTATGGCAGACAAGACCTGCTGAATATCTGTCCAACCTCTCTGACATGCAACAAACACTCGATGCACGCCCTGTCACTAGTAAACTGCCCCACCTGCACTTTTGCCCCTGTCACCAATCAGATACTGCCCAGTAACATCAATATACTTAAGGCTGCGCTGCTTAATTGCAGATCTCTTCGCAAACACAGCTTAGAAATATTTCATCTGCTCGAGGAAGACTATATTCAAATCCTGTTTCTGACTGAAACATGGCTGGATGAACATTCAGAGCCCGATATCGTACAGGCTCTTCCGCCTGGTTTTACCCTTACCAGGTTGGATAGGAAAGATGGTAGAGGGGGAGGCATAGCGATAGCCACTAAGACTCCATTAGAATGCACCCTCTCCCATATCTTGATTGATCACAGTGAGGCGGCCACTTTTACAATCACCACTGGTCCGAATCATTCCTTTTCAGGTATCCTGGTGTATCGGCCCCCTGGACAACTGTATGACTTCACCCCTACTTTGGTTGAAGCCATTACTCATCTGGCGATAAAAAAATCACGTCTCCTAGTACTTGGTGACCTAAACGTCCATTTTGACGATTCACTTAATAAAGAGGCGGCAGAAATCAGATCTGAGTTACACACCTTAGAACTAGAGTTAAAAAACACTGCCCCCACACACCAACACGGACATTTATTAGATCCTGTTTTTGGAAATTGGAAGGGAATTGAGACCTTAGATCCTCAGCCAATCCCCTGGTCTGATCATCACATAGTGCCGATAGTTATTCAACTAGAAAAGGCGGAGCTATATAACCAAAGTTCTCAGCGCTTCAAGCGTAGAAGTTGGAAAAATTTCTCCATAGATGCTTTCTCTCACATAATCCAGGCCACCGGCCTCCCAAAAGGAAATGACAGTGAGACTGTATATGCTCAGCTACAAAACAATATCGCTAAAGCACTGGACACGACCGCCCCCAACCGCACTATTACCAATGCTACTAGAACAAAAAAAACTGCCCCTTGGTATAATCAAGAGCTCCAGACTGCTAAAACAGCATGCAAAAAACTCGAAAGAGATTGGCGTGCAAATTTCTGTCCAGAAACAAAAATCAGATATAAAACAGCTCAAAAAAACTACTATAAACTGGTGCGAGCGTCCAAAGCCTCCTATTATAACACACGCATTGTGGAAGCGGAGAACTCCTCTAAAGAGCTATTTCAAATCTATAAAGAGATCTCCACAGTCGAGTCCAACCCTACCTCTCAGAAAGACTCAGTGGATACCTGTAATAAAATTGCGAAATACTTTTCTGACAAAATCACCAACATATACGCTAATTTTTCTGGCAATATAAAATCTGGCATTGATTTTTCAGAGAATGTAGATCACATCAACACGTCTATCCACCTATGTGCCTTCTCTGTACCTCCAACTGAAATCTTGGAAAAAATTTGTAAGGGGATTAAATCTGGATCTCCCCGTGACCCCGCACCCCCGAAAATATTAAATGCTAGCCTCCCGGTCCTGGAGCCACACTTTAGACTTATGTTGGAAACATCTTTCTCCACAGCCACCCTCCCTGCTGACTGGAAACAAGCCATAGTGTTTCCCATTAAGAAAAAAACAAATTTAAGTCAGGACATACTGGAGAATCTTCGCCCAATTTCCCTACTCCCCTACCTTGCCAAGTTGGCCGAGAAAGTGGTCAACGCCCAACTAATGACCCATCTCGAAACCCAAAATATCTTCCACCCATCACAATCGGGTTTCAGAACAGGTTACTCCACAGAGACGGCTCTCTTAAGAGCTATTGAAACTCTGCGGGAGGGAGCTGATAAAGGCAAAACTATGGCCTTGATCATGCTGGACCTCAGTGCCGCGTTTGACACTGTAGCTCACTCCATACTGCTACAGTGTCTAAACAGAGCGGGAGTCACTACAAAGGCTCTATGCTGGCTGAAGGCTTTTTTAACAAACAGAAGCTTTCAGGTCCAAAGAGGGATCTATCTCTCTGAAAGTTTGATCTTAGAACAGGGGGTACCTCAGGGCTCGGCCCTGAGTCCCACCCTGTTCAATTTATATATGTCCCCTTTGGCAGAGGTGATCCAATCGTTCGGCGTAGAGCTTGTCTCTTACGCCGACGACACTCAACTCTTGATCTCCCTGTCTCAATCCCCCTCCTCTGAGGCAGATAACTTCAACTCATGTATGTGCAAGGTGGCTACATGGATGAACGAGCATTGCCTCAAATTAAACGGAACAAAAACAGAGGTACTTGTCATAGGTGGGAACAACACCAACTGGACCAAGGATTGGTGGCCCTCATGTCTGGGATCATTACCCACCCCCAGTCAGGAGGCCAAGAACTTGGGCGTCTGGATTGACACCAAACTTTCATTTGACAGTCATGTCAAAAAAACAGTTGGAAAATGCTTCGGAGTGATGAAGACACTCCGTCGCACCCTGGATCTTCTTCCCCTGAGTTCCAGGCGTACCATGACGCAGGCCCTCATCACATCCCGAATTGACTATGGGAATGTGCTTCTTTTGGGAACCTCAGAAAAAAACATCAGGAAGTTACAGGTCCTACAAAATTCAGCAGCACGCCTTGTGCTACGACTTCCGCGAAGAGCTCCTTCCAAACCTTCCTTGGATGCTCTACATTGGTTGCCCATAAAAAAGAGAATAATATTCAAAGCCCTTCTCTGGTGCCACAGAATTGTTCACCACAGAGCCCCCTCCTATCTGCTTGACTTAGCCTCACCCTATGAACCTTCCAGATCCCTTCGCTCGAAGGGAACAGGTTTGCTTAAGATCATGCGTTCAAAAAAAGCCAGACTTGGAGGTAGATCCTTTCGCATTCTCGCAGCCAAGGAATGGAATACCCTTCCTATGAACATCAGACAGGAAAAAAGTGAAACATTCTTTAGGAAACATCTAAAAACATATCTTTTCACCACTTAAACTGTCTGATGCTCTGCTCCATACAAGCAACACTCTTCTCCATAGTGCGGGGACACGTCGAGAGACGTCACCAGGCGCTCTATAAGCTCCTATAATATTAAATACATTATCAGTGACATTGTGGCAAAGTATCCAGGGAGCACACATGACTCCTTTATCTTCGGACATAGCGCAATTCATAGATGTCTGAGTGCTGGTCAGTTTGGAGACGGATACCTGCTATGTGAGTAACACTCATGCAAACATCCATCATCCATCCATCCATCCTTTGAAAATGGAACATACAGTTGCAATTTTTTTTTCACATGCAGGTGATAGTGCCTATGCAGTGCGTGATTTCATCCTAACACCATACTTGAATCCTGCAAATGCAAGTGAAATATGGTACAACAGGGCACATCGGTCTACACGTGGGGCCATTGAACGTACAAAAAGCCGTTTTAGATGCATACACAAAAGTGGAGGAGCTTTGCAATAAAGTCCTGAAACCTGTTGTAAAATTGTTACAACATGTGCAATGCTGCACAACATGGCCATGCGCAAAGTCACAGACATTGAAGTAAGTGAGTCTGACTCATCTGATGATGATGACATACCTCCACCTAGAATGGCTGTAGCAGGAGCTGGAGCAATGGCTGGCCGACAAAGAAGGACAGAGATTGCACAAAATTATTTTTAGGTAAGAAAAGCCAAACTGCAGACTCATGTTTGCAATGGTTGTTTTAATCCACAACAGAAAAACCATAGTGCATTGTGCACAATTGTTAAATTTTAAATGAAGGAAATGAAAATGTCTATAAGTGGAACATAAAGACAGCTTCCACAATGCAGTAATGCTGAAAAAATTGCTATTCAAAATGTTACTTCTTACGCAGGCGGCTTGAAGCAAGTTGTTCCTGTGATTGCATGCCTTCTTGTTCTGGTCCTGTACTAGCACGCCTTCCACTTCTGCGCTGGGTCAATTGAGTTGTTGGAGTGGGGTTCCTACTGCTCCTACTGGAGGTGTCCTCACTATCAGCTGAGCCAAGGAGAGCGCTTGCGCCTGAGTTGGATGTTTGCATAATTTCTAACACAGAGGTCATTTTGTCCAAGCTTTTAGCCATGTCACGTGTGCAGTCGCTCATTTCATGCTGCATGTTAATGCTGCGCCTGGTGAAATTGCTAGTGACAGAACAAAGCCTGTTAATTGCCTTTGTGTACCCATGCATCCTCACATGTGCTGTCTGTGCAGCCCTGTTGCAAGCACTTTCTGTGCGTTCAACGGTCAGGCAGAGTTTTCTATTGATGCAGCCATGCCTTCTTGTTTGTTATTTAATTTCAAAAGCTGCCTACTGATTGACCTGAGGGCCTTGTGTTGCAGGCGCTGTACATGAAGCATATCCTGTTCAAGGCCAGCAAAATCAGTGCCTCCTTCAATTTGCCCACTGCTGCTCCTACATGTCTCAAACCTGAATGACAGTGGCCTCCTTGGTATTTGTGGTTGCTGTTGTGAGTCTTGATGGGACACTGTGTCAGTCTCACTGGCTACTGTTCCTCCATCTACATTATCATCATCTTCCATTGCTGGTAGAGGAGCAACATGTCTGCGCTTTCTGTGCATATTTGTATTGAGGGCAGTGGCATCAGTGCCTCCTTCTTCTGTATCAGTTGTAACATGTGAAGGTGAATTATCCAACTCACTTTCTTCCCTGGATACCCTTGATTGTTCTGTGGATGTAGAGTGTGATAAATGAGTTTGTGTTTCTGACAAATAAAGTGTTTTCATTAATGACAATTATTTGGGCTACAATGTTTTTCTACCTTCATAATTAATTGCAAACAACTCATGAGTTTCTATGATGATATGTGTGACAATCATTATTGCACTACAACTCCCATGATGCATTGCTTGCTACAGGTTAAACAGTCTCACTAGACTACCACCTTTCTCAAACTGAGTATAAGCACAGGACACACACACATGCATTACACACATTCTATGGACTTCTTTGCATGCATCTTACCTTGTGTAGTTGGTGTAGGGTCAGAGGTATCAATGTTAGCCACTCCACTCACACTCTCTGGAAGCAGGGTTGATTCAATTAATTCCTCATGGGGTGTAGGTTGGTCTGCAGATGATGTACCACCACCAGTTTTATTCCCCTCTTTAATCCTTTCTGCAAGCCTCTCTTTGGATCTTAGTCGCATGTCATACCATCTCTTCTTTATTTCATCTATGGAGCGAGTGGTAACTCCAACTGAATTTACTTTTTCCTGGATCTTCCACCAGAGTTTCCTTTTTCATGAATCAGGAACTTTAAGTGCTTTCTTGCCAAAAAGCACCTCATGGTTACAAACCATTTCTTCAATGAGGATTTCTTGTGTGTGGCTCAGGCAAGCAGGTGCAAGCAATCACTGGAATCTTCCTGGTTGTGATGTCATCACCCTGTTCCTGCATTGCAGATTCACGGTTTAGCGATTTCTTATTTTGCGAAATTCGCTAATTAAGAAGTCGCAGAAAATTCGCAAATTATTCTGCGATTTTTTCGAAATCGCTAATTTATCGCAACAATGTACATACATCCAATTTTGCGATTCCGAAATTGCGGTTCACAAAAAATCGCAATTAAGGACTCGCAAAACATATTGTTGATACATCTGCCCCTATGTTCGATATGCAAATATATAATAAATTTCTTTTGTTACTTTGAGCTAATTGCTTTTAAACAAATATCGGTTTAGGTCTAAGCATGGGCGGAAAATCCGTTATGCTCGCGGATTTTGCGGATTTTCGGTAAATTCGCAATCCGCGAAAGCTCGCGAATTTACTGAAAATCTGCAAATTCGCACGCAGCGGATTTTTTTTTTCTTGGTGATAAAATTTTGCGGCGCGTGGCGTTTACTTACCGTCATTCAGCGTTTGCCGAGTTATTTTTCTTGATATTTTGCGAGTGCTGCGCCATTTTGGATCTTGCTGCGGGATCCCGCGGGAATTTGGCGAGCGCGATTACGTAATCGCGGCTTGCCAACTTTCACAGCGAGAGTTTGTCAACGCGAGTACGCCGTGATCACGTATCTCGGTGCGAGCTTGGAGATGCGGCGAGCAGCAACATTCTCGCACTTGCGAAAATACAAAATTTGCAATTCTGCACAAGAAATCCACCAGCAAGCAGCATAAACCTTCTGGAAATGATGATTTTTATCTGAATAACTCCTCAGGTTGACATTTGCCTGCACTTTTTTTGCGAGGAGTCCATTTTGGGGAGGGGGGGTGGGAGGAAGGAAGTGCCCCACAGTCTTCAACTTCCTGTCCAGCAGGCTCCTCCCAGTGCTTTGTCCATCTCCCGGTCACTTTTCATTTGGATCTGGAGCTGGAAGGATTACTTTTTGTGGATGCTGCTGGATATTTGGATTTGAGGCCTTTTTGACTTTCTTTGGATCACTTTTGGAATAGAAATTTCACAAGTAAGTTTGTTTGGGGCATTACAGTTGCTGCAACTACAATTTTGGAATTTTTGATTTTTGGGCTGTTTTGGGGCCTTTGCCCAGGGGTACTCAGTGGTGGGTGCACTGAGTCTTTCTGTGGGGTGTTTTGAATTTAAACATCATGGAGGGGCTGGATGGCTTGGGATTGTGCTGATTTTTCTGTGATTTCCTTTTTTTTGGCCTGTTGTGGACAGGCCATGTGGTTGGGGGCCATTTTGAGTGCTGCTACAGGCCCTGGCCATGTGCTGGGAGGGAGGGGGCCATTTTGAATGCAGGCAGTGTTCTCAGGCCTGCACCCATTTTGCCTAGCTTTCATCCATTATGCCCAGGGGTAGTGAGTGGTGCATGGGCCTAGTCTTTCTGTGGGTTGTCTTGAATTTAAACATCATGGAGGGGCTGGATGGCTTGGGATTGTGCTGATTTTTCTTTGATTTTCGTTTTTTGGCCTGTTGTGGCCTTTTCAACAGGGGTAGTGAGTGGTGCATGGGCCTAGTCTTTCTGTGGGTTGTCTTGAATTTAAACATCATGGAGGGGCTGGATGGCTTGGGATTGTGCTGATTTTTCTGTGATTTTCGTTTTTTTGGCCTGTTGTGGACAGGCCATGTGGTTGGGGGGCATTTTGAGAGCTGCTAAAGGGCCCTGGCCATGTGCTGTGAGGGAGGGGGCTATTTTGAATGCCGGCAGTGTTCTCAGGCCTGCACCCATTTTGACTAGCTTTCATCCATTATGCCCAGGGGTAGTGAGTGGTGCATGGGCCTAGTCTTTCTGTGGGTTGTCTTGAATTTAAACATCATGGAGGGGCTGGATGGCTTGGGATTGTGCTGATTTTTCTGTGATTTCCTTTTTTTTGGCCTGTTGTGGACAGGCCATGTGGTTGGGGGGCATTTTGAGTGCTGCTACAGGCCCTGGCCATGTGCTGTGAGGGAGGGGGCTATTTTGAATGCCGGCAGTGTTCTCAGGCCTGCACCCATTTTGACTAGCTTTCATCCATTATGCCCAGGGGTAGTGAGTGGTGCATGGGCCTAGTCTTTCTGTGGGTTGTCTTGAATTTAAACATCATGGAGGGGCTGGATGGCTTGGGATTGTGCTGATTTTTCTGTGATTTCCTTTTTTTTGGCCTGTTGTGGACAGGCCATGTGGTTGGGGGCCATTTTGAGTGCTGCTACAGGCCCTGGCCATGTGCTGGGAGGGAGGGGGCCATTTTGAATGCAGGCAGTGTTCTCAGGCCTGCACCCATTTTGCCTAGCTTTCATCCATTATGCCCAGGGGTAGTGAGTGGTGCATGGGCCTAGTCTTTCTGTGGGTTGTCTTGAATTTAAACATCATGGAAGGGCTGGATGGCCTGGGATTGTGCTGATTTTTCTGTGATTTTCGTTTTTTGGCCTGTTGTGGCCTTTTCAACAGGGGTAGTGAGTGGTGCATGGGCCTAGTCTTTCTGTGGGTTGTCTTGAATTTAAACATCATGGAGGGGCTGGATGGCTTGGGATTGTCCTGATTTTTCTGTGATTTTCGTTTTTCTGGCCTGTTGTGGACAGGCCATGTGGTTGGGGGCCATTTTGTGTGCTGCTACAGGCCCTGGCCTTGTGCTGTGAGGGAGGGGGCCATTTTGAATGCAGGCAGTGTTCTCAGGCCTGCATCCATTTTGCCTAGCTTTCATCCATTATGCCCAGGGGTAGTGAGTGGTGCATGGGCCTAGTCTTTCTGTGGGTTGTCTTGAATTTAAAGATCATGGAGGGGCTGGATGGCTTGGGATTGTGCTGATTTTTCTGTGATTTTCGTTTTTTTTTGGCCTGTTGTGGCCTTTTCACCAGGGGTAGTGAGTGGTGCATGGGCCTAGTCTTTCTGTGGGTTGTCTTGAATTTAAACATCATGGAGGGGCTGAATGGCTTGGGATTGTGCTGATTTTTCTGTGATTTTCGTTTTTCTGGCCTGTTGTGGACAGGCCATGTGGTTGGGGGGCATTTTGAGTGCTGCTACAGGCCCTGGCCATGTGCTGTGAGGGAGGGGGCCATTTTGAATGCAGGCAGTGTTCTCAGGCCTGCACCCATTTTGACTAGCTTTCATCCATTATGCCCAGGGGTAGTGAGTGGTGCATGGGCCTAGTCTTTCTGTGGGTTGTCTTGAATTTAAACATCATGGAGGGGCTGGATGGCTTGGGATTGTGCTGATTTTTCTGTGATTTACGTTTTTTGGGCCTGTTGTGGCCTTTTCACCAGGGGTAGTGAGTGGTGCACGGGCCTAGTCTTTCTGTGGGTTGTCTTGAATTTAAACATCATGGAGGGGCTGGATGGCTTGGGATTGTGCTGATTTTTCTGTGATTTTCGTTTTTTTGGCCTGTTGTTGTGGCCTTTTCACCAGGGGTAGTGACTAGTGAGTGTTGCATGGGCCTAGTCTTTCTGTGGGGTGTCTTGAATTTAAACATCATGGAGGGCATGGGATTGTGCTGATTTTTCTGTTTTTTTAAAAAAAAATTTGGGGTGTATAACTGAACTGATGTTCCTCTGTCTTCCATTGCTTTTAGGTGCACAAGACTCAAGAGAACCACCAGTGCCAGGAAGAAGTCCTGCAGCGTTGTGTGTGTGCAGCATAACGTCACGCGACGTCACGTCTGGCCACAGACAACTCTGCAACTCGTGCAACTGCGGCCTGCTATTCTGACCTGCTCTGAAGAAGATGGCCCCAAAAAAATGTCTCTGTAGCTCCTCTAGCAAGAAAGTTGCCAGCAAGGAGCAGAAGAAGCAAGTTACCAAGGAGGCTGGTGTGCCGGCCGCCACGTTTTTTGGGAGTAAAAAAAAAAGTACGCCTGCAGCAGCAGCGGGATCTGCTGGGGACCAAGCTGGGAGCAGCACCCCGCTCCATTGGGCTCAGTGCCTCCACCACCACCACCACGCCAACTTAAGTCAAAGCCCTTGAGTGCTGCAGAGGCAGTCAGTGTACTTCTTCAATCACCATCGACCAGTGATGTTGGCTCATCGCAAGAAAGTAGCAGCAATGTCCCTGAATCAACACAGGTTGTTGTAACTCATCTGACAAGTGTTGAACAACCACAGCCGCAACAACAACCACATGTGCAAGTACAAGCCCAAGTACATGTGGAAGGAGAGGCAGCGCAAGGAGATGCGCAAGCAGAGGTGCATGGAGGGTCACAAGTGCCCACAATAGTTGTTCCTCCCGAAGTAGGGGCACATCAGGAAATCAACAATCAAACCGAGGTATCATTTGAGGAAGCCACTCCTCCTGATGATCATTCATTGTCTTCCGCATCCCTTGCAAGGAAAAGATCAAGGGGGGTGTCTACATCTTCTTCAAGCCCACCTCCTTCTGATGATACGGATCCCAATTGGGAACCAGCACCACTGCCGTCTGAGAGTGAGGCACACCATGATCTGACAAAGGTACCTAAGCGTAAAAGGAAGGTCATCAAAAAACTCATAGCTATGGAGTGTGATGAGGCTCAACAAGAAGTGACGGATACTGCTGCTGATGAAGCCTCTCACGACGACGAGCCAGTCATCATAAAGGTCACTGCAGCCCCAGCGGGCATGCAGCAAAAGACATATTGACCCTAGCCCGAGAAGCTGCTGAGCGTGATGATGTTGTCGACGAGGAGGCAATGGAAGAAACACCACAATCATTGGAGTTAACTAGTACACCAACACCTACCGCTTCCATATTTCTTAGTCACCAGAAGGGACCTCCATCCACCTCAACCTCAATTAGTGGTGGTGAAAGTGCAAAACGTACTGAAGTTCGGCAATCCACATCCTCCACTTCATCTGGCATTAGCAGCAGGACCACCACCGCCAGTATCGCTGCCTCCTCCGGCCCCCAAAGACATTTCAAGTCTGCAGTTTGGGACTTCTTTAGTGTTTCCACAAAAAAGGAAAACCTTGCCATTTGTAGCATTTGTAAGTTGGCAGTTAGTCGTGGTAAGTTTGGTTCCAACTATGGTACCGGAGGCCAGAGAGGTCATCTTGAAAGAAAGCACGCTGTCCAATGGTTTGCGCACCTACAGGCGATCAAGGAAGCCCGAATTGCACGTAATGATGTTTCATCTGATGATGACGAGGAGGAAGAAGACGTGTCAAACACTTCACTTACACCCAGTACCCCTGTCAGCAGCACACCCCATGTGAGCCACACTAAGAGTGTGGTAGAGAGTGAGACACCAATGCGCAAAAGTTCATCAGCGAGCGTAACTGGGTCGAAGATATCATCATCATCCCGTAAATGCTTGGTCCAGGGCACTATTAAAAAGATGTTGTTTACAGAAGCGCAATATGAACGCAACCACCCACTGACGCGTCTGTATAACACTAAGCTGGCTAAAATGCTAGCTCTGGACCTTCTCCCTTTTTCTTTTGTAGAAGGGGTTGGTTTTCTAGAATTAGTGGCAGCGCTCTGCCCTAAATGGAAGGTTCCTAGCCGGTTCTATTTTGCCAGAGTTGCGGTTCCAGCACTACATGAAGATGTGCTGGAGGTGATTGGGGCAGCTTTGCAGAAGAGTGCTGTTCACACTATACATCTGACAACAGACATGTGGACCAGTGGTGCAGGTGCTGATTACATGTGCATCACTGCACACTGGGTCTCTTTTTCACGGGTTAAAGCAAAGCTAAACGCAGGTGTTGACCCGGACCAAGTTTTCAAAGCTGCTCGGAAACATGCAACACTAGCCATGTTTGGTTTGGAGAAACGTCACACAGCACAAAACATTTTGGATGAGTTTAACACAAAGGTCCTTGACTGGCTGTCCCCCAAAAAACGCCAGATTGGTTATGTTTCCACGGATAATGGCGCCAATGTAGTTAAGGCCATGGAGCTGGGTCAGTATTTCAGAGTGCCGTGTTTGGCGCTCTGTATAAACCTGGTTGTCAAAAAATTCTTGAGTGATAAAGAGAGTCCAGCGTACGAGGTAGTGGAGACCTGCCGAAAAATGTGCAACCATTTCAGCCATTCTTTTAAGGCCCGGAAGCATCTGAGGAGCCTGCTACATGACCGTCGAATGCCAGTGAAAGCACTCATCCAGGAGGTGGCAACACGTTGGAACTCAACCTTCTACATGCTTGAGCGTCTGTATGAGCAGTATACGGTACTCGATCAATATTTCTTAACACAGGGTACAGCTCAGAAGGACCTGAGGATGGGTGCGTAGCAATGGCACACAGTTAAAAGCCTGACACGCATGCTTCGTCCTTTTGAGGTCTTCACGCGTGCATGCAGCAAGGAGGACTGTAATTCGGGAAAAGCTATCCCATTGTTGTACATGCTGGAGCGCCAACTGAAGGAGGTGTGTTCTGTGTTTAAAAAAGATGAAAAAAACAAAGACCCTTTTGTTTTGGCGGAGAAATTATTAGAGCGCCTACGTGGTGATGAACGTCTTAAAATGATCCACTCAGAACAGCATTACATTTGTGCTACTATTCTGGATCCACGCTACAAAAAGGCGCTGGCAGGCCAAGCATTCTTTCCTTTTGATGATGAACATGTTCCAAAGTACAAATGTTGGCTAGCCTTGTCAGCCAAGAGGTTTGAAAGAGAACGGCAGAAATTTGAAGGAAAAGGCAGTACATCAGCATCAGCAGGCCATCCCCAGTCAAAACAATCCACTTCTGCACCTGTGGCTGTGGCACAAGTGACCTCTCAGCCGTTAAAGACACCGGCAACCGGATCATCTGCACCAGACACAACAGAAACATTGGAGGCTGAAGAGGATTGGCTAGCTCGGCTTGGGTTTGGTTCTCAAAAGGTCACAGGCACAGCAACAGCTAAGCAAAGTGGAGGAACCTTGGATGAGGACCTTGAGTCGATGGTGAAGGACTATCTGAATGACTCAACAGAGGTCTATGTTAATGCTGACCCATTGGCGTATTGGCATGGGAAAAAAGAATTGTGGCCACAGCTCTCCAACCTGGCTTTAAACTACTTGTCTTGCCCACTCGCAAGCGTGTCTTCTGAACGTGTTTTCAGTGCTGCTGGTGCCATTGTAACTCCCAAACGGAGCCGCCTCTCGCCCAAAAATGTGGAGAGGTTAACAATGATCAAGATGAATCAGCACCTCATACCACCAGATTACAGAGTACGAGAAAGCGCGCCAGATGAAGACGAGGTAGACAGCAACGTAGATGAGGGAATTTCTACTCTGTCAGGTGACACTGAGCTCACCCTGCCTGAATTCACAGAGTATGAAGACGAAGCCTTATTCTTATTCCTGGACCTTAACATCGAGCCCTGAAAATGAGACAATGAATCAATAACTTTCTTTTTCGTCCTTATTCACTTTCATTCCTGTGTGTCTGTCTTTCTTTGTTGTGCACAGTTAATATAATTCAAACTTTAATCACCTAATCACAAAAACAAGCCCATCAGCAGAACTGTCTTCACTTGTTTGCTTATTGATTTGAAGGTGCCGCAGTCTGCATTCCTCAGGTTCACAAGTTCAGAAGAACATGCTCCTCTATCCTCCTCCTCCAGACTCCTATTTCCATCAAAGCAGAGGGCTGGATTACGCCCAATGAAGAAAGACTCAGCACTTGTGGGGGTGTTGTACTTCTTTGCGGGTGAGTTGACGGCTCTGGGGCCATTGCTGGGAAGCTCCAATACCGGATAAAAGTGGTTTGGACCAAATCGGAGGCGGAATTTTTTGTGTGTTTTTGCTGACTTGCTTGCCTTTGAGGTGCTCTTTGGGGGGTTCCGGATGTTTGTGGGTGAGTTTCGGGGTCTGGGAGCACTGCTGGGACAGTCTAATCTTGATTGCATTTGCTTTTCAGGAAATCCGTGGTGGTAAACCGGAGTTATGGCCTAGCTACACAGCTCGTTTGGACCGAAGGCCGAGAAATATTGTAAGTATGAGATTTTGCTTTTGGGCTGTTTGGGGGTGTTGTGCTTTTTGGCGGGTGGGTTGGCGGGTCTTGGGCATTTCTGGGAAGGTCTAATACCGGATAGAAGTAGTTGGGACAAAATCCACACTGATTTTTTGTTGTTGCTATTTCTGACATTTTGCTCAATGTAGCGTTTTTGGGGGCCTGTTTGGGGGGCTTCCTGGTGTTTGTGGGTGGGTTTCGGGGTCTGGGAGCACTGCTCAATCAATCAATCAGTGACACTTATAGAGCGCGCTACATACCCATAGGGTCTCAAGGCGCTGGGGGTGGGGTGGGGGTGCCGCTACTGCTTGAACAGCCAGGTCTTCAGCTTCTTCCTGAAGGAGAGGTGGTCTTGGGTCAGGCGCAGGTAGGTCGGGAGGGAGTTCCAGGTCTTGGCGGCCAGGTAGGAGAAGGACCTTCCTCCTGTAGTCGCTCTTTGGATGCGGGGGACGGCGGCGAGGGCGTGGTTGGCTGATCGGAGGTGGCGTTTGGGTGCGTAGAAGTTGATCCGGCTGTTGAGGTAGCTCGGGCCTTGGTCGTGTAGGGCTTTGTGTGCGTGGGTGAGGAGGCGGAAGGTGATTCTTTTGTTGACGGGGAGCCAGTGAAGGTCTCTCAGATGACCGGTGATGTGGCTGGTTCGTGGGATGTCGAGGATGAGTCTGGCTGAGGCGTTCTGGATCCGCTGGAGTCTCTTCTGGAGCTTGGCGGTGGTACCGGCGTAGCGGGCGTTGCCGTAGTCCAGTCGGCTGGTGACGAGGGCCTGGGTGACGGTCTTCCTGGTCTCGGTGGGGATCCACCGGAAGATCTTCCGTAGCATGCGTAGGATGTTGAAGCACGCCGAGGAGACGTTGTTGACTTGCCTGGTCATGTAGAGGGAGGAGTCCAGGATGAAGCCCAGGTTGCGTGCATGGTCTGTCGGTTTGGGTGCGGTGCCCAGGGCGGGAGGCCACCAGGAGTCGTCCCAGGCGGAGGGGGAAGAGCCCAGGATGAGGACCTCCGTCTTGTCCGAGTTCAGTTTCAGGCGGCTGGTCGTCATCCACTCGGCTACCTCTCTCATCCCTTCGTGCAGGTTGGCTCTGGCGGAGGCGGGGTCGTTGGTCAGGGAGAGGATCAGCTGGGTGTCGTCGGCGTAGGAGATTATGCTGAGGTTGTGTTTGCGTACGATGGCCACGAGGGGGCTCATGTAGACGTTGAAGAGAGTGGGGCTCAGGGATGATCCTTGAGGGACGCCGCAGATGACTTCGGAGGCCTCTGACTTGTACGGTGGTAGGCGGACTCTCTGTGTTCTTCCGTCGAGGAAGGAGATGATCCATTCCAGCGCCTTGTCCTGGATTCCGATGTTGCTGAGGCGCTGTACTAGGGTGCGGTGGCAGACCGTGTCGAATGCCGTGGAGAGGTCTAGGAGGATGAGGGCTGCTGTTTCTCCATTGTCCATCAGGGCTCGGATGTCATCGGTGGCGGCGATGAGGGCGGTCTCGGTGCTGTGATTGGCTCGGAAGCCGGACTGTGAGGGGTCGAGGGATCCGTTCGTCTCGAGGAAGGCGGCCATCTGCTTGTTGACGGTCTTCTCAATGACTTTGGCTGGAAACGGGAGGAGCGAGATGGGGCGGTAGTTCTTGAGTTCGGTGGGGTCCGCTGTTGGTTTCTTGAGTAGAGCGCTGAGTTCGGCGTGTTTCCAGCTCTCAGGGAAGGTGGCGGTGTCGAAGGATGTGTTGATGATGTCTCGCAGGTGGGGTGCGATGACAGCGTCGGCCTTGTTGAAGACGTGGTGAGGGCAGGGGTCGGTCGGTGATCCGGAGTGGATGGAGTGCATCGTGCGGATGGTGTCTTCGGTGCTGATCGGGGTCCAGGCGTGGAGGGTGGTGGTGGGGGGTGATTGTTCGGTCATGGTGTGCGTTGGATGGTTGTTGAAGCTGTTGTGTATGTCCGCGATCTTGTTGTGGAAGTATGAAGCGAGGGAGTTGCAGAGGTCTTGCGATGGGGTGATGTCGTTGTTTCCTGCGCTGGGGTTGGAGAGCTCTTTCACGATGTTGAAGAGTTCCTTGCAGTTGTGTGCGTTGTTGTCCAGCCGTTCCTTGGCGGCGCGGATCAGCTGGTGGTGCTTCCGGGTGGCAAGCTTGAAGGAGGTCCTGTTGTCCGGTGTAGGTTCCCTTCTCCAGACTTTCTCGAGGGCTCGGCAGTTCTTCTTGGAGCTCTTGAGTTCGTCGGTGAACCAAGGGGCTTTCTTGCTGCCGGGTCTGCTGGGCGGGGTCCTCAGCGGGGCGAGCTCGTCCGCGCAGATGGTGATCCACTTCGTGAGGTTGTCGGCGGCCTGGCTGTGGTCCGCTGAGCTGGCAGGAGGGTGCTGGCTCAGGGAGGTGGCGAGCTGGTCTGCTGTGATCTTGTTCCAGCTTCTGCAGGCGGCCTGTTGCTGGTGGTGGTGGGTTGTCGTTCTCTTGAAGGTGAAGTGGACGCAGCTGTGGTCCGTCCATTGAAGCTCTGTGGCGTGGCTGAAGTCGATGTCTGTGCTGGATGAGAAGACTGCGTCGAGTGTGTGTCCGGCGAGGTGGGTGGGGGTGGACACCAGTTGCTTGAGTCCCAGGTTGGCGAGGTTGTCCAGTAGGGTGGGGGTGTTGCGGTCGTTGTTGTTCTCCAGGTGGAAGTTGAGGTCCCCCAGGAGGATGTAGTCAGAGGAGGGGAGGGCAAGCGGGCTGACGAAGTCGGCGATGTCCTCGCTGAATTGTGTGCGTGGTCCAGGGGGTCGGTAGATCAGGGTGCCTCTGAGGGTGGTGTTCGGGTTGGTGTGGATCTGGAAGTGCAGGTGTTCGGCGGTGGGGACACTCTAATCTTGATTGCATTTGCTTTTCAGGAAATCCGTGGTGGTAAACTGGAGTTATGGCCTAGCTACACAGCGCGTCAGGACCGAAGGCCGAGAAATATTGTAAGTATGAGATTTTGCTTTTGGGCTGTTTGGGGGGTGTTGTGCTTTTTGGCGGGTGAGTTGACGGGTCTTGGGGCATTCCTGGGAAGGTCTAATACCGGATAGAAGTGGTTGGGACAAAATCCACGCTGATTTTTTTTTGCTATTTCTGACATTTTGCTCAATGTAGTGTTTTCGGGGGCCTGTTTGGGGGGCTTCCTGGTGTTTGTGGGTGGGTTTCGGAGTCTGGGAGCACTGCTGGGACACTCTAATCTTGATTGCATTTGCTTTTCAGGAAATCCGTGGTGGTAAACTGGAGTTATGGCCTAGCTACACAGCGCGTTTGGACCGAAGGCCGAGAAATATTGTAAGTATGAGATTTTGCTTTTGGGCTGTTTGGGGGTGTTGTGCTTTTTGGCGGGTGGGTTGGCGGGTCTTGGGGCATTCCTAGGAAGGTCTAATACCGGATAGAAGTGGTTGGGACAAAATCCATAAGGAAAAGCCTTTTGGCACTTTTTGTAACTTAGGGTTCGTTAGGGTTAGCCCTAGCAGCAGGATTGCATGTGTTTTGGGGTGTTCTAGATTTTTGCAACTGAGTTCTGGGGTCTTAGAGCACTCGTGAGAATGTGTAATTTTGGTTGCAAGTCATTTGAAGAAAATCCATGGTGGGAAAGGGGGGATTTGGCATAGTTAAAGAAAGCCTCTGCCACTATTCTTAACTTATGGCTCGTTAGGGTTAGCAGTATTTCTATTGCATGTGTTTGGGTGGGGGGGTTTTCGTGTCTTGGAGCGATGCTGGCTATGGATACTTTTGCTTGCTTGCAAGTGGTTTGAATACAATCCACGGTGGGTAAGGGGGTATTTGGGCCTACTTTTACTTTCGAAGTACGTTTTGTCACCAGTTTTCAGCTAGGCCTCGTTTTTTGAGATCTGATTGGGGGTCTTCTACATTTTTGCAACTGGCTTTAGTAAGGGTCTGGGTGGAAGCAGTGCTGGGAAGGTCTAATTTTGCTCTAAAACACAGTTTACAGTACACCTAGCTTGAGGGGAAAGATCCGCTAAATTAATTTGCCCATACTTATTTATCCTTGAAAAGGTGACTCAGACAGAGTACGCACTTTCAAAAATGTTGTACTGTCTATTAGGAAAATCAAAGTGTGACTTTTTGCACTACACAGCGTACATACTTTATATTTATTTATCAGTGCTGTTTTTCGTTCAATAATTACAGGCCAGGTTTCAGTCTGCAATGGGGAAAAAAGGATGGAGTCAGGCTTCACATTAGCGAGCCGCAATTCAGCATCCGCCAGGCAGGCAGTGTACAGGGTGTCTTCTGGTCACCAACATTGATGGACGAAGCGTCAGCTGGAATGGAGGAGTGCCGCTAATAAGAGGAATTGTTTGCTGCATGCAACTTACTTACCAAATTCAACAGGACAACTACAACAATACAGATACAGTATCCATTATTTTATTCAATGAGTGTGTGTGACTGCATTTCTTGGAGCTCTCTCTGCTTCTAAATTGATCCCTACAGCCATTCTATAGGTTTTACTTCGGCTATTTTTTTAACCTAATTTAATGTAGCCCTGTACTGTCGCATTCTGGCATTCACGGTTGTCGAAAGTACTACTTACTTTTCTGTAACAATGCATTCAGTAGTGCATGCACTTCCTTTATGTCACGTAAAAGATTTATGGTTAGCTTTGTACCCAAAAATTTCTTTATGTTCAATTATTGTTTGTCCATGCTGTGCTTTCTTTTTTTTCTCTCAACAAAACCTACCCAAAAAGAAACCCCCATTCCTATCCATTTTACAAACCCTAACCCTCTTCCCCGGGATGTGTGGTTTTGCTTGATGTGTGACTAACTGACATCAATAATTCCACACACTTGCTGGGGAGGATAAGGTCATAGCAACAGGCTGGTGAAGGAATCCGAGGATATATTCTAGACTTACTCAGCTTCAGTACTATTTCTTGTAGTATTAGCCAATGTCAAAGAAATCCTACGCAAGTACAAGTTATACTATAAGTTATCCGCTCTGACCACCAACATCTCCTTCAGGTTGGCAGGGTGAAAAAGGCAAGAACTGGGGGCAGAAGGTTTTCAATAAATGTGGCCTCCTTGTGGAACTCACTGCCCCTACAACTGCGCTCCGAAGCCAGTCTCTTCAGGTTTCGTAAACTTTTAAAAACTTTTTTGTTCTCTGTTTAATCCTTGCATTCTTGTAGCTGTGTTATGTTCTGATAAGCGCGGGGATGCCTATTGGTAACCAGGCGCTATACAAAACTCGGAATAATAATAATAATAATAAATACTTTACCATTTGTTAGGCTACATTGAGGCACTGTTGTAGTCTAGTGTACTGTCACCTGCTACATTCTCTATCGTACCATTGTAATGCTACAGTAAGGACAAACCAGGTTTCATTTTCTTTTTTTCCATAGCCATGCAACTGCCACTGTGTCACACCACACCACTAGTACCACCACAGGGAGGAGGAAATTTCAGCCGCCCTGGATTGCAACCTTAATCGCCATTTCCCGTGGAGCCAGCCCTGGGCCTAGCCCTACTTTCAAACAGAAATTACAGGTAAAATAAGCGTTTGGTTGGAGGTAGTATAATGGAGTATTAGGAGAGACGAGAGATTGACGGTAGTACTACTAAAGTCCTAGGACTATTGAGGAAAACAAACTTACTGTTAAACCCCCACCCACCAGACTCAAAAGCAGTAAAAAACAGGTATGGTCAGATAAAGTTTCAAAAAGTATATCTTTAGAGCCCTAACACAATAATCTCCCGCAAGACCCTCCCTAACCCCAACGATTGTCCTTCAAAAGTCCCCAAAAACCCAACTCCCAATTCCCACGCCCCAAAAGTCTCTAAAAAAGGGGCAAGGGACACTATGGCAGGGTGCTGTTGACTTTAGCAGCCAGGGCATCATGCTCCTTGCGGAGGGTGGCATGTTCGAAGCGGAGGCCCTCCACCAAGTTCTTATAGTTCAGGACCTCCTGCTCCAGGTAGGACAGTCTGAGGGATAAGCGGCGCCGGCGTGCCTTGCAAATACTGTGGGGGGCAGCTGCTGTCTTTGCTGCTCGGCGGTGGCGTTTGGCTTTGGTAGCCCGGCTCCGTACCGCTGGAGCACTGCGCTGGCTGGCAGCCCGCACGGAGGAGAATGCAGCTGTCCCAGTGGACGTTGTTGTATTACCAGACTGCGTCTCCTCCTCCTCCAGGGCCACCAGCCGCCGATATTCAGCGACAGTGGCATCCAGCCTCCGTTGCCGGGCCATTCGAGCCAGCTCCTTCCTCCTTGATGGTCTCTTGGATTTGGAAGGAGCAACTACATGAAGAAAGAAAGACATAGTCTGTAACTAATGCTCCTTAAGATTAACACAAAATGATTGAGCAGAAAGTTGTCACAGTACAAGTAGCAAATTGAAAGCACAGTACATAACTATTGAGGACAGTATCTATGTAACCTCAAACTTCTTCATCCTTGCTCTAACATTAGTGGGAGTTTAAGGAACAAATTCTACGAGCACTATGGACTTCCATTACAGTCGACTATGACAGTACACCAGTCTTATTCTTCTTCTTCTCTCTTGTTTAGGAAAATTGGTACGTTATCTTATGCAAGCCGGCATAATGCCAGCGCAGTGAACTTGCACCCGAGAAAAACAGACGCACACCATGGTGAGTGAGACAGACTTGCGTTACTGTACCGGTCCAGTACATGCAGGTGGTGAAGCTCTTACTTTTCTATAACGGGTGGCACTGATAATACTCTGTTAAAAGGGCTACTGCTTAATTAATTTAGCTTTCACCCTACAGTGCAAATGAGTATTAGAAAACGAAAATGAAGAAGCTAAATAATCTGATTATCTATCACTTCACATGGGATGTATTTGATGACATATGGGATGACTTTAGGTGCTTTGCTTATTATTGAGAGAACAGTGATACACCCACACATGAATGACGTACTACTACTAAACTAAAGTTATTAAGAGAGGTAGGGAGTGTCCACCGTAATAACCGGATATATGCTGTGCTTGCAGTTGCAATACAAACTACTGCTACTATTCATGGTAGTATTTGGACAAAATTACAACTTCTTTTCCTTGCCTTTCCTACACTGGAACGGACGTGCGGGTGCGGTGTTACATGCTCTTCAAAGTAACACTTAGTTCATCCAGTGACCGTCTACTCTCTCTAGATACACATATGCTATCTAAGAGTCAGATAGTACCATGAATGATCCAGGCATCTATCCATTCAAAGTATATGCACACATACAGTTTCTGTTTCACCCACCCAGGCTGTTCTCCTTCCACCCATCCTTGCTTCATCATTCACCCAGCCATGCACCATACCATATTCTTTCCTTCCCAGCCACCTCGGGGACCAAGCAAACACATATCATTCTTCTTTGCCAGTCATCATTACATTTCTCGTCCTTCCACACTTACTTACACCCTTCTTTCGCTTTTCGTTCATCCCATCCATCAAGTTCATCTCAGATCTGATTGGGATTCTTCTCGCCAAAAACGTCACAGCTAAGTCGAAGTACATTTAGAGGAGGGAGGCTACTACCTGGTTTATTTATAATACACCCGTCCAGAAAGCACACTCTGCAGTCTTCAATCTCAATAAGTAAGGAATACATAGCTTACCTCTGCCCGCCACCACCGTGTCATCCCCCACAGAATTGTCCGGCACTTCCACCGCCTCCTCCCCAGAGTTGTCCTCGTCCAATGCCACCGTCATCTCCGCGCTGGCCCCGCCTCCAGATGTTCCACCTACAAAGTACATTTAATAATGTTAGAATACACCACTCACTACTATATAATATTTGGTCTAGGAGGAAGAAAGAAATGTGAAAAAAACAGTATACAATGTAATAATTTGTGACTGTCTACTATAAAGTAAAAATGTCCCTTTTTCCAGGGAAGGCTGTTGTCTTGCTGCACTTTTTGGCACAACTGATGAATGCTTGCTTTTTATTTTTAACATGAACCACTTTATCTCCTAACAGACAGAAGCTTGACTTCTAAGAACACGAGCAGGATCAAGTTCAAACCAGGTGAGAGCTCGGCTCGACCACAAGAAATGTGTCCAATTAATTGTCAGCACTAAGCACTTTTCCATTTTCAGTTAAACGTTTACTTTTATGACAAACTTGATTTTAATAAATGTGTTTACTTTTAATAAAGCTTTTAAACTTAAATAGACTCTGTGGTTTTTGGTCCTCCAGACTAGAGTGGATGCGCTAAAGGTTTTGCAATTTTTGCAAGCATGAGTCCTGCCTCTGACATCATTGATGAATAATCATAATCATCGGTGACTTTGGGAGCTAAATGACTCTGCCACACTATCTAGTCAGTAAGGAGATTGGGGGTTCAACTACAAAGTCTGTTATCACTGAGGTATGTGGAAAGTCTAACAGCACCTATTATAATTGATAAGCTAAGCAATGCATTATTAAGTGTCCATAGTTCTGTTTGTGCAGATTTGTCCCTGCAACAGTAGTAGAATGGATTGTCCTCCTATCCAAACCAAAAGTAAAGTAGTATCTTATTCTTTCTTGATGGTCATTCACCTTTTTATTGTTGGCAATTGTCAAAGCATAAACATTTAGAAGACTTGAAAAGACATTATGGACAATCCCAGAGGATTGCACTCTGTGCATAGAGCTATTGCTGACTAGAATGGGAGTCCAATGGAATTGCCAAATGTGCAATCTTAGTTAGCTACACAGACAGACTAATAAGAATAATCTAGTAATACCACACGGAGTCTTAGTCGAGGCAGGATAAGAATTTATATCCAGTCTACAAGAATATCAAAGACGATTTAGAAAAAAACGAATGAGGAACGCTGGGAAAAAATAAGTACTCTATATTAAAATTAAAAGTTACTGGGGCCAGCAAAGGAGCCCTCGCCTGCCCGATCCTGGCCTGCATCCTCAACAGCACCCTCCTCCTCCTCCTCCTGTGTCCTCCTCTTGCCCCTGGGGGAAGCTGATGTACAACATGAAAGAAAGAAAAACAGAAAACATGGATGATATTTGTCAACCAAATCAAACATTTCAAAAGAACTAACAAAATATTTTGGCGAAATAGCAAATAGACAACTATTCAACGGGATATATTATTGACCAATCTCATGTGGTCTACTACGTTATTAGTATTGCTTGATTTGCAGACCGTCGAATTGTAAACTTCTTATGTAACTCACTACACAAAGTACTAAAAAGGTTTGCCTAGGATTGGCAGGCAGCAGTCCGCAGCACGCGAAGTGACAGCCAAAGTCCACCGTGATTGCAGATCAGCGACAACACTAAAGTTTCCTACTACATTAACCAGTCATTAAAATACTCAAACTATCAATCCACCACCACTATTTCTTCTTATCGCCATGTGCACAAAGGAAGGACTGGACTTGAGTCTGTAGGGGCTGATTTAGAAGCCCCTTGCGGCTCTTTTGCTCCATTTTTGCGTGACTTTTGTGACGCAGCGGCAGCACAAAAGAGGCGCAATGATGCGGCGTATATTAACAACGTGACGCATATGGGAGATGCATCACGTTGTAAAGCCCTGCGCCATCAGGGGGCGTTCCGGCGCAAGGGAGGGCGTTCCTGCGCAGGAACGCATCCTAAAAGTGGCTGAGGGAAATCTACAAGATTTCAATCACTCACTTTAACGACAATGATGCATGACTCAAACCCTGCGCCTGCTTGAAGCAGACGTACGGCTTGACGCAGCTTTGGGGAGATAGGGCACCCCAGAGCATTGATGGAGCTGCGCCATCGTTGCGACGCAACTCCAGCAATGTGCCGCCCTTACGGCACAGATGCGTAACGCTTTGGTGACGTTTTGGGCCCATGGTGCGACGCATTGTAAATACTGCGCACCATGGGTGATAGTGGCGTGGCACACAATTACTGGCGCATCCCTGCTACTTTGCAGGGATGCGCCGGTAATTAAACATCTGAACCTTAGTGTATAGCATTACGCAGTTCTTTAAACTACACTCATACATAATTTCACAGGCCAATGAAATGAACACAAAATCGGAAACAAATAAGCATAGTAGCAACACTACTGAGAAGGAGAGCAGTGCACCTTAAATTCACAGAAGATTTTGAAATATAATATACCTACAATGTAATGAGCAGCATTATTGCTCTTGGTAAAAAAAAAAATTGCAATATAATAACACAGCAGGAGAAAACAGAGTAGTAAAGAAATAGCTACTGCTACTACTCACCAAGCCCGGGGATCTCGAGGCCAAGCAGGTCGAGCAGATCCCGTTCACGGGTCAGGACATCCGTCCAGCGGTGGGTGGCCTGGTTGTAGGTGCGCCGGACACGAGAGTGGTGGTACATGGCCCGGCACACCATATCCCACCGCTTCCGGCGATCCCGCATCCCAAACCCGCCTCCGATCTTGCCGCCTTCCATTATGGTCCTGGGGAGGTGGCGCTGTACATAGAACAGTAGTGCGCCCACCTCCTCCGGGCTGAAAATCTCCCGGGGTGCGACTGTCTCCCCCCTCAAACGCCCGCACGGGAGCCGGGCATGGGGTGCAGGACCCTTCCCCTTCTCGGGATGCTTCCCGGCTCCCTTCACCATGGTCTGGGCGGAAAGGAAAAAAGAAAATAGAATAGGGAAGAGAAGAAAAGAAAAGAGTTTAAAAAAGTAGTTTAAAATTAACAAAAAGTAGCAGTAAACACAAAAATATTGGGGCTAGAAAAATAGAGGGGTATATAATAAGTAAAATAGATCCAAAAAAACTTCAAACAAGCAAAGGATGGCACAGATTTAGAGAGGATACAAGAAGCATGCCCAGAACCATAGCAATGAATGAGAAACAAGATGGCCGCGCCCGTTCACGACCGCGCGAGTAAGTTTGCGCAAGATGTTCCTCGCGAACACTCGCGAAATTGTACTTGTGAGCCGCACACTTTGCGAGATTACACTTTGCGCCCGGAAACGGAAATACGTCATGCAAACAAGATGGCCGCGCCCTTGAACGACCGCGAGGGTAACTTCGCGCCTTGCGCTACAAGCGGCTCGCGAAAACGCACAAAACCTTGCGAACTAACACGCCGCAAAAAAAGAAATCACATATTCGCACGAATTCGCGGCTTCCGAATCCGATCTCGCGTGTTTTCGCGCCCGCGAATCCAGCGAAATTGCAGAAAAACGAGTTTTGCAAAACTGAAAGCAATCGGCAGGTGCGAGAGTTCAAACTCATCATTAGTAACAATTCACTGTAGTGCATCCTGACTGGGGCCCCTCCAGAGTTCAGTTGCTAGTTGCAACAATTGTATGACCCTGCTCTGACCCTCACAGCAGGCTCATAGAATAGCTAGAAGTAGGCCACAAAGGTCCTGGAAAAAAAAATTGCACTGCAACAGAAAGCAAACTACTGATAAGGAAGCAGGTGCCAGACCTGGAATTCTAAAACAGTGACACATTAATAAACTAACCCCAAATTAATTCATGTCAGTTGAAGCAGGGCAGGTGTGCTTGCTTTTCCCCCCCATCATCTACAGGGATGATGAACCAGAGGGTTGCATTGATGTAACAGAGGGTGGCATGGGTGAAAGAGAGGGTGGCAGTGGTGAAACAGAGGGTGCTGGGAGGCTGTGATGATGAACCAGACGTAGAAACAACATAGTCGCGACCGTTGCGAGCCGACAAGTAAGTTCGCAATTGCGAACTAGTACCAAATCCTCGCGAACTGGCAGAAACCCTTGCGAACACAAAAATAAATCTCCGCAAATTTGCGAGAATTAGCGGATTTTGCGGATTGCGAGCTCGCAAATTCGCAAAATTCGCGAACGCCAGATTCGCAAAATTCGCCCATGCCTGTTTAGGTCTACATTAATATTGATGTTGTATTAAAATGTTTTCCCAAGTGTTTTAAATGATTTCATAAAGTTTGCTAGCTCTGGTTTTTTTCTGTATATAGACAAAGTGCTTTTTATATGTATATAATTGTAAATAGCACTTTGTGATTGTGTGAGTCTTTTTTGTTTTTTGTATAGCCCTGAAGAAGTCCAGTGACGGACGAAACGCGTTGGCTATTGGGCTATCTGCCTTTTTCTATATTAAAAAAAACAGTGAATAAAGAATTGAATTGAAGCTAAGAGCCTTCGTTTACTTCTTCTTGGGAAAACTACTACTTGTTTTGTATTCAACATGATCACTATTGGATTTAACTAATGTTTTGAACTTTTGAAGGGTGCAGACCAAATTTTGTGTGTAACTCCAGCACATGACCTGAATCCAGTTGACTGGGTAGTGATAAAGGAACATACTCGAGAATCTTGACAAGCACCAAGGTGGGGAGAACCACATCATGTGATATTGGCTACTACCACAGCTGTAAAGTGCAGGGGAATTCCAAACTGGATCCACGCGAGTCACACCAAGAGGGTGACCGAACCTGATGAAAAAGAGGCTGAAGGTTGCGCAGCTGAGGGGTCTCAAGAAGTTGATCCCAAAGTAGTTGATGAGTAACAACCGAGCATTAGTCAGAATGAATGGATTCCAGTAGTCAACGTACCTGCAGACTTTGTGAGAACAGAAGTCAAACCTATCTAGATAGACAAAGTGATAGTGAGGATGAGTCAGGAATAGAAGAATGTACTCAGATTACAGAAATTCAAGTCAAAAGTAATTCTGAGTAGGGCCAGATAAGGAAAGATAGGTGTATTCAGACATTTAAAACTCCAGCCTGTACTCCAAAGTCTGAGGAGGGAAAGATAGGTATTAGGGCGAAACCTCAGGCAGAAGACAATCAAGAAATCCAAAGACCTGAGCAGGTCCAGATAGGGGTAGAAAAACGTGTTCAGGAAGAAGAAGGCGAACAAAGTCAAAGTCAAGTACGGCAAACTCCTGAACAAGGCCAGATTAGTATCCAGGCAGAAGAAATAAAAATAAGACCTGGACCAAGTCAGATAGAGAGGAATTCAGAATTTGACAGAGAACAAGTAGTGCTACAACTGAACGAAAATAAAAGAGCATCTGAAGAAAGTAAAAGCATAGTGCCAGCTAAAAGACTCAGAAAAGGAGATAAGTGGCCTGGTTTTGTCAAAAGACTGAAATTTCGCCTTCAAACAATAAATGAAGAACCAGAGCAAGTAAATGAAATATCAAGCAAAGCTGGACCATCCACAGAGCAACCCAGAAGGAGAAGTCCACGTTTGAAAAGACTGAATAACAAGTTCAAAGGACCTGAGTGGACCTACGTCATACTTGAAGATTTTGAACATTTAGAATTGAGTGATGACGAACTGATTGTTGATCAGACTGACGAAGAAGTGAGAGCAACTTGAGAATAGAAACACAGGTTAAAGTCTGTGGAAAAGTTACAAAGGGGGGATAAAATCTCCTTAGTCAAAAATGGCTGATTATAATGTTAACGGAAGACTGAAAAGAAATTGAATAAAGACATGCTGTAGAATATTCACATGTAGTATAGTAATGTTAGTTATAGTATGGTTTGGAGTGATATTAGCTATACCTTACCTAATGAGCAAAGAAATGCAGAATATAAACTAATATACCTGAGCAAGTAGATTCACCTAAGACAATAGATACAAATACACATGAGAAAGCAGTTAGTCTTGAGCAACCTGAAGTAGATTTCGAAGCACCAGATGAGGGAGATTTACATAATAGAAGAGCTAGAAATAGAACTCATTTAATATTTGCTAATCTGTTAGTACATTATGTAGAAGCTATGGAAATCAGTAGCTGATGGGGTCACTTACCATCACATACCACTGACCAATGGTATTTCATGTAGTATTTTAGAACTGGAAAATTACAATATTATTGTAATTTTGATGTAATCTTTTCTGAAGTTCCTTTACATAGAAATTTAAATCGCATTTCTAGTACTAGAGACTCTACACACTTTATGGGAGAATATTTTCTAACAGTAGGATCAATAAATGTAGCTGAGGCTCACAAAGATAATCTAACATGTATATTACAGGAGAAAGAAAAGATGTTTTTAGATTTAGTTGAGAAAAGGAGACAGGATTTCCATAGAAAAGCCACTGATCATAAGCAGAAGTTTCCTAAATGGGCTGAAAATAAAGAGTTTACCTCTAATGACAAGACTCAAGCTGCTATGTTGCTGGATTTCGAAAAGAAAGGAAAACTCTGACTCCATAGGGAGAAATCAGATTATTACAACAATATATTCATTGGTTCCAGTGAATGTGAACACAATTTCAAAGTTATTGGGGGTGGGGGTTTTAAAGATTCAACTGAACCAGTATTCCCTAGAATTTATTACATTTGTGGGAACAAAGCCTATGTTAAATTGCCTGATCATTGGTACGGGAGTTGCTATTTTGGAATAGTATTCCCAAAAGTGTACCACATAGAGAAAATCACTGGAAGCAATGAAGAAACTAATGGACTAACTCGTAGTGAACGAGCACCATTTGCTGAAATAGTAGGTGATATATTCAGTGGGAGTGGTTCTGAATACTCAAAGAATCTGCAAATTGTCAACAGTGGTGGATCGCTTATTGACTCACACTTCTAGTGGATTTTTGATGATCAATACCGAATTAGTTGCGGTAAGATCAATGGTTTTACAAAATCGACTTGCTCTTGACATATTATTGGCAAAAGAGGGCGGAGTCTGTAGAATACTGAAGACGCAACATTGTTGCACTTACATTCCAGACAAAAGCGTAGAAATTAAAAGGTACGCCAGAAATATTACCAATTTGAGAGAAGAATTGAAACCACTGGAGGTTGACAGTGCATGGAAGAGACTAATTAGTGGTCTCTCCTCAATAGATAGTTGGTTCACTAATGTAGGAAAAAGTTTTGTAGGTAAAATACTGATGCCGATGGTGGGAGTAGCACTACTGATTTTAGGGATAATCATTTGTTGCAAATGTTGCAAACATAAAAAGACATGTAAAGTAAATCAGAGAGGAAAGAAAAGAAACTTCAGTGAAATTGAGCTTGAAGAATTAAATGGGGATTTGTACAAGAAAATGAAAAACTTCCAAATGAATAATGGGGAAAAGCCTAAAAGAGTGTTTGAATAAATACAAATGAGTAAATGTTGAAAAGTTGGCATCTGTTTCTGTAATTTGTGATGATATAAAATGTCATCAAAGAGGGGATTGATGTAGCAAGGTTTTGCACGTAAAGCGCCTTGCTTGGACTCAACCTTCTCAAAATAATAAGTAATGTATTAACCAACATGTTTCGTCTTATTAACAATGCAAAACACAACATTTCTAGTAAGCTAGGGAAGCATGCATATGTGCTTTTACTAACCGTAACTCGAATGCATTAAAATGGCTGCTGCAACGCAGGAACTTTTCTGCGCATGCGTCTGTCACACTCACGTGACATGACATATTCTCTCTGCTTGGTGGGAAATTCTTGCTTCTGCGCACTAGAACTAAGATGGCTAACGTGCTAAAGATGTGTGTTAATGTGCTAAAGCTTGCAATGCTGCTTTTATTAAGTTGTTTGTTCTGCTTAATTTTTAATGCTGTAGTTAAAATAAAGTAATGGTAATAGAGTAGAGAAAAGTGGTATACAGTGCATTCATTTATTCTTTGTTCTAAAACTGTTTCTCTTTGACTTTGCTATTAGCTCGTATTTGGGCCTGATGTAATCTTGCTGCACTCCGTCTTGCAATCCTGCGACTGCGCAGAAGAGCTCAAGAGTCTGCAAGCCATGGCATTGAATCCATGTCAACTCCTGACTTGCAAGAAGATGTTCATGTGAACTCGACCTCCTGAACTTTCAAGAGGATGCCAAATTATACATTGTATTTAGTATTGGATCATTCATTGCCGGGTGGAATAAAAGTGCATGTGAAAATAAAATATTGGGCCGGAACATTGACTTGAATATTGAATAGCATGACCTCATGACTGGTATGGTGTGATGACCTCTCCTCGTCTTTTGACCAATCAAATTGAGGGAATACACACATTTGCAACAATGGGGGGTGGTACACTGCCCTGGAAAATGGTATAACTAAGGTAGGCTTAGCTAGTTACATTGTCCGACTTGTCCAAATAGCTGACCTGTCACTGACCCAACGCAATCAATAGGCGATCAAGAGCAGAGGTGCTGGCGGAGCACTCTGTCAGAAGATTCGATAACCCAATCGGGGTTCTACGAAGGAGATCAATAACCCAATCGGGGTTCCTGAGGGAGAAGATTCGCTAACCCAATCGGGGTCTGACTGTTAGCTGCAG
Organism: Lissotriton vulgaris; assembly: GCF_964263255.1. Classification (NCBI taxonomy): domain Eukaryota; kingdom Metazoa; phylum Chordata; class Amphibia; order Caudata; family Salamandridae; genus Lissotriton; species Lissotriton vulgaris. Next base: position 1,829,941,375 of record NC_141687.1, read on the forward strand.
AGAGGGGTGTGACGCTGGCGTTGCACTTTAGCTGTGGGTGCCGTGCTGACCTGCGGTGGTCTTGTCCTGATCCAATTTGGTCCGCACTTATCCTGGTTCTGGTCTGCACCTGTTCTATCCTGTTGGCACCTGCACTATCGGGGGTCCTGTCCTTTATTCCAGCCCGTAGCCAGGGTTGATGTTCACACCATTCTAGGTAAATATAAAGCTGCATGGGTATGTCATTGTGCTGTTTCCCTCTTCTTACCCTTCCTATGTTTCAATGCTTAAAGAACATTTCATGATAATTTCACTTCATCTTGCTTTGATTTTATTCTTTCTAATTGATCAAGCTCTGATTAATCTAGTATGGACATTGGCAGTTAAAGAAATGATTTAGATAAAGTGTTTAAACCTTCCCTGAGTCTTTGCTTATTTTATGAGTACACATGTTTATTTACTACCTATTTTCTTGCTAACTCCCTTGATCCCTTAGGACTCTAGATACTGATGACTTGGATTGGTAAATCAAAAGGTATAGGTCATACAAAGTTAATTAATCACTGGTTAAGCGTAGGTTTACCTGTTCAAAGTGTGTATGTGTTTATGGGCCCAGGTGAGTATGGTAAAATTCTGGGCAGGTGAACCCGCGTTCTATCACTTGTCTGACCCATGAAACAATATGGATCAAAGTTTCTACAATAAATGAATGATTTAGCAAATAAAGGCTTTACGTCCGTATGAATTGTGTTTATGGACGTCAGTCTGCTAAATTGCTTTAACTGCACATCAATGTGACTGCTAGGACAACTCCCTTTCTTGTTTGTTTTGCTTATGAGCAGTCTTGACGGGTTACAAATTTTGAAAAGTCCCATATTATTGCATGGCAAAATCAAGATCTCTAGGCTTTCCATCAGGGGCAAGTCGTTCAGGACTGTGAAAGACTTTAGTTATCTGGGTGTCATTTTTTATTCCACTGGCTCTTGGCAGCCATAAATAATTAGTCTACAACTGAAGCTTAGCAGAGCATAACCTCCCTATAGTTGCGGGTAAAGACACTATCTCCCCTCTCCTAAATGCCTAAAATGCCCAGTGATTTTCTGCTGCGACCTACGGGGTTGGGGTTAGGGGCTATCATAATGCCTCCCCTCTTCAAGTCGAGGCAAAGTGTATCTGCCGGAGGTTGATGTTTTTAGCCACCGTCCAGTTCTAGCTTTATCGTTATACACTCTGATCTACCCTTACAATAAATAATGGACAAGGTCAATCTGGCCCTTTTGTTGCAGTGAGTTAGTGTGTTTACCAACCCAGACGCATATTTATGTAGAGGAATCATCTTTGATTGCGTCAGTGTGGATAAGGGGCGTAAAATCCCTTGGCTAGATTACGTCTCAAAAAATTTCCATGCTCTAGGTTTATCTGCCTTGTGCTTGGCCACTCAAAATATGAAAACAGATGAAAACAACGGCCAAGTGCCAGTTTCCAGATTATTGCATGACTACCAGGCGAACATTGACAAAATACTCTGTACTAACCTTCTATAGGTCCTCCTCCTCAATTGACCCTGCTCTATATCTGTCCTTAGACCTTACGCATTGGTACCTGTCTTTCCTCTTCTGTTTTAGAGCAGGCACGGTTTGGCGGCTTCGGTGCATTTTGGATGATTCTAGCCCCATGGGGGAACAGCCCCCCCCTGGCCAAGTGATAAAAATGCAGATCGAACATTGTTGCACTTAATGTTTTTTTTCCATTTTTATGATCTTCTGCGCATACACCATCTTAAATCATTATTATATAACCTGGGTCATCATAAACACAGAGAAGCATTATTCCATCTGCAACTGCTGAACAGCCACGGTATATGTTTTTTAAAGTAGGTTCCTTCCTTATAGCTGCTCAGAAGCGGTCGGCCCCACGCTGCTCCCAGCCCAGAATCTGGTATCGTAGCGCTATCGTGCAAAACAGCTCTTTGACCTTAAATCAATATTGCATTGCTCGCATTGCTCCTGTAATAACTTGTGCCTGATTCCTGAATCGATTTTATCGTACCGCTATACTGTTAGACTGCGCATTAATTAATTTACTGTTGTGCATTGCTGCCTTTGCCTGCTTACCTATTTGTGCCTGATTGTGCCGGTGCCACTGCCCATTTCATTGCCATTATCATACTTGTGCCCCAATCTCGTCCTGCTTGGCTTTTGGCTTGCTGCCATTTTGTTGTTTGTTGTTGTGCCTCCCAGCCCGGCTCTCCGCCCCGCTCCCGCCTCCCAGCTGCTCCTCCCTCCCACTGAAAGTTTAGGCTCTACCCTTCGGAATAAGCGCTGTGACCGTCCTGAGCTCTTCAGAAGCGGTCGCTCCCCACGCTGCTCCCAGCCCAGAATCTGGTATCGCAGCGCTATCGTGCAAGACAGCTCTTTGACCTTAAATCAATATTGCATTGCTCGCATTGCTCCTGTAATAACTTGTGCCTGATTCCTGAATCGATTTTATCGTAGCGCTATACTGTTAGACTGCGCATTAATTAATTTACTGTTGTGCATTTCTGCCTTTGCCTGCTTACCTATTTGTGCCTGATTGTGCCGGTGCCACTGCCCATTTCATTGCCATTATCATACTTGTGCCCCAATCTCGTCCTGCTTGGCTTTTGGCTTGCTGCCATTTTGTTGTTTGTTGTTGTGCCTCCCAGCCCGGCTCTCCACCCTGCTCCCGCCTCCCAGCTGCTCCTCCCTAGCCCCACCCCCCTCCACTATCCACTTATGACAGATGCTTTAGCGCACAGCGGTCACGCGCAGCGGACGCGCCCCATGCGCGCCGAAGGTACGCCAAAGGTAAGCCCGTCTGTGCCCGTCCGCGCCTGGACCGCGCCCAGCGCCAGACCCCCTGGCCCCCGCAAAACCCACTCCACCCGCATAACGTGCGGCGCCGCAACCCTCTCAGCACTTAATCCCGGACGACTCCCAAACTGCAACCAAGCCGCCCCAGGACAAATCCATGGACCCTTCACCTGCCACTCCTGCAAGTTCGACTGCATCAGGATCCACACCAAATCCACAGACTCCACACAGCACTCCAACACTAACCACCTGAAGTGCATTCTGCTCAACACCCGCTCGGTCCACAGACACGCCATTGAACTTTGGAACCTACTCGACACCACATCGCCGGACGTCGCCTTTCTTACTGAAACCTGGATGAACGCCTCATCATCGCTCGACATCGCCATAGCCATCCCGGAAGGCTACAAGATCATCCGAAAGGACCGCATCAACCAAACTGGAGGAGGCATCGCCATCGTCCACAAGAACACTATCCGCATCACGACCAGTTCCGATGACAATCTCACATCCGCCGAACACCTTCACTTCCAGATTCACACTGACCCTAAGACCACACTCAGAGGCACCCTCATCTATAGACCACCTGGACCCCGCACACAATTCAGCGAAGACATCACTGACTTCATCAGCCCTCACGCCCTCCCCTCAGAGGACTACATTCTACTGGGAGACCTCAACTTCCACCTGGAAAAGAACAATGACAGCAACACCACCACCCTTCTGGACAACCTCGCTAATCTTGGAGTCAAACAACTTGTTAACACCCCCACCCACAATGCTGGGCACACGCTCGACCCAATCTTCACCTCCAGCAAGCACATCTCCTTTAATCACACCACAGCTCTCCGTTGGACGGACCACAGCTGCGTTCACTTCAACTACAATAAGACTACGACCCACAACCACCCACAACCAATTCCCCGGAGAAACTGGAACAAAATTACCACCGACCAGCTCTTCACATCGCTTCACCAATACCCTCCTGCAAAATCTTCGGACCCAAACCAAGCAGCCACCAACCTCACACAATGGATCACCCACAGCGCTAACGAATTAGCACCCTTGAAAAACCATCACATCAAGCAAGGCAGCAAAAAAGCCCCCTTGTTCAATGATGACCTCAAGAAATCCAAGAAGATCTGTTGCACCCTCGAAAAAGCCTGGCGAAAAAACCCAACCACTGACAACCTGGCCACCTTCAAGAACGCCACCCGCAAACACCACCAACTTATCCGATCCACCAAGAAATCAGCATTCAAGGATCGACTCGACAATAATGCCCACAACAGCAAGGAACTATTCAACATCGTCAAAGAGTTTACCAACCCCACCACCGGCACCAACGACATCACTCCCTCCCAAGACCTCTGCGACTCACTAGCCTCGTTCTTCTACAACAAAATCGCTGACATACATAACAGCTTTGGAAACCAGTCCACCGCACCCACCTCCGAACTAAAACCCCCCTCCAACAACCTCTACGCCTGGAGCCCAATCACCACTGAAGACATCATCCGCCTGATGAACACCATCCACTCAGGTTCACCAACCGACCCATGTCCCCACCATATTTTCAACAAAGCAGACTCCATTATCGCACCCCATCTCCGAGACGTCATCAACTGCTCCCTCAACTCCGCTACCTTCCCGGAAAGCTGGAAACATGCCGAACTCTGCGCCCTCTTGAAGAAGCCCACAGCGGACCCCACTGAACTCAAGAACTACCGCCCTATTTCGCTCCTCCCTTTCCCTGCCAAAGTCATTGAGAAAGCTGTCAACAGTCAACTCGTCGCCTTCCTAGAATCCAACAAATCCCACGACCCTTCACAGTCCGGCTTCCGAGCCAAACACAGCACCGAGACCGCCCTCATCGCAGCAACAGACGACATTCGAACTCTACTGGACAACGGAGAAACAGCTGCCCTCATCCTACTTGACCTCTCCGCAGCCTTCGACACAGTCTGTCACAGCACCCTTATACAACGCCTCAGCAACGTCGGAATACAAGGAAAAGCATTGGACTGGATCATCTCGTTCCTCGCCGAAAGAACCCAGAGAGTCCGCCTTCCCCCTTTTAAATCAGAGGCCACTGAAGTCATCTGCGGCGTACCACAAGGATCTTCACTCAGTCCCACCCTCTTCAATATATACATGAGTCCCCTCGCATCCATCGCGCGCCAACACAACCTCAACATTATCTCCTACGCAGACCACACCCAGCTGATCCTCTCTCTCACCAAAGACCCTAATACCGCCAAAACCAACCTACACGAAGGGATGAAAGAAGTAGCCGAGTGGATGAAGAACAGCTGTTTAAAACTGAACTCGGACAAAACGGAAGTCCTCATCTTAGGATCATCCCCCTCCGCCTGGGACGACTCATGGTGGCCACCGGCCCTGGGAACCGCACCCATTCCTACGGACCACGCACGTAACCTGGACTCATCCTGGACTCCTCCCTCACGATGACCAGACAAGTCAACGCCGTCTCATCATCATGCTTCAACATCCTACGTATGCTCAAAAAAATCTTCCGAAGATCCCCACCGAAACAAGAAAGACGGTCATCCATGCACTGGTCACAAGCCGACTGGACTACGGAAAAACCCTTTACGTCGGAAACACAGCCAAATTACAGAAAAAACTCCAACGCATCCAAAACGCCTCAGCCAGACTCTTTCTAGACATTCCCCACCAAGCACACATTTCTGGTCACCTGAAAGACCTCCACTGGCTCCCCGTCAACAATAGAATAACGTTCCGTATTCTCACCCACGCACACAAAGCCCTCTACGACCTAGGACCCGAATACCTCAATACGCACCTGTCCTTTTACGTTCCCCCCTCCTACAAGCGCCTTAAGACCCTCTGGGTGAGTAGTGCGCTATACAAATTCGAACTTGACTTGACTTGACTTGTTCAAGGCCCTAAGAATTGTTTATAAGATGCTGCATAACTCAGGCCTGGATGGAATTACACACCTCTCCCAACGCTACGTCCCCACTAGACAACTGAGTTCCGCCAATACAAATCGACTAGTTGTCCCCAGGTACAGGAGGGTAAGATGGAGAGGAAGAGACTTTGGTGTAGCAGCTTCTAAGCTTTGGAATATGCTCCTTCTATCAATTTCTTGTCTTGAGTTATATCCTTCTTTTTGCAAGTCCTTGAAGACCTGGCTTTTTGCTTTGTAATTGTCTATTTTTGAGGGCTCATGTTCCTGACAGATATTCAAACAGCTTCAGTGCCTTGACTCCTTCGGGCATTTGTTTGCGCTATATAAGTTGGTCATTCATTCATGTAGAAAATCAATAGGCTAGCCTTTGGGGCGGCTCCCCTTGTTTGCTGTCTAAAGTTAGGAACCAACCACCGTTGGCAATGTATTTTATTGTTTTTTGCCTATTATGTTATTTTCATTATGATTGCTGTTTTTTTTTACCTACTTGCCAACACTGATTTTATCTTCTTTGATCCGATTGCAAAAATGTCAAGGTTACTATTTTAAATGTTTCGATTAATGGTCATCTGGAAGTGTATGGTCCTGTCAGGCGGCTATCTGCTATTCTACGTGTTTTTATGATTTTTAGTGCTTCTAACAGTGGCTGTGCAACTTGGTTTTACTCAATATTGTAGTGTTTATTTTCTCTATAAATGTATTCTTTCTCTTTTATGGCCACATGTGACCAAATAAAGATTTCATGAATTGAATTGAGTAACAGGTCTGAGGTACAAACTATGGAGAAAAACAGAGCCCAGGAATAGTTTGTAATTGTGGTGTCTTTATAATTAACTCCTTCACAGTGTTTCATATTCTGTTTATGCTCAGGTTTTTCGGTGTCTAAAGGTAAGGGCATGTGTTTATGGCTAGGTATGTTTGGTTGTGTGTATTTGTATATGTTGTTGCGTCCTTGTGTTTATCTTTGGGTGTATGAACCTAGGTGTGTAGAAGCCCATGTACCTTTGTGCTAGTGTGTTCTTATGTTTGTGTTGCTGGGTATGAACGCATTTATGTACACACATCTACTTGTGCACAGGTGTGTATGTATGTGTACGGGCAGAGCTTTAGTTTTATATTTCACTTTGTTTTTAATTAGTTTAAATAAAACATAAGATTATTAGTTTCTTACTCCTTCCATGAAAGAAGAGAAAGAGAACCACCGAATAGGGTCCATACTCTCGGATGAAGACCTAGGTATATATAATCAGTTGTTGAATTCATTAAGCATTGGCAAAACCAGCAGCTTGCAAGTAGCATTAGTGCAAGCCTGTGTTTCTGTGCAGTATAACAATTGGCTTTGCTAGTGCTTGTTCGTTTTAGTATGTGTAGTTAGATTTTTTTGTCAGACCATATACCAGGATGCAAAGGGGAAAAAATAGGCTTCGCCGAGCCTCGAATGCCTGGCAAATTGCAATTCAGAATTACTGAAGAAATCCAGATGCTGGCACGAGGCGTGCTGAGCTGAGGATGGAAATAAAATAAAACAGGAAATTGATGTTATCGCACACACAAGGAAAAAACACAGTCCCCCGTACACAAGCGGCAGAAATGTGTTTATACGAGAATCCACAGCAAGAAAATCTGAAAATTACATTTCTTGCTCACTAACACCACCTAGCCCGTCCCCCAACAGCCCCCGCGTCGACTCTTTACCTCAGTTTAGTGAATAGGTGTACTTCACTATAATGTTTGCATCCATGCAGGACCCAAATAATGAATTCCGGAACAAATAACTACCAAATACTTTGCCGATGTTTAACAAATATTTTTTAAATGTGCAAAACTGAAAATAAAAAAATAATGTAGCTCAAATCAAATTCATAGAAAGAAAAAAACTCAAACTCGAACAGTGTATGAATCACTGAGAGCGTTTTGCCAACATTTCAGGCTCAATTAAATTCGGGTCCTTGTAAAAATTGGAGTTTTTGAGTAAAAACACTGTATGCACTTTCTAGTGTTTATATATGAATACCGCCGTCGGAGTATCATAGATTTCTAGAACAGCAGCTCCACCTAGTGTTTAAGTGTCTTCATAGTTCATGAGCTACACGAAGTTCAATCAAATACTTTTATCGACTTCATTACCAGAAGATTGTAGTGTAGTTCCTATATTCCCAATAGGCTCTGCGCATTGGAATAACATAAACGACAGTGTAGACGTAGGACTGAGGTCGACTAGGTCTCTATTGAATATGTTAGACTTCATTATGAAATGCCAGTTGGTCAGAGGTCACTAGAAACTTCCTCGAGTAAACAAGAAGGTGTTAACTTTCTTGAATAGACAAGAAGGGATACGTTTCTGACAACCGCATAAACATGACAACTTTGCTCCCCCAGAATAAGGAATATATCTCCAGAGTCGCGGAAACAATAGATAGCTATTTCACTCATTTAATCGTGCACGCTTAGTTTCACCAGAAGTGCAGAGAAATAGAGAGACGGGCGTTTTCAATAAAAAGGTTATTTATTGAGCAGTCTACTTTCTCATGCAAAAGAGAAGGGAATTGCCACAATTGCAATACTTGTCATAAAGTAAAGTGCGTACAGTAGAATGAGTAGTATGAAATAATACTGTAAAAGCATTTATATGGTTTCTAAGCCATAAGATACTTAAAATGGATAAAATACATACAACGATAAAATAATGACTAAACGTACTCAACTGGTGTTTCTAAGATACGCCTACCCCAGTGTACCTAACCTAAGCCTAGTACAGGGAAGGAGTAGATGAGTTACAGTTTTTGCCAAGAATCTGAATCAAGAATTCTCTGTGGGCCTACTCAGCTCCGTACCTTGGTTATAGAATGAAGGAGGTCTTGTATCTCTTTCTCAGGACTCGATCTCCCAGCAACCCGCAAGGGTGACAGGGAAGCACTTCTCGGCAAGAGAAAAGACAGCGTCTCTCTCAGTGCGTCTGCAGGGAGGGTCGGCTTCCTTCGGCACTCGCATCATCAGGGCGTCGGGCAAGTAGATAGCCGACCTGCTCCAAACCACTGTGTGTGGCTTAAGGCAGATGCTGGTATATTTATACCTGGAAGGTGCCGAGTTTGACGTAAGGTTGGACATAAGACGTCACTAAGAACTCGCAGTTCTTTTTCGGACTCCAGGAGTTCTAGGACAAATCAATACAGAAGCAGGGGGAATTCCCGGGCTGCTGGAGGCTTGGTTTGTTTAAGAACGCGTTGTGCTTTCTAGGAGTCTATGGGAGTAGCCTTGCAGTATTTGGACTGCATTGGCTATGTCTTAATATGGGTATGATTCTTATGCCTGTATAAGGCTATGATTTGATATAACCACATAAGGGCATGAAATCTGGAATATTTACTAGAGTCCTAGAATAATCTACAACAAGATAATAAAGTGTTTCTTTTAATGCATTGCTTTGCGATATTGAAGCCCCAAGTTTTAGCATCCGTATCATAGTAAGTGTTGGGTAATGTGACCCCTCCTTCGTTTCATGGATGCAGAGGCAGATGCTTTAACAGACCATTTGTGTTCAGCGAGCACCAGGAATCCCTCAAAGGGTCAGGATCAACTCACAAGTACAACATGCTCATCAGACTCAGTCTCACACTTACTTGAGCACAAACAAAGAGGACGCCACATCAACCCTTTCATCCTATGAATGCAATCCAGTTCTGTGCCCAGCTGCTCCTCCAGTGGTAGAAACAAGAGGTGACCATCCCACCTCTGAGGTGCAGCAGAAGACCAAGGCTTGTCAAGACATACCTAGGCTCTCTCACAATCAGTGGTCGAAGTGGGGGAAAAAAAGAAGGGGAACTGTGGGTGGAGCACCAGATGATTGGGTCGGTGGGCAGAGTCAGAGGTGAGGCTAAAAAGAGCAAAACATGCCGGTTTTTAGTATGTTTGGCATTTCACTGACCAGTTACAGCTTATAACGTTAGTTAATACAACCAATCGATACACGTTTATTTGAGGTTTAATATATTAGATAATGACATTAAAATACATTTACAATGTGGGATACGTTTTCAATCACAGAATGTCCCAAATACGCTTATCAGAGGAACCAGGTGCCATTTGTCTCCGAGTCATGCGAGTTCTTTCATCAGCACTTCTCCTACCTTTTCTGAACCATTTCTGAACATAACATTTGGGTTTAAATTCTATGACAGGAGGGCCCACATTTTGGGCAGCACTTTTGAGTACATAATTCTGTGCCCCTCGGTCAATGCAAAATTGTAGTCCTTCGTTTTTTATGTGCTTCACTCAACATGTAATGAAGCCAGCATTAGATCCCTTCTGGTTTCCTGTTATTGTATCTAGAAATAGCACTCAAAAATAAATATATACACCTAAAACAACCCAGACCTGTTGGTTTTGCAGATGCTTTTAGAATTATCAGCTGAATGAGATACAATTATTATATTAGTAGTTTGTGTAATAACTACTCAAGTTAGTTAGCAATGAGAATTGCAAATGCATCAATTCTGAAATTATGAGACTCAAACAGTGGTAGAGGCAGAAATAGGTAGTGGTCCACGAATTATCTCAATCAGTTATTTGCTCCCCTTGAGACTACCATCCTCTGCTATTACTATTAGACACCTTAATTCTTTGTCTCTCAAAAAGCACTGTAGGTGTCTAGAAATACCACCAAACAGAGACTGCATGAGGAAGGACAAACATGAATGGCAAAATATCCTAGTTTGCAAATGTTTTCCACATAATTATTGCTCTGACATATTTTCCACATAATGCATCATCGGCCGCATAATCTGATGGTTTTAACTACAAAATTGTATGTAGATCAAATGGATCAAAACACATGACTTGTGTTGCTGTGAAGTAGAAAGCCCTTTACAAAGGTTGACTGGTCACCGTTCTCACTGCTGCACTCGTATGTTAAACTGGTATTATTGAGGCAAAAGCTTTCCAGAGACTGTAGGATGTATAAAACAACCTAAATAATAAAATATCAGAAAATGTACCTCACATTACGCTGCAGCCTTTTTTTGCTGCATCATTACGATAACACTGCAACATCCTTTTGTCCTCCATTGCTGCATGATTGCAGCGGCCCCAAAGAAAGCAGCACATGTTAAAAGTGCTTGTGCTTGTGCATGAAGCAGAGAGACCTTGAAGTTTGCGAACTTAGATGTATATATACGGGATGCTGCCCTGCGTCACAGGGAGAGGGCAGGAATGCACCGCATTTATCCAATATGGTCCATTTCTGTCTTTTCCCCCTGTGCGGGCGCCGTTTCATTAGCCTAGCGCCAATGCAGGCACCCTGTTAAATGCAGGATTTTTCTTGTGCAAGAAGGGTCACTTTCCTGCACAAAAACAATCCTGAGAGGCTTTTTCCTCTTTCCATGTGTGCTGCACATTTAGAAAGAAAAAATAACTGGGAGAAATTAGAAAATTTCCCCTTGTTATGCCTCCCTTGGATAGGCGTAACATTTTGATACATTCCCAGCTTTACAAGTCCTTGTAAATCTAGGAATGCATCAGAAATCATGGGAGTTGCATGGGAAGACCCACTGCAACGCGTCCCTTGTGCTGAGGGAGGCAAAGCGGCGATTTGCACTGTGACGCATTACTCCATATTTATAAAACTATTCAAACCCGTGCAAAGTGGCTATAAGTGGTTTCATAAATAAGACTTTGAGATTCGCGTTGTGCATTTACCACGTTACGTGGTACAAACTGGATGCAAGGTCCTCGTAAATATGCCCCTTAGTTTGGTGTACATGCAGGGATTTTACTCATGACAACAAAACTCTTAACATCAGAATAATAACAGGCATAGGCTAAGATACTTTTCTCTCACTGTTCATCTATTAGACACACTGCTAAATCCTGCGTCCCATAAATGGGTAACCGTACCTCCGAGGTCAACATGCATGACAAGGACGCACTTCCCACATGGGATCAAAACAAAGATCACACCCTATCAGCCACACAGCCTGCCAGGTGTGCCTGCGAGCAAGTGCTAAAGCACCCCCACACACACAGAGTGGTAAAAGCGCAATATAAATGCTACAATGTTACGCAATACTCTATTAGCGCGTTTTGCAAATTATATGACGTGCAAGGTTTCTTAGCTTCTATGTATTCCTGTTTCACAGCTGGACTAGAGCGGTTGACGTCGAAGCTGGGGAACTGGGTTCAAGTCCCGACAACGACGCTCAACATTCTGTGATTCTGCGCAAATCACTTAATCTACCCACGCTTAACAAAAATAAACGTGTCATCATGTAACAGAACTGGTTTTATGTAAAGCGCTCTGATACCCGATATCTTCGGGTCTAGTTCGTGCTATATAAAACTCCCCCCCCCCCCCAAAATTGTTTTTTCAACAACATTCATTTGAGCAATAACATTTTATGATGATAAATAATAGTGAATTTCAGGTAAAACAACCCGAAATTACACCGACCATATTTAAGCTTAGACACAATGCTCTACGGACTTACAAGCAGACCCAATTTGCAGTGCTAATGTTAGCACTACAGATACCAGAATGCATTTATTATTTATACTAATGCAGCTGGACTAGTTACATTATTCCTCGATGGGCCCACCTTTAACCCCTTGCATGCCAATGACGGCCCCCATCCGTCATGCACTACGGCGCTCGTGTGCTGATGACAGCTGGGGGCCGTCAAAAACCCGCCAACTCGTGATTTTGCCGCACAGGGGCGGAATTGCGGCAGCATGCAAGGGGTTAAATATATTTGATTACAGGCTATTGCTTGTCTCCCTAAGCAAGTGAGGGTGACTATGAGTGTCGCAAACCGCGACCAAGATGCATTAGGAACGCAGTGAGTGTCCCAGAAGGTCAGCAGAAGATGCCACTCATCTGACTTATGGTGATACAGCAGCGTAGAAGGGTGAAGGAGTTCCAGGTTTTATTTATTTATTTATTTATTTGTTAAACTTATAAGGCGCGCAGCTACCCGACAAGGGTTTCCCGGCACCACAACGGAGCACATCAGATTGCCATTGACCTTGCAGGATGTTATTGTTAGAACAACCAGGTTTTGATATTTTTCTGGAACCTTGAGTAGCTTTCCTCCTTTCGGATGTGGGGAGGTAGCGTATTCCAAAGTGATGGACCCAAATGTGAAAAGGATCTACCACCCATTCTTGCCAGCTTGAACCTAGGTACACAGAAATTTGCTGCAGATTGGGATCGTAGGTTGCGTTTAGGTGTGTAAGGATGGACTAGTGCTTGTGGATATTTAGGCGCTGTACCGGCATTTATTCTGAACATATAGCTCATGGCTTTGAATTTGATGCGGTTCTAGACCCTGAGCCTATGTAGATCTCGTAGATGGCCCAAGATACTGGCGGTTTTTGGGACTCTACAAAGCAACCTGGCTGCCGAGTTTTGGACCATCTGTAGTCTCCGCACTACTGTTTTGTTTGCACCGAGGTAGAGGATGTTTCCGTAGTCAAGCCGAGATGTGATGAGGGCATTGACTACGATCTTTTGGGTGGAGATGGGCAGCATCCAAAGGATTTTCCTGAGCCATTTTAGAATGGTGAAACAAAGGGCCAACACTTTGACCGCCTGTGGCTTCATGGAAAGAGTGCTGTCCACCATAACCCCTAGATTACGAACTTGGGAGGTCGGTGTAGGATTTCCCATGTGGGTAGGCCAGTGAGAGGCGTTCCACAAATCCTTCTGTTTCCCAAAAGGAGAACCTCAGTCTTATCTCTGTTTAATTTCAACTGGTTGCTAGTCATCCAGTTGAATATGTCACTGAGGCCTTGTTTGAGATGTGAAGGAGGTAGTGTACTAGATTCTGAAAGGGAGAAAATAATTTGTGAGTCATCCGCGTAGGTCATAAGAGTTAGACCTGCTTTATCTGCTAGGTCTGCCAGCGGCTTAACGTACAGATTAAAAAACAGTGGGCTCAGAATTGAGCCTTGGGGTACTCCGTGCGGTAAGGCGAAGTTTCCTGAGCATGCTGAAGATGATATAATTTGGAAGGTCCCGTTTTCCAAGAAGGAGCTAATCCACTTCAATGCTTCCCCACATATCCCAGTGCTTTCCAGAGTGGTTATCAACCTTTTGTGTGATATGGTGTCGAAGGCCGCACTGAGGTCTAATAAAATGAGGGCAACAGTTTGACCCTCGTCAAGGAGTTTCCAGATCTTTTCTGTGACTCCCAGTAGTGCTGTTTTCATCGAAAAACCAGCCCGGAAGCCTGATTGAGAGGGGTGAAGGAAATTGTTATCTTCAGTGAATTGAGTCAGGGCTGAGTGGACATGTCTTTCAAGTATTTTAGAAAATACTGATAGGAGCGAGATGGGTCTATAATTTGATAAGATGGCTTTTTTAGTAGCGGGTTCACCTTAGCATGTTTCCACAGTGTGGGAACTGTGGATTGCTCAAAGGAGGTGTTCAGAGTGTCTAGTATTGTTTCTAAAAAAGGCGTATTCAGTTGTTTTAGCACGTTTATGGGGATTGGGTCACTGGCGGATCCTGATTTGATGGTGTTTAAGATGGACTTAAGACCCTCCATTGTAATGGGAGGCCAGCACTCTAAGGTGGCCTTGGCGACCGAGGTGTTGTCGGACACTCCTTGGATGGCGGCATCAATCTTGTTATTGTTAATCTCTAAAATTAGATTCTCAATTTTATTAGTGAAAAAATTAGCAAGATCCTGACATTGTTGCTTATTTAGAGGCCGGGCAGTTGCTGTAGTTTGAGCGCCTGCCAGTTCTTTAACCGTATTAAACAAAGTTTTGGATCGATTAGTTGCTTCCATGATGGTGTTGGATACGTATAGGGCTTTGGCTTCTATACACGCAGCATGGTATTTGTTTCTAGCGTTGTTGTATATCACCTTTTTGTCTGGTGCATATTCTTTCCGCCATTGTCTCTCCAATGATTTGCATTTGTTTTTTTCAGCTTTTAGTGAATCATTGTAACATGGGGCTGGAGGACGGTGATTGTTTACTTTAATAGGAGTGGGTAGGCATAAGTCAGCTGCATTGCTGAGCCAGTCATGCGTTGCCTTTGCAGCGCATTCCATGTTGAGGCCCTTTTTGGGGGATTGACACCAAGTGCTTTGTTGAAGTGTAAGAGGTTGAGATTTTTCCAGTTTTTCCTAGAAGTAGTTACGAGTAAGGATTGTGGGGGTGCCGCAGCTGGAAGTTCGAGGCTAAACTTATTTAAATAGTTGTCTGTCCAGCAAATGGGCATTGCTGTATGCCATATCAGCTAGTAAGATTCGAGAAAATGGGATCCAATAGATGCCCTGCTCTGTGCGTGGGGCCTGAATTGAGTAACTTAATGTTAAAAGCAGTTAGATCGTCTATCAAATCTGCACATGAAGTATTAGATGCATCATCCAGATGCAGGTTTAGATCGCCAATCAAGGAAAAATTCTTAGAGCCTAAGTGAAAAGGTGTAATATAGTTGGCTAGTGTGGATGCCCATTGGGTGGATTTTCCGGGGGACGATATATCAACATGCCAGAATAAGTGAAGTTGGGATTTAATGTTATTTTGAAGAACGCTGCTTCGCATTCCGGGATGTCCACAGGGTCCAGGCTGCATTTAAGCTGTCTTTTATGAATTATTGCAATGCCTCCTCCTACTTTTTGTGTTCTATCTCTCCGCACAATGGCATAGTTCGTGGGGCGGGCTGTGGCTATATCCGGGCCCGCACTCTCGTGCAACCAGGTTTCCATTAAAAAGAGTGCACTCGGTTTCTCTTCTAGTAAGAGATTGAAGATGTCCAACTTGTGCTTAGGTAAAGAGCGGCAGTTTACGCTGTAAAAAAGGAAATCTTGGACAGTTTTTGCCGTAGGGTGTTCCCGCTTTTGTTGCCCCTTCTTATTACCAGGATAGGGTTGGATATTAGTAAGAGAGAGGTTACAGTTTTGACAAGAAGTGTTACCGGCCTGGTGTGCCTCTAGTCTGGTGCATTCTCTATGTTTAGGGGGACGAAGTGCCTTTAGCTGGCTAGAGGATAGTGCCTGCCTACATGGGACAGTTTGAGCATAGATTTCTGCCCTGTGCCCCGTCCTGACCCGGACGGGCACAGACGGGCTGGTCTATGGCTGGTCATCGGCACAGGGACGGCACGGACGCTGCACGCATCCGCTGCCCGTATTGGGCGACATTTGGTTCTGTAGAGGACGGGCTAGCAGTCAGCTCCGCCTCCACACACTGGCCCAATCACTGCCCGGCACCGGGAGGAGACCCGGAAGAAGGTACCGCCCTGCACCCTCCCCAACAAACAAGCCGAACGCTTGCTGTGGAACGGTGCTGCAGAGGTGAAAGTGCTCAGTAAGTTTTAAAGTAAGACAGTAATTTTCAATTTAAACGAGGTGCAACAGTGAATTAATTAAAATCAATACACAAATTGCTAAAACATTCAAGGTCGCGCAGCAATGGTATCAGCGTGCGCGCGTCATCTGTGAATGCTGCCTACCAGCGGGTTTTGTAGAGGACGGGCTAGCAGTCAGCTACGCCTCCACACACTGGCCCAATCACTGCCCGGACCGGGAGGAGACACAGAAGAAGGTACCGCCCTGCACCCTCCACAACAAACAAGCCGAGCGCTTGCAGTGGAACGGGACTGCAGAGCTGAAAGTGCTCAGTAAGTTTTAAAGTGAGACAGTAATTTTCAATTTAAACGAGGTGCAACAGTGAATTATTAAAATCAATACACAAATTGCTAAAACATTCGAGGTCGCGCAGCAATGGTATCAGCGTGCGCGCGTCATCTGTGAATGCTGCCTACCAGCGGGTTTTGTAGAGGACGGGCTAGCAGTCAGCTCCACCTCCACACACTGGTCCAATCACTGCCCGGCACCGGGAGGAGACCCGGAAGAAGGTACCGCCCTGCACCCTCCACAACAAAAAAGCCGAGCGCTTGCGGTGGAACGGGGCTGCAGAGGTGAAAGTGCTCAGTAAGTTTTAAAGTGAGACAGTAATTTTCAATTTAAACGAGGTGCAACAGTGAATTAATTAAAATCAATACACAAATTGCTAAAACATTCAAGGTCGCGCAGCAATGGTATCAGCGTGCGCGCGTCATCGCGCGTCAGGTTATAAAGCATACTTGTCTAAATTAAAATTCAAAATTATGCGGTATAACACAGGGCATCCTATGACATTATTAGTTTCCTATGCTGGTATTTTAAGACTAATGAATACTGCCAAGGTGTAAATTTCACCTCGTTAGTTGCAGTGTAATATAATCCGAATGCTGCAATCAATAACTAAAGTTGATTGGTTAAGCTTTCCAGTAAGCCTAACACTTTGCGACATCACATTGGGCGCTTTCTCTTACGAATCTCACATCGGCTCGAGCTAGAAACAAAATTCTTTGGCACACACAGCAGTATATTATGCCGGAGATGGTCAATTAATATGCAAGTGCAGCATATTCATAATTATGAGAGAAATCTCCACACCAGCACAATCACATACTTCCAGTAGCCATAAAAAATGAACTGTACTGACTAGTAAGGTAGTTGACCTCAACTTTCAATCCCAGGCAGGTTCAAGTATGCAATTCTGACGGCCTGTTTTTCTGCATAATAATGGATTAGGCACATAATCCATAACTTGCAGATTTTATCAAAATGTACTAAAAATAACACGGAGACGTGTTGGTGTAGGTGGGGGGCTTCGAAAAGGTTGACTGGTCACCTTTTAATTGTCTATTTCCGTATTTGAGTGATACACTGTTAGGAAGGAGGTGGAACCTTTTCCACGTATTGACATACACAAAAAGACATAATAATGTAGTAATACTGGCACAAAATGTGCAGTTTTACACCGCATATAGTAACATGCCTTTTCTTGCTGCATAATTTAGTCAACCCAGGTGCATAATTTGGTCCATCATTGAAGCATAATTCCAGTGGTCCTGTCTATATTCCACGGAGAATGCACACAGCCCCATATACAGATCTGTAAATGTTTACCTGGTTTGTAATTAGGAAATAAACACCCGGGTTCAAGGGAATTTTACTCCACACAACCCAAGTCGGGGCCCAACAATCTATGGACACAAAGTAGCTGCGATCTAGGCCCAGATCCTAACAGCTGCAAGTGGGCAGACAGATCACAGGACAGTTGTGGGTCAAGCAGGAAAATCATGGACTACAACCGTAATGGGATCCATGGAATATTATGCATTTGAACCTTTGAATAAAGAGCAATCGACCCAAAATGTCCTCAAAGAATTTCAGTGTGTGACCCATTTGCACGCCTTCACTTAATATCAGTCTCCCCACGCCTCCTTAAACCTTTCATGAACTATGACTATTCCAATGGGCCTTTCGAGTTGACCGGCAGTTTATTCATGTGATTTTAAACTGACAAAGCTATTGTTTTTGAATTGTTAAACACACCTCAAAGGTTATATGTGATTATCTTCATCGATGTACTTGTCCATATAATGCCAGCTTCTATAACTTTGCTCTGTATTTTGATTCATATTTCTTGGTTTCCTGGAGCAATGCAGGCCAGAGTGCCGAAATGTGTTTTTACTAAATTTATTAATGAGTTCCAAGCATATGAAGACATTATATATGTGGTAAGTGAGAGGTGACCATGGGAAACATACCGTTAGAGTAAATTACATATTTACAGGTTGTGCCTGCTGATAGGTGAGTTCTCAAACCTGAAGAATGAAGTTAGAGGGATGACTACCCACAGGTTGGCAAGACGAGAGCTCCACAAAAGGGGCTCAAGCAGGCTGGAAGACCAAAATAAGTGGTTTGGGAGAAACAAAAGACATAGCATTATATGCTATGGGAGAGACACACACTAGCACACCTTATTTGGGCAATATCACAAGCATCTACATGCTACAGGAAATACCTGGGAACACATCATATAAGAGAGACCTAAACATAACTTCCAACGAGGGCAGTAACTTGGGCATATAGTCCAAGTGTGGCATGTGGGGGCACAGAGCAAATATAGATGTAACCGGTAACACTGTGGCTGCTTATGCTATCTGTCACTGATATGGCATTGTAGAGCTTTGGTGGCCAACAGATGACTTTCCAAATGGTTTGAGGTTTCCATCCCAGAGTGCATCCGTTTTGGCTAGTAGAAATGTCAGCAATATCACTGGCACTTCATTTCTATTCTGCACCAAGACCAACTACAACAATCATTTGCAATGCAATAAGTCTCGCATTTGCGAGATTTTGAGCTATTGACATTGTAAATGACAATGCCTTTTATTTATGTTTAAAAAACTTTCAATAATTAAAGGTATTGTCATTTACAATACCAATAGGTCAAAGTTTTGAAAATGTGAGACCTATTGCATTGTAAATGTTTGTTTTTTTAAAGTGCCAAGATTTGGGCATAGTTCTACAGGAATTCTACACTGGAGTGCTTTTCCTTTCTTTGTGGCGTTGTCATTCTGTGTGAGCCCGAAAATAAAGGGCAGATGAGGTCAAGGGTGGTGCCTAAAATGCATCCTGGTGTGACCATTGTATTGGTCACTGTGGGGGCAGGCAGGGGGCCTCCTCACTAAACAAGGTCGGATTGGGATCACTGTTAGGCCCGGGCACTCCCAAAAAAAAGTGGCCCACTTTCCCGGTTTGTCCGTTTCATGGATTACCTTAACGTTAGTCTCATTAGACTAATTATTTTTAGAAATGTTTGTTAAAATAAATATTTTAAAGCTTCTAGAGCCAGTGACATTGGCATAACTAGAAGCGCTGCATGCAGGTGAGGAGAATTAAAATAGCCTACTACCACAACACTTGATCTGGCTAGGGTTGCCACCTGCACGGTATCAAATAGAAGAAAATGAGTTCTCAAACCTGACGAATGAAGTTAGAGGGATGACTACCCACATGTTGGCAAGACGAGAGTTCCACAAAAGGGGCTCAAGCAGGCTGGAAGACCAAAATAAGTGGTTTGGGAGAAACAAAAGACATAGCTTTATATGCTATGGGAGAGACGCACACTAGCACACCTTATTTGGGCAATATCACAAGCATCTACATGCTACAGGAAATACCTGGGAACACACCATATAAGAGAGACCTAAACATACCTTCCAACGAGGGCAGTAACTTGGGCATGTAGTCCAAGTGTGGCATGTGGGGGCACAGAGCAAATATAGATGTAGCCGGTAACACTGTGGCTGCTTATGCTATCTGTCACTGATATGGCATTGTAGAGCTTTGGTGGCCAACAGATGACTTTCCAAATGGTTTGAGGTTTCCATCCCAGAGTGCATCAGTTTTGGCTAGTAGAAATGTCAGCAATATCACTGGCACTTCATTTCTATTCTGCACCAAGACCAACTACAACAATCATTTGCAATGCAATAGGTCTCGCATTTGCGAGATTTTGAGCTATTGGCATTGTAAATGACAATGCCTTTTATTTA
The DNA here is from genome assembly GCF_964263255.1 of Lissotriton vulgaris. Lineage (NCBI taxonomy): Eukaryota > Metazoa > Chordata > Amphibia > Caudata > Salamandridae > Lissotriton > Lissotriton vulgaris. Next base: position 1,829,961,545 of record NC_141687.1, read on the forward strand.
TGTTTAAAAAACTTGCAATAATTAAAGGTATTGTCATTTACAATACCAATAGGTCAAAGTTTTGAAAATGTGAGACCTATTGCATTGTAAATGTTTGTTTTTTTTAAAGTGCCAAGATTTGGGCATAGTCCTACAGGAATTCTACACTGGAGTGCTTTTCCTTTCTTTGTGGCGTTGTCATTCTGTGTGAGCCCGAAAATAAAGGGCAGATGAGGTCAAGGGTGGTGCCTAAAATGCATCCTGGTGTGACCATTGTATTGGTCACTGTGGGGGCAGGCAGGGGGCCTCCTCACTAAACAAGGTCGGATTGGGATCACTGTTAGGCCCGGGCACTCCCAAAAAAAAGTGGCCCACTTTCCCGGTTTGTCCGTTTCATGGATTACCTTAACGTTAGTCTCATTAGACTAATTATTTTTAGAAATGTTTGTTAAAATAAATATTTGAAAGCTTCTAGAGCCAGTGACATTGGCATAACTAGAAGCGCTGCATGCAGGTGAGGAGAATTAAAATAGCCTACTACCACAACACTTGATCTGGCTAGGGTTGCCACCTGCACGGTATCAAATAGAAGAAAATCCCCCAAAGTCGGTATTTTTTCATCTGACAGGTATGTACTTTAAGTAGTCAATGTAAGGCGAAAGCACTTTAAAATGTGTTCTAAAGATGCCTTAATTCTCTGTGACTGATAGTAAAACTAAAAAAGCAAAGCTGAAAAAATATGTTCAAATGGATTAGGGGCCTTTTTAATATAAAGAGTTCTCTTTAATTATTATTGTCCAGCCTTTGAAGAATCTGTCTGGTTATTTCTAGTTAATAGAGAGGTTTTTTAAAGTTTCAGTTGCAGCTCTGGGCTTGAAAATGTATGAAAACTCATTAATAGTGTTAATCTCAAACAGTGGAAAACAGTCCACTCACAACTTTCTCTAGTTTCCCCAGAGGTATAAGCGCTATAAGTGAGTTCTTCTGGGGCACTCATATTTCTGGTTTAGCAACATCCCTGGACCACTCAAGGCTGTGGAGAAGAGAATCTGAAAATCAATCAATCAGAGTACTTATAAAGCGCGCTACTTACCCGTGAGTGTCTCAAGGGGGAAACAACCTTTACAACGCAACTTTTACAACGCACTACCATTACAACAAAACTTTTACAACGCAACATCCATTACAACGCATGCCATTACAACACAACCATTACAACGCATGACACTACAACGCATACCACTACAACGCATGTCATTATAACGCAGTCATTACAACGCATACCGTTACAACACATAGCATTACAACACATAGTACCCTTACACTATCCAACACTTACCCTTCTGTTGCATCCCCTGGAGTTAGAATAGTAATTGTTACCCCTACACTATCCAACACTTACCCTACTATTGCACCCCCTGGAGTTAGAATAGTAATTTTTACCCCTACACTATCCAACACTTACCCTACTGTTGCACCCCCCTGGAGTTAGAATAGTCATTTTTACCCCTACACTATCCAATACTTACCTTACATGCAATGTAATGTTATGCGTTGTAATGGTATGCGTTGTAAAGGTAGTATGCGATGTAATGGAATGCGTTGTAAAGGTAGTTTTTAAAAATTCGTTGTAATGGCATGTGTTGTAATGGAATGCGTTGTAATGGATGTTGCGTTGTAAAAAATGCGTTGTAAAGGTATGCGTTGTAAAAGTATGCGTTGTAACATCGTACATCCGTCTCAAGGCGCTGAGGGGAGGGGGTGCCGCTACTGCTCGAAGAGCCAGGTCTTGAGGAGTCTTCTGAAGGCGAGTAGGTCTTAGGTCTGCCGTAGGAGAGTAAGGAGGGTGTTCTAGGTCTTGGCGGCGAGGTAGGAGAAGGATCTGCCGCCGGAGGTTGTTCGTTGGATGCCGGGAACAGCGGCGAGGGCGAGGCTGGCGGAGCGGAGCTGGCGGGTGGGGGTGTAGAAGCTGAATCTGCTGTTCAGGTAGGCTGGTCCGACGTTGTGGAGTGCTTTGTGTTCGTGGGTGAGAAGCTTGAAGGTGATCCTCTTGTCAACGGGGAGCCAGTGTAGGTCTCTCAGGTGGGGTGTGATGTGGCTGCGACGAGGGATGTCGAGGATCAGGCGTGCAGAGGCGTTCTGGATGCGTTGGAGCCGTCCTATTTGGTGTGGCTTCTTTTCTGATAACTTCCTCAGCCTCAGAAAGTGTTATCTTCCTGAATATAGATGAGGCCGTGGTGGTGTTTTGAGCTGTCACGGTTGGGTTGATGACTGTTGTTGACAGGGAGTGGCATTAGATCATCCCCCACAGTGCAGCGCACTTCCAGATTCCATAAAATGGCTGCCTCCCTTTGCTCTGGAGCTACATTGGTTATAAAGATATTTCCCTGTGGTTAGAAATGTCTCTCCAGCAAGTCTTTATGTATTTTTAGCCACTCGCGATGATATGTTTCCTTGTCGGCACATTTTACTATTCATGCACTGTAATGCAAGGCCAGCTAATAACAGGCCTAGTATTTCCAGGTCTGAGATTTCTAGATCCAGAATGATCAAGTCCTGTTTTGCACCAGATAAAACTGGATGCAATACTGGACCTGGTAATTATATTAACACCTCTGACCCTCTGGGCCGGTCACCCCACGCACCGCGCACACTCTCTGCGAGTGAGCCCAGGCTGCCCCCGATCCCGCCGAGTGCCGCCGCTGCCCGCAGCTGTGCTCCTGGTCTGCTGTTGCGGTAGTTCCTCTGCTGCGCTGCATTGCTACTTGTTGTAATTTTTATCGTATTGTCACTGCGTTGCTCCCTGTTGTAATTTTTATCGTATTGTCACTGCGTTGCTCGCTGGTTTAAATTTCATTGTATTGTATTTCTCTGCTGTCTGCTTGTTGTGCCCCTGCCCTTTGCTTATTCGTTTTTTGTTTCCCCTCTGTTGTGCCCAGCCCCGGTCGCGTTTCCCGCCTGCTCCCCGCCGCTGCCCCCCTGCGGCCCGCCCCCTTCCCTCTGACTCCCTTCCCATTCGCCGCCCCGCTCCCGCCTCCCACCTGCTCCTCCCTCCCACTGGGTGATATATTGCAGAGTGCACGCAGTGGTGGGCAGTGACCTCTGACCCTCTGGGCCTGTCACCCCACGCACCGCGCACACTCTCTGCGAGTGAGCCCAGGCTGCCCCCGATCCCGCCGAGTGCCACCGCTGTCCGCAGCTGTGCTCCTGGTCTGCTGTTGCGGTAGCTCCTCTGCTGCGCTGCATTGCTACTTGTTGTAATTTTTATCGTATTGTCACTGCGTTGCTCCCTGTTGTAATTTTTATCGTATTGTCACTGCGTTGCTCCCTGGTTTAAATTTCATTGTATTGTATTTCTCTGCTGTCCGCTTGTTGTGCCCCTGCCCTTTGCTTATTCGTTTTTTGTTTCCCCTCTGTTGTGCCCAGCCTCGGTCGCATTTCCCGCCCGCTCCCCGCTGCTGCCCCCCTGCGGCCCCGCCCCCTTCCCTCTGACTCCCTTCCTATTCGACGCCCCTCTCCCGCCTCCCAGCTGCTCCTCCCTCCCACTGGGCGATATATTGCAGAGTGCACACAGTGGTGGGCAGTGACCTCTGACCCTCTGAGCCGGTCACCCCACGCACCGCGCACCATCTCTGCGAGTGAGCCCAGGCTGCCCCCGATCCCGCCGAGTGCCGCCGCTGCCCGCAGCTGTGCTCCTGGTCTGCTGTTGCGGTAGTTCCTCTGCTGCGCTGCATTGCTACTTGTTGTAATTTTTATCGTATTGTCACTGCGTTGCTCCCTGTTGTAATTTTTATCGTATTGTCACTGCGTTGCTCCCTGGTTTAAATTTCATTGTATTGTATTTCTCTGCTTTCCGCTTGTTGTGCCCCTGCCCTTTGCTTATTCATTTTTTGTTTCCCCTCTGTTGTGCCCAGCCCCGGTCGCGTTTCCCGCCCGCTCCCCGCCGCTGCCCCCCCAGCGGCCCGCCCCCTTCCCTCTGACTCCCTTCCCATTCGCCGCCCCGCTCCCGCCTCCCTGCTGCTCCTCCCTCGCTCCGCCCCCCCACTCTCAACATATGGCAGAGTGGCAAACGCGCAGCCGACTTCATCAGCCTGCACGCCCCCCCTCCGCTGACTACATCCTCCTCGGGGACCTCAACGTCCAACTGGAGAACAACAACGACCGCAACACCACCACCCTGCTGGACAACCTCGCCAACCTCGGACTCAAGCAACTGGTGACCACCCCCACCCACCACGCCGGACACACACTCGACCCCATCTTCTCCTCCAGCAAGGACATCGCCTTCAGCCACACCACAGGACTCCACTGGACGGACCACAGCTGCGTCCACTTCAGCTTCAGAAAGAACACGATCCACCACCACCAGCAACAGATTGCACGCAGAAGCTGGAACAAGATTACTGCCGACCAGCTCGCCGCATCCCTGAGCCGGGACCCCCCCGCCAGCTCAGCGAACCCCAGCCAGGCCGCCAACAAGCTCACAAAGTGGATCAGCAACTGTGCAGACGACCTCGACCCCGCCCAGCAGACCCGGCAGTAAGAGAGCACCATGGTTCACCGACGAACTCAAGAGCTCCAAGAAGAACTGCCAAGCCCTCGAGAGAGCCTGGCGCAGAGACCCGACACCAGACAACATGACCACCCTAAAGCTCGCCACTCGAAAACACCACCAACTGATCCACGCCACCAAGAAAACCGCATTCAAGAAACGACTGGACAACAACGCCCACAACAGCAAGGAACTCTTCAACATCGTCAAAGAGCTCTCCAACCCCAGCGCCGGAAACAACGACATCACCCCATCACAAGACCTCTGCAACTCCCTCGCCTCCTACTTCCACAACAAGATTGCGGATATACACAACAGCTTCAGCACACAGCCGACGCACCCCACGACCGCACCTGCACCCCCCACTACCACCCTCCGAGCCTGGACCCAGATCAACACCGAAAAAACCCTACGCACGATGAACTCCATCCACTACGGATCTCCAACGACCCCTGCCTTCACCACGTCTTCAACAAGGCCGACGCTGTCATTGCGCCCCACCTGCGGGACATCATCAACACCTCCTTCGACACCGCCACCTTCCCGGAGAGTTGGAAGCACGCCAAACTCAGCACTCCACTGAAGAAACCATCCGCGTACCCCACCGAACTCAAAAACTACCGCCCCATCTCGCTCCTCCCGTTTCCGGCCAAAGTCAACGAGAAGACCGTCAACAAGCAGCTGGCCTCCTTCCTCGAGACGAATGGATCCCTCGACCTCTCGCAGTCTGGCTTCCGGACCAACCACAGCACCGAGACCGCCCTCATTGCATCCACTGACGACATCCGAGCCCTGCTCGACAACGGGGAAACAGCGGCCCTCATCCTCCTGGACCTTTCCGCGGCATTCGACACTGTCTGCCACCGCACCCTAGTGCAGCGACTCAGCAACGTCGGAATCCAAGAGAAGGCACTAGAATGGATCATTTCCTTCCTCGCCGGAAGGACACAGAGAGTCTGCCTCCCTCCGTTCAGATCAGAAGCCACCGAAGTCATCTGCGGCGTTCCTCAAGGCTCCTCGCTCAGCCCCACCCTCTTCAATGTCTAAATGAGCCCCCTTGCGGCCATCGCACGCCAGCACAACCTCAACATCATCTCTTACGCCGACGACACCCTGCTGATCCTCTCCCTCACCAACGACCCCGCCACCGCCAGAGCCAACCTACACGAAGGGATGAAAGACGTAGCCGAGTGGATGATGAACAGCCGCCTGAAACTGAACTCAGACAAGACGGAAGTCCTCATCCTGGGATCTTCGCCCTCCGCCTGGGATGACTCCTGGTGGCCCCCTGCCCTGAGCAGCGCACCCAAACCAATGGACCACGCACGCAACCTGGGCTTCATCCTGGACTCCTCCCTCTTCATGACCAGACAAGTCAACGCCGTCTCCTCGTCATGCTTCAACATCCTGCGCATGCTACGTAAGATCTTCCGGTAAATCCCCACCGAGACCAGGAAGACGGTCACCAAGGCCCTCGTCACCAGCTGACTGGACTACGGCAACTCCCTCTACGCCGGAACCACTGCCAAACTCCAGAAGAGACTCCAGCGGATCCAGAACGCCTCAGCAAGACTCATCCTGGACATCCCCCGACACAGCCCCATCTCCGGACACCTGAGAGACCTGCACTGGCTCCCGGTCAACAAGAGAATCACGTTCCGACTCCTCACCCACGCACACAAAGCCCTACACAACCAAGGACCAAGATACCTCAACAACAGCCTCAACTTCTACACTCCCACACGCCAGCTTCGATCGACCAGCCACGCCCTCGCCGCCGGTCCCCGCATCCGAAGAGCCACCACAGGAGGAAGGTCCTTCTCCTACCTGGCCGCCAAGATGTGGAACTCCCTCCCGACCCACCTCCGCCTGACCCAAGACCACCTCGCCTTCAGGAAGCAGCTCAAGACCTGGCTGTTCGAGCAGTAGCGGACCCCCCCTCCCCAAGCCAAGCACCTTGAGACCCTCTGGGTGAGTAGCGCATTATATAAATGCTTTGATTGATTGATTGATTGATCTAGTAAAAAACTGAAATTATCACTATTTTTGATCGAAATAATAGGCAGTAATGGGAAATACAGGTGCCCCATAACACACACATTTACCAAAAAACAACGAGGACCAGTGAATCTTACTCACATGTACAGTTATAGTCTGCAGGTGCGTGAACAGAGAGGAGGTTGGTAGACGAGGTCAGACACGGGGTATTAGGGTACGTATGCATCCTACATAAAGAGTCTCTGGCAGTTTAGAAATGCAGCATCAGGAACTTGGAACACATAGCCAGACTGGTAGAGGGACTTGAGTAAATGCAGCTTTACGGGTCTGAGGCATCTGGAAAGGAGCAGAAAGTGTGGAGAGAGCTGTAAACTACACCGCGAAGAGATCTGGGCAGATAAAGAGTTTTAAGAGCTCGTGACACAAACACATCTAGTGGTCTGATTACAATTCACGTTTATCACAATGAGATGTTTCATCCACTTTCACCAGATGAAGAACTACTGTGCAATAAATCCAGGTGAAACGTACCATGCAGCAAAATCACATACAGAAAAAAAATGTTTCCCTAGTAATACAAGATGTGTGGAAACGAGGAAATCCCAAGGAAATTCCTCCAAAGTCTTTCTCCTGCTCGGAGGGGGTGGCCATTTTTGTAAACCACTGCAGGAATGCTGCCACATCCCAAAATTGTGTTAGCACGGAATCACAACATGTAAATGCAAATGATATTTAAATTCATGTACCACATAAACATGCAATCTAGAAACTTTAGCAACACCGTGAAATCATATTAGACAGGCGATTACCAATTGTGGGCCTCAGCCCCCACGGCTACGTATTCATCTGGTATTGGCCACTTCCTCTCATTCTTTCCCTTCTTTTTAAAAACTTTAAAGAATATTTTATTCATGCAATTTTTCTCATGAGCCAACATATATAAAAGTTTGCCAGTTAAAGCTGACATGTTATGCACAGACAGAGTTTCCAATTTATCCTACACGTACTATCTTATCTTAGGCCTAGCCAGCGCATCTCTCGCCATAATTTAATTTATTGTTCCTCTTGTGACACAACAGCTTAATTCAGCAAAAAAGTGTGGAGAGGTAACCACAGGTCTTTCGCGCAAGATGCTTCTGGTAGCAATTTCTCCCTTAGCTCCAATTGTTTTTTGCAGTACACCAAGTCTAATAGCCATTGCTTATATGTCTGAGCTCTACCACATTCCTAGTGACCTTCCACCTGCTGCTTAACCAGCAATAGTGCCAGGGCATTAAATGTCCTCTACCTGCATAATGACATCTACTGGAAGTTGAGGAATGAGATCAAGTGAAGTGATTTGATTTCAATTTTGTAGAGCGCGGCGTATGCCCAAAGGCGTCTTGAAGCTGCCTATCGTATGAAGGACGAAACCTGCCGAAAAGAAATCTACAGGGGAAGACTAAACAGCCAAGTTTTAAGTGATTTTCTGAAAGCAAGGAAGATAGATTGATTCCTCAGGTGCTCTGGAATTTGATTTTAGAGACGGGAGTGGGTACAGGAGAAGCTTCTACCACCCCTAGAGCCTAAGTCAATAGAAGGGCCAGAAATGTTCTTAGCTGTGACGTACAGAAGTGATTTATTTGGAGTGTTAAAGTGATTTATGTGCTATGCGGAGCGCCTTAAAAGTGACTCTCTTTTTGATGGGTAGCCAATAAAGTTCTTCCCTGGCTTTCAAGACTGGTTCGAATATATTAATATTTTGTAGATCATGGACTGCTGCATTTTGCAGTCTCTGAAGTCTCCTCAAAATACCCTGCTGGGCTTCCACAGAGGGCGTTGCAGTAGGCTAACTTTGATAAAGCAAGAGAGGTGACCAATATTTTCTGGAAGTTGGATGGTAGGAAAGGGAGGTTTCTCCTCCGAGTTTTTAGAACTAGGAAACACAAGGAGGTAAGTTGATAATTTTGATCCCTAGAAGAAGAGAGATTAGAATTGAAAATTATTCTCCAGTTCCTCACTTTGTCTACTGGGTGGGGTCTCTAGCCAAGGTATTGCGGCCACCAAGATTTATCACAGAAGGAGGTATCTCATCCAAAGAGGAGAACCTCTGTCTTTTCGGAATTTAATTTCAGACAGCGGGAACTCATCCAGTTGAATATTGCACTCATGCATTTGTTGAATTGAGAAGCCACCTCTTCGATATCATTACTTATGGGTACCACAATTTGGGTGTCATTGGCGTAAGACAGTGTAAAGAAGCTATATGACCTTATCAGTTCCAAAGGAAGAGCCACATATATATTAAAAAATGTTGTGAGGCTTAATGGAGACCCTTGCGGAAAAACACAGGGTAAGATGAAAGGCTTGGAACTGAAATCTCCCATGTTGCCAGTTTTCTCCCTTTTGTCCAGAAAGGAACAAAGTAACTTGAAGGCTGAGCTTTGGACACCTATCTCCATCAACTGGTGTGTCAATATCCTGTCACTTACAGTGTCAAAGGCTGCGCATAGGTCCAAAAGGACTACCGCAGCTCTGCCTCCCTGGTCCAGTATATCCCTGACCTCCTCTGAAACTGCAACCAACTCAGTTTCAGAACTGTGGGCTTTTCTAATGCCGAACTAGGCTCTCCTAAAATGCCATTCTGGTAAAAAAAATGTAGAAAGCAAGATGTTTGGATGTCTTTCTAGCGACTTTGTTAGAAATGTAAGTCTAGATATCGGGCAATAGTTATTTTCCTCTACCCGATCAAGAGTTGGTTTTTTAAGAAGAGGCAGAATGGAGGCTTTTTTCCACTCTGCAGGGGAAAAAAACAGTTTGTAGAACATGGTTAAGCAGTGAGGCCAGTGGAGGTGCAATAAAACCGGCTATAGCATGCACACTTTACAAGAGATGATGTATGTTGGTGCACTACTTAGGCCCAAAGGCAGGAAGGCCGGGTGTGGAATGGCGAGATTGGGCAGAGGTAGCAGATGAAGGGCTAGGCATAGTGCATAGCTGGAGACAAAAGAGGTAGTGATTGTTTATTGTCGTGACACTACCCATTTAGTACATGCAACAACTCTGACATCATGCCGTGAGGGATATCTGATGGTATGCCTACACCCAAGCAATGTTTCCTCTGCTACCACCTTGAGATGCAATGCCTACATTTTCAATGGTCTGTCACCGGCAGACCCTGCGTGCCATTTTATGTCATGGGTAATGTCTTCCCAGGCAGTACATTGGTGCCTTATGTTTCCATTCCTCATACCTTAAGGGAACTTTGGATTTGGTGCCTCCTATGCGGTCCATTGAAGCACATCATTTGCGTCTCGTGTAGTTATATTTGTGATATGCCTGCTAGATCCAACCACCTGTCCGGCAATGGGTAATTTCGCAGCACTAATCTACTGTAAGTGGATAAGTGTTCTATGATATGAGTGTCCATACTCTACATGCCATGTTCACCCGGAGTGTAAGTTGATGTAAGTGCAGGTGTAGTGAAGATATGATCCTCAGTTCCTCTTGATTTAGCCCCACCTTGTTTGCCCTCATTACTGGTCAATTTTAGTACCCTCTGAACCTGCTCTTCTCAGGAGGTGAAGTGCATCCTAGGGCCAGCTCCAGTCTCCAGCTCAAGACTCTCAGGTCTGTGTTTTGAGAAGGTTCCTAGATATGAGGTTTACGGTCTTAAAATCACTTCTTGCCTGTCCTAAATATCTAAAAGGAGTTTGACTGATTGGTGATTAGAATGGGCTTGTTGAACTTGTAGTCAACTTCGATGCCTACAAGTAGCTGTGTAGTAGTTTATGGGCACGGGGGGTAGGGGTGAAGGGGTTGGGAAAAGGGTGAGGGGTATGTTTTCACTTTCTCTTTTCTTTCTTACAATAAGTTGCATAGATGACTGACAAGGCGGAATGTTTACTCTTTGTCGGTGCATGCTGCAACAATAAAAACATTTTTACAACAAAATCATTTCTTGCAGTATTCCCATGTCCCAGTGTAAAAGGAAGATGCTTTGACCGGTTACCGTCTGAGAGACCTCCCCTTTCACCTGGGTACTGGACTTTTGGAGAAAATGGCCCACAAATCAGGGCTCCTCTTTCACGACCTTCAGTTCAACCTTATTGAATGTGAACTTTCTTGTGCCGTCAGAGACCATAGTAGACAGTTGCCTATTTGCAGGAGTACGTGACTGTTTGAAGAAAAGGATTAAAATGGATTTAAAATCCTAAAAATGTTCCAGGATATCTACTATTTAAGGCTGGTTTTCAGGAATTGTGGATGCGTCCAGTGCAGTGCTCAGAGATGAAGTCAAATAGCATTCCCGCACACTGAAAGTGAAGCCAGCAAGCAAATATGACATGTTTCCTATCTTTTGATGTAATTTCCTGGTGACACGTGTCAGGGGCCCAACCAATTACTTTGATATTCTATAAGTTTTCCGCAACTTTTTTACATGGAAGACCTGCAGGAACAACGTGGAGTCCTACCTGATCACGCGGCGTCTCAGCCGTCTCGTTATATTTACCACATGGGATTAAACTGGGGGCCTTGTGGGGGTTGGCGAATAGGATCAATTTAAATCAGTGGGTCCAGATGGTACGTAATGTAGTATTTTCATAGGCCTGAACCTTTCTCTCTAATAATCTTTCTCCCTTACAAGACGCTCTGTCAAAAAAACAATTCTTGGGGGCGTGTCCAATATGGCGGCAGATTGAGACATCCCTAGAGTCCCTCCGATGGCGAGCTTTAGCTTCGCCTTGTTTAGCAGCCTCTCTGGACACCAAAAGCCCTCAACCCGCCTGGGAAGCCAACCGGGGTGAGCCTGGCCGGTTTGAAGCGCATTGCTGCTGCCCACGCTGTGTTCAAAACTCCGTGCCCGCGGCAGCCTGCCCGGGTGTAACGGCGGCTCCCGACAGATGTGCTTGCCGCGGCCCCATCGTCTAGGAAGAGCCCGCGAGAGGTGCAAGGGGGCCAGGCTGCCTGATTGCGGCCCCTGAGGAGTCCGGTTGGCGGAGAAGCCGTGGGGCCGTCAGTGCCAACGGAGGTGATCAGTACGTTCGGCCCTGAGGTGCGGGAGCTGGACGACCGCCGGGGCCGGGCTGTGTATCTGGGCAGCCACTCAAATTGAGCCCGGGGACCTCCGGCCCGGGCAACCTCTGCTGCCGTGGGCCCGTGGGTGCCGACTCCAGTGTGGTGAGGAGATTGGGGCAGCTGTACTGGCCGTATTCTCCCCCCATCAATCCCGGGGCGACCGGTTTCGGCTCTTGACTCCCGACCCTCCCCCTGCCTCGCTGGAAACGGACATTGGACTTGGGGCGCCATAACCGGGGACCGCGGTGCCGCGCACCGGGATCTCTGGGCGGGCGAGTGAGGCGGCTCCCACCAGCTTTGCTGACTGTGACTTTGGCCACCACGATCTTGACCGCGCTGAAGGCTCTGTGTATGCAGCACTCTCTTTGGGGAACTGGCGCCTGAAGTTGGGAGAGAACGCCTGGTGCCTTCTTGATCTGGGGAGAGTTGGGCCGCTCCCTGGATCGCTTTGAGGGGCCCGCCCTGACTCCGTGGCGGCCGGCGGGCGTGCTGGGCCTACACCGCACTGGCTACGACGCGACGAGGATGGGGCACTAAGTCTCCCTGCTTCCAGCGCACATACTCATGAGGGCTGACTGGCCACACCACCTAAGGTGCCCTGCACCACTCCAGCGCTGGGACCTATAAAAAACTGCGACAGCTGCGAAGCCCCGGGACGACTTCTGGGGACCCACCCCAAAGGTGTAGACTCGTCCCTAACGCTCCATCAGGTAGGGGTGCGGTTGAAGACGGCGCAATGTCTACCAAACCACGTAAGGAGATGCCCCACCGAGGGGGACCCAGCAGACGGCATCCCCCGGTCCTAGCGTCTCGCCCAAACTGAAAGACGATGAGGCGCCCGCCACTAAGGCTTTCATGCTGGAACTTTTCTCTGCCATTAAGGAGGACATTTCTGAACTCCGCTCCCAGCTTGCTTCGGACCTTCGCGAGGTGAGGAGGGACGTGAATAGCATCGGAGAGCGAGTGGCCACATTGGAAGACCATGACCTGGGAATAGCGGACGAGGTGCACCAGCTCCAGCAGGATGTGATCCGGCTCACAGAACAGAATTTAGACCTCCAGGCCCACGCGGAGGACTTGGAAAACAGGTCCCGCCAGAACAACATCCGCATCCGAGCCGTGCCCTGGGACGGGGAGGCTGGAGACCTGCGGGGCTATGTGGAGGCCCTCTTCCTGTAGGTCCTGGGAGAGGAGGACATCAGCGAGATCCGAATGGACAGGGTCCATAGAGTTGGTCTGCCAAGGTGCGGAGGGGCCCCCCCCCCGACATCTTAGTTTGCATCCACGATTTCCAACTGAAGGAACGCATACTTCGAAAGGCCCGAGGGACCCCCTCCTTGCAATTTCGGGGCCGTCATCCTCAGCTGTTCCAGGACCTGGTGGCTTCGACGCTTCAGAAGAGGCGTGAGTTTCGACCTGTAACCACCTTCTTGCGTGACCAGAATGTGGCCTACTCCTGGGGTCACCCCTTTTGCTTTATCTTTAGATGGCAAAACAGGTTGGTTCAGATCAGATCCCTGCAGGCTGCAAAGGACGTCCTGGGCCTAGATGACGCTGCCCCATCCCCGAGCGGTGGTGGCTCCCCGTCGAGGCGGAGACAACGCTCCCCGTCCTTCCAGAGAGTGGGCCAGGTGGCTGCCTCGAGGAGGCCGGATCCTTCGATTAGCCTGCAGGAGAGAGGTGCAGCAGTTGCCTCTGTGGCAATGGTGACAGTTGCGCCATCGCAGGATAGCTCCAGAGCGGCCTGAGTCCTGGGAGGATGATTACTTGGCGTCGGAGGGACACCTCTCTTTCAGGTACCATGGGTACTTATGTACTTTTGGGAAGACACCCCGGTCCAGACCCCTAGGGGGAACGTTCGATGGTGCCACGACCCTCGTCCCCTGGGGAACCTACCGACGTCCACATATTAGGACTGTCAGGACCACACTTCTTTCTGTTTTTTTTTTCTCTTGGTTGCATCTTTCTATTCTGTTGGTTTGTTGGTGGAGCTCAAAGGTCTTGGAGGGTGGAGGGTTTCGGGGGGGTCGGATGAGGGAGTTGGGGGGGTTCGGGAATGGGGGGGGGGCAGTGGTGGTGACCAAGATGTTTGGTTCAGTGCAGCTTCCGGCCTGTGGAGTGATGTATGTCTGCCTCCTGACCGATCAGGGCTGGACTCTGGGGTACTGTGTGTCTGCAATACTGACTTTGCTGTGTTGATGAAACTGTGGTGTTGGAATCCCGATGCACTTGGGGGTGGGGTGACGGGGTTGAACTCATGGATACTCCAGATTGGGTCATGGGGATGTGTGTGGCTTGGGAACGAGGGAGGGGGATCAGCGAAGTGTTGGTTGACGTTCAATCTCCCGGAACCTGCTCCCTGTGGCTATATTCACTGGGGTACGCCAACACGATTTGAACATTGGCAGCTTCGGGTGGGGGAGGTTGAGAGGTGTCTTGACGGTATGCAAGTAGCGGGGGGAGGGGTCTCTACTTCGTAATGCCAACCAACATAGGAACATGGAATGTGAAAGGGTTAAATTCCCCGCAGAAACACCAGAAAGTTTGAAAGTATGTGAATGATCACCAGCTAGATGTGGTGGGCCTCCAGGAGACTCACTTGGCGCGCAGGGATGAGACCCGCCTCAAACATAAGCACTTCCCCCTTATTTATAGATCATCCCCTTCCACAAAGCATAGGGGGGTGGCCCTTCTCTTCCGCTCTGCCCGCCACTTTCAACCTATGGGTGTGCCCAGCGATAAGGAGGGTCATTGGCTGATGGTCAAAGGTCTGCTGCATGGTAAACTGTGCACCTTTGTGGTTCTGTATGCCCCCAATGCAGGCAAAAATAGCTATATCTAGGACTTTCTGCGGAAAGTGGATGACTTTGTTGAGGGAGTCCTTTTTTTGATGGGTGACTTTAATTTGGTATGGCATAGGGAGATGGACAGCTCTCATCATCAGAGATCTGATACTGGTCTGTTCGCCACTAAGACACAGCGGCTGATAGGCAATTTGGGTCTGGTGGATGGGTGGCTCTCTCTTCATCCCCATTCTCGGGACTTTACCTTCTTCTCTCATGTCCATCACTCCTATTCCCGCCTGGACCACATTTTTTTAAGTTAAGCCCTTCGAGGAGATGTCCGCGAAGCCAGTATATTCCCGCTCTCCGTTTCCGATCATAGCCTACTCGTGCTCTGTCTATACTGGTCGGCGAGGGGCGACGGGCAGCGCAAGTGGTACTTCCCGGCCTCCCTTGTCCGGGATGAACCCTCATGTAATGAGCTGCGTAAGGCCATCCGGGAATTTTTTGCTCTCAACCCAGTGACCGATACATCCGTATTTATCACGTGGGACGCCTTCAAGGCGTCGCTGAAGGGCACCTGCTTGGCCCTCAATGCCAACCTTAATAAGCTGCGGCGGAAGGAGCGGGAGGAGCTGGAGGGGGATCTCGGCGCTCTTGAGCAAGCGCATAAACAGAACCCAACTAGATTAACCCTTCGCCCCTTGACGGCGGTAAGGGGGATGCTTAGGGCCCACTATAACAACAGAGCGGAGTTTAACCTGCTGAGGCTGCGGCACCTTTCCCACTCCCAGGGGAACAAAGTGGGGAGACACCTGGCTCGACAGCTCCGGGACAAGAGGGAGAGGGACTACATAGGGGGTATCCGAGATGCAATGGGGACTCTGCAGCATCGGGACGAGGTTAAAGCTGATCTCTTCGGACGTTTCTATGCCGCGCTCTATGCGGGGGATGCCCTTGACCCTGAGAAACAACTGGACTACCTAGGCGGCCTTTCTCTGCCCCAGGTCTCCGAGGAGTGGAATGGGTTACTTGCTGCCCCATTTACCAGAGCTGAAGTACTGGACGCCATTAGAGTCCTGAAGCCCCATAAGGCGCCTGGGCCAGATGGCTATACAGCTCTTTTCTACCAGACCTTCGCGACGGAGGTGTGCGACTTTCTGGTCTCCCTTTTTAATGACATGGCAGAGGCCGGGCCATGATTTCAATTATCCCCAAGTCGGGGAAGGACCCGTCCAAATGCTCCTCATATAGACCGATAGCCCTCCTCAATATTGACGCCAAGTTGTACTCTTCCATCATTGCTGGTAGGCTCCACGATCTGATGCCGGAGCTCATTTATCAGGACCAATCTGGATTCATTAAGGGGCGCCAGACCCATGATAACACAAGGAAAGTCATCCATTTGATAGAGAAGGCTGACAGATTCAGAATCCCAGCGGTCCTAGTGGGCCTTGATGCGGAAAAGGCCTTTGACCGGGTGGATTGAGGATTCCTGTTTCACACCTTGGCTGCCTTTGGCTTCTCGGCTAAGTTCATATCGATGGTGAGAGCGAACTACAGCAGCCCCCGATCTAGAGTGGCGGTTAATGGCCACCTGTCAGCGTTTTTTTCGCATTCCCGAGGCACCAGAGAGGGCTGCCCCATCTCCCCCCTGCTCTTTGCTCTGAGCATTGAGCCATTAGCGCTAGCGGTGCGGGAGCACTAGGAGATACGTGGACTTCCCTTTGCGGGGGAGCAGCACAAGATTACCCTATTTGCGGATGACGTTCTCCTATCTATTATGTGTCTGGCTCACTTTCTCCCTCACGTCCAAGGGGTCCTGTCGCTCTTCGAGGTGGTGGCCGGCTTCAGGGTAAATTATGAAAAATCTTATGTTCTCAACCTCACGCTTTCTTCGGCAGAGGTGGACCGACAGCGGCCGCTCACACCGCTGCCGTGGACCTCCAATTCCATTCTGTACTTAGTGATCCGGCTGACTCCCACGATAGGGAAATTGTACTCCGCAAACTTCCCCCCGTTATTGGTGAAGATTCGGGATGACCTGGAGCGCTGGAAGCCGAAGTACATATCGTGGCTGGGTAGAATTCATGCGCTCAAAATGGTTCTTCTTCCCAAGTTCTTATATCTCTTCCAGGCGCTCCCTATACCTCTGGAGATTGACTTCTTCCGGTGCCTCAAAACACAGATGCTTCGTTTCGTCTGGCAGGGGGGCCAGGCGCGGTTTTCCTTTACTACGCTCCGTCGGCAGCGGAAGGAGGCGGGAGTGGGCCTCCCCGACATGCACCTATACTACAAAGCCGCGCAGTTGCGGGCCTTGGTGGAATGGTCCCAACAGCTCTCGGAGAAACACTGGCTCCATATGGACAGAAGTATGGCGGGGAGATCGATCTGGGATTTGGCGTGGAAACCCAAGGGAGATAGGCCCAAGAACGCATACATTAGTACCCCCACCGGAACTACCCTGAAGGTCTGGGACTCAGTGTCGAGTGATGAACGCTGGACTTCATTCCCATCTCCCTTTACGTCAATACATTTAACCCGGCCTTTCCGCCGGCGCTACGGGAGGGCCCCTTTGATGTCTGGAGGGAAGGGGGCTGTTGTGCTCTCACGCACTTGTTTCATGGCTATACCCCACTTACCTTCGACAACTGTATGCGGGACTACGGAGTCCCACTGTCCGAGCGATTCCATCAAGTCCAGCTGCTCCATTGGGCCTTATCGCCTGCGGTCAGTGATGCGGCCACGAGGCCTCCCTCTCCTTTTGAGGCCTTCATCTTGTGGACCACCACCATGAAGGGTGTTATTTTCTTCATCTATAACCTCCTGCTTATTTTCCCCACGTCACCACGTCACCACGTCCCCGTTATATGGGCCTCTGGGAGGAGCTCCTCGGGCGAGATATTTCAGATGGGGAATGGTTGCGCTTGTGGCGGGACATCGCTGCGTATAATCACTCAGTGGAACTAAGAGAGGCCCATCTTAAGACGCTCATGGACTGGTATTTGTATCCTGCCAAGTTGCATCGCATCTTTCCGTCCTCCTCTGATAGATGCTGGATGGGCTGTGGCCTGCTGGGGGATTTCTGCCACATCTGTTGGGATTGCCCGATCAACCGCCCGTACTGGGAGGAGATCCTGTCCCATATCAAAGAGATTTTGGGTTACCCGATCGCTGACTCAATGGCCCATGTCCTGCTGGGTCTTCGAGATCCGGAGCTCGAACACCAGACCTGGGCGGACAAAAAGATCTTTTGGCTGTGTGTTGGAGCGGCCAAACTCACTCTAGCTGCAGCTTGGAAGAACCCGGAGGCTCCAGCGATCTCCCTGTGGCATGCGAGATTGTGGAAACTATTGAGCATGGAACGCGTAGCGGACATCTTCCTGGGCAACTTCAAAAACGTTATGTTCTGCTGGGGCCCCTTGGTCCGCTTCCTTTCCAGGGGTCTACCGTCCGCAGTATGCCCGTCCACAGTGCGGGCTCTCCATCTGTTTCAGGTTTGAATGTTGCGATCAGGAAGATTGATTGAGTAAACGTAGTCACCACCATTGGGGGGAGGGGAGGAGGGGTATGTTCCTTGTTTGCTCGTATACTTGCGGCACCCTAAATAATAATTGAAGCATAAAGAGGCCCAATGCAACATGCGATGAGTATCTGTCTCGCTATTTTTACCTCACAGAGCTACCCACCCCACCATGACTCTGGATCTGTGGTTCCACTACGACCACTACCTGGATTGTCTAACTGCCTCATTGGAATGCCCTTCCAAGCTAGATTGTGGTTGTCCCCTAGAATTCGGCCTCCATGCTCTCTACATCTGATTGCCCCCTGCGTGGGAAGTTGTGCGGGATTGTCGCATTTATTCTTCTGTTTTCTTTCACAAAACAAAAATAAAGCTTTTAAAAAAAAACCCCAAAAAACAATTCTTAGAACTAGCCGAAAAGATTAATAATGTCTTTACATAATACTTCTTTGCAATGAGTCAAATAATTCCCTATCAAATACCCAGGTGCGGCTCCTCCGTAAAGGCAGGGAAGCGTGGCCCTACTACCAGCAGATGATAAATAAAATGATAATAATACATTGTTATTATTGTTTTATTTATCTCTGTCTGAGTTACTTATGTCGGACAAGAGGGGCAGGGACGGTCCATAGCAGGGAGAAGACTAAGGGGCATATGTAGGTAAATCCATTTTTGCGATTCAGAAAAATCGATTTTCTCCGAATCGCACTTTCGGAATCGCAAAACGGGATGTAGGTAAAAAATCGCTAATAATTAGCTATTACCAAAAATTCACAGAATTATTGTGCGATTACTCAAATAGCGATTCTTTATTAGCAAATTCGCTAATAAAGAATCGCAAAAACGGGAAAGAGCAATTCAGGTGCAGAATGATGACATCACAACCAGGAAGTGTGACTTCCCATGCTGCACCTGATTGCCTGCACCTGTTCCAGAGTCAGTTGCTGGCTGAGAGACAGTGAGGAGGGAGTGTGGAACTGTGTCTGAAACCAAAGTTGCAGAAATGGAATTCCAGGGTTCTGAAAAGCAGGATGGGGACAAGCAGGCTGATGAACAGAGCAGGAAAAGAAAACAAAAATTCTCAGAGAGGGAGCCGGAGGTATTGACTGAGGAGGTAGTGAGGCAACATGACCTCCTGTTTGGGAAAGCCTCACTTCGTGTTCCTGAGGACAGGAAAAGAAAAATATGGTGTGACATTCAAGAAAAGGTAAACGCCATAGGCGTAACCCATCGTACCACCGAGGACTTAAGGAAGAGGTGGTACGACATGAGGCAGGGATCAAAGGAGAGGGTGGCCACAAGATTGGCAGAGGCAAAGGCAACTGGAGGTGGGACCTCCACTACACCAGATCCGACGCCTCTGGAGGAGTTGGTGGAGGGCACCCTCATTCCTGAGGCAGTGACGGACGTGGCTGACCTTGACAGCTCCGACACCAGAGACACAACAGAAGGTAAGATGCATGCCAATATCCCCAAAACATCCCCATCCCACTCATACCCCAACATCCCCATGCATGAATAGGAATCCGGTCCATGTTTTGAGGGTCACCCAGTGAGGCATTATGGGAAATGTAGTCCCATGTTTTGTAAGTTGGTCCAGAGACACATACAAAGGGTACATAGGGAACAGTCACACTAGCAATGTACAAAATAAACAAAATAGACAAGTAGGCATGTCATTTGTAGTATCAAGAACTTTATTGAAATGAAAAAAAAATTGACACACAACTCATGTGTGCTATTTTTTGGCAGATGGACCAACAACACAGGGCAGTGTGGCTGCAGTGGGGTAGACAGCTACAGCAGAGGACCAGGCAGGGCAGGAGAGCCAGGGTGCGACACTGGACACATCATCAGCGCAAAGTAAACAGCGCAGAATTGTTCCTGCACTGATACCAATGCCATCCAGGTCTACAGATGCAGAAGAGGACACACAGCCCCACATTATTCAATGTGTACGTCAGACCTCTGGCCATACTAGCAAGAGAACTGGATATCAAATTAACTTCCTATGCTGATGACACTCAGCTTATTTTTAATTTCTCCAACAACGCTTAGTCTGACCAAGGTAAATTTGGTGAAGATCTTATGGCCATCGCCAACTGGATATCTGATAACTGCCTACAACTCAATGCTTCCAAATGAGAGGTGCTCATAGTCGGTCGGAACCCACAGAAGTGGGCCGAGCACTGGTGGCCCTCCACACTGGGCCAGTCCCCGACTCCGAAGCAGGAAGTAAAAAATTTAGGAGACTTGCTGGACAATGACCTGGCTTTGGACTCCCATGCAAAAAAAGTGGCAGGTACTTGCTATGGGCGCCTTCGCGCCCTCAGACCCATCCTGGGATGTTTTTTATTTTTTTTGCCAGGTTTAAATGAGATTTAATGAAGGAAACATTTGACTTTTTATTTAAATCTTTTTTTTAAAGACCTTTATTGCACCTTTGAAATCATACACAGCTTCTGGCCTACAACCCCTGGGGCTGGCCGCTACACATTCACAAACGTACTTTACTATTAGGATAGCACAGCCCACGTGCCGTCAACCCGGGGGTACGTCGGCGTTCCATTACAATGTAGGTACATAATTCGCAGTGGGACTATTGATCTGTTTAGGTCTGGTTTCTTAATTTTATAACAAGAACCAACTTAACAAAAAGAAGAAACCACATTTAGGTCGTCAGGTAAATGAGGAAAGAAGTGCACTGCCCCTGTCATGGAAAGTCGTTTAAGGGTGATCTAACACCCTAGGATCGGCCGCAACCGTGGGTTCCTGCAATTAGGTGCTTCTGTATGGTATTCCACGAAGCCCGCTTTGCCAGTCCCCCAGTCCCACTCCCTCCTAATCACGAATCTGCATCGGGTTCAATTACTCTGTAACCCACCCCTCCTCTCTCCAGTCCTCCTGCTACTCGTCTTCCCCTTCTTCATCTAATGTCAGTGGGTCATCTTCCTGCAGGGGTTCGCAAATCTCCCCCCTGAACACATTCCACGGGGTCCATATCTTGTTCCATTTACGCGGACAGGCCCTAATAGCGTATACTGCCCTCTCCGTTATCATCACTCTGTCCATGTTCATACACCATTGTGTCAGTGTGAGGACTTCTACCGCTCCCCACTTCTGCGCTAAATCGCACTTGGCTACCATCATTCCTAATGTGGACCACTGTTGGCCGTGTCTGGATAAATCGTTGGGTTCCCAAATATTTAACAGGCACTTTCGTGGTTCAGGGACCAGGGACGCCCCCAAAGTTTGGGATATAGTGCGCATTGTTTGTCTCCAGTATTCCTGAATGCGTGGGCAGTCCCATATAGTGTGGAAGAATGTTCCCTCCTCCCCACAGCCACGTAGACAGTATGGATGTTGTGCACGCTGTATTAAGTGTAGTGTCGTTCTCGTGTAGTACACCGTGTGTAGGATCTTAAGCTGCACGAGCCGGAATTTTGCCGAAATGCCTACCTCCTTGGGCGACGCCAGCACCTCGTTCCACTCGTTCTCATCCATTTTTCCTAAGTCCCCCTCCCATTTGTCTTTCACTTTTACCTTTGGGTCCGGCAAGTTGTTAATCAGTTTGCGGTAGGTGAGGGAGGTTGCACGTTCCGGCATGAAGTCAGTAAGGAGGCGATCCTCAAGCGGAGATGAGTCTGGGACTTCAGCTTCAGGAGGGATGGCCTTAAGCAGGGCGTGCCGAATCTGTACATACCGGAACGATTCCGTGGGTCCCAGCTCGTATTGTTGTCGCAGCTGGGCGTAGGGGATCACCGTGCCTTTTTCCATAGGTCTCCCATCGTGGATATACCTATGCTATCCCATCGGGTGAAGCCCCTGCTGTGTCTTAGGTTTCCTAGGGCCCGGGAACCCCACAATGGGGTGAGCTTAGTAATTCGCCCCTTCCATCCTAGTGCCGCCTGCGTCGTGTGCCACAGCGCTGCAGTAAGTCTCGTAGGTCCTACAAGTTTGCGCACTACGCGTTGGTCGTAAAGAGGTGCCAGTAAGCTGTTAGTGCCCAGTTGCGCTCTATCGGACCTAAATGCTGGGTCTTCTTGGGGTGCATGTAGCCATTGGTTGATGGGTTTTAACTGCGCGGCCCAATAATATAGTTGCAAGTTCGGCAACGCGATCCCCCCGTCATACCACCCCCTGTGCATTTTAGCCTGAGCAATGCGTGCCGGGCGGTTACTCCACATGAGGCCAGCCACCAACTCCGACAGTTGCCTGAAGTACCCTGGTGCCACCAGGTATGGTGTATTTTCCAGGATGTATAAGAAACGTGGCAGCGACATCATTTTGTGAAGTGCTGCCCTGCCCAGCAGCGTCAAGGGCAGCACCGCCCAAAACGTAACATCCTGCTTAAGCCGCTCCAGGGGGGGGGGGTCAAATTTTTCCGAACGAATTCCGTTGGGTCCATGGTGACATGGATGCTCAGGTATTTAGAGGAAGAACCTGCTGCTCGTAAAGGGCAGTCAACGCTCAGAGCCGGGCCGGACCCCGCAGGACATACAGTTCCGACTTAGTCCAGTTTAATGTGTAACCCGATACCTTCCCGAGCTCGTCACAAAGGGCCAAAAGCCCCGGTATACTGTGTTCCGGGTCCGTTAGGTACACCAGCATGTCATCCGCGTATAGCGAAAGGCGGTCTTCCCATCCCTCTGTCCAGGTGATCCCCTTCAGCAGTGGAGTCGAGGGTATCAGGGTTTCCAGCGGTTCCAAAGCAATCGCAAAGAGCAGCGGTGACAGGGGGCATCCCTGTCGGGTACCTCGCTCCAGGGGGAACGTTCGCGAGATGTGTCCGTTTGCCACTACCTGTGCTACTGGTTTAGTGTAGAGTAGCCAGACCCAAGCTATAAAGTTGGGTCCGAAACCCAGGTGCGCCAAGACCTCGAATAGGTATTGCCATTCCACCATATCGAAAGCCATCTTTGCGTGCCAGGATGACCGCCGGTATGGAGAGCGATCCCGCCCTAGCCAGCACACCATGTACCCTATGGAGATTCAGAGCAGTGTTCCTGTGTGGCATAAACCCGGACTGATCGGGGTATATGAGGTTAGGGAGGTGTGCCATCAGTCGGGTAGCTAGGAGTTTAGCTAAGATCTTAACCTCGGCATTGAGCAGGGATATGGGACGGTAGGACGCACATTCCTCTGGTGGCTTTCCAGGTTTGGGGATCGCGACGATGGTTGCAGTCCTTTGGTCCAGCGGAAGTTCGGCCGCTGCCAGGCTGTCAGTATACATAGCACGTAAGTGCCCACTGAGCCTCTCTGATGCGGCCTGGTACCACTCTATCGGGATGCCGTTTGGTCCCTGTGCCTTACCGGGCTTTACCGCGTTTATGGCCATTTGTATTTCCTCCGCAATGATGTCCGCCTCTAGTTCCGCTACAGACGGTACAAAAGGGAATGGTGATGGACGGAGCATCTGAATCAATCAAACACTCACACCCAGTCAAAATATCTGGGTTTAATCCATCACCGTTCTTTAGCCCACTCTGCCACCCAAGTTCAGACATGGCTATATGCAAATCAGTCTGACCCTGTGCCTCATGGGAACAGTCCAGCCTGAACTGCCAAGCCATGTCTTCCCTGGACCGGAAACAAGCTTCCGAGGACCGGTTTCTGGCATTCCAGCCGTCTTCAGCCCGGCTTGCTTGAATCCAGTGGCAAAGTGAGCAAGGGACTCACGTCTGAGCATACCCTGCCACACTTATGGCGGCCAAAAGCGGTACAAAAGGGGGTGGTGATGGACGGAGCATCTGAATCAATCAAACACTCACACCAAGTCAAAAGATCTGGGTTTAATCCATCACCGTTCTTTAGCCCACTCTGCCACCCCAGTTCAGACATGGCTAAATGCAAATCAGTCTGACCCTGTGCCTCATGGGAACAGTCCAGCCCGAACTGCCAAGCCATGTCTTCCCTGGACCGGAAACAAGCTTCCGAGGACCGGTTTCTGGCATTCCAGCCGTCTTCAGCCCGGCTTGCTTGAATCCAGTGGCAAAGTGAGCAAGGGACTCACGTCTGAGCATACCCTGCCACACTTATGGCGGCCAAAAGCAGTACAAAAGGGGGTGGTGATGGACGGAGCATCTGAATGAATCAAACACTCACACCCAGTCAAAAGATCTGGGTTTAATCCATCACCGTTCTTTAGCCCACTCTGCCACCCCAGTTCAGACATGGTTATATGCAAATCAGTCTGACCCTGTGCGTCATGGGAACAGTCCAGCCCGAACTGCCAAGCCATGTCTTCCCTGGACCGGAAACAAGCTTCCGAGGACCGGTTTCTGGCATTCCAGCCTTCTTCAGCCTGCCCACTACAGCCTCCGGCGGCAGTGTCGGAGTAGGAATGTGACCTAGCGCAGCCCGGGCCATGTCTGTTGACACTTCCCTGTCCGGTGTGTATACTCCTTCAAAGTAGTCAGCTAGGGCCTCCACTATCTTCTCGGGGCTTATGTGGATTTCCCCCACCCCGTCACTCACTCAATGGATATCTCTGGTGCTGCCCCCTTTCTTGTCTAGCCAGGCCAACATTTTACCCGCTTTATCCGCTATGTCATAATCCTGTGCGTTGTTTCAGTTATCTGACCAACCGTCTGGTGTCGCAAATGCTCTTTATACTGCTGCTGTCGGAGGAGTAAGGCATGAGACGTGTCCTGTGTAGCGTTCACCTCATGCGCCACTGTCGCGTCGTGCAGTGCTAATTCAAGCTCGGACAGTTCAAGTGTTTTTTCCCGCTTATAGCCTGCGATCGATGTTATAGCCTGTCCCCTCAGTACCGCCTCGTATGCCTCCCACAGAGTGGCGGAGGACTGCACCGAGGCGGTATTCTCAGCAAAATAATGTGTCGTCATCGTTTTGAGCGCCTTTCTGACCTTGGGGACCTTAAGGTACGAAGCATGGATGGGAAATATTCTTCTACTCAACTTTTCCTGAGTGGATAGCGCTAGTGTGACCGGAGAGTGATCAGATATCCCCCTAGGTTGAATGTCAATGGTATCTACGTATTGCAGGCCGTCACCCAGTGCCAGGAAGTAGTCGATCTGCGACAGACTGTTATCCTGGGATTTTTTTAACCTTCAACCCGGCAGATAATAGTCCAGTCCATGGTCCTCTCACATCTGGACTACTGTAACGTTCTCTTTCTGGGCTCCAATCTGACTGTTATTAAAAGACTTCAGAGGGCTCAGAATGCTGCAGCTCGCACCCTGCTTACCCTGCCAAAACCCTGCCCAACATCACAGGCTCTCGTTCGGTTGCACTGGCTCCCTGTAAAACAGAGAATCCTATTTAAGATCCTAGGTGTAGCTCACAAAATTTTAGAACGGACAGGGTCCTCATATCCTGAAGGGACTTTGCACCTTCTATACCCCGATGCGCGATCTTTGCTCTGCAGATCTCCATCTGGCCTGCACTACGAGGGTACGAAGGAGCAGAGCGGGAGGACGCTCATTTAAGCACAAGGCTCCACTACTTTGGAACTCTATTCCTCTACAAGCACGATCCACTATGCATCATCAGTGTTTCCGCAAGTTAATTAAAACTTGGCTATTCTCGTCAATCTAACCTGCAGTGCTGTGGAGGCCGGCATTACACCCTCACTCCACTCGCAGCCTTGCAGCCACTCTGTCACGCATGTCTGTAAGTGGTGGGACGCCCCGTTGCTGGGGTAGCCATGCGCTATATAAAACAACTTAACATAACATAACACAGGCAGCAGCTACTCCAAACACAAGTCAGGGCAGATCACAAACATGTGCATCAAACTCGACTGGCTGTGGTGCAAGACAGAGGGCATGTGCCAACACCAGCAATGCCTCCTCAGGTACAGATTCCGTCTTCGCAGGGCTGGAGGGCAACATGTTGCGTGTGCAGCGCCTGCAAAGTAAAGGGATCACATCAATGCAGCGCCAGCTAGCACAACACAACCAGCACATGTCAGAGCTGAGACTTGGTGTCATAGCAATTGCACAAGCCTCAGAGGCAAATCTGAGTAAAGCTAGAATTGATAGGCAAGCCCGGCGCATGGAACATCGTCGGTTACACACCCGCCTGGACCAGTTTGCAAGGGCTGTCAGTCGGCAATCCACAGCCATATCCATGCTAGCACGAAGAACTGCAAGCATGCAACATGAGACGGCACCCTGCTGCCAGGACGTTGCCAAGAGCCTGGTGCAGGTGACCCAAGCAATCGACCAACTGTGGGCTGCTAACACTGGGGAAATCCAGCAGGAGCACACCTACTCCACCTATTCCTGCAGAAAGGCGTAGGAGTGGCCGTCAGGGCAGAGCTGTGGACAACAACAGCGAGGCAACTGCACAGGCTGAAGAAGGTACATCAAGGCGTGCACGCCGGAGGTGAAGGGGCGGCATGCACAATGGCATTTTTTGTGAGGCAACACATGCCATGAGGACTACCTAAGTCACTGGTATTATGGCACTGTGAGGACATTAACATGTGCTTACTACAAAGTTACAGTCACACTGTGTGACTTTGCATATCCTGCATTTAAGGAAATAAACATATTTTTTTACATCAACATTGGTCATTGTGGTCTATTATCTCGCCTAGAAGTAGTTCTGTGTGATGTCATCACGTCTCAAGCGCCCAGCAGCTGCCCCGGCTCCTCCTGCACGTCTGCGTTGGAGGGCTGGATCCTCCTCATGGAACGTGTCGGACTCTGTCAGATCCACTGGGGTGCCCTACTTGGTAGCAATGTTGTGTAGCATTGCGCAGGCCACCACAATCTTGCAATACGTCTCTGGGCTGTACTGTAGAGTACCTCCACTCTTACGGAGGCACCGGAAACGGCTTTTGAGGATTCCAAAGGTCCTCTCAATGGTGGCTCTTGAGGCTCTGTGGGCAGTGTTGTATATCCGCTCAGCAGCTGTGGTTGGATTAAGGTATGGTGTGAGGATGTAGTCCCTTACAGCATATGCACTGTCTCCTGCAGGGATAAAGTATGTAGATGTTTAGCGAGATACTGCAAGTTGAAACATTTCATACTACTGTTACTGTGTGCCATAGAATTACATAGCAGGTATCCCTCTCCAAAATCGCCATTTGTAAGTCTGCGATGTAAACCACAGTGTCTAAAAATTAATGAATCATGAGTGCTTCCAGGAAATTTTGCAACTATGTCTGTGATTACATGTATGGCATTGCAGACTACCTGGATGTTTAACGAATGGTAGGATTTTCTGTTTCTAAAAACATACTCATTGTGTAATGGGGGGGACAGTGCGACATGTGTTCCATCTTCGCAGCCAATCACATGGGAGAATGGGGCAATTTGGTAAAAATCCTGTTTTGTTTGGTCCAGTTCCTGCTGTGTGTCTGCAACATAGCATTGAGGAATGCGCAGAAAAAGCGCGAAAGTGCGCACTGGGACACCCCTCGTACTGTGGCTATTAGACCCTGAAAATTCCCTGACGCTGGGAGGTGTAGTGAGCACAACACCTGTATGTGTGTGGGAATGGTGTGTGCCCTGTATGGGGGGTGCTCCAGCATGGGTGTCAGCTCCTCTATCAGCTCCAGGATACTTTCTGGATGTAGATTGTAGTGCACATGGATGTCCTCAGTGCGCTGGAAGAGGGTGATGCGTGTCCTGTGGATCCTCTCCTGGCGTCTCCTTCTCTCTTCAACCTCTCGGATATGCAGCATCCTGGCTATTAAAGACTAAAGTTATTTCCCTTGGTGAACCAATTCTTGCTCGGACAACCTGAAATGGGTGTCTTAGCTTGCCTAGCTGTCAGAAACCACTAAAGAATTTTCTAAACTCATACACTTAACCAATAATGTAGTTCATTATTTATTAAAAAACTTTTGTATTCATACGTGTACATATACAATTAAATCATTAAAACCGCTCACGAGGAGCTAACAATAAAAGTATGCTAAAAAACATAAATAATGTGAAATTTTTAACAATTACAATACTCA
Source organism: Lissotriton vulgaris (assembly GCF_964263255.1). Classification (NCBI taxonomy): domain Eukaryota; kingdom Metazoa; phylum Chordata; class Amphibia; order Caudata; family Salamandridae; genus Lissotriton; species Lissotriton vulgaris. The sequence goes on from NC_141687.1 coordinate 1,829,989,375, forward strand.
AAAAATGTGAGAGAGAAAAAAGAGAGACATATACAGGACATGAAAATTGTCAATTGGTGTTGCACGTTTGATGGGATTTCGATAGAACACAATCCTGTCAATATATAATTATTGGTTTGCAGGCTAGGTCTTTTTCTCCCTTGATCGTGCTGTGGGGCGTCGACGCGTTTCGATGGTCTTACTGATAGTTTACCATCTTTATCAAGACTACAATGATAGGTCTCTCCCTCTTAAATGGCACTGGTTGGTTGCCTGTAGTATAGGACTCCTGCAGATAAACATATTGCCATCAGTGTCTTACAAGCAGTTTTATGCTACTTCTTGTGCTACTTATTCTCAATATACATTGTACATGCCATCTTTTATGTATAGTACGGTCTGACTTCATAACATAGTTCCTTCTATTGTACACATCTGTTATTGACATTTCCTAGCGAATGACAGCACCTGTTGTTTCATGTCATTAAACCACATCTGCATAGACTTTACATTTTAATCCGTACTTGTTTTTAATAATACTCTGCTAAAACTTAAAATTCGGGATGATCTCATCGTTCCCTGGCTGTGTTACGTTGTTCGATCTATCTACCCCTTGGGGCACCTCTCTGGCGCATGGAAAGAATTATAAAAAAAGAATTATAAAAAAAGAAGGGGGGGGGGCAGTCCTCTCTATACTGTTGTTCTGTTTCTGGATGGTTCTCATTCACTACCCAGGCTGTTTTTATGATGTCTATTGTCACTTTTTATGAAGGCTAATTACCTTTTTACATGTTATTCACTTGCATCATTTGTCGGGCTACACTGGTCCAATCCTCATCTCTTTTTTTGAATGTGTATACTGGAAAGTAGATGGGGTAGATTGTTAGATATGAATAATAGGGAAATAATCATGGGTTAAGTTTTTTTGCTCGAGAATTATCTGATTCTTTACCCTTGTTTCTTTGTTCCTGATCCGCCTCCTAGTCAGGTTGATTCAATCCCTTTGTTACGCACATTGGTAAAATGGACCCTATATGTCCTATGGATAAAACAGAAGGTGAAAGAAGGCGGGTTATCTCCTTCACTTGGATGTAATCCAATATATGCCTGCCACCTTCTTTTTATTTTATTTTATTTTATCTAAAATTCCCATCATTTACCTTAGTTTTCAAGTATTGACAATAGATGGTCCGTTTCCCTGTTAATCTTGTGACTTGGTCGTCTATATTTCCACTCCACTGTTTAAGTCAATCTCTGCAAAATGATAAAAGCATTTTTTATAATGCTTAGTCCTTGTTATATCATTGTCAAGCCTTCTCCGGTTTTTATATAACGATAACAACTCTTACCCCTGCAATAGAGATGTTAAGTCTTCTATTTTTCTTTGGGGCGGGTACTTGTATCTGGTTACTTTCTGCACCCTCCTGTCGAAGTAAAATGGATGGTATGCGGGGTTAGTGCTATATACCTAATTATTATTGGGGTTAACTAGCTGGACTCTTGTTATAATTATCGGGGGTCGATTCTTACCGGTATCCAGAAGAAACCTCAGATTCCCGCACCCCTCGTGCTGCTCCGGATCTCTGTATAGCGCACGCCGGTCTTCTTAAGCCAAAAACGAAGAGACCGGTTAGCGTTTTCCGACCTACTTTATACTTAACAATGAAGGATGCTATTGGTTCTCTTATTATTCAGCCAGGTGGATTCAATGTTCTATGATTTTCACCCGCGGGTATTCCTATTTGCACTTCCGCGTGTCACATGCGTTTCAAGCCTCGTTTTGAAAGAGCGCGGCCATCTTTGAGAGGGGTCCGCGTGCAAGTCGAAAGTGTTTTATCGACTTGTCATGTTTTGATATTATTAATATGTCTAGTGTTAAGTCCTAACCAGCTAGGGTATTTTAAAATCATCTTGTTTAGTCTGCAAATGTGTTTACACTTGTGATTCCTCTTATCTATTAGTGATGTTAGGCTTGGTGTATTTTTATTATAATCCCTACCGTTTCTATCTTTACAAAAGGATTGCAGTCTGTCTCCCTATGGTAAAATCTTTCTATTTGTCTTCTCAATAAATCACATGCATGTTGCTTGATTTCTCTTTTTATTATTCTCTTTGCTTGCTCCAATTTTAGTGTATTATTTAGTTCATCTCAAACTGCAGACCCTATTTCAAGCACTTTATTCGTTTCGGTGGGGTACATTATTAGTTACTGGTTTGCCACAATTTTCATCCAATCTTCTCTTGAATTCAGTCCTTTGTTAATTGTGTCTAAATGTATCATGAACCACTGTTCACGGGCTTTTCTCCTCACTTCTAAGTTCCCCCCTCTTCTGCTTATATTTACCTTTTCTAAAATGAACCATGTGAATTCATTACATCCATGGTTTTTCACCCTAAAGTGTTCTGTTAAGGGGGCATTTTCTTTTAAGTTTTTGATTGCCGATCTATGTTCCAGCAACCTGAGCCGGAGTTCCCTCCCTGTTTCTCCCACGTAGCCTAGGCCACATGGGCAGATCAGGAGATAAACTACGTTTTTGCTCCTACAGTTGTTTAGGGTTTGGGGGGTCATGGTTTTACCATTGAAGTGGATAGTCTTACTTTCAGTACAGTTGGGACAAATGGAACATGATCTGCACTTGTAGTTACCTGCCGCTCTTTTGTTTCCTATCAGGGTACTTTGTGTTGGTCCTGCAGGGTTTTTGTACGTGTGTACTAAGGCATTTCTAATCGTCTTGTTTCTCCTGAAGGAAAACAAGGGTTTGGGCAATGGTACTGTCAAATCGCTGTTGAGAATTTTCCAATTCCGGTTAACTATATTTTTTAGTTTGTTGCTCATCCCTGAATATTGGCTCACAAACACTATTCTATTTTCTGTCTTGTTGTCTCTCTGTTTATTTGTGTCCAGAAGTGCGTCCCTGTTATAGAATCTGGCTCTTTTCAAAGATTGTTTGATTAATTTTTTCGGATAGCCACGTTCTTGCAGTTTTTTACTAGTGATTTCTGCATGATGGTAGAAGTCATCAAGACTCGTGCAATTTCGTCTTAGTCTCAGAAATTCCCCGAAGGGGATGTTGTCCTTCTGTGATCTTGGGTGATTGCTTTGATATTTTAACAGGCTATTTTTATCTGTGGGTTTCGTATACAGCTCTACTGCCAGTTTCCCTTTCGAATCTTTTATTTTGATGTCTAAAAAGTCAACTTGACTATTACTATAGTGGGCTGTAAATTTTAGGTTCTTATCTCCTAAGTTTAGCCATTCTAGAAACCGGGTTAGCTCCTCACTGGCACCACTCCAGACAAAGATGATATCGTCTATGAAGCGGTACCAGTGGGTGATGTTTTCAAAATATGGTGCCACCTCGTTATAAATATGTTTATATTCGAAATTGGCAACATAAAGACAGGCCAGACTGGGGGCACATGTGGCCCCCATGCTGGTCCCTTTCACCTGTTTGTATAGTTCTTCTTTGAACAAAAAAATGTTGTTTTTCAAAACTAATTCTATACACCCTAGGATAAATTCTCTGTGTCCATCCATTAAATCAGTTTCCTCGAGGATATTAGATATCACTTTAATCGTATCATTTTGGGGGATATTTGTATATAGGGCCTCAATATCTAGTGTCACTAGATATTGAGTCTCCCTATTGAATGTCATCCCTTCGAAAATGGATATGGTGTGAGCTGTATCCTTAAGATACGATTTTTGGTCTTGTACTATTGGACGCAAGAAATGGTCAGCATACTTGCTCAAAGGTTCCAACAGTGACCCGAGACTGCTAACAATGGGACGCATCGGCGGGTCTTCAGAGTTCTTATGGATTTTGGGAAGTCCATAAATTGCAGGGATTATGGGATTGTTATTGAGCAGGAAGTTATATTCATCGTCACAAATCCATTCGTCTTCATGGCCTTGTTTCAAGAAGGTAGACACATTTCTCTTGAGTGTCTCAATCATTTTATTGGAGACTAGAATGTAATGATCTGTAACCTCCAAAAGGGACCTCATTCTTTTCTCATAATCAGAGCTGTTAAAAATAACAACCCCCCCCCCCCCTTGTCGGCGGGTTTTATTGTTATTTGGTCACAGCTTTGTAGGTCTTTTAGTGCTAATCTTTGGCTGCGGGACAGATTCTTAGTTCTGTCTGTGTGGGAAGCTACACTATTCCTTACTTCTATCTCAACTATTCTTTCGAAAAGTTCCACGTTCCTTTCTACCTGATTTAGACTTGGGGTAAAGGTTGATTTTGGTTTAAAACCAGTCAAATTTTCTTTAGGTTCATAGTTTCTCTCAGCAAAGAACCTGTTCAGTCTCACTTTCCTAAAAAAACTCCTCATGTCTCTTTCTAATTCAAATTTATTTGGTGGGGCACTAGGGGCGAAACTGAAGCCATGTTTTAGAACTTCTGTTTCCTCAGTGGTGAGCGTTTTATCTGAAAGATTAATGATGGGAAAATCGCTTACCTCCAGTACCTCGCATTTCTTGTCTTGAGGTAGTTCGGGGTACCCTGATTTTGAGGTTGATGGTTTCTCATGGGCTCTTCCCGGGAGTAATTCCGAAAACCCCTGTTCCCCCTGTATGGGCGGCCTCCTAAAAAAGGTTGCTGTTCCTTCTGGTAGTTTGGGTTTGGTCTCCCTATTTGTTCATTACTCTGATCTTCCTCCTCACTGGACCCAGAGGTTTCAGAAAAGGTAATTCGCCTATTCCCTCCTCTAGAGTACACTTGTCTGGTCTGCTGGGGCTTGTCCCATTTCTGGTCCTTCCTGGTCGTATAGTAGTCTTTTTGGAGAAAAGGATAGGCCAATTCTGCACTAAAGTTCTCAATATCTTTTTTTAGTTTGGTGGATTTCCTGTTTGTTAGATAGTCTTGATAGCCTTCTATCTCTTGTGCTAGTTCCTCTAATTTTTTCTTAGCATCATCCACTGCCGTATTTTGTCTGAGGGCTGTTTCCATTTCCTCAATTTGTTGGCGTTCTACAATTATAACTCCCTGTGCTGTTTCTATAATTAAGACCAACCAATCTCTACTGCATCTATTCGCTATGTGGGACCATACTTCCAGAAACTTTTTATTGTCTGTGAACAGTCCGGGTTCATTTCTAATGCGGAGCCCCAAAGGAATCACTCCTGCTCTTAGATACCCCATAAGGAATTCTGCATGGAGTTCCGTTCTTATTAATTTTTTTCTCAGGTTTAAGATTTTCATTAATTCATCGTGACCATTTCTGTTGCTACTGGTTACATTAGAGGCCCCTGATTTGGATTGTTGGTTTAGTAGTTTACTCAGTTGATCCTCCGTAAACCCAAACGTTTTAAAACCATCCATGATATATGGATATAATTTGTGAGTCTGAATTAAAAATAAAGAATCAACACCACTATCTATTTGATGTTATGTGGGTTGTTCTACTTCAAAGGCTCTCCAGTCCGCTAGGACTGTACTGCAAATGTTTCAAAATTTGAGAGAGACCCCCTTACAACCAGGGGAATAGGGTACTTTCCAGTAAAGACTAAAGTTATTTCCCTTGGTGAACCAATTCTTGCTCGGACAACCTGAAATGGGTGTCTTAGCTTGCCTAGCTGTCAGAAACCACTAAAGAATTTTCTAAACTCATACACTTAACCAATAATGTAGTTCATTATTTATTAAAAAACTTTTGTATTCATACGTGTACATATACAATTAAATCATTAAAACCGCTCACGAGGAGCTAACAATAAAAGTATGCTAAAAAACATTCAAAACACATACACTGCATAAATAATGTGAAATTTTTAACAATTACAATACTCAAAAAATGTGAGAGAGAAAAAAGAGAGACATATACAGGACATGAAAATTGTCAATTGGTGTTGCACGTTTGATGGGATTTCGATAGAACACAATCCTGTCAATATATAATTATTGGTTTGCAGGCTAGGTCTTTTTCTCCCTTGATCGTGCTGTGGGGCGTCGACGCGTTTCGATGGTCTTACTGATAGTTTACCATCTTTATCAAGACTACAATGATAGGTCTCTCCCTCTTAAATGGCACTGGTTGGTTGCCTGTAGTATAGGACTCCTGCAGATAAACATATTGCCATCAGTGTCTTACAAGCAGTTTTATGCTACTTCTTGTGCTACTTATTCTCAATATACATTGTACATGCCATCTTTTATGTATAGTACGGTCTGACTTCATAACATAGTTCCTTCTATTGTACACATCTGTTATTGACATTTCCTAGCGAATGACAGCACCTGTTGTTTCATGTCATTAAACCACATCTGAATAGACTTTACATTTTAATCCGTACTTGTTTTTAATAATACTCTGCTAAAACTTAAAATTCGGGATGATCTCATCGTTCCCTGGCTGTGTTACGTTGTTCGATCTATCTACCCCTTGGGGCACCTCTCTGGCGCATGGAAAGAATTATAAAAAAAGAATTATAAAAAAAGGAAGGGGGGGGGCAGTCCTCTCTATACTGTTGTTCTGTTTCTGGATGGTTCTCATTCACTACCCAGGCTGTTTTTATGATGTCTATTGTCACTTTTTATGAAGGCTAATTACCTTTTTACATGTTATTCACTTGCATCATTTGTCGGGCTACACTGGTCCAATCCTCATCTCTTTTTTTGAATGTGTATACTGGAAAGTAGATGGGGTAGATTGTTAGATATGAATAATAGGGAAATAATCATGGGTTAAGTTTTTTTGCTCGAGAATTATCTGATTCTTTACCCTTGTTTCTTTGTTCCTGATCCGCCTCCTAGTCAGGTTGATTCAATCCCTTTGTTACGCACATTGGTAAAATGGACCCTATATGTCCTATGGATAAAACAGAAGGTGAAAGAAGGCGGGTTATCTCCTTCACTTGGATGTAATCCAATATATGCCTGCCACCTTCTTTTTATTTTATTTTATTTTATCTAAAATTCCCATCATTTACCTTAGTTTTCAAGTATTGACAATAGATGGTCCGTTTCCCTGTTAATCTTGTGACTTGGTCGTCTATATTTCCACTCCACTGTTTAAGTCAATCTCTGCAAAATGATAAAAGCATTTTTTATAATGCTTAGTCCTTGTTATATCATTGTCAAGCCTTCTCCGGTTTTTATATAACGATAACAACTCTTACCCCTGCAATAGAGATGTTAAGTCTTATATTTTTCTTTGGGGCGGGTACTTGTATCTGGTTACTTTTTGCACCCTCCTGTCGAAGTAAAATGGATGGTATGCGGGGTTAGTGCTATATACCTAATTATTATTGGGGTTAACTAGCTGGACTCTTGTTATAATTATCGGGGGTCGATTCTTACCGGTATCCAGAAGAAACCTCAGATTCCCGCACCCCTCGTGCTGCTCCGGATCTCTGTATAGCGCACGCCGGTCTTCTTAAGCCAAAAACGAAGAGACCGGTTAGCGTTTTCCGACCTACTTTATACTTAACAATGAAGGATGCTATTGGTTCTCTTATTATTCAGCCAGGTGGATTCAATGTTCTATGATTTTCACCCGCGGGTATTCCTATTTGCACTTCCGCGTGTCACATGCGTTTCAAGCCTCGTTTTGAAAGAGCGCGGCCATCTTTGAGAGGGGTCCGCGTGCAAGTCGAAAGTGTTTTATCGACTTGTCATGTTTTGATATTATTAATATGTCTATTGTTAAGTCCTAACCAGCTAGGGTATTTTAAAATCATCTTGTTTAGTCTGCAAATGTGTTTACACTTGTGATTCCTCTTATCTATTAGTGATGTTAGGCTTGGTGTATTTTTATTATAATCCCTACCGTTTCTATCTTTACAAAAGGATTGCAGTCTGTCTCCCTATGGTAAAATCTTTCTATTTGTCTTCTCAATAAATCACATGCATGTTGCTTGATTTCTCTTTTTATTATTCTCTTTGCTTGCTCCAATTTTAGTGTATTATTTAGTTCATCTCAAACTGCAGACCCTATTTCAAGCACTTTATTCGTTTCGGTGGGGTACATTATTAGTTACTGGTTTGCCACAATTTTCATCCAATCTTCTCTTGAATTCAGTCCTTTGTTAATTGTGTCTAAATGTATCATGAACCACTGTTCACGGGCTTTTCTCCTCACTTCTAAGTTCCCCCCTCTTCTGCTTATATTTACCTTTTCTAAAATGAACCATGTGAATTCATTACATCCATGGTTTTTCACCCTAAAGTGTTCTGTTAAGGGGGCATTTTCTTTTAAGTTTTTGATTGCCGATCTATGTTCCAGCAACCTGAGCCGGAGTTCCCTCCCTGTTTCTCCCACGTAGCCTAGGCCACATGGGCAGATCAGGAGATAAACTACGTTTTTTACCTGTGTTTTGAATGTTTTTTAGCATACTTTTATTGTTAGCTCCTCGTGAGCGGTTTTAATGATTTAATTGTATATGTACACGTATGAATACAAAAGTTTTTTAATAAATAATGAACTACATTATTGGTTAAGTGTATGAGTTTAGAAAATTCTTTAGTGGTTTCTGACAGCTAGGCAAGCTAAGACACCCATTTCAGGTTGTCCGAGCAAGAATTGGTTCACCAAGGGAAATAACTTTAGTCTTTACTGGAAAGTACCCTATTCCCCTGGTTGTAAGGGGGTCTCTCTCAAATTTTGAAGCATCCTGGCTATAACATAAAGCCCAGCCATTGTGAGAAGCCACTGTTGCATTATGGGTTACTTTAAATAGTTTGCACCTGATTACCACCAGGCCAGAGTTGGTGGTAATTGAGAAGTGCAAAATTGCGATTATCGAGAATTTGCTATTTGCGACTTTTACATACATGGGAATTTGCGAATTCGCATATTGCGTGACGGTATTTGCGATTTTCGCAAACACTGAGACGCAGCTTTCGAATTCGCATAATTATTCGGAGAATCCATTACACGCAAAATTGGTAATCGCAAATTTCACGATTAGCAATTTTGCATGGGACATTACTTACCTACATTGTATCATCACACTCTTTTGCAAACGCAAACACCCGGAATTCTGCAAATTTCGGGATTTGCGTACGCAAACCACATACCTACATATGGCCCTATGTACTTATTAGTGGGCATGTGTGTTTGGCCGACCGTCCTAGGTCAGCCAAACACACCTGCGCACTCATGTGTCTCCAATCCGGCTGTTGCCGGGTAGGCGAAACCCCGCAGGCTCCCAGACACAGTCTTGAACGGCAAAACAAGGTGCTCAGACCAATTCTGGTGCTGCTTTCTTGTTAGAGAGTAGCATCTGGATTGAGTGGGGAGCATGTGCCTTTAGACCCATTCACTTCCGGGCTTCCGTGACGAGAGGAGCAGAAGGAACAAGGCGGTCGGCAGCGGGAGCAGAGCAGAGCGGAGCGGCACGTAAGTGATCAAAAAAAATATTTCCCAATCTCTCCTCTCCCCCCTAACCGGTTTTAATTGGCAGCAGCCACCTTTGCAAATACCTTATAACATTGAGGACCTGGCTCCAGACATCTTTAAAAGGAAGAATAAATATTTTTCAGTTTTATTCTTTCTACATTGAACTTCAGTACTCTACCTCGCTTACAGACTTGTGTCACGCTCACAATTCTTTGTTATAATTTCTCATTCCATGCAGTTCTAAATTAAAAATTGTAATAGCTATTTTTTCCTCAGAAATGAACTCAATAGTTTTTGTGTGCACGTGTTTTTCTAAGCATTCCTGCTCGTCCTAACCTTTTTCTGCAGACAACATGTTGGTGAATCTTATGCTTGTTAGTTTTATTGACTTAAGTTTATTCCAGATGTGAATTGTTTTGGAGAACAAAACAGAAAAACTGCTCTGCGCTGATTTGTTTCTATTTCTTCTTCCCAAGAGATAACCCCCGCACTCTGCCCCACTCCTACATGTATGCCATATCTCCACATCATGTACTACTTATCACGCCAAGAAAAGCCAACTTACACGTTTGTCTTGTGGTGGTCATTTGTTGGCCGCAGTTTATTAGGAGTACAAGGAAACAATTTATATACTTTGCATTTTACTTCCTTGGTATTGTCTCTTGGCCCTTCTGGGTCGTTTCCTTTGGTAGGTTGGGTTTTTTGCGCCCCTTTTGCGCGGGAAGGGAGTAGCATCTGTCCCGGAGTTAGGCCATCTCGCTACCTTGTCCGACTTTGTTGTGCCCTGCCATCCGGCGGGGGCTGGGCTGCGAGCGCCGTCTCCATTTGCTACCCCCTCCTTCGATAGGCCAAGCTACCCAGCCGTGAGGCATCCCAGAGTGGGTGAGGATGGGGACAAGCAGGCTGATGAACAGAGCAGGAAAAGAAAACAAAAATTCTCAGAGACGGAGCTGGAGGTATTGACTGAGGAGGTAGTGAGGCAACATGACCTCCTGTTTGGGAAAGCCTCACTTCGTGTTCCTGAGGCCAGGAAAAGAAAAATATGGTCTGACATTCAAGAAAAGGTAAACGCCATCGGCGTAACCCATCGTACCACCGAGGACTTAAGGAAGAGGTGGGGGGGAGAAGCTACGCGGGCATCCAAGATGGTCATGTGAGCAGAGAGCTCCCGGGACCCGCACCGCCCTCATCGATCTATCCTTTCGATATCCTGATTATTTTGATGGGCTTTTGAAGTACTACTCTTGCTGATACTGCTGCACTTTTCAGGGCTGGGATCGGACTCTGGGAACCATCTCTACGTCGTCCTACGTTTTCTGGCCTACCCCCGGACGGGACCGGGGTCTCTGCTGCTCTGGATGGCCGAGATGTAATTCAACAACAACGGTCGCCTGGCATCTGCTCAACCGGTGACGTTGTCACTTTCACTTTCGGTTTCTCTCTGTCTCCGAGCTGACTACCTAGGAAGCAATCCGCATTCCTGGCTCCGGTAGTCTAGCCAGCTGTGCTCTCTGACTATAGCCCTGGGCCGGCTGGATGCGATTCCTCGACTAAGTCCCACTTTGGAGACCAGCGGATCGCTGCCATTTCCACCAGGTCCAGGAAGACCCTTCGGGGCGCTGATTCCAATATGGCGACTAAACCCGAGACGGAGAAACGCAGGACGAAGGTGACTACCCGTGGGGGATCGGTCCAATCCAACGTAATGGACCGCTACACTCAACCAAGAGGCTCCCCCAATGCTGCTGGCCGTAGTCTTGAGGACCCGAGGACGGACCTGGTAGCTACATCGGAGGTGTCCCTTCAAGATCTCATGGCCGCCATTGCTGGGATCAAGACAGACATGGGACAACAGTACGAGGCCATCGTATCCAAGATTGACACGGTGGCGGTGGATGTTACCCTTATTAGAGCTGACTTGGCTAAGACCAATGAGAGGGTCAAAGCCTTGGACCTTAAAGCCACCAGTCTGGTGACCGACATGGTGGAAGCACAATCGGAGATCTGTAATTTGCGGTCATCGCACGACCTACTGGCCAGACGCATGGAGGAGTATGATAATAGGGCCCGACGGAACAACATTCGCCTCGTCGGGGTGCCGGAGGACAGTGGTGCTGCTTCTATCGATCTCTTGGTCGAAGAATTGATTGTGACCAAACTTGCTCCCGCAGGCCTTAGTAAGTTCTTTGCGGTCGAGCGTGCGTACCGCTTCCCGGGTGGACAGATCAAGCCGGGGGCTCCCCCGAGGCCTATCATTGCTAGGCTATTCCACTTTCGGGACCGGGACGCCATCCTTCAGGCCTCTCGTAGACATGGTCCGCTGAAATTTGAGAACAGCTCCATTTCCATCTACCCTGACTTCACTCCTCAGGTACAGCGGCAACGATCCGGATTCCTGGGTGTGAAACGTCGATTGCGGGACTTGGGACTTAAGTACACGATGCTGTTCCCAGCTCGCCTTCGCATCGAGTATAGAGAATGTACTTTCTTTTTTGATCAACCGGACAGTGTTGGCGATTGGTTGGACTCATTGCCCAAGGAGGACACCGGGAGCGGAGGCCCCCGGAGGCGCGGACGGGGGTGCATCGGCACAGGAGTGACATTTTGATTCCTGAGGTTCAATCCTGGGTCGTATTATTTACTGAGTACTGTCTATATGCTTTCACTGTTAGGCCCGGGGGTGGGATTGTCTCTCCCTTCCTCCTCAGGGGTTCTTTGTGTAGAGTTTGATGAAGGGGCGACAGGCACACTGCAGTTTGGGGTGGCTTCTAAGTCAGCAGGGGTGCAGGGTGGGGGGTGTTGTAACGGGTTCTTGGTTGGGGGAGGGTTCTGGTTGTTCTTTGTGTTTTGTATATGGTTTCTCACATGGTAGTTTTTCATTTGCTTTTATCCTTAGTTCTGGGGTTACGGGAGGGGGTGGTTTGGAGGTTCTACGGGGATGGGGGGGGGGTGATATGAAAGTTCTGTCTTGGAACGTTAATGGTCTGGGAGACAGGATTAAGCGTGGTATTGTGCTTCAATTTATCAGACGCCATTTCCCTGATGTGGTTTTGCTGCAGGAGACCCACTTGATAGGGAACGCTTGTAAAGCCCTGGATCGCCGAGGTTACCAACTGGTGGCACATGGGGGTTTCACTTCCGGTTCCCGGGGGGTTGGCATAATGGTAAAATCCTCACTGCCCCTTGAGATAGACGAAGTCACGCTTGATGATCGTGGCCGATATGCTGCTGTTTCGGGGAGGTGGGAGGGAATGCTGCTTGTAATAGTTGCTGTTTATGTTCCTCCGGGACTCCAGGCTACTACGTATGCTGATCTTGGTAGGACCCTCCTAGGGCTTCCGGACGGTGTCCTTATAATGGGTGGGGCCTTTAATTCGGTGGTTTCGGGTGAATGTGACCGGCTGCCCCCCAGGGTTTTGCCTTCGTCCCAATTGTGGTTGACTGAGTTGATTGAGACTTTTGGGTTAGTGGATGTCTGGCGGATGTTGCACCCTACACAAACCCAGTACACTTTCCACTCAGGTGCCCACAGCAGCCTTTCGAGGATTGATTATTTTCTGATGTTAACTGCTAATACCTCCCTGGTGCGTGGGGTCCGACATCTTCCCAGAGATACCTCTGTTACTTGAAGCTTCGGTGGGAGACGGGTCTGGAGGTAGGGTCCCCCCTCTTCATCCCTGGCATTTTAGGAATCCTCAGCTTCGTTCAGACCTGGTTAAGGCCATTGACTGTTACTTTGACGAGAATGAGGGATCCGTCTCTTCCCCTACTATCTTGTGGGAGGCTTTTAAGTCCGTCATACGGGGTTCCGCGTTGTCCTTAATTGCAGCTGATAAGAAGGCCAGGAGAGAAAATGTGTTAGCTCTTGAGGCAGAAATTACTTCGCTTGAAAATGGCTTGGGTGGTGACGATACCCCTGCAATTTTGCACTCCTTAGCGCTAAAGCAGGCAGACTATAGGGCCCTGGTGACTGACGCTGCTAAAGTGATGCGTATGAATCAGCTGGGCCGGCTCTATGATGTGGGCGATAAGGCTAGTAAGTTGTTGGCGTGGTTGGATAAATCTGAGAGACTGAATCGTGTGGTGCCCGTGATAACCCGTGAGACTGGAGTGTGTGTGACTGATCCGGGGGTATTGTCGAATGTTTCGTGGACCATTTTCAAACAGTATACCGGTCTGTGAGTGATCGAGACAAGGCTGACTCCCGCTTGCTTTTGCGTGACATCGCGCTTCCCTGCGTGTCGGAGGAGGATAGCTCCGCTCTAGATGCGCCTATTACGGTGGATGAGATTGCCACTGCCATTCGGTCCTTGCGATCAGGTAAAGCTATGGGGCCCAACGGTTTGCCTATCGAGCTATACAAACTGAGCCCGGATAAAATGGCGACCCATCTGCGCACTATGTTTGTTGATGCTTTTGAGGCGGGTAGCCTCCCTTCCGACCAGCGTTTAGCCACTATAGTAGTCATTTACAAGGACGGCAAGCCTCGTGATCAGTGCACCTCATATCGCCCTATCTCGTTGCTGAACGCCGAGCCTAAGATCCTGGCTAAGGTCCTTGCTAATCGCTTACTGACAGTTATCTGTGACTTGATCCATCCGGATCAGTCTGGTTTCATTCCTCATCGGAATACGGCGCATCGCGTGGGTGCGGCTCCTGTATGAACAACCGTTGGCCCAAGTCGTAGTTAACGGCAGAGTTTCTGGACCGTTCGCATTGGGGCGTGGCACCCGACAGGGATGCCCGCTCTCTCCGCTTCTCTTTGCTTTGGCATTGGAACCACTGGCGGCGTGGCTTCGATGGGAGCCTTTGATTAAGGGGATCCGGTGGGCGCCGGACATGGAAGATCGCGTCTCTCTGTACGCAGACGATATTCTGCTCTATTTTACCTCACCTCAGAAATCCCTCAACGTGCTCTTTGATGTTCTTACCTCTTTTGGGAAGAACTCGGGGCTCGTTATTAACTGGACCAAATCATGTGTGTATGTTATAGCGGGGAAGCTGCCTCCGCTACCTCGTAGATTCCCGATCCAGGTGGCAGAGACTGGGTTCAAATATTTGGGGATTTTCATTTCCATGGATTCCTCTGTGCGGTATGACCGTAATCTCTATGCTCCTCTTCGTCGCCTCAAACAGGATGTGCGGAGATGGCGTGGCTTGCCTCTGTCCCCATTGGGACGCGCAGCACTTTTTAAAATGATGTCCCTTCCTAGATTTTTGTATGCTTTGCAGAATTTTTTTGATCCTGTTCCCTCCCGTTATTTTCGCGAGGTTGAAGGTCTTCAGAGGCAGTTAATTTGGGACGGGCGAGCTCGCATCTCCTTATCTAAACTCACGCTCCCGTGGTACGATGGTGGCATAGCCCTTCCGGACATCAGACGTTGCTACTGGGCCTCACAGCTCAGCGCGATTAATCACGTGACGTACTCCCCAGGGCCCACTCCAGCCTTCGCTATGGATAAACTCCTGTTGCCAAGCGGCAACTTTAATAGGGCCTTATATTCGAAGGCACCATTCCGCCTTCTGACTGGGCCTACGAAATGCGCCGTGCGTGCATGGAGAGATGCGACTGTGGCCACAGGTTGGAGTGATAGATTGACGCGAATGACTCCTTTATATGACTCAGAGCGGTTGGGTGGCCTGTGGCGAACGAAAGGGTTTGACAGATGGGTAATGATCGGTATTAGCAAGGTGGAGGATCTTTGGGCCAGAGGCACAATTAAGTCCTTCGAGGCCCTGAAGGTGGAGTATCAACTGGATGACAGGGAATATTTTCGTTATCTTCAGGTGCGCCACGCCTTGCTCTCTGTTTTCCCCCCTGGGACGGAAGTCCCCCAATCATCCCCGCTTGAGGATTGGATTCTGGATGGCCATGTGCCGGACAGCACGATTTCTCTAATTTATAAAAAACTTATTAATACCAGGGCTGATCTTCTGGTGAGACTTAGGACCTCTTGGACGGCAGATGGCCTCGAACTGGATGACGAGGACTGGCAAATGGCGATTTCCTCCCCCAGGGAAGTGGCTATTCCGGCCCGCCTTCGCTTTGTACAGTTAAAAATCCTCCACCGAGTATACATGACTGGTACGCGTCTGGTTCGGATGGGGTTCTCGACTGATGGGCTATGTAAGCGTGGCTGTGGTATGGATGGCACCTTTCTTCACATTCTATGGGAATGTCCGGTGATCGCCGCTTTCTGGTCCAGAGAGCATGATGTAATGGGGCGAGTCACCGGGATCTCCCTCCTCCCTGAGGCGAGGCGCTGCCTGCTTAATGTGTGGGAGCCTACAGATTGTACAGCTGCTCAGACCTTTTGGATCACTCTGGGCAACATGGTTGCCAAGAGGGATATAGCGCAACTCTGGGGCTCCCACAGACCACCTGGGATAAGTGCTTGGAAAGAAAACATGGACTGGTGCATATTTCGGGAGAAGACGGTATATGAGGCTCGGGGCCGGCCCAGGAAATGGGGTAGAATTTGGTCACAATGGAATGAATACCGTGGAGATATTTGTACCCCACCACTTGACTTTACTGCTAACATCCCCTCGTCCCCGTAATTGACGTTCCTATAGACTGACTACTATGCCTTTTCAATGATCCTCTTCACCGTCTCCCCGCCCCCCAGAAGGTTGCCTTTAAAAAAAAATTATATTGATCTTCCCCCTCACCCCCTCCCATGCCCTAGACACAGTTCCCACCATGTGAGTGTTTGTGTTGTTTGTTTCAAATTTCAACAAAATTATAAAATGAAACCTGATGTTTGATGCCAATGCACCGTAGTGATGTTAATTCTGGCTTTTTCCGCAGCGCAATGTGGTCTGGAATATTGTGGATTGTCATAGCGGCCGGCCCGATTGGGTTGTAGGCAGACGCTGTGTACTGTGCATACGATAATAAAGGTTTTAAAAAAATAAAAAATAAAAAAGGAAGAGGTGGTACGACATGAGGCAGGGATCAAAGGAGAGGGTGGCCACAAAATTGGCAGAGGCAAAGGCAACTGGAGGTGGGACCTCCACTTCACCAGATCAGACGCCCCTGGAGGAGTTGTTGGAGGGCACCCTCATTCCTGAGGCAGTGACGGGCGTGGCTGACCTTGACAGCTCCGATACCAGAGACACCACAGAAGGTAAGATGCATGCCAATATCCCCAAAACATCCCCATTCCACTCATACCCCAACATCCCATGCATGAATACGAATCCGGTCCATGTTTTGAGGGTCACCCAGTGAGGCATTATGGGAAATGTAGTCCCATGTTTTGTAAGTTGGTCCAGAGACACATACAAAGGGTACATAGGGAACAGTCACACTAGCAATGTACAAAACAGACAAAATAGACAAGTAGGCATGTCATTTGTAGTATCAAGAACTTTTTGAAATTAAAAAAAAATGGACACACAACTTATGTGTGCTATTTTTTGGCAGATGGACCAACTACACAGGACACTAGGGCTGCAGTGGGGGAGACAGCTACAGCAGAGGACCAGGCAGGGCCAGAGAGTCAGGGTGTGACACTGGACACATCCTCAGCGCAAACCAAACGGCGCAGAATTGTTCCTGCACTGATACCAATGCCATCCGTGTCTACATATGCAGAAGAGGACACACAGGCTGCAGCTACTCCAAACACAAGTCAGGGCAGATCACAAACATGCGCATCAAACTCGACTGGCAGTGGTGCAAGACAGAGGGCACGTGCCAACACCAGCAATGCCTCCTTAGGTACAGATTCCGTCTTTTCAGGGCTGGAGGGCAACATGTTGCGTTTGCAGCACTTGCAAAGTAAAGGGATCACATCAATACAGCGCCAGCTAGCACAACACAACCAGCACATGTTGGAGCTGAGACTTGGTGTCACAGCAATTGCACAAGCCTCAGAGGCAAATCTGAGTGAAGCTAGAATTGATAGGCAGGCCCGGTGCAGGGAACAACGTTGGTTACACACTCGCCTGGACCAGTTTGCAAGGGCTGTCAGCCGGCAAACCACAGCCATATCCATGCTAGCACGAAGAACTGTAAGCATGCAACATGAGATGGCACACTGCTGCCTGGACGTTGCCAAGAGCCTGGTGCAGGTGACCCATGCACTCAACCAACTGCGGACTGCTGTCACTGGGGGAATTGTAACGCCAGGGAGCCTAGACAAAGATGGGCAATCCAGTAGGAGCACACCTACTCCACCTATTCCTGCAGAAAGGCGTAGGAGTGGCCGTCAGGGCAGAGCTGTGGACGACAACAGCGAGGCAACTGCACAGGCTGAAGGAGGTACATCAGGGCGTGCACGCCGGAGGTGAAGGGGCGGCATGCACAATGGCATGTTGTGAGGCAACACATGCCATGAGGACTACCTAAGTCACTGATATTATGGCACTGTGAGGACATTAACATGTGCCAACTACAAAGTTACAGTCACACTGTGTGACTTTGCATATCTTGCATTTAAGGAAATGAACATATTTTTTTTACATCAACATTGGTCATTGTGGTCTATTATCTCACCTAGAAGTAGTTCTGTGTGATGTCATCACGTCTCAGGTGCCCAGCAGCTGCCCCGGCTCCTCCTGCACATCTGCGTTGAGGGACTGGATCCTCCTCATCGGACGTGTCGGACTCTGTCAGATCCACTGGGGTGCCCTTCTTGGTAGCAATGTTGTGTAGCATTGCGCAGGCCACCACAATCTTACAACACTTCTCCGGGCTGTACTGTAGAGTACCTCCACTCTTGTGGAGGCACCGGAAACGGCTTTTGAGGATTCCAAAGGTCCTCTCAATGGTGGCTCTTGAGGCTCTGTTAGCAGTGTTGTATATCCGCTCAGCAGCTGTGGTTGGATTAAGGTATGGTGTGAGGATGTAGTCCCTCACAGCATATGCACTGTCTCCTGCAGGGATAAAGTATGTAGATGTTTAGCGAGATACTGCAAGTTGAAACATTTCATACTACTGTTACTGTGTGCCATAGAATTACATAGCAGGTATCCCTCTCCAAAATCACCATTTGTAAGTCTGCGATGTAAACCACAGTGTCTAAAAATGAATGAATCATGAGTGCTTTCAGGAAATTTTGCAACTATGTCTGTGATTACATGTTTGGCATTGCAGACTACCTGGATGTTTAACGAATGGTAGGATTTTCTGTTTCTAAAAACATACTCATTGTGTGATGGGGGGACAGTGCGACATGTGTTCCGTCTACGCAGCCAATCACATGGGGGAATGGAGCAATTTGGTAAAAATCCTGTTTTGTTTGGTCCAGTTCCTGCTGTGTGTCTGGGAATTTGATGTAGTGATGCATCCTCTGCATCATAGCATTGAGGAATGCGTAGAAAAAACGCGAAAGTACGCTCTGGGACACCCCTCCTACTGTGGCTATCACACCCTGAAAACTCCCTGATGCTGGGAGGTGCAGTGAGCACAACACCTGTATGTGTGTGGGAATGGTGTGTGCCCTGTATGGGGGGTGCTCCAGCATGGGTGTCAGCTCCTCTATTAGCTCCAGGATACTTTCTGGATGCAGCATGTAGTGCACATGGATGTCCTCCTCAGTGCGCTGGAAGAGGGTGATGCGTGTCCTGTAGATCCTCTCCTGGCGTCTCCTTCTCTCTTCAGCCTCTCGGATACGCAGCCTCCTGGCTATAACATAAAGCCCAGCCATTGTGAGAAGCCAGTGTTGCATTATGGGCCACTTTAAATAGTTTGCTCCTGATTACCACCTGGCCAGAGTTGGTGGTGATTGAGAAGTGCAAAATTGCGATTTTCGAGAATTCGCTATTTGCGACTTTTACATACATGGGAAATTGCGAATTTGCATGATGCGTGACTGTATTTGTGATTTTCGCAAACACTGAGACGCAGCTTGCGAATTCGCATAATTATTCAGAGAATCCATTACACGCAAAATTGGTAATCGCAAATTTTGCGATTAGCAATTTTGCATGGGACATTACTTACCTACATTGCATCACACACTTTTGCGAAGGCAAACACCCGGAATTCTGATAATTTTGGGGTTTGCGAACGCAAACCACTTACCTACATTTGGCCCTATGTACTTATTAGTGGGCATGTGTGTTTGGCCGACTGTCCTAGGTCAGCCAAGCACACCTGCACACTTATGTGTCTCCAATCCGGCTGTTGCCGGATAGGCGAAACCCCACAGGCTCCCAGGCACCGTCTGAGCGGCAAAACGAGGCGCTCAGACCAATCCTGGTGCTGCTCTCTTGCTAGAGAGCAGCGTCTGGATTGAGTGGGGAGCATGTGCCTTTAGAGCTATTCACTTTCGGGCTTCCGTGACGAGAGGAGCAGAAGGAACAAGGCGGTCGGCAGCGGGAGCAGAGCAGAGCGGAGCGGCAGGTAAGTGATTAAAAAATATATATTTCCCAATATCTCCTCTCCGCCCAAACCGGTTTTGATTGGCTGCAGCCACCATTGCAAATACCTTATAACATTGACGACCTGGCTCCAGACATCTTTAAAAGAAAGAATAAATATTTTTCAGTTTTATTCTTTCTACATTGAACTTCAGTACTCTACCTGGCTTACAGACTTGATTCACGCTCACAATTTTTTGTTTTAATTTCTCATTCCATGCAGTTCTAAATTAAAAATTGTAATAGCTATTTTTTCCTCAGAAATTAACACAATAGTTTTTGTGTGCACGTGTTTTACTAAGCATTCCTGCTTGTCCTAACCTTTTTTCTGCAGACAACATGTTGGTGAATCTTATGCTTGTTAGTTTTATTGACTTAAGTTCATTCCAGATGTGAATTGTTTTGGAGAACAAAACAGAGAAATTACTCTGCGCTGATTTGTTTCCATTTCTTCTTCCCAAGAGATAGATGGTGGCTCCTCCCTCCAGACAGTGTCTCTTGGGAAAACAAAATAGCACCAGGTAAGTATGGTTGCGAAATCGCACACAAACAAAGATGTTTCTCTTTCTATTTTCTGTATCGGAAAATTATCTCTCCCTTTAATTATTACTTCTTCTCGTTTTCGCTTTCCTTTTCCCTTCTCTCTTTCAAGTGTTTTTTTTTTTTACGGGACATAATTAAAAGAAGTATAATAAACAAATGTTGTATTTATGACTAGAAAGTCAGTCTCTAAACATATTCTTTTAGGGTGGCCACCACTGGTGCAGTATTTTATATGGCGATTTCCAACACTCTGATTAGGTGCAGGAGGCCTTTATACTCCTTCGAGTGGGTGGAATTGTTTAATCTCTTGTATCCTCTGACCTTTTGACTGCCCTATCTTCTTTCTTGCATCTGAAACTCACGTGGCTTGGTCACAATCCCCCAGGATCGTGGCAGGTTCTTTTCCCTCGAGTCCCTGGAGGTAGCCACCACTCTCTGAAATACTCTTTTAGCTCCTCGTCCATTTCCTCCTCATCTGGGCTGCTCTACTGCCATCTCCACATTGTTGGTCCTGGGCTGCAGCTTACACCCTCTTCCTGTTTCCATCTTCCTTGTTTATTTTTTCTACGCTCTTACTTCCCCCTCCTTTTGTGTCTCCTCTCCTCTCCCATGTCGTGACTGCTCCTCCTACCTCTGCATCTGTCTTCCCTGCTTGGGGAAAGACCCATTCTTTAGCTCTTCTTCCCTGTTTTCCGTTGCTATCTCTTTCTCCCTCCTCAGTCTTTATTTAATGTCTATCCTGCTCTGCCTGTTTTCTCTTTCTTCTTTTCCACTCTGGACCTGTTTCAGGAGCCACCCATTCCAAACCCCCAGCATCAGGTAAGTCTTCCTCTTTACACAGACAACTCCTTACATAGGTGATTACATATGGTCCATGTCCAAAAATACAAGATTAAGCCTCATGAGTCAGTAGTCGCATGGGTGAGGGCTTCATCGTTTCAGGACACAAAAATAGGCATAACCCAGGTGTGCTGTCAGAGATCTCCTCGATATCTTGGGATTTAAACGGTGGGATAAGACATGAGGGTTGAAAAATGAGGATAGATAGATGAGGAGTGAGGGATGAAGGATGGGAGACTGTCATCACACATTCAATTATTTATTTTATTCGTGGATTGTATAGACAATGCATTTTTTGTTTTGCACTGCAACAGGAATTTTTTTCATTTGTTTTTGACATCAGCGGACTAGGAGACATTAGTCTCTGCCAGGGGTGGTTCCTCAATAATGGCAGCGGAGCGTCGTCCCACTGCCAGTAGAGGATAAATGAAACAATAATAACACTGTTAGTATTGTTATTATCATTTTATTTTATTTTATTATCATTTTATTTATCTCTGTGGGAGTTACTTATGTCCGACAGGAGGGGTGGGCTGGGCCATAGTAGGGAGGAGCACTTTGCGCTTACAAGTGTGCATGTGTGTTTGGCTCGCTGTCTTAGGCCGGCCAAACACACCAGCGCACTTATGTTTCTCCAACCCGGCTGTATTGTACAGACGGGTTGGAGAAACTACACAGGCTCCTAGGCATCGTCTGAGTGGCAAACGAAGCCACTCAGACCAATCCTGGTGCTACTCTCTTGCTAAAGAGCCGCGTCTGGATTGGGTGGGGAGCCTGTGCCTTTAGACCCATTCACATCAGCAGATGTCTTCACAGAAGGTGGAGGACTGCAGTTGTACATAAAATTATAAAGTAGGGGAGAGAGAGAACTCAAGCTGCACTAAGTAGTCTCTGATAAAAGATTAATGCCGAAGTATGGCTGGAAGGGACATAAAACCCCGCCCGCCACCCTGGCGGTGTAGGGACTGGCTGCCTGCGGTGGTCCCGCACCACCAATTAGGATGCGACCACCACCCTGGTGGTCGCATCCCGTATTGTCAACATTGCGGCAGGTGCTGCTGTGAGCAGCACCCACCGCAATGCCAGAAATACAGGTTGTGCATACCAATGAGGGGGGGTACCATAGGTAACCCCAAGTGCAGCCACCAACCCACCCACACCCATGGGGGCCCGCAAGGGGCCCCCAACGCAATTCCTGCATGCCTGGAAAGGCCTTCACCGCCAGGCATCTTAATATGGATGGCGGTGTCTTCCAGACACCGCCACCATATAATGCCCGAGTTCCGCCCGGCTGGCAATCATGAGGATTGCCGACCGGGGGAAATGCAGCAGACGGACTTTCCGTCCGCCATGGTACCCCCGCCATGATAATATGGTGGGGGGTAAATGGGGGGCGGGCGGGGAGTTATGGTGGGCGGATTGCCACCGCTGGTCGGGAGGTGGCGATCCGCACAACATCATAATGACCCCCTTAGTGATTCAACCAGTTAATCTTTTCCCCAGCATTCTGTTATTTGCTTTCTTTCATTAATAAGTATTCAAAGGAAAAAAAGAAAATATATCCTTCTTGTACTATTCATAGATATGCTTCAGAAGAGTGAGTATTGAAACCTCCACATGTATTCTGTATAAATGTGACACCATACTTGCGTCACACAAAACAAAGGCATGAATGTGCACTGACAAAGCTGACATCTTGAGAAAATGCTTAAGGTATTGCCCTATGTTTATGTTAAAATTTTCCACAACTGTAGTCAAGTGCTGGGAAGCTAATGTGTCAATATGCAGCCTACAAATGTCCTCACAGGTGAGTACAATGGAGATGGAAAGCTTGTTGCACTGTACTGCAAACAGTTGTCCTCAGAGGAGAAGACAGT
Organism: Lissotriton vulgaris; assembly: GCF_964263255.1. Taxonomy (NCBI): domain Eukaryota; kingdom Metazoa; phylum Chordata; class Amphibia; order Caudata; family Salamandridae; genus Lissotriton; species Lissotriton vulgaris. The sequence goes on from NC_141687.1 coordinate 1,830,012,330, forward strand.
TGCATTCAAAGCTGGAGCTGCCCTAAACTATTATCAGAGGTCCTCACAGAATACTGTAATGCAGATGTAATGCTGGTTGCACCATACTACCAACATATGCTGTAACAATAGAGTACAATGTAGATGGAAAACTTGTTGTACTCTACTACCAACAGAGGTCCTCACTGAAGAGTACCCTGGAGATGGAGATGGAACGCTGCAGTAGCTCAAAACTGCCAACAGGGGTCCTCAAAGAAGAGTGCAATAGAGATAGGAAGCTACATTTGCGCTGTACTATCAACAGAGGTCCTCCCAGAAGGGTACAATGTAGATGGAAAATGCGTTGGACTCTGATACTGACAGGTCATCATAGAACAATGCAATGGAAATGGAAAGCGTCTTGCATTTTACCACTAACAGGTGCCCTCCCAGAAGAGTACAATGAGGTCATAGCCCTTCTTGGAGGTATGCTTACTCTTTGGAAGAGCCAAATACACAAAAGACACACAACATTGACAGCTTGAGAAACTATATCCAGCACTGCTTTGCACCTTGCTCCAAGTTTTTCCTCAAGCAAGTGATTTAAATAAACAGATTGCCTTTTGCAAGATCACATTTTCCATGGACTGACTTCCACCACTAAGCTTTTGCTTTCTTTTTAGAAATGGAGAATGCCAATTGCAAGTTTTTCCTCAAGCAAGTGATTTAAATAAACAGATTGCCTTTTGCAAGATCACATTTTCCATGGACTGACTTCCACCACTAAGCTTTTGCTTTCTTTTTAGAAATGGAGAATGCCAATTGCAAGTTTTTCCTCAAGCAAGTGATTTAAATAAACAGATTGCCTTTTGCAAGATCACATTTTCCATGGACTGACTTCCACCACTAAGCTTTTGCTTTCTTTTTAGAAATGGAGAATGCCAATTGCACAATTATTCCAGGATGACTCTTAGCACCCTGATGTTTTGGCACACAATGAATACATATAACTGAACACCAGTGTATCAGAAAAAAGTGCAAGAGCTGCAAAGCTGCTGCAGTTCCTCAAGTCATGACACATCGTACTTTGCAAGCCAGACAGAATTGCTTGAAATGATAATCACAAACAAGAGTGGGTGTGGCTTTAACCTAGAAATTTGCATATGCACTCTTGTCACTCTAAAATCGGAAAATAAGCGGCTGCGCTGGCAAGCACCGCAGCAGGATAAAATCCTATTAGATTGCATGGATCTAATAGGAGACTGTTGTAAATAAATAATACAAATCTTATTATGAATAAAAGCTATAATTTAATAGAGCACAAACAGCAGTCTACCTAACGCTTGCTGGCCAGCACAAACTGACTCTAGCAGAATTCCACATGAGTCAGAGCCATCTAAATTCTAGAATACACATTAGGAGCATAGATAACAAGAACCAGAGAGTTCAGTAAAATAAAGTAAGTAATTTACAACACATCTTCCCTCATTAATACAGAAAAGAAAACATAAGAATAATAAAAGTCATTAGACAAAGAAACAACAAATTAATCACAACAATAATCATTCAAGTACAAAGGTGGTCACGGTACCTTGAATGTCTGACATCACCAGAATTGGGCACAGTACTAGAAGTGGAAAAATTGGAAGTAATGTTAGAAGAACAACTGCATTGGGAGTCAGTAGCATCACCACCTCCATTACTCTGCCTGAGAACTGGAAATGAATGAGAAACAGTGGTATCTTCCATTGAAGCAAACATATAACCACTATTCCTACCATTGATAACATTTTTTCCAAAAGACAAATTAGAAGAAGAATCTTTATCTTTCTTATTTTTCTGATACAAAGCCACTCTCCTTAGATTCCACTTTTCACCATTAGTTAAAGTAACATAATGAGGAAAAACATTTTTTACAGTGAAGGGGCCTCTAAATTTAGATAAACCTCTAGTGAATCTACCTGGTCTCACCTTCACTAGGTCACCCTGTTCAATTTTTGAAGAACAAACCTGTGGGCTGGTAATACCATTACAATGTTCATCATCAAATAACATACCTTTCAGCCACGAGGGTGTTAATTTGGTACTTGGAACTCTGCTTCGCATGATTTCAAAAGGGGATTTGTCTTTAAAACCATGAGTGGTGGTACGATATGCGTATACCATTTCTTGTACCAAATCATTAACTGGAGTACCTTGAGTGATGGCCATTTGAATAGTGCCTTTTACAAATCTGTTTAAGCGCTCACAAAGACCATTTTCCTGTGGATTATAGAGAGAAGTTCAATGATGTGTAACACCAAAATTATTCAAAAATGAACACATAGAATGAGAAACCAACTGTGTACCATTGTCAGTGACGATTACACTAGGAGAACCCTCTTGTTAAAACAATGACTTTAAATGTTTAATAGTAGTTTCAGTGGTAATATCTTTCAAAAATTCTACAGAAAGCCATTTGCTAAATAAATCAATGGAGACTATGGCAAACAGCTGAGACAGCGGCAATTCCTCCTTAGGGCCAATGAAGTCAATACATAAGCTGTGCCAAGGTAAGTCAGGATGAAGTAATTTCCCCAAGTTAGAACCAACAGCAACCTTCAACCTTTTCTGGTTCTCTTTACAATATGAACAAGACTCAACCCAAGAGGAAACCTGAGAGTCCAAACCAGGCCACCAGAAATTGACCCTTAACCTTTGTTGCGTTAATGTTTGGCCCAAATGGCCTTATGTGCCAAGGCTACTAACTTAGGTCTCAAAATTGAGGGTGGAATAAATGTTTCTCCACGCATCAAAACATTGTCGTTACATAATGAAAGCTCATCAATTACTTTTTAAAATGGTCTAACACTAATGCTGACACAACTTTCACGCCTTTTAAGACACTATCATTAGACATGGCATTCATCCAATCATCCTTTGAAAAAGAACCTTCACCCAAATGAAGAATGTCATCAATCCAAGCAAAGTTACCATCCAAATTTTCTAAACTAAAACTCGTATTGTTAGTTTCCTGAGTATTAACAGAAAGCCTAGACAAATAGTCTGCTTGAAAATTCCTCCATCCTTGTAAATGAGAAATCTCAAAATGATACTCTTGTAATTTAGCAGCTAATCTAGCAAGTCTAGGAGAACCACCAGTAGTACCTCCGGGTGAGAAAATGCGAACAAGTGGTTTGTGATCAGTCTTTAAGTTGAATTTAGTGCCCCACAGGTAAGTACCGAAGTAGTGCGTACCCCATGCTGCTGCCAAGGCTTCATTTTTGATGACCAAATTTTTTTTCTGATACGGACAAGGTGCGTGAGGCAAAAGCAATGGGGTGATCACCCCCCTTGTGCTTCTGAAGAAGAACAGCACCTATACCAGTGGCACTAGCATTGACCAACAGTGTCGAAATATTGCTAGTATCAAAAGGTGCAAGAATATTGGCATTACAAATGTCTTTTTTTATGTTGTTAAAGCAATTCTCATGTTCCACACACCAATTAAATGTACAACTTTTTTTCAGTAGCTCTCTCATGGGAATAGTTTTTTCTGAAAATTTCTCTACAAATCTTGAGTAGTACTCAATCAAACCCATGAAAGAGCGCAACTGATCTTTATCTCCAGGACTAGGAGCAAAACGTATAGCTTCCAAAAGATCCCTTTTTGGTTTAACCCCATCAGCTGATATTTCATGACCCAAATATTCTATATTCTGCACAAGAAAAGAGCACTTTTCTTTACGTAATGTGAGTCCAGTGTCCCAGACCCTGTGCAAAACATCCTTGAGTACACGATTGTGACCAGCTACAGTGCCACTAAAAAGTAAGATGTCGTCTTGAAAGAAGACTACGTTATGTATGCCTCTAAAAATCTCACTTACCATCCTTTGAAACACACTGGCTGCCGAGATTAATCCGAAGGGTAGCCGTGTAAATTGAAATATTCCCTCAGTGGTCACAAAAGCAGTGAGTTCTTTAGAAGCTTCATGCAGTCTTACCTGGTGATACGCGCTCTTCAGGTCAAGCTTAGAAAAGAACTTAGCCCCCTGAAGAGTAGATACCATTTCACCAATGTTGGGCAAAGGGAAAGTGTCCGCAATCACACACTTGTTCAAAGACCTGAGGTCAACACAAAACCTCAATTTGCCATCAGATTATTTTGAAATCACTACCGGAGAAACCCACGCAGAGGCTTCTACCGGCTTAATCACACCACTCTGCAACATTTCATTTATCAATGTTTTTACCTCGTCCCTAATGGACAAAGGAATCCTCCTTAATTTGTGTTGAACTGGGACACTGTTCTTTCTCAATTTGATGAAGTGAGAATACCCTTTTAGTTCACCTAGTTCATTTTTAAACACAGACTTAAACTCCTCAAGAATACTGTCAACACTCTCATCCTCAATTACCATAACTTATTTTTTTGCTCTGGGATTGATAATGACATAAAGATCGTATTGATGTACCCAACCCAAAATGGGTGGGCCATCCACTGAAACATAAACTCGACCAAAAGTGGACCTCTTCTCAAAGACGATATCAGAGTCAAAATAGCAAATGATGTAAATTTTTTCTCATGGGAAACCAGTAGGAGAGATGTCACTATGAGCAAGTTCTTTGTCCTTCCATATACTTCTAAACAAATCTTGTGGTATGATAGTATAACGAGATCCAGTGTCTACCATCAAGTACACTTCGTGTTTATCAATATAGAAAAGTGCTTTAGGTGTGTTCTGACGTCTCTCTTCTCCTACGATGCCAACAACATTGACGACAAGGAGTCTGTCTCTTTCTCTACTATTTTCATGTATATGGTCTTCCACAACAGCCACTCTTTGTTTGTTTTTAGCTCTGCACATCTTTGAGAAGTGACCTACACGACCACATTTGAGACACTCTTTGTTTGCAGCAAAACAGAACCTTGCTTCAGAAGAGTGACTATATCTCCCACATCTTGAACATTGTTTGCTGCTTGGAATGTTCCTTCTTTGGAAAAATGTTGTTTTATTCTTAACAACAGCAATGGATTCTTCCTCTCAATGCTCACACTCCGGATTCATTTTTTTCTTCTGAAACCTCATAGACATCTTGTTGTGATGTGCTTTTCTTATGAGAGTCAATAACCCTAATGCAATTTTCAGATTCTTCAATTACTTTTGCCAAGTCAATAGCTGCTTTCAGCTAAGGATTCTTGGCTACCCACAGCCTCTCTTGTATCTTTTTGTTAGCACACTGTACCATAAGCTGATCTCTTATGAGCTCGTCATTCATGGCTCCAAATTTACATTTAATGGATAACTCCCTTAGGGTGCTACAAAGTCATCTACAGATTCAGTTTCCCTTTGGTGTTGTGTGTAAAACTTGTAACGGTTCATTACAAGATTCTCCTCCTTTGAGAATCTTACCTCGAGTCTGGCAATGGCTTCTTTATACTCATCGGGCATTGCTTGCCCATTTGCTTGTAGAGCTATAGGCAAGAATCTAAAAACTCTCTGCCCTTCTTTGCCAAGAGAGCTGAGAATAGATTTTGTTCCGCTTAGCAGAAAATTCTTGCCCATCTAAAGCCTCCAGATAGTTATCGAATATAATGATCCAATCCTCCCATGGTATTTGTGGATTACCGAATTCAGTTAGAACTGGGGGTGGTAAAATCACATTGACTGGAACATTCACTTGTTGAGCCATAATGATATGAAGATGGTACCACACACAAAATATAAATAAGTGTATAGATGATGATGCAAAAATATCAGTTCTTATGTGAAAAAGTCTGAACAGAATTTCCTTCCACAAACAACTTGCTTGCTTTTTTTTTAAAACCAAAAAGCTGTAATAATATTTTATCTTATTCAAATGTCACATACCTTGTAGAATTAACATAAATCGGAGTCTCAGGATTGGCTTCTTAAATAAGGAAAAATAAGCGAGCCAAATACGAAGCTTCGAGGAAATGCGGGCAAAACGAAATGTATTATTAATTTGAAAAGGCCGCGACTCAAAACGAGGCTTGCTGGGCTTAAAACTGAGGCTTGGAACGCACCACGTCGTGTAACTTTGACGTGTGACTTCGTTGAATGCACACCATAGAAGAAAGCCTCTCGCGCTGAACCACACAGAGCAGGGATGAGCGCGCAAGGAATGCGAGGCTGGGTTTAAAAGTCGCAGGCTACTCACAGTCCGTTGTATGCATAGCGATACAATTTAGATGCCACGCAATATCCTCCATATTGAACAAACAACTTCTTCACCTACTAAGACATCCAAAATCCTTTTGCACGTAGTGGGATCTCTAGCGATGGAAACTGCTGCTTGTCACGACGAGAAATCTTCCTTCAAAGACCCTACTCCGCTCCCTGGACTCAGCGCGTCCTGTAACACCACCTGGCCAGCAGGTATCATCGCCAAATTGTTGTAAATAAATAATCCAAATCTTATTATGAATAAAAGCTATAATTTAATGGAGCACAAACAGCAGTCTACCTAACGCTTGCTGGCCATGCACTAACTGACTATAGCAGAATTCCACATGAGTCACAGCCATCTAAATTCTAGAATACACATTAGGAGCATAGATAACAAGAATCATAGAGTTCAGTGAAATAAAGTAAGTAATTTACAACAGAGACCATCCCACCACACTGTAAACTGCCACCAGCGACTGGGACCAGTAGTGCAGGACCCTCATAACAAGGTATAGCAACTAGTTACCAACCAGAAAAACACAACATGGATTTCAAATAACATCATTTTAGCAAAAAGGCCTTAAACCTGGAATATCGCCTGCTGAAATGCAATCCGCTATCGAAGGTCCAACAAGCCAAAATAAGGGAACTGCATAAAGAGTATAAGAGGACAATATGGCTGGCTAGAAGCAGCATATAGACACGTTTTGTAAATAATGATAGGAACAAAGGTAGCCAAGCTACTAGATCTGTTAATCTCCAAAGTTTATCTATCAGTACACAGACTTACTAAGTATACCTCTCAGGCCCAATTACACCTAAAGCTTGGCCTGACAAAACAATCAATTGCCAGGAAGTGCTGCTTTTTAAAAATGTGCCACAGATTTAGAATGGCAGATCCCTAGCAGCACGCATCTTGCTTGAAATCTACATCAATTTTTCAGCGACGCTCTGCAGTTACTGCAAGCCTCTGAATTGTGGGGAATAAGGCTCTCATCTGCCGGATTTAAAAGGATTCTCAACAGATCTGCTAGATCGATCGGATCTCCATGCAAGAAGATAAAGAGAACTTGGCAAAGCTCACGCATGCCTGGCAAAGCATTAACTCCTATGTTTCCTTAAAACCACACGCCTATTTTGACCTGGAATTTCTAAATCTCCTCAAACTTAAATGAATGTGCCTTCAGTTAGACATCCAGCCAACCCTAGATCAACAACCCCTAAGATAAAGCCTGCTGTGTGTCCCTGGAAATCACCCACTGAGGATCTGTGTCCCTGAAGCTCTTAAGATTGTGGCAAGACATGAGCCTAACTAGTATCTTCGTCTATGTGATGGCACTGCTTGTGATGGAATGTTTCAAATGTTGTCTTATGCCAGGAGATGTTTGTCATTTACTGGTGGAGTAAAAAGGTTGGCATTAAAATCTCCAAGAATTATTATGAACTGTACATCCTCTGCTGATTTCATACTCGTAAGTGTTGCATCCAGTAACAGAACAGTGGCCAGCCTTGACTTTTATGATTCACTTGAATCGAATAAAGTTATTTGTCTCAATGACTTCCGCTATGGATTGATATAAACATTCAACAATATATAGGAGTGCTTCTCCTCATGTGCCAGCTCTCTACTTTCACTACCTGGAGCCAGTTCTCCATGCAGGGGATTAGATTGACTTGGATGTTTAGCTGCAGTGAGATGTATATTGCTATCTCTCTTAACTCTTGATATATTGTAGGATGTGTTGAGTTTCCTAATACATATAGGTGTCCTGGGGCTGAGAGAATGAGGGAAAACTCTGACAAGAGGCAGCTATAACCTGCATGATCAATATACAAGGCCACCTCAACTACTGTCCGTACAGCCAAGCCTTCAAGGTCTTTCTAAAGTGAAAATGCTCATGCGCTTTACACAGCATTAGAGGAAGGATGTTCCAGAGTTTAGTGGCAGCTACTGAGAAAGCCCTACATACATACAATACTCAACAATGACATCACAAGGGTGCTCTGTTGTAAATATGATTTTACTTTGTCTGGTTTGGATAGTCTGTTCTCTATGTCTTTAGTAGTTTGCTTCATCAGAATATTGTGAATATTCTTTCTTGCTGGTGACCTGGCTAGTATTCCAGCTGTGGCAGTTGGAGCCTGGCCAGATGGTGGCAGGCACGTTTGTTCCTGTGCTGTGATTAAACTTCTTATCTACTAGAGAAGTCTCTGCTTGATTCATCATAACTAATATATAATAATTTGGCGAAGAGGACATGAATTTGCATCTGGCTGGGCAGTTCGATTGATCAGCAGCACAGCGGCATTAAAGAAGCAGAGAACAAACGGTGCGACCACCCCTAACGAAGCCACAGCATATTAATATGAGTTCTTACAAATATTTCAATTTGTGGAAAATCCAACCTGAAAGGAATTCAACTCGCAATACTGTGAAGCGGACTGACATTACCCTTTGGTGAGCTATATTTAAATGGCAGCGCGAGCCTTCCAGCGTTATTGCTGACAGTGTTGCTAAGGAGCTGTGTTCCTGTTGGCTCTCGTGAGCTCTGTGACGTACCTGTTTACAAGAGTCCTTCACGATGAAGCTCCGCAATCGCGCAAAGCGTCTGTAAGTGTCTTCCTCTGCAGGCAAGTGACATCTGACCCTTTTGACGTAGGACGTCGGCGGCCATCTTTCAGTGACAGCATTCATCGTCTGAAGCGTTCGTGTGTTGCCGATGTCAGATTTCCTCCTGCGCAGCATTTACCTGACTTAGCTACAAGTTAGAGACATCGTCGAGGGGTGCAGTGATTACTGTGCAGCGTAGTGTGTTACATTCAGCGGTGACACACTCACCATTACTTTGCAGTTGGACATCGAAGAAAGTGGAGAAAAAAAAAGAACAGTAAGACTATCGTTTTTGTATGCCTGTATGGTCATCATTCATTTTTATACCTGATATTGACCTACAAACAACTGACATTTTGTAGTGATATTTACGTAATTGGTGTGTTCTGAGAGGGGAACTAATCTTAAGTTATTCATTTAATTTGTTATTACTCTTCATCAAATTTAAGTTTGGTTTTTCTCATCTTAAGAAGTTTTGAGTATTTTAATGTCTCAACAAGTTATTGTAGCTTTGCTACCTCAGTTCCTAAGTGAACCAGGGAATCCCACTATTTCCTGGGCAGATTGGACAGCTATGTTTTATAACTACATAGAAGCCCTGGATGGGGAGGATTTTTCACCAAAGCGAAAAAAAGCCTTGTTGATGACCACAGTGGGTAAAGAAGGTCAGCGAATATTCAAATATTTGCCACAAGTTCTGCCTTCTGGTTCCCAATCTTCTCTTGATGAGTTTAAAGAGGCTATTGCTAGATTCAAAACAAGGTTTGCGAAAGAGGAGAACCTGGTGATGAACAGGTACAAGTTTTACAAGAACAAACAACGCGAAGAGGAGTCCATTGATGATCTCGTTGCCCGTTTATGTGAACTGTCAGTGAAATGTAATTTTGGCCAAATGACTGACGAACTCATACGTGGCCAACTAATCGTTCAATGCAACAATCGTAAAATACAGGAAAGGCTGTGGGCAGCGAAAAACCCAACTCTGAAGGTTGCAATTGATCTAGCGAAGATAGTTGAGGAATCCAAAAAGTGTATGGAAGAATTACAAAGAAGTAGTTCTGAACACAAAATAGCTGAATTGTCTCACAAATGTGTAACTAATAGTGACAATACTGATAATGAAGGTGGGGCTGTAGCCTTGGTTAGGAAAAAAAGGTATGTTTTGCAAAAGAAAAATTTTGGTCAGCAAAATAACAAATGGCAAAGCAAGGTATGCTCAAGGTGTGGCAGTAAAACTCCAACGGCCACATGCATCATTGCACCGGTTTGCCATTCCTAAATTGCGAAAAATTAAGGAATCGCAATTTAGAAATCGCAAACGGCAATGCATGAATAATTCGCAAATATTTTTGCGATTTCTTAATTTTCCATAATTGCGAATCACATTTTGCAAATCGCAATTAAGGAAAACCTTCCCATTGATTCCTATGGGCCAATAGGCCCATAGGAATCAATGGGAAGGCATTAACATATTGCGATTTTCATTTTGCGAATTGCAATTTGTTAATGCATTTCAAGGGTGCTGAAATGTTTTTTTAAGTGCAAGTTTCACTCACACATGTCCAAAGGACATGTGCGTGTGTAACATGACACTTTCAAAAATGCATTTTTGTGCATTTTTGAAAGATTTCGCAAATTAACACGAGGTTCAACCTCGTGTTAATTTTCTCCCCCTATTTGCGAATTTGCAAATTTTTTACATTTCATGCATAGCAGTTAAGGAATCGCAAAATTGCGATTCCATAAATGCTATCGCAATTTAAGAAATCGCAAAAAATTTTGATTTCTTAAATTAATTTGATGCATCCCAAAAAATGATTTTGGAATCACAAACGGCCAAATTTTGCGATTCGCACCGTTTGCGATTCCAAAATCGCTTGATGCATGTGCCTGCAAGTTCAGATGCGAAGTTTTGCTTTGCCAATAATAAAGAGTGCTTATAGTGTGGGAAAGTAGGACATTTTGCTAAAATGTGTAAGAATAAGACTAATGCTAGAGTGACTTTAGTGAATGATCAGCAGGACTTAAAAAGAGATTTGAGGGGCGTGGCCAAGATGGCGGCGGAGTAGGACGCTCTTCCGAGCCGCTCCGGCGTCGATCCGACAAAGCATCTTATAGCACGGTCCTGAAGGAGTGATTTCACTTCAAAAGTGTTGCGGAAGTCCCCCTGGCATAGCGGAGTGGTTTGGTGCCGTTGGTGAGACGGAGAGGCTTCAGGGTCGACCACAAAACCGACTGAGCTCTGAGGCCTGCACGACCCCGGTCTCTCTTGGGTCCTGGCGGCCGATGTTGGAAGAGGGAGGGGCCCCTGAGATCCCGCCTGGAAGCTCCGGTGCTGATTGAAAGTGGAGAACCGCACCGTTGGTCTCCGATCTACGGGACGTGCGGAGGGACGTGGATGGTATAGGCGAGAGGGTAGCGACTCTGGAGGACCATGATTTAAGTATGGCCAACGATGTGCACTTGTTGCAGCAGGATATCATCCGCCTCACCGAGCAGAACCTGGACTTGCAGACGCACACGGAGGACCTAGAAAATCATTCCCGCAGGAACAACATCCGTATCCGAGCTGTGCCGTGGGATGGTGAGGCAGGCGATCTGCGTGGCTATGTTCAAGAGTTGTTCCTCCAGATATTGGATGAGGAGGATGTGCGGGAAATTCGGATGGACAGAGTACATAGAGTGGGGTTGCCTAGACGAGGGGGGGGGCCCCTACTGACATTCTCGTCTGTGTCCATGACTTTCAGGTGAAAGAGCGCATCCTCTGCAAAGCCAGGGCCATCACGTTGTTGCAGTTCAGGGACCACCGCCCTCAGCTATATCAGGATTTAGAGGCCTCCACGCTACGGAAACGAAGGGAGTTCCGCCCAGTGACTGCTTTTTTGAGGGAGCGTGGCATCGCTTACTCCTGGGGACATCCTTTCAGAATCATCTTCCGGTGGCAGAACCGGCTCGCACAGATTCGCTCACTCCAGGTGGCGAAGGACCTCCTGGGCCTGGAGGATGTGCCACCCTCGCAGGGAGCAGCTGCCTCCCCATCTCGGAGGCGCCACCGCTCGTCTTCCTGGCACAGGGTGGGCGCTTCCCCTGATCGGCGGCGGGCGGATCTCACTACCAGCCTGCAGGAACGGGGCAACGCGGTGGCATCAGTGGCCTCGGCTACCTTGGCTGATACGCAGCAAAGCTCCGGAGCAGCGTGACCCTTGTCTTGCTGATGGATCGACGCCGGAGGGGTTCTGGCCGCCTGGTCTGGGGGTATGGATGTACTTTTGGAGGAGACACCCTTGACCGTGGCCATGGGGGACACATTGTTGGTCCCCCTAACCCACTTCCTGCATGGAAGGCCCCTTGCGAACTTTGGACTTCTGGACAGGATGAGTACCATATTTGAATTCACATTTTTGACTTTGTTCTTGCTATTGATTTTTTTTCAAGTGGGGGGGGATTGGAGTTGGGGGGTTTGGGGTGTTGGGGGGGTCCCATGACGGTGGGGAGGGGGGACTGCTGGATGAATGGCTGCTGGTGTGTGTGCAAGCTGCAGCTGTGGATAGGATTACTGTGGATGTGTGGCGAGCTTTGGGCTATGATGGGGGGAGAGTGGCGGACCCTTTGGAAGTTCCTTGGATCAGAGGTCGTCTATATACGGGGGTGGGGACTCTTAGAGTGACAGGAGAGAGTTTTGGGGTCCATGTCTATTATGCCGATTAGCATAGGGACTTGGAACGTTAAGGGTATGAATTCGCCACAGAAGAGGCAGAAGGTGTGGAAATATGTGGTGGATCATCAACTTGACATAGTGGGGTTGCAAGAAACCCATCTAGCACGGAAAGATGAGATGCGGCTACGGCATAGGGCTTATCCCATTATCTATAGGTCTTCCGCTGCCACGAAACATAGGGGGGTGGCTCTCCTTTTCCAAGCTGCGCTTCCCTTTCAACCTGTGGAGGTGCGTAACGATAAGGAGGGCCGTTGGTTGATGGTCAAAGGGCTTATTCAGGGCCGACTGTGCACTTTTGTGGTGGTGTATTTACCCAACGCAGGTCAGAATAAGTTTTTACAGGATTTGTTGCTGAAGGTTGGAGACTTTGCGAAGGGCCATCTGTTTTTGCTGGGGGATTTTAATCTGGTGTGGGACAAGGATATGGATAGCTCAGGGGGGCATAGGGCGGGTACGGGGGTGTTTTCTGCATCGACACAGCGGGAGGTGGGGGAGCTGGGGCTGGTTGATGGCTGGCGTTTTTTCCACCCTACTACAAAGGATTACACATTCTTCTCCCACGTGCATCATTCCTATTCCCGTTTGGACTCCATTTTTCTTAGCCAATCACTGCGCGGGGACGTGGTAGATGCCGCCATTCTTCCGATATCCGTTTTGGACCATAGTCTGTTGGTGCTTAGCCTTCGTTGGTCGCCGCCCGGTGCGTCGCATCGGAAGTGGTACTTCCCGGCGTCGGTGATCAGGGACGATACGTCCAATAAAGCCTTGCGGCTTGCCATTAGAGAATTCTTTGACCTTAATCCCCCGTCGGACACCTCACTATCGAACACATGGGACGCCTTTAAAGCTACGATCAGGGGTATATGTCTGGGACTCAACTCGCAGCTTAACGCCTTGCGGAGGAAGGAGCGTGAGGCCTTGGAAACTGAGGTGGTCGAGCTCGAACGTCCTCATAAACTCAACCCCTCGAGGGTGACCCTCCGCCCGCTGACAGCGGTGAGGGGCAAATTAAAGGCGCACTACGCCAATAGGGCCGAGCTTACGCTATTGAGACTGGGGCGACAATCCTATTCATGCGGTAACAAGGTGGGCAGGCATTTGGCGCGGCAATTGCGGGATAGGAGAGAGCGGGAATATATAGGAGGGATCAGAGATGCTGCAGGTGTGCTGCAATATCGGGACGGAACGAAGGCGGATATTTTTGGACGCTTTTACGCCGAGTTGTATACGGGTGATAACTTGGACGCGGAAACACAAAGAGGGTTCTTGCGACGGTGTAATGACGGACTTTTTCCGGCCCTTTTTGGAGGGAGAATGATGGAGAATGACTCCAGTCTATCAGTCTTATAGTGTAGGGATTAGGACTATAAGTAGGACCTCTCTGGGAGACATGGTAGGGTATATTCGTACCCCTTTCCTTAGAGTAGGGCTTACGAATTTAAGCTAGGGAGTAGATATATAAGTATTAGTCATGATCCACCCTTTTTCCAGTGTGTTAGGATATTTTCCATGGAGTTATACGTATTCTGGGCCCTGTAGGCCTTAAACGGGACAGACTCCATCTTGCTCTCTGCCTGGTAGCTTGAGAGGCTTTCTAGGTCAAGTGTAATGTTTTAGTTTCAAGGTGTTGTTCGCTTGGAGAGAACCGGCTCAGGCTGGCCCTTATCGAAGGAATGTATTTTTCTCCACTCCGAAGACACAACTTCAGGCCGGCCGGCTGCGAACGTGTCCTTGGTACGGGGAGGTACAAGAATTTGGTGGGCGGCAGGTTACTGGCCGTAACTTTCCACGAAGGAACAGGCTTTGATATTAGCGAAGGTGTTAGACAGTGAGAGAGTTAGTTCATAGGCGGCAGCTAGCCGTTAGCATCTCAGCCATTAATTATTTTCTTCGGCGGACAGTCGCCATCTTTGAAGTCCGAGAAAGATTTATAACCGAGACTCTCTGAGAAAGTTTGAAGGAGAAATAGCGCGGAGCGCATAGAAACAGAGAGAGAGAGACACGGTAGCCAATAACCAGCAAGGTTCCAGTGACTTGGAGGGAAGCAGACGAGTTTGAGCCTAGCGGTGCAGACGTGTACTTGTGACGGCTGGGGTGTGACTCTGAGACGAGCCAAGACACAGAGACGAGAAGGGAACCTAGATGACTGCCGAGCCCCGACTTCATATTAACCAGGTGATCTCCGCCCTTTCTTTAATTCATTCTAACCTTTACCTTTCCTTTGCAGAATATATATTGCATAGTATTGTGTTTGTGATTATTGTCAATAAATACCCTGGTTTATTGTGAACCGACATGTGCCTTGTATTCCTGTTCAATCATGGTAACTGATCTTTAGTGTTTGGCATTGTTTGCATGAACGGATGTGAAATCCCGATCAGGTAAGGAGTGATCAAGCCAATAGGAAGCGAGGGGACCTTTGATGTCGGGAACAGAAGGTACATATCTCAATTAGAAGAAACGTACTAAATTCACATTGTCCTAGTTTTATCCCAAGAAGATAAATGAGAAGTTTCTCCCATAGGTGTTCATAGGAAAGTGGTCGTCGTTGATATGCGGCGTTAATGAGAGCGTTGGGGGGGAGACCAACGTGGAGGTTCGCGGGACTGTGGACCGAGTGTAAGTGAGAGCATTGGGGGGGAGACCAACGTGGAGGTTCACCGGATTTTGAACCGAGTGTAAGTGAGAGCATTGGGACTGCAGGCCCATGTGTAGACACGCCAGATTGTGTGTCATTTCTGCCCTAGGGTAGATTAGTCTGGGTCAGAGTGGCCGCGAGACTAGCTGATGTGTATAAGATATGATAGAAAACCTATGCATGTTGATTGCTATTCCCCTATCCTTAGGTGTGAGATATACATATATGTATCTATATCCATTGTAAATACGTTCTAAGGAGAGAGGTGGTTACGTTCTGACTGGGTTGGAGGGGCCCCTAGGGGCAGATTCCATCTAAGCGGAAATTCCGGTCATTACATCTGGCGTCACGAACTGTTTACAAAGCCTGTGTGCGCTGTATTGTTTTAATCTTGTTGGTTTGCGCTCGGCTCGTACGTATATATTTTTGTTTATATTGTGTATGTATTTTTTGTGTATCGATATGTTTTCGAAAAAGTCAGGCTCTGTTTTCAAACTGCCTATTCAGATTCCCGGCTGGGAGTCTACGCCTTACGAGGCTTTGGCCCGCGAGTGGGCCGATTCTACTGGTTTGAGTGAGAATTGGATTTCTTGTTTGGAGCAGGCGGAGCCTGCTGATGTGGTTTCTTGTTTGCAGAAAGCTCCAGTAGTGAAGGGTGATGAGCTTCCTATTTTGGGACGCAGAGGCTGGATTGTACTCCATGCGTATCGGATCCTTCATGAGAGGTTTGTTCAGTTGCGAAAGCAAAGTAAGGATATGGAAGGACAGGTTGTTGAGTTGCAGAATGCGCATACTTTATTGCGGTGTCAAAATAAGTTGCTTGCCGACAAACTTGAAACTTATCAAACTATAGCCGAACGGGCTGCAGTTCGCATTGCGCGATATAAATACAAACACCGTCGTGGTCGGGTATCTACACGGAAGGTGCGTATGGTCGTGGCGAAAGCCGGACTTGATTGGAACCCTGATGAGTGAGATGGTAATATCTGGGATTCTAATGCTTCTGACTCCTCGGCTGAGGAGATTGACACGCGCGAGTCTTCTCGCTCCGGACGTGACTGTAAATCTGCTTCTTGTGACAAAGATGTCAAGTCTAGCGACCGTGGTCGTTCTTCCCGTTCCGATGACATGTCTTACCCTGATTGTCCTTCTAAATCTAGGGACGGGGCCTCTTCGGGAGCTCTGCCGGAGGTTTCTGCTCATCCTGTGTTTCGTCGCAAATTACAACAAGCTCCTGGTAATCCGGGTGGTGTTGCCCTGGATAGTATTGAAGACTTTACCCAACAGGAGGTGAGTGATATTTTACAACGATTTCGTCAACGGCCTGGTGAGGCTTTGCTTACGTGGATGGTGCGCCTTTATGAACTGGGTGCTGCCGGTATTATGCTCGATGCTGTTGATTGTTTACGGTTTTGCTCTTTGAGTTCCGACTCTACCTTTCAAGATCATTTTCGGAACTATAATGGTGCTGGTCAGATTACTTTGCTCCAGCTTGCGTCTGATGGCTGTAACCATAAATATCCTACTGAATCTGATTGGCCTGTCAATGACAAGCCGTGGTACACTTTGCGTGATGCGTCGCAACGCTTGAAGGAGGAGGTGATGAAAACTGCTATTTTTCTCAGTACTTCTGACAGAATGTTGGACGGTCTTTTGACATCGTCTGTGCGCAATCGCATTATCCGTTCGTCCCCTGTTGCTTACAAGCAGGTTATGATGACTTTGTTGATTAATCAGACTGGCAATCCTTTGTCTGCGGTGCTTGAATCTGTTCGTCAGCTTGGTGAGTTGGGTGAATGGTTTAAACCTGAGAGACCATCTCGTCCTGAAGGTCGTACTGCTGGAGATTATAAGTTCTCTAGACGTGATATGTTTCTGGCTCTTTTGGCTGATGGTGTGAAGAGGGAAGATATCGATGGGGAGCCTAATAATCGCTTGTGGGATATTTTCCGTAAGCGTGGTTTGGATCGGAAGGAGGGTGCCCGTCGTGTTCGAAAGAATGATTGTGGTCGTGGTTCTGATGACAGTGGTGATGAGAGGCGTCGTGTGGATTCTGATCGCCGTGGTGACCGGCGTCTTGATCGTGATGTGTCCCCTCATCGTGAGAGAGAGAGAGAGAGAGAGGGGGAAAAAGAAAGGGGGAGAGATGATCGTGTTTCCACCCGATATAGAGAGGAGAGAGATTATTCCCCTGAGCTGAGGAGAAGGGAGGATCGTCACAGGCTTGCTGATCGTAATTCACAGTACGATGTAAATGACAAAAATCCATTTCGTAATGGAGATGGATATGAACAGGAAATTCTGATACCCAAGAAACATGAGAGCATTTATCCTGATTTGTCCTGGCTAGCGGAACGCAGTCAAAATGACTAGGAAGTAGGTCAAGCTCCAGTACGTAGGTGGGCTCACAGAGACAACAGACCCTATGTAGATATTGAGATTTTTTGGAAACATCGTAATATCCAAAGGGCCCGAGCATTGGTAGATACAGGAGCGGAGGCCACTTTAATTCATGGTAAAGCAAAGAAATTCAAAGGACAATTCTTCACAATTACTGGTTTAGGTGGGAAAGAGAACCCCGCAGTGCAGACTACACTTGAGATGAAAATTGGTAGGATTCCCCGTAGAGAATATTCTGTGTTAGTCGTACCACTTTTGGAGTATATAATTGGAATTGACATTTTGAAAGGAATGACTCTGCATTTAGATGATGGCTGTTACCAATTCGGAACTAAGCATTACATTTCGTCCAGACCCGTACGGGTTGGTCGTTTACGGATGCCCCCCATTAAAATTCCCCAAGCTACAAAAGTGGTTTCTCAGAAACAATATCGTATCCCAGGTGGTCATGAAGAGATCAGTGCCACAATTCAGGATTTGGTTGATGCAGGAGTTATAACTCTGGTTACTTCTGCTTGGAATAATCCCGTTTGGCCCGTGCGCAAGAGTGATAATTCTTGGCGCATGACTGTTGATTATCGAGAGTTGAACAAACATACACCTCGTTTAGCTGTTGCAGTACCAGACATTGTTACTTTGATCCAGAGAATTCAGAAGCATCCAGGTACATGGTATGCGTCCATTGATATTGCTAATGCTTTCTTTTCAATTCCCATTGCCCCCGAGTGTCAGGAACAATTCAGTTTTACCTGGAATGGACGTCAAATGACGTTCCGGAGTCTTCCTCAAGGTTATGTACATAGTCCCACGATTTGTCACCGGCTGGTGGCTGAGCATTTGTCTGAGGTGCCCGCGAATCCACAAATACAGGTGTGCCATTATATAGATGACATTTTGATTCAAGGTGAGACGCGAGATCAGGTACAGTCTCATTTAGACCAGATCCTTGATTGTTTACGAGCAAAAGGTTGGGAAATCAATCCTGATAAATTACAAGGTCCATCCCAAAATGTAAAATTTTTAGGTATTAATTGGCATGAAGGTCACAGAGAAGTGATTCCACAAGTGAAGCGAAAGATTTTAGATTTTGCAGTTCCAAGGAATAGAAAAGAGGCTCAGAGTTTCATTGGCTTGTTTGGCTTTTGGCGTCAACATATTCCTCATTTAGGTCAGATTTTGGCTCCATTATATCGAGTCACTCGGAAAAAGAATGCATTTGAATGGGGAGAACCACAACAGAGTGCATTTAATTTGGCGAAAGAAGCGATTCAGTACGCCTTGGATCTGTGGCCGGTGAGCGACGGTGATGTCGACTTGAATGTGTCCGTGGAAGGTCCGTATGCCAATTGGAGCTTATGGCAAAAGCAGGGCAGACAAAAAGTACCATTAGGTTTTTGGACCAAAAAGTTACCTGAAGCTGGTGAGCGTTATACACCCTTTGAAAAACAGTTGCTTGCATGTTACTGGGCTCTGGTGGATACCGAGCAATTGACTTTAGGTCATGCTGTGATTTTGAGACCTGAAATTCCTATAATGCAGTGGGTTTTGAGTTCGCCAAAATCCCATCGGATTGGACATGCTCAAGAGGCGAGTGTGATTAAATGGAAATGGTACATTCAGGACAGAGCACGTGTGGGTCCGAAAGGTGTGGCAGTGTTGCATGAGCGAGTGGCGCAGGCGCCATCGAACGAGACTGAAAGTGATTGTTCTGTACCTGTAGTGCAGAAATCTCCTGTCAAGTGGGGTAAATCATTTGATGATCTGTCTGCGGAGGATAGAAGACATGTGTGGTTTACGGATGGTTCAGCGAGGTTCATTGGTGAGAAACGACATTGGAAAGCAGTGTCGTATAATCCGGTTACGAAGAAATTATTGAGTACCACTGGTGATGGAAAGAGTAGCCAATATGCTGAATTGTATGCAGTTTACCAAGTTTTGAAACAGGAATTACCCGGCACATGTCATATTTTCACTGATTCCTGGTCCACTGCTAATGGACTGGCGGTATGGTTACCAACATGGCATTCTCATAATTGGGAATTGCATTCAAAAGAGCTGTGGGGAAAAGAATTATGGCAAGAAATTTGGGATTTGCTCCCACAGAGTACTGTGACAATCTTTCACGTAGATGCTCATACCCCGATAGACTCCCTTGACAAGTTTTTTCATAATATTGCAGATGAAAAGTCTAAAATTTCTGAGGCAGTGGTGGACATGCAAGATTCTGATTTGGCGGGATTGGCGAAATGGGCCCACCAGAAAGCGGGACATTTTGGAGAGAGAGCCACTAGCAGGTGGGCTATTGATCGAGGAATTCATATTCCTTTACATTTGATCAAAGATGTCATTCTGCATTGTCCCACTTGCCAGCATTCTAGAAAGAAAGAAGTGCTTCACATTGTTCAAGGCCATTTACATCGAGGAAAGTTGCCCGCTCAAATTTGGCAAATTGATTATATTGGCCCGCTCCCTATGAGCAGGAATTGTCAATACATTTGTACCGCTGTTGATACCTATAGTGGCCTTTTGGTTGCTTTCCCGTGTAAACATGCTACCCAAATTAATACTATCAAAACATTGGAACTACTCATTTTATATTATGGTGTTCCATTTCAAATTCAATCTGATAATGCATCCCATTTCCGTGGAAGATTGGTGCAGGAATTCTGTGTGGAAAATAACATTGAATGGGTATTTCACATTCCATATTATCCACAGGCTGCGGGATTGATTGAGAGAATGAATGGTTTGCTAAAAGATCAGTTGCGAAAGTTAACAGACGAACATTACAAACAATGGAGGGATATTTTAATGCAAGCATTATTGATTCTAAATAATCGTCCTTTGTTGCATGCTGAATCTCCTTTAATGCGTTTGTTTCCTCCAGCTTTTGATGCAAAACCGAATACCCTTGTTCAATCCGTGATGTATTGGGAAATTACCCCCGGAGCTTTGGCTCCATGCCGAGCGACCCCAGGTTCTGCAGGCTTGGACCTGCATGCTATGGATGACATTGTCCTAAAAGGCAGAGACCGAGTCATTGTTGAGACTGGCGTTGGTATCTGTATACCTGCCGGTAGTTTTGGATTGATTGCCCCTAGATCGGGCCTTGCCCTAAAAGGTGTCCAAGTTCTTGGAGGAGTGATTGACAGCGATTATCAGGGAGAGATTAAGGTCCTTCTGCTTAATAGCAGTGAGGTTGATTTATCATTCAAAAAGTCTGACCGCGTTGCTCAATTGTTGATTATGCCTGTCTTCAGTGGTGAGATTAAGAAAGGCACTGCCCCAACGTTGCTAACGACACGTGGCCAAAAGGGTTCGGCTCCTCTGATAACCCCGGAGCTAAGATATGGGTGCAATCGCCGAAACATCCCCCTGAACAGGCTGAGGTTATTGCGACCGGTCATGACAACACCATTTTGGTAATGAAGCCAGGGAAAGATAGCTGGGAAGCTGTCCCAGCTGACAAATGTTACTTACGAGAATGATTAAGGCCTGTGTTTGTATTCTTTCAGATCATTCTCTGGACTGCTGCTGCAGGATGTGCCGGCGTTGGACTCCTTTTGGTCTGCTACGCCGGGAGAGGAGAGGACCCACCGACTTCGGTTGATTGGAGAACCCGAGTCCCGCGTTCCTTCGCTGCATGGGATGCCTCCGCGAATTTCTGGATTACCCTTGCAAAAAGGGTTACGAACTCTCCACATTTCTGTCTTACCCCTATGAGATCTGTGACTGATATTTTAGCGACCTGCCTGGTTGCTGTCCCTGCTTCCACCGAGACTCTACAGCATATTTTCAATATGTCGAGTGCCCGTCCTAATATTTTTTTGGGCGATTTTCCCGCCCATGAATTTTGCCCTTTATGTTCTACCCTTTCTGATTCTGCCCTTCCGATTCCTTCCCGAATTACCACCTATAATATTACACAGGGTGACTTGTGTTTTATTTTTACTTGTGATCCTAAAGCGATTTCGGAATGCCTACGTTTAAAATTACAGGCTGCCACGACTTTTTCTGCTCACCAACGATTGCTTTGTTTACGAAGACTTCCGAGTTCATGTATTTCTGTTAAAAATAATATGACATGTAAACGTTTATTAGTTGTTCCTAGCTATTTTCGTCCTATGTCGTTGCCTAATGGCTGGTTGTTTTCCTGTGGCAATACTTCTTGGCCCTATATTCCTGCTAATGTTACAGGAGGTCCGTGTGCTATCACTAGACTGAGCTTACTAATGTTTTCCTCACACCCTGGTTCCCATTCCCGTATGATACGAGACTCTATGACATTACAAGAAGACTGTGATTCCTCCGTTCATCTTTACTCTAAGTCGGAGTATCTTAGTTTAGCATTCTCTATTATTGGTGTCCCGGCATTGGCTGTTTACAATGCCAAAACCATTGGCAAGATGGCTTGCTGGATGGGTAAATCAATTAACCACACCTCGACTGTATTAACTGATTTATTATTAGATGCCCAGGGTGAAAGACGAGCCATTTTACAAAATCGCGCTGCGATTGACTATTTGTTGCTGAAACATGGACATGATTGTTCTGAATTTGAAGGCCTCTGCTGTTTTAATTTGTCTGACCATTCTAAATCAATCCAAGCCCATATTGACAGACTCCACGACTTGACTGCAGAAATTAGACAGCATATTGATCAGGGCTGGTTCGACTGGCTCTTTAATTGGTTACCTGATTTGCATTCTTTACGACAGATTTTAGGGGGGATTATTGTTTCCATTTGTACTTTAATAGCTATTTGCTGCTTTATTCAGTGTATTCCTTCCCTACTACAGTTTTGTAGAATTGGCAAGAGATATAAATCTGTTAATTTTGTTTCTTATTATTCCTCTACTGATGTTAGCTCTATATAGAATATAACTAATAGACTGGAGTCAAGGGGTGTAATGTAATGACAGACTTTTTCCGGCCCTTTTTGGAGGGAGAATGATGGAGAATGACTCCAGTCTATCAGTCTTATAGTGTAGGGATTAGGACTATAAGTAGGACCTCTCTGGGAGACATGGTAGGGTATATTCGTACCCCTTTCCTTAGAGTAGGGCTTACGAATTTAAGCTAGGGAGTAGATATATTATTATTAGTCATGATCCACCCTTTTTCCAGTGTGTTAGGATATTTTCCATGGAGTTATACGTATTCTGGGCCCTGTAGGCCTTAAACGGGACAGACTCCATCTTGCTCTCTGCCTGGTAGTTTGAGAGGCTTTCTAGGTCAAGTGTAATGTTTTAGTTTCAAGGTGTTGTTCGCTTGGAGAGAACCGGCTCAGGCTGGCCCTTATCGAAGGAATGTATTTTTCTCCACTCCGAAGACACAACTTCAGGCCGGCCGGCTGGGAACGTGTCCTTGGTACGGGGAGGTACAAGAATTTGGTGGGCGGCAGGTTACTGGCCGTAACTTTCCACGAAGGAACAGGCTTTGATATTAGCGAAGGTGTTAGACAGTGAGAGAGTTAGTTCATAGGCGGCAGCTAGCCGTTAGCATCTCTGCCATTAATTATTTTCTTCGGCTGACAGTCGCCATCTTTGAAGTCCGAGAAAGATTTATAACCGAGACTCTCTGAGAAAGTTTGAAGGAGAAATAGCGCGGAGCGCATAGAAACAGAGAGAGAGAGACACGGTAGCCAATAACCAGCAAGGTTCCAGTGACTTGGAGGGAAGCAGACGAGTTTGAGCCTAGCGGTGCAGACGTGTACTTGTGACGGCTGGGGTGTGACTCTGAGACGAGCCAAGACACAGAGAGGAGAAGGGAACCTAGATGACTGCCGAGCCTCGACTTCATATTAACCAGGTGATCTCCGCCCTTTCTTTAATTCATTCTAACCTTTACCTTTCCTTTGCAGAATATATATTGCATAGTATTGTGTTTGTGATTATTGTCAATAAATACCCTGGTTTATTGTGAACCGACATGTGCCTTGTATTCCTGTTCAATCGTGGTAACTGATCTTTAGTGTTTGGCATTGTTTGCATGAACGGATGTGAAATCCCGATCAGGTAAGGAGTGATCAAGCCAATAGGAAGCGAGGGGACCTTTGATGTCGGGAACAGAAGGTACATATCTCAATTAGAAGAAACGTACTAAATTCACATCGTCCTAGTTTTATCCCAAGTAGATAAATGAGAAGTTTCTCCCATAGGTGTTCATAGGAAAGTGGTCGTCGTTGATATGCGGCGTTAATGAGAGCGTTGGGGGGGAGACCAACGTGGAGGTTCGCGGGACTGTGGACCGAGTGTAAGTGAGAGCGTTGGGGGGGAGACCAACGTGGAGGTTCGCCGGATTGTGAACCGAGTGTAAGTGAGAGCATTGGGACTGCAGGCCCATGTGTAGACACGCCAGATTGTGTGTCATTTCTGCCCTAGGGTAGATTAGTCTGGGTCAGAGTGGCCGCGAGACTAGCTGATGTGTATAAGATATGATAGAAAACCTATGCATGTTGATTGCTATTCCCCTATCCTTAGGTGTGAGATATACATATATGTATCTATATCCATTGTAAATATGTTCTAAGGAGAGAGGTGGTTACGTTCTGACTGGGTTGGAGGGGCCCCTAGGGGCGGATTCCATCTAAGCGGAAAATCCGGTCATTACAGACGGTTGCCTTTACCTCGAGTATCTAGAGAATGGAACGACTTATTAGAGGCGCCAATTTCTAGAGAGGAGGTTCTCTCCGCCATCAAAAACTTGAAGTTACACAAGGCCCCGGGTCCGGATGGTTACACCGCGGTCTTTTATAAGACATATGCTACCGAGCTGTGTGACTTCCTAGTGGCTCTCTTTAACGATATGGCTTCGTCCGGTACGTCCACAGGGACCCTGGCCGAGGCGGTGATCACGGTCCTGCCGAAACCAGGGAAGGACCCGGCGCAATGTGCTTCATTTCGCCCCATAGCCTTACTTAACATTGACGCAAAATTATACTCGGCGATTCTGGCGAGCCGCTTACAGGATTTGATGCCGGCGATCATCCACCCAGACCAGTCTGGCTTTATTAAAGGTCGCCAGACACACGATAATACCCGTAGAGTGGTTCACCTCATCGAAAAGGCGGACAGGTTCCGCATTCCGGCTGTGCTTGTGGGCCTGGACGCGGAGAAGGCCTTTGACCGAGTGGATTGGGGCTTTCTGTTTAATACGCTGACGGCCTTCGGCTTTTCAGACAGATTCATCACTATGGCGAAGGCAAACTTTTGCAGCCCACGCTCGAGAGTAGCAGTGAATGGCCACATGTCGGCCTTCTTCCCACATTCGCGGGGCACCAGACAGGGATGTCCCCTCTCTCCCCTGCTGTTCGCGCTCAGTATTGAGCCTCTGGCGGTGGCGGTGAGGGAACATGAAGGCGTGAAAGGCATACCGTTCACGGGAGAGCAACACAAAATCTCGCTCTTCGCGGACGACATCCTGTTCTCGGTGGCGGATCCGGCTGGTTCCTTGCCTTGCATTAGGGAGATTTTACTTGAATTTGAGGATGTGGCGGGATTTAAAGTGAACTATGGCAAGTCTTATATATTGAATTTGACTCTCTCACAAACTGACGTGGCTCATGTACGGGCGTTGACGCCATTGGCGTGGGCAACCGGTTCGATTGTTTATCTGGGAGTCCACCTGACTCCGACGGTGGGTAAACTGTTCGCGGCCAACTTCCCACCCTTCCTGACGAAGACCCGGGCCGAATTGGAGAGGTGGAAACCTAAATTCCTGTCCTGGCTAGGTAGGATACATGCGATCAAAATGGTCCTTCTCCCCAAATATTTGTACCTATTCCAGGCCCTGCCTATTCCGCTGGATACCGCCTACTTCCGACAGCTTAAAACTAAGCATGGGCGAATTTTGCGAATCTCGCGTTCGCGAATTTTGCGGATTTGCGAACTCGCAATCCGCAAAATCCGCGAATTCTCGCGAATTTGCGGATTTTTTTTTTGTGTGTTTGCGCGGGTTTCTGCCAGTTCGCGAGGGTTTTGTACAATGTCGCAAATTGCGAACTTACCTGTCGGGTCGCAAGTTTCGCGAACTTGTTGTTTCTACGTGTCCAGCCTGTTTGGGACACTCTTCTTCATCACTGCCACTCTCTGTCACCACTGCCACTCTCTGACTACTCATGCCACCTTCTGGCCCACCCATGCCACCCTCTGTTTCATCACAGCACCCTCTGGTTGTCCAGTCAGTGTACATTATTGTGGCAACGCAAGCACACCTTCCCTGCCTCAAGTGACCTGAATTAATTTGGGGC
Source organism: Lissotriton vulgaris (assembly GCF_964263255.1). Classification (NCBI taxonomy): domain Eukaryota; kingdom Metazoa; phylum Chordata; class Amphibia; order Caudata; family Salamandridae; genus Lissotriton; species Lissotriton vulgaris. Next base: position 1,830,038,076 of record NC_141687.1, read on the forward strand.
TGATTAATGTGTCACAGAATATTTTTTTAGCTGGCACCTGCTTCCTTAGTGCTTCCTGATTAGTGAACTTTTGCACTTGCTAAGTGCTTTCATTGTTGCAAAATTAGTTACAACACCTGCCCTGCCCCAACTGACAATAATGAATTAGGGGCTGATTAATGGATTTGAACTGCCAGCCTGGCTCCTGCTTGTCTCCCTTAGCTGTAATTCAGGACCTTTGTGGCATATGTGTAACTATTCTGAGGTTCAGAGCAGGGTCACATAATAGTTGCAACTGGCAACTGAACTCTGGAGGGGCCCCTCAGCAAGCACTACAGGAAATGGCTACTAATGATGAGCCTGAACTTTTGAACCTGGTAAGTAGTTACTTTCAGTTTGCTAAAATCGTATTTCTGCAATTTTGCACTTATTCGCGGGGCGCGAACTCACGCGAACTCACGCGAACAGTGCGAGCAAAATCCGCTGCTCGCGGATTTGCGGATTTTGCGGGAGATTCGCGAATCTCGCGGATTGCGGATTTCCCGAAAATCCGCAAAATCCGCGAGCGAAACGGATTTTCCGCCCATGCTTACTTAAAACGCAGATACTGCAATTTGTCTGGCAAGGGGGCCGAGCACGTCTGTCCTTCACAGTCTTGCGCCGGCCTCGGTTGGAGGGTGGGGTCGGTCTGCCGGACCTGCATCTCTATTATAAGGCTGCCCAATTGAGGGTCATGGTGGAATGGTCGCAGCAGCTATCAGAAAAACATTGGCTGCATATGGACCGGAGTGTGGCTGGTCGGTCCATTTGGGATTTGGCCTGTAAACCGAAGAGGGACCGCCCCTTGAACGCCTACATCAGTACCCCCACAGGTACCACGCTGAAGGTCTGGGATACCTTGGCCACTGATGAGCGGTGGACAACTTTCCCGTCTCCGTTCACGCCCTTGCATTTCAATCCGGCCTTTCCACCGGCGCTTGCCGAGGGGCCCTTTGACGCATGGAGGGAGGGTGGGTGTAGGGCACTAACTCACCTGTTTCATGGCTCTGACCCTTTGACCTTTGCTAACTGTATGCAGGACTATCAGGTGCCGCGGACTGATAGGTATCGGCATGTCCAACTGCTACATTGGGCCACGTCGCCTGGAGTGCTGGAGGCCGCTACGAGGCCTCCTTCGAAGTTTGAGGCTTTTTTGCTGCAAACGTCTACCATGAAGGGAGCCATCTCCTTCCTATATCAATTACTGCTTCAATCTGAACAGTCACCTAGGCCACGCTATATGGAGCAATGGGAGGAGATGGTGGGAAGGGATGTAACCGACGCCGAATGGTCAGCGCTTTAGAGGGATATGACCCAATTTAACCACTCGGTCCACTTAAGGGAGGCTCACTTGAAGACTCTCACGCAATGGTATATGTGTCCGACTAGGCTCCACCGTATCTATCCGGCTACCTCGGATAAGTGCTGGAGGGGATGTGGTCTCCTGGGGGACTTCCGCCACATTTGGTGGGACTGCCCGGTGATTAGGCCTTACTGGGACGAAATTCTCTCCCATATCAAAGATATCCTTCAATACCCTATAGAGGACTCTATGGCCTTTGTGCTGTTGGGTCTGCGAGACCCCGGTCTTGAACACCAGACGCGATCTGATAAAAAGATTCTGTGGATGTGCCTGGGGGCAGCCAAGCTCACATTGGCGGCAGCATGGAAACGGAAGGAGGCACCAGCGATATCCCTTTGGCACGCAAGACTCTGGAGGCTTTTGAGCCTAGAAAGAATGGCGGACATCTTCCTTGGTAATTACAAGAATTTTACGCACATGTGGGGTCCCTTGGTAACCTTCCTATCTAAAAGCTTGCCTTCGGCTGTTTGCCCAGCATCATTGAGATCTCTACACCTCTTCCAAATTTAGTGTGGCTGCTGAATGAATGTGGTAAGTGTGTGTCACCGTCATGTGGGGGGGGGGGGGTCCGGGGAGTTGCATTTTTCCTTTCTTTTCCCTCATTGCAACCGAGGTGCTTATTCTCGCCGGTTGGTGCATTTAAATGGTTTGGTATAGCCTGAAGACCTGCTTGCTATGGGACATCCTGATTTCACAAGGCTCAGCACCGATGATGCTTTCTCTTATTGCTTTCTTTTTGCAGGTACCTGGACTGATTGGCTTGATCTCTTTTCTTTGCGATGTAGCATCACCACCGTTTTAATTTGATTTCTTCCCCCTGTGTGGGGACATGTACGGCACTTCGGTGCTACTTCCCTGTGTCTTTCCTTTTTTGTTCTATGCAAAATAAAAATTTTACACAAAAAAAAGAGATTTGAACAAAATTCTAGTTTTGGAAGACACAATGATAGGTTCTTGTCAAGATAAAAGGGAGAAGCGTCCTAAAGCTGATTTTGTCATTGATAACAGAAACATCAGCCTGATGGTTGACTCAGGCTCTAAATGGACCATCATTCCAGAGTCATTATTGAAGCAGATTTGGGGTCAAAGATTTATTTATTTATTTAGTGTGTTTTTTGGTATCGCGCACAGATACCCCATCGGGGTGTCCCGGCGCTCCTGTGTAACTACATGCAGACCTTAGATGGTTGTTTGAGGCAGAAGTCAATCAGCAGAACAGGTGAGATCTCTTCTGAGTAGTGATATCTCTCCACAGGCTACCAGGGGGAAAGGATAGATTTACTTGGTTACTTTGAAAGTGAGATATGTTTTAAGAACAGATCAACGTTTGGGAAGGTTTACATAACAGCTGATGGTCCAGCTATATTAGGTTGGATGCATCAGTATGATCTTCACATTATTGTCAACCCCAGAGCTGAGGAACTAGTGATGGTTGTAGATGATTTTAGTATCAATGATATTTTACTGAATTTACAACAGGTCTTCAGGGATGACCTGGGTGAGTTGCGAGGGTATGTACACAACATTTTATTGAAAGAAGGTGCAATCCCAGTTCAGCACAAAGCTAGGAGAGTGCCGATTGCGGTGAGGGAGGATGTCAAAGGTGTATTGGAAGAGATGCTTCAAGGAGGGATAATTTTACCCCTTTGAGGTGTCCTCGTGGATTTCTTCAGTGGTTATTTCCCAGAAGGCTGATAAGAAAATTAGGTTTTGTGTGGATCTGAGAGCTTTAAATAAGTGTGTTGTGGCTGACGTTTTTCCATTGCCCAATATAGGTGAACTGGTCTCTACTTTGAAAGGAGCAACGTTTTTCAGTAAACTTGATCTCAAACATGCTTATCACCAGATTCGACTGCATGAGGAGTCAAAACATCTCACAGCCTTCATAGCTGGTGAAGGGACATTTCAGTTTACTAAATTGTCATTTGGGCTGATATCCGCAGCCAGTGTGTTTCAGAGAATGGTTTCAGAAATTTTCAAGTGTATATAGAAGGTCATCTTCTTTCAGGATGACATACTGATTTTCGGTGCCACTATGGAGGAACATAATGAGATTCTTAAACATGTGTTGTCTAGGATTGATGAAGCTGGTCTCACTTTGCGTAAGTAAAAATGCTCGTTTTTGGTTCGTGAAATAGAATATTTGGGTTATGCTCTCTCGGCTGATGGAGTTAAGCCTAAGAAGAATTTGCTATCAGCGATTGAGTTGGCACCCTATCCTGCCGATAAAGATCAGTTGAGGTCCTTTATGGGCTTGATTAAATTTTATTCAAAGTTTGTAAAGGATTTTTCTAGCAAAACTGCTGTTCTGAGGGGTTTGCTGAAAAAAGGTGTTAAGTTTGTGTGGGGAGCAGAGCATGTGAGCTGTTTTAATCTGATCAAGAGTGAGTTGTCCACTGCTAAGGTTCTAACGCTTTTGATACTAAACGCTCGTCAATTTTAATGGTGGATGCAAGTAGCATTGGTTTAGGTGCAGTTCTTTTACAAAGACATGGGAATGAAGAGAAAACTATAGCATTCGCTTCTCGACCTCTGACCTCCTCAGAACGTAATTATTCTGTCATAGAGCGGGAGGCGCTTGCTGCTGTCTGGGGCACGTACTATTTCAGGACATATTTGTGGGGAACCAGGTTTGTGTTACGTTCAGACCACAAAACGTTAGTGAATGCATTGGCTCCTGGGGGTGAGGGGAAAGGTTCACCCAGATTAGCGAGGTTAGCTTCGAGACTGCAGGATTTTCTATTTGAATTACATTTTGTTCAGGGTTGGAAAAATATCCAGGCCAACTGTTTGTCCAGGCTTCCTGTTCAACTAGAAGAAAGTACCAGTGTTATGTTGGGGTCTCAGGAAGAAAGTGCGGTTGCATTTGCTCAAGATGTTATATCTCTCAGTGGTGGTTCATTCACCTGGTAGGAGTGGTCTTCAGGTATGGAGAGTGATGTGGTTTTAAAGAAGGTCATTGACCTTATTAAATTGGGGACCAGAAGAGAGAGTACAGTTGAGCCTTCTGTCTGGCCTTTCATCAAGGTGTTGGATGACTTATCACTTTCCAATGGCGAGGTGTTGATGAGGGGAGATAGATGTATTCCTCCTTATTCCTTAAGGCACAAACTACTTACTCTGGCCCATGAGGGGTACTTGGGCCAAACGCTTACCCAACGAAGAATAACAGAGAATTTTTGGTGGCCATTTATTGATACGGATGCAGTGGAATGTGTTGAACATTTTAGTTATTTGAAAGAGGGGGAGAAGAGGTTGAAAATTGTGGGTGCTCAAAATGTTGGGGGGGATTTCCTTTCTTAAGCAGCCATGGCATAGTATTTGCTTGGACTTTATAGGCCCAATGGATGAATTGCCTGTTACCCAACGCTTTGCAATTGTGGTTGTAGACTGTTTTTCAAAATGGCTCATTGTAAGTTTTGTTAGAGAAATCACTACTGATTCCACAGTTAATTTTCTAAAGAGTGTTTTAATTGATGAGGGTTTCCCTTCTATTTTGATAACTGATAATGGGACTCAACTGACATCAAATAAAATGAGATTGCTCTTGGAGAGTTGTGGAATAACTCATCATCGGACCAGTTTGTATAACTCACTGGGTAACGGTATGTGTGAGAGGGTTAACAGACTGGTAAAGGGCATTATTCAAATGATGTGTGCGTTGGGTTGTTTTTCAGATGATCGAGTTCAAGAGATGGTGTGGGCTTATCGCTCCACTCCCCACAAGCAGGATCTAAAATCTCCTTTTGAATTAATGTGAGGTAGACCTCCTACTTCAAAACTGACACCTTCTTGGTTAAAATGTTTTAATGAAAAGTGTCCCTCCCAAGTAATGGTGGATAAGATTTCTTTGCGGATTTCTATTGGGGATCTTGTTAAAGTTAAACCTGGTAGAATTTCAAAAGGGCTTTCGAAGTTTAGAGGTCATTTTTCTGTCAAACAGGTCTTCCCTCATTTTGTTCTTTTGGAAAATGGTGAAAAATGGAATTATCGTTGAGTTGCTCTATATCGCAAACATTCTAATGTCAATTCTAATGATGTTATGTTTGATTCTTGTTCAAACAGTAATGGATATATGTTATCTACCCAAAGTAATTTGAATTCATCTGTTTTTTCTGGAATAAGGAGGGAAGAGGGTGGTGGTGATGCTTCGTGTTTTGGAGGTGTTCAAGATCAAAGGTTCAGTTCTCGTAATTACAATAATTCTACCAATGACAGTATGAGGAGTTCTCGTCGTCCACCTGTATATCTTGATGATTATATTTGTTGATCTTGTTGTCTTATTTGTTCAGTTTTCGTTTCTGTGTTCCAAGGGAGGGAGATGTGTTGTAAATATGATTTTACTTTGTCTGGTTTGGATAGTCTGTTCTCTATGTCTTTAGTAGTTTGCTTCATCAGAATATTGTGAATATTCTTTCTTGCTGGTGACCTGGCTAGTATTCCAGCTGTGGCAGTTGGAGCCTTGCCAGATGGTGGGAGGCACGTTTGTTCCTGTGCTGTGATTAAACTTCTTATCTACCAGAGGAGTCTCTGCTTGATTCATCATAACTAATATACAACATGCTCATAAAATAAACAATTGATAGTTTTCTGCATAAATTAATCACAAAACGGCATGATACATTCAGATAGACAATAATGTTAATTAAGTGGCTGGTTGATAAATCTTCATATTTGTCAAAAATGCACTTGTTTGTTGACTGTAATTTTCTTTTTTTGTCTATTTTACCAGCACTAGTGTGATGTCTGTTTTTTTAAAATAAATATTTGTAATTATTTTTTGATAAAACATCAAACAACTCAGCAGGTACATCTCGATCAGTGTCAATCGGTTACAAGTGACAAGATTTACAAAGGGTAAGGATACAAAGTTAACGGTATCATGATCTCCCTTCACTGGCCCTGTGGTGCTTTCCCCCATGCTAGATATCTCTCAAATCCATCAGCTAAGTGCGGGCCCAGAATAACGAACCTCTCGCCAATGCACTGTTTCATATGTTGTCCAGTACATCTACCTCGTCTTCTTCCATCTCTAAATTGTAATAGGGTGATGTCATTGTTTAGTACTGTATGTTTATGGAATTATTCCCATATTTATCATGATTTTGTATTATTAAATTGAAGTTTGATGAACTCTAGTGTACACTGAGTCTCGAACAGTGGCGGCTGGTGACATTTGTTAGTGGTGGGCCGGAAAATGAATTTCATAGAGCACCGTAGCGATTGAGAAAAAACTATGGGGATCACCTGCTCACCTCAAATGAGTTACCACACCAGACACCACTATCCCATGGGCTTGTTCTACTTGCTCTTGCGTAAACCGTGGCTTCACCCCTGCTCCCGCACCTCAGGTCCGCTGTATCACTGTACTTAATCCCTCACCTCAGAAGTGGTTAAAACACTATTCTGGCGTTTGGAACGTAAGGGCGGCTGCACTTTGACCCTGGGCATATCTTTTGGAGGGGATATATCAAAGCTCCAGAATCTGCTCCTAGAAGTGGATGTATTTCTGTCAAGCTTCACGTGTGGTGCACTTCATGATGCATTAATTCACGCGGGATTACAGTCTCTGGGCCATAGAGTTTGGATGCTCTTCTTTCAAAGGCTGCAACCATCTGTTTAACAACCTCATCGAAAAATACGGTAGCTAGTTGAGAGTGTATCAATGACCGGAATTCAAACGAGACTGAAAAATCCAAGGTGCATGTTCTAGGATACCCCGGGATTCCAGGGCTAAATCGCCATTCTGTTTCAAGGTGATTAAACAATTTCCCATCTGTGCAGGATGCCTTAACTAAGTGTGGTCTCACTAGAGTAACGACTGATGTATACTTCTCCACCACAGGGGCAAATCCGATCTCCAGCTGTGCTTTGAGGTAGCCACTTCTCTTCGATACAACATCTGATTTTTTACACCAGGGCACAAAATGTTTGTACTGATCAACAATCGCCACCACATCATACATTTCCTGCATGGAATACCCGAGAATTCTTCTCTCTGCATACTCTTTTCTTTTGTCCGAGAATGGTGCAGAAAAGCTGAATAATGTTCTTTCCGAGGCAAGAGGACTAGGTAGGAACGCCTGTGAAGCGGAGCACCTGCTCATCAGTATACCACAAGAAGGTAAATGTCCGGTAACAGAGGCGCGCCGCACAGCCGTCACCCTGCCGGGAGCCGGGCACTCCGCCAAGCCGGTGATCACCCTCCTCAGCGCCCGGCCGCTCTTCGCCATGGTGCCCGCTCACGGCCGGTAGTACTCTTCAAATGAGTGTGAAGTCACTCACTCCCGAGGACAACTCCACCCGCCGCTGCTCTCCTACAACGCCACAGTCCCTCCGGCCTCACCTTGTAGAGCGCTGCTCCATTGTCTCCCAGCCCTGTTTCCGCGGTGGCTGCCTTGCTGTCCTCAGTCCCACCCCTAAAAGTGCCTCTGCTGCTGTACACCGATCATTTAGCAGAATAAGCAGCGCCAGTGATCCGGGGCCCTGCACTTACCTTAGGCTCCGCTTCCCGCCTTCAGGTCCTGACTCCCGCGGCGCCGTCCTGTTTGAATTCCGTGGTGTTGACTCGTCGTGACGCAGCAGGAAGGCTGCAGGCAGCCTCCCTCCCCTCCCCTCAACCACAGCACAGCGCTGTGATAGGTTCGGCCGGCTGCCCCCTACTGACGTCATTTCTCTCTGTATGCTGCAGCACAGCAGCATACAGAGAGCAGGGAGAGTGGGAGGGGTTACGCGAGGGCAGGGGGGAGCGGCTTGCCTACTGTGTAAATACTGTCTGTTTGGGTAGCCTCTCAGGCAGCCCAAACAGACAGTATTACGAACAGTGGGCAAGCCGCTCCCCCCTGCCCTCGCGTAACACCTCCCGCACAGGAACTTCTGTTTTCTCGTCATGCGGAGAAGGCAAGGCAGAAACAAATGGTAGTTATTATCATTGGTAATAACTACCTTTGTTTGCCTCCTCGCACGGCGAGAAAACAGGGGGGGCGGCGCCCAAACGCCCCCATGGACCAGCCGCCACTGGTCTCGAATATCATGCCCTCTTGATAAGGTCGTATATCTTGTTTAGACTTTTTGGTGCCTAGGGGTGCTTTTAGCCATTATCAATAATTTACGAACTGCATATAAAGAAAAAAAGTGAAATATAAGTAGTGTAAATGCGTTTTTAGGGAAGACGGTCCGGCAATAATTTGCTGGCTGATCTGCTGCTAAAAACAGAAGAGGGTGCGAGGAGAGGGGCAGCAACAGAGGCTAGGAGGGGTCTGCAAAAGGGAGTCAGAGAGGGCAGCAACTAGGAGTGTGAGGGGTAAGCAACGGGGATCCCACGAGGGAGCACAAAGCAGTAGTCGAAGGAAAAGCCTGAGTGAGAAAGCAATGGGGGAGAACCAGCTAAGGGTGAGTGCAACAAAGAGGGGCAGAGAAGAAGCACATTAAGGAAGAGAACAACACAGTGGAAAGCATGTGCACTCTCTTGAAATGCTTAACCAAAAAGAAAAATGTGCTTCTTGAAAAGTACGCAGTGGAAGGACACAAGTAAAGATGGGCAAGAAGGCAGGCCCACACAAGGCAACATACATAAAGCAAGCTAATGAGAGAGGCAACAAGATCAATTAATGTGAAGCAATGGAAGGGCACTGTAAGTTCACAATGGGTCTTTCACAAATATACAGCTTGCCTGATTGGTAGGTTCGACCTACAATTAAATTATTTCAATCATGTTAAGATAAGGAAACTGTATGATTAGGATTTTAACATAGTTTAAAGCCAAAATTAACAGTTGAGGTGGTATTAAAAATAATTGTGAAAGTGTGGAAATTTTAAATTCTAATGCCATACAACGTGTAAACTTGTCAACCTTTCATAATTGTTGTCAATTGTGCTGCAGACCTATATCATGTGGACTTCTTAATCTAGGTCTTTGCAATCCTGAAAGTAATCATATTTTTACAAGGAAAAACAATAACATTTGAAACAGAAACTCCAAATCCAAGATGGACAACCAGATACCACACAGGTGTTCAGGAGTATGAACATATAAACATAATTAGAACATTGGAATGTTGGGAGCTCCATTGCAGACAATGGAGTGCTCCCTGCTTCTACGGGCCGGTAAAGGCCCGCAGAGCAACATTCCAATGTTTTACAAAGGCCTCTCGGAGCTCGAGGGGATTTAAATCCCCTGGAGCTTCGAGAAGCCTTTGTTTTATTTGTTAGAACATTCTGCCTGTTAGTGGCAGAATGTTCTAATAGCCTTATAGCCCTTCGTAGCAGGGCTATGCCGGCTAGTAAAGTCCCGTCCCTTGTTAAAGTCCCTCGCCTTCGGCTTGGGCCTTTAATGCGGGAGCGGACCGTTGATAGCCGCTAAAGCCCACTACGGCGGGCTATAAAGCTATATTAACATCTGCACTTTTATAGGTTATGTTTAAGATTTATGTGTCTGCATATTATGCAGAATGAAATGTATGTCCTTGAGAAAATAATGATGTTTACATTGCAATCAGCAATACGTAAAATAGTAAGCCAGGTGCTGCCGATTTTACTCTTGTTCCTCTTGGAGCCATGTTTTCATAAAGTGCTGCTTGCCCTGGAGATCCTTCTTTATCTGTGGCCAGCTCAAGACAGAGGGGCTTATTTCAAGCCCCTTATTCCACTTTTGTATAATTTTTAACATAGGAAAAGTGACGCAAAAGTGCACAAGGGGCTTCTAAATCTGCCCCTTAGAATCTTTAAAGTTGGCCTCAACAGTTTCATTGAACTTCCTTGTGATTGGCTGCCAGGGTCATGTGCTTTTCGGCACGTGCTATACACACAGTTTGCCATATCTGTAGCCATTTCACATTAAAATTCGTAGCCACTTCAGAAAGTATCTTGTTCACCTCAGTGTAGTTCATATCATTTGCATTCACTTTCATTCCTATTTTAATCAGTGTGCTATGCACTTCAATGTGATTCATACCTATTCCTTTCCAATACTATTGTGTTCACCTCATTGTGATTTCTTATTTGACTCAATTACCATCTGCTTCAAGTAGTTTGGTATTCACCTCACTTTTGTTTAAAACCATGTCACGGTGTGTCATATTTCAGTCATTCCCTAATGTTTGTAATTGTGACTATTAGGGGCGGAATATAAAATCATAAGAATTTTTGATAAGAAATTAGCAGAAGAATCGCTACTTCCGGGACTGATTCTCCTGGTAATTTCTCCCCAGAATTTCACTCTGAGGTTTCGGTTGCTTTTTAAAGTGAGGCTCCTCTGATAAAACTTACCAGGCAAGTGTATTTACCATTGACCTTATAATTCTTATAGGGGCGATAACACAAGATCTGTGGTAAATCTTCAGGCCCAGGTTTAACCTGGAAACTCTGGCTGCTGAAAAGCGTCAGAATCTCTGAGAAAAATTCTGGGGCAAACATTAGGAATTACCACTGTGTCCTGTAATTGCTGTTTTTTTTAGGGGAGGTTACAATTTCTATTTCAGTGCCATTAACTCTTAGCCCAAAAGTTGCTGGTACCCCCTGTGAGGGTTTACGGCCGCAGGTGCAACCAGCTATGCCGTGGGGGACCATACACTTATATCGCAGCGCATGCAGATAACCACGACAAGCATTTGGTGATGGTAGTCTGGGCCGGAAGTCCTGAGCTACCCCGGCCCCTTTATTTATGCTCTCAGGCCACGTCTGGCCAAAGAGTGATACATATTGTGGAGGTGCTTCCGGGGCCTCATCCCCTAGGATGAGCAACTAGACTGCTACATCCCATCCCAAATTGGTTTTTCCAAACAAGTGGCAGAAATAGGTTTCAACATACATAGTCAGCTAGTCTCTTACTAGGTCGGGGATTCTGCCTGAGATTGTATGGGTGTCAGCGGCTCTCTTGTTCTTGCCGGGGACTCATCAGTCCTTGATCATTAACAGTGTTTTCGAGACCGAGGGCTTCGGAAAGTGGTGACTTCGTTGGACTTTGAGGCGGGGGCTCATCAGATATGCATTCGGCTTCATCAGGTTGCCACTCGGCGGTTCTTGACTGATCTGCACCTCGGGGTGCTCTGACTGGGGATGGAACTTTCTTGAACCATGAAATGTTCCTTGTTATGGTTTCGCCATCTCTCTCTATGGTGACCGCAGTTCCCTTGGTTGATAGTACGGTCCACAACCCAGGCTCATAGGGAGTTCAGAACTTTCCTCCACTACACCAATTCCGGAGCAACACTGAACACCCAGGCGTCACTATACGGACTTTCGCTCTTTGTCGATGACTTGCTTTGTCGTTGGTCTTCTGTCTTTTTGCTCGAGTACCCGCTGGGTCTTAGGGCTCTTGCTTCCAGTTGTTGGCCATGGGTAACATGTCTCGCCGAGGTCCTGTCAGCATAAGTGACCATAGAGACCGTTTGGTGGTGCAGTGAGGCGTGCTGCGGTATTCTCTGAGGAACTGTTGTAGAGCAGCTTCTGGATCTGTGTTTTCGGCCATCGCAATGCGTAATATTTTGTTGGTGGTGCGCATGAACCGTTCGACTTCACCATTGGCTTGTGGCTTGTGCCACTGAGGGGTGATTCGGTGATACTTGACTCCTAGTCGTGCTAAAAAGTCTTTGAACTCACTGCCCTGGAATGGGGGTCCATTATCGGTCTTGATGACGTGTGGCAGGCCAAAAAGGGCAAATGACTTTTCTAAAACGGGCTTCAGATTGGCAAATGCTGTAGACTGCAGAATTCCTACAATGGGATATTTGGTGTAGCTGTCGATGATAACAGCTGTGACTCTCCCGTCAGGGAAACTTCCGAAATCGAGGCTCACCCACGACCATGGCGATGGGGCTGGATCTTTGGTGATCACTGGTGCTGGAGCTTCAGCGTTGCTTGTGAGTTGACAAGCTCTGCCGTTATGTACGACGGTTTCTACACTGTCTTCTAGATCTGGGAACCACACTTTTTCCCTCATCCTTGACTTCATTCTCCAGATGCCTTGATGACCCTCATGTGCGAGGATCGTCGCTCGTTCTTGCAGGCTTTGCGGTATGACGATGCGCGAACCCCTTAGTACAATTCCGTTCTCCGCGGAACTGAATTCATTCCGAACTTTCCAAAATTTTCCCTGGCGGGTTCTATCAGGCTCACTCCACCCATGGATGTTTCTAAGGAATCCGTCCCAGAATCCTTTCTTTAGAGCGTCAGCTACACGCTGGAGGATTGTGCCTTCGTTCATATGTGTCTTAACTTCTTCTATTGAGAGAGCTTGCGGACACCACCACTGGGCGACCATGTTGACGAACTCTTCGGTCCTTGTCTCTTGATCACCATCAGCTTCGGCTGTTATCGCTGGGTGGCGAGACAGAAAGTCAGCGGGGTTCTTTGCACCTGGTCGATACATTAGTTCCATCTGGTAATGTTGCAATTGGATGGCCCACCGTTCGATCCTGGGATGTGGGTGAGGCGCTGTTCCTTTGAACAAAGGAACAAGAGGTTGATGGTCTGTAATTACTCGAAATGGGTGGCCGCTCACATATAAATGAAAATGGTTGCATGCCCAATTGATGGCCAGTGCTTCACATTCTATTTGTGAGTACCGGGCTTCTGTTACCGTGAGTGCTTTACTTGCAAAGGCTAACGGGACCCAGGTTCCTGGTCAGTCTCTTGGGTGAGCAAAGCCCCTAGGCCTACCGGGCTAGCATCCACCAGCAATTCTGTGGGGCGAGTGGTGTCAAAGTATGCCATGGTTGTGCTGTATAATAGAGCTGACTTGACTTGCTTGAACGCTTTGTCTTCCGCGGGGGTCCACTACCAGGGAGTTTCTTTCTTCGTGAGATTTCGCAGCGCTCTGCAATTGTTGCCAGGTTTGGGATGAATCGTCCACAGTATGTTGCCATCCCTAGAAAACTTCTTACTTCAGAAGCATCGGTTGGAGCAGGAGCGAGTTGGATCGCTTGGGACTTCCTGGGGTCTACTTTGACACCCTCTGAGCTAAATACGTATCCAAAGAAATCAATTGATTTGCGGAAGAATTGGCCTTTTTCCTTGTGAAGGGTAACACCATGTTCTGCCAGCCGCTGGAGTGTGTCTCAGAGTCATTGGTGGTGGTTCTCAAGAGTTTTGGAGTGAATGAGAATATCGTCACTTACGTTAAGGATGCCTTGGAGGCCTGATAGAATCTCTGTATGCAGGAACTGCAGATACATCCCCTAATGAGGCACTCCTGGAGTGATCAATAACATGATTCACGAAGTCAAATGAAGTTATGAAGGTTTTGGCGTGCTTCCCACCGGAGGCGGAAAGGCGAATTGACAAGAAAAAGAGGTTGGGTGGTGCACAGCTTTAGTTAATTGAATTTTTGAAAGTTTTGCGCAAGGTTCTGGGTGCTCTCGAGGGTGGTGTTTTCCGTCCAAACACCAATTGTCATAGGAAAAGTCGTGTATGCAGGAACTGCAGATACATCCCCTAATGAGGCACTCCTGGAGTGATCAATAACATGATTCACACCGCCCTCGAGAGCACACAGAACCTTGCGCAAAACTTTCAAAAATTCAATTAACTAAAGCTGTGCACCACCCAACCTCTTTTTTTTTGCCTGATAGAATCTCTCTCACAGCATTCTGAAATATCTCCGCTGCGGAAGATATTCCAAAGTTCAGTCTCTTGCACCGATGAAGCCCAAGGTGGGTTGAAAATGTGGTAATGTACCTGCTTTCCTCTGCTAGTTTCAGCTGGTGATAGCCAGCGTTTAGTTCCAACTTCGAGAACCATTGTGATCCATTGAGGTCTGCCAGAATGTCGTCAACCGTTGGTGTTAAGTTGACGAAATTCTCGTTTTATGGCATGTTTGGGCATCCTCATATCGATGCAGATTCGGATCTTTCCTGGCTGCTTTGGTTTTTCAGCGATTACCATGGGGGATACCCATGGAGTTGGACCTGTTACTTTTTTGATCACTCCTAGTTGTTCTAGCTTCAGGAGTTCCTGCTCTACTAGTGGCCAGAGATGGAAAGGGATTCGTCGGTGTCTCAGCGCAACAGGTTGTACTGCCTTATCTATATGTAGTTTTACCGGTGGTCTCCTTATGTTCCCTAACCCTTTAAACAAGTGTGGTAAGAGATACAGAATGTCGTCAGTTTGGAGGAGTTTCACTGCATTTGCAAACGCAATCAAATTAAGGTCTACGGCGGTGTGACTCCCGACGAGTATATCTGCTTCTCTATCAACAACATGGAATGTTGTTGTCACTTCTTGGGTCTCCGACTTCACTTGGACTGTCATTTTTCCTTTCAGGGGAAGTGGTTTCTGGCTTCCATATGTTAGAATCCTGATTTTGGATGGGGTGAGTGATGGCCTCGGGTTCAGCTTTTTGTAATGTTGCGACCCCATTACGTTAACGGTTGCTCCGGTGTCAGTCAGGCGAGTTACTGGGGACCCATCAATCTCAATGTTGCACTTGGGTTGCGGCCGTTGTCTCTTTTTAAGGTCACCTGCAAACGATACGATGTAGCATTCCTCGTCCTTTTCCGTGGAGGAGTCATCCAGGTGCTGGTTAGTGCGAGTAGAGGTTCTTGTTGACTATGAAGTTGTGGGCTCTTCTAGCGAACGATTTCTTACAGCTCCTGTCGGTGGCCTCCTCCCTGTGTAGCCTCTACCTCGCGAGCCTCCTCGACATGCGCTCGCGAAGTGGGTGGGAATCCCACACTTGGCACACGTCTTACCCCTCGCCGGGCAATTATCCGGAGGATGTTCTTCTCTCCCGCAGTAACCACACTGTGTCTGGCGCATTGTCCTGGTGGGCCACCTCCCTCGCCTGCCACGAGATGGTGTGCGAATGGCATCAGCTCACTCTGTTTTGACGCTACCCGTATTGCTCCGTTTGGTGGTTGAGCGCAGTCTCCATTGCAGTTGCTTGGATGTCAAAAGTCACCTCTTCCCGAGAGCAGCGTAGTGTTAACATCTTGTAGGTAATGGTTTTGGTCGAAGCGCCAGGATACCCTCTGGGTGACAGCTGCACTCTAAAAGTATGCTTACAATTACAATTACAATGTCTGATAATTCGTGTGAGCAAGCGAGGATCAACATTTCTTCTAAGGTGATGCAGGGTTGTCGCAGTGTGAGTGTCTGCAGTGTCTTATTGCTGCAGCCTTGGATAAGTTGTGCAGTCACCTCTTTGGTCTGATCGTCCTCAGTGCAGGTGCTGGCTAGTTCTCTGAGGCGTGCATGATAATGGTCCATTGACTCTCCTTCTCTTTGCCTGACTTGTCTGAGTTTGAACCGCTCGTATTGAGGATTAAGCTGAGGGTCAAAATGAGGGTTCAAGGCTTTGACCGCAGCATCATAGTCACTGGGTGTGCCAGTGTTCGGGAGATGCTCAAATAATTTGTATATTTCGTCTCCGGCGAATGGTAAGAGCAGTGATCATTTGACGGCTCCGTCTGTCTCACTTGTGGCCACGAAGTAATTGTCGAGGCGGCTAACCCACACATTCCATTTTGGTGACGCAATGGCAGGGTCAATTAGATCACTAAATGGTGGAAGTGCAGTAATCTGGGTGTGTGCTGGAGGTGGTGGTGCAGGTAGGGCCACTTGCTGTTGAGCTGCTTGCGCTACTGAGTTCGACATGGTGTGCTCTCACTTATCTGCAGCACCGGCGTTTTGTTACGTGTCTGTGTCTCTCGGTGCCTTTGGGCCGGGTCTTGTTTTATTTGGCAGTGCTTTTTGTTTTTATTTTCGTCTTTGAGATGTTGTCTTTGTCCCTGTGTGATTCAGTGCTCCGGGCGATTTGTTTTTGTTACTAGTTATTGTTTGATGTGTCCAAACTGGCGTTGTCTTCGCCAGTGCTTGTTTGGCTGTGCTTGTCTGGGAGGGGCTGATTTTGCTGCTGGGCAGCCAGTCGCTCGTGCGCCGCTTGATGTCGGCAGTTTGAGCCCTTGGCCCTTGCCTGTTATGTTGCAGCCTCGCGTGTCTTCTTTCACTCTTGTTCGGTCGGTTGCAGCGGTTGTTTCAGCTTCTGCGCATGCACACGCTGCTCGCTGTGACTACGGGAGCCTCCGGCTGCGCTGTAGCTCCGTCGGTCGACACGGGCAGCGCCCTTCAATGCTGAGGCACTCGCGGGCGCCGGCTGGGTTAGGTGCCGCTCACCCAGTGGTTCCATCGATGATGACGCGTCCCACCTTCGAGCCTCCTTACTGCTGGGCTCACGCCTGCCGGTGCTGCCTTCCAATTCAGCCTTCTGATTCAGGTATGCGTCGCTTTCTCAGTGTGGGCACATGAACATCCCACCCTCGTCACCAGTGTAAGGGTTTGCGGCCGCATGTGCAACCAGCTATGCAGTGGGGGACAATACACTTATATCGCAGCGCATGCAGCTAACCACGACAGACACTTGGTGATGGTAGTCTGGGCCAGAAGTCCTGAGCGACCCCGGCCCCTTTATTTATGCTCTCTGGCCACGCCTGGCCAGAGAGTGATACATATTGTGGAGGTGCTTCTGGGGCCTCATCCCCTAGGATGAGCAACTAGACCGCTACACCCCCATTAATGATAACTTCTTTGTGCGGGTTAACAAGGCCAGATCTCGGTCACTCATAATGAGTCATGGCATTGTTTTGCACAAAATAAAATCGGCTGATAAAAAACGTATGAAGGAAGGACTGGAAGTTAGAGCTGACAGGAGGTGAGAGCTGATAGAAGATGGCTTTCATGCTTGTGTGGGCAAAAGGGACATCTATAATGCTGTGATCCTTGTATGGTTAGAAGTGATCCTGTGCATAATGGGCACAGACTGGGGCCTTAGTACTCACCCCCTTCCAAAGGATCAATTATTCAGGACATGCACATGCAACTCCAAGCAGGTCACAAGATGCTGGAGAGACTACACTGAGAGGACCTCACTATAGCTGTAGCTTTTTTTCCAGAGCTCTGCAATTCTCGCTTCAAGGAAGCCCACCCCAAGATATAAGTCCTCAAACATGTTATCTGTGGATCACACTTCAATTGCTGCCTGCAAAGCTTCACCTACTGCAAAACTCAATCTTTACTTAAAATTAGTTTTATGACACGCTTTACTAATAGTAGAATGGCTATAAAATACAATGAAAAGATTTGCAAACACAACCCCGTCCCACAAACCACTCTGAGGTAAAGTTCAACTTCACAGGTATATAATGTGCTCCCAGGCAAGGTATCTGAACAACAGAGAAGTGTGGAGAAGTGTGGCTCACTGGTTAGAGCAGGCAGACCCTGAAGCAGAGGTCAGACCCGGGACCAGGGTTCAATTCCCGACGCGGCAGGGTGTTGAGCTCAAATGTCCACGGACTCGATAATTCTCGCTTCGGTGCCTGACCTAATCTTGGGTTCACACTCTGCAACTCTGGGCATTAAGCTTGCTTAATCTCCACAACGGCCCCCCGCGGCGGGATGCCTGGCTTTCACCTTGGGGATGCCCTGTAGGGGCTATCTCACAGGGAAAAACCAGGACGGGTTCCCAAGGCAAGCGTGGAGATACCCCTTCGGGGGTCGATTCTGGCGCTATATAAGAAATGTAATAATAATAATAACAGATTAGTTCCTAGAACACAAACATCTCTTGAATAAGGCAATACAGCGAGAATGCCCTAAACACCAAAGAACCTCTTAAAATGTTGATTTATGACATATGACAGTACATCAACCAAAAAGTGTATTTAGTTTATTTGTCTACATATTGTGTCCTAAAAAGCAGACTCCAACCATCTTGGTTTTTAGAACACTGTACAATGTGTTTAAATAGCAGCAGGAAAAATAACACTGAATGAAACACTTTGAAAGATAGCATCAACATATCTGGAGTAAATACTATTTCAATAATGGATAACATGTCAACAAAGATGTGCGTACAGATACTCAGCAATGTGGCAATGTGAAAGGCAATTGTATACCAATTGCTTGCTAAGCACAGACTACCTTCAGTATGTGTGAAGTGTAAGTAGGTTCAGGTGTACAGAGCCTGCTTTCCACTCAATGCACTACAAAGCATGCCGCGAGCCGAGTGAAACATTAACTGAGACTAGGTGAGTTAGGGAAAGGCACACACAGGGTAAATAGATACTATCAGGTTACTTTCTGATGCAGAACAGTGAAGGCATGCCTGAGTAATGTAAGGAGAGATAACAGTAAACATGTAATATACTGCAAAGCCATACATAAAGGGGGAAAAACAAGTAGTTAATATGGGAGTCAGGGCTGTCAGCATTATTATTATTCAAGAATGAAATCGACAAGTCATAACCACAAGACAAGGACGGGTATCAGAGCTACTGCATTTAGGAAATGGCTTTCATAGCAATATGGCAGAGCGTAAAGCTGAGCATCACACGTGAACATTTAGTTCAAGAAAGCATTAGTGCTACACAATTGTACAAGACAGAGAACAGGACCTGCTTGAGAGGTGAGAGTCGGACTGGAGAATGCCGCAGTCAACAACACCGAATAAACGAAGCTCAAGAACAGCAGTGTCAGATATAAAGGTGATGGAACCCTTCAAGGGTCGCTAGAGGAAAGCATGAGTATGAGGAAGTCATAACAGAGGCAGAAACACGTGAGAAGAAAAGGGAATTTAGCACTCAATTCCTGTTGTTTTTAGAAGGGGTTTGAAAGCAGAGAAAGGGCAGTTCTAAATCCTCGGAGCATTCCTGAAGAGGATCTTCTTGAAGAGTCTGGAACAGAGAGATCTTGTGTGTTATGATTGCAAATTGTATTTGACTCCAGAAATTAATACTTATGTGTGAGTTATGGAGAGTGTTGAAGTGTAAAGGTTTCTAGGTTTGGCAGCTATTCTCATAGGGCATCTAGCATCCATAGGTGACCAGTTACGGAAAGCAAGAGCTGGTGTATCATCGTCACATTTTTGCTGTTGGTCACAAATCTCTCAGCAGCATGTGGGACAGCTCTAGGTGCAGCCAGTCTACCTTTAGGAGGCCAATGAGGCGGGCTGAGCAATACTCAAGCCAGGAAATGACCAGAGTCACTACTGCTGAATTCAGGTCTTGTACAGAAAGTGTGATTTAAGTGGCTGCACTTCTCAAGCTGAAATCTAGAGGAGTATGAATGGGTCTCTAGGGAAATGTGGAGCTATCCCTAGCACATTGGTGCTTAGAAAAACTAGAAGGGCTGGGGAGAGCCTTTCAGGTCAAGCATGGTGGCAAACACTGACGCTCACCAGAAGATTCATTCACCTCAGTCATGCCTGACCAGCTACTCATTCCGCAGAGCCAGGTGTACGCTTTAGTTTAAAACTTGCCCCTTTGCGGTCCATGCTGCCTCTGAATGGAGTGCTGGGCACTTTGATGCTTTATCTTCAATAGCTGGTCTGGTAATTTGTCACAAAGTCACAGATCATTCAATCAGACTTCGAATTCATACTTTGAAATGTGTGCAACTGTCCCAAGAAAACTGTATGCTTTCTGTGACCGGTTTGCTTTATATTTGTACCATCACCTAATGGCGTATATTTCAACTCACCTAGATGTGAATCAATTATCGGTTTTAAGATAAAAAACAGGCAGACATTACAGACAATACAAAAAGTGACTCCAGTCAAGCTGGTAGCACAAGTGCCTCCAGTTGAGCAGGTAACACAAGTGGCTCCAGTTGAGCAGGGAGCACAAGTGGCTCCAGTTGAGGAGATAGTACAAGTGGCTTCAGTCGAGCAGGTAGCACAAGTAACTCCAGTTGAGCAGGTAGCACAAGTAACTCCAGTCGAGCAGGTAGCACAAGTGACTCCAGTTGAATAGGTAGTACAGGTGACTCCAGTCGAGCAGGTAGCACAAGTAACTCCAGTTGAGCAGGTAGCACAAGTAACTCCAGTCGAGCAGGTAGCACAAGTGACTCCAGTTGAGCAGGTAGCACAAGTGACTCCAGTCGAGCGAGTAGCACAAGTGACCCTAGTTGAGCAGGTAGCACAAGTGACTACAGTCGAGCGGGGAGCACAAGTGACTCCAGTTGAGCAGGTAGCACAAGTGACTCCAGTTGAGAAGGTAGCACAAGTGACTACAGTCGAGCAGGGAGCACAAGTGACTCCAGTTGAGCAGGTAGCACAAGTGACTCCAGTCGAGCAGGTAGCTCAAGTGGCTCCAGTCGAGCAAGTTGCACAAGTGACTCCAGTTGAGCAGGTAGCACAAGTGGCTCCAGTTGAACAGGTAGTACAAGTGACTCCAGTCGAGCAGGTAGCACAAGTAACTCCAGTTGAGCAGGTAGCACAAGTAACTCCAGTCGAGCAGGTAGCACAAGTGACTCCAGTCCAGCGGGGAGCACAAGTGGCTCCAGTTGAAAAGGTAGTACAAGTGACTCCAGTCGAGCAGGTAGCACAAGTAACTCCAGTTGAGCAGGTAGCATAAGTAACTCCAGTCGAGCAGGTAGCACAAGTGACTCCAGTTGAGCAGGTAGCACAAGTGACTCCCGTCGAGCGAGTAGCACAAGTGACTCCAGTTGAGCAGGTAGCACAAGTGACTACAGTCGAGCGGGGAGCACAAGTGACTCCAGTTGAGCAGGTAGCACAAGTGACTCCAGTCGAGCAGGTAGCTCAAGTGGCTCCAGTCGAGCAAGTTGCACAAGTGACTCCAGTTGAGCAGGTAGCACAAGTGGCTCCAGTTGAACAGGTAGTACAAGTGACTCCAGTCGAGCCGGTAGCACAAGTAACTCCAGTTGAGCAGGTAGGACAAGTAACTCCAGTCGAGCAGGTAGCACAAGTGACTCCAGTCGAGCGGGGAGCATAAGTGGCTCCAGTTGAGCAGGTTGCACAAGTGACTCCAGTCGAGCGGGGAGCACAAGTGCCTCCAGTTGAGCAGGTAGCACAAGTGACTCCAGTCGAGCAGGTAGCACAAGTGACTCCAGTTGAGCAGGTAGCACAAGTGACTCCAGTCGAGCAGGTAGCACAAGTGTCTCCAGTCGAGCGGGGAGCACAAGTGACTCCAGTTGAGTAGGGAGCACAAGTGACTCCAGTCGAGCGGGGAGCACAAGTGACTCCAGTTGAGCAGGTAGCACAAGTGACTACAGTCGACAGGTAGTACAAGTGACTCCAGTTGAGCAGGTAGCACAAGTGTCTCCAGTTGAGCAGGTAGCAAAATGGTGCATGTGCCAGTCTTACTACACTGCTGTGGGCTAGAACAAACTGCTCTATGGTCACTGCGTAATAAAGCTTTAATTTGTCTTGTTGCCATTATTTATTGAAGCTTCACTTTACACCATGTATTTATAAAACATTCCAGTTTTTATATATTTGATGTTAGTTTGCCAGTTTTTTAACAACTCATTGTATATCCTGCTAAAGTTATTTGACGGGAGACAAGTTATGCCAGCAGAGGTGATGGTAAGAGTTGGCTTAGAATTCTTCTTGATACAGGACGACGTCTCTCCGTGCCAGACCCTTTTAGAGCTACAGTTCTCAACGTCAGTTATTTGGGAGTTAATGATTCCCCATACATATGGCTTCAACTAAAAGTAATGCACTTGCCACATCACAACAATACATAAACACTACGACTGAGACAATATTCAGTATAATTATGTACTCCTGCGAACAGCACATCAGAAATTTTCTTTGAAAAACTTGAAGTTGAACCGCTCACAGTGTGACTTGATGACCTTCGCAAGTGCTGGGGAGCCGCAGAAGAACACGTGCACTTTACCTTTCCTTTCGCTGCTGATTTTTTGAAACACCTAGAATGAAGATTTAAAAAAAAAAGAAAAAATCGATTGGTGTATCTTTTACACATTTCAGAGACATTTCAACCGCTTGCATTTTTTTGATGGATGAACGAGCAGCCATTGCATTTTTGTAGTATCTTCTGCCATTAAATGCTACAAATGCACAGTTGTAGCTAAGTGAATAGGAGGAAACTAAATCTTCATGTGTGTCTGAGCAGGTTCCTGAGGACAAGGTCATGTCCATAAAACATGTGTAGCCTTCACTACTAGAAGCACATTTCATGTTCATTCACAAACACCGCAATGGGTTGGGGGCTGATGGGGAGATTCCTAAGAATAGTCCCAAGGGTAGATTCCTACAAGGATTCCCTAAGGCAGGTTGCTACGAAGAGATCATAAAGTGGCAAAGTGACTTCTGTCTTCTATAAGAGTCCCTTAAAAAGGGTCTGTGAAAGGTGGGCTTTCTAGGAAGAGTTTCTGGGCAACTTCTTAAGATGGAAGGAGTCTCTTAAACAGATTTCTTAAACAACAAGTTCTGAGAACAAAGGGAGTGACAGGCCTTTTCTCCAAATCCTTTGGCATCTACTTGCTACAGGGCAATTGTACTCAACTAATATCCGAGGACCTTGTGAACTGCTACTCTGTAAATGATTAGCCAATTCTTGCTCTGTATACTTTTGTCTACTAGGACAAGGAGCTAATCCTCTATCCTGTGCAACCTTCTGGACGCAATCTGGCAAGGGACTTCATTGCCCACACTGCCCTGCGAACTGGGACCTGAGAGGATGTGGGGCAGAGCTTCACAGTGATATTTAGTAGGTCCGACACTCATCTGGGATGTGCCTAGGCGAAAAGTGGGCCAAGTCTTCGCCTGTGCAGAGATTGAGCTGGGCCACCTCTCTTGGCCCTAAGCCCTGTGTATTTTATCCTTATATCATCCAAGTATCCCTCCTTTTCCCTTTTCCCTTTTAAACTATTACGCCTTTAAGCCATTTCTGAACTCTGCTGGAAGTCTGGTTATAGAGAGAAGTTTGCTCAAAAGCTGCAATTCTAGTGGGTCTAAATGGCTTTTCTTCTAATTGATTGTTTGTACCCCATCCTTGGCATCTATTTTAGGTGCTCTTTGTTGTTTTTTTCCTGTCTGTTTCTCCTTTCTTTCCCATTTTTTATCCTACACATTAATCTTTTTTATCTACATTTTTAAATTGTTACATCAAGAATTCACATGCATACTTTATAGTGTTACTCGTTTAGGGGATAGAAGTTCCTGAATTTTCTCTAGCATGGGGAAGAGAAAGGCTGATGAGGTCCCGCATGGGTCTCATAATGCCAAAACAACCTCGAAAATTGTACATCAAAGGAAATTAACTTCCTAATCGGAGAGGTTCAATCCTTTATCAATGAAGAAAAAACCCAGAAGGGCTTGTCTGTTGCACCCAAGATAACACAGTTCTTTAGTAGGACTGAGAAACAAATCTTACTTGCTACAACCATCACTTCTATTCAGGTTCCCACCCCCAACACTTCCGATGACTATATGCCAACCGCCCTCCCCAAGTAAAATGAAGCAATAGATACACAGTGCTAGCGATATTTGAAGAATCTTAGATAAACAATCTTAAAGAATCCCCTGTTCTCCTTTCTGGTCACGACCCTGCCCATAAAGATGTGTTCCAATCAAATAGATCTTTCTCTATTTCTGATTAGACAATAAATTGAAATACATGGTTTACAAGTTGACCTAGATGGTTTCAAGAGCTACTTGTTGGGGACAAACTCTTTTGGGTGTGCAATTGCGCAACCAGAACTCAAGTCAAACTCCATTTCATGATTGGCATCTTGACCCACGCTAGTTTCTGAGAAATCTGGCCACTCAGATGGACCATTTACTGAGCCGGTCCCCCCTACAAATACACCTGCTACTAGATTTGTGGGTTATGTTTCTAATAACATACGACCCACCACAGCTCATTTGACTGGGCGATCTTTGTTGAAAAGCCTGCCCCTAACTTCTAGACCCCATGTTGGACACGGGCTACCTATCACACATATGAAAATCCCTTATTTTGACAATCTCTCTTCTTTTTAAGTTTAAAAAAAAAATCCTTCTTGCTCAATAGAAAGTTCAGCACACTAAATATGGTTAATGTTCCTAAATATAGGCGAAAGGGGCGGGGGGGACACTGAATCCTCGATTAATAAGATCACTCACTGTATCTGGCATCACAGTGGCTGTCTCTCCCTTATTTGCCCCAATATTCTTTTAATCCAGTGTGTTACTAGAACTTCATATCTCTTAAATTGCCTAAAAGAAGAACTTATAGATCAAAAATTAGGTGAAGGTTCGGTGAGCTTGGACGCCTGATTCTTCCCTTCGAATTTCTCCTCCACCCAGTGCAAATATATTGCTCCAAACCTGAATCGATCCCAGTTGACCTTCCTGTGAACCATTCCGACTTGCTAAAAGGGTTCTCATCCTCCCAACCTCACTCTGGTAGCGCATTAAGTGAAGTTGATTCACTACTTTCACCTGTGTTTCTATCTAATAGCTCTTACAGAACTTATAGAGAGGATTTATTCTTCTATCATGATGAATTGTCCTTTAATTCGAACACAGACCCCTCCAAAACAAAGTGAATAATTTTACCATCTCCCAACAGTCTGACCCAACTTCACTTACTTGAGTTCTGATAGAAAACAATCATATTTCCAAGCCTAGTACCTGCCACCTCCGATGGAATGTTGCTGGTGTATGACATACAAAAATTAGCTGATCCTGCTTGGCATACCTTTATGGATATTATCAATCGGTTTAATCAAGGAATCTTAGGTTAAGACCCAATTATATAGACCTGTTTATGTTACCTATAGTATAGATGTCATTTCATCAGGCACTGGTAGGGCTTCCGGTGGGTTGATTATCTAGTTAAAAATCACCTTGCAATACTCTGTTAAAAAACTAAATATTCCATCTCTTGATATCTTAGGTTTTGTTATCATGACCTCCAATGGGCTCTGTGTCAATATTTTAAATGTACATAATCGCTCAGTTCTTAAAAGCAAAAAATATCCAACAATGAAACTCCTTGATGAATTTGTTTTCTCGCTAAGGAACTCTCCCTCTGTAATCCTTGCAGGCGATTTAATTACCACCTATGAACCCCAAGAATGTATGTCAGATCTAGCTCATTGGGAGGATGAGATTACAGGGGAGGCTGTTTCTATTGAAACCTGCCATACAGCCAACCTACAGTTAGCATCATTAATCCTGTCTCATGGCTTATGAGCATGCAATGGGAGGTCTACATCAGACCGGAGCAGAGAGTTTACATTTAGAAGGGGCTACCAGAAAAGCAGAATTCAACTATTATGTCTTGGATATTAGGATCTGGGGTATGTTTCTCAATTTGAAGATCATCCCAAGGTGGAACAGTGATCATATTGCTCTAGACTACTAAAATCTTTCAAGATCTGCCTGTCTTGGACCCTAGCACCGTAATGAGCTTATTAATTCCAACAATAGAATAGGAATAAAATGGCCGGGTATTTCAGGGAACCTTGCCTTACTGGCCAATATTTATGACTTTATTTCTACCATCTTGGCTCCTGTTGAAAACTCATGTTATCAGATTATATCAATAATTATTCTTCACGCAAAATCGTTTGCTTCCTTTAAAGGACTCTTGTCTAATTCCAATATGCGAGGTCATAAGATAACTCCATGTTTTTGCAAGGGATGCTGTCAGGCCAAATTCCATTGTATCTTTGCCATTAAATCTCACAACAAAGTGGCTATAAGAGAAGCTTGATCCTCTTACTAGTATATTCTGGCCATTAAAAACGTGGGTGGGAAGAGACCTGCCAGATGCTTCTCAGAATAGAAATAATATTGTATTTTGGCAAATATTAGCCCATGGTAGCTTAGTTGATAGCACATCAACAGTACATCGTTAACCCTATCTTTGGTTCGATCATTTTTCTGCTTTATTTTCTGATAATTATCGTGATGCTTTTCATCCAGCAGATGCTATATCAAGGCTGCCACTAACAAAAATCCTTGATACCAGTAAGGCTATTGAGTCTGTTCAACTGGAGAAGGCCCCAGGTCCCGACATGATCCCTCGGGACCTATACAAATCTGAGATTGATATTTGGGCACCCTATATACATTTTCTATTCTATGAGATACTAAGTGGCTCGGCTCTACCTGTTTCTGGTGCACACATCATGCCAATTTATAAAAAGGGTGACAAAGGTGACCCTGGGAAATATATACCAATAAGCCTCTTTGACAACTTTAAAAACAATTTCTGTAAGCTTGTCCTGGACAAGCTTCAGGGAGGATTAATAATGCCCATGAGGCTATGGTCCCAACACCAACTATTTCTATTTTTTTTCTAATTAGGGAGTTTTGTAAAGCGCATGGTGACGCAACAACGGCGTGTCCCCGCGCTGAGGAGCTACTTTGTTACTGGACCATACAGAAGCGGCACACCTACTAAGCGAATAGAGCAGTTTTGAGCTTAGCTCTAAAAATAGACTCAGATGGCTCTGGTCGTAACGCCATGGGCAGCTTGTTCCATCTAGCGGCTGCAAGGCATCTAAAAGATCTTCCCCCCATCCGTGCTCTGGATACCTTAGGGACAACCAGGAGTCCAGAGCCGGAAGATCTCAGAGAACGGGGAGGCTCAGAAGGTGTCAAGAGTCCTTGTAGAGGGAGAGGGGATCTCCCATTAATGATCCGATGGCACGTGCAAAGTGCTTTAAATTCTACCCTGCTTCTGACCGGGAGCCAGTGCAAGGACCGGAGAGCCGCTGCAGAAGCAGCTCTTCTGGGTAATCTAAGCACCAATCGTGCAGCGGCGTTCTGTAGGACCTGTAAGCTGCTGAGATTCTTCTCCAGGGTGCCTAAATAGAGAAGGTTGCCATAGTCCATCCTCGATGTAACTAGTGCATGTACCAAGGTCTGTCGGGCTCTCACAGGCAAGAACTTCAGCGTCTTCCTGAGGCTTTTAAGGGTCCCGAAGCATAGTCCGACCACCTGATTGATCTGAGGGCCAAAGGTGAGGGCGGCATCAAACCAAATGCCCAAATTCCTCGCTTTTTGGCAAGGAATGGGTGTTGGGCCCAGGGAAGATGGCCACCATGCCGACGTCCACGCAGACTGGCAGCCCCCCACGACCAGCACCTCGGTCTTGCCCCCGTTGAGCTTGAGGCAATTGGCGGACATCCAGGCAGCAAGGTCTTGCATGCATGCTCTGAAGATGTCCGCCGAAAGACCGGGTGCGCGCGATAGGGAGATGACCAACTGCGTGTCGTCGGCATACGACACCAAGCTGAGGCCGTGACTCTCTACTAAGGTGGCAATCGGAGCGACATAAAGATTGAAGAGTGTTGGACTCAGGGACGAGCCCTGCGGCACCCCCTGGTCCAAAGGAATTCGCTCCGAGTAGTAGTCACCTTGCCTCACTTGGAAACCCCGGCCGGTGAGAAATGAATAAATCCATTTCAACGCTGCCCCTTTCACCCCGACCTTGTCCAGACACTGTAGCAAGATGGAATGTGCTACAGTGTCGAACGCGGCGCTAAGGTCTAATAAAATTAGCGCCATTGTTTGTCCCTCGTCAGCACCCTGCCTGAGGGCTTCGGTAGCCCTCAGAAGGGCGGACTCCGTCGAATGACGGGGCCGAAACCCGAATTGGGTAGGGTGAACATGGTTGCCTTCCTCCACATATGTCATTAGCTGTTTATTTGCCACCTTCTCCGCTACCTTGGAGAGATAAGGCAGCAAGGAGATGGGGCGTAAATTGTCCAAGTTCTCGAAGCTAATGTTGGGCTTCTTGCGGAGGGGAAGCACCACAGCCTGTTTCCAGTCCTCAGGTATTGAACTGGATCGGAAGGAGACATCTAGCACATGCCTGATGTAGGGTTTCAGGGTCTCCAAACTGTCACTCAATCTTTTAGGGGGTGCGGGATCTCGAGGAGAACCAGATTTAACAGACCTACAGATTTTATTTAGCTCTTCCGGTGAAGGGGTGATAAAGTTAAGTAACCGATTACGATCATCTTCCTCTGCTGCTAGGTCTATTGGCTCTTTCGCTGCATGAGGTATTTCGGGGAAAGCAGCGTAGATTTTAGACACTTTATCTCCAAAATAAGTAGCAATGCAGTTGCATGCTGCTACTGAGTGATCTTTATCTAGACTTGCAGTTTTAGGGGTGGCTAGAGACTTATATATGCTAAACAGTTCCTTGGCGGAATTCTCTGCCCTCTGGATTCTGTCTGCATAGTATGTAGCTTTCTCAATACGGATTCTATTATGAAGATGGACCCTAATAGAGCTGAATTACAACAGGTCTTGGGTCTGGACACTAACCTAAAGGTAAAGTGGCTCTCTTACATGAAACAATATTATAAGAATTGGTTCGTTCGGGTGTACCACATTTCTTTTTACTTACTCATAATTGTATGTAGTATATAAGGTAAAGATCAGAATCCGACACCAATCATGTATTTATGCACTATTTTATGAATTATAGTCATTCATAAATACTCTTTGTAAATTTCAAGATAGGCTGTACAATAAGTGATAAAAAGTGCAAGTTTGTGACATAAAGGTGAACAAAGAACTATACAATAATTATATACAAGAAAAGATGCACAGTAATTCAACTTGGTCTGCACAGTCTCAAATATACCACTGTATACTACATTTGTCAGTTTTCGGTACAGGATATTGATAAGACAGATCCAACTATTCGTCGACGTTTCGACCCTCTACAAGTGCACATGTGGCGTCAAACACGGGTCTTCATCAGGACTGGGAGGGAAAGG
Organism: Lissotriton vulgaris; assembly: GCF_964263255.1. Classification (NCBI taxonomy): domain Eukaryota; kingdom Metazoa; phylum Chordata; class Amphibia; order Caudata; family Salamandridae; genus Lissotriton; species Lissotriton vulgaris. The sequence continues at coordinate 1,830,066,946 of NC_141687.1, forward strand.
AACAGCCTAAGTGATTTAAAAAAGGAGGTGTTTTTTAATTGGGGTATTCTGAGAGGCATCTTAGTTCTAATGCCTATGCAAGCCATAGCTGCACTCACCTTTATTCTGGTTGTAGTGGGACTTTGACCAAATAAATCTCTGGTTCTGCAATTCGTAAGTTGAACCACGACTGGGTACAAGATTAACCCCAATACCCAGGTGAGTTGAATTACCGCTGCAATGTGTGACTCACGCTCAGTGTTTGTTTAATAATGCAATTTAAATATCACTAAATACATACTCCTCATTTTTTCAGTTAGGATAAAAGTGGGCATAGCACAATAATAAGAATAACCGTCGGGGGATCACTCCACGCACCGCTGACAGGTAAGGAAGATAGGAAGTGGGCTAAATAACATTGTCCCAACTCCACTTATAGAATTAAGGTACTAATTAGGTCCTTTTCTATCTGAACAGACGCACGCAGTTCAAGCTGTTCAAGCCCCACCTCGAACCCGGTTGGGTTCACCTGAAGGTGAGTGCAGCTATGGCTTGAATATGCATTAGAACTAAGATAGGCATTAGAGCTATGGCTTGCATAGGCATTAGAACTAAGATACCTCTCAGAATACCCCTATTAAAAAACACCTCCTTTTTTAAATCACTCAGGCTGTTCCTTTCCCTCCCAGTCCTGATGAAGACCAGTGTTTGACGCCACATGTGCGCTTGTAGAGGGTCGAAACGTCGATGAATAGTTGGATCTGTCTTATCAATATCCTGTACTGAAAACTGACAAATGTAGTATACAGTGGTATATTTGAGACTGTGAAGACCAAGTTGAATTACTGTGCATCTTTTCTTGTATATAATTATTGTATAGTTCTTTGTTCACCTTTGCGCCGCCAGCACTGAGCACTAACATGTCACAAACTTGCACTTTTTATCACTTATTGTACAGCCTATCTTGAAATTTACAAAGAGTATTTATGAATGACTATAATTCATAAAATAGTGCATAAATACATGATTGGTGTCGGATTCTGATCTTTACCTTATATACTACATACAATTATGAGTAAGTAAAAAGAAATGTAGTACACCCTAAGGAACCAATTGTTATAATATTGATTAACTGCCCAGGGATACTGGGTTGCCCCATTGGAGAATTCTCTTACGTGAAAGGCTGGGCCATCAAATTAAGGGTGTCAGACTGTATGGCATGATCCATTAAAAAAGCTATGAAAGGTGCTTTATTCAATATCTATTGGTGGTTTTGTTATAGAACAATGGCACCGATCAAATGATGCCGGAAATTTTACCGATCAGTTCTGAAGCCACAAACCAACCTCCAAGTTTGAAATGTTTTTCTTTTTCATTAATTCTTTCCACAGTAACTCAATGGATGAATACATAGATTGAAAAAGAGTAAGCAGACACATAATCAGAAAACGCCCCCCAGATTCCTAAGCCAATATTTTGTTTCTTGACCCCTTTAACAGAATACAAACTAAACTCTAGCTGAAATAAATTATACATCTTTGCCCTCCATCGTTCGAAGGAGGGAGGTTCAACCTGTAGCCAATCAGTCGCAATGCATAATCGGGCAACAGTCATTGCAACAAACATAAAATATCTATATTTGTATAGGGGAGCACCCTTACCAACTTCAGGCCCAACACCCAAAAGCATCATTGTCGGTGTTATAACAATTTGAACTCCTATTACTCTAAACAAAAATTGCTCAATATGTTGAATATAATTTGTCAAACAACCACACGAGAAAAAAATATGCAACATATCTGCAATGTCCCCCCCACGCCGAAAACATTTCCCATCTTGCCCAGTCCCCCATTTTCGCATGCGTGCCGGCGTGTAATATAAGTTTAAAAAAGTTTTCAAACATTGTGCTTTCAAATTCGCAGATAGCATGGTATCCCTGGACCTGATAATAACTTCCTTGTAACTCACATTCTCAATGCCCAGGGTCGAAGCCCATTTAATATTGCGTTTATCTAGATCATCCTTTCTACAAGATAACAATAATTGATACATCACCCCAATTTTAACCTGGCGTTGAACCGCGATAACTACTGGACTAGAGTCTGATCTAACTTTTTTCCGGAAAATAAAATCTCTAAGCAGAAGAAACTTAAAAAATTAGTTTTTAGGCAAATTATACTGTCGAGATAATTCTTCATAGGACATTAGCGAACCATCAATGCAAAAAAAATCCCCAAATTCGGCAACACCCTTTATCCTCCAGCCTACAGCAATAGTGTCCCAAAAAATAGGAGGAAGAAGCTGTACAGCATTTGTTGGGGTATAACGAGATAATTTCTCAACTAAACAAATCTTTCGTATTCTTTTCCAAACATTGAAGGCTGATATCAAGACCTTAAACCTTGTATGCTTGTAGTAGCTGCCATCAATTTGTTTAAAGAAGCATTGACGTGCCTCAGGACCCAGCAAGATCTGAAAAATAGACGGGGCCTCCGCAATATTACCAATATCTTTTCCCGTTAATAAAATACGCATTTTTAACAAAAAACAAGCATAGAAATAAAAGGCAAAATCCGGAATAACAAGCCACGCCCCGTTCAATAGGTAGTCAAAAATCTCATGGCTCGTCTGGGTTTACCCGGAGCCCAAAGGAACTTAGAGCAGATGGACTGTAAATGCTGCAATTGTGCCACAGAAATTTCCAACGAAACAGCTCGAAAAACATACAACACCTTGGGTAAGATGTTCATCTTAATGATATTGCTACTACCGATCAAAGTAAATTGCATTCTAGACCACCTATCCAATTAATCCTGAATGCTATATAGTAGCGACATCCAATTGACGTTAGCCAATTCATACATAGATGATCTGATTCTGATACCCAGAAACATCACTTCTTTTACCACACGAACATCATGCATGATCACTTGATCAGTAATTAAAACCTGTGTCTTCGTGACGTTTAATATGTATCCTGATACTTGACCGAATGACACTGCAAGACGCTCAATCTCTTGGAGCACTAAAACGGGATCAGAAGTAGTTACAGCGATATCGTCTGCATATGCAAACACTGAATAAGGTACATTGTGAACCGTGAAAGGCTTGATCAAAAAATGATTCCTCAACTGTTCTAGAAACGGGTTTATAAAGAGCGCAAACAGCAACGGGGAGCTGGGGCACTCCTGCCTTTTGCCCAGAGTGATGTTAACCGTTTTGGAAAGTAAGCCCATTGATGCAATCTTGGCGACTGGTGAAGTGTACAAAACTTGTAGGGCATTTATGAATTGTGTACCAAAACCCATCCGTAACATCAATTCCCACAAGTAAGCCCACTCCACACTGTCAAATGCCTTTACTGCGTCCAGTAATATAAGGCCTAGTTTCCGCTTTTTCGTCTGTGCAACCGCGTCACCACTTTATTGACATGTGATACTGTACTGCGTTCAGGAATGAAACCATGTTGATTCTGGGACACTAAAGGGGTAATAACTTGAGACAATTGAGTAGCTAAGATCTTAGAATATATTTGGGTGTCACAATTCATTAATGAGATTGGCCTATAAGAGCCCACTAACTCAGGGTCTTTACCTTTTTTGCCAAAAACCACAATAGTGGCTTATGCCCATGATTTAGGGGCAGATGCCTTCTGTGCAGCCCTAAATATGTGTAGCATATCATGTTTTAGTACACTGAAGAACGACTTATATATTTCTGCCGGACGTTTATCGGGTCCAGCAGCTTTCCCCAAAGCTAGTCCATTAACAGCTGCTTCCAACTCCTCCATTGTGATCGGTCCATCTAACCTCTCCCTTTCACTAGTCTAGCTAACAAAGCTTAATATCTCGCCCCTGAAGCATGCCTTGAATGAGTCCCATACTATTGCATGTTTCTCAGAATACCAATTAATAGAAAAAAATTCCTTAATCCACTCTGACATACGTCCCTGAAAATCTTCATTCAGACATAATTTCCGATAAAAAGAAAATATTTGGACCGGAGGTAAAAAAGCCAGACAGAAACCCCAAGCACAATTGGAGAGTGGTCAGATGTGATTCTTGGCAGAATTTGAATTGAAACCCCCTCGATTAACAATGCCGATAAACAATCTAGACGCGCAAACTTTTTGTGGGGAAAAGAGTAATAAGTATATCCCGGGTCTGTAGAATTTAAATGACCCCAGGCATCCTCTAATCCATGATCTGTAACCAAGTTATACAAAGCTTTAAACACTTTTGGCTTGCACCCCTTATGGTGCCGGGGCCACTTCTTCAATTCTCCGATGGATAAAGATATGTTAATATCCCCACAGATTATAAGCGGTGTCCCCCACATCGCTAACTCGGTTAACAAGTTTGAAATGTTTTTAGATGAAATCATTCTGCCTTCTGCTAAAACTCTTTACATTGAAGTTAGACTCAGAATCTTACCTCTAGATGCATTTACCTGTAGGTGGAGCAAAATTCAAGGAGGCATCTCCTTTTGCAAAAGTTCTACCAGCATAATAGAAAATATTGATAATTTTTCATTTTTCTGCCCTTGTTACATTAGACCGAGACGCAAATGGATCTGCCCCTATGGCTCAGTCTAGAAGTGAGGAAATATCTCTCTGCCCTCAGGTTTTCCAGATCTGATACTAACAGCATAGTTGTATTTGGATTGACCAAATATTTGCTCACTGCCTGGATCCTAAGGAAAGAAGCTGTATTACGATTCTTGGCGAAGGTCTTAGGAGCTGGTGCACGACTTGATAATGGGCATTTAATTTCCACTATGTAGTCTATTTTTAATACAAAGTGCTATTTTTAAGCATTAAGCGCTGCATTTATTTAGCCACCATTAGGGTGTGCAAAGGTCCTCTATTTCCCTGAGTAAGGAAATATGTTCTCCTTATATGGAATCAACTTATGCACCCTGTTATTTTGCAGAGTCTACTTCTGGTATATATTATGTACATTGAATTGCATTTTGTATGGTTGTTTAATGGGATTTCCCCGATTTTATTGAGATCGTTGCTGAAGAGGTACCAGCCACAAATGGACATAGATTAACTATCTGAAATGATTAATATGATCATTTAAGATGTGCCTCCAAACACCCCTGTGAACATAGCACCCATATTTTAGGTCCACCTGATAGTAATAATCTTTAGTCCCTCCATGCTAGTTGTGTATTGTAATTTCCGCTCTGCACAATGCACTTTGTATTTTTTTATAGTGAATTTTATTTATGTTTTTTTATGCGCTTTTATGGTCTAAAATTGACCGAAATAAATAATTGAATAATAATAGCTAAAAGAGGCTGCTTTCTTCTGAAGAGGCACTGGAGAAAGCCCTCAGGTAAGTCTGCTGGGACAATCCCATCCTCTCTCCTGATCAGACACCAGCGAGCCCAAGGAGCATCAAGGAGCTGGGAGTTCAGCACTAGCAGGACACATTTACACCTCACATTTAAAGTTGTGCGCAAGTCACCTTGGGGCAGATTTACAAGAAAGTGATGGGTCTGTAGAGATACATCACTTTCCCTGTGCCACTCTTACAAACCCTTGCGCCACTATAGATGCGCCGTATTTACAATACGGCACGCCACTGTGCAAGGATTGACAGATTCGTCAGAAATTCTGATGCATCTGCTGGAGTCGTGTTGCAAGCATGACACGACTCCAGCAATGCATTTTGAGACCTATTCCCACTACACCGCGTCACTCCTTACGCCTCTTCAAACAGGTGTCAGGTTTTGACGCAGTGGCGTACTAGAAGTGACGCAGTAAAATCTTGTAGATTTCACTGCATCACTTTTGCAAGGTTTTCCTGCGTTGGAACGCCCACCCTGCCTACATTATACCTGACGCAGGTAAAATGTGACGCAGGGCTTTACAACGTGACCCATCTCCCTAGACGCTTCACATTGTATATTGGCTGCATTGTTTACGCCGCAGATGCGTCACAAAAGTGATGCAATGGTGGCGCAAAAGTGTCACAAGGGTCTTGTAAATCTGCCCCCTTGATTCGAATGATGGTAGAACTGAGCCTCTGTGCTCTAGGCACACTGAAAACTCTAACTCCTAGCCTGGCTCCAAGGATGCATCAGGCACAACCGAGGTATAAGACACATGTTTTTTGAACTTCAGTTCTCGTTATCTTTTATATTTTTGTTAGTTTCTTGGAACTTTTTGTAGATGAACAGTGTTTTATTTTTATTTTAACCCCTTGGGTGCTCATGATGGCTGCACGCCGTCATGAGTCACGGGCGGCGTGTGCCCATGGTGCAGGGAAGGGGTTAATACTGCTAAAAACGGCTCGCTCCGCTAATGATTTTTATTTATTTCATTTGGGTCGCTAGAAACCTGTTTATAATAGGAAGCTTTGTTTTTCAGGGATTTTGACTACCACCTTGCTCGACTGACATTTATTTATATATTTAATTTAGAGGGCAAGTGCTCTGTATCTTGTTGAGCCCACCACTAGCAGGGCCATGGACCTTATCTTACCCAAACCAAAGGCGAGGCACAAGGTTGCCACCTGGACCCTACCAAAGAGTAGAAGCCGAAAGGATGAGGCCCAGGAGTCTAGTCAATGTACATTGGACCTCAGACCATTACTCAATTTGTCGGCTATTAACTCGAACTGCAGGTTTATAGATAGTTTTGTATCCTGGAAGTAGGCGCATTATTTTCATGAGGCACCAAGTACCATTTCAATCAGAAATCCATCCCTTCTACAGCAGAACCATCTATACCCAGAGCAGGCTGTTTCCCACCGTTCAGTGGTTTGGGGTGATGAAAGCACTTACATTTGGCCCCAGCTACCAACAGTGTTTCATGCAGGGGCCATGGGGCGAAAGGAGGTTGCTTGGCCAAGCCAGACCATGAAGGCCTGACTATCAGGGTTTGTTCAACGTATAGGAGAGTGACACGAATCTGGAAGGGCCGGATGTACCAAGAAAGCAGTGCCATATTATAGGAGGGACCGAGATACAAAATGTAGACCTGAGTATGCAAACTTTTTTAGTTCAGTGACCTTTGGCCACAGCTTTTTTATGGAGTTTCGAATGAAGAATGCGTGCACAGGTAAATATCTAGAAAGAGCCTAGGAGTTTGGCATCAGATATAATGGTGGACTGTATTTCACTGTGGGCAGGTTTGGCACCATTGTGGCGATGCAGAGGTTAGCGAACCATAATCAGAGGACAAGTTACCTAATTCAAGGAAGTGGCGATTGTTTAAAAAGCATATTATGACCAATGAGCTTACCTTGCTCCAGTCAGGGCGGCCTGGTTGGGTCCTTGTTTGGAGACCAGTGATGGAGTCTCTCTTCTCCTTCTTTGCCAAGAGGTCGAGAGCCATCTGCAGGCCAATTGCCTTCATGTCGTTCTTGCTCAATGCTGAGGTCATATACATGTGCATCTCCAGGAAACGGCCTAGAGGAGGGCCAAGCACAAACTGGTTTGAGTCAAACAAGCACTAAGCTGCTTCTAATTAAGAATACTCAGTGCTACTTGCCCGCCAATGCCAAGGATTCCCAACCACCAACAGCTTTTGACAGAACAAATGGAGACTGTATCAGAACATAACTTGTAACAAGATTATGGCCATAATAAAAGGAGCTCATATTTTATTGTCCAAGTTATTTGTAATGTAGTTGGGAAAGTATACCTGGTGTCAGCAATATCAACAATGTGTTTTTGTCATCAGACTTACAGTTCACTTGCAAGACAACACTGGCAGGAGAAGAGGAATGACGAGTCACCTTGAAGGAGTATTTGGGTGAGTTCGACCCGGTTTCCATCCAACACAAGTTTGTTCACATGGACACCTTTAATTCCCAAAATATTCCTATCACCTGCGGAGTCCTGCAGAGTTCCGCACTGTTCCCTGTCATCTTCAACCTCTTCATGGAGTCGCTAAGTGCTCATATCACAGATAACAGCATCAAGATTCACCAAAATACCAATGGCACACAACTCTACTTGAAAGCCTCCTATGCTTCAGATGCCCAATGACTCAAACACTGCCTACATGTAATCCAGATCTGGATGTCCACAACCCCCTAAAGTTCAACCCAATTAAAACAGAAATCCTGTTATTAGTCAAGACCAACAAACGAGAAACAGTACAAACCTGGCTTTGAACCCCTACTTTTTGTGAATGTCACGTTACATTGATTCACCCTGGACACCAACCTCAACCTTAAGGAACACATTGTCAAGTAAAACAAAGAAAACCTAGTACCAGCTCTCTCGACTAATGAAAGCGAAACTGTTTCTTGTAGAAAGCGAGTTCAGTTCTGCTGTTTAAGCCTTCTTTCTCTCAAATCTAGATGATGGTAACCCCCTACGGCATGGCCTTTCAGACGCCACACAGACACTTCTTAAGGGTATCCTACATGCCGCAGCACACATAATCCATGGCTTGATGAAATATGAATACATCACTCCCATTCTTAAGGAACTCCATTGGTTCTCGGGGTAACAAGCGACACCGCTTAGCACCAAAAAATCTGCAGCTCGCAGTAGGTAGAGGTGGGTTTGACGCTCCATCATTTGAGGCATACTACCTGGTGGGGAACCTACAATGGGTGTCATGGTGACTGGCAGGAAGGTACATGGGAGAGACATGCAACGGAGCCGGACCCCTGACAATCTCCTTGCTCCACAATTTCCTGCTTCGCAGGCTACACCCCAGGCCACAGGGTCCTTGCAGGTCAATATCGCCCATATGTGCCTTGCAAGGGTTTACCAAATTATGTGCTACACCCCATTTGATGCCTCAACACTCCTTCTGATGAGCCTGCTACGATATCCTGCCTTCGACTTGGAGAGCTGGCAAGAGCACTCCCTTAGTACCGTCGGAGACCTCTTAGCAGAAGGACATCTTCTCTCCTTTGAACAACTGGTCCCTGACCATGCTCTTGCTGGCGGACAGTTTCTCACATTCAGGCAGCTGTACCACACTTGTCGTGTCCTCTAGTCCATGCAAGATAAAGAGCCCCTAACGCACTTCATCAAACCAGCCCTACTACACCTGGGAATGGGGCGCCACTTAATAACGAGGAGATAAAAAGCCATCTGGGAGAACACAGGGTACCCACTGGCAGCTCTGCTAGGCAAATGGGAGGACAATATAGTGTGTGCTTGGCATGACAAAGAATAGAAATGGGCCATGGAATTTCCCCAGCTAGTATCCAGAAATGCAGAGTTTGAAAGTATACAATTCTCCGTTTTACACAGGGCCTATTTGATCCAGAAATAGCTTACTCGCTTCTTCTCTCAAGCACACCTTAGTTGACCCCTGTGCCGGATGGTCTCCGCGAATCTACAGCATCTCCACTTACTGGCATTCCTTCCACACAGTATTGTTATGTTACTATGTTACTGGGTACTTATAAAGCGCACAGATACTCCCTGGAGTATCCAGGCGCTGGGAAAAAAAGAAACCAGTAGCAGAGCAGAGCAGAGCAGACCTACCCAGGGCAGCTGACTTATTGTGAGAAAAGCCAAGTTTTTAGTCCCCGTCTAAAGCTGATAAGGTCCTGAGCTTGACGAAGGTCTGGGGGCAGGTTGTTCCAGAGCCGAGATTATTATGAGAGGTTACCAAATTTACAGACATCAACACATGGGAAGACTGCGTTCTCAGCATATTCGAGTGTAGGAAGTAACACAAGGTGAGGACTCGCTTTGCGGGCATGGCCCTTCTGCTCTCCAAAAAGGTTCTCACATTACAGTAAAGGTCAGAGCGAGTGCCCTCAGATGGCACAGGGCAATGAACAGGTTGGGAAAGGCAGAATTGGAGGAATTGTGATACAAAGAAGTCCAGCACCTATGCAGGCGGCCCATCTCAGCGGCCTGGGACACTCTCCTTGATCACTTCAACCAACTCACCCGGAATGATGACCTTTGCTGTAAACTCGATATGGAGGCCTGAGTTATGCCATCTTCTCTGCCTTTCATGGACCCCTTGGTCCCCCAATGCTTCCATCACAGGTAAGATCGCAACTATCACTGTGTCTGAATAGAAGCCCCCATTCAACCCTTCCCCAGTTCAGGGACAACACCCCAGTTCATAGTATGGACATATTGAAGCAGAACAGATGAATGCACTCGTCTCCCTCGTTACCTCCTGACACAGCCTGAGGGCTCAGCCGTCTCTTCCATTCACTTACTGACATGCCACCACATGGCGAACACCAGACCAGGAATGGTGCAACAAACTGTAATGATTCAAGTGATCTGTAACGCTGTTTGTCTTTTCTCTATGTGAATATGAAAACCCTAAAGTGTGATGAAGCTTGGTCGGGCTATGGAGGAGAACCCTCCTTCACCTAGTCCAGGTGATGGATTGGTCCTCCCCTCGGTTATGGAGCACGGCTGATTCGGAGGAGAACGCTGTGTGGCGACCTGTTCTATGCTGGAGCGGCAAGAGCCGCAAGACCGGGGGAAGAGTGAGAGTTTTCTCCCTTCACTGTATCGCAGCTCGCGGTTAGCGGGAGGTTTCTTTCTTTTTCCAGCGTGAAGGCACTACACAACATTTGACGGACAGCAGCCTATACTTGTGGAAGGAGGGAAGCACGGGAGCTGCTGGATTGCAGTGGCGTCCTGTAACCGCCCGGACTGGTTCCATTAATTCGTGAAGTGGAACGAAGTGACAAGGAAAAGGGAAACGGCTGTATCATGTACTGAATGAAATTCAATGTATCCTGGCTGTGGAAGGAGAGTGGCTTTCATGACTCAAAGAGCTGAGGGGGTATTTGCAGATTTTTCGAGGCAGACTTGGGTGAGCAGCTTTTCTTTCAGGTAAAAAGGCAAAGTCAATGTCCTAGCACGTTTTTGTCAATAGTAATATTATAAAGGACAAGGAAAAAAAGACAATTACGGCTGTAAACTGTTGTATTAAAGGGGGTGGTCACTGCTAATATGAGGAAACCATTGAAAGTGGCGGCGGCAGCTGCCAAATTGGACGCAGCTTCTGTGAAGACTAAAAAATGCCTGTTTCAAGCCAAACTCAGTCAGGCAGCAGTAAAAGCTGGCAATAAAGTGTTTCATGATGAGCTAAGCTTCAGCTCCGAAGGTTCAGAGACGGGCATCTTCGAAAATCAGTTAATGGTGGAAGATTTAAACGAGACAAGTTTAATTGAGACCACAGAGTCGTCGAGAAAAGACAAGGAACAAAATACTGGACAAGAGACTCTTTTGTTTGAAAAAAGCAAGAGGCAAAAAATCCTAGAGACTTTCCCCTTTTTGTTAAAAAGAATCTGCTACCTTTATCCCCTCAAGTTTCTTTGCAGTCTTCTCAAAGTGTTTTAGCTGTTCCAATTGCTGAGTCTGTAGTGAATTCAGTATCACTATCTAATCAACCACTTCCCTCACCTCCCTCCTCTACAACTACGTCATCTCCACCTCCACCTTCCTTCCCTACTGAAGGATTAAATCAAGCTCTTACAAGTCGAGATTCATTGTCTGATCAAAGCGGTCCCGCTCTCATTCAAACTAGTCCATGGGTTGTGGTTGCTCAGTCGCTCTCATTCCTCAATAGTAAAACGCCAACTTTATATCAGCCTGCAGGATCTGTCCAGTCATTAGCTCAGTCTCAGATACAGACACTGATACAAGAATCCCCATCAACTCTGATTAAGGTCAGGGCTCCACCCGCTTCATTAAAGGAGAACATTGAAGGTAATGACAGTTTAGAGCAAGCAGAGTCGCCAGCGCTAAAAGGCAAACATGGGGCGCAGCCAGGAACGGGGGAACTTGATGCAGAAAATCAAAGTGAAACCACCAATACACGCCAGATCGACATCAAGACCATACTTAAACTAATACTTGAAGAAATTTGCGACATGAAGAAATCTCAAGAAATTGAGATAGCACTTCATATACGTCTGGGAAAAATTGAAGAGGCAGTGGCATGCTTTCCCATTAGAATTTAGGAAGCTGAATCTAGGATATCTCATCTAGAGGATCAAATGAATGCTATGCTCCAGGAAGTAAATTCTGCCGCTCATGATAAAATACACTTGGAAAACAAAATTGAAAAACTCGAAAATAATTCACGCCGTGCAAACCTGCGAATTGTTGGGGTCCCTGATGGGTCAGAAGGAGCCCATACGCTTCAATGGGTGGAGACATTTCTCAAGCAAAAAAGTGATTCCAGAGTTCTCGGGCGATCTAACAGTGACCCGGGCACATCGTGTACCAGCGCATCTTCCACCCAATATGAAGTTTCCTCGTACAATCTTAGTCAATTTTGCAGACTTTCGCGTCAAGGAGAAGATATTGACTAAAGCTATCCAGCTGAGACAATTCGATATAAATGATGGGACTAAATGTAGATTTTTTTCGAATATGTCTGTTGCAGCAGCACGTAGACACAAGGACTTTGTAAAATTACTATATCTTTTGAAAGCTCATGGAGCCCAAGCCTCCATTACGCAGCAGTGCAAAGTAAAAGTTCTTGGGCAAGGGAAGTTTCACATGTGTACACGAATTGAGGAAGCCCAGAAAGTAATTTCAGTAGGGAAGTGATCCAGACTTACCAACAAAAGGTTTCCAAATAGAGCCAAATGGTGGGGAAAATGTTGGCTTGGCCAACAAAGACGTCAGGAATCAGCTTGTATTCTGGAAATAGTTGAGACTAAAACTAATCGTTTGGTAACTGAAAGAGGTGATATTACCCAGGTCTTTGTTGAACACTACCAACAACTATATACTACAAAATATTCTACTAGTAGAGAAGCGATTCAGGAGTATTTTACCGAAGGACAATTACCTACAATATCACAGAATGCAGCCACCCAGCTCTTAAATGAAATTACAGGACCTGAGATTACGGCAGTCATAAAATCATTGGCCGGGGCAAAAGCTTGTGGGGAAGATGGCATTCCCATTGAATTCTACAAAACCTTCGTTAAAGAGCTGACCCCATTCCTCAAGAAACTTTTTAATTATATCAAGGCCGGTGGCTTGGTGCCTTCGGAGTTTAAGAGGGCGATCGTAGTCAGCTTTATAACAAAGGGTAAACCATAAAATAATGTGAATTCATTTAGACCGATCAGCCTCTTGAACGTCGACTATTAAATTATGATAAAGATCTGGGCACTGCATTTTACTACTTTGGCAAAGGAAGTAATTCGTACTGATCAAACAGGCTTTGTAGCCGGGCGTGCTATGTCTTCAAATAGAGGCTACTTGATACAAGCTCTTGATTATTTTAACGTCAATAAGACACAAGCCTGCATAATAATGGTGAATGCTGAAAAAGCCTTTGATTTAGTTAATTGGGAAGCTTTATTTTTTGGGCTCCAATGGTTTGGGATTCCGGGCCAAGTTATTTCAATGTTGCAAAATATTTACCAAGGGGCGCATGCTCAGTTAGTAATTAATAGTTTTAGATTAATAGTAATTAATAGTGATTAATAGGGTCAGTCGATATTAAAATTGGGACCAGGCAAGGCTGTCCCCTCTCACCCCTGTTGTTCACTTTCTTTATAGAACCATTAGCAATCAAAATACGTGCTAATCTCGGTATTAAAGCTCTGATTAGTGGAATGTCTAAATTAAAACTCTTCGCTGATGATGCCATTTTGTACCTGTCTCCCGATAAATTAAATATAGAACTGATTTTGGTGGAATTTAAAAAATACGAATCAATATGGGGGTATAAAATCAATCACAGTAAAACTGAGATCATAACTTTAAATACGGGGGTCGAGTTTTTACTGGAGAGTTTGAAACAGCAGGCTTTAAAAACAGATCCCAAACGATACCTGGGGATATACGTTACAGCCCAATATGGACAGTTGGCGAAACTAAATTATGAGGCCACCAGTATTAAAATCCAGAAACTACTTTAAAAAAATGGGCTAGCCTTCCATTAACTTTGATAGGTCGAGTGGCGCTCATTAAGATGTCTATATTACATTAACTGTTATTTCTTTTTATCAATATTCCAATCAAAATGAATCTAAGCTATTTTAAAGGAATGGATACGATGGTTAGATCTTTTATTTGGAACAAAAAGGCCGCCAGAGTTAAATTCTCAGTGCTACAATTAAGATACTCAATTGGGTGGATTAAACTACCGAATGTTCATTTATATTATGAATCTGCATTTCTGGACTGCACAGCATGCTTATTATCTAAAACTAAACGGATTGATAATATTTTTATAAACAAGATGATCCAAGAAGCAGGAACTCAAATCCCCACATTCCTAAAAACTGCCAAACTTCCAAAAAAAACAAGGTATAAAACACTTTTGGATTTTTCAAACCAACTTCTCTCCACTTTTAAACAGAGTGGATTTGCCGGGTTTTATTCCTTAAAACTTAATGAATGTAGAGAGTTGTAACCTCCTTTTTCATCTGGCTCAGTTGAAAACTTGGCATGATGTCGGTCTAGGGGTAGTTAACCAGTTCATTATTCAGGGGAGGATGATTACGTGGGAAGAAGTTCAGGCCAGAGGTAATGGGAGAAATAAGCCCACATTCTTTCAATTAATTCAAATAGTTCATTTTTTTAAGAAACATAGTTGTTATTGAACAATTCCCCCTCAAGGGCTACTATCACTCTGTTTACCTCCAATTTGAGTGGGGAGCCCTGCATTAATATTGGGGACACTTACCTGTCAGCAGCTTTGCCGCCACCGCCACTGAGTCCTTCGGCACCTTGGTGCCACTGCCGCCATTCCCGGGACCACAACACCCGGCAGCACCTGCGGCGCGCAGGCCACCTCCGCGTCCAACAAGCGCCAGGAGGCACATATAAGGCTTACAGGGCTCCGGTGGAGCGGGATCCCTGCCTTAATATTGGGGACACTTACCTGTCAGCAGCTTTGCCGCCACCGCCACTGAGTCCTTCGGCATCTTGCTGTCACTGCCGCCATTCCCGGGACCACAACACCCGGCAGCACCTGCGGCGCGCACCACGCCTCTGCGTCCAGCTAGCGCCAGGAGGCGCTTACAGGGCTCCGTTAGAGCGGGAGCCCTGCCGTAATATTGGGGACACTTACCTGTCAGCAGCTTTGCCGCCACCGCCACTGAGTCCTTCGGCACCTTACCGCCACTGCCGCCATTCCCAGGACCACAACACCTGGCAGCACCTGCGGCGCGCACACCGCCTCCGCATCCAGCAAGAGCCAGGAGGCGCTTATAAGGCTAACAGAGCTCCCGCATCGCGGGACGCGCGCGGGCAGCGCCGGGCAAAGCCCGGGCCAAGGGCCGGTCCGTCTAAGCGTGTCCGAGCCAGGCAGAGGCAGGGCAGGGCTACCCCCTTTCCATCTTCAGTCGGGTAGCAGTTTCCGACACAGGTACTCTATTTGAAGGTATTCTTTCTGGAACTGTTACTGGAACGTCTCATAATTTGCCTGTGAGTCGCCTATTTGGCGCAGGAGCGATCATACATTTGCACATTCACGTACTGTGGTCCTACTGACTTTGGGATAAGCTGTATGGCCTTGAGACTTGGGGAGTTACTTTTCTCCTTTATTTTCATACCCTGTCACACATATTTACCAATAGCGTACTTGATATTCTAACTCTGTTTGTTAACCTGTATCAGTCCAGTGTTAACCGCTTGTGTTTTTTAACTGTCTGAGAACTTCTAGTTAAAAATGAGCAGGCGGAAAAATACGGTGGGGAAAGGAGTAGTTGGAACATTAGCTGCTTTCTTATCCAGGGCAGAGTCTGTACTTAATAATGAAATCTTGATAACGGAGTGCAGGCTATCCTTGGAGCCGTCGATCTCTTATGGTAGGCTCTCCCTTACTCCTGCTATCCCTGATGCCTTGTCCCCACCTAACCAGTGGCTTCCACTGGAACAGCATAGTCAATTACCAATGGTAGACCCTACACACTTGAATGACACAGCTCCATCTATGATATTGGAGCAGGAATCGACCCCAGCACCACAAATAGTTAGAACAAGAGCACAAAAAGTAAAAGCAAAACCCATTCGTCCTGCCAAACCCCCAGTGGTAATTAAGAAAACTCGGGGGCCTAGGCAGTTGAGAAAACCTATGATTGGTAGCCCAGGCAGGAATAGGGTAGATGCTCCAGTTAGGGGTGATATAAATTCTGCAAATCCAACCACCCAGATTTATGCCAGGACTGGGATAACACCTGTGGGCTATCTACAGGGGGACTACTGGGGGAGGTTAGAAACCATGCTGACCACCTTAATAGAACCTCTAATTTAGAAAATAGGTATGCTCGAAGCCAGGCTGTCTAACATAGAAACGCTGATATCAAAATCTTCTCAGCATAGTGTAATTGTAAATCAAATGAGGCCCAATACTCAGTCAAGGGGGCATGCGGGCGATTGGAGAGTGGATGGCCTCCAATTGCCTAAAACTAAACTCCGAAAAAACGGAGGTGGTCATTTTCGGACATCTCTCACCAAGTTGGTCTTCTACTTGGTGGCCGCCTACATATGGGACCCCCCCTAAACCGGTCCCTACTGTCAGAAATCTTGGAGTGACTTTTGACGAGAACCTGAATTTCATGGCCCATGCAAACAAAACAGCAGCCACCGCCCACCATAAACTCAGGCTGATTAAGAAAATCATACCGTTCCTGCCAGTTGCAGCAGGAAAGACACTGATAAGCTCCCTAGTGTTGTCTTCCCTCGATTACTGAAATGGCTTATTTATCAATGCCCAGGTCAGGGTGACCAGTAAACTGCAGACAATTCAGAACGCTGCAGCTCGTATCCTGTCTGGAATCCCGAAGTTCATGCCAATTTCGGAGACCATAAAAGATCTTCATTGGCTTAAGATCCGGAATAGAATTAAATTTAAAACCCTATGCATAGTGTACAAAGCTCTGCATAATCATGGCCCGCATTTCCTGAAAGCCCATCTTAGGTTCCACCTATCCACAAGATCGCTCAGATCTAACAACCTCCATTTTCTGCTGGTGCCGCGAACCAAAACAGTCACTTGGGGCGATAGGCGCTTCTTGGTGGCTGCTCCCAGATTGTGGAATTCTCTGCCAGTAGCCATCAGAGAAAGCCCGTCCCTGATGCAATTCCGCAGAAAAATAAAGACCTGGCTATTTGGTCAAGAATAGCTGCCGATTTAGCCTCTGTGGGAACTCTACGCATTGCTTCTAGCGCCGAGACGGCTACGGGCATTTGTTCGTGCTGTATAAATTGTAAAAATAAATAAATAAATAAATTTGGAGATGCTAGAATTAGATCCGCACCCATTCCCTCAGGTAACGCTCCTGTTCAACTCTACCCATTGATGGACAGACACTCTGGAATTGACTATAGCCAGACCTTAAACAATAGATTATACACCTTGTCGGGCATGGAGGATTGTGATTGACTGCAGGATCCCGTTTGTGTCGGGCTGGAGCCGGCTGCTGTACCACAGGATCTTAGTGTTGTAGCGGCAGGGCCCCCTTGAGGCTGTTCAAACAAATTTTTATCCTGGAACATAACAGGTGTGTCGGCCAGGTTTCAGGACCCTAGATGGATAGTTTAGGTAAAGCAATTTTTGATCATTTGTCTAAAGGAAACTTCGTCAGTCGACGGCAACCTCTTTCTGGAAGGCTATAAAGCCTTTTTGTCCCAGCTAAACCCTCTTTAAGGGGGAGACCAAAAGGCGGTTTGGTAATTTACATTTCTGTGAAAACAACATGTAAAGTGCACGCTTTAACAAATACACACCCTGGAATTCAAGTATTAAGGATACAAAAGGGGGTCATTAGTTTGGGATTGGTTAATTTTTATAACGCTGTTGTCTCTCCGTATGAGTCTAGCAATGTAATCGCCCTTGGTGATGTAATAATGCAATCCCTGAGTCAAAGTTTACCCAGCCTCATGATCGCCGGCAATTTTAATATACATCCCTGTGGTGAGCCACTAACGCCTTGTATCTCTGACATGGGCTGTCCCCGTATGCATGGCTTCCGCTATGAACATACAGTTGAAGGGGAGTTATTAAACACTTTGATTAATGATCTTGATCTGATGACAACGATAGACCTAATAGACCCTCGTACAACTTTAACTGTTTCAATGTTTAAGGGACATGGGAAGGGATCATTTATTGACTATGTCTTAATTGCATCTTCCCTACAATTTTCAGTAAGCTCCTTTAAGATCACAGAGAGTGAATTTAGTGATCATAACCCCATAACACTCTATGTGACAGGTCCCCTTGTCGAACAAATAGGGGCTGCACCAAAACTAGGTTTAATAAGACTTATTGATGGAATGCGCAGATTAAAGTGGTCGCAGGTGACCCCTGTATCAATCGCTGATAGACTTAAAACTGTATGTGCTGATGAACTAACTGTGTGTACCACCGAACGGTCCTCACCAAGGGGGGTGCTGGATGCTTTTAAAACTATTACTGAAAAGCTTGCAGGGATGCTATCTGTCCCAGCAAAAGGTCAAACTCTGGTTGGTCTGAGATGGTTCGACTTTCATTGCTCTAAAGCAGCGAGGAGGCTTAGGGAAGCCCTGGCACTAAAACCAAGATTGCAGGCGGACGTCTCAGCCTGCCGCAGGGAATATAAGCTGACGCTTGAGGTTTGTAAGAGATCCCTGAAGGATGAGGCATGGAGGGAGATGTTGGACCCTGACACCCTCCGAAACAGCACAAAATTCTGGAGCGTTGTAAACAAGCCTTTGTTTGCCCAGGACGGAGGGTGCTTGATTGTCATATAACAGAGGAGGAGTGGGAATCCCACTTCGAACTTATGTTTGATTTTCCCTCTGTGCAAAATCAAGGAACTTATCATGGTACTCAGGAGGGGGTACTAAGATTTGAGAGCGGTGAGATCCTTTTAGGCATAACAGGCCTAACCACTGGAAAGGCACCGGGCCCTGATGGAATCCCCCCAGACCTGTTCAAGTCAGACCCCACCTTCTGGGCCCCGATATTGGATTCCGTTTTTAATGCGGCGCACTGCATGGGTGCCCTCAGTCTTGGGCCACCTCCACTATAGTCCCTGTTTTTAAAAAAGGTAATAGAGGCAGTCCAAACTGTTATAGACCTATATCCCTTATAGACTCAGTGGTAAAAGTGATGGGTAGGGTCCTCTTGCAAAGATTATCATCTTGGGCCGAGGATAATATGATACTGTCGGAAGCCCAATACGGGTTCCGACAGGGAAGGTACACAGTTGCCCAACCTCTTCCTGATTTTGAGCAAATATACAGTTGCTCGTTCAGGGACCATTCACCTTGACTTCAGGGATTTGTCCTCGGCTTTTGATTTCGTAAATAGGAATAAGCTATGAAAATCCATGAAGGCAATGGGTGTGGAGACTAGTATTGTAAACGTTCTTGAGGATCTACATAAGTCAACAAAAGCTAATGTTAGGTTTTCACAAGACCTGCGTGTCACAAAGGATTTTAACATAAAGAAGGGAGTCCGGCAAGGCTGTATACTGGCTCCCTTCCTATTTAATTTTGACATTAATGAACTGGATAGCCTTTTACAGGTTTTAAGGTCTGATTGTCCTAGGGTAGGTAGGCGAGGGATTCCTGTCCTGTTATATGCGGACGATGCTGTCCTCATATCCAGGACAGACAGGGGTTTACAAACAGTCTTATCCGCCTTTTCTGACTTTATGTCAGATAGGGACCTGGCAATCAATAACTCTAAATTGTATGTTATGCAGGTGGAGCAGCCGGTAAAGAATAATTTTCAATTCAGAGTGGGAGACTCTAAAATCCCCCTCACAAATGTGTTTTCATACCTAGGGGTCCTCTTCGACAACAAGCTTAACTGGGGCCCATTGCTAGGGAAAAAGGGGGACGTTCAGAGGGTGAATGCAGCGATCTTTAATTTTGCTTCCAAAATGGGGAAGAAACCCATCGGAGCGATGCTGCAGGTGTACCAGTCTAAAAGCCTGGCCGTCGCCTCATATGGTAGCGAAATATGGGGTTATATGGCGGGGAATCCCTTCAAATATCGGAAAATGATTATCTGAAACGGCTTTTGTGTGTTCCTCGTGGCACGTCCAATTTAGCGGTAGATTAGGAACAAAGGCCCACATGCATCAACCTATTTAGGAAGTGCAAACGGTGCGAATCGCAAAATTCGTCCGTTTGCGATTCCTAAATAGGTTTCTGGGATGCATCAAGCATTTTTGGTGTAATCGCTATTTTTAGCGAATTCCAAAAATGCGATTGCTTTTAAGGAATCGCAAATTTACGATTCCTTAAAAGCAATGCATGATTAATTTTAAAATTGCGAATTCGCAAATAGGGGGTGCAAATTACGACGAGGTTGAACTTCGTGGTAATTTGCGAAAATGTGTTAAAATGCTCTAATTTGCATTTCTAAACACTGTCATGTTACAGACACACATGTCCTTAGGACATGTGTGTTTGAAACATGCACTTCAAAATACATTTCAGGGGTGCAGGGGGGGGTCCTTTGGACCCCCCCTGCACCCATGGAATGCATCAACATTTTGCGAATTCTAATTTGCGAATTTGCAATTCCCATTGATTCCTATGGGCCTTTTGGTCCATAGGAATCAATGGGAATTGCGAAATCGCAAATTGGAATACGCATAATATTTGCGGTTCGGTAAAAATTGCGATTTTTACCGAATCGCAAATTTTATGCACTTTCAATCATGCATCCCGTTTTGCGATTCCTTATTTGCGATTCGGTAAAATTCGCAAATTAGGAATCGCAAAACCGGACTTTGATGCATGTGGCTGTAGGGGTCCCGTACATAAATGATGCACTCCCTGTGCCCACTGACCTATTGGCTGAAGTGTTGGTTGAATCCATACCTTCCCCTGACCCATATGATTATAAAAGATTGTATGACACTTGACAACTCATCCCGTATTTTATGGCTGAGGTATATCAAGGAAAATTTGGGCAGGATAGGGCGGGGAAATATATTCTCCGATCCTAAATGCATTAATAAGAGCGATGTGGAGGTTGTATTATCCAAAACTGAGGGGTCTTTTCTTGCTATCTCTATGCTAGTTGCTCGCTCTTTAGTTTAACAAAACTGGAGATCACAGGAAATACAATTTTTTGAGAAATTGTTAAATAAAATGCTACAAACTAAAAAAAATTGAATAAGCTTACGCTAAACGAACTGGGGCAACCTAAAAATTCTTGCGGAATTGGAAATATCTTGTGGAACTATTTGAAATTTCTTGTACTTTTGTTTTATAAGCTGTAAAATAAGATATGTTAACAATGGATTTTTGTATTGTATCAATATTGAATGTTTTCACTGAAAGCTCTGCACAATAAAAAATAAAAAGTGAATAGGAAAACCCTAATAAAAACAAGTAAAAAAAAAAGGAACTCTGTTGTCTCCCCTCGCCTGCACCATCTTCAAAACCAGTCACATCAGTTACAAAGCTATCACGACTAGCAACACTGCTTATCTTACAGATAAGCTCACCATTTCTGGTGGTTCTCAGCACAACGGCAGCCGGGACACCATCAGACAGGCCAGAAAGTGTAAAAAAAGAAAAACAAGGCAGCAGCCCTTTTTCTTTTATACACCCAGGTTCTGGAACAACATCCCCATATCTATTAGGATGGCCCAACACTTCTCCAATTTAGGAAAGAGTTGAAGATGCACCTAAAAAACATAGAACATTACATCACAATGAATTAACATTCCACGAATGACGTACCTCGCCTATCACTCTTGCACACTGTACGGTGCTCCGCTGACTTTTGGCTAGGTTCAAATCCAGAGGCACAAGTGATTGCTGCGGAAGTGTGAGTCAAGTAGGAGAGGTGCAGTGAGCCGTAACAGCATGCATAAGAGGAGAGTTGACAGAAGAAGAGGAATAGAGAAGATAGACTAGAAGGACCATCAGACAAGAGTTGTTGGAAGAAGTGGAGTGAGGCAGACATAAAAGGCGAACTATTAAAGATGAGTTGAGGTCCAGGAAACACCAATAAACAGGAAGGATGTAGAAGACAACAGAAAAACCTAAACCAAAGGGCTACAGCCAGACTCTGCGACCTTACAGAGGTGGGATCTGAGTCACTAAGTGCCAAAGATCTATGGAGGGGCCACAGCTGGACTCAAAGTTTGGATCCTCTATGGGAAGAGTAAGCACTAGGTTTAATACTATTAAAGAAAACGATCAGGGAAAAGGTATAACACCCAGGTATGGCTCCCAGATAGCACAGGAAGAGGGAATCACTAATTCCTAAGCTGTATATGACCTACCACAAAAACATTTTTATGATGCTCTTGTGTGGCCACAGTGTGGTGTTGGGGAGTTCTATGAGTCAGGCCTTCTGTTTTTGATTTGATACTGGGTTGATTTTATTTTTCTCACAAGGAGTTGAGATGCCAGAAGAGTGGGCTTTGCCTGAGGTCCAGACTTGGTTTAACCATCTTGTGCCAGACTTTCAGCTAACAGTTGAACTGTTTCTACAATGCCTTAAATAAACTCAATGGGACAATAGCAGCAGTGGAGACGTTGGCATTTAAAATTTAAAATCTTATTGAATTTACCTTGGAATCAATGAGGTAATAGATTAGGTGCTACAGCGACATGCTGTCTACTGGTGAAGAGGTGACTACCTTTTAAGGATGCTGGAACCACTCTAGACGTGCCCGCTACTCAGGAGAGCTGGTGCCAGACAGGCCACCTGTCAGGCATACCATGTATGTGTTTCAAATTACGGTATGTAGAAAAGGCATTTGTTTCACACCACATCAAGGAGTTCTCCATTTAAAGAGGCCATGAAGCACACACTGTGTACTGGAAGAGTTGCTTGATCTCTTCAAGGCTTAGGATGGTGGCATCAGCTTAAGTGGGAGAGACACCAACAGGGGCAACCTCTACCAGTAGGTAGGATTATTCCTCACAAGTTCATCTGCCAAGAAGGCACCGATATTGGCTGCAGTAGCAGAAATGTCCCAGGGGGCAGCTTGAAACGTGCCTAAATCCATGTTAACTTGCCTATATATTTTTGTAGGGAGAGTTTACTTGAATTAATGGAATTACACCTTTGCAGTCACGTTTTGCAAGTTAGTCACCATCGAGCTAAAAATAATGTGACTTCAACATACAGCGAGATCTGTTTTTAACAAGACTCTGGGCTAGAAGTACTGCTGATGGAAAAAGAGGAGAGGGTTAGAGGTCTCACCATCTGGTTCTTCATCTGCCTGATCCAGCTCAAGTTTGGTTAGAAGACTCACGAACCACTCAAAGAACTTCTGGTCCCGATTGATCCAGATGAAGTCAACCTGCAATCAATAACTGTGATGTTAGAATGCTTATTACAGAACACTCATGCAACATTAGAAGCATATCTGGTAAAAGGTTCTTAGTGAAATATACATTTATATAAAGTGTATATTAGCTCGTAATGATAAATTTAGCAAATCCCGACTTCTAAAGTCTTCTTTGATACTTCTCAACACAGAGTTAACTCACATTAAAAAGGTACCTAGTGATATGATATCAACATTGTAGAAGCCAACTTGAGACTCCTTTTCATGAATGGCTAAGATGAAAACTCCCAGGGTGTCTGGGTCATTTAATTTTTGTTTCAAAAATTAAATCCCACCCTGGGCCAACAGAGATCTCAAAATATAGTGGGCGGTAGTCCAGTCACGGTGGCGGAGGAAATTAATGCCACCTTGATGGACAGACAGCCACCCACCAAACTCTAACTCAGACCATATGTCTATTGTTCTGCAACTGCTCATTTGTTCGCTAACTCCAATTTTCTTCGTACCTGTTCATTTGCCTCCACCCTATGCTGACTGCAATTTATTTTAGATTTTTTTCAATGAACTATTTTGACTAGATATGCACTATTTTGGATAATGTTTTTTCTATTTTTACAAATATTCAAAACATCATACTAAGAGACCACTAGCAAAAGGTGCAAGCACACTGCACACTGAAGTTTTGTGAAGAGACTGATTTTGCAAATCAATCTATAAACTTTCAGGTCGCTTCACAAAATCACCTTTTGAAGGTGGTAACAACATGACCTGCCTCACGAATTATAATTAGGCAGATGGCAATTTGCAACCCCCTTTGATTGGCTACAAACACATGAATGGTGATCTGCAAAGAACAGCTGGCCATCACCCCTGTGTTTGAATTCCCAAAGGGGATTTTTTTTGTTTTTAATGCAGTTCATGTTCCCTAAAGGAGCCGGTGCTGCTTTAAATAAAAAAATACAGATGTCCCATTTGGGAAAACATCATGGAGAGCAGGCAGTGGTTCCCTGGACCACTGCATACTCCCCTTGAAGCTGCCAACACAATTCTGGTAGTCAGTGCAAGTTCTTCGGAGGTGGGTGGGATAGTATGTTCTTTTTTCAGAATTCCTAGCACAATCCAGCCGGCCATCACAAAGTAGTTTGCCAGTTTGTTGTGTCGTGGCATGGACAGTGAAGGTAACAGGGAATGGTTTAGAGTTGAATGCACAGCTGTTGGTATCTGTGTCAAGGGACTCGGGCGTGGCTACCAGCCGAACATGGCAGTCATGTTTTAGCTGAGCTCTGGGCCGGGCCTAATATCCAGCAAAATACATGATACTGCGAGGCCAACCCGAGCTGCACACTGACCATCTGCAACCCGAAGCTCATGAGCAGCCAGACGAAGAGGAAACAGATTTGGTTTGTTTCAGTATAGGGACCGAGCTAGCCCGGGCAATCATCCTTGGCTCAGAGCACGCTACTGACGCAGAGGCCGCCACGAGCTGGAAGCACCCACCGCGCTCACCCGGAGTGAATAAGGTGCTGTCCTTGTGCCGAGATTTCCACTTGACCCCTGCCATCGTCACAAAGGAACGGAGTAGCTTTGGAACAAGACGTGGTGAACTGCGCGGGAGTTCTCCCGGATATTGGGCCGAAGCAGAAGTACTGGGCCTTACCACTCCCGGAGGGCCCCCGGAGCCTGCACCACAACAAGCCTTGACCAGTGGTGAGTGCAGCACAACTACCAGGCAGTATACTGCACCTAAGCCCACGATCGGCTTAAATCAACTTGACCCTTAATAGCGACACAGAGGAGGGAAAAGCGCGGGAGCATGGCGTAGCGACCACCTCAGGCTCGAGAAACCCACCGCAAACGCTTTGTGGTTGTACAGGAATTGGGCAGAAGAGAAGCCCGGTCCTTGAAGATCCAAACAGGCCCCCAGCGCCTGCGCTACAACAGGCCCGACAAGCGGTGAGTGCAGTTTGCCTGCTAGGCCGAGAACCGCGTGGAGGTCCCAAAACTGGATTGCTCTGCCCCACCATAGTGAATGGGGAGTATGATGAAGCACCTGGGAAGATGCAAGTGAGTATGAAGATAAATCGTGCTCTATAAATAGCCCCCGCCATCACCCTGGGACCCAGTTATGCTCGTCTAGGGCCTACCCTATAGTACACCGTACCTGATCTGCTAAATATACTGCTGCAAAGTCATTGTCCTATTACAGTCATGTAATACACCTTAACACTTGGTTCTAGTGAGGCGCAAGGAGCGCAGTGCGACATATAGACAATAGTAAGACCTAAGTTTCTCCCTGATAACGGAGGACCCAAGGTAGCGGACTGTGCTGGTGGCCTGGAGTGGTTAGAACATGAACCCAGGTGAGCAGAGCTGTGAGTGAGAATCGGTCACTATTTTTGATTCGGCTGGGGGTTGGAGTAAATTTCATATTCTGTCTCCCTGCTGAAAGGCCACAATAACAAGGCTGCACATCACCGAAAATTTACTCCAGCTGCCTACGGAGACCAGAAACACTGAGCAATAGCCGTGGGGGGAAAAACGGTCATCATTCCCCCTGTCACGCCCTATCGTATTCAGAGATGGGCCGCACAAGAGGAAAGCAACCAGATCCTTTCACACCAGAGGTAAAAGATCATATTGAACAAGATAGTGCAGTCCATATACCTGATATAGAATGCTTTCCAGCGACGGCCATGGGGGATCCTCCAGATAAGCTGGACATTATCCTGCAGGAAGTCCATGAATCGCTGAAGGCAATTGAACAACAAATGAGCACACTAACGACGGGCTTCATACTTTTAAAGGCTGACCATGATAAAACAGCCATGATTGAAAAAATAATAAAAATGCTCCTCACTGAGACTCCTGGAATGGCTACGGGACATAGATTATCGTACATACACGCAAAAACAACATGCTGAAGCCAATAAGTCTGGCACCCTCCAAGACAGGATCTTGAAGGATGTGCCATACTCCACCCCTATACAGGAGGTTCCCACGATTGAGGGTACAACAGTGAATACACAATCAGGCATAAATATAGCATTTAGGGAGTACTATGAAACATTATATGCATCAGCTGGGGAGTTTGGGGAGGACACATTAGATGAATTCCTGAGCGACCTCTAATTCCCCCAGCTCTAAGAAGCACACCAAAAAGATCTAGCAGAACCCATCACAAAAACTGAAATTAAGGAAGCGATTAGAGATATCCCATGAAACAAAATCCTGAGGCTGGATGGCCTCCCGGTGGAGTTCTATGACACCTTTCCAACAGCACTGATCCCCCAACTTGAGCGCCTATACCAGGCAGCATCGGACACAGGATTCCTCCCCCCACCACGATGCAGGCACTGGTAACCTCCCTGATAAATCTGGGCAGGAACCCAACGGATATGTCTGGGTACCAGCCTCTTTCTTTACTAAACACCGAATACAAAATCTTAAGCAAAATACTGTCCCGCAGACTACTCCAATATTTGCCCCAGCTGATACATATAGACCAATGCAATTTTGTACCTGGCCATAGCACCTCCCTCAATATTAGGCAGCTATAGCATGTGCGGACTACCACAACCTTGGACCACTCCAGAGCTGGTTGCATCTCCCTAGATCTGAGGCAAGCTTTCGACACATTTAGCTGAAAATTCATGCTAATTACCCTTCTGAAGTTTGGTATCCCATGGGAGTTTGTACGTTGGATTAGCTTGTCTTATACGGCACCCACCGCACAAGCCCACACAGGAGCCCATATTTCTCAGTCCTACAAAGTAGGCTACGGCACGCGCCAGGGCTGCCCGCTTTCTCCACTTTTATTTGTGCTAGCACTCGAACCATTAGCCATTAAACTCCGTAATGTCGCATTAGGACATGGAATTAAGATCGGCAATGCCACACACATCCTCTCATCATATGCTGATGATATTCTCTATTGAGACAACCTCCAGGGTGACCTTGAGCCCATTCCAAGAATATTTACTCAATTCCAAAGTTTCTCCATTAATGAAGCCAATTCTTATGCCTTTTATTTCACAACACAGAACAAGTAGAACCGATCCACATCGGCCCCTTTGTATTCCCGATTGCGCCCACAACTTTCAAATACCTAGGTATGTAAATATATAGGGGTGCACAGGAACTGCTGGATGGTAACCTTGTACGTGCAGTCAAAGGCCCCTAAAACTCAAATCCTTTTTTGGACCTCATTACCACTCTCAGTGACGGGTAGAGTAGCCATTACAAAAATGGTTCTGCTCCCACGACTGCTTTATTACTTCACAAATTTGACAATAGTGGTCCCGACTAGTATCTTCAAGACTCTGAACACACTTCTGTTAGAATTAATATGGGGAAAGGGCCGCAGGAAAGTAGGGCTTTTGAAACTCCAGTTAGGAACAGACCGGGGGCCATGGATGTCTCTGACTTCAGGGCATACTGCTATGCGAGTTAACTCCAAGTGGCTATCCTATTGGACTGCAGGTCATAACCTCCATGAGATAGGGATGACGCATCAAACATTGTATCGGGGTATAATTTATACCCTTATTGAGGTCGGACCCCATCGGCGGCTCCCACTTTACTGAAAGTAGCCATTATCTACTGGAAAAAAGAAATACAATACACTAGTAAGTTATTTCCCTACACCCCAAATGTTCCAATAGTAGCAAATCCCCACACCTACAGGAGTAATCACAGCTAGAAGCATTTCCAGGTGGACATGAGAGGGAGTGAACACCGTGTGAATGCTATTTGTTGACAGTATGCTTCTAGATCAAGAGAACTATCCCCAGAGAACAGGGCGTCCCGCGCTCCCTGTCTACCCTACATGCAAGCATTATCAGGTACATTAAACAGAATTTGGCACCAGATAATTAGGAGCCCCCATGCACAAATTAGTACATACACTATACATCATGGGTAATGGGTGACTCTTGACCGGATGGCTGTACAGGGGTATTCGTTCCCATGTGGCAACTTCACTTGCAGCGCTTAGAGATAGATGGAATTCTGACATTGGGAGAGAATTATCAGACAAGGAGTGAGACTCCCTTTTGGAGTATCCCAAGAAGGTGTCCCGTAACGCCAAATTTAAACTCATTCAATATATGGTGTTACATAGGGTCTATCTTACAACGCATCGATTAAGTAAGATGTACCCGGAGGTGGGTGACCAGTGCCCTCATTGTCTTCCACTTGCTGCCAACATGGTACATATGTTATGGGCCTGTCCGCGTCTGGTCACCTACTGGGCAACTGTAATAAAGATCCTAAAGACTGTAGCAAATATAGTAGGGGGTGATACGGCAAAATACTGCATACTGAGGCTGTGCCAAAAACACAAGAAACAGACAGTACAATCCTGATTTGCTAATTTAGATCTGATACTAGCAAAACGACCTATCATCACTATGAGGTGGAAGTCCGCGTTGCCCCCTGCAATGTTTACCTGGCATGGAGATGTGGTCAGATGGTGGACAGCCAAAAGTATGGTGATAACGAGGGAAGAAAGTAGGGGTTTACGAAAGACTCCAATTTCATTGGAATGGGATGCAATGCTAGAACTTTTTATATCCCCTGAACCCTCACCACCGTGATACGCTGTAGTGTACATATTCACCGGTCAAATCAAAGACGAAAATACAGAAACAGAACAACCCTGGTATTAACAATTTAGGTATACGCATAGCTGCATGGCATGCATCTAGGACTATATATGAGAACACAACAGAACCAAGCAATGTATTGGCCTGCGAGAGGACAGGTGTGAGTCAGGGAGGGGGAGGGAAGGGTGGAATTGAATTCTGGAGCCAGAGAGGAGGGGAGGAATGCTGTTCTCGCATACAGACTGTAAATATACTTTTGCTGCAAGTACTATTACTGTGATATCTAAACCTGTTACCACCGCCCACACTGCGACTACACCTACTGTAGATTGTACAAGTTGCAATGGTTGAATTTTATCCAGTATGGAACAATGGTATGAACCCTGAAAATGTATAATTTGCTGTCTTGCCGGATTGTTAAGCAAGAAAATCAATAAAGTATGTTTAAATAAAAAGGGGGGTCCCTGGGACTCCTATTCTGCAATCAGAGTGTGACAGGATACAAAAGGGCACAGCTATTGCATCTGAAGTGCCTCTTTTACATTCGGAGACTTATGTGGCTTTGATAGCAAATGAGACATCATGCTAATCAGTCTGAGGCAGTATGGTGGACTACAAATTGATTTCTTAATATGGCTCTAATTCCATACTCCTCAAACTCTTTCTTAAGACTGCTCCACTCTGTACAATGTATACAAGTTCCTCTATGGAGCTTCCACTCCATTAACTGATGCCTGTCTTGAAGTTGTGATGCAATACGTTCTCTAACCTTGTTGGACATAATTCTGCCTGTTGCTATGGCAATTATGAGCATCTTCTTAAATTGAAACTGATAATTGATTTCCTTAATGTCTGAGGCAGACTTTGTTTTTCCGTGCCGACCTTTATTTAGTTTCTTAGTAACAGAGTGAGAATGTGCCATGCAGAAGAAGCACCAAAGGAGAGGTAGTCTCAGAAGGCAACATCAGATGGTTTAGCAGCTGAGTAAGGATTACTAAGGGTAAGAATGGGTTATGATGTACCATTTGCTGCCCCTTACCTTCCTTAATTTCATCTCATCGTCCTTCGTGAGCTCACACCAAGAGTACTGGCAGTTGGGACAGTTCTGCTTCCTCATACGATACCTGGGAAGACATGCAAGGATTAACGATGGACCATGATAATGCATTCGGCATCAGCTCTCTGAAACAACAGTACTGATTGGGTCCCTATCAACAGACCTGTACATGATACTCTGAAGAATGGAAGCAAAGGGGGTGATTCCTATGCCTGCTCCAACCAGCACTGCATGCTCTGAGGTGAAGATCCTTCGAGTTGGGGTGCCGAAAGGCCCATCCACATAACACTGCAAGCAAGAAGAGTAAATTCACAGTTGCAAACTACTCAAGTGATCTTGTTCCAATTTTCTTAATGGGGTGCTACAATCAGACACGCCTTCAAAGACAACTATTTGCCACAAATGTAGGCAACTAGGACAAAAAACAAGAGATCTGGCTATATGTTGTTAGTGGATTTGTTTTAATGGTGAGCACAAATCTATGTTTTTTTTTTTGTGTCTCAGAATGTGTAACTTACCTTTGGCAAACCATTATGTTGTTAAAGAGGTTGAGTATGTTTAACTGAAGACGTGGGAGCAATAGTACTATTAATGGTTTTGCCAAGAGACATATTATCATTTTTATGAAGATAATGTTTTAGAAGATGGCTGCTGCGTTCATTCTATAAGAGCAAAAACAGAGCTGGAACATAAGTAGAGACCTAACTTGTACATTCCAAAAGCCCTTTTAGATCACTAATTTGTAAATATTCAATTATGCTAATCTTGTGCAAACCAGCCATTAATGAAGCACTGATGTTATTTTGTGGAAAAGAACCGCAGTGAATCATCACTGTCTGACTGTAACTTTACAGCCAGACAGTGATGATTCACTGTGGTTATTTTTCTGTCAATCCAATATACTTGACTTTGTTTATCCTTCCTGGATGGGATTTTGATGTACTTTACAACAGGAGAATTGCCCCTTTGAGTCAGAACTCATCTCTCTAGCTTCCTCATCATCTGATGTGTAAGTGTACTATCTGAAGTGCTCATGACCTTTCGTCCTGCTGAAGGACCTTCTAAATTGCTCCCGGTATCGAAATGTCAACATTTTTAAACTTCTGGGCGGTTGTTTTGGCTCTCATGAGGAAGCTTAAAGGCACAGCTCTCTAATTTACTTCTGGTCATAGCCAACTGACTTTACATAACAGTTAGTTGTGCATTTTCTCTCTTCTTTGTTTTTTATGTTTCTTTGTCGCCATGACTGCAGTTGGATACACTAAGGACACAGTTATCAATTCACTCTACTAACTTTGAACGTATGGAGCAACTTTATATATATTGTGGTTTTTGTTATAAAACCTTGAGATTTCTAAGCAGTTGATTAGGGTGTCTTTCAGTTTTCTTTGAAACAACTGTACTGTATTCTATTGATTCCTTTAATTGACGAAATTCTGTCCTTAAAAGTACCACGAAAGAACCACTTATTTCTTGGTTAATATATTAACCAGGTTACTGTGGCTATAGAATAGCCTTTGTTTTTTGTCCCCAGAAGTCAAGTGCTGTCAGTCAGAGGTGATGGGGATTCACCAGTGTCAGTCAGAGGCAGTAGCAACCCGTGGTGGGAGTGCTGCCGGGAGCTGACGTGGGGAGAGGCAGGGTCGGGGGTAGTAAACTATGGATTACAGCCGATTAGAGGTAAGTAAACATATAAATAAATAAAACGAATTTCGTTGCGCGCTGCATCGCCAAATGCGTTCCAACGCGCGTAACACAATTCTGCCATGTTGTACTCATGATAACAGTTCTATACTTTTTTTATCCACTTCCACAGTCCACTCATCTAAGCTTTCACCTGTGAGCAATGCTGCCTGACTGACAGTAAAAACTGAATTAACTATAGAAGCAAAGCCAATAACCAGAAGAGCACACAAATATACCCTTGCAACATCATTTTGTTTATTTTCTGGTTCTGGGATTTGTTTCTACAGTCATTTCACTTGTTCGACGGAACATTTTATGAACAAACTGAACTGACTATAGAAAAAAGCCCAGAATCCTAAAACCTTTTTGCTTGGCTTGCAGCAATGACAACAAACAGAACTCGAGCAGCTTTACTTCTTTGCTGCTGTTTGACAGGGGTCCTAGGGGAAGGTCTCTGGGCTGCAAGGAAAGGGCCGCTGGGTCACCAGCATCCCGCGGGCCAAACACAGAGGACCAATGATCTAGTGCAAAATATATCCTCAATTAATGATAGCAAGCTGTGCATGTCCCTACGCTGCATATATATCTGATATGGTCTGCAGCATTCACTCAAAAGTTGAGCGCGCCCTTTTTTAACCTAATACATTACAAACCTAAGTATCAGCATACATGTTGCAAACATTACCTGCACTCATCCGACCAATGTCTGAAGCTTACCTTAATGTTGCAAAATCTGTGATTCTCGTTGGTTTTGGCAGAGATCTGTCAAAGACAAAATAAGGTCAAAACATGAGCTTTTGGGAGAAGAACAGCATATGTTTTTTCTCTGGTGGCTCATAGAGCAGAGACAGAATATAACCACCCCACGATACATACTTCCCACCACCACCAGCAGCATTCTAATATTGTTTCATGTATAGGATTTCAGAGCTGCAGTTGGCAGTGAGCTTGTGATTTCACCTAGTTATCTGCTACCTGCTTGTGATCCGGGGTAAGTGTTTCCAGCATAAATATATAGTGATACACAAATCACATCTGCTGTGAAAACGCCCCTCGTCTTCATTACTAATTGTGTATTTGGCCTCTGTTGTCTGGGTGGAGAAACTCTAGGTAGCCCGTTTTTTTACCAGTAAGGTGCAACTCGCCTATGTAATGGAATCATTTTGGCCCTTTGAGTGATTGTGATTGAGCAGAGGTCACTTAGAGAAAGGGGGAAAAGGGAAATAGTTTTCTTCAGAGAAAAGTTCACTCTTGTGGGTTGTGAAGGGGCTGAGAATAGACTGGATTTACAGATCTGGACATCAAAAGACCGCCTCCCATTGTGTTTTTAGCAAATTTGTACTGACTCCTAAAATGGGATTGTGACTCCATACCAATGCAGTATTTGGAAGGGGCGTGTTATGGGCGCCCCTTCTAAATAGTGAATCAGAATGTGATTTATCAATGTTTTCTGACCATATTCTGATCCGTCCCAGAGGTAAGATACTGACTATTGATTTTGGGTGGTAATCCGTTCACAAAATCTCATTTGGACCCTTTGCCCGTTGTGAATGTAGAGAAAGTGTATCGGAGAGGAGGCAGTATAGCATTCCATTCAGGTCACTCAAATACTGGTCGCATATAGGGGCTCAATTTTTTTTAACCACTTTATATTCCATCAGGCCCTATGCCACGCAGCCCTCATGCCAGTGTAATCATGCAGCGCAAAAAATGTTGTCCTGCCTCAAACATACGATAGCTTTTGATGGCTCTCTCATTACTCTTAAACTCCAGTTTGTATGCCCAAGCTATGTCCACACAGCAAGGAATTCAGTTGCCAAGTAAAACAAATTGTGTTTCCCTGCGAAATATGGACACACTAACATAGCAAGTCTGTTCTAGGGAAGGAGGTGCAAAATGCAGCTGAATGACTGTTTCGCTCACCTTGAAAATAGCTTTCTATGTAGAGTCGGTCTGAGGCACACACTACGACACCTTTAATACATTGCATTCAGGCCACAATTTAGGCTCACCGCAATGAAAACACTGATCCGAATGTAAAACATCTGAATATAGGTTAAAACATAACATTTCAAGTAAATTGTTGGTTTGGAAAATACGCCTTTTCATCTATTTAAGGAGAGGCATAGTTTGCGCGTTTTTGTAATCTGCTGCAACAAGGAGATGTAATTGTAACCGCACACTGCACTCCAAGGGCCTCATTTATGAGAAATGACGAATCGCTGCGTGAAAACAGCGATGCGTCACTTCTCAGGGCGCACTCCTTGCGACAATCCTGATGCGTCATATTTAATGTATGACGCATCATGTCGCAAGGAGTTACAGATACGTCAGTATTTCTGACGTATCTGTAAGCGCAAAAGTGACGCATTGCTGGAGTGTGTCACAAAAGTGACGCAACTCCAGCAATGCGTCCTTTCACATGGGGCAAGCCCCATGTGAAAGGGCCTGCGTCAGTCTTACGCCTGCTGTGAGGCAGGCGCAAGATTTTGACGCAACGGCGTCCTAAAAGTGACACAGTGAAATCTCATAGATTTCACTGCGTCATTTCTACGACCCTTCCTTGCGTCAATACGCCCCCTATGCATACATTATACCTGGCGCAGGTATAATGTGGCGCATGGGTTTACAAAGTGACACATCTACCTAGATGCGTCACTTTGTAAATATGGCACAACAAGGCGCATTTCTTACGCCACTGGTGTGTCACAAAAAAGTTACGCACCGGCGGCGTAAAAGTGACGCACCGCCTCATAAATGAGGCCCTAAGTTTAGCTAACATGATGCAGTGCTGCGCCAGGTCAGCTCTTGTCCACAGTGCAGAGCTCGTGAGAACCTGCAGAAAGTAAGTTAGCTACCATTTCTCTCACATGTGGCATCTCTTGGGCCTCCATGACGTGGGGTGTCTCTGCCAGGTCACAGTCTGCAAATCTGCGCGGCTTGTATGATGTCAGTTCGATTTGATCATCTGCGGTGGTGGCCACCAGTCCATCGTAGGCAAGCGGGTGCAAAAGCTTGTCCTGATAAATCAGAGAAAAACAGGATGAAAGCAGCATTGCATAAGAGACAGTGTAATAATAACTTTGTCTCACGGTCTAAGGGGCCTGACGTTGATTATTCAATATTTAAGGCCTGATTTAGAGTGCTGTGAACGTGGGACATCCGCCAAAAAGTGCTACGTCTGCACTCTTGCATTGATACCAATCCACTCTATGTGGGGCAGGCAAGACATCTGCACCTTTTAGTTATTGCCTCACTCTACATGCCCCCACACAGTGGGTTATAACCTCTATGACTATTTAGGGAAATATTATTAGCATATCACTAAACCGTGTGTGTGTGTGTGTGTAAATATGTATATATATATATATATATCCAATCAGAGCTCTGCAGCTCTCTGCACAAGGTCAATATTATTTGCAAATTAGCCGCAATCGCAGATAAACAAATTTGAATTTCCCTAAATTTCTCAACAACTACTGAACGGATTTACACCAACTAACTGAGAGCGTGATCTGCGAACCAAAATCTACCTTTCTACCAAATTCAGAGTAATTCCGTTCAGTGGTTCGGGCTGCAGGCGTATCTAAAGACTCTATGGGGATTAACATGAGAAACACAATTTTCTTGCCCCCGCACACTTTTTCTTGTCCCTTGCTTGATGGATCACCCCGAAACTTTCCATGCAGAACAAGATTCGCTGGGGCACTTTTTTGGAAAATGTCAAAAGGTGCCAAAGTTATAGGCAAGTAAAACAACGCTTTTCGTATGGAAACATGGTCCTAACTATAACTACATATCGGCGACCGCCGGCAGTTAATATATAATAATAATCTATAATATCATATATAATATATAATATAATGATATATGATATTGCATACCAATATATATCTATATATATCGGCATGTGAGGTCTAACATTTTAAAATGCTCTGCAAGATGTAAAAGAATTTCAAATTCAAGATGATTGACCGATCTCCTGAGGCGGAAAGCCGGGAGCCCGACTTGCTTTTAAAACATTTGAGTGTCACAATTTTGTTGTACTTTTAAACTCACCCCCTTCCCCTCCAGCACCTCTCAGGACACTTGATTGCTCCTGACCAGGCCGCGCAGCGGATTCAGCGCTGCCGCGGAAGCTGCACAGGGTTACTCTTGCCGCCATCACCGGCGGCGTTCGCTTCACGGCACGCCCCTTAGTGAGGCCACGCCCCCTCCGAGCCCATATCAAAGGCGTTGAATACAAACGCCGTCAGATTGACCGATCTCCTGAGGCGGAAAGCCGGGAGCGCGACTTGCTTTTAAAACATTTGAGTGTCACAATTTTGTTGTATTTTTAAACTCACCCCCTTCCCCTCCAGCACCTCTCAGGACACTTGATTGCTCCTGACCAGGCCGCGCAGCGGATTCAGCGGAAGCTGCACAGGGTTACTCTTGCCGCCATCACCGGCGTTTGCTTCAGGCCACGCCCCTTATTGAGGCCACACCCCCCCTTCCCCTGTCCCCTTCTCTATAAAACATGTGCCTCTTCCGGACACGCAGCGGACGAGCGCAGCGGGCGCGCCTAAGGCAAGCCCGTCTGCACCCGTCCGCGTCAAGGTAGCGCCTTGCGCCAGCCACGCGGCCTGTCTCAACCCAACTGATTCTAGCCTGCTACCTTCTGGCCCTCCCTACTCTAGAGAAACGCTCATACAACTTGGTAAGCTACATGCAGACAAAGGTACTTTTACATTGTTCCATGCGGCCCTCCCACGTGCCGATTTTCTGGGCAATAATCTGTTAAAATGTAGGCTTCTGAATGTGAGGTCCCTGCCTAGGCGCAGCACAGAGATCCAGCTACTTATTGAAACTCATGAACTAGAGTTCCTTTTCATGACGCCCTGACAGCCTGGTTGATCCCGGCTTTGCATGTCCTCCTGGGTTTACATTTTTATACACTCCTAGGGCTAGTGGGAGAGGAGGGGGGGGTAGGTGTGGTTTTTATTGCATCTTGTAACATTAAGATTCTTGTTTTAGATCCGACCGAAGGCATTGAACGTTTAGGCTTATCAATTCAGGCCCACTCCGGGACTACTGTTACCGGGATAGTATGCTATCGCCCACCAGGTGCATTTAGCCTTCAGCAACAACAAGCGCTTTTGGTCACTCTGACTAATATCGCACTATCCCATCACAAACTGATTATTCTTGGGGATTTTAATCTCTGGCGCAATGGCCCCCTTGACTCTGGTCTTCGCAACTTACTTCATTCCTGCGAAAGCTTCGGCCTCTCCCAGTTGGTCACTGGGGCAACCCATAAGGCCGGACACCTTTTAGATCTATTGTTCGCGGTTCCTCATTTGGTGGCGATGGGGGAAACCTTACCTATGGAGTGGACAGACCACTCACTTATCAAATTTTGTTAACACATGGACGTGGCCATCACAAGGCTCCTGGGTTGACCAGTAAAATTAATTGCAGAGACTGGAGAGCCCTTACTCGTTTGCACTCCCTAGGGGAAGTGTTCCAATTGGAGCAACTCTTTGATGAAGAAAAACAAGTAGATGAAAACTACTCCTCTCTATGCACAGGTATCACATCTATCCTTGATGTTCACACCCCTCTAAAAACTCGTAGTTGTAAGGGTATTGACTCCGCCCCTTGGTTTGATGATACCTTAAAAAATCTGAGCAGGGTTGCAAACAAGCCGAGAGAAGGTGAAGACGTGACTATACAGAAACCTTTAGGGAGCTGTGGAAAAATAAAGTTCGTAAATATAAGAACCTGATTAAGAAATCAAAAGCAGAATATTACTCCTCTATGATTTGCAACTCCACCAATAATTCTAGAAGCATTTTTAATATTCTGAATAGCGTTACCAACCCTGAATGCGCCAAAAACGCCATCATCCCCTCCCAAGAACTCTGCGAGAACCTTGCTGTTTTCTGCAAAGAAAAAACCGAACACATCATTAAGGACCTGGAAGTCTCGCCAGACTCTGTCCCTCCCCCCGACCTGAGACTGGGATCTATGGTGGACCAGCTAGCTGGGCCAACCTTGGCTCCGAATGATCTTCTACTCGAGTTCCCACCTCTTACGTACGAGGCCTTCTGTAAACTAGCCAGAGAGATTTCTTCTGGGTATCCCTTAGACCCTGTTCCGCATGGAAGGAATTTAAGAAGGAACTTTTCCCTTCACTCCATCTAATCTGTAATCAATCTCTTGTGACTGGGACTGTCCCAGCTCAATGGAAGCGGGCGTTAGTATCTCCTTTGCTAAAAAGCCCTCTCTCGACCCGGACTGTTCTAAAAACTATCGTCCCATCTCCCTGCTACCATTCCCTGCCAAGATTGTCGAACGTTTGGTTAGCAACACCCTCTCCAACCATCTGGAACGTCATCAACTACTGGATGTTGATCAATTTGACTTCCGGCCCGCCCACGGAACCGAGACCGCCCTAATCACCGCTATGGACGAGCTTCAGAGGCGTGCAGACAGAAGGCAGGCAGCGTTTCTAAACCTGCTTGACATGTCTGCCGCCTTTGACACGGTGAACCATAAGATTTTGCTGAAGCGACTGTTTGAGGTGGGATTAAGAGGGTCGGCATTGCAGTGGTTCCACTCATTTTTGCAGGATAGGCAGCAGGCGGTGTCTATCCCCCATTTTCATTCAGCTTTGAACCTTCTTGATTTGGCCAACAACTAGAGCACTAACCTTATGCGCTAAGAATCGTTTTCTGGCTGCCATTTTAAGAACAACTCTCGTTTGTTTCTTAATGTTCGAATGAATTCTTCTTCTTTTCTGCCCTAAGCCATGTGTCACCACACACTGTGAAAGTCCGCTGTTTCGGGGTCGAGCAGAGATCCTGACAGTACCCTCCCTCAAAGATGTACCTTCCCATTTTGGCTTACTGGGGAACTTTTTATGAACATTTCTTATCAATCTAGGTGTGTGTACATCTGAGGATAATTCCCAAGATCTCTCTTCTGTGCCATACCCCTTCCAATCCAGTAGATAATACAATTGTCCTTTCCGTATTCTAGAATCCAAAACTTGTTTCACCTCAAACTCTTCTCCCTGCTCTGTGTGAACTGGTTTAGGAGGTTTGTTTAAGCTTATATCTTTTGCCATCTTCTTTAGTAATGAAACATGAAACACTGGATGAATAAAGAACCGCTCAGGTAATTTTAATCAAAAAGTTAGGGGACTCAATTTTTTCTCTATGACATACGGGCCCACAAATCTTGGTTGAAATTTTCTGTTTCCTTTTAATCTTAGGTTCTTAGTGTTTAACCAAACCTTATCACCTACTTTTAAATCTGGCTCTTTCCTCCTTTTCTTGTCAGCGTAATGTTTGTAAGTGTCTTTTGCTTTGGCTAAATTCTTGGTGGCTAAACTATGTACTTTGGCTAAATGCTCCACTAAATTAGATACTGCTGGGACATCAGTTTCTTGGAAATTTAAAGATTGATTAGGGTGCCTACCCGAGTTTAAGAAGAAAGGGGAAAACACTGTGGAAGCGTTTTTTGCATTATTATGCGCAAACTCTGTTGCCCACAGATAGTCTGGCCAATCCCCTTCTTGTTCTAATAGACACAATCTTAGGTACTGCTCGAGCTCTTGATTTGTTCTCTCAGTTTGACCATCCGTCTCTGGATAATAACTGGCAGAACATCTAGATTCTATGTTTAACTTCTTCATGAAAGCCTTCCAAAAATTAGAGCGGAATTGGGAACCCATGTCAGATACCAAAACCTTAGGAACTCCATGGGCTCTAACTATGTGTTGACTGAAGAGATGGGCTAAAGTTTTAGCTGTGGGGATCCCTTTTATCGGCACAAAATAGGCCATTTTAGAAAAGGCATCTACACAAACCAATATAGTGTCAAAACCTTGACTCGATGGTAATTCTACAATTAGATCAAAGGTTACTGTATGCCATGGATAAGGTGGGGTGGGTAATGGCCTCAAATAACCCTGGGGAGCTTGTCTCTCTGGTTTTCCCCTTGCTCAAATCTCACATGTGGTTATATATTGTCGTATGTACTGAATCATATTTGGCCACCAAAAACGCCGCCTCACCAAGTCTTATGTCCTGGAAATTCCTTTGTGGCCCGCCAAGATGCTATCATGACATTCTTTCAAGGCCTTTTGTTGCATCTCAGGTGTGGGTAAATACAGAGCTCCATCTCGGTATAGCAAGCCTTCACACTCCGTTCTTTTTGGATTCCCATCCAACCAATTTCTGATGTCTTCCTTAGTCATTAAGCCTTGATTCACCTCTGTCCATCAACTGTGGTTTTTGCATTTGTCACCCCGAGTGGGATGCGTATGCTCAGACGTGAGTCCCATGCTCTCCACACCACTGGATTCAAGCAAGCCGGGCTGAAGACGTCTGGAATGCTAGAAACTGGTCTCGGAAGCTTGTTTCCGTCCCAGGGAAGGCATGGCTTGGCAGTTCGGGCTGGACTGTTCCCATGAGGCACAGGGTCAGACTGATTTGCATATGGCCATGTCTGAACTGGGGTGGTGTGGAGTGCAAAAAAACGATGGATTTAGGCCCAGATCCCTGTACTGGGGTGAATGTATGACATTGTTCTGCATTCTGTCCATCAACTGTGGTTTTTGCATTTGTCACCCCGAGTGGGATAGGTATGCTCAGACGTGAGTCCCATGCTCTCCACACCACTGGATTCAAGCAAGCTGGGCTGAAGACGGCTGGAATGCCAGAAACCGGTCCTCGGAAGCTTGTTTCCGTTCCAGGGAAGGCATGGCTTGGCAGTTCGGGCTGGACTGTTCCCATGAGGCACAGGGTCAGACTGATTTGCATATGGCCATGTCTGAACTGGGGTGGTGTGGAGTGCAAAAAACGATGGATTTAGGCCCAGATCTCTGTACTGGGGTGAATGTATGACATTGTTCTGCATTCTGTCCATCAACTATGGTTTTTGCATTCCTTAGTCATTAAGCCTTGATTCACCTTTTCCAAAGATTCCTGAAGGACCACTCCAATCATCTTTTCTGCCGGTATAATCCGTTGTTCCTTGATTTCATCAGTCATACCTTCTGTACCCAACCTAGACAAGGCGTCCGCCTTACCATTCTGCGAACCAGGACGATAAGTGATCACAAAGTCATAGTAGCAAAATACAATGACCAACGCAATTGCCTTGTTGTTAAAGTTTTTGCCGACTTTAAAAATTTCAGATTTTGATGATCCGTATAAACTGTAACCGCATGCCTTGCGCCCATCAAATAGTGCCTCCACTCGCGAAAGGCATCCTTAATGGCTAACAATTCCTTTTCGGTGATTGTATAATTTACTTCAGCAGGTGTCTGTTTCCTGGAACGAAAAGCCACTGGATGAAGTTGACCAGTTATCTTATGTCTTTGGGACAAAACTCCTCCCAAAGCTAAGTTGTAAGCATCGGTTTCTACAAAGAAAGGCTCAGACGGATCAGGATAAAGTAGGATTGGTGCTGTGGTGAAGTTCTTTTTTAACTGAATGAAAGCTTCTTCGGCTTCTTTTGCCCAATCAAACTTAACACCTTTTCACAACAACTTGGTTAAAGGAATTAATTTCTTGGAAAAATTTGCAAAACTGATGAAACTTTGTATTTCCTTTACTGATTTTGGAGATTCCCAATCCATCACTGCCTTGATTTTGTTCTCATCCTTAGTGACTCCTTGGGGGGAAAGAACGAACCCCAAAAATTCCACAGAGGTCACATTAAAAGCACATTTCTCCAATTTTACAAATAAACTGTGCTCTCTTAATCTCTGTAGTACCTTCTTCACATGTTCCTGGTGTTCCTCCACTGTGTCAGAATATATCAGTATGTCATCAATGTATACAAAAGCATTCCGGTCGATGAACTCTTTTAATACATCATTAATGAAATGCTGAAATGCTGCTGGGGCATTGCACAGCCCATAGGGCATCACCTGCTATTCAAATAAACCTAGCTTGGTTCGGAAAGCTGTTTTCCATTCATCTCCTTCTCGAATTCGAACTATATGATATGCTCCTCTCAAATCTAGTTTGGTGTAGACTTGTGCCCCTTTCACTTGATCCAACAAGACCGAGATCAATGGTAAAGGGTAACGATTCTTGATTGTAATTCGATTGATCGCCCTATAATCAATGCAGGTTCTCAATTCATCACTCTTCTTCTGAATAAAAAAAAGTGGTGAGGAGACTGGGGACTGGGGCGGTCTAATGAATCAATTTTCAAGATATTTCTGCAAATATTCTTTCAAATGCTCATCCTCTCGTTCCGTTAAGGCATACATACGACTTCAAGGGAGGTTAGCACCTGGCTCCAGATCTATTTTACAATCATAATCTCTATGTGGAGGGAGTCTTTCTGCCTCTACTTCGTTGAACACATCACAATATTCTGAATACTCTGCAGGTAACTCTGTGGTGGAGATTATACAAATGGAAGCCTCTCTTTCACTTAAATGAAAAGCCAGCATTTTCTCTGAGTTCTTTGCTTGTCTTTGGTAGCAATTTTCTGTACAATAATGAGAATTGAAGGCTATTAATCGAGCCTCTCAGTCAATTGTAGGGTTATGTTCGGTGAGCCAGGGTAAGCCTAAAATTAACTGAACCTGTGGAGCATCTATTAAATTAAATTAAATTGCAAATTTTCCAGATGACCATCTTCAGATTCTAACTCCACCAGCTCAGTATGACTTACTATGGGGCCCGATGAGAGGTTAGTCCCATCGACCGCACGAACAGGTTCACTCTTCTCTTTTCTTATTGATCTCAATCCAATCTTACTGACGAATTTCAAATCACAAAAGTTGCCTGTGGCTCCTGAGTCCACCATCACTGTGACCTAAGTCAATATTTTCTCTCGAAACCGTAAAGTCATCATCATGAACAGGTGCAGAGCCACAGATTGCAATGTATTTGCCAAAGTGTGTGTTTCTGGAGTTGATTCCGATTTCGCATCCACCAGCCCAACTCCAACTACTGATGGTGCGAAGCGTTTTCGACCGATGTTGGTTTTGGCTTTTTTGGACAATTCCGAACAAAATGACCATTTCCACTGCAATACAGACATTGTTTATTCACTCTACGTCTCTCCTTCTCTTCCTTGGAAAGAGGACCCCGTACAGTCCCTATTTGCATGATTTCTCCTCCACGGGCATTTTCAGATTCTTTACTTGCTTCCACTCTTGCCCGGTCAAATCTAGGAATACTGGAGCGGAAGTCCCTCTTTATCTCACCTCGCCTCTCACTTTGTCGAAAATCAATTTCCAATACTAAATTGATTAACGCTGATATTTCTGTTGGTCTATTGGGTACTTGTGCCAGTGCATCCTTTAATTTGTCTCTCAACCCACAATAGAACACCGCTGCCCTCTTGTTCTCCGGCCACTCTGTTTCTACAATCAACTTGTTGAATTGAGCCAAATATGAAATCAAATCACGATTGCCCTGTTTAATTTCCAATAGTTCATTATCGGTGGCTTGCGAGGCTCCAAGACGATCAAATATTCGTAGAAATTCTTTCTTGAATTATTCAAGATCATACAATATGGGGTCATTCCGAGA
The DNA here is from genome assembly GCF_964263255.1 of Lissotriton vulgaris. NCBI lineage: Eukaryota > Metazoa > Chordata > Amphibia > Caudata > Salamandridae > Lissotriton > Lissotriton vulgaris. The sequence goes on from NC_141687.1 coordinate 1,830,110,015, forward strand.
CACCAAAGGCATAGACCACGATACAGCGTCCCCACTCAAATATGATAAGACAAATGCCACTCGAGATTGCGCATCGGGGAAAACTGACGGTCGACACATAAAATGCAAGGTACACTCTGTCAGAAAAACCTGTGCCTTCTGTGGGTCCCCATTGAAACGCTCAGGTGGAGCTAAGGGGATAACTGGGGATAGAGAATGAATAACTTGTGTCGTGACCTTAGGCTGTGGGATGGAGGCATCTCCTAAGCTCCTTTCTTGAGAAACTGGGTATTTTAAACTGGTTCATGTTACTAAATTACTCATTTTCATAGTTCAGTCTGAAGTTTCTTTCCTAAGTTCTCTATTTTCTTCCTTGACTTGGATTAACTCTCTCTGTATTCCTTCTAATATCTCTCCTAGCTTTTTGAAATCCAAACCTTCCGCCATTCTGCTCGGGCGAATAATTATGACGTGGGCACTTCACTCTGTCAAGGTTGTGCTTCACAATTCACAGAAGCAGAATGTCGCAAGTTCCCAGAGCCCCTCCAGGATTTTCAGCACCATACAATTCAAAGTACAAATGCTAGAAAACCCCACTAGGGAAAGGGGATGGGACAGGGAAGAGACTACACGCTTTGCCTGATCCTTCCTTCTGCTTCAGACGACTTTTGTATTGACTTTTTGATGTACTGGCAAGCTGCAAAACAATTGACAATTATAAGACCACTACTCTACCCTATTGCCTTACTGAAACTCTAGTTTAACTGTCTACACATACCCAGTTTTGGTGCGGCCTTTGCCTCTCTTCTAACAGCTGTGCACTTGATCTTTTCTTATTTCCTGTAATGAATTATACACCTTTAGTTTTCTTTTTAAAAGCCTGACTTCTCCTCTTTTAATATTCTTTTATTTTTAGGTTTCACACCTCAAGTATTCCCAGCTGTTGCCTTAATCTGGATTCTTCTAATGGTAAGTCTGCTTCAGTTATTTTATCATTTCCTTTATTTATATTCAATTATATTTGCTAATCGCTACTCTTACAGTCAGAAAGAGAGTATTCGGATACTTTATAACTTGTTTTTTCCCTTCTAAACTATTTCTCTCATAGTTCTTATTGTGGGTTCTTGTGAAAGAATTAAACTATTCATTGCGCATAACCAACTGCTTCACAACTGATAACGAACTAAATTCTGCAAGGTTTAAAGTCCCATTCAAAAAACTTAACAGCTGAGAGTGAGTTGCTTCTATTTTTCTCAACTGCCACTTCAGCAAACACGCAGTTTCTAAACACCTCCACAACTAAAAAAATGAACTGCTCTCTCTTTTAACAATATCGGAACAGTCTTACATTTTTCTTCACTCGCTAATCTCTGGTCTTCAAATGCGCTTCTAAATTTGTAGAGTTCTGCCAGGTTCGAATCATAGCCTGCGCAGTACTCGTATCAGGCATAAACATAAAATGAAATTAACGTGAGGGGTGTGGCTCAATCCTTTCAGAGAAGAGAAGGTTGTGGTCATATTTTGCGGCAGGTCAAGCTGCGAGCGACGCACCGCACCGCCAATTACAGTCTTAAATTTAACTTTCTTGAAGTAACTAGGTTCGATGCTTTTTAAAAAACAGCCACGAGCTTCTGACTCTAAAGAAAATTCATAAATGGAAGGGAAATGTGCTTCATAAATTGGTGCTTTTATGCCAATAATTAGTGGTTTGATAAACTGCAGTATCGATGCTAAGTAATAAAATAAGAAATGTGGTGTACTCCAGCCTCCTCTGTTTTTAGGAAGAGTCAGCTTTTTAAAGGCTCTGCGGTGGCGTTTGTATCCCCATAGAAATCTTCCCGCAATTCTTTCAAGTTGTTTAAAAAATTCTATAGGAAATTCAAGAGGTATAGTTCGAAAAAGGTATAAAAATCGTGGAAGTATTAGCATTTTTAATACATTATTTCTGCCATGTAAATGATTTATCCGTTCTAAAGTAGTATTCGCCTTTTTAATGATGGGGGTAAAGTTAAGCTTGGGTATATCAGAAATTGGAGTTGTGATTTTTATTCCTAAATATGTTGCGGTGGATACTATGTTAAGATGTGTTGGTGGATTTTGACCTACAAATAAAACTTGAGTTTTTGAGGAGTTTAGTTTATAGCCTGAAAAAGCACCGAACTCTTTCGCTATCTCTTTAACTTTTGAAATTGTCTTTGAGATATCAGTGGTAGTCACTACCACATCATCAGCATATGCTAAAGCCCTATACGAAGTCCCTGCCACCTCCACAGGTTTTATGTCTTCCTCTTGATTAAGTTTGTTAAGATACATATCTATATAAATAGAAAATAACAGTGGAGATGATGGGCACCCCTGACGAGTACCGCGGAAAATAGAGAATGGACTAGACCTACAAGATCCAATTTTAATGTATGATGATGGTGATAGATATAGGGTTTTCAAAGCCTTAATCATTTTTGGGCCAAAGCCTTTCAAAGCCAGCATATCCCATAAATAAGGCCATGCCACCCTGTCGAATGCCTTCTCGGCATCCAACATGGTGATTCCAATGGATTTATTATTAGTTTGAGCCCAGTCCATCATAGCGATTATTCTTCGGACATGATCCGCAGTGTCTCTATTTAGGATAAACCCATGTTGCCATCGTGAGACGATAGATAATATTACTGTTGACATACGGGTGTCTAAAATTTTGGAAAAGATCTTGCTATCGGCATTTATTAAAGAGATCGGTCTAAAGGATGCTGGATTTAGGGGAGGTTTATATTTTTTAAGAAAAGCCATCAGTGTGGATTGACTCCACGAGTCCTTTGGACATCCTCTCTGAGCTTCCTGGAATGTCAATATAAGGTCTTCTTTTATTACGATTCTGAATGTTCTAAAAAATTCGAGAGGGATACCATCAGGGCCCATAGCTTTTCCCATAGCCAAGGAAAGTATTGCCGATTCAATTTCATCCCATGTAATATCTTTTTCGAGAGAATTTGATTGTAACTCATTTAATTTTGTGAAATTATTTTCTCCTATAAAATTTAGCAGTGCATCATGAGAATATACCACATTATCACTTTTATATATTTGGGAATAGAATTGTCTAAATACCTCAAGAATTTGATCCGGATCATTATGGATCTGACCTGTTTCATCTTGAATTGCGCTAATAAAATTTAAAGTTTCTTTCTCTCTGATTCTTTTTGCAAGTATTTTTCCAGAATTTTCGCCCATTTCATAGATCTGAGAACGGAACGTAGCTAGTTGTTCCGCCAATTTAGCTGAGAAGATTTCATCGACCTTAGCCTTATGTATATCTAGTATAGTTTTAATTTGATCAGTATCCTGATGTTTAAAGATTGCTTTAGCAAGTTTCTCCTCCCATTCTCGTACTCGATTATAAATCTTTTCTATTTTGTTATGTTATGTTATGTTATGTTATATTTATTTTTATATAGCGCACGGCTACTCAAAGAGAGTGTCCCGGCGCTTTTTAATAATGAGACCTACAGCAGAATAACACAACACAGTAATAAAAACAAAGTGGGAAGCAGAAACAGAAAAAAACCAGAAAACAACCTAGAGAGCAAACAGCCAGGTTTTAAGGCCTTTCCTGAATGCGAGTAAACTAGTAGCTCCCCGGAGTGTCAGCGGCAAGGTGTTCCACAGCTGTGGCGCCAGCAGTCCAAAGGAGCGGCCTCCAGTGCGAGCTCTCTTTACGCGTGGCACAGCCGCCAGAAACAGAGATTCTGATCTGAGAGAGCGGGCCGGTTGGTAAAAGGCGAGTCTCCTTTGGAGATACTTAGCTCCCACAGCATGAAGAGCTTTGTAGGCCAAGGTTAATGCCTTGAAAGCAATCCGTTTACGGATAGGCAGCCACTGTAAGGTCTGCAAAAGACCGGCAGCACTGGCTCGCCTGTTTAGGCCATAAGTGGCCCTCGCGGCCGCATTCTGCACAACTTGAAGCTGCTGCAGCAGATACTCTGGCAGGCCCAGATAGAGGACGTTGGAGTAGTCCAATCTAGAGCCTATCAGAGCCTGCACAGTCAGCTTCCTGTGTTCCTCAGACAGAAGAGGCAAAAACCTCCGCAGCATCTTGAGGAGGCCGAAACATGTACCCGTCACACCTAGGATCTGGGATCTCCGAGTCAGACCCTTGTCCATCTTGACCCCTAGGTTCTTAGCTACTTGGGATGAACAGGACGGAGGAAACATGTTAATGGGCCACCAAGCTTGCCAGTCTGGCTCCGCAGCACACCCGAAGAAGAGTACCTCGGACTTATCTGAATTGCACTTGAGGCTGTTCAGCTGGAACCATTTAAAAACAGCCCTAAGGCAATCCCGGATACTCTCTCCATCAAAGTCTCCTCCCTTCTTGCAAGAAAAGAGGAGCTGGGTGTCGTCGGCGTAGGATACGATCTGGGCCCCGAACGACTCCGCCAGCGCCGCCAGAGGGGTCATAAAGATGTTAAAAAGGGACGGGCTCAATATAGAGCCCTGCGGAACCCCGACTCCCAATGGCGGCATCACGGCGGAGTCTGGGGAGGCCCAGACCGTTTGTCGACGGCCAGCTAGGAAAGATGAAAACCAGCTGAGCACCGTCCCTCGTAGGCCATTCTCAAAGAGTCTTGCGAGAAGGCCCTCATGAGGGACGGTGTTGAAGGCCGCCGACAAATCCAACATAACCAGCATGGCTTTGCCCCCGGCGTCCAGAACCCCTTTAATGGTTTCTGAGACCTCTAGGAGCGCAGTCTCTGTGCTGAGATTTGGGCGGAAGCCGGATTGAGTGGCGTGCAGAATCTCATGCGTTTCCAGAAAATTAGAGAGCACCATGTGTACATGCTTCTCCATAATTTTCGTGAGAGCAGGCAACAGAGAGATAGGCCTATAATTGACCGGAGCCTTAGGATCGAGACCAGGCTTCTTCAGCAAAGGAATGACCATTGCCTGCTTCCAGGCCTGCGGAACCACTCCCTGGCTCAGCGAGAAATTCAGGAGTGGATTCGCCAGCGGATTTATCACTTCCGCCATTTTTGCCAGGAATTTGGCAGGGCAGGGGTCCAGAGGCGACCCAGATTTAAGATTGCCCATAAGCGCTAAGGAAGCAGGAGCTGAGATAGGTGGAAAAACGGCCAGCACCGGGCCTAGCGGGGCCGAAAGGCACGAATCGTCCTCAGGGTTGATCAGCCCCACGGGCGCCGCCAATGGGAAAGAGTCCTGGATAAGTTTAATCTTGCTGGTGAAAAAATTTGCAAGATCAGAAGCCCAGGACTTGGAGGGCATACCTTGGGCTGCATTGGAACGAGGAGCCATAAATTCTCTCACTATGGTGAAAATCTCCTTACAGGAGTTAGAGGCGGCTTCTATCCTACCTGCAAGATAGGCTTTTTTTCCTAGGCGAATGTCCCGATGATAAGCCTTGACCGCTGTCTTGTAGGTCAGCCTTGCCACAGAGTCATATTGTGACTGCCAGGCTCTTTCAGCTGCCTTACACTGCTGCCGAGCGGCCGACAGTGCCGCAGTGAACCAGGGAGCCGAGACCTGTTTCAATGTTAAGCGAATAATTTTTTTGTTTTCTAATTGAGTAAGAAAGTGTTTCCCCCCGGACCCCTGCTTTAAAAGCATCCCAAACTATCTGAGTAGAGGTACTACCTCTATTGATATGAAAAAAGTATTTGATCCACCCAGTCATTAATTCTAGATATGATGAGTCTGCCACTGCCACCTCCCACTCCCCCTATTCCCTTCCCTTTGCCCCTTCCCCTTGACCCCACCCTGCGAGTAGTTTCCGATCAAATGACCAAGATCTAAGGGTTGACGACGGACCAGTCATTGTCGGGACTTCTATTAGTATTGGGTTATGATCAGAGATTATACGGGGAAATATTTTAAAGAATATATTGTTTATTAAACCGCTATTCACAAAAAAATAATCTATACGTACAAATTTCTGATGGGGATTAGAAAAGAAAGTAGATCCAGGTGAAGAAGGATATTTTGTAAATCCAACGTCTTTTAAGCCATATTCTGTTATCAGCACTTTAACAGCACTATATGTCTTTTTTTTTGACCTGAGTATATACTGTCAGTAGATATATCAAACCTATCTGCAAGATGTAGAATCAGATCTCCACAGAAAATTAGGGTGGGTGGCCAGTCTGCTAATTCTAAACTGAGATAATGTATAAAATCTCAGGATCATCTGAATTTGGGGCATACACTGAGCAGATTGTCCATAATTTAGCATTTATCTCGAGCTCAATTATTGCCCATCTTCCATACTGGTCTTCTTCCGTATCTCATAAGAATTGCTACACCCTTTGTAGTAGAACCTTGTTTAGTACATGTTAGCAATTGCAGACCCAAATCCTTAAACATATTCCTGTCATTCCACCTGATATGTGTCTCTTGCAGACATAATATATCTATATTCATACTTTGTATAATCTGATTGCAAATCCCCCTTTTTTTCCTATTGTTCAATCCACAGACGTTCCAAGAACAGATTCTAAGTTTACCCATCATCAACAATTAAACATTTTCCTTCCTTGTCTATCTGTATACTACCAGGTTGTTTGAGCCGATAATTAATTGAGTACATATTCATATTTTTATATTCATCTTTCTCAAGAAAGCCATTAAGAAAAAATAGTGATAGAACAACAATCCAATAGCTTAACAATTTTTTTTTTACTGTTTTTGCTTGCACCCACCACCCACCCTCGTGACCCCCCCTCCCACTCCCCCTCTTCCCTTCCCCTTGACCCTTCCCCTTGACCCCACCCCAGTTTGGGCATAAGGACTGGTAGTCCCTAGTATGGATGGATTGAGAAGCATCTGGTGTCTCGCCGCCTCTCCTCCACACCCTTCTGTCTTAAGCTTTCATTATGAGCCATTTTCCAGTTAGTTTTCTGCTATTTCCATCAATAAAGCAATATAACTATATGTCTACTAATACAAGTACAAAAAGAAAAGATCCAACATATTCTTAACAATTTCAGTCACAATGAAGCCAAAAGCTCTTTAGCTGCCCCTTCATAAGTCAGATAATACGATTTCTCTTTGAAAATTATTTTAAGTTTAGAGGGATTCAAAAGAAAAGCCTGAGCGCCTTTGGCTTGAAAAGCAGATATCAGTTGACGAAACTGCCAACGTTGTTCTACTGTGGCATGGCAATAGTCAGGCCGAACAAAAAATTAAATTCCTTTCCCTCTTCTTTTCCTATCTGGCCTGGCCAGATCGTAAGGAGCCTCTCTTGCCAAAAAATTGTTCAAGCAAATCAAAATTGCCCTGGGCTTTGCATTGGTGGTTTGTAGAGGCGTTATTTCCAGTGAAGTATATTTTTATTTATTTTTTACGCACCTCACCATCCTCATTCCAAGGCAGCCGCCACCGCCAAGGCATAATGGGTCGCTGGAATGGATACATGCATGGGAGCAGAAAAGGTGGTGTATACAACCAGAGGGTGCCACAGAAAATTAGTTCACTGTTGTCTTTGGGACAAGGCATAGGCACTGCATAACTAGCCTGGCAGGACCGGGCCAGTGGCCATGGTGGGGCCACCCCTAGATCCCGAGTGTGTCCTGCTGTGCTCCCTCGACCTGTCCAGCCTGGTTCAGCATTAAGTCTGTGATGGCTTCATATTATATGCTCATTATGAACGTTTGTGCAAAAAATGCTGATAAAATATTGTAGATAAAAACTTCAGTGATGTCTGACTGAGCAGAGGAGGGAGAGTTATGATCATTGTCACATTCTAAGGAAGATCCCTCAAATAAGAGTTGAGAGATACACGAGGTAGTAGAAACATTTGTCACAGAGGATGGTGTAAGAGAAATTGCTTTTTGAATTTGGGTACTAGAACTCTCCTCGAACAAGGATCTGGGGACAATTCAAGTACTCTGGGGTTGAATAGCCCCATGATAAAACGATTTAAAAAATAATTACCTTCTCCGGATTGAATCAGGGGGTCTGAATATGCTTATTCTATCCCCTTATGTCTTTCTCAGTTTTTTTTTGCAGAACGTGGGGAACCCATTTTGCTATTCCTTAATAGCGAAAAATAATGATTCGCTATTAAGGAATAGCAAAATGCAATGCATGAAGAAATCACTTAAAAAATAGCGATTTCTTAAAATTCCTTAATTGCGACTCGCAAATTGCGAGTCGCAAAATGCCTATAGGCCCATAGGAATGAATGGAAAGACATTCTCAATTTTCGAATCGCAATTAGCGAATCGCAAATTGAGAATGCGATTTCAAGGGTGCAGGGGTTTCCAAAGGATACCCTGTTGCACCCCTGAAATTGATCAGTGCACATATGTTGCGCACACATATGCCCTTAGGGCATGTGCGTGCGCAACATGAAACTTTGAAAAATGCACTTTAGTGCATTTTTCAAAGTTTTTGCAAATTACCATGAAGATCAACTTCATGGTAATTTGCGAGCCCTATTAGCGAAATCGCTATTTTTTAAACTTTAATGCATTGCATTTAAGGAATCTCAATTTGAGATTCCTTAAATGCAAGTAATCGTAATTTTGCGATTTCTTAATTTGCGATTTTTACATTTGGGATGATGCATCCCAAATGCAAAAATACCGGTCGCAAAGGGGCAGATTCTGAGAATCTGCCCCTTTGCAAGCAGATTTTACCTTGATGAATCTATGTCTAAGTCCTGCATCTTGTAACAGTGGGAGCAGGGGAATATTTTCTCTTGCAGCCAGACATTATAAGCCTTTGAATCTGCGGACCCGAAGTGGATGACGGGGTAAGAAAGATCCCTCTTCATGGGACTTTTCTTAGGTTTTTGAAATGGGTCCTCAGCCTGGATTTAGAGTCAGTTTTAGGACATAAACAGCCACAATATCTCTATATTTCAACGGATTAATTCCCACTCAGCACATTCTTTAATTGCAAATATCCTGAAAACTACTCAGCAGATTAACACCAAACCATAAAAGTAGGCGTTCAGAGTGAAGTTCTTCTTTTATGCCATATCTGCTGATTTTTTTTTAGTGGACAGGCACATTTCCAGTGCAACTTGAATAAACATTATCCTGCGCTCATCCCCCAATGTGCACGGCTGAAGGCTGAAGATCATACACAGAAGAGATTGTGTTGACAGGGTGGATTAGCTGCAGGTCCTGAGCTCAGCCCGACTGCTTATGGCCAATGGGCATGAGCAGCAAGGGTTGGAAATTAATTCCATCACAAAAAAGAATGAAATTCACCGACAAAAACACAAGTGAGTTATTGTTCTGGCTCAAACATGTAAAGCCACTTAAACTTGCCAATTATAATTTTGAACGGAGGACACAACACATGCCATAATCACGGTGCTCATTTCTTCTTCTTTTTTTTGTATAAACTACATTTTGATTGATTTTACAACAAAGATCAAAACAGAGCAGAGTATCTGTTTAATGAAATCCCGATTGTGGCTTCAAACAGTAAAAGAAGCTCCCATGGCAATCACCATCAAGGCTGTAGCATTCATGCCACCTTCCCCAGATCCACTTATGCTTTCGGGGCACCTCCGGGCTGAATAAATGGGCTCTTCTGCCTTAGCACACCTGTACATCATGGAACACCACTCGTTAATAGTTGAGGCGTGAGGGATATGCAGGGGCGAACGATATCATGCTTAGCCAAAACAGCGCCATGCCCACCAGCGCATGCTCGCCGGGCCCCCGCGGCATCCTCCAGAATACCCAACAGGGCCACACGAGTGGAACAGTGAACATGTCTCCCCAGAATCTCAGGTAGTGTCGTAATGATGGAGGACCAGTATTTAGCAAAGAATGGACAGGCTTACACCATATGGAAGCAGTCACCATCTTCGATTTCACACTGAGGGCAGGCAGGCGAAGGGAGAGCACCCATACTCCAAAGCTGTCTCGCAGTATAGTATGCAAGGTGAAGGAATTTGAGTTAGATTAGGCGTAAACAAGAGGGATGACTAGTTTCCTCAAGGCCATCCTAGCATCACACCAGTCGCTATCATCGAGATCACCAATCCAGTATTACCATTTGGCCCGAAGGGCTCCAAAGGGTTCGGAGGAGTTCACAATCAGGGAGCAGAATAATCGCAAGATGCCCCCGAGCCTAGTGATGATGAGTGGATTCGGATCTCCAGAGGTCCACACTCTGGCAGGTTTTGCAGCAGTGGGTGATATATTGCCAGTGCGTGGCAGAGCTGCAGATACCTAATTGAATTGGGTCTTATGGAACCTGAATTCCCCCTGGAGATCCCAGAATGGCTTCATATGGGAAACCCTCCCGACGTCCCCAAGGTGGGAGATGCCAATGAGGTCCTAGTGAATGAATCTCTGCAAAGGGGAAACTTGGGTTATCCCACTAACCTGCCTTCATGAAGCTGTGTGGCCCAATTGTATAGACGAATGTTGGACATTCCGTGCCAATATCATAGAGCAATTGGACACAGTTCGTAAGCGCTATTCGAGGAGTCCTATTCACCGACAGAAAGGAGCGTATTGACCCTGATATACCATTGAACCAGGGATGGGGGACGAAGAGGGTAACATTTTGCAGGGTGTAAAGTAACTGTGGGAGTGCAATCATTTTGAAAAGCACCACTCTTCCCAGGACATTAAGAGGGACAGAGGCCCATTTAGCCAAATTATGTCTGGTCGCCGCAACAGCAGTGACAAGTTCAAGCCCCAGTGAGCTCGGGCTCCAAAGCAATGGTCACCCCTAAATAGTGAAAGCTTAATCTGCGAACTGGAATGCAGTCTTATCAGTCAGGTACCTCCTGACCTCCCCCCCATACAGTGCTGAGGAGTGATTTACCCCAATTGACCTCCAGACCCGAGGCATCACCGTAGAAGCAAAGCATCTGGAGAAGCTGGGGTCCAGTAATGTGAGGATGGCATAGATAGAGCAGAAAATCATTGGCATACAGTGCTATGTCGTCTTCCGGGCAATTCAGTCATTGCAAGCCACAGATTTGAGTATCACAGCAAACCCAGACCGCCAGCGGCTCAATAGCCAGAGCAAATAATAATGGGGAGAATGAGCAGCCCTGCCTGGTGCCTATACGGATTTTGAACGGAGGGGATACTACACAGTTAAACCTGACTTGTGCCCAGGAATGAGCATTGAGCACCCTAATGAAGGATAAGAAACATTGTCCAAATTCCAGGAAGGAGAGAACCTAGGCCAGAAATCCCTAATGCAAGGAATCAAATGTTTGCCCAAAATCCAAAAGCATAAGGGCAGCTGGATCGCTGAACCTTTGTCTGGGCTCCAAAGCAATGTGCAATGCATCAGTGAGGCATGAAGTCTCACCGGTCTGGGTAAATAAGGGAGGGTAGCAATGACAGGAGTTGGTTGGCAAGGATTGTGGCAAAGATTTTAATTTCTGCCTTGATGAGAAAGATGGGGCTGTATGACAAAAATACATCTCGTGGGTTTCCCACTTTTTGCAGGATGACAATTGTGGCGAGGTCTTGATCTGTGGGAAAGTGGCCCTTGGCGGAACAGGAGTGGAAACATTTCTTATAATATTCAATTGGGGAGCATGGCCCAGTGTTCCAACATGGCGGACACACTATAGGCGAGCTCCGATATCCCGTCTCAACATCCTGCAGCATCCTGCCTAAATACTTCCTCGGTAGCCTACCGCGGGACCCCATGCCAACTCTGTGAGCCGGAAGGAGGTGTATGTGATCGTCCACAGTACCCAACTCGCTGACTGCGGGAACATTGACTGGAGGCTGTGCGGTGCCGAAGTGTGTGGTGGGACCATGTAAAGAACGTCTGCGGCAGAAAGTGGAAGAGGCGGCAGCACATCCTGAGAGGTCGACCCTGGGGTGAATACCAGGGATCTCCAATTCACATTTGCTGGAATCCAGTGCTGCTGCAGTGGGTGCGACTCCAGACCGTACCGTGGTGTGAAGGAGTCGGAGACCCGGAGTGGCCATTGCAGCAGAGACAGGGGCCGGCAGGAGTGCTCCCTCCAGCCGGGCGGGCTGCCAAAAGAGTCGGAGGTCAGATGCAGCTTCTCGGATTGGCTGAGGCGGATTCCACAGGACATTGAAGTGCATGGAATCCACTGTGTTGAGCGCCAGGAGGCCGGCCAGGCCCACACTAGAGACCCTGGGCTGCTGCAACTGTAGGCATACTGGTGAGGGCCGCGTATGGTCGGACCCCTGGCCCCCACACATCCGCAAGAGAGGCTGCATCTAGAGACTCATGTCCATGAGGTGAACCCCCCATTGGGGGTGAAGAGGCCCATTCCCATGCACAGAGGCAGCCGGGATAAGAGCTGGTGCGGCCTATGGGCGGGAGGGACCTTCCCCGGTTCACGCCATTTTAAATTACTGGTCTCTGTGGGACAAAGCCAGGAGCATGAATAGTGACTAGGGCTAATACACAAACAGAGGAGCCAGGGTATCAACTGCCAGAGACGGCGAGGGTGCAAGTGGGGTGAGAGTTGGAGCGAGCCTGTGTTAGTCTCCACTGCGGCACCATCACAAAGGATAAGCCCCCAGGCTCTACATCAAAGCAGAGCACAAAAGATCACTTCACAGGGCCGGGGTCACAGACTACAGATGCTGGTGGGAGTTTGGGCCTGCTTCCAGATAATGTTGCCCTAATGGCCGCGATTATGCAATCCAGAGATATGCTGCAGGCCAACATTGGCACTGTGGGCTCGGACGTGACATTATTATGACAGGACCTCTGCAATGCAGTGGAAAACATCACTGAAGCCAAATCCAGGGTTTCTGGCATTGAAGATGCATTGTTCATACTCCAGGCGAAAGTGAATGCCCTAGAAAAGTTGACTGGAGGCCTAGTCACGTGGGTAGAGGGTGCAGAGGGGGGAGCTCGAAGAAATAACCTCGCTTTGTGGACTTTCCAGAAAACTGCAAGGGCGAAGGCATGGGCAAAATCCTGGCACACTGGCTGGCAACATGGATTCCATTGGACGCTCTCCTCCCTTCTTCGTAATTGACCATGCCCGTAGGGCCTTGCTTCAAAAGTCCCCTCCAGGTGCTAAGCCAAGGCCAGTTATAGCCAGGATCCTGAATTACCATGAATGGGACACTATTCTTAAACTAGCAAGATCCCAGGAGAAGCTCATGTATGAATCCCATCACATTATGATCTTAACTGATTACACTAAATAATTGCAGCAAAAGCACCACTCTTTTACAGCGGCTAAGGCCCAACGCTGGGACCTCAAGATCCCATATATGTTTTTGTTCCCAGCTCGCCTACGTGTAGTTTATAAGTCAAGAATCTTTTTTTACGACAAGCCAGAGGAGGTCTTCACCTGGACTGATGAGATGCGCTACATGAAGCCACATATGCTTCTGCCCCGGGACGTGGACTCTTCCTCAGGAGAACCCAGTCAGCTAAGGGATAAATCAAAAGAAAAGCGCAGGCACTGTTCTAGATACACATGGCACTCAAAGCCCTGTGACAGGGAGTGGGCAGAAAGGGCCCCAGGGGACGAAGCTCCAGTGCTCGGAAGATGAGAATCGCACCATTATTTACATGAAGCGTGAGGTTCCTTGGTCACTTTGAACTCTGCAGTATTACGGGGCTTCTTCAGTCCTATCCTCTTCTACAAGGGCTGTGTGGCTGGTGAGGAATGCCTAGACCTTCCCAGACCAAAACATTGATGATGGGGTGTGTGGGGATCCATTGGAAGAGCCTCTATGCTGCCTCCCGGTGGGGCAGAGGTGGGGATGCTTCAACTGTTTCAGGTATTGGGGTGGGGGAAGTTCTATAGTTGTTATTAGTTCTCAAACCAACTGCATTGTCTGTGCTCTCCAACGGCACAACCCTATGTACAGACCAATGACATTGCAACACTCCTGTGCCAGGTTGACAGATAGCATCACTGGGGTCTCTTTGGGTAGGCTGTGAAATCAGCTGGAATGTTAGGGGAATGTTGGATAAGGTAAAGTTGGGGCAGTGCTCTGATAGGCAAAACACTTGGAGGCAGACGTACTGCTGTTTCAAGAGACACACCTCATGGGTACCAAAACCCCCTGCCTGGCCCGTTTCGGGTATACACAGGAATTTCACACAGGTTTCACAAGAGGCTCCCGGGGGGGGAGGGGGGGCCAATTATAATACATTGTGGAGTTCCATTTACCCTGGTGCAGCAGTGGGTGGACCCACAGGGCAGGTACATATTGATACACAGGACTATCCATGGGGAACAGGTGGTAATTGACACCATTTAGGCCCTCTTTCCCTCAGTCAGAGTTATGTAGTCCTGGTAGAGGATGCATGGCTCAAATACCAGATGTACTGGCAGTCGTGGGCAGTGACTGGAATTATGTTATTAATCCTGACATAGACAGGTGGCGGGGGCCCTGGGGTTGTGGGGGCAGCAAGGGAGTCCCGCCTGAGATCACTCGTGCCCTGGTGGGGTGGGTGGACATTTGAAGGTCGCATCACCCCAAAGCCGCGTGCTACACTTTTTATTCCCAGCCCCATGGAACATTTTCCAGACTTGACTACATTTTCATTCTTCGGGACTATGCGCACAAAGTGTCAGAGGCCACAATCTTGCCAAGAAGACTTTCAGACTCTTCCCCGGTCGTAGCCTGGTTCCTGATTGCCCCGCGCCGGCCACCGTTCTGTTGGGGGCTCTACCCGTGGCATCTACATAATCAGTCATATTAAGCCCACATTCATGAGACTTTAACTGAACACGTTACTCTTACCGCCGGTCGCGGGCAGCTTTGATGGTTTCTATTCAGCCTTATACGCCAAGAGAGAGGTCTTGATGGGTTCGGAGATCTAAAGTTTCTTTGAGGACATGCCCCTAAAGGCCCTGTCAACCGAGGCCTGGGAATCTGGAGGCCCCCTTCACTGTAGAGGAATTTAATGTTGTGTTGTCGGAACTGAGGTTCAGAAAGGCATCGGGGCTCCAATGGGTTTCCGTCCAAATTCTTTAAGGCATATATGTGACAATTAGGTGATATATATATATATTCACTGAAAAAACCATAGGTTTCACACCAGTTATAGTTAGGAATTAGCATTTAAAAAACCTTTGAAATTCACTGAAAAAACCATAGGTTTCACACCAGTTATAGTTAGGAATTAGCATTTAAAAAACCTATTAAATTCACTGACAAAACCATAGATTTCACACCATTTATAGTTAGCTGGAAATTTTACTGACATAAAACCATTGAAATTCCCACGTTATAGTTAGTTGGACTCACTATAACTTGCGCGCCTGTAATGCACTGCTGATGACGTCACATATTACATCACTCATGACATGGTCAGTGACATCACTCATGACATCACTGATGACACCATCCAGTGAATGTGTGTCTTTCTGAAAAATAAATTTGTTTTATATATGTATTTGTAAAGGTCGATGGAAGAATAAATGTTTAAATAAGTGTGTAAATGGATGTTTTTTTTAAAAAAAATTGGTTGGGTAACTGGCTTATTACGTGTATCTTAGTGAATACATATATTAGCGAGTATTGTTTAAATATTTAAATGTTTGTATCAGTGTTTCTCTTTGTGTATAAGTGGCTGCAGGGGTTGGTGACTGACTCACTGTTTGTATGTGTTTTGAAGACAGCATATGTGCAGGACTGTATGGGTGGATGAGTGTGTATATGTGTGTGTTAGTGAGTGAATGACTGTCTCACTAGTGTCTTCATTAGTAACGACATATGTTTTAATCTAGTATATGTGAGTATTGATGTATATAAGTGAGTATAGTATATATAGTGAGAGATTGTAGGAGTTCCTGTTTAAATAAGTATGTGTTTCTATAAGTGATTGTTTAAGAGAGTAAGTATGGGTAAGTTTCCTTAGAAGTAAGGTGGTAGTGTGTGTATAAATGTATATGCAAATAAATGGATGTTCAATAGTTTATTTGCATGTGTGAGTATGTGTGTGAGTAACTTTTGGATGACTGCTGATGTGTAACAGGATGTATAGGTGTATCACTACATATGATGAGTGAGTATATATATGAGTGACTATATAGAACTGTTGGTGAATGAGTGGATGTGTATATAGATGGTGGAATTACTGAATTGGTTGTTGTTACTGGTTTGGGTATCTCCATTTTTTTGAAAATGTTTGTTTCTATTTTTGAATATGTGTTTCAAGCGTTACATTACACTGAAATTAGGTCTGTCACTCTGTCACAAGGATGGTGTCATCAGTGATGTCATGAGTGATGTCACTGACCATGTCATGAGTGATGTAATATGTGACGTCATCAGCAGTGCATTACAGGCGCGCAAGTTATAGTGAGTCCAACTAACTATAACGTGGGAATTTCAATGGTTTTATGTCAGTAAAATTTCCAGCTAACTATAAATGGTGTGAAATCTATGGTTTTGTCAGTGAATTTAATAGGTTTTTTAAATGCTAATTCCTAACTATAACTGGTGTGAAACCTATGGTTTTTTCAGTGAATTTCAAAGGTTTTTTAAATGCTAATTCCTAACTATAACTGGTGTGAAACCTATGGTTTTTTCAGTGAATTTCAAAGGTTTTTTTAATGCTAATTCCTAACTATATAAGACCTGAAAGCCCACCAGGAATCTCCAGTATGCGCCAGGGGACTGCATTGCAGAGAGGTGTAATGAAGCCACAACCCTTTTTACACCTCTCTGCAACGCAGCCCCCGTGCATGTTTGAAGAGGGGGAACTAATTCCCCTTGCATACTGGGGGCCCCTGGGGGCCAATTAGCCCACCTGGAACCTCCAGTATGCGCCAGGGGCTGCATTGCAGAGGTGTAATGAGACTATGCCCCTTGTTACACCTCTCTGCAACGCAGCCCACTGCCGCGTTTGCAGAGGGGGAACTAATTCCCCTTGCATACTGGGGGTCCCTGGGGTCAACTGGTCCACCAGGAGCCTCCAGTATGCGCGAGGGAGCTGCATTGCAGAGAAGTGTAATGAGGCCACACCCTTGTTACACCTCTCTGCAATGCAGGCCACTGGCGCGTTTGTAGAGGGGGGACTAATTCCCCTTGCATACTGGGGGTCCCTGGATCATATCTGCCCAAACACCGATATTCCGAACGATTGTAAATTACTTTTCTTGAGAAACATTTGGATTTGGATTATCATGTCCTATACTTTGGAATTTTTGAAAGACTGACTTTGAGGATGCTATAAATTACTCAAGTCTGCCCGAATTGTGTGGGTAAAATTGATACCTAGTCACTTTGAATAAGAATATACTTATGTCTCGTCTAACATTTGGAAGAAATATCTAGTTATATGACAACTGGATACCGACATAACTTGAAGGAAATAAGAACGCCCTGAAGAAGTTCTGTTGTACAGAACGAAACCTTTCGGCTGGCTGTGGTACATAAACTTAAGGAAAATAAAAGCATTTGAATATACACCAAGATTCAGCGCTTCAATAAGGACTCTAAGTGATATGATTTGATTGGACTCATTGTGAAAGTGGTGCTGTGCCAAACTTTGGAATATTCTCCACTACTCTCTACTACTTACTCTCTCCTACTCCACTACTCTCAAATACTCACTGTCTACTACTCATTCTCTACTACTCTACTACTCTCTCTCTACTACTCACTCCCTACTACTCGCTACTCACTACTCCCTACTACTCACTATCTACTACTCTCTACTACTCACTCTCTACTACTCTCTCTACTACTCACTCTTTACTACTCACTACTACTCTCTACTACTCACTCTCTACTTCTCACTCTCTACTACTGTCTACTACTCACTCTCTACTACTCTCTCTCTACTAGTCTCTACTACTCACTCTACTACTCACTCTCTACTACTCACTACTATTCTCTCTGCTACTCACTCTCTACTACTCACTCTCTACTACTCACTCTCTACTACTCACTCTTTACTACTCTCTACTACTCACTTTCTACTGCTCTCTACTACTCACTCTACTACTTACTCTCTACTACTGTCTACTACTCACTCTACTACTCACTCTCTACTACTCTCTACTACTCACTCTACTATTCACTCTACTACTCTCTACTACTCACTCTCTGCTACTCTCTCTACTGCTCTCTACTACTCTCTACTACTCACTCTCTACTCTCTATTACTCACTCTCTACTCTCTACCTCTCTACCTCTCTCTTCTTCTCTCTCTACTAATCTCTACCTCTCTACCGCTACCTCTCTACCTCTCTACCTCTACACCTCTACCTCTCTACCTCTCTCTACACGCACACATATACACATATATGCATATATATATATATGCATATGCATTTATATATATATGTATGTGTATGTATAAAAAAAAACAACAAAACATTTTTTTTTTTAAACAGCTACTTTTAAAACTGTCATTCTTTTTCCCCATGGTACACTCCCCGGTACGCTTACCGGTGCGCGTACCGGTGCGCGTACCGGGCGCTCACCCCGCGAAAATCTAATTTTTTTTAAATTTTTTTTTTGCTCCGCGGGGCCCTTTTATGGCCCCCACATCAAACCTAGGGGGTCAAGGGGGGTCTACTCTGCCCCCTTATGGTCATTTCCCTCTTTGTTTTGGCCACCTCTCGTGTCTCGATCCTACCGAGACACAAGATGGCGGCCGCTCCGGACTGTTTAGAATGTTTACAGACATCCCAGAGCCAATCAGCTTTCTGCGCGCAAGTCGCGGTAAGCGCCCGGTGCGTGTACCGGTGCGCGTACCGGAGCGCGGCTATAGATATATATATTTTTTTGAACCTTAATTACTCAAAATCCACTGGAGCACATATCTTGAGACATAGCAAAGGCACATCGGGCTACCAGTCCCTACAATTTTGCCAAGTTTGGTGGAAATCCATTCAGCCGTTCGGGCTAAAAGTGAAATCGACCGCCCTATGGAAATTAACATGGGGAAAACGCGTTTTGGGACCCCCCTTTTATCTCGGCCCCCGCTTGACGAATCCCCCCCAAACTTTCAGGGAAGGACCGGAACGCCGCGAGGCCATTTTGAGGAAATTTTCAGGCAGATTCGTCAACCGGCGCCAAAGTTATTCCAAATAGAATTTTCAGATTTAACATTGAAAAAAATCCTAACTATAACTACCTACTGGCGACCGCCAGTAGGTAATATATATATATATATTTATATGCTGACGTCGTTCTCTTCTTTCTCACCGACCTTCATATGTTGGGCCCAATATCTTACAGATGATGATGCTCTTTGGTGAGACATCTGGTCTACATATGAATGTTGGCTAACCTACTATATTTACTGATAACTATGGCACAACATTCCAATGCTTTGTGTTCTGAAGTCAATTTTATTAACAATCAGTTGCCCCTCTTTTGCAATGAAGTCCCCACATGTGAATTTTTCGTTTTCCAAATTTGACATGGCTATTTTTCAAAAATATTTTACTGAAGGTAAAACCTGTTCTGCTGCTGCAAATCCTGCAATGTACATACTCCTCCTCCCCTTCTCCCTCCCCTCCCCCCCTTTCTCCTCATTTTTTTCTGTTTTATTCCCCCCACCCCCACTCCTACCCGCCCCTTTGCTTTCCTCTCCTTCTTTTCTACTCCCTTCCTCTTATTGTGCTCACCACCAGGCGCTCCCTTATCGATATGGTTTGTCGCCACCGGGCCTCCGGGTTGCCGGTAACAGGGCTGTGTTTATCTTTGCTTGCTTTCGTTTCATATCACTATGGACATGACGCTGCCAGCCTCCGGGTTGTAGGCGAGCACAGCAGTGTACTTTCCTTATTATGCAATAAAGCAGTTTGAATACCAAAAAAAAAATATATATATATATATTTTACTGAAGGCCACACATTTATTGGCGGAGTAAACACCCTAATTTTAGACTTCTACTTATTTAATTATGCACTATTTTCACATTAGATGAATCTGAATATATTGGTGTCATGCCACCATGCACCATGCATGATAATGCAAGCCACTGTTGAAGCATATTGAATTTGAACACTGGAAGTTGTCATTTTGATTAGTTGGCAAAGCCATGTAGAAATTGAACAATTGTTTTAGAGCCTAATAATCTAGAAATAAGATAAAACATGCCTACAATTAAGGATACTGTCCTGTGAGGACATCGTAGCATTGATTCATGACATTATACCGTTGCATGTGAACAAAACATGATCTGGGAACATTGATGAGAACATTTTGGTATTGCTAATCTGTTCCTGTGCACCCAAATGTGGAAAATGTATCTCTTTTACTGTGATTACCTATGGAAAACGCTTTGTGTCAACCCTGTTGTTTACGTGATGATAGAAAATCTATAAAATATGTGTTATAAAAACTGCTGTGTGAAAAGCAAAATTATCATCCATTTTAGTAAGTCCCTCAAATGTTTTTTGCAGTATTGTGTCTCCTATTGTACTTGAGTGACAACCAGAACGGCTCCAACATTCAAGGTACATTTCCTGTGCACACTAGCATTCACCTCTCTCCAAATACAGCCTTGCCCACTTTCCGCCCCCCCGTTCACAAAGGTCCCACCCGTCTGCGCAGTTTCACCCATCGCTCTGCCAACCTCGTGTCACCCATTCATACACTTCCCTACCCTGCCCAGAGTCCCAGTCACAGCCTTGACAACTCATGAACCATTTCACCTTAAACTGTTTCAGTGAAAAATGTTTGTGTTCAAATGGAGGTGTTCTAGATGTTCACAAGATGCCTCTGTATCTACAGTGGTCTTCTGTGAGAAAGCAAGGGCTCTGGAAAACCACCTGGAGATCAGGCCTAAGGATCGAAATCTGTAATGCTATCCATGTGGAGTCAGGGACCCTCACAATGACATTTCCTAGTTAA
Source organism: Lissotriton vulgaris (assembly GCF_964263255.1). Taxonomy (NCBI): domain Eukaryota; kingdom Metazoa; phylum Chordata; class Amphibia; order Caudata; family Salamandridae; genus Lissotriton; species Lissotriton vulgaris. The sequence continues at coordinate 1,830,130,774 of NC_141687.1, forward strand.
TTCACTGTCGTTCATATAGGTATGATTCCCGTTTCCCTCACAAATATTACACTTTGCTCTCTTTCACCTAGTATTTAGAACATTCACAGGTTTATCTTTCATGGCTCTATAGTTCGCTTTTTGGAAACAGACAACCCCCACTGAGTGTGTGGAGCAGGGGTCTCCAAACCGGTCCTGGAGGGCCGGATCCATGCCAGATTTTTAAAATTACTACATGTATCTCAATGGGGATATCCAAAAAATCTGGCATGGATCCGGCCCTCCAGGACCGGTTTGGAGACCCCTGGTGTGGAGGGTTCTGCAAGACAGTGTTTTGTTCTCAAACAAAATAAAAGTCAATGGAATGCTCCAGCGAACACCAGCATAGTAACATATTGGCTAGTAGAGTACAGCCTTGACTTTTTAGCTAATGTGCCCATTTCACCAACAATTCAGCCTGTTCCACAGAGCAATGTCCTATAGATCACAACTCTTGAACTTCCCAACAGCTCCCCCTTTGCTCTCCTTCCTGTTTTATCCCCCTGCCCCAAGGCACCAGTCAAGTGAGACCATTCATTCCCCACCAGTGGATTTCATTGGAAATCAAAAGTATTTGTTTAAAGTTCGCTTGTTCCAAAAAGCTGCAGTGCCCTCAGGTTTGATGGAAAGTCTCTTAGGTGTGCAATGTTAGATCGTTCTTCAGTGAGCTCCATAGGTTATCAAAAGTCTTGCTTCTGTATGGCATGTGTGAGTTTTTTTAAGTCCCTGGTTTGCGAAGGAGAGTGTATCCATTTGTCAATTGTGGGACTTCTTTCTATTCACAATGAGCAGCTATAAGCCCCTTGGTGTCCCTAACTTGTGGTGTAGTGGAGTCTTCTGTATTGTCTTCCCCTGGGAGCAGGACCAGCCCCCAGTTTATAGTAGAATGGCTTTGGGGGTCTCGCTTCACCACTTAGACAACATGGCTAAGTGGTGAAGTAGTGTGGCTCACTGGTTAGAGGCGGCAGACCCGAGAGCAGAGGACGGCCCGGAACCAGGGTTCGATTCCCGACGTGGCAGGTTTCTGGACCAGGGTCAGCGGACTCGATAATTCTCTCGCCTCGGTGCCCACTCTGATCAGCGATCACACTCGGCAACTCTGGGCATTAGCTTGCCTCATCTTCACTAACGGCCCCAGCAGACCGCCGGGGATGCCTGGTCTCACCCTGGAGATACCCACTAAGGGACCATCTCTCAGGGAAGCCAGGAAGGGTTTCGCAGCGGTCGAAGCGCGGAGATACTCCTCCGGGAGTCGATCCTAGCGCTATATAAACCTGCAATTAATTAATTAATTAAGTACTTCTTTCTAATATGTTTTTATTAGGTCACATGCCCACCATTTGTGAACCTCCAACTCCACTGCATCTCCATACGTAAAACAGAGGCCCGAAGTATTTAGGTACATCTGTTTTAATCTTTTAGGGATACGTTGCCGGTGCATCATCATATGTATTCTGATTCCTGCGCTGTAGGCTTTCGATGCATGTAGGTAGTCTTCGGTATGTAGGGAGAGTTTTAAAAGGAAAGTTGTGATATTTCAAGATTTTTGAGACTCTGGGTGTTTTAAAATACTCTTCTGTTATATTCTGTGACTGAATGTTAGTCAGGCAGGGATCAGGTCAAAAGAATTATCAGTTAAATTAATTATTTACACCAATATCAAGCCAGGGTTTAGCAAGAGCCAACACATCAACTTGAGTCCTGCAACTAGACGGAACAATATTTTCAAAGAAGGCTGTTGCCACATATTACTGCAGCAAGTTGACTGCGCCAACATTTAAGAAGCTGAGAAATTGTACACAGAAAGCTGCCTTGTCCAGACCTGCATCCAGCGCTGGCATCTCTTGGCTCTCAGGTTTCGGGTTAGGGGCTTTGGTTCTTGGATCATCGGTTCCAGATGCCTAAAGTACTCGTACAGTCTGTTGGTCCACTGCCCAAGGGACCTTATATGCAACCATAGGAAATCTGCAGGATCAGAAGCATAACATGGTTACTGAAACGTGTTGTCTCTGTCAAATCTTAGAATCTCATTGTTGTTTGCGGAGAATCTCACTATTGGGTCTTTGTTTGGTCTATTATTAGACATATCTATGAATTAAAAGACTTCTGGTATCTGTTTGACCTCTTATCGCAGGCGCAGAAGTGTAAGTATAGAAAGAAAGAGACTCTAACTAGTTTTGCTTGGCCTCCCATCAGATGCAAAGCAGTGTTAGCAGAGAAATCCACTAGTTGCTTCTGTCTGAATCTTTATCAGACATACAGAAGCTCCGGCGAGGGGGGTCACTTTCTGATTTTTGTTTATCATCCGTAACTAACCATTGTTAGTAGATAGGACAACTCACTATTATCAATCTGCCTAAATATGAGAAACAAAGCAGAGTTTGCACAGAGGATCACTCACAATTGCCTTCCTGACCTCATAAGTGCAGCAGTGCTACCAGAGTGTGATAGTGACTGTGTGACCTCTTATCAGAAGCTCAGTATTGTTAATCAAGAGAACCACTTGCTGAACTCTGTCTGGCCTGCTGTTAAGAGCAACAGTTTTATTGTTGAAGGTTACCTACTAGTCACCAAAAGTGGTCACATACAGTCTGTGTTTAACATGAAATGTGCAACAAGGTTAGAAGAGAGGAACCCTGGCTGATATCTGATATAGGCCTGACCCATGAGCGGGGAAGTGTTCAGTGGCGTAGCAAGGAGGGGCGGGGGGGACGGCCCTCCCCAGGTGACACAAATTTTGGGGGCAGTGGCATCCCCCCATCCCCCACACTCCCTCGCACATGTGGCCGTCACTGGCGGGAGAAGCTCAGGTATAGCCAGCACAACCCCCCTTACCCCCGGTTACCTGCGCCCATCACAGGAATAACCAGCACCGCTCCTCATCTTCCCCTGTTCTCACATAAAGTGCTATTAGATAGATACGACCCCTTGAAGCAGTCTGCCTAACATATTAGCAGAAACACAGCAGAGCTACTTCACCGTCTTTTTTGCTGACTGTGATAACATGATTATAGATTTATAGCCCACTGTAGTGAGCTTTACGACCATTAAAGGCTAGCTCCAGGGTTATAGAACTCGAGCCGAAGGCGAGGGCCTTTAACAAGGGAGAGGACCTTTAATGGCCAGTATAGCCCACTTACAGTGGGCTGTGTAACTATTAGAACATTCCTTCTCATGAGGGCATAACATCTTAATTGAGAAAATAAAGGCATCAGTAACCAAGAGGTTGAAATCCCTTTCTCCTGTCCAATTGTATATTTTGAAGGGAAGGGGAAAGAGAAAGATAGCGAACACTGAAATTTTGTTAGCAGGGGGTCTGTCTATACCAGTTTAAATAGGCCGCTGCTGTTCCATCGTCGTCAGTGGAGCTCCAAAAATCCCCAATATTCTAATTTGGTTTTGGAAATATGTTAAATTCATGATTGTGTAATTTCAAGATTCGTAAGGAATTGGCAATACTTCCTGCCTGATCATTTGTTAAACAGATTGTAATTTTAGACCTTTAACATTCCTTCAACTCAGACAGTTTTTCCTTGTTGCTTCACAATAAATAAATGTTGTCTTTTTTAGGTGCCTTCTCTGGAGAGTTTCCTCTCAGTTTATTGATTGCTTGCAGTATCTTGAAGTAAGCATTGAAGTCCCAGCTCAGTTCTTCTTTTCTGGGTGTGGATGCTGGCAGGTTAACCTCTTGTTGAGATTGGATTCGGCATGTGAACTGAGACCTAGGCCTGTCTATGTTCAAGCCAGGCTCTAGAACCTATTTTATGGCCTGGAATGGTCCATCAATTGTGCCCTCTTTTTTGACATGGGACACATGTCTGCATTCTATGTTGTTGACATGAAGCACTAGTGGCAGTGTACCGATTTAAAAAGATTAATAGTCCTAAACAGACCCTTTTTCTGTTCTAGAAGTGAGTGGAACCTACTGGTCACACTCATGTAAAACTTCAGAGTACGATACAGAGCATTCACATGTGTGTCAAGTGTGTGTATGCATTGTGTATGTGTGGCACATACATGACAATGAGATTGTGTGCATTTGCTAGGACCAGTGGGATACATTTTGGATGGCCCCTAGTTTAGCATGCCACAAGACAGAGGGTGGATACAGCTTCCTGAAACAGTAAATTGCACCTCCTGCATTCCTGAAGCTGGAGGGTGGATACCCAGACATTCACGTGTGAGAGGATGGAGATAGGGCGACCGTTAGAAATTATATGAGCACCTTTTAGCAAGTGATTACAATTTAGACTTTCCTGAGCACTGCAATTTGGTGGATGATAGGAGAAAGCAGATGAATCAGCAGATTCTGTTGGCAAAAGATGGGAAGTTTATGGGCCTGGCCTGCCCTTTTTTTCTGTCTCAGACTGTTACTTCAGGAAGGCTGGTGAGAGCCAGGTACAGAGACCTCACACTTCATTGTGCCCATATTTTGAATGATCCTGAAACTAGCCATCGCCTTGCACAAAGACGCTATCTGCACTACAGCTAAAATATAAAGCTTAAAAGGAAACCATTGCAAACTGCTCCAGAACCTTAGACAGAGGTCAACATCGCCCATCTGGAAATTTAGTATCTATACACAAACCACCCCACTTTGTTCCAATTCCAAGCTGCCTCACTGACCATGGAAGGAAGTGCTCTGCAGAGTACTGAAAGTCCTGCTGGGAGACCAGGGCTGGTGTCTGCATGACAGCCAGTCTCCAAGAGGTAAGAGGACGTCACCTAAAGTCTGTACATCTTGGTGGAGAAGCTGAGGGTCTGCCTGGCATTTAAAGGCCTAACTGTCTGCTCAGACAGACAAGGATTGTGCCTGGCCTTGCAGGAGAAGAGGCTGTCCAGGAGGAGAAGCTGAATCATATTCCCGGTGTATGGATACCCTTAGGAAACCGACCACTACTGGGAGAGCTACAAGTGCCAACCACTATGAGAAGGGACATCTGTCCCCCTTAACGATTCATGTGGGGAAATGTGTAAAGAAAACTTGCAACTCAAGACAGCCATGTGCTCTCTGAGTTGAAGTTGGTGACTTTCGCTCCCTACATTTCATTTATTCACTGGCGTATTTCTTGTAATTGATTTTCTGCAAGAAAAATATACTACTTATAAATCTAGACTCACAATTATGGGGATCAGTTTCATTTCCTGAGTCAAAGAAACCCAAATCCATCAGAGTTAAGGCTTTGAAAAAATACTCCTTTTGAAGCTTTTCTACTTTTTCTTGAACCGCTATACATGTTACAGTGGTGACTATCCTGGTCCAATCATGACTGGGCAACGACAAAAACATTTATTTGGTAGCAACTGAAGAAGTGATGAACAATCTCCAATTGTTCCACAATGCAGCACAAATGATTGTTGGGATGAAAAATGTAACTATATGACCGCCTCCTTGCTTAAACTGCACTGTGGCCCTCTTTATGGCAGTAGAAATTGTCTATAAGCAAGAAGAACACCAGGCCAGCCATATTTAAGCACCTTACTCCAACTCAACAGTAGGTATTCTCATCAAATTTGCCTAATTATTCCTCAGGTGAGACTGGTAAAAATGAGGAGGCAGCCAAGGCTCGAAATTCCCTCCCTTCCATCTTAACTCTAGAAATCAGCAGTCTCAGGTTATAAGAGCAAAGGAAACCCTTGCTTTTCAATCAATCTACGTTGTGTTTGATTAATTTCTCTTAGCGCCATGAAGCTCTGGCGAATGCGTGAATTATATATAAAAATGTAACCTGATAGCATACAAGAGTATCATCAAATAGGTCAGTCTTTGGCCTCTGTCTGGCATTTTATTAGGGAGGAGATGGGTGGCCTGGGGGCTGTGGCTGCCAACTGGGGAACCATGTTAGTATCCTGGTCTCAGCTCAACATCCTGTGATTGTAAGCAAGTCGCGTAATCTCTTTGCGCCAAAATAATGTGTAACACAGTCTGTTTTTCTGGTAGATCACTCTAATACCCTCAAGTCACGTTAAAAACTGTACAAAAAAATATAAAAAGCACAGCTCCATTCATGGAAAGAGTAACATTCTGTTCTCTGCTCACTGATATCAAAGCTGTTGCGTGAGCTGCGCTGATCTCAGAAGCACGTAGTTCCACTCAACCGCATTGCCTTCATCAATTTACCAACAACTGAATATTTCGTATATCACAGGGTTAATGTATATATGTAATTGTGTTTATGTAAATTTTTCTGTTCTCACTTATTAATGTTTCTTGATATTATGGAATACACATCAAGTTTCTTCTTTAATGTAAACAATGAATTAAAAAAGTAAATGAATTTTGCACAAAAGATATAAATAACAAACAAAATATACAAAAAACAAATAATATATAATAAAATAAAGGATTTTTGTATAAATTTTCGTTTCAGCACACATTTATTTGATTGTTTTATAGGGTCTATTATTCTGTTTAGATTCTGATTCAGGGAGTATCTTTTCCCTTAGAGTTTAGCTACACTACCTTTCTCTACATAGTTTACCTTCCCTACGAGTAGCTAACTGTTTACATTGTAGGGGCCCCTTCTTTCTCATAGAATTTATACTCATGGCCTGTCCATGAGGGGTTTGCTTTGAATAATTGTTTTTTCTAAATGTTATTATATGTATATAATTTTTGTATCTGACATATTCGAACATGTTACTTTCTTTATTTTGCTGTTCTGCCAGATCTATGTAGCACTGATTTATTCATTTACATTTTGATATTTTTCTTGGGTAAATTCATCCAGCAGTTCTGTTGTTCACATATCTATATCTTTAGTCTTTATCTTATCGTTGTCCTTGTTCATCCTTTGTCACTTCATCACTCTACCGATACTATAGTCATTCACCAAATCTATTATGGCCTCACTTAAATCTCATGGCTTTAGCGACGAAGAATTTGCCTCCATGGTAGGCTCTTCGGTCAGCTTCGATACCAGACACACATCAAATAATGAGAAATGTGAAGACTTACTTAAATTACTAGCCCTAAAAAAGAAAAGTAAAAGAACGGAGTTACATGGTAAGTTTATTTTGGACTACTTGAAAGCAGGAGTTATCCCGCAGGGCCTTCAGGTAAAGAACATTCCAGGGCTGTTTATCCATTTAAAACATTTTCTTGAGCGTTGGTCCCTCATCTCTAATAGATGTTCAAGGGACCACATGATGCTTATAGTAGAAACAGTAAGAGAGGTTCTAGATGAATTAGCCAAAGAGATTACAGAACTTGAAGATAAGATCAAAAACTCTACAATAATTACGGACATCAAAAAAAAGTTAGAAAATGTAGAGATGGACCTAAACTCATATAGTGACTATCTATATAAGCGTAAAATGGATAAATATCAGAAAGATCTACACTTTTTTAGTATGGAAAAAGTATATCCATACTTGGCAGACAACTTTTATGCCCAGGAAAATGAAAATGACCCAGATTATAATACCCCTACAGACCCAAGATCAAAAAAGTATTCCACCTTTTCTAACTCCTCAGATTCAGGAAGTAATTCTAGTATGCCACCGTATCAACCTAGGGGCAATCGTTTCAGATCAAATCGAGGTTATAGACCTTTTTTAGGGAGACGTCAAGCGAGAAGAAATTGGAGACCGAACTATCAACCCCAATATCAGCAACCACAACAATATCAGTACAACCAACAGTATCCACCACAAGATCAATACCCATCGAACCAAACATATCAACCTCAGGGCCCTTATCAACCTCAATTCCAGGACAATCAACAGAATACGGAGAGATATCTGGAAACAAGAAATGCAAGGTATTGGAGACAATGAATACAATACCTATCTTCAACCTGAGTAGTCATAACACCGACCCAGCTACCATTGCAGTACTCTCAAGAGGTCTCTCGTTTGTCCCACACTCTGGCCTTAATAAGTTCGAACTATTTAACGATATGATAAGTTTTTTTCGCAAAATACGCTTGAAAAACTTTTTCTCCCATCAAGAAAATGAGTTACCGGAACTAAACAGATCTGGTCTGTCACTGAAATCGACCTTTACTCCTTCTCTGGATCAAGTTGACCCAGAAATAGGAATTTTTGAAAAAATTGTGACCTCTAAATTGCAAAACATCACTAAGCATATACCTCATACCCCTTATAATATATCCATTGACGAACACAATGCTTTGTTACAATTGAAAGAATCGACTCAAACTATTGTGAAAAGTTGTGATAAGGGAGGAGGCATAGCCATTTTTGACACCACAAACTACATCGAAAAAATGGAAAATATGCTTAATGATACAAAATACTATTCAAAAATCACTAAAGATCCAACCAGTATTATTAAAAACAAGATCACTAGATTAACCTCCAAAGCATTAGGCAAAGGAGACATTTGTCAAAAAGAATATGACTATATGAATATAGGAAACCCAAAAATGGCTAGTATATATGGGATTCCAAAAGTTCACAAAAACGAACAAGACCCCCCGCTACGCCCCATAGTTACAACCATTGGGAGTGTGACAGAACCTATATCTAAGTATATAGATGCCATTCTACGTCCCTACATAGACAAAATACCAGGTCACATTAAAGATACTAGGAATGTGATCACCCAATTTGAAGGTACCTCCTTTAACGCTCACCGTCAATGGATGGTGACATTGGATGTAGAGAGCCTCTACTCCAATATACCTTGCATTGGTGCAATGGAAGCCACTAAGTGGTTTATAGAGTCATACAGTATTGATTGCAATATGTCATTCATCTTGGACTGTCTCCAAATTATTCTGGATAACAATATTTTTGAATTTGCAGGGCAACTTTACAAACAGATTAGAGGAGTTAGCATGGGTGCTTCGTGTGCTCCGACGATCGCTAACATATATGTTGCCCTTTTTGAGGAAAAATTTGTTTTCAATGAGGTCGCCCCATTTTTTGAATCGGTTTTTTATTGGTCACGTTTTATTGACGACATAATTTTTGTTTGGGACGACAATGAGGATGTCCTAGAAGAATTTGTTCTGTGGTTGAATGCTTGCGACCCAAACTTGAAATTTACAGAGAAAAAAAGCAACTCAGAAATCGAATTCCTAGATCTGAGTATTAAACATGATGAAGGAAGGTTAATTATGGACCTTTTTACAAAGCCAACAGCACGTAATACTCTCCTTCATTATAGTAGCTTCCACCCCTTGTCTCAGAAAGACAGCATTCCCTTCAGCCAATTTTTGAGACTGAGGAGAAATTGTACTAGGTTAACAGACTATGACCAGAAAGCTACTATAATGAAGGAGAAGTTTCTGGAGCGTGGCTACCCTAACAAATTAATACGCGACTCCTTTAAAAGAGCCAGGTATTATGACCGTCAACACCTTCTTACAGGCACAAACACTAAACGGGATGCCAGTCTAGTGTTTGTAACTAGGCACTCCATGTTGAATAAACAAATTCAACAAATCCTGTATGCAAACTGGCATATCCTTAATGTTAACAAAAGTGGTACTGAAAGCATAAACAAACCCCTTTTCGCATATAAGAAAAACAAAAACATCAGGGATATAGTTGTCAGATCAAGGATGCCTACTCAGAAAGCCTTGAGTCAAAGAAATATCATCACTGGGGCTCCAGTGATTGGCAACCATAGATGTGGTATTTGTAAAATCTGTCCACAAGCCATTGAAACTGCCGAATTTACCTTCAATAATACATCTATTCCTCTGCCAACTATGACAAACTGTAAAACCGCGAACATTGTTTATCTTTTAATTTGTCCTTGTAACAAAGGCTATGTGGGTGAATCGTCACGCTCTGTAAATACCAGGATTACGGAACACAAATCAGCGATACGTACGCAAAAGTTAACTGCCCCCTTAGTATCACATTATATGGATAAGGACCACAAACCTGATGACATCCGCTGGATAGTCTTAGAAAAAATTGTGGCAAAAGCTGGCATCAACACAGATAAAATCCGTCGCAAACGAGAAGTTTTTTGGATATTTACTCTGGATACATTCAAATCAGGCCTTAATTCCGAAATTCCGTGGCAGCAAGCTATTCTTTAATATCACCATCTGAACATAAGCTTAAATTAAATAGAGGTACTTGACTCTAACCTTATACCAAAATATAATATACATACTTTCTTAACAATAAAGCTAATCAATATGTGAGGCCTCTTAATGAGAGCATGTTTATATTTTAAAACAAAGGGGCACCTGAATTCAAGTCTCTAGAGAACTTTAAAATAGAGGAAATGTGCTATTATTTAAATTTCATATACCATCTAACTATAAATACAAATTGTCCACAAATATAAACAGCTTCTTGTGGATTAACTCTAACACCCTAAAATATAGCATCGTTATACGATATATACATATCGATTTCCACAGTGGTTTCGACTTTGCGAAACTGGGAGCCAGATCAAGTTAAAGCCCTTCTTCCAATAGCTTAATAGCCTCAATTTCAGTACTCTAAACGTCGCACTAGTCTGCTTTCGATCTCTATGCAAACAAGTGGGACTCGTGTCCCGTTCGGGTTTCGTCATCGAGCTGCGCCCGGGGAATTGGCCACAGCTGCCAGCCATGTAACACGAGTAAACGAACGCGCGTTTTTTTAAATAAATAAGCCCGTATCCGCCCAATCCGTTCAGTTCGCGGACATCGGAAGCATCATCGCAACAGAACCCCCGTTAGAACGCTCGAGCACCAGTATTATGAGGTACGTTCTGAACCCGCCAAGTATATCATGCCGGCTTATGTAGAAACTCTTTGCGTTAAAGCTAAACTAAACATGGGTATGCCGATTTTAATTTTGCCTTCATTCTGCATTCCCTCCAACAGTGGCTAATACCCTCAGCAAGCGCAGCTGACAGCGCTATTAGATCAAGGTAATGACACCAACATGCCCTATCTGGGAAACACTATATAACGGTATTTAAATATGGTAACATAGAGTTGTCCTTGTTTTATGTCCCCGTATATTCAGATTAACTAAAAAGAAAGTGATTCACAAGCTTGTACCTCTTCGGTGGTTTACCTTGCGACAAAAATACTTCAGAAATATCAGATTTTTAAGGTATGCGTTAATGCCGTACGAAAAATGTAATTAAAAGACTAATGTTACAAAGTTGTAAAGTGTGTAATCACACCAGGATAATATTAGAACATATTAAGATGCTAGGACCTGGCTTTGATATAAAATCTATACCTACCTGAACAGTGCCTGCTTCTAAATGACAAATGAGAGTCTCTCGATATGAATAACATACAATTAATAAAGGCACCAAGTTAAAAAACTTTTAATCGTCCGAATAGACTCTCAGATAGTAACCTTTTTATGTCCTCACTCAAACTTAGAACCAGTTCTCTAAATTAAGGATCCCAAAGTTTCACTTTATTCTTTAACATATGATGTGATTTGATGGATACTAAACCACGTGGCAGGAGTAAATAAGGTATTTCTTCTTTTGTCCTCACTCAAACTTAGAACCAGTTCTCTAAATTAAGGATCCCAAAGTTTCACTTTATTCCTCCACATATGATGTCATTTGATGGATACAAAACCACGCGGCAGGAGTAAATAAGGTATCTCTATAGAATAGATAATATTATGATAAAAAACACACAGCCGAACTTGAACTTAATTGGGTACATATCTATTTTTCAGAATACCTAACTTCAGACTAATGATATCAATTGTGTCACCATAAGAGGGAAATAACGTTGATACGTCATCCTGTCCTTTGTTGTGTAAGTAGAAATAGTCCTTACCTTATTCCACCTTATCCCACATCCTCAACTCCTCATCCCTTTAGTTAGTTTGTCTCTGTGTTTGAAAATGTAAGGCCTTATCCCTCTGTATTTATGTCTATACCATTTCTTTGGACTTTCCCTCTCTGTTCTATCTCTCCTTTCATGAAATTCTAGTACCTAATAGAGAGCTGCTGGCTATAAAATCTATCCCCAAAGAAAACTATCAAAACTAGAACTGTTAATGAAATAGATACACTTTAAGTGACGATCTTTCATCTAGCTAGTAAAGTCAATTGTCAACAAATATGCACTGATATATCTGGAGAGCATAAAAATTAGATAGTCTGGCGTTAATTATGATCTGCTGTTTGCACTAAAAAGCTAAAAAATGTATATATACCCTTACAGCAACGGCAATAGACCCGTAAAATATAAAAATGTAAACTGAGTTGTAAATAGCTGTAATGTAGAAGTGTGTCTGAATTGTAAATATATTTAAATATGTTTTTGTTCTTGTTGTTTCTGTTTAGGTTAAATCACTGTTTTTGATTTATGTTTAATATACGAATGACGGTCACCTGACGAAGGCCTCAGGCCGAAACGCGCGTAGTTCCACTCAACCGCATTGCCTTCATCAATTTACCAACAACTGAATATTTCGTATATCACAGGGTTAATGTATATATGTAATTGTGTTTATGTAAATTTTTCTGTTCTCACTTATTAATGTTTCTTGATATTATGGAATACACATCAAGTTTCTTCTTTAATGTAAACAATGAATTAAAAAAGTAAATGAATTTTGCACAAAAGATATAAATAACAAACAAAATATACAAAAAACAAATAATATATAATAAAATAAAGGATTTTTGTATAAATTTTCGTTTCAGCACACATTTATTTGATTGTTTTATAGGGTCTATTATTCTGTTTAGATTCTGATTCAGGGAGTATCTTTTCCCTTAGAGTTTAGCTACACTACCTTTCTCTACATAGTTTACCTTCCCTACGAGTAGCTAACTGTTTACATTGTAGGGGCCCCTTCTTTCTCATAGAATTTATACTCATGGCCTGTCCATGAGGGGTTTGCTTTGAATAATTGTTTTTTCTAAATGTTATTATATGTATATAATTTTTGTATCTGACATATTCGAACATGTTACTTTCTTTATTTTGCGCCTGCCAGATCTATGTAGCACTGATTTATTCATTTACATTTTGATATTTTTCTTGGGTAAATTCATCCAGCAGTTCTGTTGTTCACATATCTATATCTTTAGTCTTTATCTTATCGTTGTCCTTGTTCATCCTTTGTCACTTCATCACTCTACCGATACTATAGTCATTCACCAAATCTATTATGGCCTCACTTAAATCTCATGGCTTTAGCGACGAAGAATTTGCCTCCATGGTAGGCTCTTCGGTCAGCTTCGATACCAGACACACATCAAATAATGAGAAATGTGAAGACTTACTTAAATTACTAGCCCTAAAAAAGAAAAGTAAAAGAACGGAGTTACATGGTAAGTTTATTTTGGACTACTTGAAAGCAGGAGTTATCCCGCAGGGCCTTCAGGTAAAGAACATTCCAGGGCTGTTTATCCATTTAAAACATTTTCTTGAGCGTTGGTCCCTCATCTCTAATAGATGTTCAAGGGACCACATGATGCTTATAGTAGAAACAGTAAGAGAGGTTCTAGATGAATTAGCCAAAGAGATTACAGAACTTGAAGATAAGATCAAAAACTCTACAATAATTACGGACATCAAAAAAAAGTTAGAAAATGTAGAGATGGACCTAAACTCATATAGTGACTATCTATATAAGCGTAAAATGGATAAATATCAGAAAGATCTACACTTTTTTAGTATGGAAAAAGTATATCCATACTTGGCAGACAACTTTTATGCCCAGGAAAATGAAAATGACCCAGATTATAATACCCCTACAGACCCAAGATCAAAAAAGTATTCCACCTTTTCTAACTCCTCAGATTCAGGAAGTAATTCTAGTATGCCACCGTATCAACCTAGGGGCAATCGTTTCAGATCAAATCGAGGTTATAGACCTTTTTTAGGGAGACGTCAAGCGAGAAGAAATTGGAGACCGAACTATCAACCCCAATATCAGCAACCACAACAATATCAGTACAACCAACAGTATCCACCACAAGATCAATACCCATCGAACCAAACATATCAACCTCAGGGCCCTTATCAACCTCAATTCCAGGACAATCAACAGAATACGGAGAGATATCTGGAAACAAGAAATGCAAGGTATTGGAGACAATGAATACAATACCTATCTTCAACCTGAGTAGTCATAACACCGACCCAGCTACCATTGCAGTACTCTCAAGAGGTCTCTCGTTTGTCCCACACTCTGGCCTTAATAAGTTCGAACTATTTAACGATATGATAAGTTTTTTTCGCAAAATACGCTTGAAAAACTTTTTCTCCCATCAAGAAAATGAGTTACCGGAACTAAACAGATCTGGTCTGTCACTGAAATCGACCTTTACTCCTTCTCTGGATCAAGTTGACCCAGAAATAGGAATTTTTGAAAAAATTGTGACCTCTAAATTGCAAAACATCACTAAGCATATACCTCATACCCCTTATAATATATCCATTGACGAACACAATGCTTTGTTACAATTGAAAGAATCGACTCAAACTATTGTGAAAAGTTGTGATAAGGGAGGAGGCATAGCCATTTTTGACACCACAAACTACATCGAAAAAATGGAAAATATGCTTAATGATACAAAATACTATTCAAAAATCACTAAAGATCCAACCAGTATTATTAAAAACAAGATCACTAGATTAACCTCCAAAGCATTAGGCAAAGGAGACATTTGTCAAAAAGAATATGACTATATGAATATAGGAAACCCAAAAATGGCTAGTATATATGGGATTCCAAAAGTTCACAAAAACGAACAAGACCCCCCGCTACGCCCCATAGTTACAACCATTGGGAGTGTGACAGAACCTATATCTAAGTATATAGATGCCATTCTACGTCCCTACATAGACAAAATACCAGGTCACATTAAAGATACTAGGAATGTGATCACCCAATTTGAAGGTACCTCCTTTAACGCTCACCGTCAATGGATGGTGACATTGGATGTAGAGAGCCTCTACTCCAATATACCTTGCATTGGTGCAATGGAAGCCACTAAGTGGTTTATAGAGTCATACAGTATTGATTGCAATATGTCATTCATCTTGGACTGTCTCCAAATTATTCTGGATAACAATATTTTTGAATTTGCAGGGCAACTTTACAAACAGATTAGAGGAGTTAGCATGGGTGCTTCGTGTGCTCCGACGATCGCTAACATATATGTTGCCCTTTTTGAGGAAAAATTTGTTTTCAATGAGGTCGCCCCATTTTTTGAATCGGTTTTTTATTGGTCACGTTTTATTGACGACATCATTTTTGTTTGGGACGACAATGAGGATGTCCTAGAAGAATTTGTTCTGTGGTTGAATGCTTGCGACCCAAACTTGAAATTTACAGAGAAAAAAAGCAACTCAGAAATCGAATTCCTAGATCTGAGTATTAAACATGATGAAGGAAGGTTAATTATGGACCTTTTTACAAAGCCAACAGCACGTAATACTCTCCTTCATTATAGTAGCTTCCACCCCTTGTCTCAGAAAGACAGCATTCCCTTCAGCCAATTTTTGAGACTGAGGAGAAATTGTACTAGGTTAACAGACTATGACCAGAAAGCTACTATAATGAAGGAGAAGTTTCTGGAGCGTGGCTACCCTAACAAATTAATACGCGACTCCTTTAAAAGAGCCAGGTATTATGACCGTCAACACCTTCTTACAGGCACAAACACTAAACGGGATGCCAGTCTAGTGTTTGTAACTAGGCACTCCATGTTGAATAAACAAATTCAACAAATCCTGTATGCAAACTGGCATATCCTTAATGTTAACAAAAGTGGTACTGAAAGCATAAACAAACCCCTTTTCGCATATAAGAAAAACAAAAACATCAGGGATATAGTTGTCAGATCAAGGATGCCTACTCAGAAAGCCTTGAGTCAAAGAAATATCATCACTGGGGCTCCAGTGATTGGCAACCATAGATGTGGTATTTGTAAAATCTGTCCACAAGCCATTGAAACTGCCGAATTTACCTTCAATAATACATCTATTCCTCTGCCAACTATGACAAACTGTAAAACCGCGAACATTGTTTATCTTTTAATTTGTCCTTGTAACAAAGGCTATGTGGGTGAATCGTCACGCTCTGTAAATACCAGGATTACGGAACACAAATCAGCGATACGTACGCAAAAGTTAACTGCCCCCTTAGTATCACATTATATGGATAAGGACCACAAACCTGATGACATCCGCTGGATAGTCTTAGAAAAAATTGTGGCAAAAGCTGGCATCAACACAGATAAAATCCGTCGCAAACGAGAAGTTTTTTGGATATTTACTCTGGATACATTCAAATCAGGCCTTAATTCCGAAATTCCGTGGCAGCAAGCTATTCTTTAATATCACCATCTGAACATAAGCTTAAATTAAATAGAGGTACTTGACTCTAACCTTATACCAAAATATAATATACATACTTTCTTAACAATAAAGCTAATCAATATGTGAGGCCTCTTAATGAGAGCATGTTTATATTTTAAAACAAAGGGGCACCTGAATTCAAGTCTCTAGAGAACTTTAAAATAGAGGAAATGTGCTATTATTTAAATTTCATATACCATCTAACTATAAATACAAATTGTCCACAAATATAAACAGCTTCTTGTGGATTAACTCTAACACCCTAAAATATAGCATCGTTATACGATATATACATATCGATTTCCACAGTGGTTTCGACTTTGCGAAACTGGGAGCCAGATCAAGTTAAAGCCCTTCTTCCAATAGCTTAATAGCCTCAATTTCAGTACTCTAAACGTCGCACTAGTCTGCTTTCGATCTCTATGCAAACAAGTGGGACTCGTGTCCCGTTCGGGTTTCGTCATCGAGCTGCGCCCGGGGAATTGGCCACAGCTGCCAGCCATGTAACACGAGTAAACGAACGCGCGTTTTTTTAAATAAATAAGCCCGTATCCGCCCAATCCGTTCAGTTCGCGGACATCGGAAGCATCATCGCAACAGAACCCCCGTTAGAACGCTCGAGCACCAGTATTATGAGGTACGTTCTGAACCCGCCAAGTATATCATGCCGGCTTATGTAGAAACTCTTTGCGTTAAAGCTAAACTAAACATGGGTATGCCGATTTTAATTTTGCCTTCATTCTGCATTCCCTCCAACAGTGGCTAATACCCTCAGCAAGCGCAGCTGACAGCGCTATTAGATCAAGGTAATGACACCAACATGCCCTATCTGGGAAACACTATATAACGGTATTTAAATATGGTAACATAGAGTTGTCCTTGTTTTATGTCCCCGTATATTCAGATTAACTAAAAAGAAAGTGATTCACAAGCTTGTACCTCTTCGGTGGTTTACCTTGCGACAAAAATACTTCAGAAATATCAGATTTTTAAGGTATGCGTTAATGCCGTACGAAAAATGTAATTAAAAGACTAATGTTACAAAGTTGTAAAGTGTGTAATCACACCAGGATAATATTAGAACATATTAAGATGCTAGGACCTGGCTTTGATATAAAATCTATACCTACCTGAACAGTGCCTGCTTCTAAATGACAAATGAGAGTCTCTCGATATGAATAACATACAATTAATAAAGGCACCAAGTTAAAAAACTTTTAATCGTCCGAATAGACTCTCAGATAGTAACCTTTTTATGTCCTCACTCAAACTTAGAACCAGTTCTCTAAATTAAGGATCCCAAAGTTTCACTTTATTCTTTAACATATGATGTGATTTGATGGATACTAAACCACGTGGCAGGAGTAAATAAGGTATTTCTTCTTTTGTCCTCACTCAAACTTAGAACCAGTTCTCTAAATTAAGGATCCCAAAGTTTCACTTTATTCCTCCACATATGATGTCATTTGATGGATACAAAACCACGCGGCAGGAGTAAATAAGGTATCTCTATAGAATAGATAATATTATGATAAAAAACACACAGCCGAACTTGAACTTAATTGGGTACATATCTATTTTTCAGAATACCTAACTTCAGACTAATGATATCAATTGTGTCACCATAAGAGGGAAATAACGTTGATACGTCATCCTGTCCTTTGTTGTGTAAGTAGAAATAGTCCTTACCTTATTCCACCTTATCCCACATCCTCAACTCTTCATCCCTTTAGTTAGTTTGTCTCTGTGTTTGAAAATGTAAGGCCTTATCCCTCTGTATTTATGTCTATACCATTTCTTTGGACTTTCCCTCTCTGTTCTATCTCTCCTTTCATGAAATTCTAGTACCTAATAGAGAGCTGCTGGCTATAAAATCTATCCCCAAAGAAAACTATCAAAACTAGAACTGTTAATGAAATAGATACACTTTAAGTGACGATCTTTCATCTAGCTAGTAAAGTCAATTGTCAACAAATATGCACTGATATATCTGGAGAGCATAAAAATTAGATAGTCTGGCGTTAATTATGATCTGCTGTTTGCACTAAAAAGCTAAAAAATGTATATATACCCTTACAGCAACGGCAATAGACCCGTAAAATATAAAAATGTAAACTGAGTTGTAAATAGCTGTAATGTAGAAGTGTGTCTGAATTGTAAATATATTTAAATATGTTTTTGTTCTTGTTGTTTCTGTTTAGGTTAAATCACTGTTTTTGATTTATGTTTAATATACGAATGACGGTCACCTGACGAAGGCCTCAGGCCGAAACGCGCGTAGTTCCACTCAACCGCATTGCCTTCATCAATTTACCAACAACTGAATATTTCGTATATCACAGGGTTAATGTATATATGTAATTGTGTTTATGTAAATTTTTCTGTTCTCACTTATTAATGTTTCTTGATATTATGGAATACACATCAAGTTTCTTCTTTAATGTAAACAATGAATTAAAAAAGTAAATGAATTTTGCACAAAAGATATAAATAACAAACAAAATATACAAAAAACAAATAATATATAATAAAATAAAGGATTTTTGTATAAATTTTCGTTTCAGCACACATTTATTTGATTGTTTTATAGGGTCTATTATTCTGTTTAGATTCTGATTCAGGGAGTATCTTTTCCCTTAGAGTTTAGCTACACTACCTTTCTCTACACTGATCTCAGAAGCATAACAGTGAAGGAATCGTTCACTGGTTGGCTTGCCCTGCTGTAAGTAGGATTTGCAATGTAGAGCCAAGTAGCAGTCATGGCAGATTTGTCAAAAAACAAATCTCAAAGGTCATATCCACTTGATATCCTACGATAAATGTACTCAGGATGATCACTCCACCTCTGCCTTTCGACTCTCCAAGTAGACCCGACTATTGCAACTCTCTGTATACTGGTCTCCCTAACTCACTGGTTCACAAATTGCAACTTGTACAAAATGCTGCAGCGCGACTGATCTACAATGCGCCTAACTCTGCTTCAGTTTCCTCGCTACCGTTCTCCTTGCATTGGTTACTAGTTCCTAAACACATCTTTAAAGCACTTTGCATATGTCATAAAGCCTTATTCTCGTTGCGCCACAATTCTCACATGACTGCTTTATTTACTTTTTCTGAATCTATTTGCACTCTCAGATCCTTTCATTCCTGGACCCTGAATTTCCTCTATTTTAAAAAAATCTCACAAGGGAGGACGAGCTCTGTGTCCCTCGGTCAAAGCTTCCTTGTGAAAGGTGTGCCCAAACATGAGTCGTACAATCATTGTGCCATAGGGTTCAAGCTGCACCCTAATGATGAGAACCAGATATGCCAAATGAGTTTAGGGTTCCTTGTATTCTCTTCTAGAGGGGGCTTTGTCTGGCCGTCCCCATGAGGAGCAGGGTCAGTACTCTTTTCCAGTTTGAAGGCCTCTGTATATATTGGCATGGTGGGAAAAAACGATGGATTGGAATGAGTGATCATCAGTGGTTGAGAATAATTCAAGAATTTCATCCATAACCTTGTTGTTTGTTGCAGTAAACCCCCCCAAGTCCGATAGTTAAGCCCAGATGTGTGTCCTATTCTCTCTGTGTCCAGGACTATAGACACGGCCTAAATAGGCTAAAACTGGCCTTGCCTTGCAGTTGGAGATGGACTGTTGCCATGAGAAGAAGGGTCAGTACTGATTTGTATTTGGTGGGAGTCTGTCTTCAGTGGCATAGTGGGTAAAAAACAATGGACTGGCAATGGGCCAGTGCAATCGACAGTGGCTGAGTTTAAGTCATCCTTCACCATGTAGTTTATTAAAATATTATAAGGAGCACATTTTGCTAAGACTGTCTTATTCCCTAGAATATCCATAATATGCTAACAGGGCCATGTTATGCTAGGGCATCAATACAACTTAAATTACCCTTTATGTGTCAAAGAGAGGCTCCTTCAATGGCCAACGTATTACAGAGCAATCCCATTATATCCTAGAGAGAGCCAACTTATTCCAGGGCCACCAGAATGATAGAATTCCAACAATATGACAAGAGATGTCTCTTATAAAAATATATTAAGTATTAAATACATATTAGAACACTGGAATGTTGTGAGCTCCTCTGAAGACAATGGAGTGGTAAAGGCCACTGATGGCCGTAAGAGCTTTCTACTCCAACATTCCAATGTTTGTCTTTCTGTTTCTCCCTTTTTAATATAGAACATTCTATGGGCCTCATTAGGATGGAGGATTTTCCGCATCCTCTGGGCCGGCGGAAGCCACCGCCGGCCCGGAGGATGCGGAAAATCCTCTGCGGACCCACCAAAGACCCACTGCCACATTAGGATGGCTGGTGGGTCCTGGTTTCCGTCCGCAGCTTTTCCGCCGTGGCTGGCTTACAACTGCGGCGGAAAAGCTCTAATATGGTGACGGTGTCTCTCAGACACCGTCAGCCAGATTAGGATGGGCTGCAAAACATGCTTTTCCGCTGCGGCTTTTCCGCCGTGGAAAAGCATGTGTAACTTCACTGCAGAGGCCAGTTGCGGGCCCCCTAGGTGAAGGGGAGTTGGGGGGTGCACATGGGGGGTACCTATGGTACCCCCCCCGGCATTTGTATGCATAAAGCGGCAGGCACCGAGCGGTGCCTGCCACTTTCTACATACAAATGCAATGCGTGCATTTTTAACATTGCTGCGGGTGCAGCTTGAAGCCGCACCCGCCGCAATGTTAACAAGCATTGGAAATGCAATAGGTCTTGCACCATTAGAGTTAGTGCTTTTAGAATTGTTTATGGGTTTTTTTTGTAAATGTTTAGCATTTTTGTTTCCTGTAGCCAATGCTAAAGTATTACAAATAAAAAAAGCCATAAACATTTCTAAAAGCTCTAACTGAAATGGTCTGAGAACTATTGCACTGTGTGAGGGTGAGGGTGAGTGAGGGTGAGGGTGAGTGAGGGTGAGTGAGGGTGAGGGTGAGTGAGGGTGAGTGAGGGTGAGGGGTTGAGGGTGAGTGAGGGTGAGTGAGGGTGAGTGAGGGTGAGTGAGTGAGGGTGAGTGAGGGTGAGGTGTTGAGGGTGAGTGAGGGTGAGGGGTTGAGGTTGAGGGTGAGGTGTTGAGGGTGAGTGAAGGTGGGTGAGGGTGAGTGAGGGTGAGGGGTTTTGGGTGAGTGAGGGTGAGGGGGAGTAGTTGAGGCTGAGTGAGGGTGAGTGAGAGTGAGGGTGAGTGAGGGGTTGATGGTGAGGGGTTGAGGGTGAGTGAGGGTGAGGGTGAGTGAGGGTGAGGGGTTGAGGGTGAGTGAGGGGTTGAGGGTGAGGGGTTGAGGGTGAGGGGTTGAGGGTGAGTGAGGGTGAGGGTGAGTGAGGGTGAGGGGTTGAGGGTGAGTGAGGGTGAGTGAGGGTGAGGGGTTGAGGGTGAGTGAGGATGAGTGAGAGTGAGGGTGAGTGAGGGGTTGAGGGTGAGTGAGGGGTTGAGGGTGAGTGATGGTCAGGGTGAGTGAGGGTGAGGGTGGGTGAGGGGTTGAGGGTGAGTGAGGGTGAGTGAGGGTGAGTTTGAGGGGTTGAGGGTGAGGGTGAGTGAGGGTGAGGGTGAGGGGTTGAGGGTGAGTGAGGGTGAGGGTGAGTGAGGGTGAGGGGATGAGGGTGAGGGGTTGAGGGTGAGGGGTTGAGGGTGAGTGAGGGTGAGGGGTTGAGGGTGAGTGAGGGTGAGGGGTTGAGGGGGAGGGGTTGAGGGTGAGTGAGGGTGAGGGGGAGGGGTTGAGGGTGAGTGAGGGTGAGGGGTTGAGGGTGAGTGAGGGTGAGGGGTTGAGGGTGAGTGAGGGTGAGGGCGAGTGAGGGTGAGGGGTTGAGGGTGAGGGGTTGAGGGTGAGGGGTTGAGGGTGAGTGAGTGAGGGTGAGTGAGGGTGAGTGAGGGTGAGGGGTTGAGGGGGAGGGGTTGAGGGTGAGTGAGGGTGAGGGGTTGAGGGTGAGTGAGGGTGAGGGGTTGAGGTTGAGTGAGGGTGAGTGAGGGTGAGGGATTGAGGGTGAGTGAGGGTGAGGGGTTGAGGGTGAGTGAGGGTGGGGGGTTGAGGGTGAGTGAGGGTGAGGGGTTGAGGGTGAGTGAGGGTGAGGGCGAGTGAGGGTGAGGGGTTGAGGGTGAGGGGTTGAGGGTGAGGGTGAGGGGTTGAGGGTGGGTGAGTGAGGGTGAGGGGTTGAGGGGGAGGGGTTGAGGGTGAGTGAGGGTGAGGGGTTGAGGGTGAGTGAGGGTGAGGGGTTGAGTGTGAGTGAGGGTGAGTGAGGGTGAGGGGTTGAGGGTGAGTGAGGTTGAGGGTGAGTGAGGGTGAGGGTGAGTGAGGGTGAGGGGTTGAGGGTGAGTGAGGGTGAGGGGTTGAGGGTGAGTGAGG
This sequence comes from Lissotriton vulgaris, assembly GCF_964263255.1. NCBI lineage: Eukaryota > Metazoa > Chordata > Amphibia > Caudata > Salamandridae > Lissotriton > Lissotriton vulgaris. Next base: position 1,830,153,409 of record NC_141687.1, read on the forward strand.
GTGAGTGAGGGTGAGGCTGAGGGGTTGAGGGTGAGTGAGAGTGAGTGTTGTGAGAGAGGGTGATGAGGCCTGGTTGTTGTGAGAGAGGGGTGATGAGTCCTGGTTGTTTTGAGGTACAGCTGATGAGGCCTGGTTGTTGTGAAGTATCTGACTTTCTTGTGAAGACAAGTGCGTCATAAGCTTAAACGAGAGCCTTGCATTCTCTGTTCCCGATCCTTGCACCCATGCATGGCTCGGGTCTCAGGGCAGCTACCAGGAGTTCTAACAGCTCTCATCAGGTTTCTCAACAACGGTGTAAAAAGTAACACCTAGGACAAATGTAACCATTAAAGTAACGTAACAAATATATTGCTCAGAAGGGGCCTTTGATGTAACAGCCCGTTATGTTATCAAGTTCTTCTAAAATTCACTCATTGCTCCAGATCGCAAGGAATGAGTGCGGCTCTTAACTTCGTGGTTACTAAGTATCATTAGTGCCTGGACTATAGTTTACAGTGCCCTCAACCGGGACAAGAGAGGACTGCCAGTGTCTTGGTGGAAAGGAATGAACATATATCATTATTTAGTCACAAGATCTTGTTTAGACTGGAGCTCAGTATTCAAGCGCTGTAACGAGGAAGGGTAGTGCACAATTGCGCTGAATATTAATAGATTTAAAATCCTTTATAATATTACCGTAACAGGGAATGATCGCTCTATTGTGAAACACGTTGATTCAATGTTTTGCTTCACATATTTTGTTCACTGCAAACTTCAGTGGGGATTTAAAAAAAAATGCGACACGGCGGGCAGGGGAGGGGGCGGAGCGGGTAAAATAAACAAAGAAGACGGAGGGAAGAGAGGGAAGAGAGGGGAGGGGGGAGGAGAAATGCGACACGGCAGTGCACAATTGCGCTGAATATTAATAGATTTAAAATCCTTTATAATATTACCGTAACAGGGAATGATCGCTCTATTGTGAAACACGTTGATTCAATGTTTTGCTTCACATATTTTGTTCACTGCAAACTTCAGTGGGGATTTAAAAAAAAATGCGACACGGCGGGCAGGGGAGGGGGCGGAGCGGGTAAAATAAACAAAGAAGACGGAGGGAAGAGAGGGGAGGGGGGAGGAGAAATGCGACACGGCAGTGCACAATTGCGCTGAATATTAATAGATTTAAAATCCTTTATAATATTACCGTAACAGGGAATGATCGCTCTATTGTGAAACACGTTGATTCAATGTTTTGCTTCACATATTTTGTTCACTGCAAACTTCAGTGGGGATTTAAAAAAAATGCGACACGGCGGGCAGGGGAGGGGGCGGAGCGGGTAAAATAAACAAAGAAGACGGAGGGAAGAGAGGGGAGGGGGGAGGAGAAATGCGACACGGCGGGAAGGGGAGGGGGCGGAGCGGGTAAAATAAACAAACAAGACGGAGGGAAGAGAGGGGAGGGGGGAGGAGAAATGCGACACGGCGGGAAGGGGAGGGGGCGGAGCGGGTAAAACAAGACGGACGTGCACGCGCTTTTAAGCTCAATGCGCATGCGCATTGAGCTTAAAAGTCACGGGCACTGCAAGGAATCGCCACGATTCCTTGCAGTGGATAAAGAGTGGATAAGCCCCTATAGTCTCGCTTGCTCGATGCGCATGCGCATCGACAGGCGAGACCTAAAAATAGAGGGTGTGACCGCCAGGGTGGCGGTCACATCCTAATTGCACAGGAGGGAACTCCGCAGCCCATGCAGAAGTTCCCTCCTACTCTATGTTGGCGGACGGACTCAGGTCTGTCAGCCATCATAATGTGCCCCAAAGTTTGGTGGATTGAATGTTCTAACCGCCTTATAGCCCTTCTGCCTAAGGCTATTGCAGTTGTTAAAGGCCATTTCCCTTGGTATAGGCCCTCTGCAAACTCTGGTTTAGGGCCTTTAACATCTGGTTTAGCCTAAGCAACGGGCTTTACGGTGACAATACCATTCATTGTTTCTCCCACCAAAACATAACTCTCTACTTTTTCCCTACTTTCCCCCTCCAAAATCACGAATCCATACCAACATGGAAATTAAGCTGTTTCCAGCCACATGCCCACACTGTTAAAGGTAACTGCCAATGCTGGCATTACATAACCTGGTTGTTCTGGAGCGCTGCTGATGGTGAACGGGTGCCACTCGTACTTCGCTATGACCGGAATATTCACATAAACATAGTCACCAGGCTTGTACTGGAAGAACTGCGGCCTCTTGATCACAAGATGGGTGACCTGAATTCAAAGGAAACATAGGAGACATTGGAAGAAAATAATCCTTGGAGATAATGCAGATTTTCTACTGAATGGTAGGTTGGAATTATGAACCTATTCACAAAGGTAAATTTGGTTGTAAACATTGTGTTTGTTGAGATTCTTACACTTCCCTTCACCCCCTTTCCACTCTGGAAATGACGAGAGATGTTCTTCAGGACAGAGCAGAATGGGTGGGAGGCCGGATTGCCAAAATGTTCGTGGGGTGTCGAAAAAGGGCCTTCTCCTCAGGGAAAAAATTTTCTCTACAGGGAAAAAATTTGAATGGATGTCCTTAGCAGAGGTATACATTGTTTAGAACTGTATGGCGGGAATAGGAGCGCGCTGGAACTTTCACATGACATTTCCTGTAGCACCTGGAAATCTTGATCTGGAACTACTTTCTCTGTGTAATAGGGGAATGTTTATAAATAGACCAAAATATAAAAGTATGCTCAAGTCAAATATAACTTCCTGTCTGTATTTTAATGTTTAAAAGGGCCCCATGATTTTGTGTCAAACTTAATTTATTGACCTGTCTATCAGCAATGCAATAAACGAAAATTCCTTCATTGTTTTGATGTTGCTTGAGGTCAGTAAGGAAAGTCTGGAATAATGTTAGCATCCATGCTTGCCATAAAATTCTATGGAGAACTCTTCATTGGCAGTGAAGTCTGCCAGGTGGTCCTTAGAAGTGAGTGGGAAGTTTGGCTGCTATAGGCAGGACCCGAACAATCGGGGTGTTAGACTTTGTAACCTTCCAGTCCCTCTCCCATCCCAACAGAAAGGGTGATTCGTGTTGGGGATTTCTGCAAAGGGGCAGTGCCAACTGATGATGATCACCGTACCTTGGATGGCAGAAGATTGGTCTCGACAATGTACAGTCCCCCGATGCGGGACACAGCAATGCCAATCACCTTCTCCAGCAGGAACATAAGCCCAGGCACCAAGAACCATTTCCAAAACTGAGGCCCGTGAAGAACAAGTAGAATCCAGATCCAGACGTAGGAGAGGTGGGTCCAATAGAAAACCTGCAAACAACAAGAAGAAAGTTGCTGTATCTTTTCCTGCTTCCAGACTGCAGCAATTCATTACCGAGTGGGAATGGTGAGCAGGGGCAAAGGGTAAGCACAAGAAGCCGCATGAGGGAGCAGGCCTTGGATCCTAGCAGATATCTAAGCACCAAAGTGCAACAGTGATGTCAGTGTCACCTGAAGGCCATTGTTCATGTTTGGTGGTGAGGGTATTGCAGCGGCTGCTACTGTGCAAACCACAGCAGAGCCACATATTCAGGACATGGGCTCGTGTAATACAGACTAGTGTGTGGTGAAAAAAGCAACACCCTGCACTGAAAATGTGTAAGTAAACCAATCCCATTCATCACTGGCAATGACTGGGGTTTGTTTAGTGATACAACCATCTCAGACTTCTGAGATACTCTGATCGACACCTGTTATGCTGTGGCCAACACAAAGATTCACGAAACTAAAATGTATTGAACGAAAATAAGACACTAAGGGCCAGATGTACATACCTTTAGGATAGCGATTTCCAAACTGCGATTTTTTCTGAATCACTATTTGGTAATTGCCATTCTAAATGTATGCAAGTTTTATTTCTTATTTAGCGATTCCTAGTGGGTCGCAAATCAACCTACCTCATTAATATTAAGGAGGTAAGTTGCAATATGTGACACATTAGAAATGACAACCATCAGAGGTATGGTGGCCTGCAGACCACCATGTCTATGATTGCTTTTTAAATAAAGCAATCTATTTTTTTATACAACCAGTTTTCTTAAAAGGAAAACAGGATTCATTAAAAAAAAAAAAAAAAGTAACTTTATTTTTTAAGAGTAGCAGTGGTCCCGGAGACCACTGCCTACTCTTAAAAATATTTTTTTAACATTCTTAAAGGGGAAGGGGTCCCTTGGGTACCCTCTTCCTGTTTGCGAATGGATTATCACCACTTTTCAAATGGTGGTAAAATTTTAATGTTTTGCAACTGGAATTCAGTCGCAAAACATTAATACATACTACTGGGAATTGGTACTTGGAAGGGCAGTAGCGTAGCTAGGGGAGGGGCGGGAGGAGGACTGCCTCGGGCTGCACTGTTATGCGGGCGACAGCACTTCACTGTAGGTGAACAATTTCATCGAGCACAAGGTAAGTGGTTTTCTTTTTTTTTTAAATGTTATTTCCCTCATTGTCGTCTTACCTGCACCAGCTGTCACTGGGTAGCAAACTCAGGGACCTCCCCTGGCGGCAAAAGCTCTATCTACGCCACTGTGGAAGGGACGTAGTAAGCATGCTCCTTCCAACTACCGAATGATAAAGAAAATTACAATTCAATCACATTTTTCCTCTTGTATAATTCAATAAGCTTTATATCGCAAATGGACAAAGTCTGCAAATTAGGCCATTTGAAACCTCAAAAACATTTGTAAATCTGGCCCTAGATCTCCTATTTACAACTGAAGCCTGGCTCTGTGTCAGCGTTGTCCAGTCTCTGGCCAACTGACACCTGAAAGCAGTATCAGAAAATATAATAATTGCTTCTTCGAAGGAGGTGGAGGAGTTGTAGTTAAGAAACACTCTAAGGTGAAACAGTCATATGTAATGACCGACTTTTTCGACCCTCTTTGGAGGGAGGATGATGGAAGATGACTCCAGCCTATTACACATATAGTACAGGGATTAGGACTTTAAACAGGACTTATCCATGAGGCACAGTAGTGCATTTTCGTACCCTTTTCTTTAGATCAGGGCTTATAAACTTAAGCTAGGGGATAGATATATAAGTATTAGTGATGATCCATCCTTTTGCAAGAGTGTTAGTATACCTTCCGTGGAGTTATGCTTATTTTGGGCCTTGTGGGCCTTAAACGGGACAGACTCCATCTTGTCTTCGGCCTGGTAGCTTGAGAGGCTTTCTAGGTGAAGTGTAATGTTTTAGTTTCGAGGTGTTGTTCGCTTGGAGAGAACCGGCTCAGGCTGGCCCTTATCGAAAGACTGTATTTTTCTCCACTCCGAAGACACAACTTCAGGCCGGGTGGCTGGGAACGTGTCCTTGGTACGGGGAGGTACAAGAATTTGGTGGGCGGCAGGTTACTGGCCGTAACTTTCCATGAAGGGACAGGCTTTGATATTAGCGAAAGTGTTAGGCAATGAGTCAGTCAGTCCGTAGGCGGCAGCTAGCCGTTAGCATCTATGCCATTAATTATTTCTAGGCAGACAGTCGCCATTTTGAAGTCCGAGAAAGATCATGAAACTGAGACTCTCTGAGAAAGACTGAAGGAGAAGTAGCGCAGAGCGATCAGAGACAGAGAGAGAGAGACAGCAGTTAATAGCGAGAGAGGTTCCAGTGACTTGGAGGGAAGCAGAGGAGATCGAGCATAGCGGTGCAGACGTGTACCCGTGACTGCTAAGGTGTGATTCCGAGACGAGCCAAGACACAGACGAGAAGGGAACCTAGATGACTGCCGAACCCCGACTTCATATTAACCAGGTGACCTCCGCCCTTTCCCTTATAACGTGTACATTCTAACCTTTTACTTTTATTTGCAGAATATATACTATCATATAGTGTTGTGTTTATAATTATTGTAATAAAAATACCCCAGTTCTTAGTGAACCGACATGTGCCTTGTATTCTTGTTCAATCAGGGTAACCTGGTCTTCTAGTCAGGCATTGTTTTCATGAACGGATGCGAATCCCGGTCAGGTAAGAAATGACTGAGTAATGAGGGAGAGAGGGAACGTTTGATGCCAAGAGCAGAAGGTACATACTTCAATTTGGAAAGCCGTACTAATTTCTATTATCGTAGTTTTATCCTGAGTAGACAATGAGAGATTTCTTCCATAGGTGTTCATAGGAAAGTGATCGTCGTTGGTATGCGGCGTTAATGAGAGCACCGGGGGGACACGGTGTGGAGGTCTGCCGGATTGTGGATCGTGTGTGAATGAGAGCACCGGGGGGACACGGTGTGGAGGTCTGCCGGATTGTGGACCGGATGAGTGAATGAGAGCACTGGGACTGCAGGCCCGTGTGTAGACACGCCGGATTGCGTGTCGAGTGAGCACTGAGGGAGATCAGTGTGTAAGGGTACATAATCAGACCTGCCCCAGGGTAGATTAGTCTGGGCCTAACTGGCCGAGAGACTAGTTGGTATGAATAGGATATTGTAGAAAACCTATGCATGTTTATTGCTATTTTCCCCATCCTTAGGTACGAGATGTACATACAGATATCTATACCCATTGTAAATACGTTCTAAGGAGGGAGGTGATTACGTTCCGGCTGGGTTAGAGGGGCTCCTAGGAGCTGATTCGATCTGGTCCGAAAATCCGGTCGGTACATCATATCAAACACTTTTGAAATGGTCCTTGCCTTTGCCCAAGCCATGTTCATTACACACACACACACACACACTCAGTAAACCAGTCGACAGAAGTGTACCAAAGTTGGCACGAAGACAGAGCTTGTGCCAGAAACAATTCTTGTTGGGCACTTTCAATCTGTTCAGAAGTCTGAGATATCCCCAACTGAAGGTCGACAAAACAGGCTTGATATTTAGTATATTTGTACCAGTATGATCCAACGGCAGGCTATCAAATAACTTCAGCAAACATGAATGAATGAATCACTTGCCAATTTTCGGATCCACGTTCAAGTCGAAAACTTGTCTGACAGAATGCCTGATTTTTTCTGATTTGATCGCCAATACAGTGCTGGGGCGGCCACCACAAACAAAGTGTGGTGAGGCGGGTAGAGGGAACGCGGGAGAAAGAGCAGAGGGGTGGAGCACGTCGGGTGTCAATAATAATATTTAAAAAAAGAACTTACCTTAAGTTGCCGGCCGACTCCTGCTTCGCACCTCCTGTGCTCTTCCTGGTCCCAGCAGCCCCTGGGACAGACTCCCTGTGCAATCCCTGCACTGCTCTCATGCTATGAGGGCAGCTCGGGGATTGGTCAGAGTAGGCTGAAAAGACGCTCTGCTCAGGACAGGGAGTCTGTGGGATTTCTCCAGCCTGTCGGGCCCTCGTGGATATTGCGCAGCGCCACTATCGCTGCGCTGGAATAACGGGACCCAGGACACGCTTGTTGGTCTCCGCGTGGTCCGGACAAACTCCGTGACCATGCCTCCTTTATTTATACTCACGCGGGCGTGACGTATCACGGCCGCGCTAGCGCACGGCTACGTGCGCAAAAACTAGACTGCACGTCTGCAGTCTTTAAACATTACACTCCTTTCAACCTTTATTAAATCAAAAGAAAACCATAACAGATTAGTCTGTCACAAAGTCAATTGCTTCACCTGGACCTGTGAGAAATCAAAATGGCCAGCAGGCCTGTTACCAGTCTGATGATCAGGTTTCACAGTCTCAGCCTACAGCAAAGTCTGCCAGCTGCGAAGAGGGGGCTGGGTTTCTTCTCAGCCCCCAGCCTCGCCTCGGAACACGACTCTTCGAGGAACGTGTTCGCCGCAGCCTGCTCCTCGGGGCTTCCTTGCACGCTCGCTGGGGAATTGGTGTTGGAGGTTGTAGTGCTTGGCGTTGCTCTGTCCGGGTCCTGACCGTGCTGATCTTCAGATGAGTCGAAGGCCCGCTTGAAAAATGACACGTTGCGTGTGACGGTCACACCGTCGCGTTGGGCGGTTACCATTGTACCCGACCGGCGGGTAACTGTCCAAGGTCTGGGCTCAAACGGGAGCCTGAACTTGCTCCCGGGGTATCGGTCTCTCACATAGACCCGATCTCTTTCCCAGATGGATTATTCCCTGGCTCTGCGTCTGAAACTGGCGTAGTCGTTCGAGCATTTCCTGTTGCGCAGGGTTTGCTGGGGGTTCGCATCAGTTGGGGTCCAGGTGTGATGATGGGGAATGGTGTCTCAGACTACTCTGCCCATTGCTGATGGCCTCGGGGCAGCTGTAGTTGTGCGATGGGGCGTTAGCCTGTATTCTCTCAAGAATGTGTATATGGCTCTCTCTAGTGGTGTTCCCTCCGCGTGAGCAATCCGGATGACCTTGTTGAGGGTCCGCATAAACCTCTCGACCTCTCCGTTGGCTTGAGGCCATCTGGGGTGATCTTCCTGTGTTGGATCCCCCACTCCTGAAGGTATTCGGCAAACTCTTGGCTTTGGAATGGCGGTCCGTTGTCAGTCTTGACTTGTTCAAAAATGCCATGGGTGGCAATTTGTATTTGTATTTGTATGTGGATTTATAGAGCGCGATTGCTGCCCGGGGGCGTCCAAGCGCTAGGAACCAACAGATGGGAGAGATGGCAATTATCTTCTCAAATTTTGCAGTCACTTCTTTTGCGGTCAGGGATGTTACTATTTCCACTTCTGGATATTTTGTTAGATCGTCGATGACAACGAGCATATAGCGGCCGTCCGGGAGGTGTCCGAAGTCGGCACTTACTCGTTCTTAGGGCTTCGCCGGCTCCTCTTCAGTGATCACCGGGGGTGGAGGCTCGGGTGGACCTGCTGCCTGGCACCAGCGGCACCCTCTAACCAGCTGTTCAACCTTGGCGTCCATCTCCGGGAACCATACTTTTGCTCTGAGCCTGCTTTTTGTTTTCACCATTCCCTGGTGGCCACGGTGGGCAAGTTCAACCGCCTGTTGGGTTAGACTTGTGGGCATTACAATTCTTGGTCCTCTGAGGAGGCATCCTTGACTGTCCACGGACAGTTCATCCTTCACCCTGAGGATGGCTTCCAGGGCACTCTTCGCCTCTGGGGTTCTCTGGTTAAGTGAGGTCTGGAGTGTTTTCCAGTCGTTTTGACGCATAGCGTTTATTACTATCTGGAGGACTTCGTCACCACGGGTCGCTTTCACAATCAAGTCCATGCCCATGGGTAGGGGTCGTGATCGCTCCAGGATGATCTTCACATACTCCTCCGTTTCTTCGGCATCTTCTTTTTCCTGGGTGGTTGCCGCTCGGGGATGTCTGGAGAGGTAGTCAGCCGGGTTGGTTGCGCCGGGCTTAAACTCCAGTTTGTAATCATACTCTTGGAGCTGTAGGATCCACTTCTCGATTCTGGGGGGAGGTTTGGAGACTGATCCTCGGAACAAGGGAAGCAGAGGCTTATGATCGGTGGAGACAGTGAACGGGTGTCCGTAGACGTACACATGGAAGTGCCTGCAGGCCCAGTGGATTGCGATGGCCTCCCTCTAAATTTGAGAGTAGCGTTGTTCTGCTTGCGTTAGTGACCTGCTTGCGTAGGCTATAGGCGTCCAGTCCTCACCCCCTTGGCTCTGTGTCAGTACCGCTCCTAGTCCGTACGGGCTGGCGTCTACGGCTATATTGGTTGCTTTGGTGGGGTCGAAGTATGATAGGGTCGTGTTAGCTGACAGAGCCGCCTTGGTGTGCTCGTTTCCCCACTGCCAGGGGGTGGTAGATTTTGTGAGCTCTCTTAATGGTCTGGTGAGATTGGATAGGTCGGGGATGAACCTCCCGCAGAAATTCACCATCCCAAGGAAGCTCCGAACTTCTGACGTGTTAGTCAGCGCTGGGGCTGCTTGCACGTCTCTCACTTTTTCAGGGTCAGGGGCCACTCCTTTATCGGAGAACGTGTATCCAAAGAAGCTGATTGTGTTCTGTAGGAATTGACACTTTTCCCGGTGCAGCGTAAGTCCTGATTCCTTAATCCTTTGTAGTACGCTTCTGAGCCTCCGGTGATGTTCTTCCACGGTATCAGCTTATATCAGCAGATCATCGCTGACATTTAGGACTCCTGTGATCCCGCTCAGTACCTCTCGAATCGTATTTTGGAAGACTTCAGCAGCACTTGATATCCCGAAGTTGAGCCTTCGATAGCGCCGGAGTCCTACGTGGGTGGAGAAGGTGGTGATATATCTGGAGTCCGGGTGCAGGGTCAGCTGATGATATCCTGACCGTAGGTCCATCTTGGAGAACCATTTCGCTCCATTTAACTCTCCCAGGATATCGTCTATTGTGGGTGTCAGGTGTCTTTCCCTCTTCACGGCTGCATTGGGCAGGCGCATGTCGACGCAGATGCGGACCTGTCCTGGCTGCTTGGGTTTTCGTGCCACCACAATCGGCGACACCCATGGGGTGGGCCCGCTGACCTTCTCGATTATGCCCTGTTTTTCAAGGGTATCCAGCTCCTCTTCCACTTTTTTCCGTAGGTGGAATGCTATTCGTCGATGCCGGAGGGCTACAGGCTGAATGGACCGGTCGATATGTAGAGATACTTCCTTTCCACGGAGACATCCAATACCCTTGAAGGCGTCTTCAAATTCTTCAAGGATCGTGTCCAGTTCTTCCTCCAATACCGCCATGGCAAAGGATATCAGGTGAAGTTCTTCAGCCGTTTGGCCGCTGAGTAGCATTCCACTACCTTCTTTGGTAACGTAGATGGTTGATGGTGTCTTCTTTTCTTGGTGCTGTATTTCCGTTTGGAAGCACCCAATTAACGGTATTGGTGTCTTTTGTCCATAGGCAAAGACTCTGATCTTGGCTGCTTTCAGTGTCGGCTTGTCTCGCAGTTGGTTGTAGACATTTGCCGCCATAAGTTCGATCGAGGCCCCTGTGTCGATGGTTGCTCTCACCTCTTGGTGCTGTATCCTTATCCTGCACTTCGGGAGCCGCCGTTTTTTCCTCAGCGGCTGGTCCATGGCAAACACATAGTGCACTTGATAGCTGTGAGCGTCGTCGTCCATGTCTTCACTCTCTGGGTCCTCCCTTATGGCATGAGCAGCTTCAGGTTTGGGCTTGGATGACCTGCACACTGATGCGAAATGGTTCATGCGCCCGCATGACCCGCATTTTCTCCCGCGCGCTGGGCAGTCTTGTGCCCTGTGCGGCGCGCCCCCACAGTATCCGCATTCTTTTCGGCGTTCTGGCGGCCTTCCTCTCCCAGCAGGGCTTTGTTTTGGCTGCACCACATTGACGTGCTCCGCTATGTGGACCTGCTCCGTCTTGATCGGTCTGTGGAGCGCTGCTTCCATATGAGACGCCCTCGCATGGGATAACTCTTTCGAACGGCCTAGTTTTAGAATGTCCGCTAATGGTTTGCCATCCTCTTGGAGGATCTTCACCCATAGGTCAGAGGAGTAGCAACCTTGAATGATCTGGCCGCGAATTTCCTCTTGCTCGTCGCGGAACCCGCACATGCTCGCTAGCTCCTTCAGGCGACCATGGAATGCGTTGAGGGATTCTTCCGCTTCCTGTCGCGCCTGCCTGAAGATGAAACGCTCGTAGTCTTTACTTTGCATCGGCTCAAAATGGGCATTGAGCGCGTTGAGAAGCGTGACATATGTGTGAGGGGTGGCTTCCACTAAGGTCATGTAGATCCGATAAATGTCCTTCCCACCAAGATGCAGGAGAAGCGCCCTGCGCCTTTCTCTCGCCGTGCCTGCCCCTTCAAAGTAAAATTGTAGCCTTTCAACCCAGTCTTTCCATCTCGGGGCCAGGGACGCCGGTGCACCGTCGACGGTGAAGGGTTCTATGGGCGGAATGGTCGCCATGGCGGAGGGAGGTGTCGCCCCTCAACGTCCCGGGCCCACAGGGGTGATCAAATGTAGGCCTGGTGTTCCTTACTGCATGGGCTGCCAAATCGTGCACGCGGGGTGCGCCTCAGCCAGCCGCTGTCAGCAGGGCGAAACTGCGTGGCTACTTGAGGAAAGCACCTTCCCCTTCACATAGCGTCGATGAGGTTGCGGGGGATGAATGGTTCCGCTACGCGAGGGGCAGCACCTGTACCTCACTCTGTGGCCCGGGCTCCTCGGGGCCTCCGGCTGGGCAGGACATGCCACTGTGCGTCTGACTGCTGGGCTCCCCGGCGTGTGCTGCTGCTCACACGTCGTGAGATGTGTTGCACCCCGGGGTTTCCGCCTGTGGGGCCCGTCCGAGCCAGGACAGCCGTGAGGTTGGCGGCGGAGCGGGGTAAAAGAGTGCTCCGAGGCACTGCATGGGCTCGTCAGGCCCTCGTCGCCATTGTCGGGCCCTCGTGGATATTGCGCAGCACCACTATCGCTGCGCTGGAATAACGGGACCCAGGACACGCTTGTTGGTCTCCGCGTGGTCCGGACTAACTCCGTGACCACGCCTCCTTCATTTATACTCATGCGGGCGTGACGTATCACGGACGCGCTAGCGCACGGCTACGTGCGCAACAACTAGACTGCACTTCTGCAGTCTTTAAACATTACACAGCCCTAGAAACCTGGAGAAACCTAAATGCCCATGTGTGTTTGGCAGGCCTGAGATGGCCGGCCAAACACACATGAGCACTTATAAGTGCACATAGCATTCGTCCTACCCCCTCCCATGCCTTGTCCTCTCCCCCTCCCTGCACACGCAGGCTCAGAGCCGGCAAATGAAAAATAAAACGATGATAGAACATCGTTTTATTTTTCACCTGCTGTCTCTGAGCCAGGCAGTGGGGTGATGCTCCTCCACCATTGCAGAGGAGCCGCCACTGTTATAGTATTCATGAAAGAACTGCAGACTCTACTGTAATACAAATTCTTACTAAAGCAATCAGATTATCCGTGCTCCTTGGTTTATCAGGATCTCTCCTACATTTTTCACATGGCATCTGATCAAGAGAGGGTGCAGAAATGGAAGAAAATGATTGTTTGAAAAATAGGTTGAAAATTCACAACTGTCTGTTTACTGGGGTCCTGAAAAATGAACATGAATTAGCAAAAACTGCCCTTTATGCAACAACCGAAGCATCTAAGTGGGTAACAAACACTACTCAAAATAGCACCTCATCCCAGAACGCCATTAACAATCTACTGAGTGGAAGTGTTCTTAAGGAAATAACTTATTCTCCATTGTTCACCTGAGTGAGATTTCCCATCCCTATTTCCTCTCTAAAGAATTGTACAAGCATGTACATTCTAAGCCTGGGCAGAGTTTGTGGAGTTCCGCTACGCTATTCGGAACTCCGTGAGCAGAGCAGGGAGTGCGAAAAAGTCCACGACCGGAGCGGAGTTCACCGGCCAGGCTTAGTACATTCCTGTTGCGTAATGCATAGCAGGAAGCAGTAATCTGAGGAGGAAGCACCACCATATACAGAGAACGTGAGAAGGAAAATGCTGACTGGTCCAGCAAAACTTTTCTAAAAACACTTGCTATTAGAAGAAAGGAAACGTCAGTAGGAAGTGGGAAAAAAACCCTTACTTTCTCAGGCAAAAACATTTCTAAAATAATATTTGTCATTTAAAATGACGTTTCAGTAGTTTTATCTTGGCCGCTCTAAAAAGTTTTTTCTCACAAATTGGCAATAGGTTATTTTATACATGTAACTAATAATTCAGAAGTGCTACTATTAAAAATGTTGCAGTCATAGTTTTGAAGCTATGCCTCAGATGAGTGTCTCCCACTATAGAAGCCATCTTTGCAGCAATAGCCAGCTTTTCCATCGTTCTTCAACAGACCTTTTGTAAATGGAGACCTTAATCTTCTCATTCAACTTGAGGGCCGTTTCAGTGTCAAAAGGTCCTCATCATCAAATTTCTTTCAGCATGAATTTCCTCTGGATTGCATGAAATCATTGATGGAGGCAGAGTTAAGCGACTGAGCAACAAGACAGCCCGATTCTGGAGCTCTACTGTCGGTCACATGTCGGTTCTGCAAAATAATCATCCTCCCAGCCCCACAAGGTGACCAGACAAGTGGGACGGCATTGGTAACCCCCTGTGACCCGGGGGAGGTCGCTATGACCATTGGCAGCATTCCAGATATCCACCGAAACATTGCAGTAGAGGAATGGGGCGGGCACCTTAGCCAGTGAGCAACTCAGCTCTCACGCCGTGCCTCAACAGCATTGGGATTGTCACTCCTTGTGCCGTGGAGGACTTGTGGGAGAGGAAGGACTCAATAAGTCATGAACAATGAGGGGAAGTTAGATCGAAGGCACTCATCACCTTAATTCCACCTATACAGAACTTTATTAGGGAGGCGTGAACTTGGATTAGGGAGACCTGAACATGGAGACCTAGACCGAATACTGCGTCGCTGAGACCCTGTAGCCACGAAGGGTCCTAAAGATGTGTGCAAGCCTTACAAGACACACATGCACCCTTTACTCATCTAACAATGGATGAAATGTAACGATCCTCAAGAGTGAAATCATGTTGAAAACCGCTTATGCATCAACTTTTGGCTTAATTATAGAAAAGGAACACTATCTAAAAGAGAAGGGTCTTTTGTGGGACTCGTTATACATAAACCACAAGGGTAAAGGAGTGTGGCGCCCCCTCCTACCTTGAGACAAAATGTGAAATACCCCCCTACCTAAGGTCCATCACATACTACATCTGCAAGACATGGAAAGGGGGTCGAACGATTATTGATGTGGATAGACCCTGAGGTATGGACAACACCTGAATACTTAGGTAACTCTGGCATCCGCTGTGAAGACTGACCGGACATGGATCCTGGGCTGGAATTCCTTCTCTAATCCAGAGGACTATATGAGAATGGCTTGAAACTACAAGCACCGACCAGGCAAGTTTTCAGTGAACATACAGACCAAATACTGATTTTATTTCCTGGGGAGAGGTAACAAGGACTGGAACTCGGGCATTTAAAGACAATACCTGCACCATTCCCTCTGGAGCCCATGACGCCTCCTTACCTCAGACTAACACTCTGGGGAGTGTAGAAGGTCTAGCATCGTATGGACTAAGTTAAAGTGAAGGTAGACTCTGTTCTCCCCTCCGATTACAGCCAATCATCCTGTCAAATCCAGTAATGCAGCTGCTGTTCATGGAGGCGGTCACAGTCAAACCTGCTAAAACTTCCCTGTAATCAGATTGACCACCACAAGACATGGCATTGGACATTATCAGTAAAGAGCTAATGAGGCTCAGATTGGCCATGATGGAGGTGCCTGACAACACCTCCAAGACAATAGTGAATGTCTAATCTTCCCACGCAAACATTGCCTCCTTCAATGCTAGGATGCAAACTGAGGAAAACCCCCTGGACCAGACACAAAAAATATAGCCTCCTCAAAAGAATGGGAACAGAACCACTGCTACCTCCACCAGAAACTACTTGAACTGGAAGACAGAAACTAGTCAGACAGTCGTGCTAGAGTCCCTCAAAGCAGAGGGCATGCTGTCATTTGTCTTTTCTTATCTAAATTCATCCATTCCAGGCATCACAAAATTAGCTTTTGGTCCCCCATTGGAGTTCCAGAGGGCATACAAAATCAGAAGAAGCCGTTATGCTGAAGGAGCGGAGGAGCAGGTGGGTGGGGCGTAGACGAGCACTAAGGGTTGCGGGTGATTAAAACAATGTTAAAACTTACCTGCAGCCGTCCCCGTTGCGCTCTTCAGCTCCTCTTCAAGTCTTTAGGAAGGCACAGGCTCCCAGAATACCCTGCGGCTAATTCTGAAGCTTCTCTCGCGGACGCGAGCCGCTTCAGGATTGGCCTGAGTGCCCTCGATCTGCACTCCAGGACAGACTGAGTCTGTGCCTGCTCTGTTCCACCCAGCTGCGTTGCTGGGTTGGAGAGAGCTTTCCCTGCCCATGATAGTTTGGCCGGCCTGAGACGGCTGGACAAATCATCATGCACATTGAAGGGAGTGCACTACCACTCCCCTCAGTGCCTGTCACCACCATGCCCCGCCCCCAAGACTCGGCAGGAAAGGAAAAATAAATCAAGTGTCGTTTTATTTTTCCTTTCCTGGCGTTTTTAGGTCTCGTCTGGCATTGCAGTGCAAAGCGCTGTTGCCAGCTAGAGTTATTGTGGTTGTGTAGCTTCCCAAGTGGTACAGAATGGGGCACACGCCGATTTGGGTCTGTGGACGCGCTTCGCAGACGCGCTTACGCTTGGCTCGCATGCCGCAACGGCGTGCGCACGCATGCACACAGCCAGCCCCCCTGCACACACACACACATGCACACAGACACACACACGGACGCGCGCACACACACAAATACACCCAACCAACCAACCAGCTAACCACCCGCCGCCGCCGCCTTCGGAGGTGCATTGTGGGACTTGACACCCATGGTGTTCCGGGGCAGAGTCCTGCTGCTCACTTATCTGCATGCCCCTTTAGATTGCCCTCAGTACTCAGAGCGGCACAGAGAGGGGCTGGCGCTGTGTCGTGTTTACTGCAAGAAGCTGCTTCTTCCACGACACCTCCGTTCTGCCACGCCTACTTCCGGTTTGGAATAGCTGCGCTTCTCCTGAGAGTACAGGCAGCAGAACAGACTCGAATAAAGTGAAACCAACCCCCAGTCCAACATGGCGGTGCGCTTACCTCGAGTCCTTGGCTCTGCTTGTTGATTTAAGTTCCTCTCACACATCAAGAGAAACTTACTGCCCAAATTAATGGAGAGGCTTCAAGCCAGATTACAGGCCTCTTGCCACTGCACATGCTTTTGTGATCCATTGTAATTTGTTTGGCTGAGATGGCTGTGAAGCATGACTACATCTCTTTGGCTGTGTTGTGTGGTTAATCGGAATCCTGCAACCGAAATCAAGGTTTCTTTCATCAAACCGTCTGAGTGGTGGCTTTATGTAGGTTTGTATGTTCTATACAGCACAGGTCAGGATTGTAAATGTTTCTGCATTACTGATGTGCCAAAGGAAAAAGGCATTGCCAATGTTTTATTCAGTCGCGGGACCTTTACAAAAGCTGCCATCAAGAATTTTACGTAGATCGGCGTAGCGCAGCTTTACTGTTGTGGTTTCTCCTTGGCAGTGCCAACCCATTCCCTCCAAGTCCTCTCCCTGCTCTCCTCACCCCTCTTCACCTCTCCCTCCTCCACCACTCCCTCCTCCCTTGCATAGGCTTGCTCCGGACAGAGAGGACGTTCCTGATACTCGGCGTGTCCTTCTGCGGTGAACACCTTGGAGGAATGCAGGCCGCGATCTGTCTGCCTCTGAGGCGGTTTCCCTCTAATTAAGGTTATTATCAAACTTCTCCTTTGACTTGGCGAAAAAAGAAATCTAAATAGGGAGCATTCTTAAAATACTACGCAGGCGCACGTGCCTGTTCGAATGGCTCGGCACACATGGCGGTGCCTTTGAGGAATGCTTGGGGTGTGATGGTGACATTGAGGCCGCCAATTGTGTATGTAACAAGGACCCCCTGAATAGACGAATTTCGTAATTCCTAGGTCAGGGAACAAACATATTTGAGAAGTAACAACCTAGGCAATTTGACGCATTGAATCACCTATAAATCAAAAGTATATAGCAATGGACTACAGCTAGCTTAAAAACAAGTTTTTATTAATCAATTAACACAAGTAAAAAAGGTTCATTTATATGACATTAAAAAAGCAGTAGAAAATTCCATAGGGTATAATTGACATTCACACATTAACAATTTACAAACAATAAAAAAATTGGGAGTAGGTGGCATGAAAATTCAATCTCTACGCGCGTTTCGGCGGCCAGCGCCTTCTTCCTGGAGCAGCCACACAATATCTAAAGATGAAGATACATACAGAACATAAAATTATATCGATTCTTAATCACATATAATATGTAGCTTACTTTTATACATTTTGTTTAAAAAGGGAATTTTTGTAGCAGCTGTAGATTAATAAAAAGCGACGTTTATGAACTTCAATTGTCTTGTCATTTCCTTGCGAGAATTAGATTTGTCTATTAAAATGGGAGGGGAGTATAAAAATGTTTTTGAAATAAAATTAGAATAAGTGCTATTGGTGGGATTTTTTATATAATGATTTTTTCTTAATGCAGTCCCAATTATCAGTAGGGCCATGATTGCTGATATATATTGCAATATCCATAAGAGACCAGGATGCCTAATAGATAAGATGACATTTCTTTAATCTAAGGCATAAATATTTTTTTAATTTAGTTTTTCATATTTCAATATGGCATAGCAAAAAACATTGGTCATCTTGAATTGATCTGATACTTACTAATTGGTAATTTTGGCAAGAAGTAGTTGTTTAAAATAAATGTTCAATTTCTTTTTTGGAATCCTTTCAGTGTCAGATATGGTAAAACTAAGGGTAAAAAGGGGACAGTATCACAGATGCTTGTTAATATACAGGGATAGTTGCCATTTCATTAAGAGATAGCGCCAATTGTAGCTGTTTTTACCTGATTGTTTAGATGTTTAAGTATATAAGCCCGCCAACCGGAACCCTTTAGCGTGGATGAGTACTTGATAAGATTCGGTCCTGGATATTCTAGATTTCAGATCTTTGTTGCAACGGGTAGGAAAGAGGTAGTGGATTTTTTAATATTCATTTATTATTAATCTCTTTTTTAACAAGAAGGAGTTGTGATTCATCAGACAATTAAGGTTATACATTATCAAGAATAGCGGTATTATTCTTACCTATTTCAATATATTTGGTTCTTCTAAGATGTTGGAATGGACTTGCTGTATCTTGATATATTTTTTCGATACAGTTCTGAGCCCTTGAAGGAAGTACATCAAAAAATACACTCAGGGAACCGTTATCTAATATTTACTTACTGATAATTCGGTCTCTTCTATTATAGCCTAAAATCTTACCTAAAAAGGTGGGTACTTTTCTTTTATAGTTCTCAGGGATGTAAGAAGTTTCTTGATCCTCAGTAGTGTTGAGTTCAAGAAGTTAAAAGATCTCCCTGCCTAAAATAAACGGGAGAGTATGATTAGAGGGAAGATAGTATAGTTTACTCTTCCGTCTTTTTAATAATGAGTTTCTAGGGTTTGGGGTGGAAGTCTTACCTAACGATGGTCGGCAGGGCTCCCTATGTCCGGAGGCGGGCGGTACGTCTCTTCGAATGATGAGCGCGGCAAAAAGTGGTGATCAATTACCTGTTACAAGGCTCTTTTATATGTGTTCACGTGATTGTTTAAAATTACTCGCACCTGTCGCTTCTTTGCTTTTCTTTTTTCTTTGGCGCGATGTTGCGGAGTTGCAAAGTTAGGTAAAGCGGAGTTTTGTGAACTCGCCAATGATTGGATGTGTATTTGTAAGGCCCTCGTAATTGGTTACTATGATGTATACAGACGGCGGCATTGGTTGAATCCTCGCACAGTACCGATGCGCGTTACCATTCTAGATGTCAACAATGAGTTGTAGCGCATGGCGGAGAGGATAAATCAAAGTGATTTGCTTCCTGCATGTCTAACATATTTAATACTGGGGGTTGAAATAATCGGAGAGTGGTTTACGTTTGTCTGGAGCGCAAACTCTACGGGATTCCGGATTGGATG
Organism: Lissotriton vulgaris; assembly: GCF_964263255.1. Taxonomy (NCBI): domain Eukaryota; kingdom Metazoa; phylum Chordata; class Amphibia; order Caudata; family Salamandridae; genus Lissotriton; species Lissotriton vulgaris. Next base: position 1,830,172,856 of record NC_141687.1, read on the forward strand.
AAGCAGAGTTTTCCTTAATGGAAGCTCATACTAGATAGGGTGTGTACATAGTACGCCCTCAGGATTGGTTGCTCTGTTATGTTTTAACATATAGGTGATACAGAACTCTATAGATTTTGCATCATAATATGTTATCACAGTTTGCTTACTATGGATTAGTGACTTCAATACTTCAAATCCGAAAATAATGCTTCTACGGCCTGAATATCCCAATCATCAGAACGTACATTTTGTTTAATCACATCTCCCATGTTTACTCTAAGCACGTTTGGAACATTAATCACTTCAGTAGGCCCATGTATCTGAAACCTAACCGCATCCCACACAATCCCATCAAGGACAGGCCATGCTGTAATGTTAACTGCCTTTAAGTTTCGTTTCTGTCTGTGAGCAGAATGTGAAGAGGAGAGAGGGTTCAATGTTCCATTAAGGTACCGAATTCCTGTTCTTTCTTTAACGTAGTGACCATCAATCAGGCGGAAAAAATAAAACACAAAACCAATTGACATAAAAAGATAAAATGAAAATAGGATCAACCAAATGTATGTCCAAGGCGGAATTAAAAAATGTTTTTTGAACAACGTGGCATATCTTGCAATGTTTGTGGGTTTCTTTGATGTTTCCGAAACAGAGTCAAAAGAGAATCTGGACTGGCCTGTCAAACGGGTCTGCAAATCAGGCATCGATAAATCAGCAGGATAAGTGTAGTTTTGCTCATCAATGTTAGTTTCAGGAATAGTATTTAATAAAGGACTGGATATGGCAGGCATCTCGAGGGACACCTCCTGTTCTGCACCAGATGTAATAGCCAGCACAGAGTGCCTCACCATGGAAGGACAGGATACAGCCGGTGTCATGCTATGAAGAATCGGCCACCCTGTGTGTCTTGACATTGTCAATAGAAATAAATCTGTTTTCCTTACGACCTGGAAGTGGTGGTAAAACGACTGTTCTTGTGCCCTTCACTCCAAGGACTCGGACTGGTGCTCGATATGAGGGACCAAACTCTTTCTTGTTATCGATCTTCTCTCGAACCAGTTCTCCAACTTGGGGTAGCCAGCCAACTACCGGGATCTGCAACGCATCATCCGATGTGGAGGGCAAATGTTCCTTTGCAAGACTGTCTCTGGTCTTTTGTAGATTCTGTAAAACATTGCAATGTTCATCTACGTCAAAGGCCCCGGCCTGGGCCTTGTAGTCCGGCCCATCAAGGTCAGGTACATACATCTTGATACCAAAGAGCATTTCGTATGGGGTCCGCCCACCCAGAGACCTTCTAGGGAGATTATTAAGCGCACGCTGCACGCCTATGAGGTGGGCTAGCCAGTTTCTACCAGTGTCTATAACTCGGGCTGTCAAAGATTGCTTTAAGTCGCGGTTCATTCGTTCTACTACACTATTACCCTCGGGTCTGTAGGGGCTTGAAAATTTGACTTGGACTCCCAACGAAACCATAGCAGCCTTATATGCCTTAGAGGCGAAAGCCGGACCCTGGTCCGAATGGAAAGTACCACAGGCAAAAATTCCCACAAAGACACGCAAATCCTTAATGACAGTCCGTGAATCAGCGCTTCGATGCGGCCATACCCATACAAAGCGTGTGCATGAATCAACTGCTACTAAGATGTATTTAAACGCAGTATCAGAAGAAAAAGGACCGCAGTGATCCAAATAAACGCAACCAAGCGGTTTATTAGAGATGTACAACTGTGTCTGAGGCGGACGCGCAGCAGTAGAAGGCTTTATCTGCTGGCAAATGTTACATTGAAGAACATATTCACGCGTCTGTTTGTACAGACCCCGCCACCAGAATCTCTGTTGTAGCTGAGTTACAGTGGCCGAGACGCCCGCATGCGCAGACGCCACACCTTCATGTGCCGCTGTAATCAAAGCAGCTCTGCGATCCGAGTTGGGAACTAAACGCTCGCCAACTTCAGGGATTTTCACATAAGGAACCTTATCGGGACTTAAGTGGTATGTGTATTTAGAAGGGAATCCCGCAGGATATTTACCTCCCTTCTCCGTTGCAGCTACAGCTGCCAAGATGTCATCATCGATTTTGCTTTTGGACCTCGTGACTGCTGCAACTAAGTATTTTGATACCGCTGACTTCGCTGCTTCATCAGCAAGCGAGTTGCCAACAGCGTGGACCCCCACGCGCTGATGACCGAGAGTATGAATCACAAACACGAGTGGCAGCTTCTCTTTAAGTTCCGCCACTCGGACCCAGATAGTTTTATGTTTTATTGTGCTACCTTTGGAGTCACGAAAATCATTCTGAGTCCAAAAGAACAAGTTTTCATTCTAAGACTGGACACAGTAGTAAGAATCACTTACGATTAAAGTCGTCACACTAGGATCTGCGTACTCCAATGCAAGCATCAGAGCACGAAGCTCTGCCAATTGTGCGGTGCAGTCTCCAAGCGTCTGCGTGTGCACGACACTGGACTTGAACTCATCGTTCACCATGGCACCGACCACAATGGCGCAAGCGGAAACGTAGGCATGTTTAGAGCCATGCGCAACCTGCGCCGAACCATCAGTGTAAATGATGCAATGGAAATCCTCCAACGGCCGCATTGCTAATGGAGCAGGATGAACAAACTCATACTGTAAATACTCCTGGGACCGTAAGGTGGCGTCAAAAATAAACGTGACATCCTGGGACGTCAAGGACGCAGCCCATTGAATCCACCGAGGGTGCAAAGCTTTGGAATTAGGTACACTGGCTTTCGTAACCGCCTCTAAGGCAGGGCACGGGGTAACAACCAACATGCGCTTTCCTTGTGACAGGGCACGTTCCTTAAGAATTGCCATCTACACAGCTGTCAAAACTTTCTCCACAGTGGAAAAACGCAATTCAGCCGAAGTGTACAAGTGTGACTTGTAAGCAATAGGTACTGTATCTCCTTCAATAAAAGTCAGGTACGTGAAACCCACCGCCCCAGGGATAATTCTTATCACCAGGTTGGTCTGGTTATCACGAGTCTGTAAGTATTCAGAAGCGAGCAAATCAGCCTGCAAAGACTGCAGAATGGCTGAATGCTCAGGCAGCCAGCATGATTTGGAAAAAGATGGTTGTATCAAAGCATACAAAGGCTTGATACGCTGGGCATATTCCGGAATGTAAGTCCTCCCGAAATTCAGAAAACCCAGAAGAGATTGTAATTTATTCAGTGTTGTCGGAGAGCACAACTGTGCACATTTCTCCAGGAAATGGGGTGCTAAACCCTTCCTTCATGGTTAAGCTCGTAACCCAGAAACAACACTGTGTACTCTGCAATGTGCGACTTTGCAAAGTTAAACTTGTAACCTACGTCAGCAAAGTTACAAATTATGCTATTTACTCGACACAGATGCTCCCAAAGATCGTCGTCTGTGAGATAAATGTCATCCACATACGAACAAGCAACTGGGTCGAAGCTCTCCAAAAGAGAGACTATGCGCGCGGAAAAAACTCCCGGACTGTTCTTGTAGCCCATTGGGAGTCGTTTAAACATTTTTTGCACTCCGCCGCACGTAAAACTGGTCCATTGGGAACTTAGACCATCTAATCTATGTGCATAAAAACCATTGGAAATGTCAAGCGTGGTTTTGAACCGTTTACGCTCAAGACTATTCACTAACGCAGAGCCGTGCGTATTCTGTACTGCACAGTTACGGCAATGCGAGTTCAAATGCCTATAATCCAAAACCAAACGATATGACCCGTCCGGCCGCGATCTGTCTGCCTCTGAGGCGGTTTCCCTCTAATTAAGGTTATTATCAAACTTCTCCTTTGACTTGGCGAAAAAAGAAATCTAAATAGGGAGCATTCTTAAAATACTACGCAGGCGCACGTGCCTGTTCGAATGGCTCGGCACACATGGCGGTGCCTTTGAGGAATGCTTGGGGTGTGATGGTGACATTGAGGCCGCCTCCACAGCTCTCTTTGGTTATGCCGGGCCCCTACCTGCCCTGTCATTATCCCCTTAGTGAGGAGGCTGTGCCGACTTTAATTGCAGCTTTCAGGTTGCAACATTAACACAGAACGTCGGAATCCTGGAGTTGATGATGGCACCGTGCCCAGCCTGTGGTGTGTGGAGCTATGCGGCATTCTTGTGCTTTGCGGAGCTATGCAGCATTCCTGTGGTGTGCGAAGCTATGCAGCATTCCTGTGGTGGCTTTCGATTCAGAGGCGACAGTCTTCTGCCATGTGGCTGTTGCAGTGAGAATTTTTTTTGTCTCCTTTAAAGGGTAGTTGATTAATTGTGTCAATGGGACAGGAAAGTTACTTTTTAATTGTGAGTCTGCTTAATTTGCTGATTGAAGTGCAGGGTTGTAGTTTACAAGGTTCGATTGGCAAACATGGCGGTTGGTCGATGTCTTGAAAGCTTTACAGGTCCTCGTTTCTTTCGGAAGACCTGTAGGCCTTGCCCACATGTGGAATTTTAGTTTACGAACTGAACATCATCTGCGCCAGCTTGTCACCCATGTACAACGTGCACGACAACCATTTTAGGTATCATGGTCTCCCTGTCCACGATCGATCGCCAGCGCGCCCCTCTGACCCAGCAGGCATCCTCCGCGCACCCTGGCTCCCCCTCCCTCCCTCTCATGAGCATAGCCCTTCTGCATGACCCTGTCCTTGGGAGTCACGCCTGCGCCTGACCAGCATCTCCTTTCCTCCCATGAATGCCCTTCTGTTGGTAAACCTTCCCTCCGCACTCGATTGTCCACGCGGCATGAATACCACTCCTTTGATGACCCCTTCCCCCGTGTCCAGCTGTCCACACAGGTCCGAGGCCATCGCCTAAGCCGATAGATATCATTTACAGCCCCTTATTGTATGAAGTCACTCTTCTTCAAAGGACCCTCTATTGATCAAGACCTCCCCACCCCCCGGGATATGATCAGGCGCACACATCCTAAGAATCGGCAGAACACTCAGCTGCGTGATGACCCCTTCCTCTTATCAGCAGGTTGAGGATCTCTATTGTAGGGGCATGTGGGGTGGGATTGACACGAGGATTACGGGGATGTCTTTTTCCTTGTTGTTCACAATGATCTGATTGTAATAAAGGAAGGTCACATGCCATAAAACAGTGTATAAGAGGCCAGGCCTCCGAGAGGCTGTTAGAGCACCTCGAGACGATACCTTGTTGTCGGATCTGATGTGTTCTGCTCCGTTGGAATAAAACTTCTGTTTCCTGCCTTCTGGTCTCCGGCGCCTGCCTCATTGCTTGGTAATTTGAATGGTACAAGGGCGGTTAGCGCCGGGCACATCTTGAAAAAGGTCTTAGCCCTACCCTTTTTCCACAATTGGCGTCCCAAAGCGTGGGGCCCATCAGCGACACGTGGATCCAGTGGGAGAGGTCCCGACGACAGAGTGAACGACTGCAACGATCGGGAGAGCTCGTGTCCGATAGACCCTCGTCTGACAGCCGATCATCCGACCTTCACTAGTTCCGAACAGACCTCTCTCGAGTGATCTACGGTCCTGACTGGGAACCATCAGGAGTGCCACGAACATCACGAAGAAGAGAGGACGATCGGGCGCTGGATTCAGAAGACAGGAAACCGTCCATGCGGTCCGGGTAAGGTCGTGTAGACACGACGAACTGAGAAAAGATTGTTTGGTTTGGATAATACTAGTATTACGCTTTGTTGAACCCTCTGGAGATTCACCGTCTGCAAACGGAGAAAATAACAGGCTCTCTCTTTGCAAGCAGTGAAGGATAGGTAACGCAGACTTTTGTCCCCATTGTAATCCGTCGTGCCTATCTTTCTCCCCCACTGTTGTCCCGAACTATCGTTCGTGGATTATTGTCTGGAGATTCTTTGTCTGCAAACAGGGAAGAACAAGGTCTCTCTTTGCAGGTAGAGAAAGGGTGGGTAACGCAAACTTTTCGTACCCACTTATTCTCCCCACTGATTGTTTGATTGACCGAACACTGATTGTTCGGTATTGGTTCTTTTGAGGTATTCACCGCCGGCAAACAACGGAGAATAGAAATATTCTGTCTAGTCTTTGCCCGCCGTGATAAGATAGGTAGTGCAGACCTTTGTCCCCGTTGTAACCCGTCATGCCTATCTTCTCCCCACTGATTGGTAGCCTGTACAGCCCGGACCGCTTATTAGAGATGAACCATCCGGCTCCACTGGAAGGCACCCCTAATAAGGACATGTTCACTAAGCATGGACTAGTCGCTATAGCTTATACTAAGCTATGGCATAAATATACAAAGAAGAACCCTGAAAGTCAGTGGCCACTGATAGGTTCCTTTGATGAAAACAAAATAAAAACATTGGAAATAGCGCTCCAGAAAAACAAGACCACGCCCACTATGCTCGATAGTATGGGCATGTGGCGCAAAGAAACGGAACAACGAAAGAAAAGAGAAGAAGCAAAAATAGGGAAAGAATTACGAAAGGCAGCCCACCTAGCCGCTAAGCAACTAGAAGAAGAAATAAAAGAAAGAAAGGAAGCCGCACAATACCAAGAATTAGGGTCGACAGGTCAATGTCCTGTTAGGACCCCCTCTGCGCTCTACCCTGAATTGCCCTCCAAACAGCGGGCGAACGATGAGTTACTACTAGGTCCCCCAATCATCTACATGCCCCTTCCATATGCCCCCTGCCAACAAAACTTGCAAGCCCCGAGTGCGAGCAAAAGTGACCTTAGTGCTAGTGCACCGGCCCTCACGGCCTCCGCACCAGCCACATTAACAACATCGTCAGACGACCCTGAGGCTAGCAAACAACCACCAGCCAGACCAAATAGGTTGAGCAAAGATGAGCGGGATGGGATCGACAAAATAGCAAAGACATTAGTAGAACGAAGGGAGAGCGAAGAATACACAATGAGCATATATAATTCACATGCCGACAGCCACAGACGGCATTTCATTTTGCGATTCAGCTACCACATCCTGAACGCATATGAAGATAGGTATCAAAGTAAGAGCCCCGCTAAACTAACAACGCTGTATAGGAAGATTGATGTTGGAGATGGGACTGAATGTGAGGCGACGGAGCTCTTCATGCAGATGCTTGAGGTCCTCCGCCACCTCACGGAACAAAAACCAGAAGCCAAGGTTACAGACCCCGAGACGACCTCAGTAGAAGTAGCCAATACTATGATGCCCATCAGAGAGGCGGCCCCTTATTGGATCCCGCCACGTGGCCTGGGAACAAGCGACGATATTAATCACGCAGACACAAAAGGGAGAGTTGTGTATAATTGGGTTTACCAACCGTGGGACCGACAAGATATCCTAACCTTTAAACAAACTCTGCCCGATTTGAGAAAGAACCCGACAGCATTCTATACCGAATTAGGCACAGCTTTGGGTTCGACGATAATGACTTTAGCGGACATTGACTTGTTCTTCGGGTTATGCCTGCCAGCTGACGTGTGGAAGCAAATCCGGAAGGCTGACCACGCGGATCTGTTTGGACATACCTGGGACCAACTCGGTAAACTAGATAGACAGCGAGAGCCAGGAAGGAAACCAGTAAAGGACATACTGGAACTCCCAGACAAACTAGTTCAGAAATTAAAGACACTGATCCCAGAAAGAAAGGTAGACTGGTCGATAGTCACGGCCTGTCGACAGAAACCCCAGGAAGATGTGTCAGAATACTTCTCCCGATTCGAGACAGTGTTCTCCGACTACAGTGGCCAAGACATGACCACCGCAACCGGACAGCACCTGTTTGTACAAAATTATGTAAAGGGCCTAACACAAGAGGTCTCCCAAAAACTACAGACGAGTGAGAGTAGTTGGGGGGCCTCCAAACCCGCAGCTATCCTTCAGATGGCTCAGTATTACGAGCACCAAAAGAATGAGAATGATAGGGCGTCCGAGAAAAAGAAGAAAGATTTAAAAGAAAGGGTAATGATAGCCCAGATACAAGGTATAGCGGTGGGACGAGAACACCAAAGGGGGAACTACCAATCGACCACCCCCAGAAATCTACCTCCTAAAGATCACTCCCCAACACCACACACTGGACGTAGAGACATTAGCAATGACCAATGCGCCTTCTGCAAAGGATTCGGCCACTGGAAATCCGAGTGTCCGGTTCTGCTAGAGATGAATAGAAATAGGGACCCCAGGGATGTGGCAGGTGGTCAGAGAAACAGAGGACAAGGACGAGGGCACACAAACGACACCAACAATGACAGATCAGGGAGATTGAACACATTTGACCGCCCCCGACAGAACCAATACCAACTATCTGATGGTGAGAATGCCCCCGATTTTGCATAGGACTGCCAGGGGCAAGGGAGGGATCCAGTCGAGCTCTGTGTTGACCAGCAAGGTCCTTATGTCACCGCTAAGGTCCTGGGTACAGAGTCTCCATTTTTGGTAGACACTGGGGCGACACGTAGTGTGTTATCGAAACGACTGATTCCAAGGGCACCCTTGTCTGGCTCACACATTACATCGATAGGTTTCGATGGGACGCCCTCCACTAACCCCCTGTCTGTACCTATCACCTTTGACCTAGAAAGCAACACCACTGACACGACATTTCTGCTCTCCTCCAACTCCCCCGACGCCATTATGGGCATTGACTTACTGAAACATTTTCGAGCTACCATTAGGTGCTCCCCAGATGGAATCCGAGTCATCCTGTACGACAATCCAGGCATGCCCAGATCCTGCCCCTCACGACACATGTGCTCCATAACTGACGCTGACCTGTCCTTGCTTGACACCCTGCCTCCGTACCTGTGGGCCAAAAGTGACTCTGATGTGGGACGAATGATGATTGACCCTATTCATATAACTGTAAGACAGGACGCTATGCTCCCGAAACTCCCACAATATCGGATATCCCCAGAGGGCGAGAAGGCACTGGTAGCGATCATTCAGTCTCTGGTAGATGCAGGAGTGGTTGAAGAAGTGGTTAGCAACGTCTGCAACAGCCCAATCCTACCTATTGTTAAGAAGCAAGGCGAAGGAGATGAGAAAGCATACCGCTTCATCATCGACCTGCGAGAAATTAACAAAGTGGTTGTACCCCAATACCCTGTAGTCTTCGATATCACCACCATTCTGACCCTCATCCCGTCCACTGCCACCACCTTCACTGTTATCGACCTTAAGAATGCGTTTTTCTCTATCCCCATCCATCCAGACAGCCGTTATCTCTTCGGCTTCACTTTAAAATCCCGCTCGTACCGATTCTGTAGAGCTCCCCAGGGGTACACTGAAAGCCCCAGCATTTACAGCCAGGCCCTCAAAAGACAGCTGGATGCCTTCCAGCTACCAGATGGAGTGGTGTTGATCCAATATGTCGATGATATCCTTTTGGCGGCCGACACCACCCCACTTGCAATCACAGCCACTGTCCAACTCCTACATTTCCTTGCAGAGAATGGCCATAAAGTTTCCAAAAAGAAATTACAGTTCTGCCAGCCACAAGTGACATACTTAGGCCATCTCCTGTCCAAAGAAGGGAGGAAACTCACACCCGACCGGATCCAAACCATCCTAGACACCCCCGTCCCAAAAACACAAAAGCAAGTCCGCTCTTTGGTTGGCCTAACCTCTTTTTGCAGACAGTGGTTACCTAACTTCAGCCTCATTGTAAAACCCCTACTTGCCCTATTAACCAAAGATGCCTCCTTCCCGCTCCCTTGGACCCCTGAGTGTCAAACATCCTTTTGTGAATTACGAAATGCACTCTGTTCAGCACCCGTCCTAGGAACCCCAGATTACTCCAAACCCTTCTCCCTCTTCACCCACGAAAGGGAGGGGTGTGCATTGTCTGTCCTGACTCAATCAATTGGTCCTAAGCAGCGCCCTTGCGCCTACTTCTCCGCCACTCTTGATCCTGTAGCCAGAGCTTTGCCTGCCTGCCTTCGAGCAGTAGCTGCCGCTGCTGTCTCTATCCGTCAGAGCGAGGGAATCGTACTTTCCAACTCCCTCACTGTGCTAGTACCCATGCTGTCGACACCCTCCTGAACCAAACCAAGACTCAACACCTGACTAGCGCACGACTGACAGGGTACGAACTGATGCTACTTGCACCCCACATCACACTAAAGAGATGCACGACTTTGAATCCTGCCACATTGTTGCCCTTGCCTGAAAATTACCCCGACGTTCCTCCCATACACGACTGTGTGACCCTCACGGACGAACAAACTAGGAGTAGAGTTGACCTCCGAGATACTGCTTTCACTGACCCCGATGGAGAGCTATGGGTAGACGGCTCATGCATCAAACTCCCAGATGGCACCACTTCAGCTGCCTATGCAGTCACGACAGCGGGAACAGTAGTTGAGACAGCCTGCATCACACAACGATCTGCCCAGGCAGCTGAGCTGATAGCCCTCACACGAGCATGCATCATAGCCACGGGGACCACTGCGAACGTATATACAGACAGCCAGTATGCCTTTGGGGTGGTTCACCATTTTGGACTCCTGTGGAGGGAGAGGGGATTCCTGACGTCCCACGGCACCCCTATCCTCCACGGAGATCTAGTCTCCGCCCTGATTGAAGCAGTTCTCCTCCCCAAACGATTAGCGGTGATCAAATGTCAGGCACACAAGAGGGTGACAGACATAGTCGGACAAGGGAATGCACTGGCAGACATCACTGCACGAACCACAGCTGAGAATAGGACGGTGACACGCATGTATGTGACCAGGTCACAAGCAGAGAAATGGAGTGACGCAAGGGTAATGATCAGAGACATCCAGTCGGCCAGCACCCCTCACGAACTGACTAAGTGGGCAGGGGTGGGTTTAAAGGACGAAGAGGGCTGCTGGCGAACGAAGGATGCAAACAAATGGTTGCTGCCCGACTCATATCTGATCCCCATACTGACGATGGCTCATTCCCCCGCACACATAGGATCTGCACCCATGATCGAGCTCATTTCCAAGGTCTGGCACAACGACAAGATCCCCGACTCAGCCAGACGCTTAGTCCAACAGTGTCTTATCTGTCTGCAACACAACCCTGGGAAAGGAACTGTGGTACCCCGGGGAGGGTTTGGGATCCCCAATCACCCCTTTGAGGTCCTTCAGATGGACTACATCCAACTAGAGAGATGCCAAAGCTTGAAGTATGTACTAGTCATCGTATGTGCCTTCAGCAAATGGGTAGAGGCCTATCCAACCCGTGACAACACTGCCATGACTACTGCCAAAGTACTACTGAAAGAATTCTTCCCTCGCTATGGCCTTTGTAGAATTTTATGGAGCGACAATGGCCCCCACTTCATAGCTGAGGTTATCCAATTAATCTTAAAGGGGTTGGGGGTGAAGCAAAGGTTTCATGCGGTCTTCCACCCCCAATCCGCCGGCCTGGTGGAACGCCATAATGCCACACTGAAGCTGAAATTGTCAAAAATAGTGGCCACCACTGGACTTAAATGGCCGGATGCCCTCCCACTGGCATTGTTATCGATGCGCTCCACTCCCACCAAACACCATTTGACCCCCTATGAGGTTGTATTCGGGCGACCGATGAACCTCTGGACTGCTCCCAAACCATCCTCCATTCATGACGTCCCGGACGTCCTACTATCTGATTATTTGTGCAAATTAACTAAAACGTTGTCTGTCATTCATCAACAGGTGCAGCAGGCCATCCCCGATGCTTCCAGGGGCCCCGGCCCCGGCCACGACATCCAGCCGGGAGATTTCGTGCTAATACGAAATTTCCATCGGACCAAGAGTCTGGAACCCCGGTGGACGGGCCCCTGGCAAGTGCTGATTACCACACGGACGGCGCTTCGAGTGGAGGGGAAGAGGCACTGGCTGCACGCACATCACTGCCGGAAAGTCTCTGCAAACCTGGCCACGACAGAAAACGTCAACACCCAAGAAGAGCTCCTGAGCAAAGACCGACCGACATTGAACTGTTATCCCGATACTGAGGCACTCGAACTTGCAAAATTCTCTGATCCCACTGTGCCATCCAGAGAAGGGTACTTCCTGCGTCGAAAGGAGGGAGCTTCGGCTAAGTAGGCCACGGACTAAGTTAAATCTCAGAACGGTGACCCCAGCACAACCAAGGGTTGCCGGGAGAGAAGCTAAACGAAGTCTGTGGTTCTGCCCGCTACCGAGCCCCTTGAAGGTGATGGAAGCGCCAGATAAGAAGATGATGGAAGCAACAGGAAATACCCACTATAGAAACCCAAAGACTGACAATTTGCACAAATCAAAGACAATCGCCCTCTTTATTGTCTTCCTCTTCTGCCTCCTCCTCATGACCTCCTTCTGGATTCTGGAGGAAAGCACACCGGCTCATGAGGCATTGCTACCTACTGCACAACCAACACCCCTGAAAGAGCATCACCTAATCTCTCTGTCGCCTCAGCTGCGAGAAAGGCGCAGGGAATTCTGGAACAATTCCTTCGTGCAACTGTTGCACCAACACAACCTTGCTGCAAATGCTACGAACTGCTGGATCTGCGGGTTGCTCCCGCATGCCACTGGACACTCCATCCCCTTCATCCCTTCTCCTTTCTCAGTTCACGGCTCCTGCCTCGCCTGGTTGATTCTCATGCAAGAGAGCCACAAGGACAACGCCACCTCCAGCCAGACGGTGTCGCACTTCTACTCTGGGTTCTGGCTGAACAAAACCGGAAAGACCTCTGCTCCTCTGTGTCCTGCGCTCACAGGCGCCACCTTCCTTAAAGACATTCCAGCCAAAGAACGTGTCGAAGTACAGGTGCTCCACAATCCAGCTAGATCCACCTTCTCTCATCTGCAAAAACAAACCACCGCCACTCTGACTGTGGCTCTGTCTGTTATCAATGCTACAGGTCTTGTATGTCTCGAAGGCCAGGGAACACTGCCGGTGGGTCGCAGTTCCTGCCGAATCATCAGAACATTGGACTCAGCCGACCCCCCTTCCTTTGTTGCTTCTCCAAACATGTACTTTGTGTGTGGCACCAAAGCTTACACCTGGCTCCCGAAAGGTTGGAAGGGTGTCTGTTACATTGCCTTCGTTCTTCCGCCCACGTATGTAGCCCCTGCCAACCATCACCGGCAGAGGCGTGCAGATGACATTGGACAAGCCGACTCCACTGGAGCACAGTTCCTAGATGCAGCAAAGGGACTTGTTCCTCTGTGGGGCCCAATGGCAAACAGCCGCGCTATCCGACACCTGACCCAGGCAGTAGAAACAACGATTAACATCACGGCTGGCATCCTCGCTAACAACACGGCTGAGCTTCAAGCGGTCCGCCTTGTGACACTTCAAAACCGCCTTGTCCTAGACGTGGTCCTAGCCGACCGAGGAGGAGCATGCCGCATCATCGGATCTAGCTGCTGCACCTACGTGCCTGACAACTCGCCTTCAGTCTACAAGGCAATTGAGCACCTCCACAGACTTTCCTCGGAGGTTCACCAAGAACAAGAAGGATGGTCGCTTGGAAGCTGGTTTTGGGACACTTTGAAGGGCTGGGGTTGGAAGTTGTTTTCCTTCATACTGATACCTGTTGTGATATTATGTGGGTGTTGCTTGGGTGTTCAATGTCTACCCTCCTTGTGCAGCTTCGTTTCTAACTGTATGTGCCCAAAGACTTTGGACTTCCGAACTGAGCACATGAGTCCCCTCTATGAAGTAGAAATACGTGGCCTTATGGGGATAAATCCGAACTGACAAGTTGGCGAGACATGTTAAAAGGGAGGACTGTGGAATTTTAGTTTACGAACTGAACATCATCTGCGCCAGCTTGTCACCCATGTACAACGTGCACGACAACCATTTTAGGTATCATGGTCTCCCTGTCCACGATCGATCGCCAGCGCGCCCCTCTGACCCAGCAGGCATCCTCCGCGCACCCTGGCTCCCCCTCCCTCCCTCTCATGAGCATAGCCCTTCTGCATGACCCTGTCCTTGGGAGTCACGCCTGCGCCTGACCAGCATCTCCTTTCCTCCCATGAATGCCCTTCTGTTGGTAAACCTTCCCTCCGCGCTCGATTGTCCACGCGGCATGAATACCACTCCTTTGATGACCCCTTCCCCCGTGTCCAGCTGTCCACACAGGTTCGAGGCCATCGCCTAAGCCGGGAGATATCATTTACTGCCCCTTATTGTATGAAGTCACTCTTCTTCAAAGGACCCTCTATTGATCAAGACCTCCCCACCCCCCGGGATATGATCAGGCGCACACATCCTAAGAATCGGCAGAACACTCAGCTGCGTGATGACCCCTTCCTCTTATCAGCAGGTTGAGGATCTCTATTGTAGGGGCATGTGGGGTGGGATTGACACGAGGATTACGGGGATGTCTTTTTCCTTGTTGTTCACAATGATCTGATTGTAATAAAGGAAGGTCATATGCCATAAAACAGTGTATAAGAGGCCAGGCCTCCGAGAGGCTGTTAGAGCACCTCGAGACGATACCTTGTTGTCGGATCTGATGTGTTCTGCTCCGTCGGAATAAAACTTCTGTTTCCTGCCTTCTGGTCTCCGGCGCCTGCCTCATTGCTTGGTAATTTGAATGGTACAAGGGCGGTTAGCGCCGGGCACATCTTGAAAAAGGTCTTAGCCCTACCCTTTTTCCACACACATTTGATTAGTACCCACATACAGCTTGGTTAATGCACCAACTTCTCAGTCTTTGCTTAAAGACATCTCTGCCTTTGCATCCAGGGTTGGCTTGCTGCACAGCCTGCTAGGCAACTTTTGAGATGTATCAGGCTTTGCCATAAAATAACTTAATCCCTGTACTCTGGAGGTCATGCACAGCTTTGCAAGCAAGCCGTCTTATGTTTCTGCCATGACTCTGCAGTTAGGTTTAGGGATCGCTCGATCATTCAATAAAGCATCTTACTTCTGACCAGCACTTTACTTTGGCAGTTAATGTCTAAACTTCATGCACACCTCCTTAAGTGGATACCATTCCTGACCAATAGCTTCTTTTCCAATCTGTGACACCCGTATTGAACCATCCTATTGTACCCACCCTGCAGATCCCAGGTCTTTTACTGGTGGGAGCCCAATGCACAACAGATCCAGAACTCCTTCCTTTTAGCCTGCAGCTGCATTCACTGTCTTAGTACATAGATTATTTTACATCAGCCACTGGGCTTTATTCCTGTTCTGCTGCACCCCTTGTGGTACCAGCACAGAACTCAACGCATGGGATTGAAGCACAGGGGAAGCCTAAAACTGGCGTTCTTCAGTACCGCATTTATGATCTTCAGAGGCCCTCGGTGAGTCAGTACAGTGAGCTCACACCCTGCTTTTTGAGTGTGCTTTGTTCCTGGTGTGCCACACGTTGCTGCAGTTTCACTACTGGAATTTGTGTAGAGTTCTGGCCGATGAGATTACCTCTTTAATTGAATGCTGCACCCCTTGTGAATGGATACACCGGGCACACTCATTATGCTCTTCCAGTGGCTTGCCTCTTGTGACAAGGTTGGGGTCTCTTCTTCATTTTCTGTAGGAGCTCCTCTGAACATTTGCTCTGGGGCGAGTTCCTCCCTTTGGGGTGGCAAGAAAGAGGTGTACTTTCCGCTCTGACAGAAGCCAGGAGGACCTTACTACTGGGGAAGCCATCCTTTTGCCAGTACATATGTAGGGTATTCAACTGTGATTGTGTGTGTGTGCTGAGAAAATGTAAAGTAGCTGCTGTCCAAGCAGAGAACATCAACCGGTACCACACTTTTTCTTCATGGCTCAATCTGGCTAATATACATGACTTTTCCTCAAAGCAATTTCGCTAAGTCTCTACCAGTCAAGGGCACATTACCATGACAACCATAGTGCATACTAAGAGCAAGGTATTCTTCCTCTGCCAATAAACAACCACCTCCTCCTTCATACTGTCTTTAATGGTGCTTTAAAAGGTAGAAAGCTTGCAAATCCAGTCTTACTTCTGATTCGCTGCACTCAAAAAACTTAAATGATGCTTTTGGCATGATTAGCAGTTGGGGACCACCTCTCTGCAGCATACCCGATATCCTCTAACCTCTATCCATCATGGTGTGAGAACAGTTAATATACAGCTCTAAGTATTTATTCGGAAAGGGATAAGTCATTAATATAAGAGGAAACCACAGTGGTGAAAACCCAGAATGTCTGAGGTGTTACGGCCTAAAATGTTATTTCTTTATTAGTCTGCGTGGCAACAATATAATTGAATAGCCATGTAAGGAGCATGTTTTTGACCTTTTCTCAGAGGTCTTGATTCTTTGCGGTTACTGCTGGGTTTACTTGTTTTTTGCTGCAACCCGTTTTACTGCTGCCTCTGTTCTCTCACCCCTTTTCCCCTGCTTCTACTCTCACATTCCTGTCTCTTCCCTTGCACCTTTTTCAGTAGTAAAACAATCCCATGCTTGGCCAAACCTCTATGTTCTCATTTCCCTTGTTTCCCTTTCCTAACATCCTTCCTTCATTCCTGCATCGTCCTACCTGTTTTTCGTAACAACCTCTAGCTTTTCCTCCAATTGCACGTCTTCATTTTCTTATGCTTTATTCTCACTAATTTCTCTCTCTCTCTCGCCGCCTCACTCTCTCTACAAGGAGTCATCTCAGGAAAACGTATATTTGTCTTTTTATGGATGTTTTAGCTAATCAAAACTAATCCGAGCCACTGCAAACAGTGACTTGAAACTGTGGGCTGATGTGCCAGGCGCGCTGTAGGAGCCCGCTTTGATATCGGCAGTCGGCCGGGCAGTGCCCCTGGGCCCCCTAGTGTCGCAGCGTGGGCTCCGATAACGCCACTGCATTTCTCACCTACTTGGAAAAACAGGTACAGAAGGCAGCAGCCAGGAGCATATCCCGGTATACATGATACTGTGGACCCTGAAGGGCCAAGTCACGGCTGATGCCATTTATCTTGACACGTGACACCGACCCATGCTGTAAGGCACAGTTAAGACAGCGCCCTCTTATGTTAGGATCTCGGTAGAGCAGTGTCTTTTGTTGTTGTTGTTGCAGTTTTATATAGCGGGGAGGTTAAAGGATTTTCCCAAAATCACAGGGTGCTTGAGCCTCCCACCAGACTCGTACCTGGTTCCCCAGCTGGTAAGTCAGCTGCTCTAGCCGGTAAGCCACATCTTTAAATACTGAACCAAATATTTGCCTCCAAGTACATTATTCCCACTTTCCCGCTCCCCCTTGCACCCTTCTCCCCTCTGCCGTGCACCCTTCCCACCCTCCCCTTGCAGCCTTCTCATCTCTCCCTTGCACCCTTCTCCTCTCTGCCTTGCACCCTACTCGCCCTCTGCCTTGCACCCTTTTCGCCCTCCACCTTGCACCCTTCTTCCCTCTGCCTTGCACCCTTCTCCCCCTCCCCCTTGCACCCATCTCCCCCTCCCCCTTGCAACCTTCTCCCCCTCCGCCTAGTACCCTTCTCCACCTCTGCCTTGTTGTGGTATGTTGTCAAGTCCGAGCCCCTCCACACTCTATCTATCTATCTATCTATCTATCTATCTATCTATCTATCTATCTATCTATCTATCTATCTATCTATCTATCTATCTATCTATCTATCTATCTATCTATCGCCCTCACTCTATCTATCGCCCTCACTCTATCTATCTCTCTATCGCCCTCACTCTATCTATCTATCGCCCTCACTCTATCTATCTATCTATCTATGTATCTATCTATATATCTCTCTATCTATCTATCACTCTCACTCTATCTATCTATCGCCCTCACTCTATCTATCCATCTATCTATCGCCCTCACTCTATCTATCTATCTATCTATCTATCTATCTATCTATCTATCTATCTATCTATCTATCTATCTATCTATCTATCTATTATCTATCTATTTATCTATCTATCTATCGCCCTCACTCTATCGCCCTCACTCTATCTATCTCTCTATCGCCCTCACTCTATCTATCTATCGCCCTCACTCTATCTATCTATCTATCGCCCTCACTATCTATCTATCGCCCTCAAGTCAAGTCAAGTCAGAATTTATATAGTGCACTACATACCCAGAGGGTCTCAAGGCGCTTGAGGAAGGGGGGGAGGTTTACTTATCGAATATCCAGGTTTTAAGCTGTTTTCTGAAGGCTAGGTGGTTTTGAGTAAGGCGGAGGTGGATGGGAAGGGAATTCCAGGTTTTGGCCGCTAAGTAGGAGAAGGATCTTCCCCCCATGGTGGCTTTGTGGATGCGCGGAACAGCGGCGAGGGCATGGTTGGACGAACGCAGCTGGCGGGTAGGGGTGTAAAAGAAAAGGCGCGTGTTGAGACAATCAGGTCCAAGTTCTTATAGGGCTTTGTGTGCGTGGGTGAGGAGACGGAACGTTATCCTCTTGTTGACGGGGAGCCAGTGAAGGTCTTTCAGGTGAACGGAAATGTGGTCTGTGCGGGGGATGTCTAGTATGAGTCTGGCTGAAGCATTTTGGATGTGTTGGAGTTTTTTCTGCAGTTTTGCGGTGGTACCAGCGTAAAGGGTGTTTCCGTAGTCCAGACGGCTTGTAACCAGTGCGTGGGTGACCGTTTTTCTTGTTTCGGTGGGGATCCAGCGAAATGTTTTTTTGAGCATGATTAGGATGTTGAAGCATGATGATGAGACGGTGTTGACTTGTCTGGTCATCGAGAGTGAGGAGTCCAGGATGATGCCCAGGTTCCGTGCGTGGTCCGTCGGTATGGGGGCTTTTCCTAGGGCCGTTGGCCACCAAGAGTCGTCCCAGGCGGAAGGGGATGCACCTAAGATAAGGACTTCCGTTTTGTCTGAGTTCAGTTTTAGACGGCTGTGCTTCATCCACTCGGCTACTTCTTTCATCCCTTCATGTAGGTTGGGTTTGGCGGAGATTGGGTCTTTGGTGAGTGAGAGGATCAGCTGAGTGTCATCAGCGTAGGAGATGATGTTGAGGTTGTGTTGACGTGCGATGGTTGCGAGGGGGCTCATGTAGACGTTGAAGAGGGTGGGGCTGAGTGATGATCCTTGCGGGACGCCGCAGATGACTTCGGTGGCCTCTGACTTAAAAGGGGGGAGGCGGACTCTCTGAGTTCTTCCAGCCCTCACTCTATCTATCGCCCTCACTCTATCTATCGCCCTCACTCTATCTATCTATCGCTCTCCTTCTATCAATCGACTAACTCTTTCTATCGCCTTCACTCTATCTATCGCTCTCACTCTATCTATCGCCCTCACTCTATCTATCGCCCTCTATCTATCTATCTATCTATCTATCTATCTATCTATCTATCTATCTATCTATCTATCTATCGATCTACTTGTCTGTCTATCGCCCTCTATCTATCTATCTATCTATCTATCTATCTATCTATCTATCTATCTATCTATCTATCTATATATCTAACTATCTATCTATCGCCCTCTATATATCACCCTCTATCTATCTATCTATCTATCACCCTCACTCTATCTATCTATCGCCCTCTATCTATCTATCGCCCTCTATCTATCTATTGCCCTCACTCTATCTATCTATTGCCCTCACTCTATCTATCTGTTGCCCCCCCTCTATCTATTGCCTCTATCTATCACCCTCACTCTATCTATCTATCTATCGCACTCACTCTATCTATCTATCGCATCACCACAGCATCACTCAGCACCACCACAGCATCACTCAGGGGCACCACAACATCACTATGCGCTACGACAGCATCACTGAACGCCACAGCATCACTTGTTCGCCACCACAGCATCAATCTGTGCAACCATTCAACAACAACTGGTTCAAATATGTTCTCGCAATGTTTCAAGCTTTATTACAAATGTCACAAAAAGATGTTAATATTTCACTTCTGGTCTTGGATTTTCGTCACAATAAAATACACTGAACATAATCTTCACAAAAGTTATTTACAAAGGTTTAAGCTATTGCTATTATAAATTACAATAAATGTTATTTAAGTATTAATTATTTAAAAAATTGCATTACAAATGCTATAGGTGTCACAATAGCGAAAGTTAAAACTATTGGCATTGTAAATTACAAAGCTATTAATTTCGCTACTTTCAAAACCAACACATAAAAAAATTGTCTTTACAATACCAATAGCTCAAACTTTCCTAATGCGAGACCTATTGCATTGCAAATGCTTGTTGATGGAGCAACGCTCCACCCCCATAGCAGAGGAGCCGGTGCAGCACAGAATACGATCTAGATGTATACTCGCCAAAGAAGGACCGAGACAGATTATAGCATGCTTTTTACGTCACCAACCAGCACTACAAATCATCACAGGAGCAAATGAACCCATGGGCTTTTGTCATACAATGAACATAAGATAATCATGTCACAAGACTTTTCGCAGGAAACGAAGACCAGCAGGATTCGATTTCTCCAGATGCACCCTTGCAGCTAGGGATATGCTGGGCCCTAGACCCAGTCATAATGCTCATTATGCATGCCAACAAAACTATGGATTTTGGAGACCCAGGACAATTGAAAGGATTCCTAGATACCATCTCCTACACAAAAAGGCAGGTTTCCCTGAGGACTGAGAACAATGTGCACCACTTAGCTAGCACCACAGACAAAGAAGAAACAGCTAACATCACCCCAGAAGAAAGTAGGCATCTTGTAGAAGTCATCAAGTGCTGGTCTTCAGCACAGCCATATAAACCTCAATGCCGACAAGCACATCAACAGACAAATCTCGCTCCTTACGAAAACCACTTCAAGCAAACAAGAAACTGCTTGTTGAACACGCAGTTTGATGACTGAATCAGACATCAAGGGAAGGTATGTCAAGATGAACAACATACCCACCATCATCCCTGTACCATAAGGCTCATATACATTCCCCACTCTTCACTCCCTCCTCTCTTCTTCATATCCTACTCTCCTCTTCCTCCTTTCCTGCATTTTCCATCCTCTTCCCTCTGCTTCTCTTACTCAACATACTACCTTTGGCTTCAGTGAGACTGGATTATCAATCCTAGGTAACATGTCGGTCTGATGTGGTATGGCTGATTGCTCAGACGCACCTGATTAGAACTTTTTTTGCCCTATATCACCTCTTCATCCAAATCCGCTTGCCATATAGCTGAGACACAATAACAAGTCCTCTCATATTATTATGACAAACCCCTACACAATTGACTATGAGAAGCACCCTAGAACACCAGCTTCAACCTCAATCCCATACCCTGGATTCAAGTAACAATTGGACTCTCTCCCCTTCCTCTAACGGCAACACATATTGACACTCAGCACTTCTCCCATGGACAGTTGTACCCAAACCACTGCTGCAGGTCAAATATACATTGGAGCCTTTTCCTTCCTAACACGATTCTTACCATTTGGTCTCGACAAAACACGAAAGGAAACCCTGACACAACTCTCCATATTATCTCTAAATGTAAATGGCCTCACCCATTACGTAAATTATTCACACTTCTACGGCCAGATGCAGCCCTGCTTCAAGAGACTAATTTTTCTGAATTGGGAAGCCAAAAACCTCAGGAGAGACTGGGTAGATAGGGAATAGCACAACAGCAAGTTGGAACAAGGAGAAGATAAGATTTCCTCCTCTAAATTATATTGGGTGTGGCCATATTAATCTCTAAGAAATTACCAGTGAGGGTCTGCAAGTTGTGAAGATACCCGCGGTGCAGTTTTATCTTTAGCAGGGACTCCATACACCAATAGGTACTCCCCATAGGCTCAATATCTGCCCCGGTACACCCAAAGACACACACCCTGGATGCAATATCCAGAATCCTACATCAGCAACCTAAAACTAAGGTATCCTAAGTGGAGATTGGAACATGGTTCTTGATCAATTTATGAACAAATCTGACCACCTATCAAT
Organism: Lissotriton vulgaris; assembly: GCF_964263255.1. Classification (NCBI taxonomy): domain Eukaryota; kingdom Metazoa; phylum Chordata; class Amphibia; order Caudata; family Salamandridae; genus Lissotriton; species Lissotriton vulgaris. Next base: position 1,830,194,580 of record NC_141687.1, read on the forward strand.
TCGCCCAAGCACAGACAGAGTTAGGTTAAGAGATATGATGGCTGGCATATCCCTGGTAGACCGAAGGAGACTTCACAACCCTACAATACAAGACTACACCTTTACTGCAAGCGTCCATTGCATGCCGATAAGCATAGATTACTTTTTGATGTCCAATTCACTACTAGGAGCACTCATTTACACAGTCATCTAACCCACTGGGATCTCCGGCCATGATACTATTTAAATCTGGTTAGACAAGGGTCCGACAAAGAGCCTTTATGAGAGCCCATTGGGTATTGCAGTGCTGACCCAACGAGGAGCAGGTCCAAATGATGAAGCTTGACACCTAGCTTGCTGGATGTTTGAGGACCTTAGTTCCGACAGAGCGGGATCCCTCCTGATTCATCCACTTTAACAGTGCCTGACTTCCCTATCAGTATCCATGGTAGTGTGGAGTCGGTCGTCTGTTTGTTTTCCAGGCGTTACCATGTTGAGGAACAGCAAAACTTTATTTCATAAATTGTGTATTACCAACAGAAATGTACAAGCTGATGATTCAGGACCAGGCGTCCTTCAATTACATGTAGGCATCAATTGCATGTGGTGTAGGAGTGACACTGCACTCGTATATTTTACACATATCTAAGTATCATGCTGTGAGACCAGCTCACACACTCTTTCTGTAATTTAGGGTCAACTGGGCCCCAATGAGGAAGGGCTCGGGAACCACTGTAGTCACACACTACAAGGGAGAGAAAGGGATTGTCAACCCACTCTATTTAATGGTTTCAAACTGACATTGTAGAAAGTATTGCTTCCCACCACTACCCACTTACAATATCAAGGCGCATTCCTCGCTGGCCACCTACTGGTACTGACTCCTTCCTCCTGATGACAATAAGAGTCACTGTGGAGTACTGTTGCGCTATTAATTTCAGATGTGCTCTATTAGATCTCTTAGGGTGGGGCACCTCTGCTGAGGTGTGCGCCGTCCTTGTAATAATTGTTATTCTCATGTTTGTTAATCTTACTCAGTGCGGCGCGCTATCCAGATTAGCAGCATACGCTGCACCGCAGCAGTCTTCTGCAGTCTTCTGTCAAGCACTTCAGAGCATGCCGCCAATACCACCTGTAAGCGTGTAATTAGACACTCGTGTCATCTCAGGCGTGGCACGCCTCCCCCAGATCGTTGTGTACTTTTGATATAGGGTTCTGGTAGATGTATTCCCAGAGTCTACAACCACAGACGTTTTTTGTGTATACATGATATTTTGAACAATGTAAAATGGATTCACTCTAACCTTTGGGACAGTATCAATACATGGAAATTGGATGAATACATGCCCAGGAATGTGGGTATTATATCAGTAGTATACTGTAGTAAATTGTCAATTATTGTATGATATCAGTCATAGTGCAGTATGTAGTCATACAATATATCACTCACTTCAAATATTCTCAGTTTGAATATTATAAACTTTTACTTTACTAGAGGAAGTGTTCTGAGTGGAATTTCATAACCCCAGAACGGGTTGTGATAGAATGTGTGGAACTAGCACTTACTGAAAACTTCTTTGAGTTTGAAGATGTGATTTACCACCAGAAACAGGAAAGATCTATAGGCAGCACTTTTGCCCCCAGTGTAGCCTGCCTCTAAATGCATCAGTTTGAGGTGGACCACATTTTCATCCAAGACAACCCATATAAGGATAACTTCCAACTCTGGTGTCTCCCAGAATCATATACCAAGAGTACACAGTGATCATTTTCCATGTATTGAATATGTCCCAGTATTGCCTTTCCATGCTCTAGTGCAGAACGATAACTGCATGCACCTGCACTGGTGTTTTGGAGAGTAAATAAACCTGACACAACTGAATATAATTAAATACATCTGTGAGCATTTGTGTACAGACATCAGGGAGATACAACCAACCAATCACATGTGTGATAATTGGAGTATTTAGGATGGCTTCACAGTGACTCCCACTATCATCTGGATTAAGGAGCCAGTACTAGTAGGTGGCCGGTGAAGAACGCACCTTAGTGTAGAAAGTGGGTAGTGGTGGAAAGCAATACTTTCTACAATGTAAGTTTTAAACCTTTTAATATAGTGTGATTGACAATCCATTTCTCTCCCTTATAGTGTGTGACTACAGGGGTTCCTGAGCCCTTCCTCCATGGGTCCCAGAAGACCCTTAACTAAGGTAAGAGTGTCTGAGCTCGTCTCACAGCATGACACTTAGGTTTATGTGTGATACACAAGTGCAGTGTCACACCTACAGCGCATGTAATTGATGCCGAAATGTAATTGAAGGGCGCCTAATCCTGAATCACACACTTGTCATTATTGTCTTTCAGGTGCACAAGGTACCCAAGGAAAGTAGTGTGGCGACAAGCATTAGACCACTGACATAGTGACTGTGAGAAGTTGGCCTGATATATGATGTCTCCAATTCTGGGGGCACCTTGTATCAGTCCAAACAATCCCTTATGGTGTCTGGTTGTAAGTCAACCTTATAGACAAGCTATCCTAAGGGTAGCATGGACTAAGCAGCCTTAAAGGCTTAACTCAAGAGGTCGTGTTAAGCGAGCTGTTTTACCAATCACAATCCTGTAATATCAAATGAAAGGACACCACACAAGTTATATATTATAAAAATATATGTATTTATTACTAGAATAATCCTCTATACTCTTTATGAGTCTAGAAGCACAAGCGTTTAAACAAAAGCACAGTTAAACATATAAAAGTTGCACAATTATGGATGAGGCCCAGGGGCCACTCAAACCATATACTAAAATAGTGGTATAAGTATCACTAATCGAACAGTGGTCAGGCCTAGGGCCTGGGGAATTGTTGGGAGCAGTCGGGACTAGCAATGCTGAAGTCGGGAAAAGCCCGCAGGATTCGGGTGCAGCGCTTAAAGCACACACATGCACCAATGCAATGCCAATGGTGTGTAAAAGTTACAAAGTTACTGTTAAAGGAGACTTCTTAACCTAGAAGGACGAACTTTAGACATATACACTAGAGATGTGTACCAGTGCAGGAGCACCGGTGTTGCTGAGTTACCTCACCCACAGGAAGCGGTGCACAGGTGCAAAGTAGTGTCGGGTTTCGTCAAGCAGGTTGATGGTGCCTGAAGATGAAGATGCTGCAGGCGTCGAGAAGAGAAGTGTCCGGTGTGATCCAAGGGTGTATCGAAGATATAGATGATCTGAAAGCAGAGGGGACAAACTCTGGGTCACTCAGCAGTGACCAGGGTGGAACCAGGAAGGAACCAGGCAATGTCGGGCGCAATCAGGTCGATGTTGTGAAGCTTGTCTCCGCTGCCACGTGGTCTCTGGGGCACCGAGGATGTCCAGGCGTGGATCACAAGCTGTCCCACGCAGGCTCTCGCTGTCAGCGGTGTCGGCTTCCGGATTGCAGCAAACAAACCTTGGCAAGCGCAACCCACACAGGATTCGAAGATCGCTTCTTACTCGGACCAGGAGGGTCAGAGCGGGTGCTCCTTTTCAGGGGAGCGAGGGCAAGTCTGGAGCAACCAGACTCACAAGTCAAATTCAAAGGTTTGTCGGTACTGGTGCCACTAGCCAACGGGCAAGCGACCGGACCAACGCGTTGAGCCAAAAGATGCAGAAGGGCCCCACGCAGCACTCGGTGAGTGTAGAGGGGTGAGCTTCGGTGCAATAGAGGCTCAGGGATGGGGCTTCTCAAACTCCAATGCACAGCTTCGAGGGTCACTCGGGAGCTGCACGGTCAGCGTCTCGTGGTCTTTCCAAGATGGCGGGCCCCACGCTACAGGTCGCCTCCACGGGTCTCAGCTCTGCAGGGACTGTGGATCGGGCTGTTAGAAAGCAGGCACGCTGGGTCTTGTTGAACTCTGTCGCTCGAGTTCCGGCAGGAACTGCAACAAAGCAAACGTCGAGGTGCTGGATGGTGCCTGTTTGCACAGGGTGGTCACTCCTTGACCACAAGGGAGATTCTTCAGTCTTCTACGTTGAGTAGGATGTCGAAGGGTCCAGAGTTTCATTTCATAAGTTTCAGTCAGGATAATCTGAGTGCGTTGGCACTGCTCCCATCCTTATACCAATCTAGGGGGCTGGATTACCTGCTAGGTCCCTCCTATGGGTGGGACCCAGGAAGGGGGTGCTTACACCCCTTTCCCTTTGTCCAGGATCACACTGGGACTGGGGCTGGTGTGCCCCAGAACCGGTTTGACCGGATTATGCAAGGGGAAGCCTTGTGCGCCCCAGGCACTGTCTAGTTTCTTTCAGCCCTCCCTACCCCAATACACTATCACCTGTCTGGGGTGGTGTAGCACCTCCCTGCAACAGGAAACCCTTTGTCCAGGCCTCCTCTGCCAAGTTTCGGTCAGCAGCAGGAGGTCAGACTTGTGTCGGTGGCAGCAGCATCCATTTTGTGATGCTGAGGCTCTGGTTAGGATTAACCGCGTTTTAGTAAAGTAACATGTCTTCTCCCTCTAGAAGGGTGGAATGCTATCCCCGTCGAGGGGATAGTATTCCAAATCGTATGACACCTTACACGACATTTTTTGATAAAGCCAAACCAAAGTTATCACATAACCGCGATGGATTATAATGCACTTAAGAGTATATGGTATGGCATTATCCCGGAACAGCTAAGGGAGTTGTTCCCGACAGCTGCAGACAGGCTCAGCTCATGCTCGAGCACCATCTCACGTAAAACCAAGCACTCTGCCTCCAGGATTGATAAGGCCTGCCATAGGAGTGACTTATAGGTTTATAGGTGTCCAGATATAGGTTTAGATATAGGTATACTATATCTAAGCAAGGGGTGATTACACCATCTTGCCCCAGCTGAGTGATCAGCCAGTTGTGTAAATTTAAGAACCAGCCAGGGGTGGCAAAAGCTATGCTGCAGCCCCTGGTAGGCCTTGGATGCACCTATGCCCTTGGCACCTATGGTGCACTGTATAGGGGCTGACAAGGTATCCAGTACCAAACGGGTTATGTACCTATAGAACATGTTTGTGAATTTAGAGAGCGAACAGCAGGCTGTGGGTGTGATTAGCAGGCCCACAGCCACATTAAGTTGAAAACCAGTGAAGCAAAAAGCAAAAATTGGGGTGACCATAGGATAGCAGAGCCTACTCTCCTACAGTGACATATACACTGGGTATAGGACACCAGAGGATCAGATTTCCATCCTTACGAATGCCATGGACTCTGTTGAGCCAATTGGCAGAAACATGTTGATAGTTTAGTGAGGTTGGGGTACTAGTTCCCCTATTCCCCACATTACATTTTTAATACCAAGTGATGGTACACAGACAAAATATCGAGTTTTAAATATCGATATACAATAATATCGAAGTTTAAATATCAATGGGACAAAATATCGAAGGTAAGTAATATCGACAGTCTTAATATCGATATTAGTATGATATCAGTAATATCGAAGTTGTAAATATCGATGTCAATAATATCGAAATAAATAACTTTGATGTTACTAATATCAATTTTTAAATAAATTTAGTGTATATTATATTGTATTTATTATGTTTTATTATTTATTTTTAATGTAATTTAATTAAATATTGCCTTTTACTACTGTAGCGGGTTGTGGGTTTATAGGGGAATAGGGTGGGAAGTAATTTAATTATGTTAAATTAATTATTAATTAGTAGGAATTATTAATTAATTAATTGAGAAATAATTTTTAATTAATTTTAATTAATTGATTAATTGATAAATATGTTCTGTAGCGGGTTATGGGTTTATAGGGGAATAGGGTGGGAAGTAATTTAATAATAATTAATTAATCAATATATGTTTGTACATATTTTAATTAATAATTAATTGGTAATTAATTTATATTAATTAGTTCATTATTTAATATAATTTTGTACATATTTTTAAGTATTAATTAGTTGGTAATTAATTAATATTAATTAGTTAATTACATTAATTATAGTAATTTTTTTATATATAATTTTTTGTTATTCTTAATTAATTAATTGGGAAAAATTATATTAATTATTAAATTAAATTAATTACAGCTAATGTGCTAATATATTTACTTTATTGTTATTGTTAATTAATAATTAATTGGTAATTAAATAATATTAATTAATTTTGGGTAAAGGAGTATTTTTAGGGTTCAGGGTCAGTTTTCAGTTTTTGGGTAAAGGGGTATTTTTAGGGTTCAGGGTCAGTTTTCAGTTCTTGGGTAAAGGGGTATTTTTAGGGTTCTGGGTCAGTTTTCAGTTTTTGGGTAAAGGGGTATTTTTAGGGTTCAGGGTCAGTTTTCAGTTTTTGGGTAAAGGGGTATGTTTAGGGTTCAGGGTCAGTTTTCAGTTCTTGGGTAAAGGGGTATTTTTAGGGTTCAGGCTCAGTTTTCAGTTTTTGGGTAAAGGGGTATTTTTAGGGTTCAGGGTCAGTTTTGGGTTTTTGGGGAACAGGGGTATTTTTAGGGTTCAGGGTCAGTTTTGGGTTTTTGGGGTACAGGTGTACAGGGTAAAAACACAAAAATATTACATTAAATCAATTAAATAACATTAAAGAAAATTACATTAAATTATTAAGTGTTTTATTTATTTTAAATGTATATGTATTCGTTTTATTTTTTTAAATATTTTTATTTAATATTTGTAAAATTATATGTATTTTAAAATAATGTTTACATTATTATTAATACATTTAAAAAAACGGTATTTTTAATTCCGATATTTTTGTACTACGATATTTTTTTTCGATATTTTTGTACTTACCTTTATGAAGATAGGATTCCGATATTTTTGATGTCGACATTTTTGTTCCGATATTTTTGTAGTTCGATATTCTGTCTGTCGATATTATGTCAGACATTCCCAAGTGATACCCTATATAGTATAATGAACCAGAATGGGTCACCTCATTCATTTTTAAGTATATCTTTCACGGATCCTTAGTTAGTAATAAGTGCCTCCCTGATTCCAGGGCGCTGGCCCTCTCTTCATCAAATTGGGTTTTTGAAGAGCATGGGGATGTCCTGTGATGAAGCATGACACCTGATGGTATGTGAGGACATCCTGTCACACTTTTGTGTGCATCTATGAGTAGGCTGGAAACTATGAAAATTACAAAATGTGGTAGATTAAGAAAATTTTATAAATTCACTCAGTGGCTTTTTTCTGTGTATACAAAATTACAGAACTTAACAGAAACCAGGGGCTTGTGACTACCCCATGTGAACACCTAATTGCTGGCCTCCCAACTGGCACATGTCAGATACATCATAGACACACTGGACACACCTAGATGGGGGTTGGGAATGGGAGTTAGGATGCGATACTCAGAAGGCAATAGCTTCCCACTCGGTGTTACACACTAGGATGCATGCATGGAAGGAGGACTGTAAGCTAATTGGAGAACATGACATGCTCCGTGACCACGCTCCAAATGCTCCAGTGTGGAATAATGCCAGCATTTAAATAGAAGGCAAGGAGCTGCTCTGGAAACATGGAATCTCAAAAATTCCTATTTATCTCTAACCTCCTCCAGGAAGAGGAGCTCACATCATTTGCAATGGCTGCAAAACAGTTTCACTTGCAACCACTCCATGTCTTGGGCTACCAGATGCTTACCTGATGCCTACATCATGATTTAAACCCAACTCCACATGACCTGGTGAAATTCTCAATCCTACACTACATCCGACCATGGTGAACATTCAAAGGGGTGGTCACAGCTCTGTACAAGACTATGAGAGACCACCAATTCTCCAATCCAAGTTCTCGTTTTCTGAAAGAGTGGTGGTTACAGAGACTGCTTATGCAATACTCCGATGAAGACTGGATGACAAGGTGTTGTCCACATACGATAAACCCAGGGGCGGCTGGTAACTGTAGAAAACGGTCGGGCAAGCGAAGTGCCTCACCACTTCCCCAAAAACAAAGAAAAACATCCCCTTTCTCCAAAAACCCTTAATAAAACACCCCCTTTCTCCGAAAGCCCAAAATAAAATACCCCCTCACTCCAAAACCCCATAATCATATTTCATTTCTTTATGTTTTTGGTAAAACAAAAAGTTACACATTCATACATTCAGTACATTTCATGAAAATTGATCAGAACTTATGTTTATGATGACTCTTAACAAACTTGTACTTCCATTTTAAAAATAAGTATAAAAATTACATTAATACTGTTCTTGAATGGCCTTAATTTGAAAAACTAGCTACTCTGTACATGGTAATTTTTCTCAGTGCTTTATGTAATCCCATTATCCAATATACAAGAGCTAGTTTTTAAAGTGCTATTATGCAGAGGTACGTTTTAATTCAAGTGTCTTCTTTCTCATTATCATGGGTTTTAAAGCGCGTTGTCTTTATTCTTGTTTTATTCGCTCTTTTAACTCAACTTTCTGTAGATTTGACAGTCAGTTCTTTAGCTCAACGAAATTACTGTTCTTTCCTTGTAAATTACATAAACCCTTTGTTAAGGTGCAGATACAATTTGTTTCCAAGGTTTATTTTCTTTGTCAACGTGCTGAGGCCCTAAATTGATTGCTCTAATGCTTTCATGTTTATTATTACAAATTTTTCTTCCCGGCATATAGCGGTATAGAGGAGCCACCCAAACAATGGGTTACTGCTTGCCTGCATGTTCTTATTTCTAGTTCTCTAAAGATTCTTTTCAGCATTATCTTTCTTTCTATCAGGTAACTCGGGCAAACACAGAAGATGTGTGCAAGAGTTTCTTCCTTACATTTGCATAAACAACATTCTTTGTTCGATGTCTGATCCTTCCAGGATGGCATCAGGTCTTTTATTTCCCATTTTCCAAAATAGTACTGCATAAACTGGAGTTTTATTTTTAATGAAAAGTGTGCTGTAAGATAATCCTGATGCCTTAGTTTGTTAAGATGCTTATTAGTAGCTTTTATCACTTTATAAAAAGCCTGTTTCCCAATACTTGCACTCCAGGCGTCTTCTATTCCAAGTTCCTTGATAGTCTGTTTTAGATATAGCACCCAAGAATCTTTTTTCTTTTGTTGTAGTTGCTCCTCTATTTCATTCCAACACATATGGTTCATTGACCCTCTTTCTGACGTGCGTAATCTCCAACATAGTTTTATAAAGGCTCCTTTGCATTGGTATTTTTGATTCAGCAGCCCAAACTCCAAACGCACCTGTGCTGCAGATGCAGTTTTCGTGATGCTGAACACAGATTTGTATACTTTTGTTTGGATTTTATTTAAAATGCCATCTACGTGTCCTTTCAATGTCTCCTTACCATAAGTCACTGTTGGCATTAACTGAGCACTCATCACTGTTAAAAGATGGTCAAATGAAGGACAGCTCAGTTTCTTTTTTAACATTCTGAAGCCGTAGATTAAGTCAAGTCAAGTCAAGTCAGAAATTTGTATAGCGCGCTACTCACCCAGAGGGTCTCAAGGCGCCTAAAGAAAAGGGGATCGTTACCGATCAAATAGCCAGGTCTTGAGTTGCTTCCTGAAGTAGAGGTGGTTCTGGGTAAGACGGAGGTGAGAGGGGCGGGAGTTCCAGGTCTTGGCCGCTAGGTATGAGAAGGATCTTTCTCCCATGGTGGCTTTTCGGATGCGTGGAATCACGGCGAGGGCTAGGTTGGACGATCGTAGTTGGCGGGTGGGGGTGTAAAAGGATAGGCGATTGTTGAGGTAGCTGGGTCCTAAGTTGTGGAGGGCCTTGTGTGCGTGAGTGAGGAGACGGAACATGATTGTCTTGCTGATAGGGAGCCAGTGCAGGTCTCTCAGGTGTTCTGATATGCGGTTGTGTCGAGGTATGTCCAGGATGAGTTGGGCGGAGGCGTTCTGAATGCGTTGAAGTCATTTCTGTAATTTGGCTGTGGTTCCGGTGTAGAGGGTGTTTCCGTAGTCTAGTCGGCTGGTGACAAGTGCTTGGGTGACCATTTTCCTAGTTTCGGTGGGGATCCATCGGAAGATCTTTCGGAGCATGCGTAGGATGTTAAAACATGATGATGAGACGGCGTTGACTTGTTTGGTCATAGAGAGGGAGGAGTGAAGGATGAATCCTAAGTTGCGAGCATCGTCCGTTGGTTTGGGTGCGTTGCCTAGGGCCGGGGGCCACCATGAGTCATCCCAGGCAGAGGGGGAGGTTCCTAGGATGAGGTCTTCCGTCTTGTCCGAGTTCAGTTTTAGGCGGCTGTTCTTCATCCATTCGGCTACGTCTTTCATCCCTTCGTGTAGGTTGGTTTTGGTGGTGGTTGGGTCTTTGGTGAGGGAGAGGATCAGTTGAGTGTCGTCAGCGTAGGAGATGATATTTAGGTTGTGTTGGCGTGCGATGGATGCGAGGGGGTTTGCGCTTTTGCCTGCATTGTTTCTAGAAGTTGTTTACCTTTCATTTGATGCTCCACAATAAATCCTAAGTATTTGTATGACCCAACTTCCTCCACTTTGTTCCCTTCCAAGAACCAGGTATACTTCTTGAGCTTCGAGTCTCCCAACCGCACAACTTTAGTTTTCTTCAGATTGAGCTCTAGCTCATTTTTATCCATGTATGTTTTTAAGGCATCCATACTTCGCTGAAGTCCTAGTGGCGTTTGACTCAATAAGACAATATCGTCAGCGTACTGTAGATATTCTATTTCTTCTTGAGCCAGTATGGGCGAATGAGAGTAGACGTTCTGTATAGTTTGTGCTAGGTCTGCTAAATATATTTTGAACCCCATAATAAAACAACCCGTCCCTCCAAAAAACCCTAAAACACTACACTGACATTTACAATAAATACAATTTAAATAAAAGGTACTTACCCACTGCAGCACGTCCTCCTAGATTTTCTAAAACTGCAGTCTGCTGTGGAGCTCCCCTAACCAATCCATTCCAGACGCTGCTCTAATGCTATTAACCAGCATGAGAGCAGCATCAGGATTGGACATAGCGGGCTGGCTAGATGCTCCGTCAGGCCCTGGAGGCTTGAAGCCCGTCTTAAACTGTGTTACATCAAAGTATTACACAGATGGCACTGGTCTCCTAAGAGAATAAACAAACCGAAGATTCTCCCACAGTTCACCTGTTGAAGATGTGATGCACAGGAAGGAAGCGATAGATCATTTGCTCAGGGAAAGCTCATCGCTAGCCGTTTTTTGGACCCAGATGGCGATGGTTTAAGGATAACTTACACATGAGAGTACGCTTAATGGCACAGACAGTTCGGCTCTATGGCTTAAAACAGTATCCAGATATATTCTATAGACAGAGGCGGTTCTATTTACGGCACTGACCATAGAGAAAATTTGCATTTTTCGACCAAGGAGAACGAGCAGTTGTTCTTCAAAAGACACATGGATGCAGAAAATGTACAAAGTGACCTCCTATGAACGAACAATAGCCAGCCTTAGTGACCAAATTGATGTTTCGAGAAACATGGGGGAACTTCATCCGAGACCCATATGGGATGTAAATTTTCTGCTTTGCCGCTTGAGCGGTAGAGCATTGGTCTGCAAATAGGGCAAGGGAGAATCGAATTTTTGGGATGTAGCAAACCACAGACTCGATTGAAAACTTGAGCTGCGCCTTGACATCTGGATATATAAAGGGTATAGGCTCAAGGATTGTCACCTGAATATATGTATCCATGGGAGTGAACTGAAACAGGTAACAAGGAGGGGGTTGGAGGTACAGAGGCTGAGGGTGTAAGGAAGACTTTTTGGAACATATCGACAGACACAGAAATGATGGTCACATAAGAAAGAGATTCCATGTGCTCTGCAGGTAATGGCAAAAGTTATAGTTGGGTTCCACTTTATTAACATTCAAACCAAATGCAAGTTTGTGATATAAAGAGTGATCGGACACAAATGCTAACTAATAATTATATGTACAATGCAAAATGTGTCAATAAAGAAACCTCATATAAAAAAAGAAAACATTGATGTTTGATTTACTTACATATTTGCATTCTATATACAGTGTGTGGCCCTTGCCAACGTCTGCATGAAAACTAAGCAAATAAGGCAAATGTATGAGAGGGGAAAACATTAAGGAAAGGTGGGCCTCTCCCTTGTGGATTTACTGTTGAGGTCCCGTTCCAGTTCGATATGAACCCAGAAGTCCCAGTGGGATTAGTAACCAAGTAACCATTCACCATTTCACCTAACCGAAGCCCAGCCCAATAAAAGACCCCCTTTAATACAAAATATGTACCAGTGCTGCAACAATCCAGTGAAAAACTATTGGACACGTGATTTTCTTTAGCACCCAACAACTACTGAAAAAGTCTATGGAGTCTGAAACAACAGATATAAGTGACTGATAAAAAATATTTGCCTTAAAGCTAAGGACGTCAGGAGACGCGACACAAAATTGGAAGAAACAATTATTTCTGTGGCTAGTTAGATGAAGGGAAGATTCCCCCGCCATGACAGTAGGGCCTGCGCCACTAGTGCGGATGCCCTTTATGAATCAGACCCTCATTGATTACGAATAGAAGTCCTATGCACTTAAGCATTTCAGGGATACCTACACACAGACAACCAAAGGAAACTAATTTCCCAGCTCATTGCTCTCACTAGCAATTTATTGTAAAACGGATATCTTACATAAGCACCTTTTGTACAGGTTTATGATGCATATAAGCAGGAAATGCAGCTTGAACCATTTCCAGACAATCCGGAGCAACAATACACATTTATCCCTACAACTCACTCCTGTTTCAACTCCAGTGAGAAAATGAGTGTTGAGAGATGAACACTGAGCAAAATCACTGGAAGTACTCCAGGGGAAGGATAGAACGGAGGACCATCACTACCCATCCTCCTACCGGAATCCTACGCTAGGCCACTCATCCATGCATTTCAAATTTGGTATGACCTATGGATGGTCTGCAAGGACGTATCCTACCTCTGTACTCTTATCCCGTCTATTTATTGCTACAGTAGCAAGGCCATCACCTACTATCTCCTCAACATATCTTAAGGCTGCTGATGGATTGCCAAGGACTAGATGCTGTGAAGGTCTATCAAATGTTCTTCTAGATTGCCTGAGGAAGGGACTGCTTCTACCAGTAGCCACTGTGCCACTCTGCACTTAACATGCATGTGAAGGTGTTACATGTCTCCTTAAGATGGTCCACTTAGGAGGAAAAAGCCAAACATAGCAGGAAAACCTATTTGTTAATCATATAGTTCTTGATTGAAGATGATTAATTATTGCAGGTACTGGAAAGCAAGGAACAAACCTACCCTGAACTAGAGGTGTAAAAGAGCCCAGCATGGAACTTCCAGAAGTAGCTGCAACTAACTAAACTGGGAACCCTCTATGATTGAAGCTGACTTAATAGGCTGTCACTTTAGTGTATGGGAGGGGGATATCAGTTCCAGTGACTCCCACACTATGTGCCATTTTCACTTTGGTGACTGTGGGGTCTCATGGAGCCCTTATGTGTTGGATGTTGGTCGGGCCCTCTCTAAAGCAGATACTGCACAACCTGCTCCAATTGTGGTAGTGAAATGTGGCAAGTTCCAAATGTCCAGTTAAGTCCTACATGTGGCACGGCGACATTGTTTGGTTGTGTGAGCTTTCCACATTAGTGCGATTTAAGGCACTTTGTAAAGGCAAGAAACTAAGCAACGGGTCCGGACATGTTTGGGATTTCACATCCGCAACACCCTCTGAATCTCAGCTAATTCCGCTATACACCAGGAATAAAAACGCTGATTCTGAGTTAAAGTCATTACTTTAAGTGGGATGAAAGAATTGGGAGTGGGAGGTTGCGGGGGGGGGGGGGGGGTAATCTCAAATGGGCATGTCCGATGAAATTAAGGATGTTGCTTAAAACACGAAAACAAAAAAACTGTGCTTAGCATTGTGTGCCGCCGAACTGGTAATTTGCTTCTTCTGTCATTTCATACAAATATATTATACATTAATATACACTTACAACAAGCCAGGGCTATTGACTTTGTCAAGGGTTGTTAGTTGTATAAGATAAAGAAGCAACAACTACGGGTTTGTTGTATATAATATTGAAAATGCTTCAGTTCTGAAATGATGAGACTGTGAAAGAAGTAGAAGGAGCCCCTTTGAGGTTACCACAAAAGCAGCTAAGGATGGCACTGAGAAAGGGTTAAGATTTTTTTTGTTCCCAAGAGGGTGAGAGCAAAAATGGAGAGCCCGAACCCGTCTCTGCACCTGCTTTTTAGAACAGACAGGAACCAGCCCACTTAAAGCCCTGATTGCAATCTATGCAATATAGTCTATTGTGCATTAATGATCTGATTGACTCCCTTAACGAATGTATGAAAACCCTGGTAGATAAGCTGGATAAACATGCAGCCTCAACATGGAAAAGATGTTGCTGGTAACACAAGCAAAAAATGAGGACTTTGAGGAAGAGTCACACTGAAAAAACTTACACATTTTCGATGTACCGGAATCAGTCAACGTGGGAAAAACTGAGCTGTTTGTGGAGATCATGCTAAAATCAATATTTGGATCAGACAACTTATTGCGTATGCTGGTGGTGGACTAGGCCGACATCTTTTCCACGCCTAGACTTCCTGCACTTGTGTTATGCACATTTGGAAAATAAACTATTACGATATTACCAATATTATAAAGTGAAAGAGGCTGCTTCAATTATTTAATTGGCTTATGCAGTTTTTAAAAATGCTATATATAGGCTCCTCAACATGGTCCATATTACAATGTAGCAGCCTACGCCTTATGGCGTGCGGCAGCTGCAGAGAGTGGACACGTGTTAGGCGAACCTGGGCTACATTCTTTGAATATCACCCGAATGTTGGTGAGAAGGGATCTGTAAATGATCCCTCCCCCGACTTCTCTGGACTGCTGTATGGGGACACCTCAGATATTATGTGTTGCCAATGTGTAAAAAATCTGCAAAGTTGTAATTTTGGCATGTTTAAGCCGTATATGACTGTATAATGTAAAAATTGTAATAAAAGCAAAGTGGAAAAAAACACTGCATCAACCTTACTACAATAGCAGAAAGCATAAGAGGTGGGGATGGTTTGGAGTAAAGAATACAGAACATGGGAGGTACTCAGTCCTCTGCATTAACTGGTCCAAATCCCTGCTATTTCCCCTTACAGAAGCCCCTTCCCCAAGAAGAATGGACTGTACATTCCAGATCTCAATGGAAGGCTTTCAAGACCTGAGAATGTATGTATCCAAGGAGAGTTTTATGGACTACAACTTGATGAAACTCCTTGAAGGATATAAATGCAATGTTATTCACTGGAGGAAGCTCCTGCTCTCCTTGCTGGGTAGGGCAGCATGCTACAAAATGACTGCCATCACCAAAATGTTGATCTGTGCTCCAAAACCTCCCGTACCCGGTCGTTAAAATGTACCTTAAAAGAAACAGGGAGCGTGGCGCACTATATTGTGGGGTGGAGGAGCAACCAGAATTGTACTGTCTACCCTGTGCAGGGGAATATATGATGGAGAAATCACCCTACCCGATCTCAAAATGTATTATTGGGCATCTCAGTTAGACTTGTGGAGAAGTGTGGCTCAGGGGTTAGAGGCGGCAGACCCGGAATCTGAGATCGGTCCTGGATCAGGGTTCAATTCCCCGCCCCGGCGGGTCTTGGGCTAAAATTCCACGGACTCGATAATTCTCGTCCCGGTGCCTCCTCGACTCACGGGTTCACACTCTGCGACTCTGGGCAATAGCTTGCTTAATCTCCACAACGGCCCCTCGCGGCGGGATGCCTGACTTTCACCCTGTGGACACCCTGTCGGGGCTTCTCACAGGGGAATACCAGGACGGGTTCCCTAGGCAAGCGCCAGGATGCCCTTTGTGGTGACAGGTTGCGCTATATAAGTATACCTACATTTACATTTACTTGATAAACAACTGGATTTTTAATGGAAGCCTGAGCCATCTGTGATGGCAGACAAAGGAGCAATAGGAACTGGTGGGTTGCCGGGTTTACCATAGAGTGGAAAGGCCCACAAAATATTGCAGATAACACAAAAACTGTAATATAGAACTAGCAAGAAGGAAATCGACAACTGGGCTGCGAGAGGGTAGTGAATGCTTGTTCTAGAGACATTACCAATGGGTTCAGCAAAACTGGGCAATTCTGGGTACCTGGAAGGATTACGCAGATGGGGTATAATAGTTTTTTTAAAAGTTAGTTGATATCTGGGGAGACTATAAGAATCAATAATTCGAAGGATTTCAGGGGGAATGTACATTTCTAAACTCTCTATACTATAGATATGCCCAGTTGAAATATGTGCTATTGAACTACTCATTACATCTGCAGGAGACAAAAGAGGAATCCCCGCTTGAGCAGAGAGTACTCTCTTCCCCGCTGCATAAGCATGCCATATCCTTTAGTACACAGAATACTTATAAATAAGTTATCGGTGACACACATGGCACATGAAACTAAATGGAAAAAAGGATGGCGGGCCATGAATTGGTAGCGACTGCGAGGAAGTTTGTATGTTGGTACTCACGAGATGTAGCTAAAAATGCAGGATTCAGATTAGTACTATTAAAATTATGTATTGAATTACTGCACATGAGCATAGCTGGCAAGGTTTGGTACAGTTAAAGATAATAGTTGCCTTCGAGGATGTTATCAAATGGGACGATTTTGCCCACACTCGGAGTCCGTCCCCCCCAAAATGTGGGACTGACACATGGATTTGTGTATGATAGCTGGGGAAATGGTCTTCTGAGACTGACACAGAAAATTTGAAAAGGTGTGCAGTACCTTAAGAGAATACAGGTGAGAGAGCGCAAACTGACCAAATTGTATGAGTGCACCACACTTACACGTAGTACGCACAAGTCATGAGAGAAATGCCATGAGTGCTGATATTATATTCACCTGTATTCTGAAAGGTGTAGTTAATCTAGGGATTTTATATAGAAGTGGAACTAATGCAGAAATGTGTGAAAACGTATAACCTTATTAGGCGTGATTAATCCTGATCCATATTATGTAGCTGCTAATGGAAGAATGTCAAGCACAGAACGGAATAGGCCTCATGGCCAGAGCTGAAAGAGTTTGGGAAAAGGGTCCACTTACATCAATATGGATTGCACTAATGTCATTTAGTAGTCATGTTTTCAATAGGTTTATATTTTATAGAGGTGTTTATATAATCATAAAGTAGAGTATTAACATGATATTGATTAATGAAGGATTTGAAGAATATAATCATTATGAGAAATGTTGTAGGCCTGAAATGTTAAAAGGCTTAGATTTACACGTATTAGTCTGTGCCGAGAAATAATGTTGCAAACTTTTGTTAGAAGTTTATGGGAATTGGGATCCTAGCTGCAGATGTCTGTCTGCAAGTGAGAGGGGGGATCCAATTATACATCGAATGAATAGAGGGTTGTTCAGGAGACTGGCACAGACATGGAGGAGGGTTCAGGAATGTTTAAGGGGTATCGGCGGGCCGGAGAAGAGTCTGAGAAGCAAGGTCAACTCTAACGCACGAGGCCCAAAAGAAGAGCATCATGGAAAAAGCCAGAAGCAACACCACGTGAGGGGCGTCTCACGAGGGGCGTCTCAAATGTTGTTGTGTGTTTGGTATTAGGGACAGCACCCCTGGGTGGAGTTAGAGCAGATGCCTGAGGACCCTTTAGAGAGCGGATGGGTAGGCAGAGAGGGGTCATGACTGGAGATCATAGGTTTTCACCTAGAGACTAAGAGTGGGTGACCTTCCTTGGAAGTCATTCACAACTGACACCTTTTGTTAGGTTGGGATTCTGTTAAGTAGGGATACCATCCAGAGCAGGGTAGGGACAGCCTAACCTGAACCTTTTATCCTGGCTGTAAATGACTGAGAGATCACAATACGTGTCTATGCTTGCAGCCCTTCTAATCTTAGAACTGGTACTTGTAGTTTTCTTTGCTCGTCTGAGGGCTTTCAGAGAGCACATGTATGTAGTTGTACCCGTATATCTTTTGAATCTCATTCTGAGATGCCTGTATTTGCAGCTTACCCTAACCTTATAATAAACCTTTGAAAGCTAGAAGTTGTTTGTGGTTTTTCCGAGCTGAGACCCTTACTGATTGAACTAACCTGGTAAGAGATGCACTTTCTTTCCTCAATGACAGGCAATAAAGATTCAGTCGACCAGAACGGGGTTTAGATCTAGGGTGATAAGATAGTGATCAAAAATCCCGCCCCCGCAGTTGGTAGCTATAGAGGATGGTTGCCTTCTTGAGGAAGGTGATCTAGGCCAAGTTAGATTACCCCAAGGCCCCTAGAGATCGATGATCGGAAGAACCGCCCGCCGAAGAAGGTCCGGATGACGTGAGACAGAAAAGCAGCAGTATCGGTCGAGAGTGAGTATAAAGGGTCATGCGTGTTAGATTGCGGTGTTTTTGTATTGTATCTATGTTGTAATGTCTGGCGGAGTTGAATGCCTGTAGAGTGACTGTGGAACAGGTTGTGAGCGCGCGCAACCGGTGGAAATCTTAAGTTCAAGGAGAGCTTAAGTGGTTCGGGTGTATCGGACATCCAGAGTTAGAAGCGCCCGGAAACAAAAGCCCACTAGAAGAAGATGATGAGAGCGAGACAGAGGACAGCCTGATAAATAGGCTACTGACAGATAGGCCACCCCCGTATAACAAAGAGACAGGAGATGTCGAGCATAGTGAAAGGGGGGGGGCAGCATAGGAGAGCATGGACCGCTTCCCATTTCCGATTGGGATCCCACTGCAAAGAAAGAACTGTCCCAGCCTAGTCCGGTGCAGCAGGTGGTCGGGAGGTTTGTGGTACAAAGGGTGCCAGAAACGGAGTGTGCCACATCCTACGCACTGCCAGATGCCCTGCAAGTACCTGTTACTATAGGTCCTATAGTATCGATTTATGACCCAGAAAGAGCTAGAGGGGAGGAACAGGTACGGAGGGACAGAGAAAGAGCAGAGATGGCAAGGAGGAACGATACGATCAATTCCCCAAGTCAGTTGCCAAGACCAAGGGAGTGGAGCACCCCGGTACACACCGCAGAAGATCCAGTAGGGGATCCGGGGGGCCATAGATGGCCAGTGGATATGAGGGGATCAGGACGGAAATCCTTCCAGGAGTTAAGCGAGTATATGAAGAAATGGGACGAGGCAGTAGAGGCTCACAAGAGCATCATAGCTGCGGAAGCTGGAAGGGAAAGCCAGGATAGCAGGACCCGGACTCACTGCGGGGCTGATGAAAGCAGTCCGGAGTGGGACGGGAGGGAAAAGGACAGTAGGGGAGACACCCATTGGGCCAGGAGTGGAGGTAGATCAGACCTGGAAAACAGGGGCCCAGAGTGTGGGGGGGTGTCTCGCCCAATACACAGTGAAGGAGACAGGAGAACGCAGGAGTACAGAGACAGCTTTAAGTGTACCCACTGTGTGCCTGGCAATGGTGAACAGAATGGGAGTTGCGAGAGGCCTCGCCATAGCCCCTGTGATTACGGACAAGAACGCAGTCCAGGGGATATGGGGAACCGAGAGGGATCTTACCAAATACTGAGTGACACTAGACAGAGAGAGAATGACGACCGGAGGGAGAATAGCAGGGAAACCTGCCGTGGAGAGAGAGAAGAAAGAGAGAGTGGACAAAATAAGATTGGGGGTAACAGGCCCGTGTTCCATCACCTTCCAAGATCGGATGGCCGAGCATGGGACCTAGAGAGATGGGAGCAAGGGAGAACTCTCCTTAACTCTCCTGAGCCCAAGCGTAGGGCTCGGAGTTGGGATGGTAGAGAGGCCAGTGAACCCCCTTCGAAAGACATACTGCGAGCTGAGATAAAAGCCAAGAGACTCGATGTCGCCAGCTTAAAGTCAGATCTGGATGACATGGTGGATGGTACCTTGCCTCTAGAAAGAATGGAAATGTATGAGCAGGATGAAATACTGTTCATGGCAAAGGACATCACTCGAAAGGCGAGAACAATCCATGAGAAGTTAGTTGAACTGGCAGGCAAATATATGGTGGACCTGTCAAGGACCAAAGCATTACAGGGTAACCACAGGCTACATTATTCAGATCGAGACCTAGATGAGAGAAGAACAATAGGATTGAAAACACACATAAGGGAACTGATCACTGGAATAAGGACGTGGAGGGCACTAGATAAATGGGAAGAAAGGTGGTCCAAGAAAGGGACCGTCAGGAGAAGCATGCTTGGTATGACACCAGGAGGACTGCAGAGAATAGAGGCATACCCTTTGCGGGAGGTTGCAAACGGGAACTATGTGCATGTGCCATGGAGCAGGGGAGATTTAGCAGCCTTTACTAATTCCTTCCCCAAATTGAGGGAGAACCCAGTCGAGTGGTATAAGCAAGTGGAGAGGTTTGTTAAAATCTCCAAGGTCCTATGGATAGATCTGAACACGCTGTTTGACATTGTGGTACCAGGAGACTTGTGGACAGCATGTAAGGTTAGTGCTGAGTGG
Source organism: Lissotriton vulgaris (assembly GCF_964263255.1). Taxonomy (NCBI): domain Eukaryota; kingdom Metazoa; phylum Chordata; class Amphibia; order Caudata; family Salamandridae; genus Lissotriton; species Lissotriton vulgaris. Next base: position 1,830,214,971 of record NC_141687.1, read on the forward strand.
CCCACAGCGGAACCAGAGAGAGATGCACGGACTAATGGACCGTCCGAGATAGTAATGGCAAAATTTGAGAGAGTGATGACTTGGCTGAAAGACAAGGTGCCAATGCAGTACATAGATTGGGTCAAAATAGATCGAACTAGACAGGAACCCAAAGAGACAGTTCACGAATATTATGAGAGATTGCTGAAGGCGTTTAAACAGTATAGCGGACTGGATGTAATGGATCCTAAAGATATAGGGCAATTTGTGTCTAAGTTCGTTTTGGGCCTGAGACCGGATATTAGTTTAATGATTCAGCAACACTTGATTTGTTGGCAAAATAAACCTTTGGACGAAATTCTGAGATATGCTAGATACTGCTGTGATGAAATAGACTCAAAGGCAAAGAAGCTAAAGGAGAAATTAATGGTGGTGCAGATGCAGTCAGCTGGTAAGGGTGGGCAACAACAACAGCAACAGGGAACAGGAACTGGGGGAAAGAAACAGTATAGTCAGAACAAGGGCAATGAGGAGAATTCCACCTTTAGACCTAGGGTAGACATAGCCGCTTTGAAGAAAACAACTCGGTGCCACCAGTGTAACGAGGTGGGGCATTGGAAACGCGAGTGTCCCTATAATGTTGAAATCGGGGAACAGGAGATAGAGGAGGAAGAGGTCCAGAGTACGCCTGCGAGAGGGGTAACGCCATACCAAGGAAAGGTGCTCAAAGGGGGGACCCCTCCTCCACGAGCCCAGTTCCCTCAACCACCCAGAGTAGGGACCATGGGTAAGACATATAGACAGATGCCTCTGTTTGTAGGAGGAGAGGAATGCTATTACGTTGACCCACTAACAGGACAGAGAGTGGAAAGAGAAGACTGTACCCTCGGGGCAGCCTTAGAAGTGGATCAAAGGGGACCCTACGTTGAGGCCGAAGTGGCAGGGTGCCCCACGACATTCCTAGTGGACACAGGAGCCACTCGATCCACGATAAGAACAGCCGCAGTTCCAGGCCTGCCCATGTCTGGAGAGACCATTCAAGTGGTGGGGGTCGCAAACAGGAGAATAACCAGCCCATTGACCGAACCAGTGCAGGTGAAAATAGGGAAATACAGCGATGAGCATCAGTTTGTGGTTTGCGATTCTAGTCCTGTATGTCTGTTAGGAAGAGACCTTTTGTGCAAATTAAATTGTACAATATACTGCACACCACAAGGAGTGGAGGTATTGACCAATGATGACGATGCTGACTTCAAAGTCGCAAATTCAAGAATATGTGTGGAGCTGTATCCCACTTTGACCGTGGATGAGCTCCCATGGGATCTGAGAGAGACTGTGGCACCGGAAGTGTGGGATTTCACTGGGGAAGAGATTGGACTGGTCAAGGGAGTGGACCCAGTGAAAATTGTAGTGAAACCGCATGCTGAGTTTCCGAGAACACCCCAATATAAATTGACTCCAGAAACGATTGCAGGTATAAAGCCCGTGATCGAGTCCATGATTAAGCAGGGAATACTGAAAGAAATCGTAGGTAGTCCATGCAACTCCCCGATTATGGGTTTGCAGAAACCAAATGGGAAATTCCGGATAGATAAGGACCTCCGAAAGATTAATAACATAGTTGTCTCAAGTTGTCCAGTGGTACCGAATCCATCAGTGATACTGTTTCAGATACAGTTTCAAGCCGAATGGTTCACTGTGATAGATCTTTGTCAGGCTTTCTTTTCGATCCCTCTGGACGAAGAGAGCCATTTTCTTTTCGCATTTAAGCTGGAAGGTCGCGTACTAACATGGTGTCGTATTCCTCAGGGGTATACAGAGAGCCCATCGATCTTTAACCAGCTGTTGAAGAAAAATCTTGAAAGTCTAGTGCTGCCCCAGAAGTCAGTTCTGGTCCAGTACATAGACGACCTACTTGTGGCGTCAGAAACTGAAGAAGCTTGCAGGGAGAACTCCATTGCCTTGCTAAATCATCTAGCTGTAAATGGGCACAAGGTGTCCCCGGGAAAATTGCAGTATTGCCTGACAGAAGTGCAGTACTTGGGGCACAGAATAGAGAAAGGCAAACGAAAAGTGTCACCAGACAGGATAGAGGCAATCATGAAGATGAATGCGCCTAAAACACAGAGAGAAGTCAGGATGTTTCTAGGGATGGTGGGTTATTGCCGACAGTGGATTGCAAACTTTTCACTGAAAGCAAAACCCTTGCAAAAACTGACGCACAAGGAGGTGAGTGATCCGGTACCATGGGACAAAGACTGTTTGATGGCGTTCCTGCAGCTGAGAGAGGACTTGTGTCGTGCTCCTGCTCTGGGAATGCCTGATTACAATAAAATATTCTTGCTTTACTGCTGCGAAAGAGAGGGTTGTGCTTTGGCTGTTTTGGTCCAAATTCATGGGAATGCCCGTAGACCAGTCGCCTATTTCTCGGCTACATTAGACCCAGTAGCCGCAGCGTTGCCCGGATGTCTCAAATCCGTTGCTGCAACAGGTGTCAGTATCGAGCGTTGCGAAAATATTGTGATGGGGCACCCGTTAGAGGTATACGTGCCCCACTCTGTTGAACTGTTGATGACCAGGACCAAAACACAGCATCTGACCAATAGCAGGCTCACGCGCTATGAGCAAGTCATTCTTGCTGCAGAGAACGTGACCCTCAAGAGATGCTCTGTTTTGAACCCTGCTACCTTGATGCCACTCCCAAGTGATATCGATGATGATGAATGTACAGACCATGATTGCCTCGATGTGACTGAACTATGCACCAAACCGAGACCTGACATCGTGGATGAGCCACTGACTGACCCCGATGAAATTTTCTTTGTCGATGGCTCATGCGTAAGAGACGAAGTTGGGCAGTTGAGAGCAGCTTACGCTGTTTGTACAATTACTGGAGTTGTGGAAGCCGGATGCCTGGAAGGAGTACACTCCGCTCAGGTAGCCGAAATTATTGCATTGACGCGTGCCTGCCTGGCAAGCAACCAAATTCGAGTCACCATATACACCGACAGCCAATACGGATACGGGGTAGTTCATGATTACGGGCAGTTATGGTCTCAAAGAGGTTACATGACTTCTTCAGGCTCTCCTATTCGCAATGGAGAGTTTGTGCGTTTGCTGTTAGAGGCTTTGCAATGTCCAGCAGGTATCGCAGTTGTAAAATGTACCGCACATACTAGGAACATGGACTTCGTGTCACAAGGCAATAGATATGCCGACGAAGTTGCGAGGTACTGTGCGGAACAAGGGTACTCTTTCACAGAGGTGGAAGTGGGCGGAATAAATGTAAGAACTGAATTAGCCATGATATTGGAAACTGTCGACACTTGGGATGAGCTGAAATGCATGCAAGAAAACGCACCAGATTTTGAAAAGCAAACATGGGAAAAGGCAGGATGTGTGATAGGGGAGGCTCATTTCTGGGTTTCGGCAGATGGAAGGGCAGTGTTACCCAATGAGATGGTGAGCCCAATGGCTAGACAAATCCATGGTCCAGTACACTTAGGGAGAGATGCTATGCTGAGGGTATTCAGACAAACCTGGTATAACCCTAAGTTTAGAGTAGCAGCCGAAGCAGTGTGCCAGCGTTGTGTGACCTGTCAGCAGTTGAATGTAGGAAAAAGAACACCAGTTGCACTGAGCCACATAGGGAGGTCTGGAGGTCCATTCAATAGAATGCAGTTGGACTTCATTGAAATGCCAAGGTGCAACCGCCTCCGTTATGTCTTGGTGGTTGTTTGTGTATTTTCCAGATGGGTCGAGGCATACCCTACACGCAGGTGTGACACCCTCACAGTAGCCAAGTTACTGCTTAGGGAACTCATCCCTAGATTCGGGGTGCCGGCCTCTTTGGAATCAGATAGGGGAACGCATTTCAACAGTGAGCTTGTGAAGATGATTTGTGCGGCCCTGAACATAGACCAGAAATTGCATTGTAGTTACCGACCAGAAGCCTCAGGAATTGTGGAGCAGATAAATAGTACAATTAAGGCTCGAATTGCAAAGATGTGTTCATCAACGTCCCTGAGTTGGCCTGATGCTCTGCCATTGGTCCTTATGAGCATCCGTAGTACCCCAGACAGAAGAACGGGACTATCACCACACGAGGTGTTAATGGGGAGAGCAATGAGGTTGCCGTCTGTACCAACTGCTGCACTGTTAAACATCACAGATGATATGATCCTGGACTATTGTAAGGGGCTGTCTGACGCCATTCATTCTGTGTCCCTTCAGGTGCAGGCTGCCGATGTTCCGTCGTGCCAGGACCCGTGCCATTACCTGTGCCCTGGTGATTGGGTGCTTGTGCGAAAGCACGTAAGAAGAAGCTGCCTGGATGTTCGTTGGCGTGGGCCCTACCAGATCATCCTGATCACGAACACTGCAGTAAAGGTGGGAGGCCTGCCCAATTGGATCCACGCGTCGCATACGCGGAGGGTTCCAGCACCTCTGGAAGAAACAGCTCCTCTCTCGGATAGAAGTCCAGCTGCGGACCGAGAAGCCATAGAGGGGGCTAGCCAAGCTGTAGAGGTGCCAGAAGAAGCAGGGAACGAGTCTGACCAGCCTGAGGACGGTCAGTACAACAGCGAAACGGACGACGCTACTGAAGGAGAAAGTAGCTGGGAGTACGAATCAGACACTGACCAGGCTGAAAGAGAGCGAGAGCAAAGCAGAAGGACAAGGAGCAGAAGGGTAAGGCGTGGAGAAGCCAGCTGGCCTCAAAGAAGGAGTTCAAGCCTGAGGTCGACTCCAGAGAGAACCCTTCCTCCAATATCCGAAGACTCAGACCTGGAAGAAGGTGCTCAGGGCGCTGAAGCACCAGATCTAAGAAGGTCAAGAAGAGTACGTGTGCCTAGCAGAAGATACGCCACCCCTGAGTGGACATATCTGGCGACAAATGTCTTGGGAACGAGCGACAGGGAGGATCAGAGCGGTGCTGGTGTCCAGCTCTGAACCCATCATCACAGTAGAAGTACAGCTGTTAGTGCCCGGAGTCGAAGCAGAAGGGTCACTGACGTTCACACTCCCCAACCCTCCCCGCCTCAGCAAGTTAAAGCACATGTTTTTCACAGAATTGCAATTCCCCGACTTTGGAACAAAGATAACAAGTCATGAAGAGCACGTTCTTCGTTTGGAAATATTGAACTATGCTGTCCAAGCCGCAGGCTCAAGCCTTATAGTAGATGCTTAAAGACTTTGTAAATAAGTAAGAAAAAGAAGATTACCTAGCGCCTAGGAAGCAGAGAATCTTAGGGACCTTCCTATAAGTTGACGGAGAAGGGCTAGGGTTGTCTGTGTTAAAGCTTTAAAAGGACTTTTGCAAAGGAGGTTGTCAGCTTCCAGTTGTGTGGTTCTAAAGACTGAAGGAGCAAAAAAGACTGTAAAGGAACGAGAAGAAAAGAACTTTGTGTTGGAATAAAAGAGAGAATCCTACTGTCTGACGAAATGGAAGCCGGCACCCCGAATCGTAGAGCCAAATGTATAATAGGCACACTAATAGTAGGAGTGATACTTCTAATAGCTTTAGTAGTTACAGTTTCATATGTAAAGGGACATGAGAGTGAGGCTAGGGTATCAGACGAGAAGTCTGTAGTGACACCAAACCCCACTGTTGCTGGTAAGAAAGGGGAAACCATACAGGAGAAAGCGTTATTAGCAGCAGAAGCCCGTAGGTTACACATGGATGAGTCCCAAGGTGACTTTAGGTCAAATGCTTATGCTAAACTTTTGTATGAATACGTGGATGCCATGGAGGTTAAGGACTGCTACGTCTGCATGCAGTTGCCGGCGTCTGTAGATGAAGGCATTAGATATCATCACCTCCCGCTGACATATGGCATTACATGTAGCTTATTGCTTAGTATATTTTATGGGAGAGATAGTTTTGAATACTATTTCTCCAATTATGATTCAGTGTTGCCAGAAGTCCCAAATTACAAGCAGATGAATAAATGGGACTACTGGAAGAGTGAAGACAGATTGGCCAAGTTCTTCATTCCTTGGATTACCTTAGATACTTCACATGCCCGCAGAAATAACCTGACATGCAAGGTGTCAGAAGTCGAGAAGAAGTTTATAGGGCAAGTGGATGATCGATATAGGAGGCAAAATATTTTGAAAAAATCAGGACAATGGAAAACAGATTGGACCGAGGAAGAGAAGGCACACAAAAGAAAGGGTAGTAGTGGTCCAATAGCTTTGGATAGAACGCAGAGAGGAAAGTTATGTCTTCACAGAAGCAAAACGTACTACGAAAATGTATTCGTAGGGGAAGTCAGTTGTGAACATGCTTTCAATTTAGAATATTACACAAAGGATTTCCTGAAAGGAATGCAAGTGATTCCAAATGTATATTTTGTATGTGGGAGAAATGCCTATGTGAGACTACCTGATAACTGGTATGGATCATGTTACTTGGCAATTGTCTTCCCCAAAATATATCATGCCCAAGACTTAGAGATCATCGAGGGCAAGGCTTCAGCAAGGGGGAGAAGAGACCTGGGAGATGCAGAAATGGTTGGAGATGTATTTGGAGCTGCATTTCCTCTTTTAGGACTGATCCTCAATGATGTCAAAATTAGACGACTGGCAACAGTCGTAGACAGGTTGTCTGCCAGCACTGCTAGGTCCTTAATGCTGGTGGAAGGAGAGATGCAATCGATAAGGGCCATGGTGCTTCAGAACCGTCCTGCATTAGACGTCCTACTAGCAAAAGAGGGCGGAGTCTGTAAGGCTTTGAAGGTCCAGGAATGTTGTACTTACATTCCAGACAATTCAAAGCCCCTGGAGAAAGTTATCATGAATATAACTAATATCCACAAAGAGATCGAAGACTTGAGTAGAGAAAATGTTTGGGAAAAAGTGGGCCATGGAATGGGTGAAGTTGGAGGGTGGTTCGCCACCTTAGGAAAGAGCTTCGTGTGGTATGTGCTGAAACCTATCATCATAATATTGATCTGTGTGATCATGTTGTGGGGATTGGTGAGGGCATACAAATGGTATAGATCAAGGAGATTGGAGAGAGCCCAGAGAGAACAGCTACAGAGATTAGCTGCCATACAAGACAATCAGTACAGGAGCCTGAGGGCTCTAGAAACGCAGAAACGAGGAACACTAGCAATCACTTCAGTTTAAATGTTAGTGATGACCCCGAGAGGTCATCAAAGGGGGGAACTGAGAGAGCGCAAACTGACCAAATTGTATGAGTGCACCACACTTACACGTAGTACGCACAAGTCATGAGAGAAATGCCATGAGTGCTGATATTATATTCACCTGTATTCTGAAAGGTGTAGTTAATCTAGGGATTTTATATAGAAGTGGAACTAATGCAGAAATGTGTGAAAACGTATAACCTTATTAGGCGTGATTAATCCTGATCCATATTATGTAGCTGCTAATGGAAGAATGTCAAGCACAGAACGGAATAGGCCTCATGGCCAGAGCTGAAAGAGTTTGGGAAAGGGGTCCACTTACATCAATATGGATTGCACTAATGTCATTTAGTAGTCATGTTTTCAATAGGTTTATATTTTATAGAGGTGTTTATATAATCATAAAGTAGAGTATTAACATGATATTGATTAATGAAGGATTTGAAGAATATAATCATTATGAGAAATGTTGTAGGCCTGAAATGTTTAAAGGCTTAGATTTACACGTATTAGTCTGTGCCGAGAAATAATGTTGCAAACTTTCGTTAGAAGTTTATGGGAATTGGGATCCTAGCTGCAGATGTCTGTCTGCAAGTGAGAGGGGGGATCCAATTATACATCGAATGAATAGAGGGTTGTTCAGGAGACTAGCACAGACATGGAGGAGGGTTCAGGAATGTTTAAGGGGTATCGGCGGGCCGGAGAAGAGTCTGAGAAGCAAGGTCAACTCTAACGCACGAGCCCCAAAAGAAGAGCATCATGGAAAAAGCCAGAAGCAACACCACGTGAGGGGCGCCTCAAATGTTGTTGTGTGTTTGGTATTAGGGACAGCACCCCTGGGTGGAGTTAGAGCAGATGCCTGAGGACCCTTTAGAGAGCGGATGGGTAGGCAGAGAGGGGTCATGACTGGAGATCATAGGTTTTCACCTAGAGACTAAGAGTGGGTGACCTTCCTTGGAAGTCATTCACAACTGACACCTTTTGTTAGGTTGGGATTCTGTTAAGTAGGGATACCATCCAGAGCAGGGTAGGGACAGCCTAACCTGAACCTTTTATCCCGGCTGTAAATGACTGAGAGATCACAATACGTGTCTATGCTTGCAGCCCTTCTAATCTTAGAACTGGTACTTGTAGTTTTCTTTGCTCGTCTGAGGGCTTTCAGAGAGCACATGTATGTAGTTGTACCCGTATATCTTTTGAATCTCATTCTGAGATGCCTGTATTTGCAGCTTACCCTAACCTTATAATAAACCTTTGAAAGCTAGAAGTTGTTTGTGGTTTTTCCGAGCTGAGACCCTTACTGATTGAACTAACCTGGTAAGAGATGCACTTTCTTTCCTCAATGACAGGCAATAAAGATTCAGTCGACCAGAACGGGGTTTAGATCTAGGGTGATAAGATAGTGATCAAAAATCCCGCCCCCGCACAGGAGTAAGATATGAGTAGAGATGAGGGCGAGAATAATAGGATAAATTGGGACGCTGAGAAATACACTTGGAGGGTTACTTGGTTAGGTTATCAAGGGGGAAATGCGAGTCCTGTATGAACTGAAAAATCTGGTTATTTCTTTGTATATGGAGATACATGTGTCTACTGAAACCTGATTGATAAAATATACGTGCACAAAAAACAAAATAGTTAAAAAAACAAAGATTATAGCAAATGAAGCGCAAATGTTCGGGGGTTGCTTCACTAGCATGTTAGCATATTGATTTGCAAAGCATCATAGGTGGTGGTTGTGAAAGAATCCTTTTGGGAAGAGGTGGTTTTTGATTTGAGGTTTACAAATGTTGATGGAGGTGTTGGCTTTACGCCAAGGGGAAGAGCCGTCCAGTGAAGAGGTTCAAGGAATGCACATTATTAAAATTGGGGCAAGGTACATGGTGACGGGGGTGGAGAAAAAGAAAGAGAGTTTGAGTGAAGCATCAGTATCAGAAGGAGGAGGCTTCAGCAAGGTGGGAGGACACATGCCTATGGATAACACAAGAGTATAAAGTGTGAGTAGATAATTGGAGGTTGACACGCATGCAGGTGGTGAAGTTGCAGACTACTTTGATAAAGTAGGGGATAAGTACTGGGGAAGTCCAAAAATTACACTCCAGCTAAAAATGTGTTGATGATCAGTGCATTGATCACTGTTTTGCTGCGATTAAATTGACATGAGGTAGGACTTGCAGTTTCAGGTGCATAACATTGTTTGTTGCAATGATAAAAGTGAGTTTGATATTGTTTTTGCAGTGTATGTGGGGTTTGTAAGGGCAGGAATATTTATGTGAAGTTGCTCAGGTGAAGGAAATGTTTTTGGACTCTCTGAAGGAGGTGAAGTCGCAAATTTCAGGTGCAGCTGGGCTGACCATGAGGGTGAATGAAACCATCTAATGTCAGATGGCAAAGGGGCAGTGATTTGTGAGTGGGAGAAGAATGATCAAATGGTTTGAGAATAATCACCAAAGAGATGGTATGAGATGCTGATCAAGAATATGCTTTTGTCAAGATAGTGTCTAATCAGAGGAGGTTTGCAGTCAAAGACACGTGAGATATCCACAGGGATATGGGTTTGAGCTACAATGGAGCATCAAGCTACTGGATAGGCTTGCATCTCACAAATTAAATAGGATGTGACTAGAGGAGGACCAATTGCAGCTGAAAGAGGTAATGAACTTGAAGTGTATGAGTGCTATTTTCACGTGGTAAATATTGTACAACGATGACTGCATGTGACAACATACATTGTTGTTGGAGAGGCGTTGGTGGATAAATTGATAACAGTCCCCTTGATGGTCATGGAAAACTTCGGAGTGGGCTGGGACAGTAGCTGGTTGGGATGGAGGTGTCACTGAATGGCTCATAAGGGTTGCTGTAAACACTCTTGAAGCAGTGAGACGTGATGCTGGCACATTTAACAAAGAATTGGAAAAGCTAGCAGATTCTCAGGGATTGATGGCAGAGACAATTTCAGGTGCAAGCAACCAAATGAGACCCACGAGGAATTACCATGGGTGTAAGTTGAGTGGAATCAGATAGAATCTCAGAATGGTGAGAGGGAGCGGGTTCAAAGGTCAGCTTGCTAAACAGAAATGCAACACACAAGGGTAGTGTCACAAAAGACAGTTTATATAATTAGCAGTAAAATATATAGGCTTTCTTTTATGACCACAGCTCTATTTAAAAATATTTATCTTTGGCAATTGTTTGCAAAGAATGACTTTTAATTCCTCCATCCAGCATTATGAAATCTATCTCAAGAACTAAGGAGACAATTGGATAATACTGGAGAATATTAAGAGACAGTCAATAACAACTAAACAGTTCTTGTAGATGTAGGGGGAAGGAGATGCAGTGCTGGAGCAATAGAAGCAGATATTGCATAAAGTGCACGAAAATAATATATGTAGAGAAAAACATGAACCATTTCAGTATGAATTTTACTACAGTTCCCTTGGCTCTGTAAGAAACAGTCAATTTGATCAGCTAAACAAACATAAGTACTTATAAATTCAATTTATTGCACAGTGGGTGTGCTCAAAAGTACCTCAAAGTGTCCACCCTTGCGGACGAAAGTGCTGGAACAAACGAGTGTGAGGCAAATGAGGAACTGCAGCACGACTCCAGTGATGGAGGCCAATCCGTAAATCCAACCAATGCCAGGTCTTGTGGTGAGCAGGTATTCCCACAGTAAGTAGCTGCCTGGTTTCTGTGTTAGGTTCACTATGAAACAAACAAACACAAACATATGTCATTATAAATATCAACTGCAAATAACCATGCTGTCTTCTGGTCTTTTAGGGCAGTTCTTGTCCTCCTTCCCAGGGCCCGTGTGCTTTTGGAAGTATTCTGCTCTCAATTTTTAAAACAGACATTGGCAAAACCAAAACCTCTGGCTTTTTAATAACTAAAATTATGTTTATTGCTAATTGTGCCTGTGGATGGGTTTATGTGTTGGGAAATGGGAAGTGATTTTTCAGGGTTTAGATGGGTGACTGGGTGGTTAGTTTGCCAGATGTATGTTAGTCCGTAACACTGCCTTACATTATTAAAATTCCACCTTTTTCATAAATGATGCTGGTTAATGGCAAACTTTATAAACATATCCATTGATTTAAATATACTGAGAGGAATTGATAGAAGGCTATCCTTCACTTATTTGAATTTTCTTTTCCAAATGGTCTGTCAATGGCAGCGTTATCCTGAACAGTAACATAGGGGAATATTGCACATAGAGGGCTTCCCAAAAGCCTTTTTTTCAGATCCTTTGTCCGAATTACAATAAATAAAATACACAGGGCATATTTGTGTATTTTTTACTTAGAATTCTTGAGGACAAGAGCTGGTCCCTGCCTCCTTCATCGCATAGCCAATTTGCTACTTTGGACAACTTGTGACTAGTCCCATGTTATTCCCTTACATCAAGCTACCCGTCATCCGCTTCTTGTGAATTAAGGCAGCTATTTCTGCCTCTCCTCAACTACTGAAGTTTGCTTTCGGACCGTTTCAGTCCTCTAATTTGCATTTAAGGAAACTAGACATCTTATAAAAAAATCTCAGTATATCGTTTTTTATCTCCTTAAAGTGGTCAGTTTGAGTTGCCGCACCTGTGCCTTTACTGTTTCTAGTGCCATTTGAGCAATATCCATCCTTTTGTTTGGTAAGGGAGGTTACCGAAGTTGCATGACTCCCCAAGTTGTAACTACTCGGTTTTCATGTATGCATTTCTACACTATTTGAATAGATGTTCATGCACTTGACCTGATGGTTACTTTCTCTTCTGAATAACCTGGTTTCCGGCATTTGCTATCACAATTCGCATGCTATGTTTTCCTCTCTAAGATCTTCCAACAGTAATGTCTTCCGCTGGAGCATAGAATGCTATTCGAGTTTTTTGACTTGCTCTTTAATTTTCCAAATTGTTTTATCTTTGTGTTGAAGGGTCCTATCGATGGGTAAACCAACCTTATCATACTGCAATTTAAGTTGTATTATGAATTCACTGTTTTGTTTATGGGCCTAGACTGATGTTATATATTTTTAGGTATTCTACAATACTGCATTTGGCTTTCCTGATGGTGGCGCCTCTCTTGTCGAAACGCGCATAGATCTCATAAACACCTATCAACAATTTAAACCACAACCTCTGCGACCATATATTTGTGATACTAAAGTAACTACTGAGATGCATTATTTATTTATGAGTCTAGAGTTTTGTTGTCCTTATTGAGGAAAATAAAATATACCAAGATATCACAAGCATTGCGTATTGTATTGTTGTTTGAATTCGGGACTGTATGTAGATCTGTTTTTTTTTTTTATATATGTGATAGCATTTCTATATTTTGTGTATCATGTTTTTAAGAGATGTAGAGTCAATAATAAAGTAGATGGATCTTTTTAACCATCAGTCTGTTGGCCCATTCATACAGTAATCATAAACGATGTAATTGTTTATAGTGGCTCAGGGGTGTTGTATATACAATAGTGTATTCCCTGCCCCGAGAACTGTTATCGTTCACCTTACACCAGGAACTTATGATGTTTGTGATCTCAAAGAGAAGACTACGTTTGACTTTCTACATGTTGTGTGATAATTTACAATGAATGGATGCATTGCAAAGCATTTGTTTTCCTGATTTATATAACTATTGCTATTTCTGTTATTGTCCTTTCAGCAGTTTTTTGATAATATTTCTTGTGAATCATCAGACACCGGACCTATTATCTTACTTGTATCTTTTCTACCTCCTGAAGCCTGGGGTGTTTGGTACTTTGCTAATTACCTCCAACACAGCCTACATCATCAATCAGTATCTACACAGATCACTGTGACCCTCCAAAGGGGACACGTGTCACCTTTTAATTATATTTCTTCTGTGCAGGGCGGCACCATGGCTACTGAGAGGGGTTATCTGACAGTCCTGAAAAGCACTCAGGAGACCTACATTGTGCCCAGTCCTTGTCAATAACTGAAGTTTGCACGGTGACAATGGATGTAAGAATGAATGAATGAGTGAATGATGGGATTTGTAGCGTGCAAAACTGCTACTATAGTGTCATGGCGCTAGGCATAAAACTGAAATGGATGGGAGAGCCAAGTTAGTCTTTAAACAGGTGGGTTTTCAATTGTTTACAGAAGATCTCATTATCGTGGATATATCTTAGGGGCAGCAGGAGTTCGTTCCAGTGTTTGGCTGCCAGTACCTAGCTGGCTGAGCTACCCTATTTCCTTCATCTAGTAGAAAGAATGCACAATTGATGAGATGATTGTGACCTCAAGGATCTTTTAGGACAGTAGGTTGTCAGTTTGTCCCGTAGGTATTTAGACCTTATCCTGTAGAAGGCTGTGTGCACCACCGTTGGTGCTTTAAAAAAGTCTCTCTTCTTCACTGGAAGCCAGTATAACAAGAGATGGACGGCCATGTTTTCTAGCTTTTTGTAGTTTCTGAATGAGGTAGTCTAGGATTCCTATGTATAAGATGTTGGCATAGTTGAGTTTAGATAGGATCAAAGCTTGTACCACAGTTTTTGGGCTTCCCATGGCAGGAGTATGAGGAATTCTCTAACAACTTAAGGATCCAGCATGCAGTTTTGGCCACAGCTGAGATCTGAGGTTTGAGGAATAGGTTTGTATCATCAAGAGCTCCTAGGTTACTTGCCACTTCAACTGGCGGAGGAGGTGCCATGCAATTGGACGGCCAAGCCTCAGACCAAACAGGCAGGGGGTTGTTACTAAACAACAGGACCTCAGTTTTATCATAATTGCATCAAAAAGAATTTGCTTTCAGCCATCCCATCACGGCAGTCACACACAGGCTGCAAATTTCGCTTTTATCTCTGACTCATTGTTGCCGTAAGTCAGCAGAAGTTGCATATCTCTGTGAGAGATCTAGAGATATTATTAAAAAACACAGCTTATCCTGTAACATATTCCACTCTGGTCGGTCAGCCTCCTTTGTTGCATTCATTGACCATGCTGATACTTGTCCACATTGTGATTCTGAGGTTCTGCAGAAATCATAGTGATCTTTCTTGGGACAAGATGGGTATTGATGAGCAAATGGCAGCTGATTAAAAACAGCCAAGAAGACATTTTCTTGAAAAAGCTCAACGAAGGAGGTTTCAAATGTAAATTTATAAAGTGAATAAAAAAACCTCTTTACCATTGATTTTTTAATGAAAAGAAACCAATTAACAGGGAAGATCCCAGTATTCAGGGCCACAACAATACATTTTGGAAGCCTGTAGCAGACTGGCTGGTATAAAGTAGCATGAGCCTATTACTTTTATAATAAATTTACATTTTAAATGCCTTTAAACATTGAAAAATTAAAGCAGGTCTTAAACAGGCCAGTTGTATTTTTAGGCTATTTGTAATTCTGGTTTGTTTAACAAAATGCATACATTGTTTCTTATTGACAAAAATATGTGAAATACATATATCCCTACATTCTTGTTCTTGTATTCCGGTCATTGTTAGAGCTTTTCCACAATTTATAAATATTAATTACAATTATATTATGGAAAATGTTATTTCCACAATATATGATGATTTAGCCAATCTCTCACAATATTGGTCGGTGAAAATAATGTAAAACAACAGCCTACAAATATAGATGAGGCGTGGCAAGGCAGTGGCGTGGCAGTGTACGTGACAAATGATAGACTAGGAAAAATAAAATAAATAAATAAAACCACTTACCTTGCTCTTGGGCATCGCCAACTCTGTGATGTGGTGAGCGCAAGGTGAGTGGTTTTATTCTATTTTTTTATTTCTCCAATTCCATTGTTTGTCACCACCACCTCCTTAACGCTGCCCTGCTCCGCCCCCGCACTTACCTGCACAGGCCGCAATTGAATAAAAAGTAGGGCACCAAACAAAGAAAGGGTATTCCTATCCACCTTGCATCTCCTTACTAAAGGGGTAGCAAACAGGAACTGAGAGTCAGACATTTCCTCGGATTGCGGAACTTACAGTGTAATACAAGAGGACATTTAACTCATCACTTTAAGATGGAAAAAGCAAGCTGAAGAAACTGCTCTTGCACAAGGACAGCAGAGTAGGGAGACATGAAACGTATGATATCAATGATCAACGACAATAATGGAAATGTATCATGTATCTGTGTGAAATGTACCTGCATATTGATGTACCATAAGAATTTGATTTTTGTTGAAAAATTATAAATAAAAATTAAAAAAATCAAATCAAATAAAAAGAAACTGCTCTTGCATGGTTAAATGAAAATTCAACTAGCCAGCCAATAACTTAACTGTGACCATGTGGGAAGGAGCTGAAACAAGTGGAGTAGGCAAGAGGGCATCATGCCACCTTCTTGTGTTGTTGTCAATTAGCAAGATTTCAGTATTGTTGTCATTAAGCTAAAGAAAATTATGGGACAATCCAATGTTAACTGAAAACGCAAGATTTTAGATTTGCAGCTGAGCCAGAAGCATGGCCGTCCAGGCATATGATTAACTGTGTGTCACGTGTGAAATTACCATATTACCAGAAGATATAATGACTTAATGAGTAATTATTAAATAGCATGGGGTAAAAAGTAGAACCCTGGGGAACCTCACAGGTCACCTTCTGAGAAGTGTTGATAGATTGTAATTTTCCTGCTAATGATGTTGTGAATATGTTAGCCTAATGTGTCTAAACCAATATGCAGTTACAGCCTATTAGTCATGTGCTGCAACCCACTGAGCTATTTTTGTAATATGTAAGCTTCATTTGGATAGAATTGTTTCTGTAATGGTTACGCTTTTGTCTTATTTTTGCCTTCTAAGTTAGAAGACTTGCTGTAGTACATTGCCTTCTATCTGTTAGGTTCCCATTATTGATATTTTTGTATACTTTCCTATAAGAGAGAGAAGCTTGTCTATGACAGACAGATTTCTAATGCTGACATTTGCTCTGCAGCTCCAATGTTTCATGGTACAGTTTTCTCCCCTCCCTTAGGAGCAGAAACTCCCTGTTTCAGCATTTCTTGCCTCAGAGCTTTGGCTCTGTGGCCTTGAGGGGAAGATAACAGTGTTGCCTTCGCAGGTGCAGATGCCTCATGTATGAGTTCATTGTTCTCCCTCTGCTGAGCCCAGTACTTTTCCAGTCTGGGCGTGGTTTTACTCTGCCATGCTATGTGATAATGTATTGCTGTGATGAGAGGGGTCAGTCCTCTCGATGCACTCCCTGGGGTGTAGACCTGACAGGGCCCATCTGCAGATGAATATTATGGCCAATAAATATGTTTCTAATTCTTCTCCACTGCATGGCTGGCTTATTATATGAGAATGATAGAATGAGTGAGGTAAGTCGCTCAGGTGGATTTGAGCCACTCTTATCAGTGTAACAGAACGGAGTGAGTTCTATCAACTGAATACAATCTTTTAAATTGGATGTGAACCATTCCAGAACAGGTCCCTTCATATGCAACTGTGTGAGACATTTCAAAGTGATATCGTGATCCACTCCATTGAACGCCACAGATAAATTAGGCAAAAGGAAAGCAGCAGAGTCTCCACAAAAGATCTTCGTTCATCCAAAGCAAGTGTGAGAGCAGTCTCAGTGCTTTTGTCTGGGTGTGGCGGAAAGATGATGTATGATGCTGTACGAAACTGCAAATTAAATCAACTGTCATCAGTGGAAACATGGGCTCTGTGCAGTCATTATTGAATTTGTGTGGAAAGGGATAAAGTATGTTTGAAAAGTTTGAAAGACCCTTGACGAGGTAACTTGAAGGGATGCTGAATTTGTGTGAAGGGAGCAGGTTGTTTCAGGAGCATAAACAAAGTGAGATGTATGGAGGAAGTAATTTCAGTGACGCAGAGTTATCAATCCTGAGTCAAAAAATTCACCAAAAGGCCAGTGGTAGGTGGAATGACAACACACATACTTTGACCTCATTGACATCACATTTGACCTATGGCCCTGAATCCCTGGAAGTGATTACACATCAGCTTAACCCTGTTGACATCACAATAATTGATCTCACTAAAACCCTAGTGTATAACTCAAGGAGAAAATGTATTGATAAATCTCAGGGAGATTTACAAAAAAGAGATTTATGAAAACAATTGTGGTCATGCCCACCGAGATTCCTCAGTATGGACTATATGTTGAAAATTAACTCTGTTACTGTTTTTCATTATTAACAAATTAAAATTTATAATCGCTGGTAAAGCATCGAGGTGTTCAAACAGATCAGTAAGTGTGACCTAGAGATATCTTTAGCTGTATAACCACCCCCGCCTAATGAAAAAATCCTGAATAAAAAACACAAATATATACATACATAAAAAGACTTAGGTCATGTCTCTTCATACATCGGTCTGTTCCACAGTCATTCACATTTATCTTCCACCCACTGCAGCGTTCAGCATGGAGCAGTGAGTCAGCTCACTTCATTTATTAGCTTCAGCAGGCAGTGAGGGGCAGCATTTTGCTCTTCCATATGCACTTCAGTACAAGGGATGGTGGGTCAATAATCTACTTTTCCATCCTCTTTGGATTTCCATTCTATATCAGTTTTATTTTTTAGTCTGTATTTTATGTTTAAGCTATGTCTTCAGGTTAAAGAAATTCACCGACCACAGTACATTTTCTTAGCCTTAGCACCTATAAGAATTTTATTTTTTTGTGCCTTGCACTAAAACTAAAAAGGGCTTCTATATCTATTTTATATACACTTGCCTGCTTGGACGAACCTTTACTGTTCTACTATATTTGAAAGTGATTTTTTAATGTGGGATTGCTATTGCAAGCATAAGGCACCATATTCAAGTGGCATATGCATGTGGCACTACAATGCATTAATACAAAATAAGCATCTCACTAGACTGTCAGTACAATGCTTATTGGTTTTGCCAATATTGTTTTTCATGTTTTCACCATATGAAAGCAAGGCAACAAGGAACAAAAATGTACATTTTTCATTGGTTTCCTTTTATGATTAATTCTAAAGAGTGCTGCACTTCTGAATGCATCTATATCTAGAGCAATGTCCCAGTGGGAGCTGGATAAAGTAAACAATGCTCGTCAGTACACAATTCGACTTCTGTTCTTGACACTGCTATTGTCACAACTGAGGCCCAGGGTGGCAAAAGGCTCTGAAAAGGAGCACATGGGGCAATACAGGGGTCACTAAATGATGTCCTATAAGCAGTGGATAACCATGGCACTTAGCCATATAATATCTTTGGAGCACTCTGGATCAGTTTTTAGGATGTGCAGCAAACTAAAGCACACTATTTATGAAGGTCATTAATAGCATGATTCTGGTCTGTGTGATCCGTTTTCCCTGATTTGTGGCCAGATTCAGATGCTTTTGGTGGTTCTAGCTCAAACAATCAGCCCACCCTCTCTGACTATTGCCACAGAGTGCATGCCTTACCAAAGTTCACCACATGTGCGGCGGTGTGTACCACTGTGAAGATGAAGACAGCGTAGCCCACCAGCTCATGTAGGACAACATTCTGATCCAGCGGAAGAACTCGGACAACCCAGGTGGTCCGCAACCAAGTCAGACATCTCCGAAGCATCAACACCTTCACAAAAAGAAGACATTAAACATCAATTTTATAACCTATGTTATATAGCATTAGATACTCCTGGAAGTCCATGCAGGAATTACTTTTGCCCAATACAAAGTCTATGTTGCCCCTGACCTCAGAAGAAACACATATAAAAGACAGCAAGAACATTTACTGCCTGAGCTGTCCTACTGGCATTGACCCTGGCTCAGTAGAAATCTAGCTCAAACTAAAAAGACTTTCAGCTCAAAGCAGCTTAGTCTTAACTCTAACATGCATTAAGCAGATGCCAAGGAGGAAGTGACATCATGTAAACAGCATACCAACTAGTGGCAATGCACCTGCTGCACTGAATGATAGCGACACCTCTCATTCTTTGTGTAAATCTTGCACAGCTGTAGGTGATGTGTAACAAGTCGTAAAGCTCGTAATCAGCCGAAAATGGGTAAAGTAAGTGATACTTTATTAAAAGCACCTCATCCATCAATAACCAATGGCAACTGAACCAACTGGTACTCCAATTACATTCCCACATTCCATATTACATGATTCTTACTGATCTAAGTTTTAGGAAGCTTGCATTATCTTTAAAATAAATTGTCCAAAAAAACATAGTCTAACTCATTTGTTAGCTCTTGCCAAACAACGCATGCGCTGTCTCTTCAAGACCTTTTGTTTTCTTTCAGTAGGTTTAGAGACAGCTATTGCTTACCATCGCTTGGCTTCATTGTCACTCTAATTTGCTTTTTCTTATTGGCCAGCTGCCATAGGCTTCCTTCCTCATGTGGTTGTCCCTCCACAGGACGATGGACACATTACTTGTGTCTTTCCACTGCTCATCTATATAAGCACAATATTCTCCCATCATGTAATCCACTATTAACTGCGTCAGCATCTTGCTTCTCCGGGATTGGCGCATGGTTACCTTCCTATTAGGATTCTTCAGGAATGCACTGGTAAAGGGATCGGCAGCTGGGAACCTCTCTATTTGGCCACCATCTTTGCCGTGTTCAAAGCTCTGCCCAAGACACGAGTCTAAGAAAACTATCTCTGTATATGTTTTGTGGACCTGCAAACACTAAGGCCCTTATTACGAGTACAGCGGTCCAAACCCGTGGTGGCGGTCCGTGGACTGCCAGACTGACGGTCCGCCCACTGCATTAGGACTGTGGTAGTTGGACAGCTAGGGAACCGCACCTGCTGCCAGGGACAAATACCTGGAGGTGGCGCAGCAGTCTGAGGCCCCTAATATGGTGGCGTGTCCAGCATATTAGGAGTTTCCTCACTGCCACACTTTTCATGGCGGTGCGACTGCCATACAAAGTGTGGTGTGAAGAAAGAAAGGGGGCCCTTCAGGGCCCCCTGCTGCCTCTGCGCTATGGGGTGCATGCAGGAGGCCTCATGTTGTGCCCCCTGTGTGCATGCACCCCCAGTTCCTGCAGGGCATGGACTTGAGAGGCCATGTCCTGCAGGAACTGCCTTTGATGCTCAAAAACGCAAAAAAAACCTCATACTCTGGCAGGCGGTCTTCAATGGCTTTGGTGGTCTTGAAACGGGGCAGCAGAATGGCTGCCCGCTCCAAGAACAGTGACTGCAAGCAATTTCAAAATAAATTATGTGGCAAGGAGCTCCTCATCTTGGTGACGTTTCTGCGTGCCACAAGATTACCAAAGGAACACACTGATCCTCTAGTTTAGCTGAAGAGAATATCTATACTGCCATTTACCAGTGCTTTCCTGAAATTGCTCTAATTTCTCTGTCAGAATAGTAGGTGGTGACATACACATAATACACTTTGTCCTCTGAATAAGGGGAATACCTCGTCTAAAGGGGACATTTTTCATTTGCCATCTTCAATTGGCAACACAGAGATTAATTAAGTGAATTAAAATATTTGGTAACCGAAGTAGACTCTGGTCTATGAAGGAAATATTCAGAAAGCAGTATACCAGACTACAGATAGATGCTGGCATGCCACACTGCTGGCAAATTAAATGGTGTACAATTGCTAATTAACAATAACAATAAATAAACATAACAAAGTATATAGATTTTTGTGCATCACATGTTTATACATATGTATGTGTGAGTGATTGTGGGTCTACAAGTTCATATTTTTTATGTGATAAAAATGCTCAGAACACCTTAAGCAATCCATCTTTATTCATATTTGCTCTTTTCCATGGCAGAATCCTTGCATACCGATACAGCCTTATCTTATGATATATACTGGATGATGATGTTCATCAATCCACACTCAAAATGTCCTAAAGATGCCCATTTCCATGTTGAAATCCCACATCTACTCCTGATACATTTCAAATGTAAATGTAGAAATGGACCCCTACGTCCACAGCAAAGTATCCATCAATAGGTCACAACATTTAAAATGCCCCTGAGCCATCACGAAAATATGGCTATATGTAAAGTCTATTTAATGTCAAATATAATAATGAAAAGTTATAATCTTTCTATTTTATTTTAATGCATTGATTCCAGGAAATTCTGATATAAAAGGTATTTCACAAATTCCTACAATCTTAATCAAAAAATTTTCCCAACCCTTCTACAAGTTAGAGGGCCCGATGTACGACTGTGGAAATAGTGCCTAGCAAATTGTGAGTTTTTTGTGACTCGCAATTTGCGAGGTGCTATTTCCAATGTACAACAGTGTATTTCAAACTGTTGCCGATTCCACAATGGCGTCGCAAATTGAGAGGCTCATAAATATTAATAAGCCTCTTGCAATTTGCGACCCCATTGGGAATGGCAGGCCCTCCCAGTAATGGTGGCCTGCTGGGCTCAGCAGACCACCATGTCTGGGACTGCTTTTAAATAAAGAAGTTTTTTATGCAGCCCGTTTTGCTTAAAGGAAAACGGGATGCATTTAAAAAAACAAGTATTGAAATGTTTTTATTTTATTTTTTAAGGGCAGGCATTGGTCCCTGGGACACGGCCTGCCCTAAAAAATATTTTCCTCTGTATTTGCAAAGGGGACGGTGTCCGCTGGGGACCCCTTCCCTTTTGTGATTGCATTACCACCCTCTTGAGGGTGGTAATTTGCGAGTGTTTTGCGCACGCAATTGTGAACGCAAAACATTCTTACATAAGGTTGCGCTCGCTATTAGGAAGGGAACGCCCCTTCCTAATAGTGAGTCGCAAACCCTATTTTGCAAGTCGCAAAAAACTGCGACTCGCAAAATTGGGTTTGTACATTCCTCATACTGCTCACCCGTTTGCACATGCAAAAATGGTCGTACATCTGGCCCAGAGAGAATCTGAAGATGCACCTTTTGATAGACCATTGCATCTCTACCCTGACATGTTCAGCACTCTGATGGTCTCTAGACATTTCCGCGATGTACAAGTATTGGCACATACATATTCATACTTATCCCAATTATGTCCCAGAAACAGTTCATTATCTAGCAAAAGGATTCATATTTTATTTATTTATTTTACATATTTATAGAGCGCTCTAATACCCGGAGGTGTCCTGGCGCTAGAGAATCTATCTGAGCCTCTACACCCTGGTTCAACAGGAGATCCTATACATGAGATCTATGATTGAACCACATTGTAATGGTTACTTTCACATTTAAGTGTCAATCAATCAGTCAATAAATCAGGGTTTTGTAAAGTGCAACTACACACCCGCGAGGGTCATTAGGTGCTAATAATGTGGGGTGGGGGCGGCTCAGCAGCATGCTGGGGTCATTCGAAGAGCTAGGTTTTGAGGTCTTTCCTGAACTGGGGCAGTGTGGGGTTTTGCCAGAGGTGGACGGGGAGGTCATTCCAGTCCTTGGCTGTGAGGTAGGAGAAGGACTTTCCTCCTGTTCTGGTCTTGTGAATACGTGGGACAGTGGCCAGAGAGAAGTCAGCTGATAGGAGGTGTCTCTTGGTGGCGTGCAAGGAGAGGCAGTAGTTTAGGTATGCTGGTCCAATATTGTGGAGGGGTGCACAAGTATAATATCGAGTCCAAAATATCGATTGGACATAATATCGAGTTGTAAATATAGATTGGACAAAATATCGACAGGACAGAATATAGATATCCAAAATATCGTTTTTAAGGTAAGTGATGTAATATCGACTGTTAAAAATATAGAAAGTTAAAATATCGAAGTATATAATATAGATAGTTAAAAATATCGATTTTTTTATAATATCTAATTTTTATAGTGTTTTTTATGTTATAATATGTGTGAAAAGTGTGTATTTATGTTATAATTAATTTTAATTAATGAATTTTTGTATAATTATTGCGTAATTTAATTCTGTAGCGAGTTGTGGGTTTATAGGGGAATAGGGTGGGAAGTAATTTAATTATAACTAATTAAATTTGTAAATTTATTTATTGGTAGTAATTTTTAATTAATTGTTAATTAATTTATATTTGTTAATTAATTCAATTATAATTGGTAATTACTTTTAATTAATTGATTAATTGGTAATTATGTAAATTTTACTAATTTATTTTCTGTAGCAGGTTGTGGGTTAATAGGGGAATTGGGTGGGAAGTAATTACATTATAATTAATTAAATATGTAAAAATATTTATTGGTATTTATTTAGAATTAATTATTCATTAAGTTTTTATGGGTAATTATAAAAATGTTATTTGCCAATTAATTTAATTTAATTGATTAATTGCTAATTATGTTAATTTTAATAATTTATTTTCTGTAGCGTGTTGTGGGTTTATAGGGGAATAGGGTGGGAAGTAATTTATTAATAATCAATTAAATAATTACATGTATTTAATTGTATTTAATTCGAAATAATTGTTAAATAATTTTTAATTATTAAATAATTAATTTATAATTTTTAAATAATTTGATTAATAGGTAACTAATTGAAATAATGATTGTTAATTAGTAATTTTAATATATGAATTATTATAGTATATTAAATTGTTAATTATTTTTTAATTAATTATTTATAGATATTAATTTATACTTTTTTGAATAATATATGAAGTATTTACTTTCCCTAATGTTGTATTCTCTGGAGTGGGAATAGTAATTTTAACCCTTACGCTATCCAAAGCTTTCCCTACTGTTGCACTCTTTGGAGTGGGAATAGTAATTTTGACCCCTACGCTATCCAACCCTTTCCCTACTGTCGCACCCACTGGACTGGGAATAGTAAATTTTACCTCTACGCTATCCAACCCTTTCCCTACTGTTGCACCCACTGGAGTGGGAATAGTAATTTTAACCCCTACGCTATCCAAGCCATTCCCTACTGTTGCACTCTTTGGAGTGGGAATAGTAATTTTTACCCTTACGCTATCCAACGCTTTCCCTACTGTTGCACCCACTGGAGTGGGAATAGTAATTTTAACCCCTACGCCATCCAACGCTTTCCCTACTGTTGCAGTCTTTGGTATGGGAATAGTGATTTATACCCTTACGCTATCCAACGCTTTCCCTACTGTTGCACCCACTGGAGTGGGAATAGTAATTTTTACCCCTACGCTATCCAACGCTTCCCCTACTGTTGCACTCTTTGGAGTGGGAATAGTAATTTTTACCCTTACGCTATCCAACGCTTTCCCTACTGTTGCACCCATTGGAGTGGGAATAGTAATTTTTACCCCTACGCTATCCAATGCTTTCCCTACTGTTGCACTCTTTGGAGTGGGAATAGTACTTTTTACCCCTACGCTATCCAACGTTTTCCCTACTGTTGCACTCACTGGAGTGGGAATAGTAATTTTTACCCCTACGCTATCCAACGCTTTCCCTACTGTTGCACCCACTGGGGTGGGAATAGTAAATTTTACCTATACGCTATCCAACGTTTTCCCTACTGTTGCACTCACTGGAGTGGGAATAGTAAATTTTACTTCTACGTTATCCAACGCTTTCCCTACTGTTGCACCCACTGGAGTGGGAATAGTAATTTTAACCCCTACGCTATCCAACGCTTTACCTACTGTTGCACCCACTGGAGTGGGAATAGTAATTTTAACCCCTACGCTATCCAAAGCTTTCCGTACGATTGCACTCTTTGGAGTGGGAATTGTAATTTTTACACTTTTGTCATTGTACGTTAATAATATTGGATATTATTTAGTTATATTTTGTTACTGTATATATGTTTTAACAAATATGAATTATTATTTTTTTATAACTTTCATTAATTATTTAATTATTATCAGTTAATTTAAGTATTTTTAAGTATATTTTAGTAATTAATTTTTAATATTAATTTATGTTTTTAGTAAAGTCGATATTTTTTTTAACTATATTGTAGTAAACGATATTTTTAACTCAATATTTTTGTACTTACCTGTTTGTAGATAGAAACTCGATATCGATATTTTTTCAACGATATTCTTGATGGTTGATATTCTGTCCCTCGATATTATGTCAGTGATCCTTGTGGAGGGCCTTGTAAGCGTGGGTGAGGAGCTTGAAGCTTATTCTTCTTTCGATGGGGTGTTAGTGCTGATGTTGCTGTATTTCTAGGACTAACCTGGCTGCGATGTTCTGGATGGTATGGAGCTTGTGAAGTAGTTTATTGTTGATTCTGGCTTAGAGGGCATTGCGGCAGTCCAGTTTGCTGCTGATTAAGGCGCGAGTGACCGCTTTTCTGGATTCAGGAGGGATCCATGTGAATGTTTTTCAGAGTATGTGGAGGGTGTTGAAGCATGATGAGGATACGACGTTGATCTGGCGGTTCATCATTAGGCACTGAGTCTTGTATGATGCCGAGGTTTCCTGTATGGTTCGTTGGGGTGGGGTGATTTCCGAGGGCGGGGGCCACCAGGTGTCAACCAAGGTGGATGGGGTGCGGCAAAGGAAGAGGACTTCAGTTTTCTCAGAGTTGAGTTTTAGGCAGCTCCTCTTCATTCAGGTGGCAACGTCTTTCATCCCTTCTTGGAAGTTGTGCCTGGTGATGTTGGGTTCCTTGGTGAGGCAGAGGATGAGCTGGGTGTCGTCGGCGTAGGAGACTATGTTGAGCCCGTGGTTTCTGATGATGGTTGCAAGGGGAGCCATGTAGATGTTGAAGAGGGTGGGCTAAGGGAGGATCCCTGGGGTACTCCACATCTGGCCTCTATTGGTTGCGAGAGGAAACGCAGGAGTCTGACTCGCTGAGTTCTGCCTTTGAGAAATGAGCACATCTAGTCAAGGGCCTTTCCGCGGATGCCAGTGTACTCTGGTGGCTAATGTGCAGGTGGGAGAAGGTGCCAAAAGCAGCTGAGAGGTACAGGAGGATAAGGGCTGCCATTTGGTCCTGGTTGAGGAGGGAGCAGACGCCGTTGGTGGAGGCAAGTAGGGTGGTCACTGTGCTGTGGTTGCTGCAAAATCCGGATTGGGAGATGTCCAGGATGATGTTGGCTTAAATAAAGTTTGCAAGCAGGGTGTTGACAGCTTTTTCGATGACTTTGGCTGCAATTGGGAGCAGGGAGATAAGCCTGAAGTTCTTGAGGTTCATTAGGTATGCAGAGGGTTTCTTCAGGATGGGGTGATTTCGTGGTGTTTCCAGTCATCTGGGAATGAGGTGGTTTCGAGGGAGAGGTTGATTGTCCAGCGTAGCTCGGGTGCGAAGACCATGGCGGCTTTGTGGAAGATGTGGGATGGGCATGGGTCCGAGGGTGCTCCAAGGTAGACGCTCTTCATGGACTTTGAGGTGTCTTCTGTCATGAGCAGGGACTGTTGGGTGGTGTCATTGGGGGTAGAAGCTGGGGCAGTGCAGAGGTCTTGGGCGGGTGTTACATCTGCTGTTTCACTGCCGGGTTTGGTGAATTCCTTGATGATGGAGAAGAGGTCTTTAGAATTGTGGGGCATTTGTAAGGATTCTGTATTGGAGGAAGTTCTTTTTTTGTGGCTTTGATGTGGTGGTAATGTGATGTAATGTGCTGTGCTGGCGGTTCTGCAGGCGTTGCATATTTCTGGGGTTTTGTTGTTCCTCCATGCCTTTTTGAGATGTCGGCAGCAGTGCTTGGATTCATGGCCTGCAGGGGTGAACCAGCTTGCTTTCCTGATGTATCACCCCGTGGTTTTCTTGAGGGGGGCGAGGGTGTCGGCGCAGTTCATGTTCCAGCGGTGGAGGTTGCGTGCTACATTGCTGGTGTCAGGCTTCATCAGTGGTGCGGTGCTGGTGAGAGCGGAGGTGAGCTGGTACTCAGTGACTTTATTCCAGCTTCTACCAGGTGGCGAAGGGGTGCTAGTGTATGGTTGGTTTTCTGAAGGAAACGTGGATGCAGCGGTGGTCTGTCCAGAGGTGTTCTGTAGTGTGGCTGCAGGAGACGCTGTTTCCTTCTAGAATGACAGGGTCAAGTGTGTGTCCTGCTGTGTGTGTGTGTGGGGATTGTGACGTTTTGCTTCAGCCCTATGTTGGCGAGGTTCTCTAGGAGGGTGGTGGTGTTGGGGTCGTTGCGGTAGTCCAGGTGGAAGTTTTGGTCTCAGAGTAGTATGTAGTCTGTGGAGGTGGGGATGTGTGGGGAGATGAAATCAGTGACGGTGTTGGTGGGAGGAGAGTAGGGCCAGGCAGCCTGTAGATGAGGGTTCAGTGGAGAGTTGTTTTAGGGTTGGTCTGGATCTGGAAGTGGAGATGTCCCAGGAGGCTTGTAGCATCATCCGGGTCGGTGGTTGTCATACAAAGGGAGCTTTTATGGACGATGGCAATGCCGCCTCCTTGGCGAGTGGGCGGTCTTTTCTCAGGACCTTATAATTGTCAGGAATATCGGTTGCGATATTGGCCGCAGAGTTGGTGCTGGTCCAGGTTTCTGTGAGAAAGGTGACGTCAGGCGTGTGGGTGTTGAGGAGGTCTCAAATTTCTGTGGTGTGCTTGTGTAGGAAGTACAAACAGAGAAGGATGCAGCTCAGTGGTTTGTGTGAGATGACGTCCATAAGGCTGGGGGCTGCTGCTGGATTCTGGAGGTGGGTGAAGGTACAGTGTCAGCAGGAGAATGGGCCTTGAGTGTTGTTCAGCATAGAAAGCTGGCAGTTGTTGCTGCACATGGGGTTGGGAGCGCGGAGGATGCTGGAGTCGTAGTGGAGGCGGGTCGGAGGACCTGTGTCCCTAGCTATGGTGGCGGTCAGGTCGCCGATGGGTGCAGACGAGCTTGCCTTTGGCACGCCTTTGCAGCAGCCGCACAGCCGCTGCCATTAAGTAGGGGGAGGGCCGTCAGCTGAGAGGCGGAAGCGGGAAAGACACTAGGGATGTGCTGCAGGAGCAGCGGGGAGCTCAGGAAAAAGAGAGAGCAAAAAAGAGAAAAAAAGGATCAAAAAGAGAACGAAGATGCAAAAAGAGAGAAGGGAGAGCAAAAAGAGTAAAAGAGGAAGTGAAATAGGAAAAGAGAGCACAGAGGGCACAGAAAGAGGTGGAAGAGCAGAAGAGCAGAGTGCTCTCCCACTGGACCACCAGGGATGAGGTGCAGGCAAGAGCCTGCGGGCGGAGGAGGGCCTCGAACCTACAGCAGAACAGAGAGCACAGATCTCTCAGGGTAGCACTTAGTGGTGGAGCTGTGCAGAGGAGAGCAGTCGCACTGACCTGGTCAGGGCAATCAGGAAATTCAGCGCATACAAGAGGAGGAATGTAAAGAGGAAAATTGTTCAAAAAACAATTATTCTTGACCAAAAGCAGTCACCTTTAAACTTCAGTCCCATGTAACTTTTTGATACTTTGTGTGGTGCTCTATGGATTATTCATCAAGTCCATATGCACATACTTTTGAGTAGGTTAATGTGTGGGGGACGCTGGTGGGTGAACGAGGTGATACATCTGTGTATAGCTATGTGACTCTTTATACATGACTATATCAAGAGGTCAGTGAAAGATGGCCTCACTATAGGTTTTACTTACCAATCAGATGTCATCAAAGGGACAATCCGTAACCGCTGTTCTTGTGTGGCTGGTGATGATGTAAGTCTGGGTAAGAGCTGAAGCTTTTCACTTTTCACTGGATGGTCCTTTGAAATCTGGGTTTGTGTGAATTCAAATGTGTCTAAATATCATGGATTCTTTGATCTGGAGGTTGAAGGAGCGTGGAATTAATTGTACCTTGTTGCTGTGGTACTGCAAAAATTATGTTATAAAACAAAAACAAAAATTGCAGAACTGTATCTGTGTGGGGAGTTTTATTGGTTTTATTTTTTCCCCAAATTTACTGAAAGAGTAATCGCAGGGGGTTAATGTCAGAGCAAATCATTTTGTGGGTCGATTATTATAGTGTTTTCATTAGCATGAGACTAATTTCACAGTAAATCTTTTTTTAACCTCTTATCATTACCTATACCTTACCTCTGCCAATCATACTTATCTGCTCACTTCCCTATATTTTATCTTTGGGATTATTCCATTAGCTGCCTGGTCTTCTTTATATGCACTTTGTGCATCAGTGCTTTGTGTCGCTGGTAACATTAAGGGGCATATTTACAATAAAGTGGTGAAGCTTGTCGTTAAGCCAAGAAGGCTAACAACACACTATGTCACTTTAGATACGCAGGGCTGCACCATATTTACTAGAACATGGTGCAGCCCTGCGTTTCCCCCTGCACTGGCGCTATATTTAGCTAACTAGCTCCAACACAGGCACCCTTGCACCTGTGTTGAGGGAAAGATTGTTTATGTGGTGGAAGGTCCCCCTTCCTGCACATAAACAATCTTTAAATGCTGTTTTGTAACTTCTATGTGTGCTGCTTAAGGCTGAATACAGAATGAAAAGGTGCCTTATTTACAAGGCACCGTTGAGCCACGTTAAGTGGCTTAAGGCGAGGCCCCTATCGCCATCACAGCGTCACTAAAAGTGACGTTGTGGTGGCGTTAGGGGCTTGTTTGTATGCCACAAAATCTCATTGCCTACGATATGCATTTTCAGCCAGTTATACGCTGACTTTGATATGTGCTGCTGAATCAACCACTGGTGTCAGAAACTGGGATGTTTTTATTAGCATTTCGCTGTCTTAACACATGATGGCAGCAGTTCACAAGACCTAATTGTGTTACATAGTGAATGCTATTCAAGAAGGCTTCATACATCACAAAGTGAACATATAAGCCTTGATGGTGTCTGAAATCATTTTAGGTTAACCAAAGAGAAGCTGTCATCCTGAGTGAATCAAAGAAAGAAAAGAGAAAATGTGGCAGCGAGGAGACAAAAGAAAAGGAAAATTTACATATGTGCATATGCTACAGGCTGGGGGCTAAATAATACGTGTATTATCGTCCGTCTACAAAAGAATACAGACCCATGACCTTGTCGCTAATTAGGTAATGCATTAATCATAAACAGCTGTTGGTTGCCCGCAGAGCATTGATGGGTCCAGGTGAAGGCAAGGGTGTAATAATATGCACCGCACATTTTACTTGGGAACAGGTATTGAGTATATCAGAAAACCTTGAAGTGACGTTTTACATTAAGGCAGCGCCAATACATTGATTTGTGGCAGGCACAACATTTTTTTTACTCTGAAAGGATCTGCTACTTACATCCACAGTCATTTATTTAGAGGAAGTCATATGGGTGGTACATGGCTTGACCTTTCACCTCCGACAGTGGATTACCCAGTTTGAGGGATTCTATTGAATTTGTCTAAAAATGCAGAATGCCGCTCCTCATGCCAGGGAACAGTCAGAATGGTGAAGTGGTGTTTTTAAACTATGCCAGAATCTGCAGATCTAATTTGGGGTAGAAAGGAAGTGGTCTTTATTGCTACATTTCTTGGGGGCCAAAGGACAGGAAATCTCGGACACTTTTCTAAAATCTTAAACAGGAAGAAGAGGCCTCCAGGAATTCGAAGTGTGTCACAAAAAACTTGACTTGCGTTTCTTGGCATGTAGTAAAATGGAAAGGTACTATCTTGGCAAGAGAGTCAAGGGGGAAATTAGAGAGAAGAGGAGTTTCTGACAGCCCTAAGAAAATAGGCTGGAAGCTGTATATTTGTCCAGTTAGCTTATTAGGGATCAATCTATGCTTAATTGTAATTATGAAAAGATAATGGAAGAATTATGGCTAAAAGACGAGTCACCTTTAAGTCAGGTGATCATGATTGTCAAGTTGGTAGAACACATACCTAAATGAGTGGAGACAAGCAAGATAGTGTGACAGAGGAGAGTGCGCCTACAAAGATCAATGTCATAGGAAGAGAGGCATGGAAAAATACAGATAATGCCAATGTGTCTGGCAGCACGCTTGTAACACAACAACACTGCAGATTTCACATAGTTGGTCATATGACAAATTACAAATCCTGTCTGACAAGCAGAGCTGTGTGCAATAGGTATGAAAGAAGGACCACTTCTTGATATACTGCAGACATGGTTTGGAGGTTGTCCAAAGCACGTCAGTGAAAGAGGTTTGCGATGAGAATGTATTTCAGTTGATGGCCAAGGATAATGATCATCCCTCTGATGCAGTTGATCTAGGAAGAGATGTACTATATATGATGATGCTCTCGGATTGCCACTATCCTACAAGTTATTTACTTTATGTACTTCCAGGGGAAAGTTAAGCTGAAAAGGATCAGCATTAAGCCAGGTGGGTAAGGTAGGCAATCTATCAAAATGCTAGGGATTTTCCAGCCGACAGTTGAGTACCATGGGAAAATCGTAGTGGGCACGGTGCATGTGCCCGTAAATTGGTCTTAATCATTGGACGGCACTCCAAAAGAAGCTGGGGAAATATTTGGATCCCAATGAGACTCCACAGTGATGTGGGTGAAAGAAGGAAGGTGTTCAGAAGTGGAAGAAAATTGTCCTGACTTTGAAAATCTGTTCCACAAAGAATTTAGTGGAACTTTGGGATGTCTTAAAAATTACATTCACAAAATAAAGTTGAAGGTCGATGCCAAGCTGGTGTCTAGCAAGGTCAGATGGCTACTGAAAGGGGTTCATGAGGTGGTGAAGAAAAAAAACATGTGAAACTGTGTGAGGAAGTGGCCATTGGCAATGACGGTTTCTCCGCAATGGCGGAGGAGCATCACCCCACTGCCTGGCTCAGAGCCAGCAAATGTAAAATAAAACAATGTTCTTGCATAGCTTTTTTTGCATTTGCCGACTCTTAGCCAGCGCTGTAGGGAGGAGTGGGGTTTATTTGAATAGGAAACCCATTGTAAGTTTACCAGCCACTCATACACAGCAAAAAACATTGACAAAGTAAACAGTTCATCCTTTTGGAGCCAAGCCCAGCTGGCTTTGCCATTGCTTGTTTATAACCCCATTCCAGCTATGGGGTTCAACTTCCGAACTCGAAAAATGTGGCAAAAGTAATATCAGGGCAAGGATGGAGATAGTGGTGACATGACAGCCCAAAGAGAGATAGTGTAGAAGTGAGACAGATGGTGAGAGAGAAAGAGATAGAGAGAAAGGGAGAGAGGGAGAGAGAGAGAGGAGAGAGAGAAAACAGTATTGACACAGAAGAGTACGGGAAAAAGTGGAGATGGGAGACAGGAGTGGGCAGCAACTGTTCACCACACAAGAGGAAACTGAGGCAGGATGATGGAAGAGCAAGCAGCGAGAATTTATAATAGAGCCAATGGGACAAGGCGCAAAGGAACAACATAACATAGGTGTGTGTTGTGAAGTCAGCATACCAGTAGTTGGGTGTGGGCGGAGCTAGGGGGTCAGAGGAAGAGGAGGAGCGGACTTGGGAAGTGGGCAGTTAGAGTAGGGACAGAGATAAGGATGGATGTATAGCAATAAAGCTCCAGTAATTATAAGTGATGGTGTCTGTAGTTATTGTAGCAGGACGCTACAACTGGCGACGAGGGTGGGATCAGCAAAACCCACAGACCCCAGCACCTTGTGAAAATACCCTGTCCCGAGCAGCAGCCTAAATCGAGCTGTCGAGCGTGACTGAACTGCTGCTTCGACTGAAGAGGCCATCAGCAGGCAACTCGACCCCTCTGCAGATCGTGAGGGAACTGAGAGGAGAGACTGAAAAGAGCGCTGAAACGATCGGTGCCAGAGAAGAGCCCTTCGCGCTCAAAACGTGAAGCACGCCGGCGGTGTGTGCAGTGAGTGGCCCTCATAAAGACAGGAGTCGGGAGCCCACTCCGACCCTGCTAGACCCCAGAGACCTGGAATAGGTGCCCAGCGGTGGGAGAATCGCTCCCTGAAGGACCGGCTGAGGAGCGCGAATGAGCGCCGGAGAACTGGGGCCTGAATGCCCGTGATCGGAAAGAGAAAAACCCTCACGCCCGATGCGTGTAATTTGGGAGGGTGTCGGTGTTGAGAAGCGCGAAGAGCGCTGAGTAAGGCGGGAGCCCACCCCGGCGGCAGAAGTCAAGGAAAGCTGCCCTACCTGAAGTAGTGACTCCAGCGGTGGATCCTGGCTGCAACCGGTAAGTGGAAGCACTGAGAAATGCAGTAACTCCGGTGAAGAAACGAAAAAACGGCCGAAATCCCGTCGAAAACGAGATTCCCGCGCGGCCATCTTAGAGTCAGGCAGCTGGAAGGACATCCCTGTGAAATTTAGCGGCAGCCATCTTTAAGTCAGGCGAACAGTGGGAATAAGCATTGGCAAAGACCAAACAGCCATTGGCAAAGGCAACAGACATCCAAACAAGCACTGGCGACTACAAGAAACAAGCATTGGCAAAACAAACAAGCACTGGCGACTACAAGAAACAAGCATTGGCAAAACAAACAAACACTGGCGACTACAAGAGACAAACTTTGGCAAAATAAATAAGCACTGGCGACTACAAGAAACAAGCATTGGCAAAATAAACAAACATTGATACATGCAAATCAGCGAGCATTGGTGCATGCGAAGACCAGTACAAGCAGTGGTACATGCAAATAAACAAGTGTTGGTACATGCGGAGACAGGTGAATCAACGAGCATTGGTACATGCCAGTAAACAAGCATTGATACATGCAAATCAACGAGCATTGGTGCATGCAAAGGCAAGTGAAGCAAGCATTAGTGACTAACAAAACAAACATTGACACATGCAAACAAACATTGGCAAATGCAAGTGAAGGATAAACAGACATTGGCAACTGTAAGTGAAGCAAGCATTGGTGACGGCAACAGTACAAACATTGACGCATGCAAACAAGCGTTGGTGCATGCAAGTGAATATTAATAAAGTGCCGAAAAGACGACAAACCAGCCCATGCAAATGCTAGAAGCAATCTAAGAAGACGAGCATTGGTAAAGGAAAGTCACCAAGCATTGGTGCCTGTAAGGACAAGCATTGGCCCAGAGCGAACAAACATTGATACATGCAAACAAACAAGCACTGACACGTGCAAATCAACCAACGGAAGCAAGCGTTGACAGTGACCAAACTAACACTGGGGAAGACAAGTAAACAAGCACTGGTGCAGGCAAACAATCACGTGTTGGTGCGTACAAGTCAACAAGCCTTGGTATGTGCCACTAAACAAACGCTGGTAAATGCAAAAGCAGTAAGCGAGGACAACGACACGTGGACAACATTGCACGAATCTTGGCAACCAACCAGAATAAGCACATGCTAACGCGAGAGTGTATCAATCAACAAGCACCAGCAACCACAAGAGTGACTCAACGAACAAGCAGCGACAAAACTAAGGTCAGCACGGGTGGAAACGCGAACAGTGGGATACGCAAGTGACTGTGCAGTGGCGAATGTCAGGAAGTAACGCGCGTCCGTCAAATAGAGGAGGCCACAAACAAATATAAACCACGACAAAGCATAAGTAATTACTCCCGAATCAGCAACGAGCACGAGCCAATGCGCATGTGGGGTAGCCAATGACCACACACAACAAGCAAGGGAAATCCAACATTGTCACCAACAATGGACAAGTTCAGGAATGTAATGTCGACCGAATACTGAAGGACTAGTGAGCAAGCTCATGCTAAAACGGAAACGGAAGCACCTGAAATCCAAGGAAACATGGACAGCACAAGGTCCCGCGTCTACGACCGGTCAGGACTAAAGCAGAAAGACAGAAGCAGGAAGAAGTGGGTAGTATCAGCAAACAAAAAACAATTGAGGAGTGGACAGAGGGAATATGAAACATGTGAAGGCAGAAAGGGTGGCAGGAGTGGACAGAGAAGTATGGTGATCAGCCAAGATGAGAAGTCACAAATGAATACGTCGACAAGGAAGGAAGTTGAGGGGGGTGAAGGCAGTGATAGTTGTGAAAAAGAGGAGACGGTAGCCTGGAAAAAAGAAAAAAATAGGTGCAAGAGCGGTGATATAGAAGATGCACGTGTTAGAAGAACAACAATACCAGTGCATGTAGAATTGCTGAATGAGAGGAAGATCAGAAGAAAGATCGAAAAGGGGAGCATTAGAGGAGGTGACACTAAAAAAAAGCTAGCAGCAGCTGGGAAACAAAGCAACAGGACGATGGAGCTGCCACAGGGTTGTGGAGAGAAAGGCAGGCAAACCAGAGGAGACACCATTGCCTGCAAGATAAAGACAAAGATCTGTTACCATTAACTGTTCTGCTTCACTGTTTACTAAACTGTTTAATCTGCTCCTGGTTACTTATAGCCGTATGATTTTCTGTGTGGATGTCCCATCTTTGTGTTAAACTGGATATTTGTGTACGTTAACACGGGTTGGTGGGGTGTCTTAATTTGTGGGAGGGCATTGGAGTCTTAACTCAACAATACACATATCATCCGAAATCTGTTATTTGCAAGTGTGTGCATTTTCTCATGCGGACAGCCCATTAAAGCCTTCGGGTCCTTGGCCTCTACTATAGAAACGGGCAGAACAAAAACCTCACTCGTCCAAAGCAGGGCCTTTATTGTTTGATTAACAAAAGTGTTAACCCTTTCAAGCCCACGGGGTACTTTAGTCAAAAAAATGTGTGCAGACCAACTACTTAACGGATGAACGAGAAAACAACAAAGCATGCTTTTTGAGTGAAGTTCTTCTGTCATTCCAAGTTTGGTGTTAATCCGTTTGTTGGTTTTAGCTGTAGGAGGGAGAAAGATTATATCTATATCTACATGTCTAGATTGATAGATAGACAGACAGACAGACAGACAGAACTATATTCATTGGAAAAATCAAAGGTTAAAGTCGTGTTATAGTTAGGAATTGTAAGAATATATCACTTTACTTTAAAAAAAAAAACCTTGGACATTTACTACAAAAGCACAAAGGTTAAAGGGATGCAATAGTTGGGTGAAAATGTTAGTTAAAACATTCCATTGTAAAATATAAAAAACACTAAGTCAGCAGGTATAGTTATCCCAAGTAACTATGACGTGTGCCCTAAAGTAACTATAAGTCTCACCCTCCTCATGCACAGTGTTGTTATCAGTGAGGTAATTCGAGATGTTAATAGGGATGTTATCAATGTAGTTATTGAACATCTCATGAGAGATGTGAATATATGAGGTTACAACCAATGCATGGAGAGGATTTAAGTGACATTTTCATGTTATTATAACTTCCCTTTAAACTTTGATTTTTGAAGTGAATTTTCATTTTTTTAATGTAAATTAAGATATTATTAACATTCCTAACTATAAAGTCATTTTAACATTTGTTTTTTCAGTTAATGTCTACTAAAATAAGATGTCCATCACCGTGCATGGCATGTGATTGGGAGATTGGGCCTAGGGACTGGCCGTAGGCTGGTGACCAATCCCCTTTTTTAATTTTTAATTGCCAGTATCTGCCAAGATTCCCAAGGGACCACTGGGCCTCATGGTGGATCCACGGAAACCCCCGCCCTACAAAAAAAACATTTTTTTATTCGGCCCGGGGTGTCCCTCTCCCACAAGTCCCATTGAGTGATAGTACTTCTACCCTGCACCCCTTATATCTTATTTCAGTGTATTTTGTTGATAGGGGTTGCAGATGTATGCTTCAAATTAGATTGAGGCTTAAAACCAAAGTCTGTCACAAAAAACCTGTGAGAAAGGCCATTCCTTCTCTTGACAATATATGATCCACTAGTGGATGTCTGGGCACACGTCCATGTTAAATAGCTGTACTAGAGTGCAAACGGCAAATTGTGTGTAACGAGGATGGTTATATGGGTTGGCTGTTTATTTCCAGAATTTTGCGGAAGAGTTGAGACACTGCAGATTGTTGAATAATATAGAATGTAGAGGTGAGTCATATAGAGGTGGTCTAACTGACACTGGGCATGTAAGCATTGATCAGAGATTCTATGCCATATGCTTATCTCAGGAAAATTTGTAGAATATTTCAACAAACCGTAGAGGGTTCTTCACAAGGCCTGGCAGAAGATGCCTTAGCAATAAGTACTTGCAATCTTTTGACTTAAAATTGAGGGTCATGTGAAAAAGGTGATCAGACTCTTTTTGGAGGGTTTAAAAAGTAGTGGCCTCATTAAACACTATGGAAGCATTTTGTTTGTTATATGGATGAACATAAGTTCAAAGACAGTCATATTCACCAAATGTAAGTCACTTAACAGACATGCTATATGTCCAGCATGTTGTCAAACCAATATCACATGATTGGCGACAGACGTAGTGTGTTCAACTTGATAGAATTCACTTTTTCGATGCCCCAACCACCTGCTTTGACATATGTAAGTTAGCATTATATGGCTAACTAATGGAATACGTATACATGCTCATGTTGAATTATTTTCGTTTGCTATCTCATTATCCATATATATATGTGTGACGATATTAGTTCCTTAGCTTAGCTTGTGTGCCACCATTTTGTGTATCTCTCTGTGCTTGCGAGCCTCACTCGCTCATCTATTGATACACTGGGAGGGTTTAAGGTATTCCAGAATAGGACAGGCGCGCTACCTAGTAACCGCAGGGTATTGTGGTGTTGTAGAGTGTCAGACTCCAGGCAAGGGGGCGGGCGGTAATCCCTCGTAACCGCTCAGAGGTGGATTACAAATCCACACTAATTGTACAAGAACAACAAAAGCCCCTGCTCTAGGAAAATATCATAAAGTCTCGGTGAGTCCCGGTTATGGTACAGTAGTGAATTGCGCACATCAATAGTGTTTCAAAATCAAAAGAAAGAAATTTCAATGAAGTAGAATCCTTGTTATGGAAAACAATTTATTGTTCCTCTTGTTCCTGCCAACACGTGTTTCATCGCAGGGAAACAAACTGCGAATCTTCAGGGCCTTTTGAGAGAAAAGCCGGAAGTAGTGATGTGGCAACAAGTATGGATAATGCGCTAAGAAGCGTAGTCAGGTGGTTCCTTAATAAGGTCATAAGAAAACCATGACCGGGAGGAGAAGAGATTAAAGCTGTAACGCTCGAAATCAGGTAATCAGGCGGGTACACCAGGTTAGATTAGTTCCCCCTCCTGTGGTTCCCGGTGCCGTTTTTCGAAGACGGTCCACTCGCTCATCTACCCCTCCCGTAGGAATAAAGAATTTCACTAAGACAGCAGTTTTCGTTTCTCGGCTTACTGTGGCCGAAACTAACAAGTTTCTTTATCAGTAATGTTCTCATGCCTCCGAGACGCTGAAGCCTGGCTCCACGGCCTTGAGTAAAGATAGCGATGTATCCTCTGCAGGTGCAGATGCCTGCTGCATGATGGCATTGTTCACTGGTCTGGGTTTCAGTAATTTTCCAGAAGGGGCGTACCCTAATGAATTGTGCTGCATTATAATGTATTGCTGTGATGCAGAGAGTCAGTCCTCTCGTTCGCACTCCTAGGAGTGAGGTCGGACAGGGCCCTCTCATATGAGTGTTGTTTGGCCTAATAAAGACTTTTGTTTATTCTTCTCCACTGTCCGGCTGACTTCCTATATAGTTACTACAGGTGAGTGCGGTAAGTCACTCGGGTGGATTTGAGCCACGCTTATCAGATGGCGCCCGAATAGGGACCCCGCGATAAGGATCTTTCTCACCCGTAAGTGGGTAGCAGAAGACCGGGGACCCGCTGGTCGGCACGGTGGGCCCGGGTACCCATCTGATGCCGAGCTTGGTTCTCGCAGCGCTGCCCCACCCTGCTGATCGGGAGAGGTCCCGGTTCAGATCCTACGCCGGGGTCCAGAAGG
This sequence comes from Lissotriton vulgaris, assembly GCF_964263255.1. NCBI lineage: Eukaryota > Metazoa > Chordata > Amphibia > Caudata > Salamandridae > Lissotriton > Lissotriton vulgaris. Next base: position 1,830,253,544 of record NC_141687.1, read on the forward strand.
CGGAACTTGAAGCTGACCGTGTTGGTCCTGGCAGCCGGAGGTGGAGAACGGTAGAGGTCGGTGCCGCCTACGGAAGGTGAGTGGTCCACCTGTGATTGTTTCAGGAACTGGAGTGTTCCGGGAGACTAGGGTGTCTCCAGTGGTTTGAGGAGCCGGCGTGCTCCTGGGGCTAGTGTGCTCCGGGGAACTCAGAGTGCGAGCAGGCACTCTGACAGACTTGATGAGGTTGGGGGGGAATGTCTAGATATATTGTTTGTAGTGATCCGACCGGGTGGTACTGTGGTGACGGCGTGGCTCATTGCGGGTGGACTCCGGCGCTTACCCTGAACTCCTAGAGTGGTGGTTCAGTGGAGGTGAGACCTGGGTCTCCCGTGGTAAAGTGCGCAGTGATCCATAGTGCCGCGCGGGGAGCGGATTTGTTTCCCCATCCTCAGAACAGTTAGTGTACTGTTCGGTCTGCGGTAGGGTCCAGGTTCCCCAGGACTTGGTCGACGGGCCTTGTCCCATTTGGTAACACGTGTTTGGAGGTATTGTATATGTGTGTGCGTGATTTCCCAGTGCATAATTATATGTGTGTGTGAACGAGCTCGAGCTAAGTGATTCAAGGTAACGAAGTTGGTTGACAGAGGAGTGTTTTAAAAATGCCGTGTTTTAGTAAGTTACGATGTTTTGGATGTTGTTGTCGACCCTCAGATACTAGACTGGCCGAGAGCCAACCTGCACCCCCTGAGGGCACTCCAAGCTTTGATATGTACGTCAAGCATGGACTGGTCCCGCTTTTGTTTGGTACTTTGTGGCACCGGTACACTGCTGATAATGTGGATTTGCAATGGCCCTTGACGGGTTCTTTTGATGAAGCTAAGTTGGATTATTTACAGGACAAATTGTTTGCTAGGCGTAGCCGTCAAAGCATGTTCGATTCTTTAAGGGTGTGGCAGAAAGAAGCTAGGAAGAGAAAGATGAGAGAAGAGAAAGAGGCTTTTAAAAAGTCCGCGCAGACTATGGCACAGAAAGCGAGAGAACAGGTTGGGAATGAGAGCGCGCTGCGTTTGGAGTGCGCAGATAGACTTTGCAGGTTGAAAGAAAATAAGAGCTATGTAGTGCGAGAGGATGACCCTGATGAGATGGAAGACATTTTGAACGCCCGACCCCCTCCTCCTTATGCCCCGCAGTCCTTGTATCCCTCCTTGCCGGCTCCGGGCTCCAGTAGTGGGGTTCCGGGTCCATCGGCAAGTGCTCCTCAACATGGCGCAGCGATTTCTGCTTCCCCGCCCTCAACACCCCTCGTTTCTTTACTCCAGACCACTTCGCCTACACCCTCCCAATTCTCTTTAGCACTCCCTACTGTTTCAGCTAGTACTACCCCCAGTCAGGAGATGTTAACGCCGAGTCGAGGCGCAGGTAGTGGATTACTCTCACAGGTGCGAAAGCTGCTTACGCGTTCCACAGTTGGTTTAGATGAGAAGACTATGGTGGCTAATCAGGCATGCCAGTGGGCAAGGAATAATATTTACTCGTTTGAAGATATTTGGTCCACAATGAAAGATTTTGAGCCTTTGATGCAACAGCATGCTTTGTGGCATATGTCGAATGTATTGATACCTCTATGGGAGCAGGGGTATGGAGGTGTGGCTCCGGCGACTTTGCGAGACATACAGAGTGGAGCTTTCAGAACGAATACTGGGGTGAAAGAGGTGATGCGTAGTTTAAAGGCTCTACTACAGTATAGAAATGAATTGCCTGCTGCAGGTACGCCCCATTTTCCAGGTATACATCCAATGCGTGAAGTACACCCTATCTTTCATCCCGAGATCCCAGAAATGGTAGATCCAGTTACGAAGGCCGTCACTAGGAATAGGATAGATGCACACTTCCAGGAACAATGGGTGTATACGCCATGGAAGAGAAGTGAGGTATTATCATTGAAGGCTCAGCTCCCAGATTCTAGGAAGAATCCGACTGCCTACTACAAAGAGCTAACGGAAGCTGCGTCTTCCACTGTAATGACTCTGGCTGATGTTGAATTGTTTTTTGGGCTTTTGGTCCCAGTCGATGTATGGCGGCAGGTGAAAGGTACAGATCATTCGGAAGAATTAGGAGGTACGTGGCAGGAATTACAGGACTGGGATAAGGAACGCAAGCCAGGGGAAAAGACAAAGGCTGAAATATTAGCTTTACCGGGGCGCATAATAAAATACATGCATTCTCTCATTCCCCCGAAGAAGGTAGATTGGGACAAGTTGACGGCTTGTAAGAAGAAAAAGGATGAGGCGGTCTCGGACTTCTTCACGAGGTTCGAAGAGACGTTTATGGATTTCAGTGGACAAGATGTGTCACAGGATGGAGGGTTGCGGCTTTTTGTCAATAGGTTTGTCATGAACTTATTACCCGAAATTTCAGCGAGATTGCAAGCGTCGGAGAGTACATGGACAACGTCCTCTCCTTCAGGTATCCTCAGTATGGCACAGTATTATGAGCACAGAGAAAATGAGAGTAAGGACAAGCAGGAAAAGAAGGCTAAGGATTTGAAGACTAGGGTTTTGTTGCAGCAAGTGGCTAGAGGAAGAGGGAGAGGTGCGGCGCCGAGTCGTGGTGGCGGCTTTGGGAGAGGTGAAAGTAGGGAAAGACTGGGACCGAATCAGTGTGCAAAGTGCAAGCAGGAGGGGCATTGGTGGAGGGATTGCCCACTGCTTCAGTCGAATGCCGGTCCAGGGCGAGGACGAGGAAGAGGTAGTGGTGATTTTGGGAGACAGGCTGCACGGTCGGAAGGTGGCGGGAGACCGGGAGGTAATTACTTTGACAACAGCGCGAACAGACAACAGTTGCAGAGGGGCGGCGGTCAGTACTACAATGATGATTACTCAGTAGACGATCTGACAGGGTTCTCCCACAACTAGGACAGCGTAGGACAGAGCGAAGTCCATAAACCCTTTAGGGCGCTGCTTCAAGGACAGAATGATGTCATCAGTGATGACATCAGTAATGGCGTTTGAGTCGTCATCAGTGATGTAGTTAATGATGGCATCTAAAGTCATGAGTGATGTATTACATGGGCCCATAAGCAGTGGCTGGTGGGGCACACGTTAAAGGTAGCTCAGTAAACTATAACTTGTGAATTTTAGAGTGTTTGTGGTTTTTAAACATTGGGCTTTATCTCAATTCAATACCTAACTATAATATCAGTTTAAATTTAGGTTTTTCCAGTGAATTTCAGTTTTTTGGATCCTATTCAGCCAATGCCCAGGGATCTCCAGAGGCTAAAGAGCCTGGGGATCACGGTTTAAAAAAAAGAAATTCAGGACAAGTGATGGAGCACCTGAATCCTGTAATGACAGCCACAACTTTTATTTCTGAGTTACAGCAAGCTAATCAGACAGGCACTGGTATGGCGGGACTATAATGACCAATGGGAGAATAAGCTGTCTAATCATAAGACCCAATAAAAAATATTCTTGGTACTGTGGGACTCCTACAGGACCAACTGTCCAGATATACCTAACTTTTTCACCGCTTCAAGCCGAACCCGAACCCCTCTTTAAATGCTTATTTTTCAAAAACGTCTGTGCAGATTTATATCAAATCACAAAAAGAAAGCTTTCTGAGTAAGGTTTTAATTTTCTGCCAAATCTGGTGTATTCTTTTCAGCCATGTATCGGAGTTTCTTTGGAATTTATATGGGAAATCAGCGTTTTGGCATTCGCCTTTTTCTTGCCCCAACTTGACGGATCAGCATGAAACTTTCCATGAACGAGCCAAGGTAGATGTGCTATTTTTAAGAAAGCTTTGTGCAGATTCGTCAAACGGAGCCAAAGTTATCAGCAAAACAAAACAAATGCTATTTGTATGGAAACTTTGACCGAAATATAACTACACATTGGTGATTGCCACTGTGTAATGTATGTGTAGTCTAAAGCTGAACATGGAGGGTGTGATATTTTATTAGTATTGGCATGTAACATGTCATCTAGAAAATGATGGAAGCATCTTGCACCTGGAGAGGAGAGAATCGGACTAAAATTATTTGATTCTTGGCGATTCCTTGTTTCCTCCTCGTGGAATGAAACGCAAGGCTGTAGTACATAAATTGCAAGAAGTATATAAAGGTCGATAATGCAATGCCATCTATGTGCTGTTGTTTCCAAACACAAATGTTCTTTTCCTTATTTCTCATCAGCCTGGGTGGATGTTTAGTACAATCAACAGTCACAAAAATAATGGGCCATAATTCACAAAAGACAGAACATTTTATCGGTGGGTCTAACACCCTGCGTGCGTGGGAGCAACTTTTACAACATTCTGTAATACATAAACATTTTCAACTCCGCACTTAACTAACTAACTCACCATTTAGAGATATCTTGCAGTACCATGACAACCATCCTATGGAAATTTTGCACCAAATGAGCTAAAACCACGATGCTTACTGAGAAGGTGATATATGACATTCAGCTACTGCAAACCCCCCATCCTGTACTCACCACAATGAATGTACAGTTGAAGTTGAGACATTGCCCACACCCTTTAGCCACCATAATCCAGTGTCCAAAGCTGGTGTGTTTAAGGGCATGTAGTGTGAACAGAAGGATATTCACACAGGTGTAACAGCACATGAATAGGAGCTTGCTGCGATTGTTGTGCCAATAGGCTGGTGTCAGGTAGCGGGGCGTGTGGCTCTTCTTCTCATTGGTGGGTGGTTTCAGCCAGTTTGCGGCACTATGGAAAATAAAGGGTTGATAAGAGTTAGATCGGGATAGAATGGGATGTTATAATGGAGTCAGCGTATTCTGTCACCATGGATCCCAATAACACCGAAATGAAGGTTCTAAACATTCCCAGTGTTCAGCAGCATAACTAAGCTATAATGTGAATTGCCCTTCACCACATTGTGGAATGGGATCAACCTTCTGTGGCCCAAGCAAGAAATGACATTGCTACCAATGCTCAAACATGACCGCAGTTGATACTGGAGGAGGTCATCTTAAAGGCAACTGTCAGGAAACAGCTTCAATCTCTTTTAGCTATCAGAGAGACTATATGCAGATGAAAAGATCCCAAACAGCATTGGAGGTTAAAACGTTGAAGTCTACTGACAGCAAAGCTGTCTGGTTGCGAAAGACTTATCGAGAGCATGTTGATAAGTGACCTGGAGTGCAACTCTTCCCATTGCTTTGCATTGGATTTTTGGTTTGTTTCTCTTATTTCCTTTCATTCCACTTGATGGTCTTGTTTGAGTCCAGTCCGTCTATCAAGCCATTTTCTCTCCTGCAGAGCATAACCTGTTTCCCATCTACGTGATTGCCTCTTTTTATCTTTTCACAAGTGTCTGCTTTTCAGGAACTTTTTTTCTTTTTATAAAATCATCACATAGAGTGCATACATTTACCACAAACTCTCTATATTTAAGCCCTAATACAGAAAACTGACAAACTGTGTTCAAAACTATATGGCTGACTTTTACTTTTGTAAATGCAGCCATTAGCCAATGATATACTGCCTGGGGACTGGCATTACCACAGTATACTGCTAAGGTACTGCGCTATACTGTGGACCAATATATAACTAAAGAGCTCATTATGATGTCAGTCAGAAAGCCTCCGACCAACACCCTCTCAGATTCGGCACCGTCCGACAGGCAGTCTGCGGTTCAGACTGCCAGATTACCATGCGACCGAACACTGTTCAGTCGAATTCCCATTGTTCCCTATGGGAGCTTGTGCTACGACCATAAACCGTCTGTAACACAAGCTCCTATGGGGAAATAGGGGTGTGTGTGCAAAACCCTGCACCCTTTCAAAGGCAACCCATGGTGCCTGCCACACAGTGCAAGGCTTAACAGGGGGGTACCTTACGTACCGGCTCGGCCATCAATCGTAGGCTCCAGGGGAAAGTTGCCATTGACAGGGCCCCCCAAAGTCAGTATCCAAAAGTCTTTCCGTGTCAGAAAGGCCAGCACAGAAAGTCTGTCGGTATCCGACATCATAATCCCGATGGTGGAAACGCCATCCATAGTGAGTTATGGTGCGATTCCGACCGACAAGAATACTCCAAGAGCCGGTCGGAACCGAGTCGGAATGACCGGCCGGTGTACGTTCTGACCGGGAATATCGTAATCGGGCCGTCGGACCGTAAACCTTCCAAGTCGTTGGAAGGGCTCTGAGACGGCTGAGAAGCTTCCAACAGTCGGTTGGAGGCTTTCCGACTGACATTGTAATGAGCCCCTTTCAAACATACAAAGGACAACAAATTGCATAGAGAGTACCCTATCATTATAGAATTGTTAATACATTAATTGTGAAGTACATTATTCCTCAAATACTTCCCCTAACAAACTACAATGCCACACCAGCACATAGACTGGTATCTAAACTTCCCAGCTTCTCTGGCAGTCCTGAGCTTTTGAGGTACCTAAAATGCCACAGTTCCCCAACAAGAGGGGGACCGTTTTTATAAGTATTGTATGTTGACTTATCCAGGTTTGTTTGAATACTGGCCAAGTATTTTATCCATTTCTGGCAAATCATGACTCTCCTTCTTGGGTTGTAATTGGGCATGCAGTACAGAAGATGACAGTGTGCAAAATGTTCAGATCTTAAACCGCTTGCCCTTGCAGAGTGATGATATGGCTGGCTATGAAGCTCTTGGCTTCTAGTCCTAACCAAGCATAGTAGGTAAATGTATACCAGGCACACAAATAAACTGGGCATTGTGACACAGGCACCTCACAACCGGCTAATCCATATCACCCTAGATCATACCTACCCAGATAACTTTTGCTTATATAAATGCTGCCTGGTAAATGAAAGATCAACTATGTTATGTACTCCAAACATCCATTAGGACCGTCACATGTTAGTATTTTGGCAATTAAACTAGATACTACACCCGAAGCACTGTACCATGTTTAGGCTTTGCCATATAAACTTAGACATGGATGCTACACCAGCCATTGTGGCTTTTCCTGGTGCCCATTACTCATCAGATATTTCATAAAAAAACATTACATAAATTTATCACTAATCTTGCAGACTGGTTTGTGGGGCGTTTGAGGCACAGGGCACCTTCAATATATCTTTGACCAGAATCTTGTTTCCATCCCTGTCATTGTAAGATATCTTTGACAGCTGATTAAGGAGAGTAGACAAGAGTCTTATAGCCACCCAGAGACCTTGGACATGGGGGGACCACAGTCTGCTGGTCCACCATCTTAAAGAAATTGCAGTTGCATTAGAATCAACATTGAATTGGTTTAATACAGTACTGTACTGTGAGAAAAAGCAAATTTGTTGAATTGGGTTTTTATCGCATCCCACCCATAGCTTTGGCATGTGGTATTCTATTAGGAACTAGCCTATCCTGTTCATCTACTGCATGCATGGTACATAAAATCACCACTGGACTTGATCAGAGGGCATAATGTATTGTACTGATCCTAAACAGAATATATACATATCACGCTTTAAATCACTGATGAACCATGAACAACTAAATAAGAACTCTCTCACTACAGCTGAAAAGACCGAAGACAGTTTATATTCGCCAGGCCACAAGAACAGCTTATAAAAGAATGTTTGTTTACATTGAGTAGCAACTTATTTTTGCCAGGCACTTTCATTCACACACAAGGAGAGCTAACTTGGGTTTTCACAATGTCACTTCATGACCAAAGCTATTATGTTCACTCTCTCTCAGGTCAAAAGCTTGCTTTACATGGTCCTGTTCATTGACCAGGTTATAACTGTGAGATAATTCACTAACAGAAGGGTATTCCAACTCACTTTGCCTGTGTTTGCAAAAGGTTCAAAGTACAACTACATAAGGCCAGAGGGCAGTGGTCTGCTATGCTGATCGGATAAAAAGGAAGGATTACGTGACTGAAGTGCAATCAAGACTTCAATGGCTCTTGGTTTTAATCTGTGGATGTTGCAAAGTCATCCTGTGCCCTGGGCATCCCCCAACGTTTTGCTGAATGGTACTGGTGGTAACTGACTCCGACTGACCCTGGGCTCTGCCTAACCAGGACCAGGTCCAGTGCTATGCTGAAAGAGACACATTTAGAATACAGTAAAAACACCTACATACACTAGGGTACACTAAGGGTTTGGGTACCCCTGTGGTTGGCATGACCTACCCTATCAGACCCTATTAAATGTTAAGGCAGGGGATTAAAACTACCTAGAAGTCCCTAGCCCACAATAGGGCATGACAGTTTGGAGGCCAGCAGCTTTTCTGCAATTGAATGTGTGCACTGCTAAAGCCTGAGAACAGTTTTAAAAGTAGCCCTGGGTGGCACAACTGCTTTTAAAAAGTAAATTGTGCTCAAATTCGACTTTGGGGCACTTAAAAATGGATAACCTGCAATGTTTCGTCATATTAGGAACTCCCAGGATCTCCCCTAGGTGTCCCAGGGGTGGGGGGTCCAGTATTTATAAGGAAGACCCCCATAAAATTAGTTTTATATGCCATGGGTTTAAGTGAGATTTCACATTTCACTCCCCACATTGTGATAAAGTGCTGCCCAAATTTAACTTTGATGTTAGGGGCCCTGTGGAGGGAGGATCTGCAATATTTCTACAGAATCGTAACCCCTAAAGTCTCCCCTAGATGTCCCATGGGGTGGGGGTCCTGTAGATATAAGCCATAGTACTTATAAAATATGTTTTTGTAAGTCCTGTTGCTGGAAAAATGGCCCAAGTCATTTTTCCCATTGCAAATCCCCTTCTACGTAGGTTAACATGGTAGGAAGTTATTAACTAATAACTCTTGATAGGAGAGGGCTAGATGTACCATTCAAAGACTTCCCCGAATGGTATTAATAAACTCAAGAATATGATACGGTTGAATTTCTCCTAAAGTGTACATACAAGAAGTTATAAGCTTTTTTGTCTGTAAGTCCAGATTCAGCCTTCCAGTGGTCTATCCTGATTGGTCAGAGTTAAGTGGATTAGCCAGGCTGCCTTGAAGAGGTGATAAAGAGCCCCCGTGTTTAACCAGCTCTGCTGGGAGGACAGTGTGCTGCTACACTGGAATGCTGGAGCAGGGGGAGGAGTCGTAAACTATGGTCTTCAAAGAGAAGAGGAGGCCTTAGTGTCATTTACGACTCTTAACTTTTCACCTCAGCAAGAGCTAGGCTTATGGAAGGAATGCACAGATGCAAGGGGGAGTGTTTATGGAAAGTAAGCCATCCTAGGGGTGTGTTTAGCCAGCTCTTACCTCCCTGCTGGAAAATCAGCCATTATGAATTTGGGGGTTTTGGTGCACTCCGGGACAACATAATGCCACACTTCACAGGATGTGGTCATATTCTTGGGGAGTTGCCCTGCTCCCATTGGTCAGCAGTGACCTCCTGCTTGACCCAGAGAACTTGGAATAAGTATCTGCGAGGGGCAGAGCCTCTCAGATCTGCTGCTTAAATCTTAAGGAAGCAAGACGTTGCCATGCTGAGAAGTTGGGGTGCAAAATTCTAAGGCCTGTCCTCTGAAGACTGCACCAGATGAAACTACAGCCCTGTGGATTACCTTGCTGCAAAATAACTAAATAGAGGACCCTGAAAGCTACAGATTAACAGAGCTCACCTGGACCATCACCATCAAGGATCCTCAAACTGGAGAACACCAGTGGATTTGTAACGGTTTTGTCCAAGTGAATTGTGGAAACTGAAATCCTCAACTTTCAAGGACCATCTTGGAGCTTCCAGACCCTTGGAGTGAGTTTGAGACACTTTGGGACCCCTTGAGAAACTTTAGGAAGAAGTTTAAGAAGTTTAGAGAACTTTGGAACAACTTTGCCAAGCCGCCAGCCTTCAACCGCGAGCCGGCCAAGCCATTCAGGTTTATTCCGCTTAAAGCTCCGTAGGTTTAACTTCTAGAGATAGACCAGGAGTTGAAGAAATCCAAGGCCGGCGAACCCTCACCGATCTGGTCTGGTGAAGAGCATCGAGGGACCCCGCGAGAAAAAGTTCCGTAAAAGTTTCTACGTTTGAACAAAGAAAATGTGACCGGGAGCAGCAACGAAAGCAAAGCCGCCTGCCTTCAACCGCGTGTCGGCCCGGATCCTGGGTTTGCCCCGCTGAAACGCTCCGGAGGTTGTACTTCCAGGAAGCTCATCACAAGGCTATCCGGCGAACCCTCACCAAATTCGGACTGGCTGAGAGCTTCGGGGGACCCTGGGAAGAAAATCTCCAAAAACGTTTCTAAGACCGAAGGTAAAAACTGTGACCTACCGCGAGTGGTCCTCGATGGAGCTCAGGGCTTCATCGTGGTCGGCCTGAAACTTTGACTTTGAGTTGGTCTATCGTGACCAGATATCCCAATAAGGTGCTATATGCTTCTAAGTGCTATATAATGCTAAATATTTGAAAATTCATATCTCCGGTTCCTTACATTGGATTTTTGTCGCTTTGGTGTCATTTTAAAGATAAAACTATTTCCTATTTTTATAAAGTAGTGTTGGATTTTTATTATGTGATGTGTCTTAATTATTTGCTGATTTGGTGTTTTTGAATGCTTTACATACCTGTCTTTGAAGTTAAGCCTGCCTGCTCGCAGCCAAGCTACCAAGGGCTGAGCATAGGAATAATTTTCGAAGACTGATGCTGAGTCCTATCATGTGTTAGTGGCCTTATTGCTAGTGGCAGACCTACATTTGCCCCTACCAATAATCCACTTTCCAACAGTGGAAAAATGTGAATGTTCATATTTGTCCCATTTTGTAAAGTAAGAAGCTCACGTCCTCAAACATCAACACCTGTGCCAGACTCTCTTCTGGCTTGCAATCATCGATGGCTTTATTCTCAGTGGTCTAAAGGTTTAAATGCTTCTATAACCTTATTATAATTAGCATTAGTAAGCACATGAAAAAAACATATAAAAAAGAAACGAGTGTTCAAAGGGAGAAAATGAAGCATCATACAGATATTCACGAGCTAAGTCTGAAACTACTTGTTTTTTCGCTTCTGAGTCTTAAAGCCTTTTTAATTAGATTACTATCTTATTTCTAACTTCCCCACTTAAATCTAATCGGGTGGGGGGGGGGTTGTCATTTCTCTGTGGAACGTAATGCTTTTCTTCCTCGTGATGGTCAAGTATTAGTAAAAGTCTGAAGCGTTTGTTTGAGCCGCAGTTGGACTTTCACTAAATGAGTCAAGGACAAGGGGTCTGTGATCTTTTTCTGCATGTTTCTGCAATGGTAAAGAGCCATTGGGCTTGCGGATTGGTAATTTTGTAATGTTGGGCTTACAGAAACCCAACCCCTCAAATACATTGCTCCAGAAAATGTACCTGAGCGTCTCCAATTCATCAGTCCAGAAGAACATTTCTGCTACCTTTGGCCACAATGCCTTTCCCAGCAACGACCCTGCTGACAAGAGGACGGAACACAGAATGTGTAGCTTTGAGGCTTCTGGGTCAATTTGCTTTTTCATGACATTATATATTTTCACTGAGACATCTCTATGTCAGCTTTTTTTTCAAGACACTCCTTAGTCTGCATTGGCCACCTCTTGCTTTCGAGGAGTAAAGCCTTTGTGAATCAGACTAGGCGTCTGGTGTTGTCAATGCATTTTAGACATTTTAGCTGTATGGAGTATTTCAAGAAATATTTTCCATATCTGGTGCTGCACAGAACCAAAAGATTTGAAATCGGTCCACATACCCTGGACATCCTATCCCATACATCATAATGATGTTGTCGCTGACTTTTCTGCTAGATACAGGCTTGCTGTTTGTGATTCATGGTTTGCTGCAAACTCTAAGATTCCACTCGTTGCAGCTTTAAAAAAGACAGAATACAAGGGACTTTTGTTGACGTTTAGGATATTTTAGAATGGTATATTGAAGGATAGTATCAAAAGAATGAAAATGCTGCAGGTGTTAGAAGAGTAAAGAAATGTGTTAAACGGTAAGTATCCATGACTTTTTCTTTACTGTAGAGTACCACAGTGAGTAATTATTATTAAAGTGCAACATTTTCAAAAGGGCATTAATATGTAGGATAAGTATGCATTCGATGGTGACAATAGTGACATCAGTGACTAAGAAATATATATGCAGCAGCATGTGTACAATGTCCTAGGATGCCTATTGCTGACGAAGCAAGAGTAGACACTAATCTAATTCTAGATTTCCTTACCTGCCTACAATATTTTTCAGCTGCAAGAGTGCAATTTAACACCATGGTCTTCTTATTGAAAGGAAGTCAAAATACACATAGTAATGAATTTGCAACAATTCCACTCTTCGTTAATTCCTACTCACAAGAGAGTTTGCTAAGTTTTGTTCACTGTATAAAGGTACAATTCTAGTCTCTGTGCAATTCTTTCAAATTCTTCTAAATGTACTTTAATCTTAGATCTTCCTGACTGTTAATGTTGCTCTCCGTGCATTGCTCAAGAACACTGGATGGTTAGTGATGCAGTTCTAGTTATAATGAAATGGAAAAGTAAAGCAAACACATTTGATTGCCTTCAGGGAGGGGAGGACCTTTCCACTATATTGGCAGGAGCTCAGACACAGTTTCCAGAACACACCTTATTGTCAGGTTCTCCATGACCTCTGGAAAATTCTCAAGCTCTTCCTTCAGTTCTTCGAAAGTGATGGAGCCACTGCAGTCTTTGTCAGCTGACTCAAAGAGGGCCAAGGTCAAGTCATCCAGCTTCTCTTCAGGCAACGAGATGGCACTTTCACTGAGACAAGACTTGATGACCGTGCGCAACTCATCCGGGTCAATGGAACCACTTCCTGCAAGGAAGAAAGCTTCAGTGGAGCTAAGCACAACAAGGTCAGAAACTTCAGTTTAAGCCAGAGACACACAGAAAATCACAGATCGCCTGGTCCTAAAGATAAACGAGCCCCTTCATGCTACTGTGTCAAGAAGCTGATGTGCAGTGTGCAGTTCAGGGTGTATTCTTTATTTTCATGACATTATCAAGTGACGACCAGCAAATTACATCTCTTTCACCCCGATCTGAAAGACTTGATTCAGCCAATGTTTCAATGATGGAGCCATGACTAAAGATCGCCCTTTATCTATCTGTCTTTATGTGGATTTTAGAATTTTAAATAATAATTAGTATGCTGGTATAGGATACTTTACAAAATGAAACTACGTTTGATGATGATAGTGCGGTTTATCATTGAACATCACAGTGGTCCTCATTCTATTTATGCCAAAATGATGAAAGGCTGAGCAGCCCTACTGAAGTATAGGCTTACGATTTTTAAATACAGTGTATTTATAGGGTATTTTTTCAACTTTTTTGTCTGGCAGTAAGCTCCAGATTTTTTTAGCCACCTAAGGCCTTCATAACAATTCCGCTCTTCCCGATCATGAATGAACCGGTCTTATCGCACCCGGTTTCTTGGGTGGAAACACAACCGCTAAAAACACCTTAGGCTTCGGCTACAGCAGCAGCTGGGACTCCATCCACTGCCCCCCCTCCCCCCCGCCCCCCACCTCCTTGTCTGGCAAAAGAGGATCATTGCTAGACATCTTCAATCACACTGCCAGATAGGAGAGTGATGCTCATTCTATTCAGGAGGAGTGTGGTAGATTGAGAAAGTGATTAGACTAAAAATGTGTTCTAGGTTGCCTAAATGCCAAACAATTTGCATTAAAGGTAACTAATGCCAAGATTAAAATAATGTGTGAACCAATAGGGGGAATATTGGATTTAAGGTTCTGTGAAAAGGTCAACTTGTTTCTTGTGCAGTGTTCTAAAATGAGTCAGAAGCAATTCTTCAGAATTAGTGGATATTGTCCCAATCTACCCTGAGTTGTTGTATATTAGTGATAAATGTTATTTATCCTAATAGTGCTGATAGTCAAATACGTTATGATAGTGGAGAAAGAGTTATCACGTTGGATTTTGTGAGCCCATATGACCCATTTTTCCAGATAAACGGGCCCCTTAGAGTGCCACGGAGCCACTTCTCAATATAGCAACAGTTCCTTCCTGGAGAAGGGTTGTGTATTCACCTACCCTCTCCCATGGACTCTGGAGGTGAGGACGTGTGCTGGACTCCCCAATTTCCTCTCCATCCCCTCCTGTATTTGTGGCTTCTGTGACCCACGTGTAATCTGACTGAAACCTGTGCCCTGGAATTCCTGGTGTGCCAATTAGAAACTCCTAAGGAGTGTTGAGTTACTGTGCTGATGGGGCTCATGGCCTACGAATTGCATTGACAGAGGCTCGCTGTTCCTGGGGCGTTCCTGTGTTTAAGATGGCAGCCGGATAAGACTGGCTTTGGCACATGGAAAAGAGTTGGGCCCGTGGCCCTGGTAGAGGACATGGGAAGAGAGACGGGACCCGGATCGGCATTACGGAGGAGACAAACGGACCCTACAGCATGAGTGGAGGACTGAACAAGCCCCATTGCCGCCAGGCACGGCTGTGCCCACGATGTAGGTGAGCTGCCGGTAGCCAGCCAGAACATACCAAAGCAAAACAACAGCAGAGGTCCGTGATGCTATTGTAGGAAGTGATTGAAAAGCCATAGACCTGGACTTGAGCCTAACCGTGAGGACAATGAGCACATGCATAAGGTAGGCCAATGGAGGCTAGGGTGGCTGGTCCAGCCCCCTCACCATAGATGGGACCCCCAGGTCAGTGTTAAAACCAGGGTCCTTTCCAATGAGAGGCACGTGGGTGACTCGGGGACCTCTATTTGCTTGTTGTTTGCCACCCTATTGCAGGCAGAGGTGAGACTGAGTCTGCAGTGGGAGTTGCCCTGGGAGGCATCCCCCTTGGTTTATCTGTAGCGACGCCAGGGTGATACACCCCCTGGACAGCATCAAAATCTAAGCCTTCCCTAAAAAGAGAAGAGCAGGTAGCTCAGAGGGCTGTTCTGAGATCCAGCTGACTTTAAGGTGCCATCCCCTAGCGGGTTTCACCTCCTAGCAGAAACTTCATCCAAGCTGGGGCCAACCTGGAGAATGCTTGGCATCCAGTGGCCCACTGTGTAATGTGATAAAGTGGTGGAAAGGTGCCCTGATTGTTGGGGCCCAGTAATATTGGGCAGCCTGGTGCACTGATCAGATGGCTTGGTGTTAGGGAAACCTCGCTCGGAGGACCGAGGACTGGACTCATTCTGATGTGGCAAAGTGTTTCGCCCATAGTTCCACAGGATGCATGAAATTGGTAGCCAGCTAGCTGCACACCGAAGCACTGCTAAGGAAAGCTTCCAGATCCAGTCTGACTCCTAGGGAATATTCTAAAGTGAGCAATTTGTAGTTCGAAGTAACAATCAGAAAGATCACATCATCTCACAAGCAGGTAGAAGGATTGATATTGCTATCTAATGCCCACAACTGAAGCCATTTCCTCTTATTCTGGGTTTTCATGGAAGACTTAGCACCAGTTAGCAGGACCTCGAGGTTCTCTGAGGATATTCCAACTCCTCAGGAACCACACACTGAATCTAAAGGTACCTGAAGAACGTTCTTTCCATAGACATGAGGTTCACTCTGTAGAGGCAGAGCTGGCCTCTTTGCAGAAAGGAATATCTGTCTGACTGAGTATCAAACCAACACAGCCAGGCCAGAGCAACAAGAACCGCACAGTTCACTGGACCCTCATTGATCTTCAGGACATCCGGTGAATTGGGGAGTGGGGGTGACATGCAGAAAGGCTGCTGTACACTCCAACATCAGACTGTGTTCTAGGGAACTGGGACCTCTCACCTACCGAAGAAGTGGAATGTTCATACTAGGAGCTGATGTGGATTGCAATGCCATCTATGAGATGGCCACCCCATGCCTCAAAGAGAAGCTCATGGGTGCCTGGTGAAGTAACATCCCTACCTCACTAAGAGGATGGGTCTCTTTAGGGATCTGTGACTTTATGCCAAGGGTAGCACACGGACGTACACCAAAAAACTGCTCCTTTACGTCAGGAACAGGAGTTATGCTGGTCAGATACTATAGCATAAGTTACTATGAAAAAACTTGGACAAAAACAGCACCTTGTAGACAAAAATTGGCATGACGCTGTTTGCTCAATTTCTGCAGATCTTTTGTAGATTTGAGTTCTAGTTGTCATGCCTCTTTGGTATTCACAGATCCAAAGTTGACAGGGGTAATGATAGGGCTAAGGATGAAGATGCTGTGCCTAAACTGTTCACGGTTTTATTTTCCATTTGGCAAAAAGTAAAACACTTTACCTCAACTTCTGGTACCTGATTCAGTGTCAAAGGCATTGCATTATTCAAAATGTAACCATCCATATGTGAAACCTGACAATTTTTCATATGTATCTAGTTAATTTTACACTTAGGGGGTTATTATGATGGCGGACGGACCTGCGTCCGTCCGCCACCCCAGAGGTGGAGGGACCGTCCGCAGGGGCAGCTGCGGTCCCTCCGGTCCATCCTGTATTTTTAACATTGTGGTGGGTGCTGCTTGAAGCAGCACCCGCCGCAATGCTAAAAATACATGCAGTGCATTTGCATGCACAAAGCTGCAGGCACTGCGCGGTGCCTGCCGCTATGTGCAAGCAAATGCAGGGGGGTACGATAGGTATGCCCCATGTGACCCCCCGCCCCCTGACACCCTGGGGGCCCGCAATGGGCCCCCAAACAGAAAAGACCACATGCTTTTCCACGGCGGAAAAGCATGTTTCCCCATGCATCCTAACCATATTAGAGCTTTTCCGCTGCGGGACCTTGGCGGAAAAGCTGCGGACGGTCTTCCTGACCCCCCTGCCATCCTAATCTGGCGGGGGGTCTTTTCTATCACCGCAGCGGTGAATCCGCATCCTCCGGGCCGGCGGTGGCTTCTGCCAGCCCGGAGGATGCAGATTCACCGCAATCCTAATCGGCCCCTTTGTTTGGAAACGGCATTGATTAACCAACTATTCTCATCCCGACAACGAGAAAGGGCAATGAAAAAACATGAAACATTTTTAGGTCTCGCCTAGACGTAAGCAAAGCGAAGCTTTGCTGTCTAGGGAGACAACTAATGTCGCCGCTTTCCAGGGAATGTGGACAGCAGACTGTGACGAGCCTGTCCTCCTGGAGATTGCAGCTCGTGAGCGCGCACGTTGCGTCGCCCTGCCTGCTATTCGCATTCACACAAAGGCTCCCGCACGCATGCGCACATACACACACTGCATACACACACACGCACCCCCCTTTAACAGACACACGCGCAGACAGACACACGCACGCACAGACACACTACAACAGACACACGCGCACACCCCACCCCCACTCACCCCTCCTCCTCCGCAACACACTCACCTGTTCTGGCGGTGCTCGGCGTGCCTCTCGGGCGGCGGTTGCGCTTTGCGGGGCACTCTCACCACATGAGAGCCCCGCCTTCTTCATGCGCCCGGCCGCTCTTCACCCGGTCCCCCATCTCGGGACCGGGACTCGATCAGGAGCCCTCGGGGCTCCTCGGACAGTCTCTTCTCTCTCGCGCCGCGATGGGGGCGGGACTTCCGGTTGGGGCCGCGCTGCGATTGGCCGGCTGGCCAACCGCTTCCGGGTCGCCGCAGGCAGCGCGGCGGCCCGGCGGGAACTTGAAGAAACTCGCAGTGACCGTGCACTTCTGAATGGAGCGGCCTATCTCTTCCTCAAAAAAGCAGCACTATAACAATAATAAAGCATGGCAGGGTAATCACATTAAACACTTCACAAGAAATGACACAGATACTTTAACTTATGTTTCTAACGGCCGGAAACCGAAAGCGAATTAAATAAATTACAAATGGAGGAAGGCCAAGTGCTCCGGCTGATTCAATTACAGCCCGAGCAGTAATTAAAACAATACTAATCGTAAATGCGCACTCTCTATGAGAATATCCCTTGTCCTGCTCTTCCGAAGAAAAGCAACGCTGTCTGGGGTTCTGATAAAAAGATATCCGCGACACACAAGACTTTGGAGTTGAAAATTGCGCGCGCAAGTGTTGAGGAGTGATAAATAATAAATAAAAAGGGTGCCGCGTTCAATGTGATTAATGCTGGAAGAGGGGAATCAGAGCTCTGGGATCTCGGCTGTAGTTTTTCCAGCTGGGTTTCTCCTCATGAAGGGCTGAAACAATATTTCATTTAGTGAAAACTTCCTGGTGCATATTCCGTCATTTAAGGGGCTCTATTAATCATTACCGCATTCCCTCGAGAAGGCTAAAACTGATCCGAGGGCTTAATTTCGAAAAAAGTGATTTTTTAGTACTTCATCTTGGACAGTGTTATCACTGGCCGCACATGAAAGCAGGCGGCCGATTGGGAAACTCTACAGCTAATTTCTTGGGTTGGTATCGGGAGGTTATGTAAAGTTCATCGTGGCAAACTGCCTGAAGTTGTAGTCGATGTTAAACTCAACAAATCTATATTTTATAGGACGCTAACACTTTAAATCCTTTGGATAAATGAATCTGGTGTCCAATCATGAAATTCATACTGCACAAAAGATGTTAGGTGACGTAATAGCATTCAGATGGTGTCTGTAACATACTGCAGAAGTTGTAGTCGATGTTAAACTCAACAAATCTATATTTTATAGGACGCTAACACTTTAAATCCTTTGGATAAATGAATCTCGTGTCCAATCATGAAATTCATACTGCACAAAAGATGTTAGGTGACGTAATAGCATTCAGATGGTGTCTGTAGCATACTGCATGCGCACATACACACACTGCATACACACACACACACGTACCCCCCCCCTTAAACAGACACACGCGCAGACAGACACACGCACGCACAGACACACTACAACAGACACACGAGCACACCCCACCCACACTCACCCCTCCTCTCCCTCAACACACTCACCTGTTCTGGCGGTGCGATGCATGCGAGTGCTTTAGAAGGTGAGAACACTAAACATAATGTTCACACAAGTTATTTACAAAAGTTTAAGCTATTGCCATTATAAATTAGAATCACTTTTAAGTATTAATTATTCAAAAGAAATAAAAGCCATTTTTTTTGTAATATCAACACATGTAAGTCACGTAAATACAAAACATGTTGCATTACTATAGGTGTCACATTTGTGAAAGTTATAACTATTGGCATTGTAAATGACAAAGCTATTAATTATGTTATTTTAAAAAAAACACATAAATTAAAAATTTGTCATTTACCATACCAATAGCTCCAACTTTCCTAAGGCGAGACCTATTGCATTGCAAATGCTTGTTTTTACAGTGTCTCCCAAAAAAATGTGAGACAATCAATCCGAAAGTCATGAAATTGGTGTGTTTACAGCAGGAACCACTGGCGACTACAATTGCACAACATCATGATCCCTCCCATTTTGGGTTATGTTGCTGCCTGTGCCCTACCTCTCGTATGCCTCTTTGGTGGAGATATGTTGAAAACGCATTATAATAATTAGGATTTGATTGGAATGCTTGAAATGATCCACGGGTCTCTAAGCCAGTGGAGATGGTGTGGTTATTATTCAACTCAGCGGTGGCTAGAAAAGTGACTAAGATATAGAGGAAATTAGGTTAGAATCCACTTCAGTTGGCGAAGAAGAAAATAACTGGTTTCAGTAACTCCACTTATCTGGGACTTTATGTTGAAATCATGGTTGACCATGACTGATTGACTTTCACTGAGTTGAAGATGACCTTCCTTACTTGACTTTGACATGGATGGAATGTTGAAGATCTGTGGTGATAGTGTGGAGGAGATGGTAGGATACAGAAGCATAACTTAAGTTTCAGAACCATTTCATTTCAACTATTCCTCCACTGCGCTGAGACATTAGAAACTTCTAGAAGAGCTCCAGCGGCCAGTTACACAAATGTAACCCTAGATTTTATTAAGGGACACACCTACGTCTTGAAATGTGACCCTAAGAGGGCACCATCACTGGGGGCTTTTGTAAGATATTCAGAAATTCTGCCAACTTCTTCAAGATCAGAGAAGAATGAATTGAATCACTTACCAGGAATTGCCCCTATAAGCACAGCAATACAATGCGTAAGTATGGAGCGTACTAGAGCCATTATCACTGTATCATTCCATGTGACAAACAGAGCTGTTCTGTATACTTATAAGGGTGAGACCTGGCTGGTTGGGCTGCCTGAGGATATCATGAGAACATACAACTTTTTAGAAAGCTTGAAATAGGACGGGAATACTGCAACAGAGGGATAGACGGAAAGGATAGGGGCATTTAGTAAATATTTCTTTAGAAGAATACAGACAGCAGAACCTTTGAGAAAATTATTAAATAGACACAAACATTTGGACTTCAGTCCCTTACCATCCACATCATAGACTTGGAAGAGGAAGTGAAGTTTGTCAGTTTCATTTCCATGTATAAGCAGGTTCAAAGATTTTAGCAGCTCATCCAGGCTAATGGCGCCACTGCCATCGGAGTCAAAGAGGGCAAAAAAACGCTCCGCAAAGAATGACTAGAGCATAAGTAGGAGACAAAGCACATGAGTTAAAGTTAAGATATAAAACCACAAGGATACAACACAGCGCGAGTGGAGAAGTTAGAAGAATGTAACAAGCCCTGGGAGAACCAGAGCATCGAAGATACATGAAGAAGATATAGCAAACATGTGAGTCACATGCATGGGAAGAGATAGAACTAACGTGTGATGAGTTTCGAATGAGCACCAGGAGAAGGCAGTAAGCATGTTGGAATCAGAAGGGTCTGTGTAAATGCATTACCAAGTTAAGTGTGACTTTATAGCTGTTAAGGGCCTTGTAGAGAACACAGAGGCCGGTATCCACATGTGATGCTGACATAAGTGATGTCACTGATAGTTAACTAGTGCTCAAGTCCTAGATGGTGTAAACCTGCTTCCCATGCATATGTTCACCAAAGCTGACTCAGTCTGTAATTGTGCACTCCATGGTTCTCCTAAGTTAATCAGTGATTAAGGAAGAAGGTGTGCCATTACAGCTGAAGCTGTCGACTTTGGAGCTGTGGAACCTGGTTTGAAACTCGGCGTTGGATTTAGGCGTCGACTTAACCGCCTGTGCTTCTGGGCAAATTACTTAATCTCTTTGGCCTCATTTAGGAAAAGTGTTGCATACTGTGGCAAAACAGCAATGCAACACTTTTCAGTGTGCCCTCCTTGTGACACCATGGACCTATTGTATGGCACTCCATGTCACAAGGATTGACAGATAAATCAAGAATCCTGACGTATCTGTTGGCGCAAAAATGACACATTGCTGGAGTGTGTCTGAAAACAGATGCAACTCCAGCAATGTGTACTTTAACATGGGGCAAGCCCCATGTGACTGGGCCTGTGTCAGTCTTTCGCCTGCTGCAAAATATGTTGCTGTGTGGCGCATATTTATCTGCGACGCAAGGGGCTCATAATTAAGCCCCTTTCTGCCTAAAAGTGAATGTGACCTTGTGTAATGTAAATGATGCTTATGTCAAGTACTCCAATACCTTCAAGTCGAGTATGCGGTATATAGAAATATAAAATCAGTGAGTAGCATTACAGGGCCCTCTACCCATGAATGCTGTTCTGTGTACAGTGACCAGCAGGGAGGCTGATCATTTTGTTTGTCCTATCTTACTTGTACTAGGGTGTTTGTGTGAGATTTCTTGCTGTCCTCCATGCCAGTTCAATGAGCTTTGCCGCTTATAGGAGGGCCTTCCTGCTTTCCCTCCCGGGCACAAAGCAGAGAGAGACGTAGTACTACTGGTGTGGGAGAGTGGTCAGCTATGCCCTTCGACAACCCAGTGGGGCTGAATGAATGGTTGTGGGGTAGAGACTCTGTGGTAATTTATTTCTCAATGCTAGTTGTGGTGTCAAATTCCTAAACCCGGCTTTCATTCATTTTCCTGTGGGGAGGGGCTTGTATTCTTTCCAGCATCTTTGACCCGCCTCTGGATGTTTGATCCTATCTCTGAACCTTACAATGGCCAAGGCAGAGCCGTGGTCTTTCCAGTGCTAGCCTCTGTGAATTGAGAATGGCGATAAAGATATTGAAGATTGTCCCGTCAGGTGAAAAAAATCGGAACAATTAACACCAGAAGATAATTCTGGTATCAACTTGCCATCACTGCACTATCTGCTACCAGAAATGACTGAGGACATTATTTTTCTCCAATTTCTAATGTTCTGAGATGTTAACATCAAGTGTACGAGCCATAAATTACCAAAAAGTGGCACAATTGACTAGATTTATACAAATTGATACTAATCCTTGAAATAATGAAACATTTATAATATCATTAAGTTTATGTGATAACCCTTAGAACCCAGGGGATAGGACCATACTAATCTCCTCCAAGTAACTCTCCAACTCCTCAGATACTAAACTTCACTGGATAAAACTTTTGGCAATAAAAAAGAATCTTTGTCTCAGAACCGGGCGATTCTTAAACACCCAACGTAGTATAAAAAGACATGATTAAGAAAAAGGGTATATGTAAATATAAAATCAGATTGCCCTCTTCCAGTCAAGAACAGATCTCATCCATAACTCCGTCTTTAAATTCTGTCGTCACAACTACAGAACTGACTCTCACAGCAAAACCGTATGCCCTAGAACAAGCTCTTTACATCAGTCATGTGAAGTTTTAGGGCAGATGGGCTTCGATTCCTTCACCTCTCAGCTAAACACAGGATTAGATTTATCTGAGGTCAACATTTCACTTCTGGCTCACACAACCGACCTAACATTTGAAAACAGTATTCCTGATGAAAAGTCGACTTTATATATTCCAAAATTAAATGTCATTCAGTCCACCGATATTGCTCATGCTGAATTCCAGACACATGACTATTCTACTGTGAATATACATTTTGCTAGAACCAGCTTTCAATCGGCTGCATTCTGTGGCATGATCCTGAACATACAGGGATAACTTTCAATATTATGGCATTGACATACAACTTACTCAATCGAGATTTCGTAGGTTCCATTCTCTCAGTACAGCACAGCTTAAGGCGACCGTTGACCCTGTTTTCAGGTAAGGTCGCTTCCCACGCCGCACAGCACCACCTGTGTCTCCGTGACTCTCAGCCCTGGTGCTACCGCTACTGTAAGTTTGCTGCCCCTCCTTGCTGTATTTTGTACCTGCTCTTGTAATTCTTAGCTATTTTTTGTCTAGTTGTCTAGTTTTTGTCTAAAGCTGTCCAATTGTTTTGCCTTATTCCTGTTCTGCGCTGTTATTATTTTATCGTTGTCGCCCTTGGCTTCTGTTTTCCCCGCCTGCTTGGTTCCCGCAGCTGCCTCCCCTGCTGCCCCGCCCCCCTGCTCGCCCATTTGCCGCCCCGCTCCCGCCTCCCAGCTGCTTCTCCCTCCCACCTCCCCTTATATGGCAGCCGCTGCATGTCCGCACGACTGTTGTGCCAAAGGCGTGCCAAAGGCAAGCCTGTCTGCTCCCATCCGTGTCTGGACCGTGCCCAACGTCACACCCCCTGGCCCCCACGAACGCCACAACGCCCGACACCACTACGATGCCAGCACCCTCCCCGCACTCAACACCGGACGACCACACACCTGTTTCCTGGCCAACCCAAGGACTCTTCTCCTGCTGGAGCTGCAGCTTCACCAGTATCTGTTCCACCAATCCACCCACCGAGAAAGGTCACATTGACCTCAGATACATCCTACTCAACACCCGCTCCGTCCGCAAGCACGCCATCAAACTCTGGGACCTACTCAACTCCACCTCCCCAGACGTCGCCTTTCTGACGGAGACCTAGATGAACCGCTCCTCGGCACCTGACATCACCATAGCCATCCCGGACAGCTACAAGATCACCCGCAGGGACCGCACCAACCGAACAGGAGGAGGAATCGCCATCATCCACGGGAACACCCTCAGAATCTCAACCAGCACCGATGACACCCTCAGCATCGCTGAACACCTGCGGCGTACCCCAAGGATCATCCTTCAGACCTAAATTGTTCAACATCTACACCTCTCGCCCACGTGGCCCCACTGCACGACCTCAACAACATCTCCTATGTCAATGACACCTAGCTGATCCTCTCCCTTACCAAGGCCCCCTCACTGACAAAACCAACCTACACAAAGGAATGCAAGCCG
This sequence comes from Lissotriton vulgaris, assembly GCF_964263255.1. Taxonomy (NCBI): domain Eukaryota; kingdom Metazoa; phylum Chordata; class Amphibia; order Caudata; family Salamandridae; genus Lissotriton; species Lissotriton vulgaris. The sequence continues at coordinate 1,830,277,532 of NC_141687.1, forward strand.
TCACCAAGCGGATGAAGAACAGCTGTCTGAAGCTGAACTCGGACAAGACCGAAGTCCTCATCCTCGGATCCACCCCCTCGGCTTGGGACGACTCCTGCTGGCCGACCGCACTAGGAGCAGCACCAACACCCACCGACCACACACGCAACCTAGGGTTCATCCTCGACGCAAAACTCTCCATGACCAAACAAGTCAACGCCGTCTAGTCCTCCTGCTTCAACACCCTCCACATGCTCCGCAAGATCTACAGGTGGATCCCCACCGAAACAAGAAGAACGGTCACCCAGGCCTTCGTCAGCAGCAGGTTAGACTACGGAAACGCCCTCTATGTAGGAACCTCGGCCAAACTCCTGAAACGACTACAACACATACAGAATGCCTATGCACACCTGATCCTCGACATCCCTCGACAAAGCCACATCACACCCCACCTGAGAGACCTGCACTGGCTTCCGGTCAACAAGAGGATCACCTTCAAGCTCCTCACCCACGCACACAAAGCACTCTACAACACCGGACCGACATACCTCAACAGACGAATCACCTTCTACATCCCGAACGGCCAACTCCGCTGACCTCGCCACCCTCCCCCGCATCCGAAGAACGACCACTGACGGCAGATTGTTTTCCCACCTCGCCGCCATAACCTGGAACACCCTGCCTATCTGCCTACGGCAGACTCAGGACCTACTTACCTTCAGGAGGCTACTCAAGACCAGGCTATTCGAGCAGTAGCAGCACTCCTCCCCTCAGCGCCTTGAGACCCTCACAGGTGAGTAGTTGGCTTTACAAATGTATTGATTGATATTTCTTCAAAGGTAACCTTTTGACAGTAGTCGCCACTCAAGACACAAGGTAAATATATTCCATTTCAAAAATATACTCAGATTGCAGATAAGTAAAAGCAGCCTAACAACAAGTTAATCTGCTAGACAAGAGTTATGGTTTGAATCACACACCTGACGCTGAATACAGCTTATTTCATAGAGCATCGAAGGCCTTCACAAACATAAAACAGGGGGCCAGATGTACGTCGTGATTTTGCATGCGCAAACGGGTTTGCAAACCTGTTTGCGCATGCAAAATCACTGTTGGCCATGTACAATTTCTAAATAGCGAGTTGCAAATAAATTGTGACTCGCTATTTAGGAATTGCGAGTCGCAATTAGGAAGGGGCGTTCCCTTCCTAATTGCGTCTTCAATGCAAGTTAGGCTAATCATAGCCTAACTGTCCCTCTGACCATGGATTAGCACGAGTTATATTCTCCCCCGGCAAAAGCGCGGAGATACCCTTTCGGGGGTCTATTCAGGCGCTATATAAGAATATAAATAAATAAATAAATAAATATGTGTGAATATTTTGTGACCGCAATTATGGTCGCAAAACACTTGAAAATTACCACCTTCTTCAAGAGGGTCCTCAGGGGACCCCTTCCACTTTGTGACTGTATCTAAAGATATTTTTGGGGACCACTGCCTGCCCTTAAAAAATTTAACAAAAAAGTTTCCTTTTTTTTAAAAAGCATCCCGTTTTCCCTTGAGGAAAACAGGCTGCATTTTTTTTAAGCTGCTTTATTAAAAAGCAGTCCCCGACATGGTGATCTGGTGAGCCCAGCAGGCCACCATCTCTGGGAGTGCTGGCATTCCCAATGAGCTCGCATATTGCGAGAGGCTCATTAATATTAATGAGCGTTGCAATTTGCGACCCCATTGGGAATTGCAAAACAGTGTAGTAACACTGTTGTACATTTCATTTAGCGCCTGACAATTTGGGATTTTACTGATTATAGCTCATTACAAGCCCACCACTATGTTTTGGGTGGCTCACGCAAAAGCTGATCTTGCGATTTTACTAGGCAAATGTATCAACTGGAAATGTATCCATATTAATAGCAATTTAAATACCCCAAAGGCAGTAAAAATAGACAATTCACTTAGTTAATCTAATGATCAGCTGTTGTTTCATGTATACTTTCTCCCAGGCAATTGTTTTGATTCCATTTTTAGCTATACCATGGCTGCAATTTTAAACATAATAAATATTCACCCCAAATTGCCTGCTCTATTGGTGGGCGAGTTTAATGCCACAATTCAATTGAAGTTAGCTTGACTCTAAACATTTCTTCTACTGTGAAATTAGAACGGAGAATATTTCCATCATAACTATTGTATATTAAAATGGGAAAATGATATATGTACAAATATGGCTCATTAATTAACTGTCTTTGCAGAGGTAAGTAAATCTGTCCGCCCTCGAAATCTAAGGATGTGTTAATGTAATTGGAAAATTCTCCAACATGATTCAAGCCCCATATGTTAAACAAGTTATTTCAACACACAAAATGCTATTACATGTTCCTTTCAGTCTCAGTGATGGGCAAGCTAGATAATTGTACGTCAGCCTTGGCAGAATATACACAATACTTTAACCAAGGGCAATATGTTGCAGTTTTGGTTTCATGTAATCACCATGACTGGCGCAGTTACTTTAAAAATGGTACTCTCTGTGGGAGAAAAGGTTTTGTGCAAACACTTCCAAGATTTACATAAGTTATATTTTAAAGATTCCATTCTTCTTTTGTGGACCAAATCTGCAGTAACAGAATTATGGTTTACTGAGGAAAACAATATTAAGCCTCTCAAGTCCAATAGACTATCCACGCCAGAATGTCCTGATGGCGTACTATTACAATATTGTAAGTCCTGAATAGACAAGGCTATTATTTCCCTCATTTAAGTATTGTGTTGAATTCTACCCATTCAATTTTCTTGGAGAGGTTCTCTAATTCTCCCTATTTACAAGAAGGAAAATAGAGACACTCGTCAGAATTATCATCCAATAGTCTTGCTTGACTATGCAGGGAAAGTACATGCAGAAATTCTATTAGATACCCTCTTGAACTGCGTGGAAAAAAAACAATGTTATTCGTTTTAAACAATCACTATTTTCAAAACTGGGGATCAATGACATTATATTACCTAATATGGTGAGAGAAAAATACAATCGTTATAAGAAAATTAACCCGTATGTGGCTATAACTGATCTTTCCTACGCATTTGATAGAGTAGATTGACCAACGTTTCGGTTCTAACTTCTAAAATGACACATTTAGCCAGTTATTTTAGCCATGTTGATTGAGCTTTACGGTGACATGTGTACTGCAGTCCTTCTGGGTATTTCTAATAAAAAACTCAATAAAGATATCTGTAAAGAACAGATTCAAAGAAGGGTGCATTCTGGCTCCCTCTTATTCTCATTATATATTGTGGATTTCCAACAACATCTAGACTCAATAGAATCTAACCATCCTTCTTTGAGGGCCCAAACATCAATTTACTAATTTATGCAGACAATATTGTTTTATTTTATCTCAAACCATAAAAAAATTAAACGACATTGGAAGATAGTTAGAAAATGTGTTTCTTGAAATGAACATCACCTAAAGCAAGAATATAGTTTTTAGGCATTCATCTAGATCTAGTTGTTACAATTGGAACATTAATAATCAGTTACTGGCAGTAGTGTCACATTACACTTATTTAGGGATTCAGATTCAAAACAATCCCTCTACTAAGGAACTTGCAAATGTCCAGGCAGCTAAAACCACAAGTCTTAGTAATGAGCTGCCTCAAAATGTTACCTCCTTACATAAGCAAAAAATTGACAAACTTCTAAAAGTCTATACTGCCAATTTCCTGGTATCTTACTTTAGGTCTCTGAATATTATAAAACTACTGCCTACCATTTCTTATCACGGGTTGAATGTTCACTTTGGAAACATTACCTGACGATTAGGTAAAATTACTCAGTTCAGCGCTAAAGTTAGATCTAGCTATGTTTGGCATATGTTTGGGGGTATGTCAGAAGGTTGAAAGATATGTAAGATGTAGCAGATCTAGGCGAAGGTTACAGGAAACAAATATCAATAGGCTACACACAGGGCACGACACATGACATGCTTTCTACACACATATGAGTGTTGGGGAAGGTTGTCAAGTCTAACCCTTTATGAAACCAACTTCACAGAATCCCAGAACACCAGATGAAGATCCCCTATCCTCATGGAGTCCCATATGCTCTCCCTGGTCCGCAGGAGTGGAATGGTAGCCACAGACAAGCCCTAGCTCCCACTTACCAAACTTGAGACTGCCGTGGGTGCAAAATGTGATGGCACAACAGAAGTCAACTTCCCTTACGTGGGGCTGAGCAACAACAGCTTGAAGCGACCCATCTTCTGTGCTCCCACTGAACAAGTATTATTTTAGTTATCTCACCTGGATTTTAGCCATCTTGGAACTGCATCTTTTGTCCTCAAAATGAGGAGCTGTGCATTTAGGATTGTTAAACTCCTTTATTGAGGCACATCACACCATGTCAAGGAAATACAAAGAAGCCCCTTTGGAAGGGCTGAAAGGGAAAACAGATCTTTGGAAACTCGCCGCCGCTTACATACAGAGAAAGCACGTATACAAACATACAAGCACAAATATGCAGGGACACATACCAACACATGTAATAACAAGTAACACACAAACCATAGTGCTGTTAGAGGAATCCAATGGTTATCCTATCTCACTATGTCATATGCAACAGTGGATGGAACAAAGAGGGGTCCAAAACAAGCTTGTACAAAAATTGCTCTTCCTCCTAATTATAAAATTAATTCTTGTGACTTAGTCATAGTACTCAACATAAACGTTTTGTAAAGAGATACATACAATCACGTAAATAGATGGCTGGCAGCACTCAAGAAACAGTCCCTGCGCCAAGGCTCCACTGCACGTTAACCTAAATATTGAGAGCACATGACTCAGTATCTATACATTCACAGGTTTCAGATGTGGGTCACGGTGTGTCCCTTGCATTAGCAATCTCACAGCCATCGATCTTGGGATAGTCTTGTAACCCTACACTCCCACAGAGCTTCCAGCATAGATAAATCACCACCTCTCAGGAAAATCTTATTCTGAGAACTACAATAGCAGCACAAAACTGTGTATATGGCAGATAGTGTGCTATGTAAATGAAGCATACCTTACCATAACAAACAACAAACAAGCATTTGCAATACAATAGGTCTCGCATTATAAAAGTATGAGCTTTTAGTATTGTAAATGGCAATGTTTTTTTTTATGCAGTAGTTAAGTTTTGTTTGTATAAAAATGAGCACCTTGAAGGAGTGAAGGATTTCAAACTAATAATAAAAGCATATACAGACAATAACTAACACACACAAAGGGGGAACGGTGCTGTCAGGAAACTGCAGGTAATTTATATACATGCCTTGCAGGGGCACCTTCAGGATGCTTTAACTTCAGTGCTCCCAGGCCCCACGCAGCTTTAGTGTGCTCATTAGGAGGTTATGCCTATTTCTTGGTGCATTTCCACAGAGCACTTTGGTATTTCCCCGCAGCCCTACAGGCCTGTATGCTGCCCCAGGTTGTCTCGTTTTAATTGTCTCACCTTGGCTGCCCCTCCCTCTGACCCAACCTCATTAGGGGAGCCCCCCACTTTATGACACCTCCAGCTTCACATAGGTCACTTATTTCTGGCTCTATCAGCCCTCATACCGGTCCCTCTCTCATCAAAACAGCCTTTCACGTGAGGATCAGAGCCGCTTGGTAGATTATGGCGGTGCTCCAAGCGCAAAGTTTATGATGTACCTCAGCCAGCTGGGCACTCAGCTGCTCCTCCCGCTGCGCAGTATTTGAACTCCTAAGAAGGCTTCAACTATAGGCGACTCGAGATGACTACTGCAGACGACCGAGTGCACGGGCGGTCCGTGTCTGTAACGGACGGGTGGTCACCGTAGAAGAAGGGGCAGAGGGACTCAAGTCAGCCTGCAACCAGAAACTCCGGTTTTATATCACTTCAACAAAGAATTCATTGGTTCCTCTGCTAATCCTCCAATCATAACAAAGCTCAACCCTGCCACCTGTCAGAAGGAAGCAATTCAAGATACCGACTGAGCACAACAGAAGAATAAATCAGTTTTTAACGTAATTCAGAATTGGCTCTCCTTTGGGGGGCATATTTATTTAATAGGACAGTCTATCACAGAAGCCAGGCTGGCGCTGGTGGCGACCTTCACCGGAGGGGGCGACTTGCCCCCCACGTTAATTGGGACTCTGGGGATGTCCTACAAGCCCATCGCCCCAGCACCGACCACAGCCAGCAGCACGACAGCCATGACGGGGAGCAGCAACAACTCTGGTCCTGGAACGCCTGTCCCACAAGTTTCCAGTGTGAGTGTGCCTTCACCGTCTGGGTGACTAGGTGGAACCTCTGCTCCGTTTCGACCACTCTTCAATGACTTCGGACCACCATCCATGGGGTACATGCAGGCGATGAAGCCACCTGGGTCTCAGGCCTCCCAGAGCACATACTCTGACCTGCTGTCTGTGATAGAGGAGATTGGCAAAGAAATCAGGCCAACATACGCCAGCAGCAAGAGTGCCATGGAGAGGCTAAAGCGAGGCATCATCCACGCCCGGGTGCTGGTATGTGAGTGTCTGGCTGAGACAGAACGCAATGCCCGCACGTAATATCCTCCATTTTGGATGTACTTTTTTGGATTCCCTGATGAATTTTCCCACAATCGGACACCCTGGAATTGGCAGCTTCTTTGTTTTACTTACAGAGCCCTCGCCAGAAACCCTTCTTCAGCCCTTACCTTCCCAATTGGAATTTTATTGTGACAAACCTGTTCTCCTCCACCCAATCTTGTATAACAGCTCACCCAGACCTTGAATCCGTCAGCCCTGTACTGCAGACGACGCAGTGGAACTTCAGAGCTTAAGGGCTGCTCGGCAGGGCCGTCCAGTAGCTGTCTGCACCCCGGCGCAATGATTAATTGAGTGCAGAGGCGGAAGGCAGGAAGCTCAGCTGACAGCACACGGGCCTGAGCCCGGTACAAATGGAACATCGCCGCCGGCCTGCGACCAGGAAGTGTGTGTGTGTGACTGTGGGGGGGGGAGGGGGTGTGTGTGTAGGTGCGGCGGCGACGGGGGGGGTGTGTGTGTGCCTGTGTATGCGTGTGGCTGTGTATGCATGTGGCTGTGCGCATGCGTGAATGTGGGTGTGCGTGCACGCAGTTAAATCCAGCCGAAGAGAAGCGCGTGGCACTTTCTTGTCCTTCATTCCCCCGAGTCAGCTAGCTAGAAGTCTCCACCTGGACGCATCCTTCGGATGCTAATTCCAGGCTCGACCTAAAGGAGTATACAGAGGAGAAAGAGCTAACACGAGTTAGGATGAGAGGTGTGAAGCACAGCAAATGCATGACAATCAATAGGTTCCAGACACAAAAAGCCAAAAAAGACACAAAAGGCTAAAAAAAAACCACAAAATATGTTGGCTTTGTAGGGTATAAATACACTGAGCATGTGTAAACCAATATACGTACGGCTTACTTCTTGGGATGTATTTATGTTTGGCATTACATATATAATGTGAATTCCAAGTATGGTTCTTCTTGTGTGGGACCTACATTTTAACAATAAATGATATGAGACAGTCACACCTAGCTGCTGTGCATCGAGCATGGGGGAAGATGGGTGTTAAGTAGAATATACATATCAATTTGTGACATTCTCAGCCACCTGGATAATAAGTAAGCATGGGTGGAAAATTTGTTGCGCTGGCGGAATTTGCGAATTTTTGGCAATTTTGCAATCCGTGAATCGCGCGATATTGCCCAAAAATCCACAATTCGCGAGTTGGCGGATTTTTTTTTCTTGTTCGCGCTTCAGAAATACAATCTTGCACACGCGGCATTGGCTTACCATGATTCTGCGTTCGCTGATGAGTTTTCCTCCCTGTTCGCGTGCGCTGCAAGATTTTGGTAGCTGGCCGAGCGACGCCTCGATCGCGAAGACGTCATTGCGACCCGAAATAGGAAATTGCGAACGCAAACACGTCATTGTGACCCGAAACAGGAAAAAGGCTTTGCGAGCAGGCTGGTTAAGTGGAAACAACATGTTTGCGACCGTTGCGACAGCATGCGCAAGTTCTCGTTCCCGAACTGGTAAAAAAATCTCGCAAACTCGCAAAAAAAACTAATTTTGCAAGCTTGCGGAATTTGGCAGATTTTTGCGAATCGCGATTACAAATTCGCGCAAATTCGCGTATCACGAATTCACAAATTCCGCCCATGCTTAATAATAAGTCAGTCTTTGGTATCTGCAGTTACCTGGCACATGTGAGTCAGTTTCCGATATGGGCTTTACCTGTGCACCAGCAAATAGGTTAAGTAGCTTAGATAGCTATTAAATCAAAGGGATAGCTCATACAGTTTGCTAATCCAAGGGCTGGAACAGACAGCTGGCAAGTCTGACAGTAGCAACTTGGAAAAATTAGTTCAGATATCTAGGCAAAGGGTAAGACACACTGAATACTCACACTGTATAGATTCCAGAAGCAGAGTTGTGTAAGTCACCTTTGGGCAGTAGGCTGAAATCTACCCAGGCATGATGCCCATAGGGTGTGAGTAAGTGCAACACATAGCCCAGCTAATAAATCTCACTAATCAACAGGCTGAGCCATGCTGCCTTAATACGCAGCATGAGCTGTATAGTGTACTGGCAAGCCATAAAGTAAGGGATGCAGCATAATGGAAACAGATGAGCTAACTACATAACACAAGTTTCCACAGTTTCCATCATACAAATGTCGTTTTACATAAAGTCACTGGCATTCTCCATATAAGCAATATCTTGCCTCTTTCACTTTAAGTGCAGATTTGAATTCTCCCAGACTGATTTCTTTGCCTTCGCCAGCGATGCTCTCAAACTGCTTGGTGACCCATTCCAGCCATTTGGTGTCATCGTCCAGGCTCATTGTGCTGGAAAGAGAAGAAAGATGATCTTAAGTTTAGGGTGTTGATCTGGATTTAGGTTAGATTTAAGTAATGGTTGTTGTTAAAGATCATATTACATTTAGGGTTAATATTATTGTAGGACATTCTTCTGATTGGGATGGGTGTTTCCTAATTGTCAATACAATTGAAATGCATTTTTCATCTTTGTAGGATTCTCGCAACCACAGCACTTTTTTTGCTTTCTCATTCCCTTATATATGGAAATAATACTTGTGTATACCCCTAGTACTCAAAATCCCTCATAACTGGACTCTTTATACAATGCATGAACATTGAATACATCTGCTCATAGTTCATAGTCCCATGAAACAACAGTCCATATTAGAGGATACCCTCACTTAGGGGGTCTTTAGTATGGTGGGCGGACTTTGTCCACCCGCCATACCCCAGGGAAACGGGACCACCCGCAATGCTTGCGGTAGTCCCGCACCTACAATTAGGATGCGCCCGCCACACTGGCGGGTGCATCCCACATTTGTAACATTGCGGCGCGCGGTGCTGAAAGCACCACCCGCCGCAATGCCAAAAAAGCAAGTTGTGCTTCAATGCACAACCTGACAGGCACCGCGCGGTGCCTGCCACGTTTTACATTGAAATGTAGGGGGTACCATAATGACCCCCCATGTGCACCCCTCAGTATCCCTGGGGGCCCGCTACGGGCCCCCAATGTCAAAGACCGTATGCCATGTCCCCGCATGCATACTAATATGGATGGCGGTGTCTACCAGACACCGCCACCATATTAACAGCTTTTCCGCCCGGTAGGCAATCGGGCGGATTGCCTACCGACGGAAAACCGGCGGACGGTCTTTCCGTCCGGCGGGGTCCCCCCGCCATAGTAATATGGCAGGGGAATTGGTATGCGGGCGGGCACAAATGTCGGGCAGATCCACCCGCATGCTAATGGGCTCCTTAGTGTTTGATATACTAAATCCGGAAGATCTGAAACTTTATAAAACATACTTTGTTACACAATATGAAGAGTAGGATGTGGCCATAACATCACCCTCTATTGGCCCACCTTATTACATGGTTTTACTGTGTGGTCCTGAAGAAGGTGGATTGTCATTACCTTTTACCCACCGAAACGTATGTTGACTGTCTTTTTAGAGATCCTAGTCCACAACATCACAATGGCAGAATTTGGAGATCTTTTACCGTTGTAACCTGAAGTGTATGTTCTATGTGGATATGATTGGCATGAGTGGTGTATATGAGAGGATGTGCTTGGTAGTGAAGTAGTGTGGCTCACTGGTTAGAGGCGGCAGACCCGAGAGCAGAGGACGGCCCGGGACCAGGGTTCGATTCCCAACGCGGCAGGTTTCTGGACCAGGGTCAGCGGACTCGATAATTCTCTCGCCTCGGTGCCCACTCTGATCAGCGATCACACTCGGCAACTCTGGGCATTAGCTTGCCTCATCTTCACTAACGGCCCCACCAGACCGCCGGGGATGCCTGGTCTCACCCTGGAGATACCCATTAAGGGACCATCTCTCAGGGAAGCCAGGAAGGGTTTCGCAGCGGTCGAAGCACCTTGGGACCCTACGGGTAAGTAGTGCGCTATATAAATGCCTATACATTTACATTTACATTTGGTAAGTGTATGAAAGAGAGAGTGGGTTGTGATATAGGGGTGAACAAAGTCATAATGGTAAATAATTGCGATACGTACATTGCAAAGTGTTTTTCTGTGAAATGTATCAAGTAATCCTTTTCTTTTTATTGCACAAATGTGTCGCTGACAAATAACAAACTGTAATGTATATGGAAAACTATGGTATATAATATTTGACAATGTAAGTTGGAAAGCATGGTAGGATATATCCGCTATGGTTAAAATGAATATAAAATATACAAAATTAAAAAAAAGACATATCCTTTGAATATTGTTTTTGGTCAAGTCATTGAGCACTTAGAGCCATTACAGAAGGTATACAGGCCAAGTGGGATTTTTGTACTCTTGTTTTTCTTTGCTTTTTCCCCCTCCTCCCAGACATACATTTCCATAAAGAATGGACCTTTTTTCTTACTATATTTAATTATTCCACTCATTTCTTAGTGATATTGGTGTGCCTTTAATACGATTTTTTTAAACAGTAAAATCTATTATTTGGATGAAGGGTTGGAGGATTTCTGAACACATTTTACATGATTCACTGGAACATGGGGCCAGCTCTCAATCTCATGAATCCTGCATGCATGTGAAATTGATGCTAAGGAAGCTAACTGTCATGACTGCTACTATAAGCTCAAAAGAAGCTTGTGGATCTATTACAAGATCTTCTATAAAATGTCTTTCCTTAATTTTGCAGTGGAGAACTGTGTAAGTGAAAACTACTTCTAGAAGCTGTCATAGTTTAAAGATGAACATTTACGGAAGAGAACTGCAGAACACATTTTTCTATGTTCAAGACAAGAGACAGGGTAATGTCATCTTCTGATTCATAATTAGGGTTCCGGGTTTTATGGTGTTTATCTATTTTAACATTTCCGTCTATATTTATCCATATTTATTTTGTGCCTATCTTGTCAGTATTTATCCCCATTTATTTTGTGTTCTCTGAATAGATGAAGTTGTAATATGGTATATTTCCACATTTATTTAACTAATAAATATGAGTTTATACTTTGACACCTATCGTGTTTTAGCAAATTAAGCAGCCACAAATAACAAAAAAATATATACCCAGGTAAATATTGGCATTATACTACAAATGGATGTTGACATATATCGTTATTTAATGAAACCTTATCCTGTTTTTTAACTCCCTATGCCATCTATCTCCTCAGCTGTTGGCCAGAAATTATTGTAAGACAGTATGGACAGGCGCTCAAAAAAAGCCAAATTTTCTGTATTTTTACATTTTTCTTTAAATAAATGCAGACAGGAACCACACCGTTTTCTGTCTGTATTTATTTATTTATTTATGATGTTTTATATAGTGTGTACAAGATCCTGAAGGATATCAGAGCACTTTACAAAAGGATGGAAGAAAGGTAATAAATGCAATATCGGCATAAAATAAGAACAAACAAGAGTAATCACAGGACAAAGGAGTCAGAGGATAATAATATAATAACTGGTACATAAAAGGTTAACAGGGGAGCAAACAATAAGGTAAAGAAGAATAGCATCCGGTGAAGGTCTAAAATTTGTAGGATCAATGACTTAGAGCAGACAATCCTAATCCATTTAAGGTAAGAATGTGTTCATTAGGAATCTTTGGCTTCCAATTTGAAGGCAACTGTGGAGGAGATTCTGCGTACTTCCGGTGGAAGAGAGTTCCAGACCTTCGGGCAGTGCAAGAGAAGGCTCAGTGGCAGGTTCTCTTTTTGCTAAAAATCTGTGGTTTCAAGTGGAAAGTGTTATGACTTCTTGAGGGTCTACCACCACTGGATAATTCAGTTTTTGCACTAGGTAACTGGGGGTTTTGAAATGGAGTTTTTTTTACGACAGACAGGCAATCTTTAGCTGAATTTGTGCTTCATAGGAAAACCACTTAAGGGATTTTAGGACTGGGGATATGTGCGCATTTCTTTTGGTACCCGTAACAAATCTGGCCGCAGAGATCAGTGATGCCCTTACTGGAGCCAAGATATATTTGGGGAGGCCCCAAAGCGTAGCACTGCCATAGTTTAGCCTCGGCAAAACAAGTGCTTGGAACACCTGCTTGGAATCCGTTTGTGGAAGGAATGGTTTGATATTTCTGAGTATCCTCATCAAGTGATTAGCTCCCTTACACACATTGCTGATATGATTCTTCATGTTCAGATGCTTGTCCAGGGTGATTCTGAGAGATGTGGCTGAGTCTATAATGAGGGAGGAGCAGTTGAAGGCAGTGAGGTGATTCAACCAAAGGTCTAACTTAGGGATGTGGTTAGGAGAAGAATTTGTTTTTTTAGGTGTTGAGCAGGAGGTGGTTCTCGCTTAACCAGTTTTGAGAAGACATTAGGGTAGTGTTGAGTGAAATGATGTTATCCGGGGAGGAGATTTTCAAATAGAGTTGAGTATCGTCCGCGTACATATGGAAGAGAATGTTCGTGGAATTTTGAGCATTAGCTAATGGTTCCAAGAACAGGTTGAAGAGTATAAGATAGGGCGGACCCTTGGGGGACCCCCATTGTCGCAGGGATTCTGCTCCTACACAGAACTTTGCATAGAGACTTGGAACCTCAGTGAATTAGGGTGTGCCAAAACTCACCTTAGTATCCAAAATCCCCTACCAGACTAGCAATCAGTGTCTCATTGGTTCTTACACATCCCCAATGATTAGACAACCCAAAACATGGACTTAGAACACCTCAGGTAACGTGGAACACATGAACACTCTTTTGTTATACTATCATACCAGTCCAAAACGAGGAGTAACTGAAGACACGTGCAGGTTTGAAATGTTTATTTATAATGCAGTGTTCTCAAGCGCAGTATCTTAGCTAATACAAGCAAACATATTATAAGGAACAAGGTTAGCAGCATAGTTACTATTCCATAAAATACAAAGGGTGAAAGCATGTTAAAATGCTAAAGGGAAAAGGTCCAAATAGAACCTCAGTTTACCCTCCCATGCTAGTATATTATATTATATCTACAGAAGGTCTCTTTGGGTTTAGAAGGGAGGGCCCATACCTCTGGTCTTAGTAGAAAGGGATCACATAATCTTCTGCACCAACTCTCTGCATGTGAATATTCATCAAGTGCGTGTGCATGCTCTGCGCAGTGCATTATTAAACGTGCCAAAAAACCAGGGTTAGCCACAGCTGCATATGTATTATGTCTAGACCGTGCGCTGATAAAACCGAACAACAAGCGCTGTGTTGAAATAACCTTGAAGGCCTCGGCACTCACTGTTCAGACATAGCTTACCAACCAAAGCTGATATTATAAGCAAACATATTATTCTCGTGTGAAGCAAAATATTCTACTAGGCTCAAAGCTTTAATAATAAAATGTGCCGTGTGCAGAGGTTGCAGAATAGGAAAATGGCGTTTAAACTTCTAATAAGCTCATGCTAACATAACACAGTGTGAAGGCAAAGCCTATCTACATGACACCCTCCCCTGATCCGAGCATGGGTAAGACAAGATAAGATAAGGGGTAAATTTAGGAATGCAGAGTTCAAGATCGATAGTCCGAACACAAGACTCCAATTTGGTACCTCAATAATAGAGATAAAAATACTCATAATTCGTAACAGTAAAAAAAAATTGTTTTAAATGCAGCCTTTAATAGTGAAGTCAATAGGTCTGGGCCAAAAAAAAAATGTGGAAAAAAATAAATCCGATAATCCAATGAAAGGTGTCGGTCAAGGAAGTGAGACTGCAAACACATCTCATCCTAATAATGAATATGCAAAATATGCAGCAACATCCTCCAAGAGGAAGTCACTGTTCTCATCAGAAAACAAGTTGGCCATTCAATTTAATAAAGGGAAAGAACATACATGTTCCTCAATTACCGGAGCCTCTAGCACCATCAGAGGACAACTCGGTGGGTATTCAATGAAGCTGCTTGCCAAGAAATCTTGCGCTGCTGCGAACACATTCCAACGACCCAGTATTCCATGCATCGCTGCAAAGGCCATAATCCCTCCATCAGAACACAGCAATTCATGAGCAACTATAAATTGGTTATAATCCGCATCGGGAGACACTGTAATGCAGAGACACAAATCCTGGGCCCATTCGAAGTCGCAACTCAGGCAATGAAAAACAGGCTGGACGCATGTGAAGTAGGAAAATCGAAATGATAATCCATAAGCTGCACTCAATGTAGCAAGAGGCAGCGCTCCATAGTACTCAAGCATTCGGGCGCGAAGCAGCCCCAGCCGACACAGCTCGTCTTATAACACAGGATGTGCATCCATTTTGAAACAAGCAAAACAGCAGAAGCACGCCAGCAGCAAGAGCCAGTAGTAATGGAAATCCATTGAACAGGCTGTAAAAAATAGAATGGAAGGAAGCTGGAAAGACACCGAATATTGTTTGAAAAGAAGTCACCAGGCCACCGCTTACAACTTTAAAAAAGTGAGCCAGCCCCGATGAGGAGGATGCATTGAAGATAGTGTGAATTAACTCACCGAAATGCAAGGGCAAATCAGTATTAAATAAGGCATGCACCTCTGTGCCAGTGTTAGCCACGTGAAGGACGAATGTTTCACGAGCAGATGTGAGGGCAACTTCTTTTTGGGACAATAGAGCTCTTATGCAACTCATCTAATTGAACTCTGCTTTCAAGGTCGGAATCTTAGGCCAGATGGAAACATCAAGTTTCCCATGCGGGGTGGATACATTACATTCTTAAAGCAAACCACATGCTCACTGACGAAATAAGCAATCCCTTTTAATAACCCACAGGAATCTTCATTGTTTAAAAGTAAATAACTCCCATTTGCCAGTAATGTGAATGTGGGAAAGATTGCAGGCACGGGGGTACCTTTCAAAATACAGGCTAAATTTGGCTCGTTCTGATTACAGGAGCCGTGTAATTGGATATGTCTACACATTAATGAGTGATCCGGTGTTTCAGTGCATTCTTCACCATTCAAATAAACTTCTTTTCCCTCCCTAAGGCATCTATATGTAAAAGGAAGCGACCAAGCTTCATGGAGATAAGCACTACCAAGAGGCTCGTATCTACCAATGGCAAAGTACTTCATACAACCCTTGAACTCGAACAGTGGGAACGGGAGAGTTATTAACCCGTTGATAAGCCACGTTGCACCATTGGCCTCTGCCACAGAAAACAGTAAAGGCTCCAACCTCTCAATGTGTAACAAAGAAAAAGAAGCATTTTTCATCGACAGCAAACGCTGCTTGTCAGTCAAATTAAATAGGGCAAACAATGATGACGTATTCATGTAATGCCATGGCACTTTTCCGGCCTTAAGGTTCTGTAGGGTCCATGCAAACTGCATAATAGAATGCAACTGATTTTGACCATGGTACAAAACAGACACTTCATCTTGCACAATATCTACAACAGATGACACAATATTATCTAATGTGTAAATGCGGGAAGAGAGCATGTTTATGCTATTATCTACAACAGCTAGCACTTTTTCTAAATTAGCTTGATCTATAGCTCTAAGGCGGGTAGCCCCCTCAATCTGGGATGTTTTCCAGAATTCGTTATAAACAGCATATATCCATCTTTTAGATCTACCATTAGCCGGACCTTTTATAAAATCATTCAGATCAACATCGTCAGTCAGTTTAGATAAATGCAGTTTAACTGACGCCAAGGTAGAATGTGTGAGCCAATTCTGACATAATTTGTCTACAGAATAGGTAGTCATAGAATGGCCACTCTCAAAACGGGGATCCACCCTGACCTGTGTAAAGCCTTGAGCTAAACCCAGAAAACGATGCTGGTTCGAGTCAGCACTTCTGTGCCAGAGCAACCAGCCTTTGGGATCCAAACAGGATATGTTAAAGGAAGAATTTAACAACAGAGTTTGTAAATCTCTTTAGTAGCATTACTCCAACCGGAATATTCTTCTAAGTCAGGAAAAGAAGGAGCATTCAATTTTTAGTAGTAGCCAATCCAAAGCATGTTGTCTGAGAAATTGTAGAATTCAAAAACAACATATGGTTTGGGATGAGGCATGCACGGTGCAAAACCTCAGTGCCTTGCACTTGCCAGCTTTTAGACCCCCAAACTGATTTAAGGTCAATGGTATCCTTCCACAACTCGTAGCCTCCAACAGCCAAATGGTCTAGAAAGGACTTCGAATACAATAATTTAGTATCGGTAAGTCTAACTTTGGATGTGGATTTTTCAGTCATTTTAAAATAAAACGCATTGAGATTTGATTTATTAAAATCGGTAAAGTAAGTGAACCTTTTCAAAAAGGAAGCAGAACTGCCTTGTATAGGAGCTGGACATGTTCCCATTGCGTATAATTGACAGTGTTCCTCCTGGTATTAGTTTTATGCAGGAAGTGTTTGCCAAAATGTTGGTAAAAATATAAATCACCGTAATTAGCAGACTCCAAATACAAATCTTCAGCATCAAAGGCAGCATAATATTTCAAATCAGAAAACAATGATTCTATGGCCTGAACATCCCAATCATCAGAACGTATATTTTGTTTAACTACATCCCCCATAGACACTCTGAGCACATTAGGGACATTTATAACCTCAGTGGGCCCATGGATTTGAATTCTAACAGCATCCCACACAATCCCATCCAACACAGGCCAAGCAGTGATGTTAACAAAAGCCAAGTCTCTCTTCAATCTGTGTGATGAGGAATGGGGAGCCAATGTTCCATTGATATGTGGAATGCATGTTCTCTCCTCGACATAGTGTCCATTGACAAGACGGAAAAAATAAAACACAAAAGCAATTGACATAAAAAGGTAAATCGAAAAAAGCACCAGCCAAATATAGGTCCAAGGGTGTATTAAAAAATGTTTCTTAAACAGTCTCACATAAACTGAAATCCTTGAAGGCTTTCTAGATGTATGTGAATCAGGGTCAAATGAAAATCTGGATTCTGTAGCCAAGCGAGTTTGCAAATCAGGCATCGATAAGTCAGTTGGGTAAGTGTAGTCAGTTTCATCAAGTTGAGTGCCAGGCAGTGTACTCAATAAAGGACTGGAAACAGCAGGCATCTCGAGAGCAACATCAGGCACAGGATTGGAAACCGGGGCCAAAACAGAATTTCTCAAAATCAAAGGACATGAGACTGCCGGAGTCATACTAAGAAGAATCGGCCACTCTGTGTATCTTGACATTGTCAATGGAGATATACCTGTTCTCCTTACGACCTAGAAGTGGTGGTAAAATGGCTGTTCTTGTACCCTTCACACCAAGCACTGGAACCGGAACTCGATAAGAGAGGCCAAATTCTTTCATGTTTTCGATTTTCTCACAAACCAGTTCTCCAACTTGGGGTAGCCAGCCAACTACCGGGATCTGCAACGCATCATCCGAGGTGGAGGGCAAATGTTCCTTTGCAAGACTGTCTCTTGTCTTTTGTAGATCCTGTAAAGCATTGCAATGTTCATCTACGTCAAATGAGGCAGCAATAGCCGCCGAGTCTAGACCGTCAAAGTCCGGGACAAACATCTTGATACCAAAGAGCATCTCATATGGGGTTCGCCCACCCAGAGACCTTCTAGGGAGATTATTAAGAGCACACTGCACGCTATTGAGGGGGCCAGCCAGTTCCTGCCAGTGCCTATTACTCAAGCCGTCAAAGACTGCTTTAAATCTCGGTTCATCCGTTCCACAACACTATTACCCTCAGGTCTGTATGGAGACGAAAACTTGACTTGGACCCTCAACAAATTCATGGCATCCTTATACGCTTTAGAGGCGAAAGCCGGACCCTGATCCGTACAAAGAAACGCAAGTCTCTTATGACTCTTATGACAGTCCGTGAACCAGCGCTGCGGTGCAGCCACACCCACACAAAGCGTGTTCATGAATCAACTGCTACTAAGATGTACTTATACGCAGTATCAGAAGAATAAGGACCGCAGTGATCTAAATAAACGCACCCAAGCGGTTTATTAGATATGTACAACTGTGCCTGGGGCGGACGCGCAGCAGTCGAAGGCTTAATCTGCTGGCAAATGTCACATTGAAGGACATAATCACGTGTCTGTTTGTACAGTCCCCGCCACGAGAAACGTTGTTGTAACTGAGCAACAGTAGCCAAAACGCCGGCATGCGCAGACGCAACACCCTTATGGGCTGCTGTAATCAGTGTGGGCCTGCGAGCCGTGTTGGGAATCAACTTCTCACCAACGTCAGGTATTATCACTTAAGGACCTTTATCAGGACTTAAGTGTTATGAATACTTTGAAGGGAATCCCTTTGGATATTTACTTCTCTTCTCAGTTGCAGCAACGGCTGCCAAGATTTCATCATCGATCTTACTTTTGGAACGTGTAACTGCTGCAACCAAATATGTCGACACTGCTGATTTTGCGGCCCCATCGGCCAGCGAACTGCCAACAGCTTAACTCCCACACGCTGATGACCTAGAGTGTGAATCACAAACACGAGTGGCAACTGCTCTTTAAGCTCAGCCACCCGGACCCAGATAATTTTATGTTTTATTGTGCTACCCTTGGAATCACAAAAATCATTCTGAATCCAAAAGAACAGGTTTTCATTATAAGACTGGACACAGTAGTAAAAATCACTCACAATAAGAGTTGTCACACTAGGATCAGCGTACACCAATGCAAGCATCAGAGCACGAAGCTCAGCCAATTGTGCGGTGCAGTCCCCTAGAGTCTGCTTGTGCACGACTCTGGACTTGAACTCATCATTCACCATGGCACCTACCAAAATGGCACAAGCGGAAACTTATGCGTGCTTAGAACCATGCGCAACCTACGCTGAACCATTAGTGTATATGATGCAATGAAAATCCTCCAAAAGCCGCATAGCCAAAGGCGCAGGATGAACGAATTCATACTGCAAAAACTCCTGCAACTGTAAGGAGGCATCAAAAATAAGCGTGACATCCGGGGATGTCAATGATGATGCCCATTGTATCCACTGTGGGTGCAAAGCTTTAGAATTTGGTACACTGGCTTTCGTTACTGCCTCTAGTGCAGGATACAGGGTAACGACCGACATGCGTTTCCCCTGCGACAGTGCACGTTCCTTAAGAATCGCCATTTGCACTGCTGTCAAAACTTTTTCCACAGAGGAAAACTGCATTTCAGCTGAAGTGTACAAGTGTGACTTAAAAGTAAGGTAAGTGAAACCCACCGCCCCAGGGATGATTCTTATCACCAGGTTGGTGTGGTTATCACGAGTCAGTAAGAATTTGGATTCAAGTAGATCAGCCTGCAAAGATTGCAAAATAGCTGAATGTTCTGGCAGCCAGCAAGATTTGGTAAAAGTAGGTTGTATCAAAGCATACAAAGGCTTGATACGCTGGGCATATTCGGGAATATAAGTATGCCCGAAATTCAAAAATCCCAGCAAGGACTGTAATTTTTAAAGAGTTGTCGGAGCGCGCAATTGTGCGCATTTTTCCAAGAAGTGAGGAGCCAATCTGCGACCTTCATTGTTGAGCTCGTAGCCCAGGAACAACACTGTGTACTCCGCAATGTGAGACTTTGCAAAGTTTAATTTGTAACCAAAGTCCGCAAAAGTACAAATTATGCAATCAACTCACACAGATGCGCCCAAAGCTTGTCGTCTGTGATCCACATACGAACACGCATCTGTGTCTACTCTCTCTAAGAGAGAGAGACAATGCGGACAGCAAACACGCCTGGACAATTTTATAGCCCATAGGCAAACGTTTATACTGGCGTTATTTGCTGCCACAGGTAAAACTGGTCCATTGTGAACTCAGTCCGTCCAAACTGTGGGCAAAAAAAATTAGTTGGAAATGTCAAGTGTGGTTTTAAACTGCTTTCGCACAAGACCATCCACAAGAGCAGAGCCGTGGGTATTCTGTTCTGCACAGGTACGGCAATGCGAGTTTAAATGCCGGTAATCCAATACCAAACAGTACAAGCCGTCTGGCTTGGTCACAGTAAAAAGAGGGTTATTCATCGGTGACACACAAGTTTCAATCACACCTTGATATTCCAATTATTCAAGGATTTCCGCGACGGAAGCCTTAGCTTCACGTCGGATGGGATATTGAGGTTGAGGCTGAAGCATAGATCGTAAAGGAATCTCGTGGTGCGGAGAAAATGTATCCCACCCACAATGTGTACGGTACAGAGCCGGTGCAAGGGCCTTAGCCCACTCTTCTGCAAAATTCAGCGCATGCTCATTCGAGACCCTGTGCGCGAAGCTAGGGAGGATCACCTCTTCCCCTCTCGGAGCTGCGAGAACAAAAGGTGGGGGCCAGTAAGCCTCCGCTAACAAAATGTCATAGATAGTTGTAAGATTTTCCCAAAATACCCCTTTTATGGTACGTTGTATGTCACCTTCAATTAAAAGGACTATGTTATGAAGTCTATCAGGGGGAGCCACTCTAGTATCAGCTGTCTCCACAACAACATATTGTTCAGTCGCTGTCACCTTCAGTAGCGGACGCAGGGCCTCTCGCACTATGATAATCTCCGCCGCGCTGTCCAGCAAGGTCATAGCCCATGTCTGATTCCGAAGCTGATTTCTCACTATCTGTGGCATATCTCGCTGTTAAAGCGGCAACTTTCTTTTTCTGAAACGGGTCTTTTCGGTGTTGAATCGTCCTGCTTGCCTTTACTGTTCTAGGACACCCCCGCGCCGCACGGCTACCAGCTGCTGCGTGTGCCTTCTGCCTCGCTGCCCCGGCTCCGCCGCGTGACCATGCCCCTTGCCATCGAGCGGCGTGGTCTGTGCTAGCTTCCTGCCCTGTGTCCCTGTCTCTGTTTATGTCAATTTGATTTGTAAGTTTCTCTGTTGAATTGTTTTTTTTGCCCCATTTGTGCCTGTTTTGCCTTCCTTTCTGCCGCCCCCGTCTCATCCCTCCCCGCTCCCCGCTTCCCGCCATCACCGCTAACCCCGCCCCTTTTTATTTCTGTACCCTCCCCGCTCCCGCCTCCCAGCTGCTCCGCCCACCCGCGCACTTCGCCATATATGGCGACCGTGCGAACGCGCAGCGGTCATGCGCAGCGGGCGCGCCGATTTTGCGCCGAAGGTGCGCCAAAGGTAAGCCCGTCTGCGCCCGTCCGCGCCTGGACCGCGCCCAGTGCCAAGACCCCTGGCCCACGAGGACCCCCGCCCACCCGCCTGACGTACACCGCCGCCACCCTCAACGCACTCAACACCGGCCGAATCCCAGGATGCTACCGAGCCACCCCACGTCGCTCCCACAGACCCTTCAGCTGTCACGCCTGCAAGTTCACCTGCATCTGGACCTGCCCTGCACCAGCACCTGCCAAGCCGAACACCAGCAGCAACCACCTCAAGTGCATCCTGCTCAACACCCGCTCCGTCCACAGACACGCCATCGAACTCTGGAACCTCCTAGACACCACAGCCCCTGACGTCGCCTTCCTCACGGAGACCTGGATGAACGCCTCTTCAGCACCCGACATCGCCATCGCCATCCCAGAGGGCTACAAGATCACCCGGAGGGACCGCACCGCCAACCAGGTGGGAGGAGGCATCGCCATCATCCACAGGAACACCATCCGTATCACGACCAGCACCAACAACACCCTAACCACCGCCGAACACCTGCATTTCCAGATCCACACCGACCCGAAGACCACCCTCATAGGCACCCTGATCTACCGACCCCCGGGGCCACGCACTCAATTCAGCGAGGACATCGCCGAATTCATCAGCCCGCACGCCCTCCCCTCCGCTGACTACATCCTCCTGGGTGACCTCAACTTCCACCTGGAGAACAACAACGACCGCAACACCAGCACCCTGCTCGACAACCTCGCCAACCTTGGACTCAAGCAACTGGTGAGCACCCCCACCCACCTCGCCGGACACACACTCAACGTCATCTTCTCATCCAGCAAAGACATCGCCTTCAGCCACGCCACAGAACTCCACTGGACGGACCACAGCTGTGTCCACTTCACCTTCGAAAGAACGACGATCCACCACCACCAGCAACAGGTTGCCCGTAGAAGCTGGAACAAGATCACCGCCGACCAGCTCGCCGCCTCCCTGAGCCAGCACCCTCCGGCCAGCTCAGCGAACCCCAGCCTGGCCGCCGACAACCTCACGAAGTGGATCAGCAACTGCGCAGACGAACTCGCCCCTATGAAGACCCCGCCCAGCAGACCCGGCAGCAAGAAAGCCCCATGGTTTACCGACGAACTCAAGAGCTCCAAGAAGAACTGCCGAGTCCTCGAGAAAGTCTGGAGAAAGGAACCCACACCGGACAACAGGACCACCCTCAAGCTCGCCACCCGGAAGCACCACCAACTGATCCGCGCCGCCAAGAAAACGGCTTTCAAGAACCGACTGGACAACAACGCACACAACTGCAAGGAACTCTTCAACATCGTGAAAGAGCTCTCCAACCCCAACGCCGGAAACAACGACATCACCCCATCGCAAGACCTCTGCAACTCCCTCGCCTCCTACTTCCACAACAAGATCGCGGACATACACAACAGCTTCAGCACTCAACCGACCCACGCCACAACCACAGCAACGCCGCCCACCACCACCCTCCGCGCCTGGACTCCGATCAGCACAGAAGACACCGTCCGCATGATGAACTCCGTCCACTCCGGATCTCCGACCGACCCCTGCCCTCACCACGTCTTCAACAAAGCCGACGCTATCATCGCACCCCACCTGCGGGACATTATCAACACCTCCTTCGACACCGCCACCTTCCCCGAGAGCTGGAAGCACGCCGAACTCAGCGCTCTACTCAAGAAACCCACAGCAGACCCCACCGAACTCAAGAATTACCGCCCCATCTCGCTACTCCCGTTTCCAGCCAAAGTCATCGAGAAGACCGTCAACAAACAGCTGGCCGCCTTCCTCGAGACGAACGGATCCCTCGACCCCTCACAGTCCGGCTTCCGAGCCAACCACAGCACCGAGACCGCCCTCATCGCCGCCACCGACGACATCCGAGCCCTGATGGACAACGGAGAAACAGCGGCCCTCATCCTCCTAGACCTCTCCGCAGCTTTCGACACGGTCTGCCACCGCACCCTAGTGCAGCGCCTCAGCAACGTCGGAATCCAGGAGAAGGCACTGGAATGGATCGTCTCCTTCCTCGACGGAAGAACGCAGAGAGTCCGCCTACCACCGTACAAGTCAGAGGCCACCGAAGTCATCTGCGGCGTCCCTCAAGGATCCTCGCTGAGCCCTACCCTCTTCAACGTCTACATGAGCCCCCTCGCGGCCATCGCACGCCAACACAACCTCAACATAATCTCCTACGCCGACGACACCCAGCTGATCCTCTCCTTGACCAACGACCCCGCCGCCGCCAGAGCCAACCTGCACGAAGGGATGAAAGAGGTAGCCGAGTGGATGACGACCAGCTGCCTGAAACTGAACTCAGACAAGACGGAGGTCCTCATCCTGGGCTCCTCGCCCTCCGCCTGGGACGACTCCTGGTGGCCCCCCGCCCTGGGCACCGCACCCAAACCGACGAACCACGCACGCAACCTGGGCTTCATCCTGGACTCCTCCCTCTCCATGACCAGGCAAGTCAACGCCGTCTCCTCGTCGTGCTTCAACATCCTGCGCATGCTTCGGAAGATCTTCTGGTGGATCCCCACGGAGACCAGGAAGACCGTCACCCAGGCCCTCGTCACCAGCCGACTGGACTACGGCAACGCCCTCTACGCCGGAACCACCGCCAAGCTCCAGAAGAGACTCCAGCGGATCCAGAACACCTCAGCCAGACTCATCCTCGACATCCCACGAAACAGCCACATCTCCGGACACCTGAGAGACCTGCACTGGCTCCCCGTCAACAAAAGAATCACCTTCCGGCTCCTCACCCACGCACACAAAGCCCTAAACGATCAAGGCCCGAGCTACCTCAACAACCGAATCAACTTCTACGCTCCCAAACGCCACCTCCGATCAGCCAGCCACGCCCTCGCCGCCGTCCCCCGCATCCGAAGAGCGACTACAGGAGGAAGGTCCTTCTCCTACCTGGCCGCCAAGACCTGGAACTCCCTCCCGACCGACCTGCGCCTGACCCAAGACCACCTCTCCTTCAGGAAGAAGCTGAAGACCTGGCTGTTCGAGCAGTAGCGGCACCTCCCCCCCCCCCAGCGCCTTGAGACCCTACGGGTATGTAGCGCGCTTTATAAGTGTCACTGATTGATTGATTAAGAAGGCCCTAAAGCAGTGTCTTTGATTGATTGATTGACTGTCTTTCAGGCGGGGCTGGTCGCGTCCCTGCTGGCCACCCCGACCTTTGCCGCCTCCTCCACCACCGGTCCACTAGGCCTATGAGTCCTGAAAAGAACAAGGAGAGCGTTGTTCAGAAATCTGAAAACAATCAGGTGATTTTATCGTCGCGCGATCGCGCAAGTCATAAATACAGTTTGTAGGCGTAGGCGCAGGCACTGGAGATGCAGGACGAGACTCCTGTTTCTGCTGTTGTTGTTTACCCTGTTTTTGTTTTTTCAGCCAATTTTGCTTTTTAGCCTTGGGCTGTTCGTCAGTCTCTGACTTCTGCCCTTGGGGTTGCTTTTTCTCTTTAGTGGAAAATGGCTTGACGCCCAAACTATTGCGGCCCGCGGTCTTATAAGCTGCCACAATAATTCTCGTTAACTGTCGGGGTTTATCGGCATTGGGTACAGCCTGCAAAGCATTAGACACCTGAAAGCTCACTGCATCTCCCTTGACATTCGCAAGTACGAGATCGGAAACTACATCAAAACTGTGGCATAGACGCATACCCAATTCAACCGCTGCCTCAGGTCCGTGCTCATCTTGAACATGCTTAACGACCGTTGGAAGGGCAGTCATTGACGGTGTGCCGAAGCACCTGGTATATACTGCCGCAAAGATCTTACCCCAAGATTCACAGTCACCAGCTTCTGGGATCAAGTCTTTAGGCATACTAATTGTTAGAATCCTGTTTTTCAACAGGAGTTGTGTTAGGAAATACTGCTTCCAACTGGTCAAACTTTTCGGCAAGCCAGAAAGGAAAATTATCCTTATTCTGGGGGCGCTTGCCCATTAATGCATTAACCATCACAGGACTAAGCTTCATTCCGCTCGGTCCGTCTGGAAGGGCCACACCACCTGGGGCCCCGCCCGGGAGGTTGCGGGTAATGTACTGCACTAATGACCGAATTACACTCATCGCGACTGTATGTAGCAGCCGTAAATCTGCAACGGGTACCGCTCCATGTCGAGGATGCAGTGTCAATCCAGCCAAAACAGGCCAAGTAGCGCCTGGAATGGACAAAGGACCTAACCTTGGAGGTAACAAAGAGTAGGGTAGGGCGCCATGAAACCAAACTCTGTGATGCCAAGCATTAATCGGAACTTCCTGTGTCCTATATGGAGTATGTTCCTGAGGCACTGCAGTAGCAGTATAAGTGTCGAACACACTAGTATTTGCGTTCACTGCAGGGAAGGTCACCCACGAATAGAAAATTTCATATGGGTAAGCTACTTCCGCACTCACTACCAAGATAACTGCCATGCCATCAGCAGGGACGTTATAAGTCTGGAAATGATTGCGGACCGCAATACGACTATGTTGCGGTATGTCAACGTCAGCCATAATGACACAGCAAGTAAGAGGTACAACAAAAACTATGTAGCACAACTGGGTAGTAATTCAAAAGAAAACCGTTTGAATAGACTCAAGCTTGAAAAGACCTATATAATTATAGGTAGGTTTGTCCGACACCACTGTCTTCCGGAAACAATAGCAAGGGGGTTAAGGACTGAATGAAGTACTATCAAGTGTCATGTAATAAGACCACCAACGATTGGGCGCCATGTCACAGGGATTCTGATCCTACACAGAACTGTGCATAGAGACTTGGAACCTCAGTGAATTAGGGTGTGCCAAAACTCACCTTAGTATCCAAAATCCCCTACAATACTAGCAATCGGTGTCTCATTGGTTCTTACACACCCCCAGTGATTAGACAACCTAGAACATGGACTTAGAACACCTCAGGTAACGTGGAACACATGAACACTCTTCGTTATACCATCATACCAGTCCAAAACGAGGTGTAACTGAAGTCATGTGCAGGTTTGAAATGTTTATTTCTAATGCACTGTTCTCAAGCGCAGTATCTTAGCTAATACAAGCAAACATATTATAAGGAACAAGGTTAGCAGCATAGTTACTATTCCATAAAGTACAAAGGGTGAAAGCATGTTAAAATGCTAAAGGGAAAAGGTCCAAATAGAACCTCAGTTTACCCTCCCTTGCTAGTATATTATATTATATCTACAGAAGGTCTCTTTGGGTTTAGAAGGGCGGGCCCATACCTCTGGTCTTAGTAGAAAGGGATCACATCATCTTCTGCACCAACTCTCTGCATGCGAATATTCATCAAGTGTGTGTGCATGCTCTGCACAGTGCATTATTAAACGCGCCAAAAAACAGAGTTGGCCACAGCTGCATATGTATTATGTCTAGACCGTGCGCTGATCAAACCGAACAACAAGCGCTGTGTTGAAATAACCTTGAAGGCCTCGGCACTCACTGTTCAGACATAGCTTACCAAGCAAAGCTGATATTATAAGCAAACACATTATTCTCATGTGAAGCTAAATATTCTACTAGGCTCAAAGCTTTAATAACAAAATGTGCCGTGTGCAGAGGCTGCAGAAAAGGAAAATGGTGTTTAAACTTCTAATAAGCTCATGCTAACATAACACAGTATGAAGGCAAAGCCTATCTACATGACACCTTGAATACTGCAGAGGAGTGGGAGAGAGAGTGGTTTGCCTTGACTCTTTGTGATTTGTGGTGGAGGAAGGATGAGAACCATTGTAACACCTGACCAGAGAAGCCCATCCTGTTCTTCAGAATGGATAGGAGTTGTTGTGATTGACAGTGTAGAAGGCGGAGGAAAGGTCAAGGAGGATTAGGAGGCAGGATTCATTTTGGTCAAGCATTTTTAAAATGTCATTCATAACGTGAGTGAGACCCGATTCAGTTCTGTGTCCCCTCCGAAAGCCAGATTGATGCTGGTCTAGGAGATGGAAATTCTCAGTGTGAGCACAGAGTTGGGATTGGATGCATTTTTCTAGGAGTTTGGCTAGGGTGGGGATGTTGGAGATAGGGCTGAAGTTGTTATTTTTGTTATATTCGTTTTTTTTAGTATAGGTGATACCTGAGCTGCTTGTAGGCAATCTGGGATCTTGCCTTGTGATAGTGAAGCATTTACAATCTTTGTCCTTATGGGGATGAGGACAGTCTTGATTTCTTTGAAAATGGAAGGAGGCTACGGGTTGCTGAAGTGATTAGATGGGTTGATACTCTGAAGAATCTTGTTGATGTCTCTTTCACTTAGGGGAGTAAAGGTGCCTCATGAAGTATTGTTCTTGGTGTTCAGGCTGATAGGTTTGAAGTTGTCTAAGAGAGCAGGACCCAGAGGATGGCAGTAGAGCCTTCTTAGAAGGGAGTTCAGTGTTGATGAATTTTGATTTCTCAGTGAAGAAAGCAGCCAGTTTGTTGCATGAGGGTGGGCTGCCTCCAGAGTTAGACTGGTTTGGAGTTACCACAGCTTGCTATTTAACCAGTCCAAAAAGTTTCTTGGGGCGGTAAGTGGCTTGATCATGCTCTTATCTGAAGTAGTTTGCCTTAGTGCTCTTGGTTTGTTTGTTGTAGGAGCTCCTAACCTCTCTGAGGAGTTTTTGTTGGTCCGAGGAGAGATTGGATCTCCAGGATCGTTCAACTGCCCTAAGGTTGCGGTGTTCAGAGTTTAAATTGTCGTTGAACCACGGTTTGGATATTTATGTTGAGCCATTTTTTTGTTGGACTGGTGCAATGTCATCCATGATGTTAGAGATGGTAGAGTTGTAAAAGTCAGTGAGTACCTGAACCTCAACCAAGTCAGCTTTGGAAGAGAGGGCAGAATTACAGTGGGCTGCTAGTTCATCTGTATTTAATAGATCTGAGGTCCCTTTTCTGGATCTTCGATTTCGTTGGTTGAGCCTTCCTCAAAGACACCACCCTGTTAATATAAACGAGGATGCAGTGGTGGTCGGACCAATTGCAAGGGGTAATGGTATCACTGGTATTATTTATCTGTAAAAATTAGCAAAAATAGAAAACTGGGAGCCCTATTCATAATAGTGTCAATATTCTTCTTGATACACCAGATCAGAACCCCTTCCACATAAATGAATATAAAAACTAAATTAAATGCCTTTCGCAATGTTTAAACAGTCAGAAAGAATTCAAGAGCTAAGACACTCAGTTCATTGTCTACATAGAGGTGGTCTATTCTGCCCTGCCTACTGGTGAAAAGAAATGGTTTGTTACGGTAGCTAAAAGAAAATGTTAACTACCAAAGTCATGGTGCTTCCACGTCTATCAGTATGCTTATGGCTCGTGGCTTCCCTCGGTATTAAGAGGATTTGAAGAAATGCTTACAGCTATCCACATCCCAGTTGTACCTCAGCTATATGCATAACCGTGGTATTCCATGTTTTCTGACTCAGCAACCCATTTTGTTTGCACCTTTTCCCAATTTGGTTTAGGATATTGTCAGCAATGACTCATTTGAGGCTCTATGATTCCGCTTAGTGTACTAAGCTATTGTAAGCAATTTGAGTCTGGTCCTTCGAGATCATACTCATCAGCTGAGGGCCCTATTCACAAAATACCTCCAGAGGAAATCTGAGAAATCTGCAGTAGAAAATCTCTTGAAAGAGGTGGAAAGTCAGTGTTACATAGCGTGGTTAGCCATACAAGTTTGTGAGCGCCCACAAACGTATGTTTTTGACCTTTTATAAAATCAGATTTGACCTCTTTCCTCCCTAAAAGGTATAAATGTAGTCACGGCAAGAACTGGAGTAACTCTCATTCCAGGAGGGAAGGAGAATGAAGCACCCATAGAATCTTCTTTGTCAGGGGGGTGAACGGGTGGTCATAGGACTTTCTCCAAGGGGAATAAAGATTTCCCCACTGATTAAGCATTTCACCGCCTCACAGTCGCCGCACAACATGTTTTAAAAGGGCGGCCATGCCTAACTTTACATTTATCACGGCGGATGCTTTCAGACTGTGTTTTTGAAATGCTTATTTAAACGTCGCTTAATTCTTTTATTTTGGAGGTCACCCCGCCTTTCCCTCTCACTCCGGTGCTCTGCCCCGTCGCTTGTTTTCCATAGTAGCCATGCTCCTCCAGCGACTGGACAAGCAAGTCCTTCTGGTATCCTCCAGCAGGTCTCCCTTCACCCCACCACTCCCTCAGCGAACATAAAACAAACAGCAGGGAGGGGACGTATTTCCAGGGCCAGCTCTCCCTCCCACTCTTCATTTTCTTAAGTTGCTTTCGCAGAGAGTGGCTTATTCAGGTATATGTCACAATGTCCGAGGAGCTCAAGGTAAGGAAAGGAGTGATGCAACTTGGTTATTTTAACTAGCTATTCTCTATTGTCCCTGAGGCACCACGTTGAGGGTGTGTGTATTAGATGCTGTAAAATATACGTTTAAAGAGGTGTATTGTTTCCAATAGTGATGACTCAGTGCAGAGGGCTAAATAGCAATCATGATGGATGTATGAGGGCATTGAAAGGGGCCGCTGCGTTCATTTTCGCCTCAGTAGCACATTGATCGGTAGCGGCTTAAAGCTCCAGATGTGTCCTGGTTTTGATTGTGTGCTGTTGGTTGTAAAATTCTGCAAGTCAAAGTTGGCTTTTTTCACATGTATCCAGCCCAGCCAAGCGCTACACATTTGGGGGCATAGTGTGAAGCATTTTAAGGCCTGTTGTTGCGTCACTGCATTGATATTTAATGTCACTCTTACTAAACGAGATTAATATAGGCAGGACTAGGGCTCTGCTACTGCCAGGTGTCCCAAGCAGTCTGTCATGGAGCTGTGCCTGGGGTCGAGGAGAGGTGACTTTGCACAGCCCCAAGATCACCTGACCAATCACAATGCAGTAAAACAGCTTTGCGATTGGTCTGAGCGTTGCCATTCGGCGGTCAGGCCAAGCTTGGGAGCCTGGGGCATGTTCTCAATCCAGGCTGTAGTGCAGCCTGGATGAGACATGGCAAGTGCGCATGACTGTTTTGGGCAGCCCAAGAGGACTGGTTAAAATGTCATACCTGATGACATTACCACCTCCCATACACACTTGGAGTGCCATCACTCCTCCCCCTGCAGTGCTCTGGCGTCATGGGGCCCAGCCCCACCCCCAGTAAACAACTGGGTCACTACAGTTACGCTATTTTTTACACTGCATCACTCAATACCACAACAGCACCATCTCAGCATCAACACAGCTCCACCTCCACATCAACGCACCACCAACAGTGTCTCCCCACCTCAGCACCAGCGCAGCCCCACCTCAGCACCAGGTCAACCCCACCTCAGCAGCAATTTCACACCACCATAGCACCACTTCAGCATCAGCGCATCATCACCTCAGCACAGCACCAACGCAGCATCACTCAGTACTACATGAGAACCAGCTTGGCACCACATGAGCGTCAGTACAGCACTACCAACTCAGCATAATTCAGCATCACTTAGCACCACCTCAGTATCACTCAGCATCATCTGAGCATCACCACAGCATCAACTCAGCCTCCGCACAGCACCATCTCAGCATCAGCACAGCACTACCTCTTTATCAGTGCACCACCACCACTGCACCACCAACTCAGCACCAGCTCAGCATCAGCACAGCATCACCTCAGCACCAGCACAGCACCACCTCAACATCAGCACAGCACCATCTCAGCATCAGCACAGCACCACCTCCACATCAGTGCACCACCACCACCAGCACAGCCCCACTTCAGCACCAGAGCAGCCCCACCTCTGCACCAGCACAGCAGCACCTCATCATCAGCACAGCGCCAGCTCAGCACAGCAATACCCCTTTATCAGTGTACCGGCGCAGCCCAACCTCAGCGCCAGAGCAGCCCCACCTCAGTACCAACGCAGTACCACCTCAGCAGCAATTCAGCACCAATGCAGCACCACTTTAGCATCAGCACAGCACCACTTCAACATCAACGCAGTATCCCGTCAGCACAGCACCAACTCAGCATCACTCAGCACCACCTGAGCACCAGCTCAGCACCACCTTCGCATCAGTGCACCACCACCACCAGCGCTGCTCCACCTCAGCACCAGTGCAGCCCCACCTCAGCACCAGCGCAACCCCACCACAGCAGCAATTTAGCACTAACATAGCACCACTTCAGCAGCATCACCTCAGCACAGCAACAGCGCAGCATCACTCAGCACCACCTGAGCACCAGGTCGGCATCACATAAGCACCACCACCTCAAGATGACTCAGCACCACCTCAGCATCAATTAGCACCACCTTAGTATCACTCAGCATCACCTGAGCACAACCACAGCACCATCTCAGCATCATTACAGCACTACCTCCTCATCAGAGCACCACCACCAATACACCACAAACACAGCACCAGAGCAGCACTATCTCAACACCAGCGCAGTACCACCTCAGCATTAGCACAACACCATCTCAGCATCGGCATAGCACCACCTCAACACCAGCGCAGCACCACCTCAGCAACATCACAGCACCAGGTCAGCACAGCACCACCTCTGTATCATTGCATCATCTCAGCACCAGAGCAGTCCCACCTCAGCACCAATGCAGTCCCACCTCAGCAACAATTCCATACCAATGCCGCACCACTTTAGCATGAGTGCAGCACCACCTCAACATCAATACAGCATCACCTCAGCACAGAACCAACTCAGCATCAGTCAGCACCACCTGATCACCAGTGCAACGCCACAACCTCAGCATGACTCAGCCCCACAACATAACTCAGCACCACCTCAGCATCACTCAGCACCACCTCAGTATCACTCAGCATCACCTGAGCATCACCTCCACACCAGCACACCACCACCTCAGCATCACTCAGCACCACCTCAGTCTGTCTTTCGAATTCAGCATCTTTTGATTCTCCCCCAGTTATTATAACTGTTCAACATGCTGCACAGCAGCAACAATGCTCTACAACATAGCTTAAAGACATTGGCAACGGCAATAGCTCCAGCCTAAACACTTATAAGGTCCCGAAGGCGGGATCTTTTGGCTATGCCAATGGTTGTTCATAAATTAGATCCATGATCTGCTACTTTTGGGGTACATAGGGATAAGGCTATTGCTGAAATTCTCTATGGTGCTGAGTCATGTTGCCACCTGATGGTAAAACAAGTGTCAAGGGTATAATATGGCTTTGTAAGTGTTGGAGGGGCATAGAGCAGACAGGTGCTACTGGGCCCCAACTGTGGAAGTGTAGATCATTTCCCACTGATATCCTGGGTCAGCCCAAATATGGCCCTGCAACTGGGCCAAGTGCAACCCTTTCCACACTTGACTTTCAGAATAGGGATGGCAAGAAGTCAGACTCTGGGAGACAAGAGCTCAAAATTCAACGATAATGTATTTTCCAGCCTAGTGCTTATACTGTTATTAAAGAAAGTACTTTAATCTCACAGTAAAAGGAAATACTACACAGTCCAAAAGCAAAGGCATATACAGGATTTGATTCTCAGCTGCAAACTTTAACAAAGCAGTACATCACCCCTCTCAGTACCCTCTCCCTGACCTAAAGATCACTATTGTTTATTGTCCCCTTAAAGGATGCAAGTATAGGCATAAATTAGGCACAGGTGTGGATCATGTCTATTTACCACAGTGGTCAATTGTCCACCTCAGTTTAACAGTTCTAATGCCAGAAATGGACCTGGGCAAAAGTCTTAAGACCGTGCAACAGATTCCCTGCTCACATTCCGTCCTTGTTCCGTTCACAGGCTAAGACCAGCTTTACCTGCTCAATGTTTCATGTACATCTAGTGTTACAGTGGGCAAAGCTTGTGTCCCTTCCTTTGGCAAAGTTAGCTTCAGGGCTGATTCTTCAGTGGCAATGTGATATTAGCAGTTGCGGCCTTTCTGGCCGATCAAGTTTCTGCTTCAACTGTGATGTGGTTACTCTCAGAGAGGCTTGTGGACCCCTCACAGCACAGATTGTTATTAGCTTCACTCTCTGGGTCAGTCAGCTTTCTCTGGGTGCTCCTCACAAGTGGAATATGCTGGACTTCCCTTCCTGGACAAGACAATCCCTTCTCCTGCAGAGCCAGGAATTATCCGTCTCTCTCTCTATCTCTGCAGGTGGGCAGACTTCTAGGTACCAAGTAGACCCTTAGCTCCTCTAGCACAAAATGCAGGCTTCAGGTGATGTCCTGTCACCTCTGAGAGACTGGCTGTCATGCAGACACCAACCCCAGTCACAGAGTGGTCCTTAGAGTGCTCTGCAGAGCATTCCCTTCCTTGGTCATGAAAGACTTGGAGCTAGAAACAAGTGAGATGTTTGTATCCCACTTTAATACACATTTTCCAGACAGGGGATATGGATCAAATGACAAAGGCTTTAGAACTGGTTTGGGGTTGTTCTCTTTCAATGTAATTTTCTGGCTGGTCCAAAGACACAGCTTTCTTCAAGGTGATGACTCTCACTGCAGACAGCAATGGGGATGGCTCCAAGGAGGAGGATCCAAAACAAGAGCGCAACGAGGTTTAAGATCTCTGAACCTGACTCTGCTCAGCCTTATTGAGGCAATAATCAAGGACAGACACAAAAAAAGGTTTGCCTAAAAACTGTCTCATCCTGAACGATGAAAACTGCAGTCCTAATCCTTACCTCCACCATCTACCAAATATCAGCGTTCAGGAAGAACTAATCAGCAGCCATTCCTAAAAAGGTCTGTGCCAAATGTTTTAAAGTAGCTCTGTCTCTATCCTTCTCACTTCAGTATCTGGTTCTCCAATCTCCAGCCGCAAGAATGTATGCAATACACTTCCACTGTCTGGGAAAGCTAAGTCCATCCTCCATCTTGAGCTATGCTAAGCCAAAAGGAACCAAGGTTGTAGTACTCAGACTCTCAATAATGTAATGCAATCAGAGCTTGGACAATAGTCCAATGCCCACTATAAGGGCACGCTTGGTGTGCCCCTTCATGTCACAGAACACATCCGGTTCCTCATATTATCATGGACAGTCTTAGGCCTTCTGTGAGGACACTAGATTAGTATGTGCCAGGGCCAAACAAAAAGTCAGGAAACCAGTTTCACATGCAGTTGTGCACCCACTGCAGGGATACGTGCAGTTTAACATGCAGGGAATTTCAAACCCCACCACTTTGGGGTGAAGGGAGGGAGTGAAACAGAGCTAAGCCCTAAAATCTACTCTTGCGGGGGCAAATATATAGGTGACTGCCACTGCTACGATGTACAAAAAGACCCAGTCAGAGTAGTTTAAATTGGAGCCCCCTCATTATTTCTTATCAGATAAACTTTGACAGAAATGGGCCTTATCTAGTTCGATCAGTGTATTAAGGCCTAAACAGGACCAATTAAAACCAAATACTGGGAAGATTCACAAGTGAGTCTAAAATTCCATTCTGGGAAGCCCCTTGGTGCCAATTTGTCTGAGTTATAAGAATTTGTTGAAAGAAGATTATTTTTCTCCTCCGTAATTCACTTTAAAATGAGTAAAGGGCAACTCTAAATGCTGTCGCTGTTCAGAGTCTTGTGCAGAGGATAACATTATTTTCAGGTTCAATCAATCAATCAATCAATCAGGTTCTTATTTCAGTTTGAGGACATACTGAATAAAATCTTCACTGCTGGAGTTCGGCATTCGAGCTTAGCCCTCTGTAAATCATCTGAGATTGCGAAAAGGCAACATTGCACAGCAGATTGTTGTGTAAGTACACTCGTATCTGTTGGGTGTGTACAAGGGTAGTAGTTTTGTGCAATGTTGAGTAGGTTTTCCATTGTTACTATACCGTATGTCACTATGAGTCACCTCTGAATGTTCGGTGGCTACATATGTGACGTCACTTGAACTGCCAGGTCAGATGCCGTTACCCGATTGACCTGGGCAGTCCGTTCTCTTAAGCCTCCCGTGGGCCTTTACTATTTTATAGATTTTAATAAATAAACCTTTATAATCTCATCCGTATCGTTCCTTCTTCCACAACACAGATGTTATTAAAAGTTCTTTGTAAATTCAGAGAAGGATTGCCAGAGACCAGGAATTTGACAAGATCGGGATAATGTTCTTTCCTTCACTAGTTATAGAATTGGGCAGGTTGTTATTGTACTTAAATGTTTTTGATTAGCTTGCCTAATGGATGAGTTGTAGCTGTATGTATGTTTTTATCATTAGTTTCATGAAATGTTTGTATTTCTGAAATTCAGTATCATCGGTTGATTGAATGAACTAGTGGTCAGAGTCCAATTCTCGGGGTTCAAGTTTCTTAAGTGCGAAAAGATGAATGGCCTGAAAACTATTAAACCTGTGCCCTCTGGAATAAGAGGCTAGCCTTTAAAATTAACGCACATGGTTGATTTTTTAACTACTACAGACTGTTGTGTACCGTACCATGCTATTTCCATTATCTTTTATCCGAAAAAGTGCAGCGCCCAAAAGAGCAGTAGTAAAATATACAGACATAGCCATCAGCCTCCTAATTAAAACACTAAACTAGTGAAGATTAAAGCTAGCTGTGTCTCATGCTGTGTGGCTCTCAGG
Organism: Lissotriton vulgaris; assembly: GCF_964263255.1. Lineage (NCBI taxonomy): Eukaryota > Metazoa > Chordata > Amphibia > Caudata > Salamandridae > Lissotriton > Lissotriton vulgaris. The sequence continues at coordinate 1,830,313,576 of NC_141687.1, forward strand.
GGGACAGTAACTCCATGTAGCTTTCCTAGGCCCTAGTATGCATTCCAGTCCTCCCCCTTCAAGGCACAAAAGAGGTGATCCAGGCAGTACCACGAGGGCTTGAGCCAGTGACCATCACTTCAAGGAATGGCCTGGTCATGGGGCTTATGGGTGTTTATCCGCTCCTTGGTGAGAGGAAGGCCCCTTTGTGCAGTTATTTCTGTGAAACACACCACGTCATCTTAAATATTTTGGGGTCCTCTGTTTGGCACAACTTTGGATTTTATTACCCATTTTTCTGCTGTTCCAAGACTGCATGATAGGAGGCTGCCCTTTAATGGATATGACCCAGCATTCCTCCAGCCTACTATGCCATAAAAGTGTAGTTTTAAGACTACTATTGCTGAATCGCCCCCCCAACTGTCAAATGGTTAATAGTAAAAATGTTAATCTTCCTCCCTTGCGACACAACTCCAGCACTGCATCACTTTTACGGCATCAGATGCGTCACGCATCTGTATATTCTTGTGCTATGGTGTGCCGCATTGTAAATGCGGCACATCCATAGTGGTGCAAGGGGTTTCTACCGTGACGCAAAATAACTGGCGCATTCCTGCTGATATGCAGGGATGCGCCAGTTATTGTAAATCTGCCCCTTAGTATCTCAGTGGTAGCTTTTAAGAGCTTAAGTTTTTCACTTGCCAAATCCAACATGGCACTCTTTAAGCTGCAAAACGCTGAGAAAATGGTTTCCACTTTGGTCAAGAAGAACTTGGCTATCTCCTCACACAACTCTTGACTTGAATCAACCGTGGCTGGGCATGGAGTGGCCAGGCTGGAGACAGTTCTAAATAGTTCTTTAGCCGAGTTTTTCGCTAGATGTATACGTGCCACGTAGAACTCTTGTTTGGATAGGTGGAGCAGTTGTTTATACTTAAGTAACCCCATTTTGTAGAGCTTTTTATCTGTTTCTTTATAGCCCTTTCTCCAACTTCGCTCTAACCGTTTGCACGTGAGTTTGTGATTTTTCAAATGTTCTGTGTACCACGGGGCAGACGGTTGTAGTCTTTTAGGAAAGAAAGATTTTTTGGGGGCTAGTTTATTACAAGCCTTCTCGAGCCATTTTGTATATGCCATGGCGGCTTCTTTCACTCTAACCGGCAACTGGTTGGCCGTGGAGGTGAGAAGCTCTTGTAAAGCAGATGCCTCAATATTCTTCCAGTTTCTGGTTATTATTTGGTCTTTCAGTTGAGGTCCGCTTATGGGTCGAGTCCTAAATGTCAGCTCGAATTGGGCGGCAGCTTGATCTGACCACACAAGAGGCAAGAGGCCAGTAAACTGAAGGCCAAGATGATTAGAGAAAATACCATCCAAGGTATGACCTGCCATGTGTGTAGGGCCAAGAAACTGTTGCTTTAAGTCTGCACTATTCATTGTGTCTATCAGAGTCACTGTATTGGGGTCAGTTAGATTCTCAAGATAGAAATTAAAATCTCCCATGGTTGTATATGCGTTTGTGCAGAGGCCTTCTTCTAAAATATTGCCCAGTGAAGCTAAAAAGGTATTCCTAGCTCCCGGTGGTCTGTATAAGAGAATACCTTTAAAAGTATGATGGTTGGAAAGCTTGATATTAAAGGATAGTTTCAGATGAGACTGACTGAAATGATGCCCTGATAGAATTGTGATATATCACGGCCACTCTCCCCCCTTTCCTGTGAGGTCTAATCTGCGTATATAGCATAGGAACTCTGGTGGAGTGGCCTTCAATATATCAGGACCAGAAGAGTCGTCCGTCAATGCCTTCGTGATAAAAGCTAACTTTATGACCCATTCTTCAATAAGCCTTTCGCATTCTAGGCTATGCTTTACTAGAGATCTCGCATTAACCAAACAACATTTAATTACTTCGGTATTGTCCCCACCCAACCCGGATCCTTGATCCTTAAATCAAGCAGGGGGGGGGGCGTGGCCAAGATGGCGGCCTGAGAGGACGTGTATTACTGAGGCTCCTCGTCCTGAGTCCCCTGGCCGGGCTTTAAAGTATATCACCTCGCCTTCCGAGCCCCTTACCGACTGCCTGCGGTAAGCGGGATACCGACTGAGGACCCTGAAGTCGCAGCAGGGACCGGGTGAAGGAGCGCGACCCGCGCGGTGGCCGCGGCGGCCATTGCCGGCCGGAGGCGCGCCTGAGGCGGCCCGGCCCACGGAGCGACGATACCGGAAGGGCCCATCGTGGCAGCTGCGAGGCCACACCGACACAGCGACTTGTCTCCCCTACCCACGGGGAGAGGGACGAGGGATGCGGGGCGCCGATCGAGCAGCGGCGCCACGAGGCCCAGGACAAACAGGCCCACTCCACAGTGAAGGGGACTCGCCCGAGAGGGCACGCAGAGGAGGCGGGCTCAGGAGCCAAGGAGAGGGATCGGGGGCGCCGAACGGGCCCCCGTGGAGGACATCGGGCGAATCATTGCCTGGAGCCTGGGCATTGCGGCCCTTCTGTGCAACAAATGGATCTGCAAACCCACACGGAGGACCTTGAAAACCGATAACGGAGCAACAACATTCGGGTTCGCAACGTGCCACCTAAAGTGGAGGGGGAAGACGTGGCGGGGTACCTGCAAAGCCTGTTCCGAATGGTACTGGACGAGAATGAGGACTTTGTGATTCGTATCGACAGGGCCCATCGGGTGGGTCTGGCCCGCCGGCTCCGGCTCCCCCTCCGGACATCCTGGCCTTCCTGCCCGATTACCCCCTCAAGGAACGCATCCTAAAAGCGGCACGCCTGAACCAGCCTCTGTGCTTTCAGGGTCACACAGTGGAGCTATTTCAAGACTTGTCTGCAATCACCTTGCAGAAGCGACGAGCGTTCAAAGTGGCCACCACCTTCCTCCGCGACAAAGGGGTCCTGTGCTCATGGGGGCAACCCTTTAGGCTAATCTTCAAATGGAATGGGGCCCTTCACCAGCTGCGGTCACTGCGTGACACTTGCGCCCTGCTGGGCATTCCACGTGAGGGGGACCAGCCAGATGATGATGAAGATGAGGGGCGGTCCTCCCGGGCCCCGTCCAGATCCCAGCGGACGACCGGTGACGGCTGGCAGAAGGTGCGACGTGGCCGTTCCTCCAGGCAAGGCCTTAAACCTAATCCGGAGTTGGTGGTACAAGAACAAGCCGCGGCGATCCAGGAGGTCTCCGAAGACACTAACGCTGCATCCTAAGTGGATTGATACGACGGGGTTATTTAGCTAAGTTGCAGCATCATGGTTGGGGGCGGGACGGGGGGCCTTGGGCCACCACTGTCACGCATCCCATACACTTGACACTCTACCACAGGCCTGGACTGCCGTCATATAGGCCTGGGACAATGTTCACCAGTTGGGGTTTACGTTTGGAGTTGGGGTGAGACGGGAGGGGGGGAGGGAGCGGGATGAGGGATGGGGTCAAGGGGCAAGTACCGGTGTGTTCCCAGCCTTCAGGCAACGAGAACAGAAGGGTGGGGCGGCTTCGGTGTAAGACAATGGAATAGAGGGATGCGGTATATACCCCCCCATGGCTGACAAATCTATTCAGGTTCTTACCTCAATGTTAAAGGGCTCAATAACCCCATTAAGAGAAGGGCAGTGCTCTCCTACTTGGAGAACTCAGGGGCTGCGGTGTGCCTTCTCCAGGAGACGCACTTGCTGGCCAAGGACTGGCATCGCATGAAGTCCAGGGCGTTCCCGACCCAGCTTAACTCATCCTCCACTGTGGAGAAAAAAGCGGGAGTGGCTCTGCTCTTCGCTAGGCACTTCAAAGGCAGGGTGGGAGACAAAGTGGCAGAAATCAAAGGCAGGCTATTAGCCCACACTGTTTATATCGGGAACCTGTCACTCACGATAGGGTCCATTTATGCTCCCAACACCAAACAGGAGGCATTTCTTACAGGGGCACTATCGGAGGTCATGACCACAAGCTCGAGGCACACACTGATAGGAGGGGACACAAATTTGGTTATGGACAATGAGAGGGATAGATCGGGTCGGAGGTTCGGCGACTCAGGAGCTCTCTCGACTGAAGGGAAGCACTGGCTCGCCAGTAGGGGGTTCTTAGATACATGGCCCCGGGGTGCACCTTCTATTCACATGTGCACCGTACATACGCCAGAATAGACCACTTTCTAAGCTCCACGGACTTAGTCCCCATGGTATAGGATTCAGGAAGTTGCCCCATCGGCTCTGTCAGACCATGATGCAGTGGTAATGCACCTACGGGTCCCGCGCATGTAACCACGTAAGGGTACCAGGCGTCTCTAGGAGAATCTACTTTCCTGCAAAGTGGTAACACAGCAGCTTTCCCAAAGCATCTCAAACTACCTGGGCCAGAACGACACAGGGGAGGTGGCCATGGCAGCAGTATGGGGGGCACTCAAGGCAGTCATTAGAGGGGAGCGATCTCGGCAGCGGACAATAAGGAACGGAAGGAACGCCGGCAGGAGCTGACGGCGCAGGTGCTGGATTTGGAGCGGGTGCGTAGTCGATCTGGGGCCCCTAGGATCTGGCGCAAGCTGAAGGCGGCCAGAGCGCAGCTTGCGAGCCTCGACCTGGATCGGGAGGAATATGCTGCACTGCGCCTTAAACACATGTACTACGTAGGGGGGGATAAGACGGGCCGCTTGCTTGCCAATAAACTGAAAGCGAAAACGTCCGGTCTAAGATCCCAGTCATTCGTGAGGAGAGTGGTGGGGAGCTCCAGGAAGACGATCGCATTGCGGAGGCATTCAAGACATTTTATGCCACAGTTTACAAGGCTGAGCCGGCCTCAGATGCTGAGGCGGGTGTAGCCTATCTAGACGGAGCAGAGGTAACAGCCCTCAACGAGGCAAACGCCCTGGCTCTGGATGCCCCCATACATCTGGAGGAAGTGGTCTCCGCTATTGCCCGTCTCAAACAACTTAAAGCGCCAGGCCCGGACGGATTTTCTGCGGGCTTTTATAAGTCCTTCTGCCCCCTCCTAGCCCCTCTACTGACGAGATTGTTCAACTCTTTTCAGGGCCCGGGTTCGATCCCACGAGAGATGCTAGAGGCTGACATTATTGTCCAGCCGAAGCCGGGCAAAGGCGCGACCCACTGTGTGGCATACCGGCCGATTTCTCTCCTCAATCTCAACTTAAAACTCTTTACGGGGATTCTGGCCTCGAGGCTAGGCCCGTGTCTCCCAGCTATAATAGAGCCGGACCAGGCGGGCTTTATACCCTCCCGCCTGCGGCACGTGATCGATAAAGCAAACTACAATGCAACGGGCGCGGCCCTTCTGTTAGTCGACGCCGAAAAAGCGTTCGACTTGGTGGACTGGACCCATCTAGATAGGACGCTGGCGAGATTTGGTGTGGGCGACAGGTTTAGGGCCTGGGTGGCGAGCTGTTACGCATCACCCCAAGCAACAATCAAGGTGAATGGAACGAGCTCCAAGGCCTTCGCCATCCATCGAGGCACGAGGCAGGGCTGCCCGCTCTCGCTGCTGCTGTTCGCCCTATATATGGAACCTTTCGCCCAGCACGTACGGGACAACCGGGCCATCACGTGCATTACATTTGGAGGTGAGGAACACACTATCAGCCTGTATGCGGACGACATTTTGGTCGCGGTGGACAACCCCAGAATCTCGATACCGGCATTTTTAGAGGAAATGGAGCGATTTGGGAGGGTGTCGGGCTTCAAAATGAATGTCGGAAAATCAGTGGTTCTCCCCCTGGAGTGCAACACCCGTCCAACCAATAGAGGCTCGTTGCAATTGGGAGGATTGTCCACACAAATGGCGCTCTCGTACTTGGGGATTGAACTAACGCCTGCCACGGCTCAGACAGTCGAATTGAATTACGCAAAGCTACTTACACGCATCCAAGGGGATATTCGGAGGTGGCGATAGCAGCCGCTTTCTTGGCTTGGCCGGGTGGCTGCTGTCAAAATGTCCCTGCTGCCAAAAGTGCTATACCTCTTTCAGACCATCCCGGTTACCCCTCCTATAGGCATGCTCAAAAAGCTGCAAGACACGATACAGCAATACGTCTGGGCAGGTAAACGTCCTAGGATGCGGCGCGACCTGATCACGCGAGTCCCATCAGAGGGGGGCTAGGTGTGCCTGACCTGCAGCGGTATTTCCAGGCAACACAGATGCGTTACCTCTTGGAATGGTCCAGGCCAACCTCGGAGGAGCGATGGCTGTTCCAGGACAGGGCCATGGCGGGGATGCCACTCTGGAGAATCCCATTCTTAGCACGCCCAGAGAGACCGGCATACATCAAAAAATCACCCATCACCAGGACCCTCATTCAGGTCTAGGACGCGGTTGCGGTGGCCAGGGACCTCACGTCCTTCCCTTCACCAATGACACCACTATTTGACAACCTGGCGTTCCCGCCGGGAATGGTCCCCGGTTCCTTCCCGCAATGGAGGCGGACGGAGTGCAGCTCGGCCGGACATCTGTTTGATTTGCTGGGCTTTATGACCCCCCAGGCTATCGGTGAAGGGTACTCCATTGATAAGCTGCAGAATTTCCAATACTTTCAACTGCCACATTGGCTTACCCATAAAGACACCATCCCACATGTGGGCCGCTTTCTTAAGCCATACGAGAAGTGGCTCCTGTCCAAATCCACGGATAAACGGGCGATCACAGAACTGTATAAGTTGTTGACCCCCCCTTCACCTGCGGCTCGATCAGCAGGGCAGAAACGGTGGGAGCGGGAGCTAGGGCGCGGGCTCTCGGACAAAGAATGGCAGGACATCTTCTACCGGGCGCACCACACGGCTCGCAACGCAACATGGCCAGTCGGGAATCAGCGGTCAAAGTGGCATACTACTGGCATTTGACCCCGGAAAGGCTCCACCAGAGCAATCCTAGTAGGGACTCCAAGTGCTGGAGGGGATGTGGTCACATGGGGACCATGCTCCACCTGATATGGGAATGCCCATAAGTGCAAGGGTACGGGGAGGAGGTCCTCAGGGATGTAGATTGGTATTTTGAAACAGAGATTCCTCGATTCCCCGCGTATGCGATCCTGGGTCTGCCTAACAAACTCACCTTCCCACTTAAGTCCATTCGGGGGAGGCAAATGGGGCTGGCGCTGGGGGCTGCGACACACCACATCCTTTCACTTTGGGGCACTTCACGGAGGCCCAATCACATAGGTTGGCTCCACCGGCTGTGGTATATAATGGGGATGGAGCGCATACAGGCTTCTCTTACACAAACCTCGGACACCTTTAGGGAAACATGGTCGCCTTTGGTCTCCCTACTGTCTCATGAATTTCACGAACTTACCTGCCCAAAATATCTCAGAGTCCTTAGACTGGTAGATGAGTTTCACACACCACCAAGAGATGAGAACCCGAAGGTATGAAAGGGATCCCTTCGCAGGCCTTACGACTACACAGCGGAAGACACCGGAAGGGGTGGGTAAGGGGGAGGGGGGCAGTTCACGGGAGGGAACAGTTGGGGTTAGGGAGGACTCAGAAAGGGAGCTCGTTACCAGAGCTCTTTTATGCAGTATTTCGCAAGGTGCTACCCACGCCATCATGCTTGGACTCATGGCATTTCTCCCCTGGGATCAGCTTCCTGATGCTAGAATAGAAACCTGGGGAAGCAGATGCATTTTGTATGGTGTTTGTCCGACAACTGCAATGTTTTGTTTAACTGAAAATAAAAATAAATTGGATCAAAAAAAACAAGCAGAAGGCAGATACAGGACTTTAGGAAGGGTAGTTTTACAATTGAGACAAAACTGCGACCGTGGTGTAGGCAGGGAGTCAAAAGAGGGGCATATGCAATCTCGACCCCTGTCTGCCCCCCTCAGTTCTAATAGAGTCTTTGAGGTATAAGTGAGAGAAGGGGGCTTGCCTGCCATACAACTTCCAGGGGTCCTGGCCCTAAGCCCGCCCGAGCGCGGACGGGCATGCCTTTGGCTCGCCTCAGGCACAACAGCGGCACGCCCACTACACGCTTCTGATACGTGCTCACACATGCATTGGGTTTTAACCCCTGGTCAGGGAATAACCTTGTCCGTTGATCTATCTACCCCCAAGATGGCTGACCCGCCTCACTCCACAATATGCGTCGGTGTGAGCCCCAACCCTGCCTCAGCAAAACCGAGATCAGCACAATTCAGGTAATAAAAGCTGTTCGAAAGACGAGCAACATAAAAGCAGGTATGTTTAAAAACGAGTGAAAGTATAAGCAGGTATGTTTAAAAAGGAATGAAAAAGCTTTATTAAATTCTATTAGGTTTAGGACATGAGCAGATTCAAGTTCCAAATTGTGCAAAATATCGTTAGTACCTCCCGGCTCAAGTCATTGTATGCCGAACCCAGAGCAAAAATCCGAATTAATGGTGCACTTTCTTCTCCTTTCTCCCTGCACCAAGGTACTCAACGGGGTTTCCCCCTCTTTCCCCTTCTATTTCTATTAGCGATAGACCCCTTGTTGGTCATGATTAACAATAGTCTAGATATTGAAGGAGTCCATTTTGGTTCCCTGATTTTCAAAACGGCTGTCTATGTAGACAATATACTTATTTTCTCAAAAAATCCAGATGCAATGATCCTAGCCATTATCTCTATAATTCAGACCTTCTCATGTTATTCTGGCGATTCCTTGCATAGAGAGAAGACGGAAGTCATTCCACTTAATGTTCATTACCATCCATGCTGCATCAGGCACTCTGGTCTTCAGTGGCAACCAACAATGGGTAACTATCTAAGCACCTGGTTTTCGAACAACTTATCAGAATCAACCCTATATAATGAACAAAAACAAAGACCTACAGAACCTCATGGTCACCCAAGGATATCTTGTGGTGGGGAAGAAGGGAGACCTTGCAAACGTTGATTACACGACAGGTGAATTTTCAATCCAATATGCTCCCAGCACGTCTCTCTTCCTTCTTTGCCGCGGTTGATAAAATGACCTATATTTCTCCGATTGAAAAAGAAATCCAGATTAGGCCTTAAAAAACATAGTTGGCATATGTAAAAGGTGGGTGTGGCCTCCCTAACTGAGATAACTATCAGACAACATTTATTGTTGCACACAGTGTCCGTTGGTTTGACACTAACCCCACTTGGTGTCTAAAATTTATTGAACGATACACAATTCACACTCCACCTTCATTCCACCAATTCAGAAGTATTGGTCCAAACATTTCCAAAACTCAAGTGCACCCCCCTTACCAGACTCTACCGGCCCAAAATCCCCATTAACCTCCTTAAGATTGCACTGGTCCCGTCATTGTCCCAGACAAGATTTTTTTGTGTCTTACTTCTTATTATAAGTGGCGACTGGCATGATTCGCAGGTGGCGGGCGGGTGTAATGGGGCTAAGGAGCGGCGCGGGATTGATAAATAAAAAATATATATATTATACACTTACCTTGCCGCTGGGTGCCATGTATCTGCTCCTTGCTCCTGCTCTCCTCGTGGGACAGGAAGCCAGGAAGAATAGCCAGGCTCCCATGACCAATCACAAAGCTGCAATGCAGCATTGTGATTGGTAAGCACCCGGGCTTCCCTGACAAATCACAAAGCTGCAATGCAGCGTTGTGATTGGTTTTGAGTGTCCTGGTTCGACGCTCATCCATGGAACTGGGGCCTGGGCTTGTTCTCCATGCAGGCTGTAATGCTCCCCCACCCGCGAATGAATCATAAAATGATGATAACTCAAAGTTATTATAATTTTATATTTCCTTTACTTTACACTGCTCAAAAGCAGTAGGGCGACGCTCCTTCACCATAGCGGAGGGTCCACCACTGCTTCTTATATTGGACCCCATTCAAGATTATTCAAACTGAAACTGATTGACTCTGACTCTTGGTGGTCCTGTGAAGAAGCCCTTGGGCACTCTCAACATGCATCTTTCATATAAATGACTTTCCTCATACTGGACCGATGTCAATAAACAACTTAAAGCTATCTCTATATGGACTTCTCGTGAACTCTACCCCTTATATTGTTAGGAGCGCATGCTTCCATCTCTCTATTAGACCTACCTGACGAAGGCTTGTTTGGACCATCCCTGTCCTTTGTCGGGAAACCTAGAGAGGGAACTCGACCTGTTGCAGGGGTGGCTAGTGGAGCGGCTGGACTAGTTAGCCCCTGAGATTGTTCCCCGGAAAACATCTAGACGGACCTCTGCTCCTTGGTACACGGAGGCTTTGGATCTGTCACGGCGCAATTGTAAGGTAGCAGAGAGGCTTTGGCGCCAGCAGTATAATACTGGGGCCAAGGCAGCGTATAGGGTGGCTATCAAGGCCTATCATGCGGACATTTTGTTCGAAAAAATAATTATTTCTCTGCGAGAATTGAGACAGCTTCGAATTCCTGCAGGGAAATTTTCACTATTGTGAAGGAGTTTATGACCCCTAATGCAAATGCGTCGCATCATGAGTTTTCTGAGTTGTGGGTGATCTCGCTAGCCAGCTTTTTTACCACCAAGATCAAGCGGATTCAGGACTCATTTTCTTCTTTGGGCCCGACTGTTGTCATCAGCTCGGGGACCAGCTGAATCTGTTAGCTGGCTCTGGACCCATTCACTCTGAGTTTCCATCTCTTTCTGACTCCGCATCTCAGGATTTCCTGATTAAGGTCAAGTCTGGATCACCTTTAGACCCTTGTCCTGCTAAATTTTTGGCCAGGATGGCGGAGGTTATGAATCCGCTGGTTAATCTCCTGCTCAATCTGTCGCTGACCAGGGGTGTGGTTCCCGCTGCTTGGAAGCAGACGATGGTTGTCCCACTACTTAAAAAGTCGGGTCTGGACCCCGAGTTACATGCCAATTATAGGCCGATTTCCCTCCTGCCTGCTCTTGCAAAGATAGTAGAGAAGCATGTGCACATTGTGCTCTCTACTTTCCTTGAAACCCACGGTTTGCTGCACTCCACCCAGTCTGGCTTCCGGACCAACCTAAGCACCGAGACGGCGCTATTGGAAGTCAATGAGGAAATCAAGGAAGTGCTGGATGCAGGAGGAAGAGCCATGTTGGTAATGCTCGACCTGTCGGCGGCCTTCGACACCGTTGAGCTGGTTTCGATCTTATTTGGCTGGTCGCCGGCAGGTGGTTTGGGCATCTCCGTACTCGGCCGAAGTACTGCCTTTGGAGGTCAGAATCCCGCAGGGCTCGGTGCTGTGCCCGACTCTCTTTAATATCTTTATGACCCCTCTGGCGGTGCTGGCGGAGTCTTTTGGGGCTCAGATCGTGTCATAAGCCTATGACACCCAGCTCCTTTTCACTTGTGGGAAGGGGGCTGAGTATGACGGAGAGAACATCCGTGGCTGTCTTGGGGCTGTTATCGAATGGTTTCAGCGAAACAGTCTCAAGTGTAACCCAGATAAATCTGAGGTGCTCTTCTTCGGGTGTCAGTCAGACCCGAGCTGGCAGGAGTGGTGGCCGGTGAATATGTTCCCTCCCGCGTCATCTTCTTTAATTGCCAAGAACTTAGGGGTCAAGATTGACAATGGCTTGACGCTAAAGTCCCAGATCCTTGGACTGGCCGGCACCTGTTTTGGCCTCCTCAAGATGCTCCGCAAGTTCCTTCCCCTGCTCCCGCTGGCGCATAGGAAGATCACGGTCCAGGCCCTTATTGGCTCGAGGCTGGACTTTTCGAACGTCTTATATTTGGGTCTGCCCGAATACCTTCTCCAAAGACTACAGGTGGTCCAGAACTCGGCGGCACGTGCCATTTTTGGCCTACATCGCCGAGCAAGAGCTTCGGGCCTTTTACATTCTTTACACTGGCTGCCTATTCGGAAGCGGATTGTTTTTAAAGCACTTACGCTGGCGCATAAGGCATTTCATGCCGTGGGAGCTGAATATATCCAGAAACGGCTGGCCTTCTATAAACCGGCTAGAGCCTTAAGATCGGAATCTCTCTTTCTTGCCGTTGTCCCTGCTGTCAGGAAAGCAAGGGTGGGGGGGCGTTCCTTTAAACGCTTGGCGCCCCAGCTCTGGAATGCCCTTCCTTTGCCACTCCGCAGAACATCCAATCTGCTGGCCTTCAGAAAGGGTCTGAAGACGTGGCTCTTTGGTCAGTAATTTGCTCGCTCTCTTTCTCCTTTGTGCTTGCCCTCTGCAGTCTGTTGTGGGTTAGAAAGCGCCGGGACACTCTTCGGAGTAGCCGAGCGCTATAAAAGACACCCATAACATAACATAACATAACTTAGCTCTACTAGATCTCCTACTAACAGTGCAATTAAAGTCATTTTATTGGGATGGAAGGTGCTAAATAACACATTATATCACATATGATGGGCTTAGGTCACTTGTTTTAGAAGCATACATAAAAGTATATCCGCCTTTAAGGGGAACACTGTTGATGCTCAATCCATTTTAAACACACTTGATACATTTGTGACCGTCAGCTGAAGTCTTATTGCTCCACTCTGTTCGCCCACGGACATAACCTGTCATAATCACTCTTTTCATACTGTCTGTTACCCACATGTGAGTCTGCCCCATCCCCTCCCCTCCCCTCCCCACTCCCCTACTCTTTCTATATCCCTCCTTCTTCTTTCTTTTCCTTCATTATTTATATTGTAAATAGCTATTATAACCCGCTCCAACATCGGTATTTGATGGGGCTCCATATCACTGTTTTTGTATACTTCAGTAATCAAGACTCATTGTGCCCCATCACCCTCTGCCCACCAACATGTTTAAATCTGACTTTGTTTAACCATATTCCCTTTGGACAAGGCTGAAGACGAAAGCAATGCATATTGTTATTGACATTCACATTTTCTAGTAGGCATCTTGTATGTATGTATAACATGCTTTCTTTTTCGTAATGTCTCCAAGAAAATAATAAAATATTTAGAACACACAAATAAAACAACCACATGCTTTAGGCATTGCAGCTGTTTTACCCAATTGATTTTCCTGAATTAGCGGAGCTGCAGGCAGATGGAAGGCAGGGGGCATAACAACGATATGTATAACCATCACCAGGTCTCATCTTCTCGAGGCCTTAAGTTTCAAGGGTGGTGGAAACTTATCTTAAACCGGAAGTGAAATCGGGCCTTGCATTGTACTAGTCTTCCATTGTGGATCGTTCTTGGTATAAAACCTTCTAGGGCATCCGCAAACTCATACAGTGTTTCCACTACTGCTCTTTTCAAGATAGCTTTTGATTGTTCTATGCCGCCACTTAACAAGGTGTGATGGGCATCCTGCATGGCTACGCACTTATAAGGTCCAAACGACAGATATGTTATTTTTCTCTTGTCTTGTGGGACCACCCAGTATAAGTGCCCCTTCCTTCCCATCAACCTCTCTTCTGTCTCTTTGCTTCACAATCTCTGTCACTGTTTGCAAAGGAAACAAGAAGAAGAACAAGCATTTACAATGCAATGGTTTCGCCTTTGGAAAAGTTAGAGCTATTTGCATTGTAAATGACAAAATTTGTATTTATGTGTTGGTTTTGAAAACAGATAAATAAATGGCATTGTCATTTACATTGCCATTAGCTTAATCTCTGCAGTCACTCTGCAGTCACTATGCACTCCCTAGTCACTCTGCACTCCCTAGCATTCTGCAGTCACTCTGCACTCCCTAGCACTCCATTGCAGTCACTCTGCAGTCCCTAGCACCCCCTAGCACTCTGCAGTCACTCTGCACTCTCTAGCACTCCCTAGCACTCTGCAGTCACTCTGCACTCCCTAGCACTCCCTAGCACTCTGCAGTCACTCTGCACTCCCTAGCACTCTGCAGTCACTCTGCACTCCCTAGCACACCCTAGCACTCTGCAGTCACTCAGCAGTCCCTAGCACTCCCTAGTCACTCTTCACTCCCTAGCTCTTCCTAGTCACTCTGCACTCCCTAGTCACTCTGCACTCCCTAGCACTCTGCACTCCCTAGCAGTCCCTAGTCACTCTGCACTCCCTAGTCACTCTGCACTCCCTAGCATTCCCTAGCTCTCCCTAGCACTCTGCAGTCACTCTGCACTCCCTAGCACTCTGCAGTCACTCTGCACTCCCTAGCACTCAGCAGTCACGCTGCACTCCCTAGCACTCCCTAGCACTCTGCAGTCACTCTGCACTCCCTAGTCACTCTGCACTTCCTAGTCACTCTGCACTCCCTAGCACTCCCTAGTAACTCTGCACTCCCTAGCACTCCCTAGTCACTCTGCACTCCCTAGTCACTCTGCACTCTGCACTCACTACTCTGCACTCTGCACTCACCACTCTCTACTCTGCACTCTCTACTCTGCACTCTCTACTCTGCACTCACTACTCTGCACACTCACTTTGCACTCTGCACTCACACTCTGCACTCACTAGTCTGCACACTCACTACTGTGCACTCACTACTCTGCACACTCACTACTCTGCACTCTACACACTCACTCTGCACTCTGCACTCTGCACAAAGATCCGTTACAATTAAAATAAAATAAAACGATGTGTAAAAAATTATATGAAGTAATCTTCCTCGAGTTTTTCTAGCACCCGATTCTCTCCCTTCCTTCCCCCTTCTAGCTCCCCACCTCACCTTCTGCCCACACTTTTTCAAATTATGCTGTGAATGGGTGCAAGTATTTATTTTACTTAATGCAGTTTTATATAGCGTAAACTTTTTCTAGCACCCAATTCTCTCCCTTCCTTCCCCCTTCTAGCTCCCCACCTCACCTTCTGCCCACACTTTTTCAGATTATGCTGTGAATGGGTGCAAGTATTTATTTTACTTAATGCAGTTTTATATAGCGTAAACTTTACCCAAAGTTGTCAGACCGCTTTACAATAGAACCAAGTAAATTACATAATTTCATTTTACAGTGTTTTAAGAAGACGCAAACACACTGCAGACTGGGTTTAATAACGTGGCTGCTGTGTGGCGTCTTAATTACAAGCTCCCTTGCGCCGCCCCTACGTCACTTTTGTCCTTGTTTAAAAGTGACGCACTGGCGGTGGAAGGGGCTTGTAAGTAAGCCCCTCAGCGTTATTCTCCCCAAAGCATGTGACAACTTCAGGCACCGACACAATGGATTACCGGACGGTACAACCACAGTTATGTATCATAGATTATATACTTGCAGAGGTATGTGACAGCATTACAATTACACCATAAGATATCGCCGCACAGGGCGAGCTGTGAGGGGATCTGGGTGGAGGGACAAAGGGAATGAGGGATGGTGGGCAAAAAGAGATGGGGTGAAGGAGGGACGAGGGGGTCGTAGGTAGGGGGGTGGGGCACCAAGGACGGATGGTGGACGTGGTATACAAGGACAAGGGAGGGATAGAGTTATTGGGTGTAGGGATAGGGAGGGTCGTAGGAAGTGGGTACGAAGGGAAGGGGCCAGAATGGAAGAGGGGAGACGAGGGAGGAGATGAAGATAAGAAACGGCAGGAGAGCTGAAGGAAGGGGGGCGGACAAGCTGGCTGCAGAGGGAAGAATGGCTGAGTGAAACCGGGTAGTGGAGAGAAGGAGGGACAAAGTGAAGGAGATGTGAGAAGGATAGGATGAGAGGGTTGGAAGGGAGCCTGGCTGAGGCTCGGCAGGGGCTGGAGCTGAATAACAGACCGGATGCAGCGGGGGTCTGTGTGGAGTGATGGAGGGGTAGGTGAGGCGAAGGGTCGTGAACTGATGGTGGGAAGAAGGGGCACCAGAGAAGAAGATGGACTCAGGAGAGACAGGCAGGGAGGAGGAAATGAAGGGGAGGTGGACTGAGAGATTGGGGTAACTGGAAGGCGTCTTGGAATGAAGGTTTGGCAAGTATAGAGCCGAGACAAGAGTGAAGGGATGGGTGAAAGGGGCTTAGGGGGTCGTGGTAGATGACACTCGGGAGGGGTGGTGTTCGAGGTGATGTAGAAATGACCACACATCATTGATAGGCTGGTGCAGACGAAAGAGGCATATCTATGTGTGAGCAAAATGCAGACATAGAAAACCTGCCGGACATGTCATCATGGACATCCACAAAAGCGGTGAGCAGGTTTGTACTATGCACACGAGTACACATTGTGATTATTTTGCCGTTTTATATAGCGCAAACTCGACCCGAAAGTATCAGTGCTCTGTAAGCGAGCACCAGTTGCATTACGGACGGACACATTCATTTTTAGGCAGGGGTAGATAAAGTGATTTGTCCAGAAACACAGGATGTCGAGGCTGCCAAGACTCGAACACGGATCCCCAGCTTCAGAGTCGGCCGTTCCAGCCCTTAAGTCACGAGAATGGCTGCGCTGGGTCTCTGCGGGCCGTTCACAGAAGCTAGAGCCAGTGTTTGTGCGCAGCAATCTACATAGATACATCAAAAGAAGCAACAAGATAAGTGGTGTGCTGCACAGAGACCCAGGCTGTGCGTGATCCTCCCAAAACACATTTACGCGAGCACATACCCAGAGGCTGAAGTGTGCACCTGTAACGACCGGATTCTCGGACCAGATAGAATCAGCTCACCAGAGCACCACCAACCCAGCCGGAACGTAACCACCTCCCTCCTTAGGACCTATTTACAACAGGTATCAATGTCTCCTACCCAAGGATGGGGAATTAGCAATATACATGCCTAATAAGTTTTCTACAATATCACACTCTTACCATATAGTCACACGGCAACTCAGACCCAGACTATTCTACCCTAAGGCAGTTCTGATTATTTACCATTACACACTGGCCACAACCAGTGCTCGCTCAAGCCATAATCCTGTGGGTACAGGCATCAGTATCCCCCCTGATGCCCTCTCTATTTCCTTACAAGCCACAATCTTGTGGGTTTACACACCAGTATCCCCCCTGGTGCTCTCTTTAATGCCGCATCACAACGACGATCACTTTCCTATGACTACCGTTAGCTCTTCATGTTGAGGAATCTCTCGCTATTTACTAAAGGTACAACACTACGATATTATAGATCACACAATGATGGCCAAATTATATAATGTACGACTTATTCTTCATTCCAAGGGCTCCTCTCTCCTTCATTATTCAGTTACCATTTGCCTGATCGGGGGTAGCGTCCGTTCGCTAAACAGTACCTGACTAGAAGAACAGGTTACCTTTATTATACAAGAACAAGAGGCACATGTTGGTTCACTAAGAACTGGGGTACTTTATTTATCACAATAACAATAACAATATAACACCATGCTATAACATATAGCCTGCAAAGGAAAGTGAAAGGTTAGAATATGTGCACGCTAAGAAGAAAGGGTCGACGTCACCTTATTAATATGAAGTCTGGACTCAGCGGTCATCTGGGTTCCCTTCTCGTCTGTGCCTTGGCTCATCTTAGGGTCACACCTTTGCAGTCACGGATACACGTCTGCACCGCTATGCTCTGTCTCCTCTGCTTCCCTCCAAGTCACTGGAACCTGCCTCTTGTCAGCTGCTTCCTCTCTCTGGCTGTTCTGTACTACTCCTCTCTCCTCTCAATCACGGACCATCTTCACTTCTCGGCTTCGATCTTATAACTCAGTTTCTGCCACTCTGGTATTCGTTCCCTCAACTAACTGCTTCACTCTGTATGCTCTGATCTTAATGTCAAAGCTCGTCAGCTGCTCCAACTAAAATAACTTCAATCTTTTTAAGAGAGTATCAGCTTCTCGGTCTTTCTCGGACTTCAAAATGGCGACTGCCTGCCCTGGAATAATTAATGGCATTGATGCTAACTACTAGCTGTCGCCTACCAACTGACTGATTCACCGCCTCAGGCTTTCACTAATATGGAAGCTTGTCCCTTCATGGAAAGTTACGGCCAGTAACCTGCCGCCCACCAAATTCTTGTACCTCCCCGTACCAAGGACACGTTCTCAGCCGGCCGGCCTGATGTTATGTCTTCGGAATGGATGCTAACTACTAGCTGTCGCCTACCAACTGACTGATTCACCGCCTCAGGCTTTCACTAATATGGAAGCTTGTCCCTTCATGGAAAGTTACGGCCAGTAACCTGCCGCCCACCAAATTCTTGTACCTCCCCGTACCAAGGACACGTTCTCAGCCGGCCGGCCTGATGTTATGTCTTCGGAATGGAGAAAAATACAGTCTTTCGATAAGGGCCAGCCTGAGCCGGTTCTCTCCAAGCAAACAACACCTCGTAACTAAAACATTACATTTGACCTAGAAGCATCTCAAGCTGCCGGGGCAGAAAGAAAGATGGAGTCTCTCCCGTTTGGGGCCTACAAGGCCCGAAATAAGCATAACTTCATGGAAGGTATACTAACACTCTTACAAAAGGACGGATTATCACTAATACTAATGAATCTATCCCCTAACATAAGTTTATAAGCCCTGATCTAAGGAAAAGGGTACGGAATTATATCAACACGCCTTGTGAATAGGCTCTATTTACGGTTCTAATCCCTCCATTAGAATGATAGTAGACTGAAGTCACCTCCAATCACCTTCCCTCAAGGAAGGGCCGAAAAAGTCGGTCAGAACAGCACCCCTCTCTAAATGCATTCACGCTAGCGCGGAGACCATGTGTGCACCCCTCTGTAAACACATTCACTGCAGCGCAGGGCCCGAGGGTGTGTGCACTGCTCTGTAAACACATTTAGTTTAGCGCAGGGCCACTGGTGGTGTGCACAGCTCTGTAAACACATTCAGGCTAGCGCATTGCCACTGGTTGTGTGCAACCCTCTAAACACATTTACTCCAGCACAGAGCCCGAGGGTGTGTGCACCGCTCTGTAAACACATTCAGGCTAGCGCATGGCCACTGGTTGTGTGCACCCCTCTCAAAAGCACATTTACTCTGGGGCAGAGCCCTAGGCTTTGTTCTCCCATCTGAAAATACATTTATTCTAGCGCAGAGCCAGTGGTTCTGTGCAATCCTCTAAAAACACTTTCACTCCAGCACAGAGCCCGAGTGTGTATGCACCCCTATAAAAAGCACGGCTTGGTGCGCACCTCTAAAAACACATTTACGCTAGCACAGAGCCACTGGTTGTGTGCACCCCTCAAAAAACCCATTCATGCTAGGGCAGAGACAGTGGCTGTGTGCACCCCTCTATAAACATATTCACTCTAGCGCAGGGCAGCGCAGGGCCCGAGAGTGTGTGAACCGCTCTGTAAACAAATTCACTCCAACACAGTGCCGGAGGGTGTCTGCACCGTTGTTTGGGGCCAGAGGGTGTGTGCACTGCTCTGTACACACATTCTCACCGCAGAGCCATGCTGTGCTCCGCTCGTGTGTACAGATGCATCACAGAAACGTGGAGCGGGCGCCGCGACGATACCAAATCCCTCTCCACACACGTGAAGTCACCTCCATACGGGCACACGGACAGTGGGAGGGGGAACGGGCACGCGGACAGCGGGAGGGGGGGGAATCACACGGACAGCGGGAGGCGGGGCGGGCACACGGACAGCGGGAGGGGGGGCGGGGTAACGGGCCCACGGACAGCGGGAAGGGGCGGGTGAACGGGCTCACGGACAGCGGGAGGGGGGGCGGGTTAACGGGCACACGGACAGCGGGAGGGGGGCGGGCGGGCACACGGACAGCGCAAGAAGGGCCGGTTAACGGCACACGGACAGCGGGAGGGGGGTCAGCAAACAGCCAGCGAGACAGGGAACAAGACTAACAAAAAACACAAACATCGGGGGGGGAAAAAAAAAGTACACGCCCACAGTGGCCACGTCTTCATGACGTTGCGGAGAGGGAAAGAATCGGCGGAACGCCCACCAATCGCCTCGGGAAATGACGGACAGTTCTCTCTTCCAATGGCTAGCCTCCATTTATGGAGCTAGCCAATGGAAGAGAGAGGCGGAACGAAGGCCACACTGTTGTAACATTAGATTTCGCCTGCGCCGAAAAGCTGCGCAGTGCGCAGCTTTCGACGAGGCGAAAACTAAAAAGTGTCCGCTGTGCGTGTACAGGACATTTCCCTACATAAAAGCACATCTACGATGCAAGCAGGACTGGAGTGATTATCCGCCTTTGCCTAGTGCCATCCTGCCATATTTTCACCTATTGTACTTAGGTGTTTTGGTTTCATGACAGGGAGCGACACGTCTGCATGCTTGATTCATCAAGCAGCATTATGCTTCATGCATTTTGAATTTCGAGGGGCCGTTTTTAAGGTTGCACCGGGTGCCTTTGTGGGCACAGTGATTTATACCTGCGCGCCCTAATCTTTATGGCTGGACTCCCGATTTCGCAAAATTACCCCTGTGGCTTCCTTGTTTCGATTACGTCTGAATACGTTTGATTCATATTTCACAAATTACTTAGATTGGTTGTGTGTCCTGATGAAGACGCTTGTCCTTGATACATATTGAAGAGGAAGCATTTAAAGCAATTGTTGTTCTTGTGATCTGTCAGACTTGTTTTTGTTTTCACTTTCTTTCCTCTTTATTGTGTATCTGTGTGAGCACCCCTTGGTATTGTTCAACTGTCATTTAGTATAGCTGTCTTTTTAGTAAAAGATGTTTTTGAATTAATAATTGTAGTTTTGATTTATTATGGGTAACTTCTCATGATTGTCTCATTTTGCACGATTTTTGTGGTGGTTTATAAACATACTGTCTTTTAACTTAATTGTTCTGTATTTATGCAAAACTTTAATAGTTTATTGTTGCTTCTTTGAAAAAAATTTCTTGAACCAGTGTAGATTTCATAATAAAATAGGTTTCATGTAGAGCACAGGGCTGTTCAATAAAAATAAAACCTGATAAACACAGCTATAATAATTCACCGCAAATTGTATTAGTTACCATTTGTTTATGCATGCCATAAGGACCTTCCCTCCCCCTCTGTTGCCTTCTTTAGAACTGCTTTCATGCAGTTAGGACTTTTCTAAGCTTCTCAAAGGTGGCAGATAAGGGAAACTCAGGTGCAGCAACTGAGCTGTTTGCCAAGGATTACACGTTGTAGCACCTGTGGGAGTCAGGGTTGAACCATAACACCCACAATGTGCCCATTCCAGGATGGCATGCAAATATTACAGATATATATTACCATAGACAGCTAACACTCGTAGTTTTGTGGTCATTGTTGGCCGCAGTTTTATTACCTTTACATACCAACACATTTTGTACTCCCCCCCCCAGACATATCTTTGTAGCTAGGGTCATAAATCATTATCATGAAACATCATAAAATTGGGTGTCATACGCCATTTTGTAGCTCATCATAAATCATGTGTCGTAAATCATTGGTGTATCGTAAATAATTATGTCACAGGCAGCCGTAAATCATTTGTGGGTCATAAATCATTTGCTTGTCATAAATCACTTGCTTGTCATACATCATTTGCATATCATATAGTCATAAATCACCCTGACAGTTCGTACATTGCTCTGTTAGTATCCACATCTCTTTTGCATGTGGGGGTAGCTTCTCCCCGGAGTTAGGCCCCAACTCACTACCTTGCTAGTCTCTTTTGTGCCTTACATCTGCGAGGTCTGGGCTGCGTGCGCCATTTCCGCTTGCTACCCACTTTTGTCAGGCCTACTCACCCTGCCGTAAGGTAACCCAAAGTGAGCGGCCCTCCTTCTACACTCCACCCTGTAGGTGTGCTTCCATAGCCAACCAAATGTACCCTTCGTATCCGCCAGCACTACGACACTACTGCTGCGTAGGTGTGGGTGGGTGGGTCGGTCTCTCCAGCAGCAAAAACCAGTTTCTTGCAGGGCTCTGGCGTCCGTTATGACGCTGGCCCGTGAGGCCCCTTTCGGGGGCGCCCTCGGCTATAACACCTGCACTGAGCCCATTCCAGGACGGCATGCAAATCTTACATATATGTATTACCAAAGACAGCCAGCACTCATTGTAGTTTTGTAGTCATTGTTGTCCTCAGTTTTATTACCTTTACATACCTACATCATTTGGATATCATATAGTCGTAAATCACCCTGACAGTTAGTACATTGTTCTGTTTGTTTCCACGCCCCTTTTGCATGTGGGGGTAGCTTCTCCCCAGAGTTAGTCCCCAACTCGCTACCTTGCTAGTCTCTTTTGTGCTGTGCTGTCTGGCGGGGTCTCTGCTGCGAGCGCAGTCTCCGTTTGCTACCCCCTTTTGTCAGGCCTACTCACCCTGCCGTAAAGCATTCCAAAGTGAGCAGCCTTCCTTCTACACCTGTCCCTGTCAGTGTGCTTCCATAACCAACCAAATGTACCTTTCTTATCCGCCACGCCGCCAGGGAGGCTCAAGACTTCCTGCGGCTCCCCCCTGTGTAGTATGGTATCCTCTAGTTTTTAGTTAGGTGCAGCCCGCTAAAAACATCGCCCCCCCCACAGGTTTCTCCAAAACCTGCGCATCTCTTCTCTGATAAGTGAACCCCGTCCCGCCTGTAAACCTCCGGGCGACCTGGGTGAATGAGGCCGTGTCTAACTCTTTCCAGATATTCAGTTTCCTTTTAGAGTACTCGACTGCCTTGTGCAAGTCCGTCCAACACCATCCTGCTAATCAGCTCGGACCAAATGATGACGGTGCTACCGAAGCTCCGTGCTGTCTCCGTTAGATCCGCCTGGATGGCGAGGAGTAGCTCTTTTCTTCCCAGCCGGGCTAAGCCGTTCCCGTCCTGGTGAATTACCAACAAGTCTGGATTCGAGGATGTGTCCATCCGCAGGTCCTTGAGCACTGCTGGTAGTTGGTCCCACTGCATCCCCAGGTGACCCAACCATCAGACGCATGTGTTGACGGCCCATCGCTCTGCCTCTTGCCCCCCTGCTGCCACCACAAATTCATCTGGGAAACGAAAGAGTGACCCACCACTGATATCAACTGAGGGCGTCTTGCAGAGGCAATAGTCACAAAGTGAGGAGAACGTAAGTCAGCCACATACTCACATGCGCTGCTGGGTCTGTTCACAGCAACTGGGGTCTCACATAGCCTTACTTGGACCAGTATGCCACGAGACAGCGGACTCATCTGAATAGTTACGGGGCATACTTCAGCCCAGAGTTTACAAACAATAGACTTAGAAACCGACGTATCACTGACCTTCAGTTTCACATTTTGTAATCATGCAACTTAAAGACATACAACGTATTTTGATGACAACCTTGCACAGATTAGGAATGGAGGACTACCTATTTGGAGAATCGACTCATGAATTGTGACAAGTTCATGCCCATATCCTACGCTCTCTGTGACTAGCACTTTAATGCTTGAGAAGTCTAGACCACATGAACTGCTGAAATAGCTTCTCCCAGTGGCTCTTCCACAATGTTTGAAAGACATCAACAGATGTCAAACAGCACATATAAGGACTTATTTCTTGGCTACTCTTTTTTTTTTTAAAGACGAAACAACATTGGTGGATTCTCTATGAACATTTGAGGATCTCCCCCCTTAAGTAGCTAAGATTTGAAGAAGTTACAAATGTAACGAAACCCGTGTCAGCTGTCATGTCTCTATTACACTGTGCTATTATGTTCTTCCAGCAACAAGAACTAGACCTTGAAAAAAATAACTGCATAAATATGAAACGTTTTTGAAAAAATCTTTTTCTTGTATGAATATATGTACAGTATGTATGGACTAAATGTCACACTGATTATTAAATTTGAGAGAACCCCAATACAAATACAAATATTGCCCTGTGATTTGAGTGATTGATAGAATACATAGATCTTGTGTTTCAATTTTATAAAATCAATGTTGTAGTAATATTGTTGAGTGCCGGAGTACTGTCTAAAGGGGTCTCACATAGGTCCTGTATGCCTTGGACCGCCATCTGCCGATGGCCTTGATCCCCGTCTCGGACATCCCATGCTGGGCTGCTGTGGTCACCGCCCCAATCCTAAATGAGTGTGAACCAAAGGCTGCTGATGGGAGGCCCACTCTGCTCAAGGTTTGGCGCATCACTGCTGAGAGCTGTAATTTACTTAAGAGGTTACCATTCCTATGCTTGTACAGGGGGCCATCCCTTACAGGCTGTGCTGCCATATAGGTTAGTAGGCAGCATACAGCATAGTATTTGGGATCTCTGATGCACTCCAGCTTATTACCGCACCTTTGCCGGCCTGGTCAGTTTTTTTCCTTTGCAGCCGCATTTCCACATCTGCCACACTGGGCCTGACGTCAGCCGCCTATAGGCAATGCTCTGCAGGGCCTGTCCTAGCTGGGGTCACCAGCTTGCCCAGTCTAAATGCCCCAAAGAATGCGGTTGCAAAGGCTGCTTGGAACAGGTTCAGCTCATATATGTCTTTTGCTATTTCCCCTAGTGAATCCATGAGCATAACCAATCTATTGAAGTCCATGGGCCTACGATTGTCTGCCTTTACCCCCTCCGCTCACTTCCAACCCTTCATCGCTGTTTTGATGTAATAGGATGCAGTGGGGTCCTGTCCTGTGAGTAGCTTGGAAAAGTGTGCTACTGCCTGGCCCAGGATATGGTCTTTCTGTTCATAAATGCCAATTGAATGAATAGCTCCACTGCCCTCTTTGTTTTGCTTGCATCGCCTAGTGTCTCGATATTTGCTATGCGCATCACTGTTCCTGTGTATCTCCTGTAATGCTTGGACGCTTCGTGGGAAAGGCTTGGTCCACTAGAATTGACAAGTTTGGTTCAGTAGAGAACCTAAGTCTTCCGGGAAGGGGGTCATGTCATTCTTCGCCTGCGGAGCCAGCTCCCTGAATCTGCTCATCTGTGCGCGGGAGAGGACATCCGCCACTTTGTTCTCCTCTCCCGGTACATGGCGTACTTTCAGCTATAAGTTCCCTTCCTACTGCAATTGAACCAAGTGACGCATTAGCCTTAATGTGTCAGGGCACCTGGGTGTCCCTCTGTTGATGGCCTGTACTACTCCTTTGTTATCGGACCAGAGCGTCTGCTTCATGTCCCTCAATTTTTTCCTTCCAGACCGCCAGATCAACTATATTGGGAACACTTCTAGGAATGTGATATTGCTGGTTAAGCACTGTATATGTCAGCTATCTGGCCTGCACACCACTTGTCTCCTGGAATTGCCCCAAAACCTGTGCTGTCTGATGCAACTGTGGACAATGCGATCTGCTTGCCCGTTAACTAACCCTCTCTCCAAATTAACCGGCTGTTGAGAACTGCTAGAAATGTGTACCACATGATGGGGTCGTGCTTGACCCCTGTCCCCAACCTCACATAGTGGTGTTTGTGGATGTCTGGCAAAGACCCGCCCAGCGGGGATGATTCTGGCCGCAAAGTTGAGTTTCCCAATCAGTTGTTATAACTCGTGGAGGGTTGCATTTTCCCTACCGCTGAGGTTTCTAATGTCATCCCTGAATTCTCTTACTTTCAACATCTGGGAGTCTGGATGCCCCTGCCATTGAGCAAAGCTCAATCCGAAAAAATGTGAGCGGAGTGGAGGGACCTACTGTTTTGTCTGCTGCTAAAGGGACTCCCAGCCTCCCTGCCAGTTCTTGAAATGTTGCCTGAGATTTCACCACATTCTGCCAACCTGGCTGGGCCTACAAACAAGAACTAGTGCCTGTTATTCAAGGCCCATTCTAAAAAGGTGCTAAATTGTTCAATATGCGCAGGACACTGAACATCCCAATGGCATGGCTTTATCAAAGTGTGTTGCACCATCCCATTGGAAGCCCAGCAAGTGAAATCTTACTGGGTGAACCGGGAGGAAGCAGAACACGGACTCAATGTCGGCTTTGGCCTTGAGCGCACAATGGTCTGCTGCCCTTACCAGGTCAATGGCATCATCCACCATTGCGTAGCTCGCTGAGAATACCTTTGAGCTAATGCCATTGTTGACGGACTCCCCCTCTGGGAAGGAGAGGTGATGGATGAGTCTGAATTGACCTGCTTCCTTCTTGGGAACTACCCCCTATGAAGATATCACTAGGCCCATTGGTACTGGGGGGGGGCAGAGGGCCTTTGACCCTCCCCATGGCAATTTCTTTGTCTATTTTCTGCCTCACTATCTCTGGGTGCAGCAGCGCGGATTTTAGGTGGTTGGAACTGCCCTTGTGCAAGGGACCTTCACATGGTATAACAAATTCTTCAAATCCTTTTACTCACATTTGCACGCACTCTTTGTGATGGTACTTGTTAGCTAGCCTTCTGAGTTGATGCGTGTTAATGGAGAATGCGGCTAACTTGTACCCGTTCAGGTCATCCAATCCCCCTAGCGACCCAGTGTCAGTATTATTACTTCTTCTTTTTCTCCTTTTTGTCCCCTCGCTGCTCCTTCTTGCGTCTGCACCGGGCTGCTGGATGCCACCCGCAGTTGGAACATATGTGTTGAAACCTACAAAAGGCCCCGCATGTGCACTCATTAGCCTCTTATTTCCAGCAAATGGCTGGAGGGCAGCTAGCGGGTGGGGGTTTCCAATTATTATATGTTTTGGGTATGTGAAATGGCCTAGCTTTGCCTTTGTAAAAGGAACCCTGAAAGGGCTGCTCGCCCTTACCTGCCCATGTTTTGACCTCTTTTGCCACCATCATTTTATGTATGAAACAAGACATGTCTTCCTCGTTCCAGTCCATCTCAGGGTGGGTCTGTATTTTTAACCTAAAACCTTCATCGTATTCTAGCCATGCATCCCCTGGGAACTGCCTGTGTACCCTGTGGATATAGGCCTCATACAGCCAAAGATAAGCTGCTTCTTGTGGAAATTTCCAACGATAATACAAGCCATATTTCTGAAAGCATCCAACCAATTATCGACTAACCTTTCTTTCCTCTCCCTTCTCCTCTCTTTCTTGTCCTCATCCTTTTTATTGCACACCTTTAAGTCTAGCCCCTCCAGTTGTACCTCTAACAATGAGAAAATATCTACGAACTCCTTCCTCCATATCCTCCCCTTTACAGGGAGCGGGATTAGGCACGCTAACCCGGTGGCCCTCGTGACCAAGGATGCAGGCCCTGGGGACGGCCTTGTGTATGCCTCAGGGACTTGACCTGCTCTATCCTGGGTGCTCGCTCTGCTAGCGCTACCCCATGCCTCCATGGGGGAAACATCCTTAACAACGCGGTCAGTACACTGCAATGCTGTTACATCGCCGTCGTTACAACCGCATGTAACAACGCTATGCCATTACAACGCAAGTTTTTACATTGACTTGCGCTAGATGGCGTGCTAACATTAAAAATGGTGTAGTTTACTATCCCAACACCTTCCCTACTGATAAGTGGACTGGAGTTGGAATAGTAAATTACACTTTTTTAATGTTAGCGCGCCACCAAGCGCAAGTCGATGTAAAGACTTGCGTTGTAAAGGCATAGCGTGGTAACATGCAGTCGTTGTAACCACTGCGATGTAACAGCAGGCATTGTAATAACACATGTTGTTACATCATACATCATTTCATGGGGGATGCCAACACCCCTCCTGTTTCCTGCGCCTCTGCGCTGGTATCATTTGGCCCACCCGGCTGGTTCCGTAGGCATTCCTGTTGTACGCTGCCTGGCTCGATAAGATGCCAAGGCAGTCCTGAGACCCCCCTGCGGTGAAGTGCCTGCTGCCCCCAGCCCCTGTGCGCCCAGGCCCTTAAATAACAATGGAACAAATGACTTCAATCATTCCTGCACTACAATGAGTTGTCATTTATGCTCGGCCCTGCCGCCGCTGGGATGGCTACAGTTGGCCGGTCATCTCCCTTGGAACCCCTCTTTGCTGGAGGCTTCCTTGGCACCTTGCGAGGGCCCTTTAACTCTTCCTGGGCACTGGATGGCCTGTGGATTCCAATGGTTAAGTGGCTCCCTTCTTTGTCTCTTACTCCATGTGCGTCTGTAGCCAGCTGGTCGGGTCCGTACGCCTCGGATGCTGCTCTGATTTGCTGCAATAATTTCCCCAGCTCAGCTGCCTCGTCCCTTCCAATGCAGTTTCACCATCGTGGCCTGCTTTCTCTGGCTGAAGACGCTGTTAACCCCTGTAATGTAGCGGGGTGCTGCCGCCTCCTGTATGCACGAAACAAATTGTTCCAGTCGTGCCCTTTGCCAACAGTGCACATATATGCAAAAAACCTTTGCTGTGGTTGCTGCAGCTGCCGCCTGGCTGCCGGGGATGCTCATTTATATAACAAGTCTCACAGCCAACCCAATTGTTTTTTTTGTTTTTGCCCTTGTGCTAGCCGGTCCAGAAAGAATGCCCACAATCACAAGGAGTTGAGCCGAGGCAAAACTCAAACTGGGTCACCTAGTTTTACAGTGGAACTCGGGCAGTTACACAACATTCTCCGGCGTCAGTTTAGTTAATCAAACTAAGCACGGGCCGCTCCGGAAGCATTGCTGTCCAAGCGGTGCATGGGGTAAAGTGCAGGCCCATATCAAGTCACCGCTATCAAGTTTGAGGGGATCAACGTTTGGACACAGGAACCCCGGAGGGGCTGGCCTACTACATAGCACTAGAAGAGCATCCTTTAACTTCTGCCTTGAAAAAGTCTCTGCAAGAGACGAAACATGTTTCGGCGGTGTGAGCTGAGAAGTCTTATTTATACATGAACTTTTAATAAAGAATGTGAAGAAACATTACCTGGTTTGGATCTCTGAATCCGTTGATACAATACAAGAACTTGACATTGTTCATACCTGACTGCTAACATTTATTAGATGATTGTTGGATTCTATCGTTTCTAAAGAGAAATAAAGGATTACCTAGAGTTTACAATACATTGAACATTAGTTCAACACATCCTTCGACACTGCTTCCTTCCCGGAGAGCTGGAAGCACGCCGAACTCAGCGTTCTACTCAAGAAGCCATCGGCCGACCCCACCGACCTCAAAAACTACAGCCCCATCTCGCTGCTCCCGTTTCCTGCAAAAGTCATCGAGAAGACCGTCAACAAGCAGCTGGCCGCCTTCCTCGAGACGAACGGATCCCTCGACCCCTCGCAGTCTGGCTTCCGGACCAACTACAGCACCGAGACCGCCCTGATCGCAGTCACCGATGACATCCGAGCGCTGCTCGACAACGGAGAAACAGCGGCCCTCATCCTCCTCGACCTCTCCGTGGCCTTCGACACTGTCTGCCATCGTACCCTAGTACAACGCCTGAGCAACGTCGGAGTCCAGGAGAAGGCACTGGAGTGGATCATCTCCTTCCTCGCCGGAAGGACACAGAGAGTCCGCCTCCCTCCGTTCAGATCTGAAGCCACCGAAGTCATCTGCGGCGTCCCTCAAGGCTCCTCGCTCAGTCCAACCCTCTTCAACATCTACATGAGCCCCCTCGCAGACATCGCATGCCAGCACAACCTCAACATCATCTCCTACGCCGACAACACCCAGCTGATCCTCTCCCTTACCAACGACCCCGCCACCGCCAGAGCCAACCTTCACGAAGGGATGAAAGAGGTAGCCGAATGGATGAAGAACAGCCGCCTGAAACTGAACTCAGATAAGACGGAAGTCCTCAT
This sequence comes from Lissotriton vulgaris, assembly GCF_964263255.1. Taxonomy (NCBI): domain Eukaryota; kingdom Metazoa; phylum Chordata; class Amphibia; order Caudata; family Salamandridae; genus Lissotriton; species Lissotriton vulgaris. Next base: position 1,830,342,814 of record NC_141687.1, read on the forward strand.
TGTGGGATCCTCACCCGCCGCTTGGGACGACTCCTGGTGGCCCCCCGCCCTAGGCAGCGCACCCAAACCAACAGACCACGCACGCAACCTGGGCTTCATCCTGGACTCCTCCCTCTCCATGACCAGACAAGTCAATGCCGTCTCCTCGTCGTGCTTCAACATCCTGCGCATGCTACGTAAGATCTTCCGGTGGATCCCCACCGAGACCAGGAAGACGGTCACCCAGGCCCTCGTCACCAGCCGTCTGGACTACGGCAACACCCTCTACGCCGGAACCACCGCCAAACTCCAGAAGACACTCCAGCGGATCCAGAACGCCTCAGCACGACTCATCCTGGACATCCCCCGCCGCAGCCACATCTCCGGACACCTGAGCGACCTGCACTGGCTCCCGGTCAACAAGAGAATCACCTTCCGTCTCCTCACCCACGCACACAAAGCCCTACACAGCCAAGGCCCAGGATACCTCAACAGCCGCCTCAACTTCTACGCTCCCAAACGCCAGCTTCGATCGACCAGCCACGCCCTCGCCGCCGTCCCCCGCATCCGTAGAGCCACCACAGGGGGACGGTCCTTCTCCTACCTCGCCGCCAAGACATGGAACTCCCTCCCCACCCACCTCCGCCTGACCCAGGACCACCTCGCCTTCAGGAAGCAACTCAAGACCTGATTGTTCGAGCAGTAGCAGATCCCCCTCCCCCAGCGTCTTGAGACCCACTGGGTAAGTAGTGCGCTATATAAAAGCGATGATTAATTGATTGATTGATAGTTGGTGTGGTAATTAAGCCTGTGCCCTGTCTAGCATGATATGCACTTTGTGTGCTTAACCCCTTCGATGCGGATGACAAAGCCAGCTTGTCATGGGCGTTACCTGCGCTGCGCGCATGACGAGCTGGCTTTGTCACGTAACGCGGGTTTTTTGAAATTTCAGCGCGCAGCGGGAAAACCCTCTAGCGCGCATGCAGTTAATAACACTCCTGGAGTATAAGCACCCAAAATTGGCTGGTGAAATATCCATGAAAAGCTCATAAAGTTCACGTGTAATTTTGGAATCTTGAGACATATTACTATATGTGCGGACGTTTCTCCTTGTTTTTTAGGGGGACACTACCACCAACCTCTTTGTATCCATATGCCCACATAGCCCGCTAAATTATTACCTTGCCCGCAATCCCACAGAAACGCCTCCCGCCTCATCAAGTGTCTTGGCTGGAGCCGCCCAGCCTGACCGCATCGTTGGGGGAGGGGCCGGGACTTCCTTCTGCCCACATCACGGTAGCAGAACGCGCTTGCAGCTCACCAAGCTACAGCGACCAGGAAGGCACTGTGGTCGTACCTCTTAGGAAGGGATTCCTGCTCCGCTGTCTCCGGCCCTCCACTGCGTTGCCTACCTCTTCTCCTGTGCTCGTCGCTCCCCGATGCATTACATATATAAGTTGAACTTTTTCTAAAACACACCTTTCCTTTAAGATTTTGGCATTATGAGCTTGTTTTATTAAACAGTTTGGGCCCTCTTTACACGTGGCTATGGCCTGCGTACAGAGCAGGCAGGCACACAAACTTTCAGCTATCTCACTCATTGGTGTCACATGCCGTGAGACTTCATAACTTACAAACCTCTAAATTAATATTTATCTGTACAACATTTATGATGCGCCTCAGTGTTGCGCTTGGGATATGTATTTCCTTTATGGTACTCTCAAAGCAGCAGGCGTTCTACTGAGCTACCTCACTCACTGATGGTGCAATGTATATGTAGGTATATCTTTTTTTTAAGCACACCTAGATCGTGAGCATTATGCACTCGTTTTATTAAAGAGTTTGGGACCTGTTTGCACTGCCACTGCCCCCTCTCATCCCTCCCTCACACTCCCTGTCTCTTTTCTTTACTGCCTGCTCATACATGCTGCCTTCCTGTACCTCCTCACAATGTGCACTTGTCCACCTCCCACCTCCCCCCTACCCCCCCCCCCCCACTGTGTGCCCAAACCACTCGTCTTGGTGCTGCTCTCACTTATACTCAAAAACTGGAAAATGTGCACAATCTGTCTCTTTCCTTGCTCTCTCCGTTGGCCCACACACCTTTCTTGGTCCGGTGCCCATACTCAGTGCCCCGTCAACAGCATGATGGGTGGTCATTTCCTGCTTTACTTTGAGGTCAATAATGTTTCTTTGGTGCGACCAGTCCTACTCCCTCTCTTGTACTCTCTCTCACTCCTCTCTCTCTCGCTCTCTCATGTGGTTGGCTTCAGGTCTTCGAGCACAGTTTCTTTCCTGTGCCTTTTCAAGGTTTCTGTCCCTCAATCACACATTGTCCTCCTCTTCTTGGGGTGTCTTCTGCATGCACAAGCACTCCCTCTTTATGCCTCTGTGGCCTGCTCTCCCATTCTTTCTCTCTTTCTCACACACTCTTTCTGATACTCTGTCTGGAGTTCATTCAGCACTACAACCACAAACTACCCATTCCTTTCAGTCTTCCTGTCTATTTATTCTCTGCCGCTCTCTCCCCTATCTATCCCTCATGCTATATAATTCATCTACACAAATCCTCTCCACACCACACAATTGCACCTCACACAATTCCACAACTAACAATTCCAATCCAACCCACATAATTCCACTCCACACCACATACATCCACTCAACCCAAAATCAAAACACATGGGTAAAAGACATTGTCATTTACAACGCCAATAGCTCTAACTCTCACTAATGTGAGACCTATTAGCATTGTCAATGCTTGTTTTGAATTATTCCCACCCCTTCCTGTATCTTCTCACCTAAAACCTGCCCTCCCCGTCCAGTGTTTTTCCCTAAGCGCTCCATCTCTGTTTCTTCTCCCCCTCCTAACAGAAATAATGGAGCTATGAAGCGGCATAGCTTTTTTAAATCAACCTCCACGCACCCACCTACCCCCCTTTAGCCACTCCCACTCAAATGCCAATAGCTTCTTGCTCATGGCTGAGGCATATTGGTGTTGCCATTACATGTAATAGTAGGTGCCATATGGCAACTTCAACTTTTCTCGTTTTAGCGATAAAGTCTTTACTGGATATAACCCTATATCTGTGTGAGCATCCAATGCTTTGTTGCTTTGATGAGAGAGTAATAGATATCCTGGACATCAGGACATGCATTGTAAGGCTAGTAGGGCTAGTGCAGCTTCAGCAAGCCTGATGTGAATGTCTGTGCTCCGTCCTTATGTGTGTATGTCCATGCTTGCCAGAAACATATGGCCTTATTTTTGAGGCCTTACGCTGCCATAGCATCATTGTTTTGTGACGCTGTGGTGGCATAAACAATGCGCCACACTGCGCTATTTTTACAAAGTGGCGCATCTAGGCAGATGCATCACTTTGTAAACCCCTGCACTACATTATACCTGTGTCAGGTATAACATATGCAAGGTGAGCGTTCCCCGTGTAAAAAAGGCTTGCAGAAGTGGCAAAGTGAAATCTATGAGATTTCACTGCACCACTTCTACGAGTTCACTGCGTCAAATCCTTATGCCTGCTACACAGCAGGCGTAAGGACTGATGCAGGCCCTTTTACATGAGACTCGCACATTTGTAATGACACTTTGCTGGAGTTGCGTTTGTTTTGCGACACACTCCAGCAATGTGTCATTACTGCGGCACCAGATACGTCAGGTTTCCTGACGTATCTGGTCAATCCTTGCTACAAAGATCACCGTACTGAAAATACAGCACATCGATGATGTCACAAGGAGGGAGCACTGAAAAGTTTTGCATCGTTGTTTTCAACTAGCCATGCAACACTTTTTCATAAATGAGGACCATAGGCTTGTCTGCTTTTTGAGTTCCAAAATACTTATGAGAGATCTATAGCAGCTCTAACATGTCAAAATTATAAGATATATATTCCCATAAGGGAGATTCATTTGTCACAGAGCGACATATGTGACAACCAACCAGTAAGTTGAGATGCTCTGTACTTTAGGTTGGAAGAGGTTTGGTCACGTGAAAGTAACTAATTTATCATTTGTGTAACCAAAAGGTCTGAGTTCTAATTCCGGTGTCTTCATTTGATTTAAATTGTGGGTTATTAGGTAAACAACTCCCTTTGTCTCAGTGACATAAAATCAAAGAAATAAATCTTATTGAAATCTGGATAATAAAGTGAAGCAGAGGGTCAGGTTTTGGGCTATCTAGGTTCAGGTTTACAGTTATGGTTAGAGGTTAATTTGACACCGTTGCTTGAGTTATGTGTGTATATGTGCGCAAGCGTGAATTGCAGATTATTGGTATGTGTGTGTGTGCATTTTGTCATACATTTTCATTGCTAGTTCGTTAAATACTGGTTATGGAAGGTTGCGGATGAAACGCTACTTTTATGATGAAATAAAGTTCAGTTCTTTATTTCTGGGTATCAACTTTTTCGAAAATGGTGACATGTAAGCCTTAGAACATGGGTTAGGGTTAAATTAGTGCCAGTGGGAAGCTTAGGGATATGGTTATGATTAAGGTCAGGGTTAATGTAAGGGTAAAGGGTCAGGGTAGAGTAAGGCTCAGGGTAAATATAAAGGTAAGGTCTAGGTTAAGGTCAGGATAATGATTAGGGTTGCATTGAGGCTTAGGGCCCAGATGAAGGCTTCGCCAGTTTCTGGTTAATTGTATGGTTTAGAAGGAGACAAGATATGTGGTCATGGTTTTGAGAAACGAGCAGGAACAAGGCTGGGGTAGATATCTGACCAGGGCCGGACTGGGAACCAAAACCAGCCCCGGCAAAGTGCTTGGGAGGTCCCCCAGGGGGGAGGTTGGGGGTGCGACCGAGCTCTTTGTCGGGCCGGTTTTCGGACGATTTTGTTACAGGGACGATTTTGCCAATGGCGGTTTCTCCCCAAGGGCATCGGGGCTCCGCCCCGGTTCCCAAATGCGTCTCAATCATATTTATTTCTTTTTTATAAAATGTTTTTAAAGTCTAATTTTGGCTCTAGTGTGTTACTTACACAATCAACACACCACTACTGTCTTCCCTAGCAGCCCCGTCCACTCACCAATACCGCCGCCGTGACTTCAAGGGAAGCATCACGTGACATGAGACTGACTGACTGACAGAAGCCTAAGTGTTTGTCGGGCCGACAACCTCACAGCCCTGAAGGCTGTGATGTCATCAGCTCGGCAAAGACCTAGCTACAGGGCATAGTCTCCACCTCTTGATGGCGTGGAGGGAAAGTTAGCCCCGGGCGTTTTAAGTCTAAGCCCCCGTATCGCTAACCCTCCACGTCAGTCAGAGAGTGAAGACTGCCATCCACCCCTTTCCCAACTCATTACAGGGCGTGGTGTGACCCATCCTGTGACAAGTTGGGAAAGGGGTGTGGCAGGCGGGAAGCCGAGGATGTGAGTCTGCGCACACTTGACCTCAGGCTCTGACTGCTTCCCGCGTGTCTGTCTGCACTGGTGGACGTTTCTGGAAGGCGCTGTGTCACACAGGACATGGACTCTGTAACTGGCTGAAGAGACGACTCTCTCAGTCTCGAGTGTCCCGAGAGGAGACAGTCCATCATTTTTAGTGCCCGGTGCCCCACGACTGACTTGACTGCAGGAGGTTAGTAGGACATGATTCGGAATTCCACTAAGTTATTATTGGTATTGTTGTAGTTGTGAATAATACTGGCTTGGCTGCCTTGGTTATTATTGGTGTTGGCTGCCTTGGTTATTGTTGGTTATTATTGGTGTTGTAGTCGACTTGTGTATAATACTGGCTTGGCTGCCTTGTGATTAAGGGCATATGTCTGTATGCCACCCCGGGTGTGAGACAGTGGACATTGCTCGTCCGTGATGTTACCTCCTCCACGGACAGGTTTCCTAAATTAGTTCTCTTGCGTGCTCGCACTAAGCTCCTGGACATGTACCTGCTCAATGTGGCCTGGGCTTTACCAAAATGAGGCCTAAAAAACCCACCATCCACGTGCAGCATTAAGTTGTGCTTTCTGCTCTGCAAGTCGTCAGGCTCAGGAATCATATTTTATGTGCGCACTCACTCAGCTCCTGGACAGGCACCTGCTCAATGTGATCTGGGCTTTACCGAAATTAAGCCTAAAAACCCACCATCCACATGCAGCATTAAGTTGCGCTTTCTGCTTGGCAGGCTCACAAATCATATTTTATGTGCGCAGGTGAAAGCAAGATGTCACTGGCAGGCCCATTCAGAGGATTATCTTGGATAATGCTTTCTCGGAAGAGAGACTGGGGCACTCTCTATCTGCTTGGGTTGTGGGTTGAGAACCAAATCTTGCCTTAAAAATTGACCGGGGGCAACATCATTAGACTTTTCTTAAATTGACCCTGGGCAACATCATTAGACTTTGCTTGTAAAGTCTGGCATTTAAATACAGTTTAAGAACAACTCATGCAATGCTATTTGACATTCGCCAGCCAGCATGAAGGGGCCTGTGTTTGTGTCTACATTGATAGAATATAAAAGAATTCAGGGGGTTTCGAATGCCGTGGCAATTGGCGGCATGTTTTCGGTTTTGGCGCCTGGTGGGGTGGAGGCCTGCCGCAGGGGAAAGTGGGCCTCTGCTCCCCGAAGCTCTGATTGTCCTCAGCCACCCCCTGCCAGGTCTCCATGCTGCGTCGTTGGCTGCCAGGGGCACAGTGATGTGTGCAGCATGTATGGGTGGGAGGGAAGAGAGCCTGCATAGGTGAACGTGTCATTAAACACATGGCCTCCCATTGAGGCCTGACACACTTGCACCAGTTGTTGCACCCCACCCTTGTCCACCTGTCTGGAGGGTATTTACTTAGAAGGTGGCTGGGCTGCTGAGAATAAGACTGCGCCCCAATGGCCCCCGCCCCAACTGCATAAGTTTAACCCTTTAATACCTAAAATGGAAGAATACACACGTCTAGTAATTTCAAAATGACATGAATCTTTATTTGCTTTATTTTTTTTTTACAAGTAAATTGCCATTTTAGCTTGATATCATCACTGCACGTACTTACTTTTTCAGTCATGTGCTTGGTTTGCTCAACTGACATCAAAAGCAAGGCCACTAGGTCAGTTTTATCTAATTGTGCAGCACAGTTTTTTCACCTGTGTACGTTTGTAAATTTATCATTTAAAACATGCCGGAGTGATAGCATGAGAAACAGTGTGTCTGATAAACTGAGGGATAGATAATTCATATGAGAAATAGGAGATGCGAAAAAGAAGTAGAGATGCATGAAAGAGAGATGGAAGAGTTTGAGGGAAGCTATGGCCTCAGAGATTCAGGAGGAAGAGGTGTCTGATAAGGATTAATGAGAGAAAGTTGGATTTAAGAGAGGGTGTCTGTAGGCAAAGTTATGTGAGGGGCTGGTGTGAGAAAGTCAGTGTGTGTGAGACAGAAAGCAAGTTGATAAGAGAAGATGTTGTTACAGGTGAACCTTAGAAGGGGGTGAAAAGTAGTAAAAAAAGATGTGGAAAATTAATTTTAAGAAAGTTTTGAGAAAAGTCTGAAGGTGACGATAGTGAGGAAGGGAGTCAGTCATGCGTATGCCATGAAGTGGAGGAAAGAAAATGGGGTGTCAAAGGAAATCGTAAGACTCCCTTTTAGGTGCCAACTGGACAACAATTAATTCTGGGGCCTTTCGGACACAGGCTGGAAGGCAGGGAAATGAGGGAATTTTCTTACAGGGGCTGAATAGGAGATCTGGAAATCGGGCAAGTTCCTCACACTGTCCAATTAAGCTTTAGGGAAATGTGTAGACTCTCCGAGGGATGCGGACTGAGAAACAGGGAAATCAGGAGACTTTTTGACAGATGGCAATAAAAAAATCAGAAGTCTCCCCGACCGCTGGGCCATTGCGAAACCAGGTGACTCCCCAACAAATACTGAATGTCCAAATGAAGACTCCACAACAGACTTCCCAAGTGTTACCACCTTTCTTATGAAAAAATATGCGGTGCTTGATCACGTTTTGCTATTCTGGATAAGCCAAGACCTGGAAAGTGAAAAAGAATTTGTGTAAAATTGTCAATAATTCTTTAATAACATGACAAGTTTGAGAGCAGTGCCTCTGTGGTTGAAATGCTACATTATTATGGGTGTGTGTCTGAAACAGTACTGTGTATGATTTGAAGGAAGGCAGTGCCTCACGTTTTGTACCACTATTTGTTTAGTGAGCATATGTCACTAGAAGCATATATAGCACATTTGAATGTGACTGGTTCAGTGTTGGTGAACAGGGCAACTGTGTAGTTCTATGTTTGTGTGAGCGTGTAGTCGTGAAAATTACGTATTTATCTGGCAAGATATTAGTGTGGTGCAATAAATGTAATGTTTATTAGTGGAACTGACGAGGTCACAAATGGCGTATATGTCTGTGGTTTAGTGTTATAGATGTCAATTGAACTGTACATGTCACAGAATTGGTGTTTTCATTTAAGCTGACCCCGTTTGCTTCAGTTGTTAACATACGAGACACACATACCTAGCTGATGGCTGCTGTGGACATGTGATTTGTGCATTCCTCTGGCTCCTCTTTGGTATAGTCAGCTGCACTATACTTCTTTGTGTATTAAAACAGTTGAATAGGCCTTAAGTGGCCACATAAAAGATCTTTGGGCCTCACAAGAGTTAAGTTACAGAGATATCAGTAAAACACAATGTGCCTGGCCTGGACCACAACTTAACCAATGTACATATTGTTTCCTTATTTGCACGTAGACTACAGCTTGCAGAGTAGTGCATGCAGAACTTGGTTTAGCACCCCAGGATTTGTCAGCACAACCCTACTATGTGCACCCACCCAGGCTGCCAAGGCGCGCTGAATCTGAACAAAGTAAAATGGCGCGTATGTAAGAACTGCTCCATCCCTATATCCCGCTCCTGGCACTGACCAGCATGGCATGGTGTGAATTGTTCAGTAATAGAGTTGTGCCACTCTAAGAGTTAAAGTGTGTTGGCTCAAAGACCAGGGTCTCAATGCTAATAGGACCGTTTTGTGCTGCAGGTCAGGTGTTAGGTGAGCGGCACACTTTAAATCTTTTTGGGCCAATTTGTTAGCCGTTTGTCTATGGAATGTTTTTCTCTTAAAGACGCTATATTATCACGCATCCTATAAAATGGCTATTTACTCATCTCTGTGAAATCTGTAGCCACTTTGCATAATAGCATAACACTTAGTTCTCTCTGATCTTGTTTAACTTGATTAACCTGTTTCCATTTAATTTTCTTAAAAAGAAAGTATTGGAATGTTTAATGTGTGCATTTAAAAAAAAATACAAGTCAAGCGCAGAGTGTGAGGGGGCACCAACATAGATTCCCGCACAGGGCACCACCAACCCTAAAGCCGGCCCTGGTGACATGCATGCACAGTGCGCTGTCACCGCCACATGGCCTGCGTGTATTATAGCACTGCGTTAATGTCCCTTTGTGTCTCACTGTACGCTGTCATCTGTGTCAGACCTCTCTCCCCTCTCACTCTCCACTCTCATCTGTCAGACCTCTCTCCTCTCACTCTCTGATCTTGTCACAGTGTCAGACCACTCACCCCCTCACTCTCTGCTCTTGTCTCTGTGTCAGACCTCTCACCCCCTCACTCTCTGCTCTTGTCTCTGTGTCAGACCTCTCACTCCCTCACTCTGTGCTCTTGTCTCTGTGTCAGACCTCTCTACCCCTCACTCTCTGCTTTTGTCTCTGTGTCAGACCTCTCTACCCCTCACTATCTGCTCTTGTCTAAGTGTCAGACCTCTCTCCCCTCTTACTATCCACTCAGTCTCCCCTCTCACTGTTACTGATAGCTGGAGGGGAGGTGATTAACGTAATTTAAGCTGTTCACAAATGACTTTGCTGCTGAATGAAATAATTCCTTGGCTTCAGTTTGTTCCTTCATTATATTTAGGTGGAGGGTGTAGGAGAGTAGGGTCTGCAATCCTATGATCACCCAGATTTTTTGCTTTTGTTTCACTGGTTTACGACTTTCTCGGGCTGTGGGCCTGCCAATCAGACCCACAGACTAGCTGTTCTCTCGCTAAATTGATGTGTGTACCTTAGGTGCATTACCCAATTGGAACTGGGCTACCCTGTCAGACCCTGTAACTCAGTGCATCGGTGTACCCAGGGCCTACCAGGGGCTGAAGCATGTATTATGCCACACCCGGATGGCCATCTAAATCTGACACAACTGGCTGCGCGACAGCTGGGGCAAAGTGGCGTACTCGCCCGTTGCTTTAGGTATAGTATCCCTATATCTAACTCTAAAATGGGCAACCGAATTCCTATCAGTCACTCCTATGGCAGGCCTTGACAATCCTGAAGGCAGAGTGCGTGGAATCGTGTGAATTGGGCTCTGGCACGAGCCGAGCCCGCTTGCAGCTTGCGGAACCAAGACCCAATGGCTGTTCCATGATAACGCGTACCATATTGGTAACTTCGGTACCGCGTTATCAAGACATGTCGAGTAAGGTGTCATACGAATCGGGATGCTGACCCCTCACCAATGCTGGCGACGAGGTTAGCATTCCGCCCTTCTAGAGGGACACGACATGTACGTAACTGTGAACCCCGGTTAAAGTTAACTGAAGCCTCAGCTCCACCAAATGGACGCTGCCACCACAGACACGAGTCTGACCTCCTGCTGCTGGGAGTCCTTCCAGCGAGGAGAGCTTGGACAAAGGGTTTCCTGTCCGGGGCGGTGTTCGCACCATCCCAGACAGGGTTTTGTGTATCCTGGGTAGGCAGGGCTTTATAAGAAGGTGACTGCGGAGTGGCACCCCGGTGCTCACTACGCATCTGCCGGTTATAACCAGTTCCCGGGGGGCACAGCCCCTGGCCTGGGGAAAGTCAGGCAGGGGAGAGGGGTGTAACTACCCCCCTTCCTGGTCCCACCCCTAGGGCAGGACCTAGTCATGTACCCACCCCTTTCTTTAGGATAAAGGCAGGAGCGGGGACCCTTCCAAATTAGATCATCTTTGAATCAAGAACTACTTTCTACGAAAGGACATTCAAGACTCTTCTCAAGATTCTCCCTTGTGGCTAAGGAGTAGTCACCCTGCATCCGCAGGCACCATCTAAGAACTCTGCGGTTTGCTGCAAGTCCTTCCTCAGGAATCCGACGGACCAGCTCGACGAGAACCGGCTTCCCTGGCACCTCTGACCTCTACCCACATCGTCAGCTCAGCTGAGATCTGTGGGTGCGACGAGACCTCGAGGGACCGGCCATCATCAAAACCTGCACGCTTTCTTAAAAACAGCACGATCACCGAAGGGATCCTCTGGTGAGTGCTCTGGGGTCCGAGAAGCCCCGACTCTGAGCAACTCCAGCACCGAAGCTCAGCCTCCCTGCATCTCACGATCTGCGTGGGGCCCTTCTGCTTTCCGCTGCTCCGCACGTTGTCTGATCACTAGCCGCTGGCTCGTGACCTTCTTGACGACACTCGACAACCAACGCTGCTGGTCTGGTTGCTCCAGACCGGCCTTTGCTCCCTTTTGCGAGAGGAGCACCCCGGACCCTCCTGGTCCACTCAAGACGCCATTTTAGGCCCACCACGTGGCCCTGAAATTTGCCAAGGCTTGTTGCCCCAATCCTGGGCCCAGCGATGCCGACAGCATCAACCTTCGTGGGACAGTTCGCACCTCCATCCTGGTCGCCGCCAACGCCTCCTGGTCCGCGAGACTGCAGAGCCTAGCGTCGCCCACTCACCTAGTCGAGGTGACGATCATTCGGTGCCCTCCTGGTACCCTCTGACTACTGGCTAGTAGTACGAACTTGGTCCCCTCTGCTTTCAGGTGTCATCCATCTCTGATCCAGGCTTGGATCTCTACGAACTATCTACACTGGTCGCCGGCCAGCAACTCCTTCCTTCCGGCTCCTGGCTCGACAGCGAAGACTCCCGACGTCTGTAAAGACTTGTGCAGCCGCAGCCCTTGGGGCTAGGTAACTTCGGCATTTCGGTGCCCGCATAGCCTCCTTAGTTAAGGGTCCCGAGTCCCTCGCTTCCGACTTGCCTTATCGGGGCCGCCCGAGACCACTAAACTTTCCGTGCCCTCGGGCACTTGTATTGATTGTGCACTTGAAGTATTTTCCTAAGAGTTTCGTTGTGTGCTTAGTACCCTGTCCTCATAAAGAGTACAGGGCTGTTGTGATTCTAATAAATACACTGTTTATTTTCATAACACTTGTGTGGTGTCCTTTCACTTGGTGTTCAAGGGGTATGTGATGGTATAACAGCTGGCTTAACACGCCCTCTAGAGTTTAGCCCGAAGACTGCTCGTATCCACGCTACTAGGATAGCTTGTCTAAGGTTGACTTACAACCAATCACCATAAGGGTCGTTTGGACCGATGCATAGTGGTCACTAGAATAGTGAACACTGCATATCGGGCCAACTTCTCACATTGGTGAGCAGCGGTTGGGATTGGAGCTTGCTGTTGTTTTACCACGCGTATCCTAAGAATACCTTGTGAAAGATCGCATAAGTACTCCAGGTACATATAACGTAGCTTAGAATACTCTGAGTTCTACTGAACCAGCTGTTGTAGCTCCTCAAGGCTTAGCACACCTTGGCTGCAACTCTTAGCAAGGGATCAGTAGGTAAACATATAGTGTAGGTAGGTGCATCACTTACACCACACTAGAAGCAGCATGTCCGACAAAGGAGGAAACTCTGAGTCTCCCCTTGTGTCAGTCGACCTCCACAGGTCATGTCCAGATATGCTGCACTTAGCTTCCAAGAGATGCGACAGCTCTGTACGTCTCTGAAGCTAAAACAGGGTGCAAACCCTACCACTCCGTTTCTGATTGGTCTCTTGGAGACTTATGATGCTAGGAGGGCGGGTAACACCGACCCTTCTCATCCAGAAGGGAGTATGCCCCCCCTCGAGGGAACCACAGGTGACCCTGACCTTATCCATCTCTAAACCGCAGAAGGTGAAGAGGAGGATGAGTTTCCAGAGACATCTGAGGACGAGGCAGACAAAGGTCCAGTAGTGGTTAGCCAGCTAACTAAGGACAACTTAAGCCGGCACAAGAGTGGTACTAGGAGACCCCTGGGGCCCCTCTCAGGCCAGCTTAACATTGGGAGCGGACGAGTTAGGTCTCTGTCGAGAGGCTCTAACAGATCCGTTCAAACCAATGGCTCTCGAGGCTCTGCTCGAAGAGGGATGACATCCCCTCAGAGGAGAGTGTACGAAGCTAAGGAGCGCGAAGTCAATCTGCGGATCGAAAGGGAAGAACTTGCCCTAGCCAAAGAAAGACTCGCCTTCGCTAGAGAGCAGGAATTGAGTGGGACAAATCCCACTGGTGGCAGCATTCCCCCAAGGGAAAACAGGAGTTTAGACAATAGACACCTGAGTAAGATAGTGCCCCCTTTAAACAAGGGGATGATATCCACAAATGGATTACTGCGTTGGAGAGGGCTTGCATTGTACAGTGCGTCCCCCCGAGTCAGTGGGCAGCTATCTTGTGGCTCTCCTTTGAAGGTAAAGGTAGAGATAAGCTTCTCACTACTAGAGCTGAGGACGCTAACAATTACCAGGTCCTGAAGAACGCACTGATTGATGGGTTCGGCCTAACCACTGAGCAGTACAGGTTGCTGTTCAGGGATACCCAGAAAACTCAGTCTCAGGACTGTTCTGATTTTGTCGATTGTGCCACTAAGGCTTTGGAGGGCTGGTTGCTGGGCAGTAAGGTTACTGATTACACAGGATTGTATAATTTGATCATGCGAGAACAGATTTTAAACAATTGTCAGAACCAGTTGTTGCATCAGCACCTTGTCGACTCGGATCTGACCTCTCCCCAAGAATTGGGAAAGAAGGCAGACAGATGGGTCAGAACAAGGGTTAAGCAAAACCAGGGCCCGAACCAGGGTGGTCAGAAGAAAGCAGACCAGAAGGGTAAAGATTCGAAAGGGGAACAAAATGACCAGAAGTCTTCGACAGGTCCCCAACAACCCAAAGAGGGGGGGGGGTCAGGCTTCCCAGAAAAAGAAGAATCAAGAAGGCCAATCGAAAAGGTGGTGCCAATACTGTAAAAGTAAAACTCACTGGTTTAGTGAGTGCACCAAGAAAGGAGGGCAGACTCCTGCTACTGCAGCCCCTAAGGCACCTGTGCCCCCTAGTACAGCCAGCAGTAGTAGTGCGCCTCCCAAGGGACTAGGTGGGTTAACCTTGGGTTCTGAGGGGTGTGACAACTTAGTTGGTACACTCACTCAGGCTGTCCTTGTCTGTACGGGGGATGTGGATATATCCCCTGATGTCAGTCCCAATACTTTGGGCAAATACCGACAGACGCCTTTGATCAATGGAAGAATGGCTCAGGCCTATAGGGACACTTGTGCCAGTGTCACCATGGTGACGCCTAACTTTGTGGACCCTGGACAGATCATGCCAGGTACAGATTTCCTGGTGACCAATGCCAGCAACGTCACTACTAGTCATAGTATGGCGATTGTTGCTTTCTCCTGGGGAGGGGTAAATGGCCAGAAAAAGGTTGTTATTAGTTCAGACCTCCCAGTGGATTGTTTGTTGGGCAATGATTTGGAGTCATCGCAATGGTCAGAAGTGGAGCACCGGACTCACATGGAGATGTTAGGCTTGCCAGCGCATGTGCTTGCTGTGACTAGGTCACAGGTCAGACGATGCCCCACTGAACAGGTGCTGGATCCTGGAACAACGGACCAGACACCTCCCAAGAAGAAGAGCAGTCGGGTTAAGGCAGCGCCTTCCCCCTTGCCCCAGGTCGAGGATCAAGTCTCAGAGGAGGCTGACCTCCAGGAATTGCGGGAAACTGAACCTAAAGAACTCGAACTTGATCAAGTTGAGTTTCTGGGCTCAGGGGGACCCACATGAGAAGACCTGGGGAAGGACCAGTTAGACTGCTGGTTACGCCACAGGTACCCACAAGGTATACTGGGAGGATGGACTCCTGTACACTGAGGCAAGAGACCCCAAGCCTGGCATGACCAGGAGGCTGGTTATCCCCTTGTCTCAGCGTGGTTTCCTTCTTACCTTGGCCCACGAGATTCCCTTAGCAGGACACTTAGGCCAGACGAAGACGTGGGACAGGCTTGTCTCGCACTTTCACTGGCCTCACATGAACGAAGATACCAAGGAGTTTTGTCGCTCCTGTGTCACTTGCCAAGCCAGTGGTAAGTCAGGTGGCACGACAAAGGCCCCCCTTATACCAATGCCTGTGGTAGGGGTGCCCTTTGAACGTGTGGGGATTGACATTGTCGGTCCAATGGAACCCCCAACAGCATCAGGGCACAAGTTTATACTGGTGGTAGTGGATCATGCCACCAGGTATCCTGAAGCTATTCCCCTTAGGACCACTACAGCACCTGTTGTGGCAAGAGCCCTAGTTGGAGTATTAGCTTTTAATGAAGGTAATGATATCCTCGTGACTCTAGACATGGAATCATTATATAGCAATATACCTCAGGCAGAAGCAATAGATGCCACTATGTGGTTTATCGATCAACATAAAATTCCTTGCTCCAAGTCATTCGTCAAAGATTGCCTGACTTTGGTTTTGAAAGAAAATTTCTTTGAATTTGGCGAAGAATTGTTTTTGCAAATCAAGGGTGTAAGCATGGGGGCTTCTATGGCCCCATCAATAGCTAACATCTATATGATCATGTTTGAGAGTAAGTTCATCCACAATGAGATCGCACCATTTTTCGAGTCTGTCTCCCATTGGTACCGCTACATCGATGATGTTTTCTTTGTGTGGACCGATGGGAGACAGACTTTGGATGAATTCCTCTTGTGGCTGAACTTAACGGATGAAAATCTCAAATTCACTGCACATACCAGTGATTCAAAAGTTGAGTTTCTCGACATAAACATTAAAAATAGAGAGGGGGTTCTTGAAGTGGACCTGTATACAAAGCCCACTGCCCGTAAAACTCTTTTGCATTTCAAAAGCTACCACCCACATTGTCAGAAAGACAGCATCCCCTTCTCTCAGTTCCTGAGAGTAAGGCGGAACTGTACGAGCATACAGGATTTTGATACTCAAGCAGAAATTATGAAGCGTAAGTTCATTGAAAGAGGATATCCCCATAGGCTAGTCAGAGGAGCATACAAGAGGGCCCGATTTTATGATCGGGATACTCTGTTACATTCCCAGAAGCAGAAGACAGATCCGAAACTAGTGTGCATTACCAAACATTCTACAATGGACTCCACAATAAGGCATATAATCAACTCAAATTGGCACCTATTAAATGTTGATGATAACGAACAAAAATTAGAAAAACCTATGTTTGCCCATAAACGAAACAGGAACTTAAAAGATCAAATAGTTCACTCTCGCCATAAAGGAAACATTAGAAATACCCCTTTTATTCAAAAATCGATCACTGGAACAAATGCTATCAAAGGCACATCTCGCTGTGGTTCCTGTCAGTCCTGCGATATGATCATCACAGGCGAAACAATGGAGTTCAACAAAACAGAAATTAGAGCTAAGGAACTCTGGAACTGCAACACAAAGAATGTTGTATATCTAATTGTGTGCCCTTGTAATCTCGGGTATGTTGGCGAGACATCCCGTGCGATAAAAACCAGATTAACGGAACATAGGTCAGCCATCAAGACCAGGAGAACCACCGCACCTCTAGTGAACCACTTTCTGGAATATAACCATAAACCAGAAGAACTGAAATGGCCATCTTAGAAAGGATACAGTTACAAAAAAACCAAGGAGGAGATAAAATTCGCAAAAAAAGAGAGGTCTTTTGGATCTTTACTCTTGGGACTTTCAATCATGGACTGAATCATGAATTACCATGGGAAAACGCGATAATTTAATACTAGTAGAACTTTAACAATAACAAGTAGGATCTAGATAGATATACTAATATCCTTATGTTAAAATGTCATTCACGAGTGGTTTTTATGCAGAAGACTACCTCTGTGTTTTCCGCCGTCCATAACTGTATTAAAAATCTGGACACCCCACTCGTTTTCATGCACACAACAGTCCTATTCTAGCGCCCATATCCATAGTATTCACTGATACAGTATCGCTTTAAGAATGGGCGATACAAACCTCAAGACGTAGTTGATAGGCGGAGCCTATTCAGGAAATAAAAGAGTGCAGTTAGTTGCACGACAGTTAACCATTCCTGCCGAAACAAGGAGCGGAGAGAGATCAAAGCGCTACGGAACCGCAATCAAGGTAAGACCACGGCTCACCACGCGGTAACCTCAGACCAACCTTAACGTGATTCCGTAACCCGCGTTTGTTAGTATGGAGCCTTGTTTGAGCTCCACCCTATGTTCCGCTAATACCCGCTTACGGAACGTTAATTTGTAGCTTCTTTCATTGCGCCTGTAAGTCCGTTTGAGACTCGCTAAATCTGGTATACTTCTCTGTTCCTAGGGAACGTATTGTGATTGAAGCAAACAGCAACGGCGCTCGACAACAGCCCCCAAGGAATACGGGCGTTTACAGAAACACGCAACGGTTTTCATTGCCACGCCACTTTTAAAGCACCATCAGCAGCTTTTCGGGGTCATAGCAGTTTTAGGATCACGTCGGTCGTGACAAAAGTAAGAGACAAAACGTTAATACCGCTATTCTCACAAAGTTTTGTAGACTATTAGAATAATATTCCTAAAGCACACTAAATTTAAAACGATGATTTCATTTTAGCTACAAACATCTTGGTGAACCAATGGCCATTTGATGATTGCAATGGATTTGAACGCTTGAGATCTCCCTCCTCTTGTTTTAATAAAAGAAGACGAGAAGTAGCGATAGGTGGTAGTAAGATGGAGGCAGTGAACACTGACTAATTAGGTGAGATTTGTACCTAGCATAATTGATACATTAAAAATGAAAGAATCATGTGTATCCTAGGTGAACTGTACCATTAATTTAACCAATTTACCAATGCCTGTGGTAGGGGTGCCCTTTGAACGTGTGGGGATTGACATTGTCGGTCCAATGGAACCCCCAACAGCATCAGGGCACAAGTTTATACTGGTGGTAGTGGATCATGCCACCAGGTATCCTGAAGCTATTCCCCTTAGGACCACTACAGCACCTGTTGTGGCAAGAGCCCTAGTTGGAGTATTCTCCAGAGTGGGCTTCCCTAAGGAGGTCGTCTCTTACAGAGGTGCAAACTTCATGTCGAGCTACTTGACTGCTATGTGGAAGGAGTGTGGTGTCAACTACAAGTTCACTACACCCTATCATCCACAATGCAATGGGCTTGTTGAGCGGTTCAACAGGACCCTAAAAGGGATGATTCATGGACAACCTGAAAAGCTCTGGCGTAGATGGGACGTCCTGATTCCCTGCCTTTTATTCGCTTATAGAGAAGTCCCACAGAAGGGGGTTTGCTACAGCCCTTTTGAACTTTTGTACGGACATTCTGTAAGAGGACCCCTGTGTTTGGTGAAGGAAGGATGGGAGAGACCTCTCAAAAAGCCTGCAACCAGCATAGTGGACTATGTCCTTGGTCTCCGCTCGCGGATGGCTGAGTACATGGAAAAGGCATCTGAAAACCTTAAGGCCAGCCAAGAACTCCAAAAAGCTTGGCATGACCAAAAGGCTGTCCTGACTGTTTACCAGCCTGGACAGAAGGTGTGGGTGTTGGAGCCGGTGGCCCCAGCAGCACTCAAAGACAAATGGTCTGGGCCCTACACCATCCTGGAGAAAAAGGGAGAGGTCACCTACCTGGTGGACCTTGGAACTCCCCGGAGCCCCCACAGGGTGCTTCATGTCAACAGGCTCAAGGCATATGTCGACAGGAAGGACATGAGCTTGCTCATGACCATAGATGAGGGACAGGAGGAAGAGAGTGACCCTCTCCCAGACCTGCTCACTCAGAATCCTGACGATGGATCGGTAGACGGTGTTGTCTTTTGTGGCAGCCTCTCCGAACATCAACAGGAGGATTGTAAACAGGTTCTTCAATCCTTCCGGCATATGTTCTCTCTAACACCCAGTCAGACCAATTGGTGTACCCATGAGGTTGACACTGGTGACAGCTTGCCCGTCAAGAGTAAAATCTACAGGCAGCCCGATCACGTTAGAGACTGCATCAAAACTGAAGTGCAGAAAATGTTGGAGTTGGGAGTCATTGAACCCTCGGATAGCCCCTGGGCTAGTCCCGTAGTTCTAGTGCCGAAGCCTCACACCCCGGGTGGTAAGAAAGAGATGAGGTTCTGCGTATACTACAGGGGTCTCAATGCAGTCACTAAGACTGACGCCCACCCAATACCGAGGGCAGACGAGCTTATAGATAGATTGGCTTCTGCCAACTACTTAAGTACGTTTGACCTGACAGCTGGGTATTGGCAAATCAGGTTAGCTGAGGACGCCAAGCCTAAGACAGCATTTTCTACCCCTGGTGGGCATTATCAATTTGTGGTAATGCCCTTTGGTTTGAAAAATGCACCTGCCACCTTCCAACGGTTGGTGAATCACGTTCTCACTGGGCTGGATGACTTCTGTGCGGCGTATCTTGACGATATTGCTGTCTTTAGTTCCACCTGGGAGGATCACCAGGTCCACCTGCGGAAAGTGTTAGAGGCTCTGCAAGCAGCAGGTCTCACTATCAAGGCTACCAAGTGCCAGATAGGGCAGACACAGGTTGTATACTTGGGCCACCTTGTCGGTGGAGGCCAAGTTCAACCTCTGGAGAGCAAAATACAGTCAATCAGGGACTGGGCTCCTCCAACCACCCAGACTCAGGTTCGAGCTTTCTTGGGCCTGACTGGTTACTACCGAAAGTTTGTCAGAAATTACGGATCGATTGTGACTCCGCTTAATGAACTGACAAGAAAATGCCAAAAAAGGTTCAGTGGACAGCGAGCTGTCAAAAAGCATTCGATGACCTAAAACAGGCCATGTGCACGGCACCTATCCTCAAGAGTCCAGACTACTCCAAACCATTCATTGTCCAAACAGATGCTTCTGAGTTGGGTGTGGGAGCTGTTCTATCTCAACTGAATTTTGATGGTAATGACCAGCCCATTGCTTTTATAAGCAGACGGCTGACCCCCAGAGAGAAAAATTGGTCAGCTATCGAGAGGGAGGCCTTTGCTGTGGTTTGGGCCCTGAAGAAACTGAGGCCATACTTGTTTGGCACTCATTTCATGATTCAGACCGACCATAAGCCCCTCTTATGGCTAAATCAGATGAAGGGTGAAAACCCCAAACTGCTTAGGTGGTCCATTTCCCTACAGGGGATGGACTTCACAGTGGAGCATAGACCTGGCACTGATCATGGCAATGCAGATGGGCTCTCCAGGTATTTCCACTTGCAACAAGAAGACTCACCTGGTCAAGGTTAGTTTATTGTCCCAACGTTTGGGGGGGGTCATGTAGGAGAGTAGGGTCTGCAATCCTATGATCACCCAGATTTTTTGCTTTTGTTTCACTGGTTTACGACTTTCTCTGGCTGTGGGCCTGCCAATCAGACCCACAGCCTAGCTGTTCTCTCGCTAAATTGATGTGTGTACCTTAGGTGCATTACCCAATTGGAACTGGGCCACCCTGTCAGACCCTGTAACTCAGGGCATCGGTGTACCCAGGGCCTACCAGGGGCTGAAGCATGTATTATGCCACCCCCGGATGGCCATCTAAATCTGACACAACTGGCTGCGCGACAGCTGGGGCAACGTGGCGTACTCGCCCGTTGCTTTAGGTATAGTATCCCTATATCTAACTCTAAAATGGGCACCCGAATTCCTATCAGTCACTCCTATGGCAGGCCTTGACAATCCTGAAGGCAGAGTGCGTGGAATCGTGTGAATTGGGCTCTGGCACGAGCCGAGCCCGGTTGCAGCTTGCGGAACCAAGACCCAATGGCTGTTCCATGATAACGCGTACCATATTGGTAACTTCGGTACCGCGTTATCAAGACATGTCGAGTAAGGTGTCATACGAATCGGGATGCTGACCCCTCACCAATGCTGGCGACGAGGTTAGCATTCCGCCCTTCTAGAGGGACACGACATGTACGTAACTGTGAACCCCGGTTAAAGTTAACTGAAGCCTCAGCTCCACAAAATGGACGCTGCCACCACAGACACGAGTCTGACCTCCTGCTGCTGGGAGTCCTTCCAGCGAGGAGAGCTTGGACAAAGGGTTTCCTGTCCGGGGCGGTGTTCGCACCATCCCAGACAGCGTTTTGTGTATCCTGGGTAGGCAGGGCTTTACAAGAAGGTGACTGCGGAGTGGCACCCCGGTGCTCACTACGCATCTGCCGGTTAGAACCAGTTCCCGGGGCGCGCAGCCCCTGGCCCAAGGGAAAGTCCGGCAGGGGAGAGGGGTGTAACTACCCCCCTTCCTGGTCCCACCCCTAGGGCAGGACCTAGTCATGTACCCACCCCTTTCTTTAGGATAAAGGCAGGAGCGGGGACCCTTCCAAATTAGATCATCTTTGAATCAAGAACTACTTTCTACAAAAGGACATTCAAGACTCTTCTCAAGATTCTCCCTTGTGGCTAAGGAGTAGTCACCCTGCATCCGCAGGCACCATCTAAGAACTCTGCGGTTTGCTGCAAGTCCTTCCTCAGGAATCCGACGGACCAGCTCGACGAGAACCGGCTTCCCTGGCACCTCTGACCTCTACCCACATCGTCAGCTCAGCTGAGATCTGTGGGTGCGACGAGACCTCGAGGGACCGGCCATCATCAAAACCTGCACGCTTTCTTAAAAACAGCACGATCACCGAAGGGATCCTCTGGTGAGTGCTCTGGGGTCCGAGAAGCCCCGACTCTGAGCAGCTCCAGCACCGAAGCTCAGCCTCCCTGCATCTCACGATCTGCGTGGGGCCCTTCTGCTTTCTGCTGCTCTGCACGTTGACTGATCACTAGCCGCTGGCTTGTGACCTTCTTGACGACACTCGACAACCAACGCTGCTGGTCTGGTTGCTCCAGACCGGCCTTTGCTCCCTTTTGTGAGAGGAGCACCCTGGACCCTCCTGGTCCACTCAAGACGCCATTTTAGGCCCACCACGTGGCCCTGAAATTTGCCAAGGCTTGTTGCCCCAATCCTGGGCCCAGCGACGCCGACAGCATCAACCTTCGTGGGACAGCTCGCACCGCCTCCTGGTCCGCGAGACTGCAGAGCCTAGCGTCGCCCACTCACCTAGTCGAGGTGACGATCATCCGGTGCCCTCCTGGTACCCTCTGACTACTGGCTAGTAGTACGAACTTGGTCCCCTCTGCTTTCAGGTGTCATCCATCTCTGATCCAGGCTTGGATCGCTACGAACTATCTACACTGGTCGCCGGCCAGCAACTCCTTCCTTCCGGCTCCTGGCTTGTCAGCGAAGACTCCCGACGTCTGTAAAGACTTGTGCATCCGCAGCCCTTAGGGCTAGGTAACTTCGGCATTTCGGTGCCCGCATAGCCTCCTTAGTTAAGGGTCCCGAGTCCCTCGCTTCCGACTTGCCTTATCGGGTCCGCCCGAGACCACTAAACTTTCTGTGCCCTCGGGCACTTGTATTGATTGTGCACTTGAAGTATTTTCCGAAGAGTTTCGTTGTGTGCTTAGTACCTTGTCCTCATAAAGAGTACAGGGCTGTTGTGATTCTAATAAATACACTGTTTATTTTCATAACACTTGTGTGGTGTCCTTTCACTTGGTGTTCAAGGGGTATGTGATGGTATAACAGCTGGCTTAACACGCCCTCTAGAGTTTAGCCCGAAGACTGCTCGTATCCACGCTACTAGGATAGCTGGTCTAAGGTTGACTTACAAACAATCACCATAAGGGTCGTTTGGACCGATGCATAGTGGTCACTAGAATAGTGAACACTGCATATCGGGCCAACTTCTCACAGAGGGTGCTTAGTTTCCCATAAGAAGTTTCACCCACTGCCGCTTCCTGTACGTTTTCTCATGTCTATTGATTAATCATTTTGTAATTCCATCCCAGCTGCCTTGCTAGCTTTTATGGCATGTGGTTTCCCTGCTTTTTGGTGTGCGTGTCTATCGGGCAACGGTAATGCTGTCACTTCCAATACTGCGCTTTATCGCTGCAAGTTGTGCTTTTCAAACTGTAATCTCCCTGAACTTTAATTTCATATTCCATAACTCGGCTGAATGCCAACATTGCCTACTTGCAGTAGTTGCTCAGGTTGACTCGTTATCACGTGGGCCTTTGCAACTGGCTCAATAGTGAGTATATTCCCGAAATGTGTATTTGGTTGTTGCAGAATTAATTGTATGCCTGTTCCTTGAAAGGCTGTACAATATTTTTCACCACAAGCTGCAAAAGAAAAACATCTGCGGCCTCGAATCACCGAACATTTGTTAATTTTATTTTCGTCTGTTGTGAGGTGAGGTAATATTCCACGGCATTAGGTGGTATCAGGTAGGGTAGCTCTGTAGTCTAACATTTTATCTCTAATGGCAAGTCGCAACATCCTATAATCTTTCTTCTTTTTTTAAAAATTCTGAAGATTTGTTATATGTTCTTTAGTATAATCTTTGCATTGCAGGAAAGCTACAGCGATGTGTTTCTGTGTTCACTAAAAGCAGACAGGATAGGCCTGTTTTCTCCCCATCGCCACTTTTCGCAGGTATGCAGCTCTGATGTGGATTGCAATAGGATTACCCTATGTTATGTTGCATCTTCTTTCGAGGTAGTTAGGTTGGCCCTGTATTCTGCAGTATTTACTTTGGTGGGTGGTTGCTAGTTTGTTCTGCTAACGGGCAGTCCTACATAATAGACTGCTTGCTAGATTTTGAGAGGATGTGAACGTTGTATGTCTGATGGGTTGTGAAGGAAAAGTGGGTTGCATAAGTGGAAGCAGTGGGACCTCTGGTATTTAACCACCTTTCATGGCATGCCCACAACGTTAAAAGCCCTTTCGTTTGCTTGGTCTTAAAGTGTTTTACATATGTGGTGCACACATACACAAACTCTTTATCTCTCTCACCAAATCATGTGGCCACGCCCCCAGGCAGATGGGAATGTGCCGTTCTACGAGCATGAAGTGTTTTAGGTAGCACAAAACATCTTTTTTCACTTGCTATGGCTGAGAGTTGATGGACAACGTCCCATGTACTCTGGGATATTTTAGTCTTGGTCAGTAGTTTCCCCAAAAGAAATGCTTTGCAAATTGTTTTTTTTAATTTTTATTAATTGTGGTTTATTGCAATTTAGAATGGTTTATTCATGATGCCTTGGAACTGAGTGTAGTTTTAGGGGAGGCATTGGCCTGTTTCTGTTTAGCACAGTGGCTTCCAAAAGTCTTGAAAATGCACCATTTGCCTACTCATTCTTCAAATTTTTCTCGGGGGAGAACCGCCCGAACCCTCCTTCGGTGGTTCGGGCTCGCTCCCATGGTGTGCTCCACCACTAATGTTACGCGACACCACTTTCAAATGTCACCAGCCGCCACTGGATTTTGCAGCTATGCTGCATAAACGACCCTGTAACAAAAACTGCCCCCAGGGGCCCATAACCAGCCCCCACCCTTGCGGCGCACCAGGGGATTGCCCGGCGCCCGCAACGGCCAGTCCAGCCCTGTATCTAATAAGGGTAGGAACCAGGTGATTGGTGGAGGTGGGATTTGGACTGTTATGAGAAGATTTGTTGTTAGATGTAACCTAAATTAGCAGGCATTTCTAAAACATTTTAAGAAAAGTATACAAAAGAAATATTTCAAAAGAAGCAGGACTGTAAGAAACTGAGTTACTAGTTGAGAGGGGTGTGAACCCTTCTCAAGCAGCAACCACAATCCTTGTCAAGGTGAACCACAAATGTCACTGAATTAACCTTTGCTGAAACTCTCTGGGAGCTTTGCACAACAACAGAAAGGCTTCATTTAGAGGCACTGTGTTAAGCATTTACGCAGCACACAAACAGAAGTAAAGAGAAAACATTCTGCTGCACCAGTTCCGCAGAACCCCAGCCATGAAAGTAACATCCCGGTTTCTGGATCTGGAAATAGTGGTTGCCAAACGATTGCTCACAGGAGATGGAAGGCGCAGGACCCACCCCACGTGCAAGCATAGAGACACTCGCTCTATGCATGGGCTAGGGCAGAGGGGACCGCCATCAGAAGGGAGGAAACATTGGGATTAAGGAAGGAGTCAATAGCTGTTCAATGTGAAGGTCTACTCCAGGCACTCCTGAGGATTGAGGAGGAGCACACGGGGGCAACCTGAGGGGAGAGACGTAGGTCTAGGATAGATGCTGGAGTCTATAACCTAGTTTGACCGCGATGTTTCATGTATGTGTTATTTAGTATCATCATCAGTGGAGAGAGTGATAAATGCTGTTAAAGGGGGATAACAGCCAATCTGTAATGCTAGGCGAGGTTACTGGGAAAGCCAAGATGGGAGGGGGGATGGGGGATACCGCTACTAGCGCCAGTCCCAGTTGGGATTGTTGGGTGTTAACTGTTTTTATTCTACTATGTCTGTTTGGCAGTCCATGAGGAAATAACAGGACTTTATACATTGGACTTTCGAAACTATGTAGTTGCTGAATAGTGATGCATCCCATGCATGAAATTGCCACCATGCATAGAGTGTACACAGCTTATGATGCCTTTCATGTATTTGTAACCTTCACAATTTCAATAGAAACAGATTTAAACAAAAAAAGAAGTAAAGAGAAAACATAACACAAGAAAAATCCCAAACCAATTTGGAAAAATAGAGTAAAGTGTAATAAACAAAATGAGCCAATTGTGAGTAAGCCAATTCGATCATGCTTACAGGAGAGAGCGCAAGTACTTTAGCACTGATTAGCAGTGTTAAAGTACACGGAGTCCTAAGGCCAACAAAAATGAAATTCAGAAAACAGGCGGGGTGACGGCAAAATGTTAGGGGCAACAGCAGGGAAGGACAAGTCCATCAGGGACATGCACTTAAAATCAGTGCTGTTTTTCTTTGAACGAGGTTTTATCCAGCAGTTTAGATCGAAATATCCTTTTATTGCTCCCCAGCACACAAATAATATTGATATGTTCCAATTAAAATATTATTTATAATCTTAAATATGTACTAACTGACTCATTTTTTCGGATGGAATAAAATTACATGTGGCAGAGAATCTTAGTATTCGGTTAATACTTTAGTCTGTATTATTGCAAATTGATGATACATTTATCTATTAGATGTAATCCAGACAGGAAATTAAATTCTAACAGGGCATCTTGTTGCTTCGATTTCGGGAGTTAACAGTAGAGTTTCGCCACCCCTGCCTGAAACACTCGGGACAACACGCATTTTCAACTTTGCAAATGAAACGAACGAACCAAACGTCACATTTTAATCCTCGTCTCTCGACGGTCTCTTTGACACAGGCCCACTCGGAAATATGAAAAATAATTGGGGGAACGAGAAACTAAAACCAAATGTCCGCGCGCGACAACATTTAACGGTCGGCACACGAGTGGAAATATTAAAGGGGGCAATAGCAGTGTTAAATGTACATTGTTGCAGTGCACCGACTTCAAAAAGAGACATGCATGAAGGAGGGGTGAGATTAGCTTTGTATCCTTAGTTTACATATCATGAGAAGAGAAGATGGTTGTCCACGCCGCCATGGGACAAGCACGTGAATCGACATGGCCCCCATAATTAGTTGAGGAGCTGCCGTGTACTTTTCCCGCCATAATTCAAATTCGCATGCCCACGGGTTTACCGACAAGAACGTTTTACAATCAGAAGAGAACCCGCCTCACTCATTATAAGAAGCCCCGAGTTTACCTTGATCAGCGTCCCTTCCGTGTCCGCCTTGCAGCCGGAAGATCACACCACGTGCAGCTCTCCTACTCGCTCGATGTGTGGGTTCCGGGAATGATACTTATGTAGGCACTGAGCACAAGCTGGCGTGACGTGGATCTCCCAAGGACCATCTCTGTGCACCTGGCGATGGCAGTCCTATAAAGGAGGCAGGCAGGGGGCATTTGTTGATGTATTTTTGTGTTACAAACGGAAGGAGGGACAATAGGCCGATCAAGAAAATCACCAAAACGGCACGTGTTTTTGAGGGCCCTGCTCCTTCATGTTCTTTTATTACTCGGAATCCAGGTCTTCACCGATACAGCCCTGAAACCCGCCCCTCTCCCAGGAGAAAAGGATTGATTATTTTGTGATACTAATTTATTCCAATAATTTGGTACTGCATGGAACATTACAGGAAATAATGTAAATGTCTTCCTTGTGGGATCCGATGATTGGTGGGTATTGACAGCAATCTTAGAGGAACTATATTGTTTGTCAGCTAGGAACACATTCTGTTGGGCGAGAATAAATCTCAGTTGTGTGAACTGCATTGAGGAAGACGGACGAGGAGCTAATGGCGGGTTGTCTGTACCTGCAACGATCGCAGGAGGCGCGGCATGGATGTCCCTTGTCTCCAATGTTATTCGCTCTGAAGGTTGGGCCACTAACTAGCATATTTAGGGACAGGGACATAGCTTCAGCGGGGTTTTCAGAGTGTTACACCCCCTAATAAATGTATTATTTAGTAAATAGTTGAGTACAGGAGGGTTTGGCAAAGCGTCTGTCGGATTTCACCTGGGATTTTTAAATACACACTCAGACAAAAATACTCACACTCTCCTGTTTTGAAGGTCTTAAAACATGGCTATTTTACAAAATACTGTGTTTTAAGTACCCCTCACACTACGCACTCCTTTACATTTCCTTTGACTTTTAAACCCCCCTCATGCCCTGCTTCCCATATAATAATTAAGATGTTGTGCCAGCGTGATTGTTGGGAAATCTGAAACTCACACCCCTTCAGTCTTACTGACCATGCTCCGCTCAGTGGCATAACATAGGGCCCTGCAACCCCCGTAGGGGGAGGGGGGGGGCTGCAGGAGGGACCCTCTGGATAGTATCTTGCCTGGGACTTCCTGTTTGAGTCCAGAGGGTGCCCCTCCATGTACCTTTCGTTATGCCACTGGCTTTGCCCCTGTTTAGGGCGGTTAATCATGCATGTGGAATACATTTCGGGGACCACAGAATTCTGCTGTCAATGTACATGGGTGATCTCCTATTGTTGGTCAAAAACCCGGAAACACATTTACACCCTTTTATTAAAGAAATTATAGTCTTCGTCAGGTGATATGGACTGAAGATAACTGGTCCACGTCAGAACTGATGCCTATTATTAGCCCACTGTCATTGGAATTACAGCTGAAATGGCAGACGGATCCTATTACATATTTGGGCAAATAGCGCCACTGGGACGTAGACGACATTATAAAGAGAACCAAGGTAAATGAACTACCACCCTAGCATCAGTTTTTAAAAATTTCTTTTTATTGGCATTTAGTGTCTGACATATTAATTACAACAAAAATGATGTTCCTTATATTTGTTACAACTGTATTATGTCAGGAATGACTGAATACGACGATGATTACAAAAGTAAGTACATGTTTATCTCAAACAAATTGTTAACAATTCACTCTTTTGTTTCCAGATCTCCATATTAAGCATTGGATTGTATACAATTATTTTTCCAATGTACCTTTAAAGAAACTAAACCAACAACTATGGGTGGTTTCCTTCCGTTATTTCTTTTGCTGGCTTTCTAATCAATAACGCGTGCATCATCCTTACAGCTGGGTCTGCTAGTGGTCAGGGTCGTCCCGTCCTACCCTAAAACATCCGAGTACATTCTCACACACTAATCTCTCATTCTTGAGGATACACTATGAACATACTATGATGTGCTAGATTTAGGGACGGCTTTAGAGCTGTTGGTGCCTGGTGCGACAATCATTTTTGGTGCCCCCCACCCCACAAGCCCATGACCACCTCCTTGGATTCCCTCACGACCACCAGGCAAAAGTGCCCCTCATCTCTCCATAGCCCTTCTCTCACATACATTTCATTTGTTTTAAAGCACTTGTAAAGGCTGACTTTATTAATAAGAATGTATATCTACCCAAACAGACACTTTTCAGCAACATTAGGAATAGATAATGAAAGACTGGGGGAAAAAAACCAGAACGTCCTAACCTATTTTATGCAGATTGCATGCAGCTGTTTTTTTTTTTTTTTGGAAAACCTTTATTAATACTTCAACCAGTTACAAATATGGGCCTACAACCACCAGGGCCGGCCGCTAATCAATGTCATCTTAACAAATCAATTAGAACCAGACTCGGCCTCCCGGGAGGCGAATATAGCATAACTGCAATTAAAACTGGCAGCAGATCATACTATACGAATAACAGGATACTAAAGGCTCCATTTTATAATATAAAGATAGAACGATCAGGTGGCATACAATATCACAAAGGCGCATAAAGGGCGGGCAAAACAGTAGAAGGTCCACAATTAGTTCGATCTCATTTAAGACAGTGGCGCTAAAGCATACAATTCAGGATAAACAAGCGTATAGTTACTGTTCGCACCAGTTAAGCGCCCGCCCGATGGTACTGAAGTACCGTGAAAAGTATAGGCACAGATAAAAAGTCGACAGTTGACAGAAGAATAGACCCACTACGCTGATCCGAAAAAGGAAGAAACAAAAGAAAAAGCGAGGAAAGATAAGAAGAAAAAAGGCCATAGAAACAAATGGTAAAAACAAAATTCCCCTCCCCCAACCCCCCACCCTGCACCCCTGCAGATGACTACGGCCTACCCCCCTAGCAGCGTGCCTGTCGCCCCAAAAATGAACCCGAAATATAGAAAGAACAAAGGGAAAAAAAGAGAAAAGGGACTAACTCCCTGCCCTAAAAGGAGAAATGGAGGAGGGCTATGTCATACGCGTTCCCGGTCTCTCCCCACCGCCTTAACGAAGAATCCCCCACAAAACTGACACAATCGAGCAGACCACAATAAAACAGTACACCAGAAGAAACTATAAATCCCGCCCCTGACTCCGTTAACCAAATAAAGCAATCCCGTTACTGATAAAGCAATAGTGTGAAATCTCAAACAACAGTCTCAACCTGGGCCCCGTCGATCAAATTTGCTGATCCCCTCCGATAAGTAGAGGCCCACCGTAAAGTTGTCAAAGTTTACACAGAAGTTGCCGAAACATGGTCTATCAGACGAATAAAGGATGGCAAGTCCCAAAGCAGACGCTCGGGTCCAATGATGCCCCTCCCCGGCTCCAAGATCAGGCACTATCCCGTCCGCCATCTTGATGGACCAGCTGGGAAGGGGGTGCAACACAGTCCAACACAGTTCACAGTGTCGAGCAAAAGTCACCAAATCGGGAACAGCAGTGAAATGTTCCGCCAATTGCAGATCCAAAAATTCCGACCTTGTAGTTGAATCGTCAATCTCCACATGTTCGAACCGTTCCACTTCTGTAGGGGCAGGCATAGCTCCAAGCACCGGGTCTGATTGCACCGCTGGGGTAGCTATTGGGAAGTGAACTGGCCGCCGGGTCTCGGGCAGCAAGTCAGAGTCCGGTCCCGATCCTCTAATTCCGTCCGCTGCCGACATCAGATTACAGGCCTGGGTCACCATAGTCGCCTGAAGTGCCTCAAGGGCTGCCATCACTGACCGCAATGACGGGCCACACTTAACCCGCTCCGCCGGATTCCGCATAGCATCGGGCATAGTGATCCCCACGGAGAGGCGCCTTCCCCGGGGTAAGATTAGGCGGAGCAGGAATGGACCGTAAGGGACCGATCGTCAATAAGCGTTAGTGCGCACCAAGTCTCCGACCCAACGGCACCGGCGCTACGAACGCCAGGCCCCCGGGTCCCGGACCCTCACCACACCAACTCGGGCGTCACTCGTCTCCTCACCTCCGGTACAGTTCCAGGCAGCAGATTGGCAGCAAAGCAATCATAAAGATGTCGGAAGTTCCATGGACGGGACCCTGTCGCTCTCTCCGGTCCGCTGTTGTTCAACTAGGACCCGGCTAGACCAACACTTGAGACCCCGGCTTCCAGACTGGGTTAGGCCTCAAATCAAGCCTCAACATTACTCCACTCCACCATGTCGGAAAATTCTCGGGATTGCTCCATCAGTCTGCAGAGTTGTTCATGCACCCGGATATGGGGCGAGAAATCAGGATATATGACAGGATCTTCGAGCGAAAGACGGAGGTCGGCGGAGCCGGGAAGCTATGCGGCCATCTTGCTTGCTGTCGTAGCTCCTCCTGCATGCAGCTGTTTGATGACAGTTGGAAACAGTCACTGTTCTATATTATGGTTGTATCTAATGAACTGCGGTAACAAAAGGATTTCTGTGAAAAAAGCAGTAATCCACTCAGCTATCCATATAAAATACAGATCTGTGATCTGCATGGTACGGGTTATTTGCAGTAGGCATATTAACCCTCTATGCTACTTTATGGCAAGTTAAAGCTGCCCCTAGACAAAACTTTGATCTCTCTCTCTAGCAGGAGCATTAATCACAAGAGTTATCTTGAAATTTTTAATTCTGCCTTAAAACTGGATGCACAATGAACTCTGCTAAAGCGGTTTTTAAATTGTAAGTTATTGCTAAACATAGCACCATCTCCCCGGATCAGCGCTCACTGGAGCCACAAAAAAGGTGGCTTATACTTCCATCCTGTTGTTTGCTTAGTGATTTTTATGCAGTCCTCTTCTCTGTTCATCTGGAAAGTTATTACTTCCACCTCCCCCCACTGTTCGGCATCTTTCTTCCAATTACAGTGGGGAGGCTCTCTGGCGATCTCCAGTTTACGGCAGTGTTGTGCTTAGCTAATGCCAGGCCCATGGCTAGGTACCTGGAGCCCACTCTCACCTTTTTTGATCTAGGGTAAAGTCTCAATAGACATGTCTCTAATTGGAGCAAGTCAGCGCTATATAATGTGTGCTCCAAGTCCCTGATCACCTACAACCACAAGCGACCGATGATCAGGCAGGACCTTGTCATGTGTAGGAAGTCTTTTCCACCAGGGAGTATATGGTATATGTTTTATTTTCCAATGTAGCTATTTTGTTCAGTCTTCAGGGATGAGGTAGGTTCTATGGAGATAGCTGAATTTCATGTATTGAAATATAATCTTTCGAGGTACTGTGGGTATACACTCTAAGGCCCTAACCTGCTCTTTATTCTGAAATTCATGACCTATTCCTTCTTTACAATCGTGCCTAGATATCAACCTGCCTCCACCCTGCCCCCACACATTAACAGGATTTGTAACACTTCATGTGATTGCGGTTCCAGCTTGTTTTTTGCTTGTCTGCCCCACAGTTCAGCACACATATAACATTGAACATTTAAGTTATTGCGAATGGACGCGTGTCTAGTTGGTACATAAAACATAGAAGTGTTTGGTCGTTGTTTAGTGACATGAGCGCCGGGCTAGCGTAAGTTGCGTTGAGCTAGTTTGGCTCTTAAGCATATCTCTGTTGTTTATGGGGGTTTGTAAGGGTTTAGGAATATGTAGTTTTGACCACATCCCTCTGTTGGCGTTCCTCCATGGTGTGAGTCGAAGTGCAGTGTTGTCGGCCCCTCTGAGGATGATCACCCAGTTCAGCCAACTTTTGAATGTGGCTTTGGAGGTGTCCTTCCATTTGGTTAGTACTGTTTTGATTGCTGTTGTCAGGAGGAAGTCTAGGAGATTTCTATCCTGTTGTGTGGCAATGTCTGCTGTTATGTGTGCAGTGGTAGTTGTGGCAAATGTTTGTTCTAGATTGCAACCTATGATTTTGTTGATGAAGCTGAGCACCTTCCCCCAGAAGTTGCTGACCTTAGTGCAGTGATATATGAGGTGTGCGAGGTCTCCGCTTTCTGTACCACTGTTCGGGAAGCTATCGTTGTTTCTCAGGCCTATCGAAGCAAGGCCAGCTGGTGTCCAGTATGCTCGGTGTAATACCAAAAAAAGGAGACCCTGTAGGTTACTTTTAATAAATGGAGTTCTAGTCATTGGTTAAAGTCCAGCAGTGTGGGGACAGACAGGTCTTAGGGCAGTAGTAGTTTGTATATTATTATGGCAAATGAATACAACACTTATCATATCTAACAAAGAACTTATTTTGCGATAAACAAATCCACCAAAGATAAAAAAAAGTGTGTATCAAAAAATACAGTTTATTATAATACCTCCCTTAAGGGTTACAATCTAAATAATTAAAATACGTTAAAATCAATTTTCCACATTGTGAAAGAATGTGCTAAAAAGTCAAAAGAAAGAGTCGACGTGGCGTTTCGGTGTTCGTGTTACAATATTCACACCTTCATCAGGACATTTTGACTGACAATCTAAAAAAGTTTAAACAACAATATTTTAGGAATTTTGTGGTGGTTTGGGCAGAAAAACATACATTATGGTTCTTTTCTTATAAGTGTTCATTTTACCATCTAAGATCCTAGGACTGTTCCTCTGTGGGGACCACCCTCCTCTTATTCATTTTATGTTAGCCATTACCTCTACAAATTCATTTCTATGGGCCTCCTGGCCCATAGAAATGAATGGGAAATTTGCGATTAGCAATTTGCTAATCACAATTTAGGAATGTTAAGGAATCGCTAAAAAGAAGCGATTTCCTACATACATACCATTTTGCGATTTCTAAATAGCGATTCCTTAAAAATCGCTATTTAGAAATCGCAAATGTTCATGATGATACATATGGCCCTATGAAAATTACAAAAATAAACCCTCTTTAATGGAAAAGTCAGATTTTTCATTGCAATTTTGAAACTGTCACTTTTAGAAAGTTGGCATTTTCCTGCCCTTAACCCTTTGTGCCTGCCACCTGTCTTGGGTCACATGACTGAGGGTAGTTGACAGTTGAGCTTTGTGCTTTCCTCCTTGACAGCCACATACAATGGGAGTTTAGGTGTGACCAGATGGGCCATAATTGGCAGGATGGGAGGGAGGAGCTGGGCACAACCCTACTTACACATGATTAAGCTGCCTCCTGTCTTCACCGAAAGGGTCTAACAACCCTGCATTGTCACTACAACCAGCTTGGATCCAGGAAAAGGGAGGTAGGGATTTTTTTGTACTTCAAAGACTCTGTCTAGAAGCTTCTCCCACCTTCCAGAACCAGAGTAACTCTGAGGGCTAGTTAGCTGACCTGATTTGATGCCTCAGGGACACAACAGGTTTCCAACATACTTACACTATCCTGCTGCAATCTCCTCATACTGTCTAGTGCTGTGGCCCATGCTCCCAGACCGTTTCCCCATTCAGGCAGCTCACAGGCCGGCTCTGTTAATGGGCCATTTGCTCATCCAACTGTCCATATGTCTCACTTTTGCAACAATGTCCATGCGCACCTGGACTCTGCCATCGGTGATTCTGCCCTGATAAGTGGTGCCACCCCAGCCCTGGACGCTTGGAAGTGGGATTAAGGTGCTCTGTTAGCCTCTGTGGATCTAACAGAACCAACACATCTCCCATACTATGTGGCGCCAACACAAGCAGAACCAACACATTGCCACTGCTCAGTGAATTGGACCCTTCGCAAAGACCAACATCGCATCACAGCCCTTCAGAACTGTGTTATTGTCCCCACTATGTGGCACATTCTTGACACAAGTCCTTGCATCCCTTGTCAGCAGCAGCTTTGGTGATGAACTTGGACACTGCATTGCTCCCACACAAGTCTTCAGAATCAATGCATCTCCCTGACTGCGCACTGCATCCCCAATGTACAAAAGGGCAATCGATTTGCCCCAGCCAAAACCCATCATCATATTTTGCATCACTGGCCTAATATACCCCCATTGGATTGCGTTAAATGCTTTACGCAAATCAATAGAGAGTATTACAGCTCCTGAGTACTGTGGTTAAGGGGTTTCATCAAGAACCCTAAAGATCTGTTATTAAATTGAGTAAGGTATTGAATCGGGGAATGAAGACCCTCTGATCATTGTGGACTATATCATCTAGATAGGGTAAAAAATGAAGGGCCAGAACTTTACTAAGTTTTTTATAATCTAAATTAAGCATAGACAATGGCCTATTAGAGGCAGCTTCTAGTGCACAACATTCCAAACTGTGTGGCGCTACAAGTTACTGTGTCACGCCTCATGCATAGGTGTGTCGTGCGATGCGATGCTATGACGTCAGCAGTGGGCCGAAATTAGGGGAATGCGTTATGCGACTCCAGCCTCACTCCGTGTTTGCGACGTGCAAGGCGGAGCAGCAGTGGAGCAAAAGCAGAGCAGGAGCGGAGCCTCGTGGTCAGGAGCTCGATTCAGCGGCCTGGATACAGAGAGAGGTCATTGGAAGTATTGACCTCCTCCCCCCAGTTTGTATCCCTTCCCTGATGCTAGGTTACTTAACTAGTATGGCGCCAATCTCGGAGGTGTAGTAACTACACCTCCGAGTTTGGCGCCATACTAGTTAAGTAACTTAGCACCAAGGAAGGAATACAAACTACGCCTCTAAGATTGGAACCATATTAATTGCATGGTCTAATACAAATGTTGATAAGAGCTAATGTGCTGTTCATATGACATCGAGTGGGCAATTACTTTGGTTTTGTACTTTGTTCTGTACATAATGTTGCTAAGGAGAGTGTTGTATGTATTTTGTTGGTGTAGGGTACATTTATACCTGGAACTTCATTTCCTACCGAAGAGAAGAGGCCTTGCTCAGCCAGTTCTATGGATTTGGTGCAATGCTGGCTGCTATGGCGTAGCAAGGTTGGCCAAGGTCCTAATACTAGCAAAGAATATGAGAACCTGTCCACCCGCCCTGGGAGATAAAAGATAGATACATTAAGGTTGGACTGGGCCCTTTGGTATTTCTTTATTGTTCAATGGTTATAATGCGCAATGTTGATTTCCTGTGATTCCTGTCACTATTAACTCCTTGGTTCTGTACTGGAAGTGGATTATTTTCTGCGCTACGAACTTCAACTGTACTGTTTCACTGTGCCTTGGTTATTGCACAGAGCATAATATAAACATGTTTAGCTAAAAATAGAAAGGACGGGGCCCTTGCACCCGTGCTAACCACAGTGGCATCGGAGCCGCCTCTACCCCACCATCCCAGGCACTTAATCGGTAAGTAAGTAGTGAGATTTAGAAATGTTTTGGACGCTGATTGCATACAATTAATATGGCTCCAATCTTAGAGGCGTAGTTTGCATCCCTTCCCTGATGCTAGGCTACTTAACTAGTATGGCGCCAATCTCGGAGGTGTAATTACACACCTCCGAGATTGGCATCATACTAGTTAAATAACCTAGCATCAGTGAAGGGATACAAACTTCGCTTTTAAGATTGGAGCCATATTAATTTTATGGCGCCATATTAGTAAAGTAACTTAGCACCAGGGAAGGGATACAAACTATCCCTCTAAGATTGGAGCCATATTAGTTCTATGCCAACAGCGTACATGCAGAGGGTAGTGTTCCAGAGCAGTCTGAGGCTTACTCAAGGGAAGTGGTGAGGGCTAGTAATCGCCATTTGCAGGTGCGCAGAAACAATACTCAACGCCCACTGAAGGCCATTGTTATTATTAATGCCCGGCTATGATTGCTAATGCTTGCATGATATGATCAATATTGTGCATATTATCTGAGTGTTAGTGTGGGAGAGAGTGAGAGGGAGAATGGACGTGTGAACGAGATAAGGCAAGAGTGCGTGTGTTTGTGTGTGAGGAAGAGAGCGAGGGTGTGTGTGTGCATCTATCTGTAAGTGTGTCTGAGAGGGAGTGAGTGTGTGTGTGTGTGTGTGTGTGTGTGTGTGTGTGTGCGTGTGAAAGAGAGAGAGAGAGTGCGAGTATATGTGTGTATGGGAGGAGAGGGAATATGCATGTGTATATGTGTGTGGGGGGTGAGAGAGAGAACTACACAGAGAGAATGCGAGCTCAGAAGAGTGAGAGCCACTGACAGACAGAGGTGTACATCTGCAGTCACCTCTAAAATCTTGCCCCATTCTAGTTCCGATAGCATACCTAGACACTTCTCTTGTCGGTGACAAGACAGGTTCATCCCTAATTAAAAGAGGCATATTATACTAAATGAGACCCTACATACCCCACTCTGATTAGCATTCTAAACTGAGATAAAATTAATTGAACCAATGAGCACCTAGTTGTAACTACACCTCCGAGATTGGCGCCATACTAGTTAACTAACCTAGCACCATAGGATACAAACTACACCTCCGAGATTAGCGGCATATTAATTTGATGTCAACAGCATTAATGTATTGGCCTCTGTATGTGTGTTTTCTTTCTTTAGTATCAGCTGCTATTTGCAATTTGAAGGCACGTTTAACTACGAATTAAGGAGGATAAAGATGAGAGGAGAGGTGTCGCCCTTTGTCTGTGCATGATGTGTGTAATGTGCAAGACATGCTTGAGTCGATAAACTGGCAGACATGAAAGGCCAGTGTGGGTGTACCCCTCCACTCGTGCCCTGCTTGGCTTGCACAGCAGAGCCTTGACACCCATGTTTTTCTGTGCTATGTCCAAAGTCAGTTTTCATGTCCACCCCTGCCAAAGGCCTTTCTTGCTTACAGTTGCACTGGGTGCAGCTTGATCCTTTCTTGTGCTTGTTTTTAGCAAGCATATTGAATACCTTTGAGGTGAGTTTGCCCTCTAAAAATAAAGCAGCGCATGTCCAGGCCTATCTACACAGACACAGCCAGCATCTACTTATCTAGGTGCACTATGTTCCTGTGTGCTACCAGTGTTCACATGAGGGGCTAAAGAAAAACCTTTTAACTACCCGACCCGTACAGTCAATTATGGGTAGGGCTCCCGGTTTTCCGTTTTTACGGATTTTTACATATAAATACAGACGGAAATCTATATTTCCTTTGTCTGTATTTATATTTTAAAAACGGCAAAATACTAGAAAATGTTTCCACGCTGTTGTGCTTGAATCCAGCCATGCCCCCTTCCTGCTGCTGGAAATTCCTTCCCAGGCGCGCACACAGCCACACCAGAGTACTTCACAGGTCTTTGGAAGGACCATTTACGTGTTAATGAGGTTTTATTCTTCTTTCACTCCATGCCATAGCCTCCCTCAACGCCCTGACTCATCCGGTCCCAGACCCCATACAGTGCACGTTTTAAGCAATTCACAGTGCTGCAGCAGGAGAACAATTGATATTTTCCCCCGTGAGTGACAATCGGCATGCCCTGAGGCCTTTATTGGGAGATTTCATCCCAGAACGGAGGCTGGGGTGTGTGATCATTTCCTCTTTGTCCCGGGAGGAAGACCCGCTGTCGAGAGCCTGCTGCCTGGCAGCCTGTAGTGGAGGGGCTTTCGACTGCTGCCTAACCTAATCAATCATCCTGCGAACCGACCGAGTGAATCAATGCTGACTGTGGGTGACGTAGATTTCAGGTGAGTGCTGGCACGTCCATCCTTTTATTATTTTTAATACACAATAAGCATTGAATTCACTATACAAATGTATTTATAAGTACTTTAAAGTACTCATTGTTTGCACGTTTTACGATTCTTAGGATGCAATCTAATTTTGTTGCACAATTTCAAATGTATCCTTTTGTTATTTTACTAATTGTGATCAGTGATTAATGCAATAATGAAACATTAATGTAATATTCATTGAACGATTGCGGGCTTAGCACTTTTACAGCCCGGTGGTTACTCCCTGCACTAAAACAGAGATAAAAGGTTTAGACCACCTTTGCACTGCAGGAGGGACCCTCCCGGACGCGGATTCAGGCACATGGCCAACACACGAAGTAGTGTGGCTCACTGGTTAGAGGCAGCAGACCCGAGAGCAGAGGACAGCCCAGGACCAGGGTTCGAATCCCGGCGCGGCAGGTTTCTGGACCAGGGTCAGCGGACTCGATAATTCTCTCGCCTCGGTGCCCACTCTGATCAGCGATCACACTCGGCAACTCTGGGCATTAGCTTGCCTCATCTTCACTAACGGCCCCACCAGACTGCCGGGGATGCCTGGTCTCACCCTGGAGATACCCATTAAGGGACCATCTCTCAGGGAAGCCAGGAAGGGTTTCACAGTGGTCGAAGCGCCTTGGGACCCTCCGGGTAAGTAGTGCGCTATATAAATGCCTATACATTTACATACATTTACATTTACACACAGCCAGGGGTTTGGTGAAAATGCTCCAGTGCGATGGACATTAGCTCACTTCCGTGTGTCCTACGGGAGTGGATGCACATGCCCACCACAGGGGCAGTTCAGTTAGTGCCCAGCCATTCAGGATGCGGTGAACATGTGCATACTTAGTGAATCTGGGATTGTAACAGGGTGTGCGCGTGAGCACCCTGCGCCCCGTCCCCTGAGAAGGCCTAAAACCCTCCACACGGTAGGTGCAGGCTGTGACTGAAGCCACATCCAGGGAGGCCTCAGTCCGTCCTAAAGTGCCAGGAAAGCGTACATCACAAACTCCTGAAACTGCAGGTGCACCAATGTGCCATGAATGAGCGCTCAGACTGAATCCCCACCAGCCCACGGGACAGTGCATTTCTTTCCAGCATTGGGATACATGCAGGGAATGTGGACTCACAATTGCACACCTGCACATGCTCCCGTACACCCCACACCGTACGATACAAGACAAGCCGAGAGAACTGAGCGGAGGGGGCAGTTTCTTTCCTGGGTTTCCTCGTAAGTGCAACTGCACCCGATCTTCAGCGTCTCACAATCAAATCTCGTGTGTGTCAGGTAACTACGTGAAATTCATTAATGCAAACTTGCGCTTGGCATTATAGTTTGCCTGGAAGCTGGCGAACTGTGTCGGTGTTTTTAAATAAATTTCCTTAAGTGGCAGAGCTGTCCTGGTGCATGTAGGCCAGTGAGGGAGTGCAGTGCCAGCGTCATCATGGCCAATGACTGCACCTGGCACGAGCAGTGGGGCCAGTGGGTGCGCTCTCGTGAGGTCATTGGCTTCTAGCTGGTATCGCTGCTGGATACTGCCCTTTACTTGTGTGTCACTACACGGCTGCTGTTGTACGTCAGTTATATGTGATGTCATTTAAAATAATAGTCTGGTAAGGCAATAGTAGCAGACATGGCAGCTAAAATACAACACTGCAAAGGAAACCAAGAGTTATGAGGCTAATTATGTTAGCACTTATTCGGTAAGGTGCTACATTTGCTTCATAATATTACACACCACAGATCGTGAACACCCTGCAGTGTCTGAGTTCTGGCAGGTCTCATTGATGGTATGATGTGTTTTGGTGTTCCTGCCATAGTCGGTGACGCTTGGGTGTCAAGAAAGGAGTTAAACTGTGTCTCAAGTGCTTCCATATGTCGGACATGTCCTGGGTTTTCATGGTCAGGGGTGCCATGTGTGCATTGTCAATTTAAATAAATGTGGAAAAATACTAGTTGTAGCGTTGCCTTTTACTTGTGGCAAAAATAAATGTGGATAAATACAGAAAAAATGCCCAAAAAATAAATATGGATAAATACAGACGGAAATGGCAATAAAATAAATACCATAAAACCGGGAGCCCTAATTATGGGTTTCATGCACAAACCTAACCTTGCTTACACTCAGTTGTGCTAGTCACTGTCTTTGTTAGAACAGATTAACAATTGCTTTGTTAACCTTCCTGCTTTCTCAAATTTGCTTGGAAATGCACCATTTGCCCACTACTTTTGTCAAAAATTTCTCGAGGGGGAACCGCCCAAAGCCCACCTAAGGTGGTTCAGAATCGCTTGTGTTACCGTGTCCCTAAACGAAAAATTTTTTGACAGAAAGGTGTGTCACCAGCATGACAACTTTGGAAAGCTGTGTTCCAGTGGGTCTTGGGGGGTTGGGAAGAGAAATCAGCAGCACTTCTCTGGTGGAGGCTGGGCAGAACTAACAGGCCACCCTATATGTCTCAGCGAGTTCTGGAGCAAGCAGGGAGGAGTAGATATAATAAAATTCAGGTGGGAGACTAACGGGAACATGCGATTTCCTGCAAGCCTGTTCCTTAATGGGGGTTTCTCTTGTTCAGTAATTGGTCAACTCAGTATTCCTGTAGCTACATTGGAAACTTGTGATATATTACCTCTATCCAGGATCAATTGAAGCATCCATGGCACACTGTTGACCACTGTACACCTCTATGTAATTCTGAACAAATACCTCCTAAATGTTTACTTGTGTCCACATAAGTTCTCCTGTGTGAGCCATCTCCACTCTCTTCCTAGACCTGCAAGGCACGCAACTGCCCCACCTTCCTGCCCTCCAAATGTGAAGTCACTATGTACTCTTTATAATTTAAAGCCATTAGGCGTCCTACCCCAGTGTCATATTTTTCTTTGGTTTCGTCTAAGTCTGGCTTGCACGTTGGATCCGTCACCACCTCTTAGTCTACCTTTCTGAGAGATTCCCCCAGCTGTGGTGATTCCAGGGCAGGCATTAGCACTGGTGGCGCCCAATGCAACATAGTTTTTGGTGCTTCCCAATGACCACCTACGCCACAGGTTCCCTCCCTACCACCCTTTAACAGTCCCCATAACCACTCTCCATTGAATGCATTTAATTGATTTTATAGTGTCACTCATAAAAGTAATGGGTGTCAGGGCACTTTACAAAACACACACATTACACAGAGACTATCAATCATAGGTGTGTAAATCAGTGTATAGAAAATGTTACATAAGACACAGGAGAATAAGGGGTGGATTCACATATTATCCATACAGGTAGGCAATATAGTTGAAGAGTGCTTAGTCTGGAGAAGCACACACTATGAATGTAAAACATAGCACAATGGATTGGAGCTCTCTTTCATAACAAGAACTGATTTGTACCCAAA
Organism: Lissotriton vulgaris; assembly: GCF_964263255.1. Classification (NCBI taxonomy): domain Eukaryota; kingdom Metazoa; phylum Chordata; class Amphibia; order Caudata; family Salamandridae; genus Lissotriton; species Lissotriton vulgaris. The sequence continues at coordinate 1,830,384,372 of NC_141687.1, forward strand.
TGAACCCTTTTTTACAACATTAGAATAATTAAACTCTGGGGGAGAAATCCAGAGGCTCTAATCTACACCTTGAAGTCTGCGCACAGTTTTTTTATGGCAGTTAACAGCTCACTGTAAACTGCAACTAAACAAAGGAAGCCTCTGACAAAAGCAGTAACCAACTGACCTGTTTACATTACATTCACTTTGTGATCTGCATGGTACATGTTCTTCGCAGCAGGCATATTAACCCTCTGCGCTACCTTACCATGAATCAAAACTACCAGGAGTCAAAACTTCTACTGAAGAAAACTCTGATCTCACCTGGAAGAACATTAATCACTGGCGTTCTCTTGACATATTCATTTTTGCCTGAAAATTGCTGGAGGCCAGGAAAGCGGCAGCATGTGTTTTTAAGCACAATATACTAGCAAACAGGTGCCCCCATGGGGTCAGCACCCGGTGCAGTGGCACCGGTCGCACTGCCCTAGGGCCGACCTTGGGTGATTCCCTTTTTAATGCCTTCCTAACCCCCACCTGTTGAACCATACAGTAACCTCGGTTAACTAATTTAAATGCTTCCCATTTGGTGTGTATATATGTAGTAGGATGACTATTATGGTGGAAGCAGTCTTTTATGGTTTCAGTCAAGGGGTCACAAAATAATGGGTACTATAGAAGGTCACAAAAGCATTGTTCATAGAGAGATGGAGTAGGCTCCCCATGTCTGTATCTGGAAGAGTGGCTCTAATGAAGCTGGTGCTGTTACTTAAATTATTGCGCCTGGTCCAAAAACAGCTCAACCCTTAAATATATAATTCTTTGCGCAACTGATAACACTTATAATAATGATGACGTGAGCTAGTTTGCAACCTAGGGCAAGCAGAACAAAAATGCAAATGACATATAGAATGGGCTGATTTTCCACCCCCAATTTTGATGCGTACTGCTTGATAGCACAGGTGCAGTTTGTGCACCACTGATTCCATAGCCGCAGACATGGATGGTGCTACAACCTTGAAAAAGGATTGGCAGACCCATTGCCCCTGAACGCTGCTTTGATTTAGAATCCCCACAAGCCCACTAGAGAAATACACATGGTGAAATGTCTGATGTGGGCCTGGTCAAGTCTGGCCTAGTTGTGCGGAGTGATGGAGGTTTATTCCCCCCAGATTAAGCTGACCAATAACCCCAGTTTAGAGTCTATTTGTGAACCAGGAGTGATGAGAGCACTACACAACAGGAAGACTTACATGATGGGTGACTTATTCACAAATAAAAAATTCAAATCAAATCATATGAGAAGTATCTTTGTGGGGAAGCCAGCACCACTTTGATTGGGCTCACATACTGTGGACTAAGGCATGACGTTGGCAGATCTATTCCCCTCAATGTCTGTCGAGCCAGAGAAATAGAAACTACTTACTTTATTGGGGGCGAATCCGTACCAGATCAGGATGATCACAACAATTTACAATGCTGTAATGTTCCAACTGGTCACAAAACTGAGGCTTTGGGATCTAGAAGGCTCAATTGGCTTTTTCTGCTGCCAACAGACAAGAAACGTGTCCCCAACTCGAAAATTCAGGTTAAAACATTTAAAATTCATACACAGAGTATACTATGCACAGGCAAATATGATTGAACTTGATATAATTGAGTTTACGATCCTGGTGGTGCACAGCTCCTGAGGTGGGCTTTATGCACCTGGCTTTGCAGTGCTCCCCACTCACCTTGTTCTTGAGGCAGGTTATGGGAGCAGTTTATGGCAGCAGAAAAATGATGGCAAAAAATAACCTGAAGCTTACTTCATTAATGGCTCTGCTGGCATATGTGAAGATGTCCCCAAAATATACAGGAAATTGGTAGCAATTACCATTCTCATGGGGAAACGCAGAGTTGCCCTGACATGGGGTTGCCTCCATTCGAAGAGTGTCTTAAGGCACTGTTGATGTGTGATGAGTTGTCCTGAGTATACCCTTCCATGTTGCCTTGTGCATCCTGTCTCCTTTGAAATTTGGATTCCGCTGAAAATATATTTGGCCAAACAAAATGATTTACATATATGAAGTATCATTCATGATGATTAATGATATTGTTGCTCCAGGACTGGATCATGGGGCAGAAATGCTGGTTGAACTGCAGAGATAATGTGAAATGGAATGGTCCTCTCACCTGATGTCAGATTTATGCTGCATATAGCTCTTGGTCTGTAGTTGCTTTGAAGATATATGCCAGGGTTCTCCAAGTCGGTCCTGGAGGGCCAGATCCATGCCAGATTTTTAAGATAACTACATTCGTCTAGAAGTGAATATGCTAAAAATCTGGCATGGATCTGGCCCTCCAGGACCGACACTGGAGAACCTATATGAAGGGTTGCTTGTCACACATTGATTTTTGTTGCATTGGCCGAATAAAACAAAGTGTCAAAAGAGTCTCACCCTGGGTTTTCTGGAACCTCACGTCATTGACCCAAGGTTCAGACACTGTCTGTCATGTGGACTAAGATACTTACTCTATCTGCCACAATATCCTCATACTGTTTAGTTCTGTGGCCCGTGCTTCCCAGACTGTTTACCCATTCATTTACCTCACAGACTGGCTCTGCCATGGGCCATATGCTCATCCAACTTTCCACATGTCTCTACTTACCATATTCCCAAGTTTTTCCCCTGTCCATGAGCTACAATTCTGACAGTCCCCCAGCCCATCATATTGTCTGTCAGAGTGTCTTACATTTCTCATACTGTTTGACTGGGTCATTCACTTATCCATGTCAGACTTGGATTTATTTTGAAGGTTTTATATAGTGCAAACAAGACCCTTGCGCGTATCAGAGTGCTTTACACATGTTAAAGACCAGACATACACAACCAATATTATAGTATTCTAGACAACACTGCAAGATATGGCAGATACGTTGGTGAGTCCTCACAAACTCAGGGAGAGGAGTTTCGAGGATCTATGACAGAAATATGTTCATGAGTAATAGTTTAACTTCTTTATTGAAAGATGCAGTTGATGGATTCAGTCTGGTTCCAGGATGGAGGGAGTTCCAAATTCTCGGGACGATCCCAGAGAAGGCTCTCTTGTAGGTTTTCTTTTTAAAACATCTCTGTGTTGTAATGTGCTGGAACTTGTAGAACATTGGTTCCCAAAATGTGCACCGCGGAACCCCAGTGCGCCGTTAGGAGTAGCCAGGGGCGCCGCGCGCACTATGTGTGAAAGGGGAAACATCCTAAACCACGACGTTTCAACCACGACTCACCTGAACAACGTGGTGCGAAGAACGAATCCTGCTCAACAACGAACGGCTGAACAACGAAGGTCGGAACCACGACTCACCTGAACAACGGGGGGGGGGGGGGGGGGACTCCCCCCACAAATACAATTAAAAAATATTTACAGTAAGAATTATAACGTAAAGAATAAAATCGCAAAAGTTACGTATCCAAAACAGCAAAGGTTTATGAAGAAAATGATTTACATAAAAATTACCGGTTTATGACAGGAGATGGCAGTGTTGCTTTGATTTAAACAATTGTAAAAGCTATCGAATCAAAAAAAGAATATGATCAGTGTGCTCGTATTTGGAAAAATGAAGTAACTAATATTTTAGAAAAAAAAAGGCATACATTGAAAAAGTGACATTAAATATTATTTATTCGCGGTTTACGGAGTAGTGGTTTAAAATGTAGTGGTTTAGAAATGATCGTTGTTAAACATTCGTGGTTAGGAAGTCGTGGTAAAGACAGTAGTTGTTTAGTCATACAATCCCTAAGGCAATTACTATCAAAAACATAGTACAACCACATTGCGCAGAAATCACATACCAGCCTCTGGCCAACTGGCCATTCAACAAGGGGACTCAAAAAGCCCTGTGTCCAGAATGTCAGGGCGCGCTGCCAAAGCAGCACCAGTCAGGGGTGCGCCACCGGCGCAAACCTAAACGTTGCAGCTGCCCACTACTTGCTGGGCAGCTGAGAACAGTCACAAGGCCTAAACGTTGCAGCGGGCACCAAGTGCTGCACAGCTGTGGCAGGCCTGGCACCACTGTGCCTTCTCTGTCCCACACAAGGACTCACTCACATTGCGCCTAAACGGTGCAGCTGCCCACTAATTGCTGGGCGGCTGAGACATCCGTAAAACTGTGGCAGGGCCCTCACTGGCCCTAGGTACAGCTCCGCGCCAACATGTAGGAGCTACACAGGCTCTGGGAAATAATGGGGGCAAGGGAGCCATCTAGCTCCTTAAGGCAAACAAGCCCTTGAGCCTCTCAGGCTCTTTAAAACAAATATGGCCCCCTTAGACTTTCGTGGGCTCTAACAACACAAATATGCCACCTTTGGAGCTTTGCAGGGCTCAAAACAAACAATGCCCCTGAGCCTCTCTGGTTCTTAAAACGACAATGGTGCTTTCACTGGCACTAGAACTACACAAGCCCAGGAGGGGACGGGCATCAACAATATGCCCTGAGGTGTCCCGGGAGCCATTGAGGCTCCTTAATCAAATATGGCCTGCGTTGGACCACACGGGGCTCTAAAAGAAAACATGCCCCACTGTTGGAGCGGCCCGCTGCTTGATGGGGCTGCTCTGACTGCCACGGGGCCCTCACTGGCCCTCAGTCATTCTCGCGGGGGCGGCCCTCTGTCAGGTGGGGCCGCCCTTCACCGTCACTGTGCCTGGTACAGGCACTCACACCCCGGAGCCACAGCAGAGTGCCACTCACCTCTGGGACAAGCGGGCTCCTCTCTCTGCTCTAGGACAGGCATTACATCTCCCTGTCTCGCAGTGCTTCCCTCGGCGGTGGCAGCGGGCGGGGCTCTCTCACTCCTGAGAGCCTCGCGGAGACCTGCTGCACCGCGCTCCACCGGGGGCGCATCCAGATGCTGCAGGGCTCCCTCCGCTCACGGGAGCCCTGCCGACCAGCCGCCATGCTCCTTCCTCCTTTTCTTTTTCCGGCTGCATTCTTCCTCCCGCTGGCCCCGCCCACAACCTGGCGGGCCGCGGTTCGCGGCGGCAGGACTTCCTTACCGAGGGGTAGGCTCCCTCTTAAAATACAAATAATACCGGAATGCGGCCATATGCGGCGTGGGCAGCCGCGGAAGCTGAATAAAAGCATTACCAGACGCTTAGGGGCAAATTCAATCGCTCCCAGGCGCTAGTGAAAAATAAACCGCTCTCAAGCGCTAGGGGCCAACTAAAACGCTCCCCAGTGCTTATAAATCCAGTTCAGGGACAAGAGAGGGGGAGCACAGCAGCTCCCAACAAAGAAAAGTCCTCCAGCTCCCCCAGGAAAGTCCATCAGGTGTCCAGGGGCTGGGCAGGGCCCAGGGAGGCAAGCCTTCCCCTGGGCCCAAGCAGCAGCACGCCCCTGGCAGGATTCAAGTCAGCAACAAGAAAATTTTGTAAGGGGACACAGCCCCTTTTTTATACAAAGAAATCCTTTGTCTAGCAGGATGCAGGCAGTGTCAGAACCAGCTACAACTGGTTATAGGTAACTCCTTTCACAGGCCAGGCTAGGGACATCAGACGCACCACAGGGGGTGGAGCCAGCATTGTGTGGAGAAAGCCCAGCCCTTCAGGCCCAGGTGCACCCCTCCCCTCACATCAGCATGCTAAACACTCCATTCACCACTGGGGCAGACCCTCCCAGACTATTGGAGCCAGGCTCACCAGCCAATCACACGCCAGACACAAATTACACAAATATGCCAACTTCTAAAAGTGGCACTTCTACACTAGACACAATCATGCCGCATATATCATTGCGCAGCATTCAATATCACGAGTTCGCACATACCAAACTCGACCCTGCACTCCCCACACATCAGGAACTACCATGGTCACAGATATCCCCCATGCATTCCTATGGGAGGGCAGGTCACTCACCACACATACACAGAGAGCTCACGCACTTTACACTGTACCACAGTGAAAAAGTGCGCAGAGGCCTAAAATCACCAACACCACGTCACATAAACAGGCTAGGAAAAAGCAAAAAGTCTCGGGGTGAATCTGCCAAAAGGGCCGGGTCCAACACAACCCCCTTCCAGCCAAAACGCAGGGTAGACCAATCACTCCACTGATGGTGATGGATCAAGCCCTGATCTTTGGACTGGGTAAGAGTGGTCTGCTTAATTCAGACACTCTGTTCATCACCACCCCCTTTTCTGAATCATTTTTGTCCACCATAAGCGTGGAAGGGTATACTCAGATGTGAGTCCCTTGCTCATTGCACCATCAGGATTCAAGCAAGCCGGGCCGAAGACGGCTGAAATGCCAGAAACCGGTCCCCGGTAGCTTGTTTCCTTCCCAGTATAAGAATTGGCTTGGTAGTTTGGTCTGCCCTGTTCCCATGATGCCCTGGGGCAGGGGCAGACTAATTTGCATATAGCCAAGTTCTGAGCTGGGATGGTGCAGTGAGCTAAAAAACGGTGATGGATCAAGCCCTGATCTTTGGACTGGGTAAGAGTGGTCTGCTTAATTCAGACACTCTGTTCATCACCACCCCCTTTTCTGAATCAACTTCTAAAAGTGGCACTTCTACACTAGACACAATCATGCCGCATATATCATTGCGCAGCATTCAATATCACGAGTTCGCACATACCAAACTCGACCCTGCACTCCCCATACATCAGGAACTACCATGGTCACAGATATCCTCCATGCATTCCTATGGGAGGGCAGGTCACTCACCACACATACACAGAGAGCTCACGCACTTTACACTGTACCACAGTGAAAAAGTGCGCACAGGCCTAAAATCACCAACACCAGGTCACATAAACAGGCTAGGAAAAAGCAAAAAGTCTCGGGGTGCATCTGCCAAAAGGGCCGGGTCCAACACAACCCCCTTCCAGCCAAAACGCAGGGTAGACCAATCACTCCACTGATGGGATTCCCTGCTTTGGGTGACAAAACACGGACACGTACCCGCACGGCAGGGCCACCCTCCGGTTTTTCGCCACTCTGAACCCACATGGTTTCCTCCAAACAATAACTCTCTGACCCAACTAGGATACCCCACTGGTACTCTCTAGCTGTCCACGGCCAGGACCAGGCCCTAGGCCATCCAAATATCACAGGTCCTGACCAATCCACAGAGCGGGGGGCAGTAACCCCTGGCACACAATAGCCATTCTCCACTCTCCCTCTCAGTGTAGCTACATCTACCACTGATCCTACAACCTAGGGACCACACCCTCAGGCTGACCAGAGGTCACGGGCAAGAATGACCCACCCTACCTCTACTTCTGGGTTTCCGCACCCTCACAGGGAAGCACTCACCAGAACACAATTCTCCTACCAGATCAGGACCTCACTCCATCACTGGTCTACCACCTGGAAACTATTTCACTTCTGAGGTACAAAGCACATAGCACAGTTCCTCTTCAAGCAGGTGGGGGGACACAGCACACAGCAAAGTCCCCTTTCCTCTACCTTAGTGGAAACAACAAACTGCAGGTGAGCCCCAGATCACACAGCAAGGGAAGCCCCCTCAGTCTCTTCAGCTGATCTACTTTGGTAGAGATTCCTCTTGACCTGGAAGCTTCCTAATCTCCCAACCTAGGATCTAAACCCTCAGGTTGCACCGGGGTCAGAAGTATACCGTCCCTCTGCACCCCCTTCCAGAGTTCTGCACCCTCCCACCTTGGAGCGGTACCCCTGGAAGCCAAACCGGTCAGGACACTGATTACAGATGCCCTTCCCTCCAGATCAGGCTGAACCTGAACCTGGCCTCCCCCCTCGTCGGGGAACAACCTCCAGAGGCCCCACAAATGGTCAAGCACTCTAGACGGTCAAATGCCCAGCGAACCAGGACTTCTGCACCCTCCACTTAGGAGCGGTACTGCCCAACACCAGGACCACCAGAGTTCTGGTTACAGACACTCCCCGTCCTCTAGACACAGGAAGATCCTCCTCAAATGACCTGTAAATACAGCCTAGGCCCCTGACCTGGCGCTTCCTTAAGGAACCCTCCAGGCCCTGAGACAGGGTTTCGGGCCAACGTGGGACACACCATCCCACACTCACTCCGCCTCCACTGAGACAGGACGTGAGCCCCTACTCCCCTACCATCCTACTGGGACCTAGCTGGGTTACACATGAACATCTTCCCCTACACAGGATCATCAGATACACAAGTCACTACTTTTAGAATCACTTCCTAATGCCTCTGCAAGACATCTAGCACACCGCCAGACGTCCACCTTCTCATCCAGTGCCTCTGCAGGACCTCCTGCACACCACCAGAGGTACACCTCCCGTGCACGCTCCTTTTATTACACAAAAAAAACCTCACACCAACCCCTCCAGTTCAACACACCACTCATCCACACACTCCCCCTCCAGACTGGTGAGACAGTTCCTCACTGCCTCTGACTCTCAACCTGTACCCCTCTTACTGAGCACCAGGCACCATACTTTGGGAACTGGGAATGGGACTTCACGCACTGGACACATTTTAGCTGCCACCACTGGATCCTACCATACTGGGGAATCCAGACACACACACTACACTCAGGGGATAACCACCCTCCTGAGCAAGTCATTTCTCCTCCACACTTCCTCTCTTCCATCTACCCACACAGGGACAGGAACAGGGATTGGGCACTGGACCCAGCAAGGGATTCCATATCTATGGGGACCTCCCCCTCTACTGGCATCCCGCCCTGTCATTTTCTCTGATCTGCCACTAAATATAAAGCGCAGGAACACCATTTGAAAATGACACTCTTGAGGAAAAACAAAATCACAAACAATAATCCCAAACATGTGACTATCTAGAATACAGAGTTTTGTAATATAGCCAGCTGTCGCTGGGGCACTGCGCAAACACAAGTCCTAATCCTCACCGCTGTCCAACAATGTTAGAAATGGCTATTTCTGGTTGGCTAAGGCTGACGCCAAAGCTAGGCAGAAACCACCATTCTAGTCAGGGCAAGGGAGTCACACGCCAAGATAACCCCTGCTCACCCCCTTGGTAGCTTGGCACGAGCAGACAGGCTTATCCCGGAGGCAATGTGTAAAGCATTTGCGCACGCACACAACAGCAGCAACATCCTAGGCACACCACAAAAGGAACTCCACACAAGGTTATATAAAAATAACTTTTGTATTGTCAAAACACATCAGATAGTAATCACACAATATACATTGTGCCAACTGGCACGGGCAATATTCACAAGGGATTATTTACACCAGGACAGGGCCACATGGGCCACTGTCAGAATCAACACTTTCAGAACTAGAAATACTGTTAGAAATAGCACTTTGTAGATCATAGAGCAATCTAAAGTTTCACACATGATGCATAGAACATTCAGAGGTGTAGGAAAGACATATGATGTATAAACATACATTCAGCGGTGTAAGAACAAGGCACATGACGCATCAAAACACATTCAGAGGTACAGCACAGGAAAACACATGATGCATAAAAACATTCAGAGGTGTAGGTAAGACACATAATGCATAAAACACATTCAGAGGTGTCACAGGCATAATGGCATAGCACATTACGCATAACTCACACTTGGGCCTAACCAGTAAAAACTACAGTAGGCAATCTCTCACTAGTCTAAACACATTAGACTCTCCCCCTAAGCATAACTCACATTTAGGGGCGTAACTCACATAGTGAAATAAACTCTCACTAACATAAACCTACACAGGTAAAATAACCTCATAATCACATTGCGCAAACATCACCTAAGGCAATTACTATCAAAAACATAGTACAACCACATTGCGCAGAAATCACATACCAGCCCCCTTGCCAACTGGCCATCCAACAAGGGGACTCAAAAGCCCTGTGTCCAGAATGTCAGGGCACGCTGCCAAAGCAGCGCCAGTCAGGGGTGCGCCACCGGCGCAAACCTAAACGTTGCAGCTGCCCACTACTTGCTGGGGTGGGGGTGCCTGTACCAGGCAGAGTGACGGTGCACTTACTTTAGCACTAAAAAATCTCTGTATTTAAAATAGGTTCCCCTTCCTCTCATTTTGGTCTTATTAGACCAGACCAAAGCGGTAAAGCTCTTTTCAAAATTGGTTTTGAGAGGGCTTTACAATCCGGACCAGTTCAAGAAAGGGGTGAGTGAAATACAACTTTCCTTGCCAGGTATGGACACTGCGAATATCTGTGGATGCCCTTTGGGCTTTGTAATGCTCATGGTGTGTCTCAGCAGTTAGAGAACAACATCTACTATGATTTATTGGATTCCTTCTTGCTGGTTTTAATATTCCCAGATACTCTTCAACATCTTTGAATCCAAGTCAGAAAAGTACTGAAATGACTAAGATACAATTATTTTTATCCTAAGGCTGAAAAGTGTGTATTTGTAGTTTCTAAAATGTCAGTCTTTGGATTAAATATTCCAGCCAATGAAACTGGCATGGATACCATAAACGTTTCTTGATCGGCCAAGTCCTTCCAATATCAAAGATATTCAGAAATGTGTCAGGTTTTTTTCATTTTCACTGACATTATATTCAGGATGTTTCAACAGTTATTGCATTCCCTATTCAAGTCATTAAGAAGCAGCAACTATTTAATTGGGTAAAAAAGCAAGACCTGGCTTTCAAGACCTCCAAGGCATGCTTCACTTCTCTACCCATTCTAAGACACTCTGATCTACAACTTCCATTTATTGTAGAAACTGGACCTCATCATATGCCAAATTTAGCTATTCTACCTCAAAGGAATCCAAAAGCAGTACCCTTGCATCCTGTCACCCTCTATTTCAGAGCTTTATCCACTACTGAGTGAAATTACATCATATCCAACTAAGAACTTTCTGGCATCAAAGATGCGTTTGCACACTGAAGACACTACTTGAAGGGGTCACTCAACAAAAGATCTCTGTGTGGGAAAACATCTTCGATTAATAAAAATATGTTTTGCCAAACGTTCTTCAATAAAGGACAGTAAAATAACATATGTAGTATTAAGTCACCAGTCACATTGTTACAGTTCCAGCATAAGGGGCTTCACACAGGATGTATGTATACAACATGTGTACTCAACACACATATTCAATCTTTATAACATGAACATCATATACGTTTGGGCATAACTCACATTTAGAAATATTACTTTCAGTACGAGGCCCATGCGTATTGTCACGTTACTGTTATGATATCAATAGTATCACACTGCGGACAATTCCTATTCTGACCCCCTGCACACAGAGAGAGAACCCTTATGCAGTGCGACATGCTGTCCACCCCAGGTCCCACTAGCAATCCTGATAATACAATCCCACACAGATTTAGTGTACACCGCAACGATATCAAAGATATGTACATGCACGAAACTAGAACACATTTTAGCAGCAATCTGAGCCAGAGCCACACAGGTACACCTAATGTCAAATGTATTGTGATTTGCTATGAAATCAGCCAGTGTCCTGAACCACAAGCGGTCCGCCAACTATCACTCCCACTTACACACTCATTCCGCACCGCTACGCGGTGCAACAGGTATCAGCCAAGTCCATACGTAACACTCTCACACACATATTCACTCAGCACCCTAATGTGGTGCTACTGGTACCCAGCAGGTCAGTGGATAACACCCTGCAGACTCCATGGCCCCAGCATCCCCCCACCATCTAGTCCACCTTGATTGTTCTCTACCCCCGGATGGAAGATAACCAGTCCCTCCTCCCGGATACTAGGCCGCATGCGGCCGAAGTCACACCTAGTCTGGGTCTTTGGGAAGCAGGTGGGAATATAAAGTAAGTTTTAATTAGGAGGTAGGCGCAAATAAGGGGAGTTTAGCAGTCACTCAGAAAATTCAACCACAGTTCTATAAACACAATGGAGTCATGCAGTATATTTACCCACTTCCAACTGTCTTGGAAACGCTCCTTCAAATCAGTCAATCTGTCTCGTTTCGACCTGGCACCAAGATCTCGTCGGAAAGGGCCAGGTGTGAAGAGGGCAGTTGGTCCATTGCGGTGAGAGTCACAGAGGAACAACCGATGAATGGTAACTAACACAGGGGAGCCTCTTGATAGGAGGAGGCACCTGACTGGTACACTTTGATCAGGGTTGTGCCCAGGTAATCCGGACACAGCGTCTAGTGCGCGTTGGTATGTGTCACAACAGACCCTTCAGGTCTCAAACACGAAGAATTGCAAATTCCGTACCTCCCTGGAAATGAGGCACAGCATCCAGTACACAAAGATACAGATTTCCCCAGGCTAGTTAAGCACACACACAGAGGCGCAAGTTTAGCAGAGCCACATGAGATAGAACGAGGCACTACTACGGGTACACCCCACCCCTCCAAGGGTCACACCCTGTGAATCGGACACCGCACATAATAAGCATGCAGTCACTGTGATGCATGAGAGAGAGGCCGCAAGATCAACAAAACAGGCCACGCAGGGTCGAACACCATCAACAAGAAGCTTAAGAGTGTCAGGGTTCCTGTGGTACAGGAACCACACACCTTAGATGCAGGCAAGATTTCTTGGGCTCTGCACTAGACAATCCGGTCTCCAGGTACAAGTCTTAGTGCCACGCTCACACAGCGCTACCCATTGGCATTCAGTAGCTGATGTGGACACTTGAGAGGGCATCGCTCTTCAGATGTTACAGGTAGATGGGGTAAGTCCCTAGTGGGAGATATTTGATGTCCTAGAGAGCTCCAGGAGAACAGGATGCTAGCAGACTGGCCCTTGGAGAGTACACTTCAGGGCACCACACTTCAGTAGGTCTTCAGCCCAGGCCAATGCAAAAGGAACAATTGATGGACAGAATGCTGAACAATGCAAACATTCACCCCCAGTCACAAAGATCTGGGTTTAATCCATTGTTCTTTTGCTTACCAATCCACCCCAGTTTGGACCCAGCCATATGCAAATCAGTCTAGACCCTAGGCCTCATGGGATCAGTCCATCCTGAACTGCCAACCCAGGTCATCCCTGGACTGGAAACAAGCATCCTGGGACCGGTTTTGGGGCATCACCCCTCATCAGCCAGGCTAGCTTGAATCCAGTGGTGCAGTGCTAGTGGTCTATAAGATGGGTGACAAATCAGGTAAACTACTCTTTGGCTAGCCACGAAAGGGGCAACCGCCAGTGCAATTCCAGAAATCCACGATTAGGATGGGATACTGCCCACTGACGCAGGATAGCGGCGGTATTTGCCGAGTACTACTGGGTGTTTTATGCAGCTCGCCCTCTCCCCTCCTTTGAGCAACATGAGCCAATCTTAGCAGGCATTCGGCTCCGACTCTCCTACTGAGATTGGGAAGACACTGATGCACACATCACCGTGGAGGAAATACATGGTGCCATAACTGTGCTTCGGCCCAGAAAAACCTCAGGGCCAGCCGGACACCCCCTGGAATATTATAGTAGGTTCTGGGACCTCCTATCCCCAATCTACTCAATATGTAACTGGCGAAGGCTTGATTGGTTCGTTTCCCACTGGAACTTGATGCGGCCACAAAAGTGGCGGTCCCCAAATCTGACCACCTTCACTGTGCTGTGACTTTTGTCTAAAGTATGTCACATGGAAACTAAGCGCCAACATGCAATGTGCACGCCAAAATGAGTGAAAGCACCTCCCTCAGCTAGACGAAACTCTTGTGCAAAAATGGCAAACATTTAAAATCTGATTGGAGTATAAACATTTGTAGGTTAAACAGCTGAGCAACAAAAAACACAAGATCAGGAGTCGTTAGGGGGTTATTGGCATCACTCATTAAAAACCTCTTGCGTATAGACCATGCAGAATGTAAGAATTTAGAAACACCAATAACAATCACTGCTCTAGTGTCAGAGCGCAATATTCCTAGGGCAGTTGCGCAATGCCTAAAACATATAAGCTGACACACCAGTTTAATGCACTTCCCACGTGGAAGTGGAAATGCACGGCAAAATAAAATAAAAGTATGCACTGTTTCAACCTCTAATTTGCAAGATGGACACATGCTGTTAGTACAGTCCTTCGCTCCCCATTTGATACAGAAACTGTGTATAGGTTAAATCCCATATCTTAATTTTAGATACAACTGCTTGTCTAAAAGGCCAGGGATCGTATCAAGTAAAGGTTCATGTATTGGAATAACTTTGTGATCTAGAAAACTATCAGTCAAACTGCCCTATTTACATCTGTTTACTTCCTCTACCCACAGGTGAGCCCTAAATGTTTCTTAGATGGCCCTTTAAACATTTATTGGTAGTCGATAAGCCTCCAATTCCTCTGTGGAGCACAATCTAAGCCAGTACAGTAAAGGTCTCAGCTTCAAAGAAGAAGTGATCGGGTGGATACCTACATCCAAGAGCTGAGGGGCACTCTGTGGGAGAATAATTGGGGTCCTAATGAACCTATTTTCAGCCCTAGAGAGCCTATCATCATTCGCATGGCCCCATAACTTCGAGCCATAAAGGGCCGAGCCGTTGGCTTTAACGCTACAGATTTCCACAGCTGGGAGGAGAATTCTGGATTTCGTATTCTTCAATAACCTAATGACAGTTCCTGATTCCTGCTGAAGCTTTAGGGTGCTCTTGCTAATTTTCAGCAACCAATTTAGTTTATTAAACAATCTAACTCAAGATCCACAAAATTATGTGCCATGCGGAATCACACTGTTTTATAAGGATTAAATGCCAGAAACTTGGTCTTGCTGATATTTAATTGCAAACCCCTTTTGCTGCAGAAGGTTAGAAAGCGGTTAAGTGTAGCCTGTAAACTGCAGGGGTTTTGGAACTGAGAAGAATATTGCCTGTAAACAAAAGCTTGGGAATTTGATGAGTACCCAGGTTCGGGCTTCATTACCAGGGAAGTCTAAGCATGTCACTTCGGGGCATATCATCAACGGCCAGCGATAATTATCGTGCAAAATCCTAATGCCGCCTATCGTCGGATTCTATCGCCCGGTTAGCGCACTAACTGCAACGCGCATTGCAGAGGCGATAGAAATACTGGAAATAGCGGCGATAGGCGTCAATATCGCTGGATTACCTACGATGAAAAACTGCTCTAGAGAAAAAGATATTGCTGATAGGGAGATGTGGACTTAGCATAACAGTCCACCTCCCATGATACACAATGCTAACACGGAAAATTAGTTGGTGTTAGAAATCGGCAATCTAGCCGGTTAGCGCTAGTTTTATTGTCGCTAGGCCGGTTAGCAATTTGATTGATGATAGGGAGAACACCTGTTAGCGATTAATATCGCTGTAGTTCACACGAGAATGCCTACCTCGCATCTCATTAGCGATGTGAGGTGAGGCGATAAGATTATGGGCGCTAAAGCATGGATTCACATGTTAGCGTGTCCATTCTGATAGGGCAGTCACATTATTGCCGCTTTTCGCCTGAAAACGGACGCAAAAGCAGCGATAATGTTATCGCCGGCCCTTGATGATATGCCCCTAAATCATTTATGTATAATGTAGAAAGGGTTGGGGCCAGAACACAGCCTTGACAAACTCCCTACTCAATCCTTAAAGGGTCAGATAGCTTACCACTATTTCCATATCTGACACGAGCATACTTAGTTTCATACTTAATAGGACCAACAGTATATTGTCTGGAAACCCCATGTGAAGTAGGATGTCCCAAAGATTTTGCTGGGGATCAAATTGAAAGCAGGTATTAAATCAACAAAGACCATATTCAAGTGGCCCTTTTCCAATGCTACAGTCTTCCAGTAGGCTGCACACATCAAACTATTTGGTCAATTGTGCTCGTCCTCTGGTGAATTTCTGCTTGAAGATCTGACAAAATATGATTCTCCGATGGCCAATTTCCCCAATCGCTGGCACCAAAATAGCTTCTGCAGAAAATCAATCATGCTGATGCGCCTTCCAGTTAATATCGAGACAGCACGTTAAGATATGGGCCCCTTTATGTGATGCAGAATTCCTTTAGCATGCTATCTCCAACCCTATTTCGGAAATTGGATGGGCTCACGGTGTCACTGGTCTGGACGGGCAGGTGTAACAGGGTTCACCTGAAGACCCTTAAGCTGACCTCCGAATGTACTACTTTGCGGGGCTGCTTCAATATGCGGCATTGTGGTGTGAGGAGGAATCTAACTGGGAGAAACGCTTCAGGAGGGATTGGTGCCTCTCTCTCGACTCCTGATGGGTGGGTGGCGGACCCTGGTGGACACGGGTGGGGTAGCTGTACAGGTGGGGTTGATTGTGACTTATGTGCTGAAGCTTGCACCATGCTCAAGGATGCTTCCACTTTGGTGGCTTAAGCCGTTTTTACGACTAAAAGACACCATGAATATGCTGCCCTGGATTGAAGGAAACTGGTGAACTGTGGGTGATTTATATCTTAATGGCACCTTCATAACTTTGGCAGAGGCAGATGAACTGTGCGGGATCGGTCAGGGCAATTTTTTACAATATTTCAGGTCTGTCACGCACAGCCCGGAAAAATGTGGAGCTGATACCCTGATGAACCAGCAGAATCCCAGACACTGGGAGTCTTGTTGGACCAAGGTTCACAGAAGAGTCTAGTTTCCCATCTGTAAGCAGCCAAGAAAGGATATAGACTGACTATCGCAAAATCACGTCGTAATTGGAATGCGGATCTGGAGGTTCCTATGACTGATGCGGAATGGTGTAGAGTGAGGGAACAGGTGCGTGAGACTGCAAGTAATGCGCGATTCAAACTTAGCAATTCTATTACCTCCACATAGCTTACTTAACACCTCAGCATTTGAATGGTATTAACCCTACTCGGGTGGTGGATTGCATGAGGTGTGTGGTTTCCCCGTCCGTATCTACCCATGTTAAGTGGGACTGCAGACTATTGAGGAATTATTGGGAGGGAGTTAGTGTCACGGTTACCTAGGTGACTGGGGTCCAAATAAATCTCACCACCAAACACTGCCTGCTGGGTCTTCTACCCCTCCCTAGAGAGTGGAGCAAAATGGGATACAAATTCACACTCTTAGCCCTAGTACTTGGTATGTGCCAGATACCCATTCATTGGGCTTGGATGGCACCCCTACACGCTACAAATAGAAATCAGACCTATTGGAATGAGCAGTTGCGGAAGGGGTATGACTCCGTAGGGTACACACAGAATGCGGAGAGAGATCTTGACCTGTCGGACAGGATAATTGATTGCATAGGGAGGAACCACAGGGAGGTGTCGACGGACAATAAATGGCTCCTTGGTGGTCCTCGACAGTGTTTACGCCCCCAATTTTGAACAGGAGCGTTTCCTGCTTTGCTTGGGAACGGCATTGGTGGATTGGGACGTACCCCTTGGATGTTGGGAGGGGACTGGAATGCTGTATTAGATACTGCACTAGATAGGTCGCACCCACCCCTTCATGGCACGAGTGCTGGCAAAGTGGCTGAAAAATGTACTACATGGGCTACAGGATGGCCACTCCATTAGGGCGAGAAAGCAAAAGACACACAATTGATGGACGTAATGCAGAACAAATTAAAAAATTCACCCCCAGTCAAGAGATCTGGGTTAAATCCATCCGTATTTTGCTCACCATGCCACCCCAGGTTAGACCTGGCCAAATGCAAATCAGTCTTGACCGTGTGCCTCATGGGAACAGTCCAGCCCGAGCTGTCAAGCCAGGTCCTCCCATGCATGACATTGTTCTGCATTCTGTCCATCAGCTGTTGTTTTTGTATAGAATTGACTTGACCTCCTCCACCAAGTTATCGATTTCTCGCACAGTGTTACTGTTTATTTACTGTTTGGTTGTTTTCTTCGATGAGGAAGCCTCCATGGACGTCTCTAGAACCTTTCTTCTCCCCATGATTAATAAGCATAACTACATATGCAATATTGCAGTTTTTGCTTCAAGCCTACAGGAGGACCAGAAGTTGGGCATTCACATGGCCTTCCTCCCCGAGTTGACCTGGAACCTCAACCCGACACCCCTCCTCTACATCACGAAGGCTGTGGTCCTCCCTGCCTCTTAATATACTGGGTCGGTGGCCCTTTTCAAAATGATGGTTCTCTTACAATACCTTTATTTACTTCAAAATATCCTGCTGCTGATTCTGGACAAGTGGTTTAGAGCTCTCACCTCCATAGTCCTTGACTTTCTATGGGCTGGCAAAGAACAGTGTGGCCGTCCTATTGCTTCTGAATCTATTTGTGGCTTTTGACGCTGTCCACCATAAAACTCTACTAAAAAGTATACCTACCTCCTTTAACATAACCTACTCACGCCAGACATGGAGGCATCCTTTAAGGTCCATAATATCGCCTCTAATATTCAACATCTACCTAACCCCCTTAGCAGAACTAACTATATCATTCAACCACACCTTTTATTATAATGCAGATGACAAGTGGATGGCACACAAGACCTCTACAACTCAAACCTGGACAACTGCTTTCACAAAATGAGTGCATGAGCGAGAAGCAATTACATAAAGCTCAACACCCCAAATACAGAGATCATGACCTGCGGACAATGGCAAAAATAACTTCCATTTTGCTCAAACATCTCAAACCCCATCCAAACAACATCAAAATAAGTCAGATAAACAAGGATTTAAGCCTGTGCTTGATACCACGTCAATAAGGTCACAAAGAGCCCCTTCTTTTCATACATTTGGTACCAACAAAAACTACACGTTTCCTCACACTCATAATCTCCAAGCTTGATTATACCAACCGACTATACTCATAATATAACACATCTAAAATACCTCTGCAATACTCCTTTGCCAAGTTCAGAGAACACTTGACTCCAGTCCTGGAAGCACTCCTCTGGCTACCCATAGCTAGAAGAGCAATGTTCCAGGCTTTCTGGATTGCCAACAGAGCAATCCAAGAACAAGATCCACTAAATAGACAGAAATTAAAGCAATACAAAAAAATTTAATCCTCTGCTCCAGGCTTGCACTACAGGTCATTATACCACCTTATTGTAAGGAATTCATAGGAGGCCCCGCTTTCGCTGTATAAGTCGCTAAGCTCTGGAACTCTCTCCCAGCCATGATTCAATGTAGGCAGGGGCACATACATGTCAGAAGATAACTAAAAACATGGTTATTTCCAATACCACTGCATTCCACAATCCTGGTACAGAAACAAAGATCATAATCATACCTTAATGTACAGTCTACAATACACAGATATGGAAAAGCCTAACCAGCACATTACTTTCTATGCCCAAGTAAGTTATGAAGGGCTGAACGATGTCTAGTCTAGGTAGTATACAGTAATGGCAGTTCATATATAACCCTCCTTTCCCACGCTAATTCTAATTCCATTATACTCAGTAGTCAGGCTGCCAATTTTTGTTCATACAGGCTGCATAATAATTCTCTTAAACTAATTGACATTCTTACACAAAGCACATCCGAGCAAATCTTTCCATCGAACCTATGCATGCTCAGTACCATATACTTTAACTGATATGGAGCCGAATAGACAACCCAGTGAGGTAACCAGGTAGGTGGATTAGGATCATAGTAATGCCACTAAGGGATCTACAGAAATGCTCAAATCTACCAGCTTAACGAAAACCATAAACTGCACACTTGTCTGTGCACTCTTTCACGCATCACACTGCTAAGCAATGCTAGCCATAACACGGAAACCTCACATCTGTAGTCAGCATGCACAACATGGAAACACTTCCCACATAAGATCCAAAGCCAAGACAACGCCCTTCCCACCAAACACCATACATGGTATTGCATGCTGCCCATTTGGGCAAGTGTTTCAGCACCCAAAATAGAGGTAATGTGTGCTGTATAAATGTTGCAATAGGGACATCTCTTCTGCATGACTCTGGTGATCGCAAAATGGGACGAGAGAATTCCAACAACCACTCGCTCCACTGGATCAGTATGTAGCGAATATGCACAAGCCAGGAATTTGGTTCCCAATTTTCATTGCTTGAATATGGTAAAGTGAATAATTTTAATTAAGCCAGTCAAAGGCTTTCTCAAAATCTATTTGCTGGATTGCAAATGGCACCTTTGTCCCCTATCACTATTATGAGATGCGTAGAGAACACTTCAGCTAGTACCTTGAACTCAATATCAAGCAAAGATGTTGGTCTGAATGGATCACATCTTTCAGGGGGCGGGCTTGGCTTGGGAATAGTTTCTGTAAACAATGTAAATCCACTACATAGCTAACCAGTTGTTGTAGGGCTATACCCAATGCACTGTAAAGTGTATTATAATATCCATCAAATTCTTTTGTAATGGTACTTGTTCAGATATCTCGACCTCCGTCTACCAGAGTATAGGAAACAGTCCTGAGTCTGTCCTCTCTTTTGTTTAACCAGCATGTTATCTTTGCAGATTCATCACCATGTTCGCAAGCCCAGCTTTGGGAGTCTAGACGAGACTTCTTTTGGTCCTCTGGCAAGTCCCTGATGTAGGTATAAATTGGTGTTCCAGGCTCATATCTAATGTCCTCAGTCATATCTCTCTTGTAATCATCTTCCATTGTAAGGATCTGAATCTTGGCTTTTTTCAGCTCATCTCTTTTATCTTTCTTACATTTTGCTATAGGACCCAGGGCCTCTCCTCTAAACACTCTTGTTGAGTCTACAGTGCCCACATTAATTCAGTTTCCTTTCTAAGAGCTGTTTTGAGGTATTCATTTTGCAAACCAATATAAAAGAGCAATTCCCTTGAACAAGGTCATTTACATAAACACCATGAATAAGAAAAAAGCAATAACTATAACAACTAAATTAGGAGTAAAAAACTGGCAGCATTTATTGTATACAGTAAAATTAAAAAAGCAAAGAACATAGTTGGCTGCTTGGCACAGATTAAAAGAGGTTGTAAAAAACAGTAAAATAACAATCCACATTCAATATTGACCAGCAATATTGCTGAAAACAGACAGAAACAACAGTAAGACATACAATTTGTGCAATACAGGGTGTGTGTTCTATTATTCTTTTAAAACACCAGTGTTATGCACATTGGGATATTATGTCAACAACGGTGTTTGAGCCGCGAATCACACTGTACTAGGGCGTCGACGCGTTTCAGTGGTTTGTTGAACTTCTATCCACCTTTATCAAGACAAAGAGTAAATTTCTGTCGTAGTGTACATAGGTTCCTAAAAGATGGATACACAGCGGAATCAGTAACATGGCAATGAACTCGTTATTAACATAAGCCTGTTTACATTTTTACAAAGACTCTATTGTTCACATTGATTGACTAATATTCACAATCCATCTCTAGGTGCAGGTTTTCATAACATCATAAGAGACTACACAGTTATAACACATTATGCCTTTCAGATCTGACACAAGTTTTAATAAAGGATCTGTCTTTTGTATTGGTTCATGAGCATCCTATATTGGTTTCTAGGGGTAACCTACTAGCATAATGTAAGGCCAGGTATTTACATATGTATCTCAGGCCAGCTGTTGTAAAACCCCAGGGGGCAGGGTTTGTTCCATGATGATGTTTTAGTTCCCTGTGTGGCTAGCCCCTGTAGTAGCTGGAGCTCGTTATTCTTACCGCCAAACATAGATAGGCTATTACCCCTGATGCTTATTTATGCCTGGGTATGATTGGTTAAATTCATTATTTAAGGTATCAATGACCCATTCATTTATATTGGTTTTAGCATTGATGCAGAGGGATAACTTTCAGATGTCAGAAAAACGTAAATGTGTAATTTACCTCTGAAGTGTGAAGGACCGTTGTACAGTGTTAATACGGTCGTGCTCTAGAGAGGCGTTGTTACTCAGACCGTAGATACTCGTAGAGAATTTTCGAGCTATGTCTTTGTTAGTGTCCCTAGTAGGGAGATACACATGATAAAATACAGAGGGGAAAGATTACCCTATTTGTGTATAATGGCTGAGACATCTTACACTGATACTTGGGCTGTACATAGCAAATTTAAATTTACCTTGTCCTTAATATGTTGGAAATTTATAGCAGAGCGGGTCGCATATGGTTAATTCCGCCCCTTTTGAATTGGCTTGTATTCTAGTTTTGTTGTTGAATCTACCTGCAATTTAATATCATGAGATGATTTTAATATTCGCTCCGGTGTGCTCTATTAAGCCTAACCTATCCCTAATGTATACTGTGTTGTCATACCTGTTGGGTAAGGTGGCAATGTAATGCCAAACTTTCTCGATGCAGAGCACTTTATTTTCAAACGCGCTGTGTCTCACCAGAGGCGCCTAAGTCTTGCCCCAGTGACGTGAGTATTAGTTCCCTGTCAGAAATGAGACAAGAATCAGAAAAGAGGGAGGCGTTTAGTAAGTGTTCTAGAAGATTTTAGATTCAAAGGTTCTTATTGCCGAAATAGCGTCTAACTGGAACACTTACCTCTACGTCTACTGCCGGCTGCACGCTTCTCTGGTCGTTTTCTTTCAATGTAAACCAGAGAGCGGCTCGCCGTGGTTATAACGTGTAAAATCGCTGCTCATTGGTTCAGTTGTTGGCCAATGAGAGCTTAGGGTGACAAGCCTTGTAATTAGCATAGCCAGGCTCGAAATTCCACTTTCTCATTGGGTAAGAGCATTGATGGTGGTTATAACGTGTAAAATCGCTGCTCATTGGTTCAGTTGTTGGCCAATGAGAGCTTAGGGTGACAAGCCTTGGAATTAGCATAGCCAGGCTCGAAATTCCACTTTCTCATTGGGTAAGATCATTGATGGTTGTGGGTTGCGGCTGGAGACGTATTTTCCATATCGAAGTATGAAAATGCTTCTCACATGGTTGTTTTTCTCACGGAACATTTTGTAATAATAAAATAGCCCTCTGATATCTTTGGCTAAGTTATTGTTTTTTAACAGACGACCTATAATCTCGTGGATAGTTCTGGTACTACTTGTTTATAAAGGTAAGATAATGAGTGCGTACTTCATATGGATCGTAAGCCCAGGAGAGTTATATGGAACCGCAGAAGTGCGCTCCATTTTGTAACACGAAATGCTGGTTTATTATCTTATTTCTAGATTAAACTATGACCTTTGAAGTAAATGAAACCAAGCACTATTTGTATGACTGCAGTGTATGATGTTTGCAGGCTTAGGGTTTAGATGGACACGCTTAGTTTACCAACATTGAGATAGTGTAGGGGAACTATGTAAGCTCTATTTAGTCATGACTACGTGTTAGCGAAAACAGTGGGACACAACAGAAAACGAAGGGTACATATGGGCTCGAAAATCAAAGCAGAATGCTTAATCGGCCCAATTTAAACTAGTTGGATCATGGTCGTATAGGGGGCATACAGGGTAGTGTATATTCTATATACTATAATCTCAAAATAGATATGACTTATGTAGACAGAGAGGCCCAACTACACGGGTCATGTGCGTACTTGGTCTAATGTCAGGACTATTTGACAAGGCGGGGCAGGACCAGTTTCAGGATAGTTGGTCTTTTTGAAAAAAAAAAAAAGATTTTAAATGCATTTGGTCCAGTCCTCCCTTGTATTTAGCCCTTTGTTAATGGTATTGAGGTGGCAAAAGTACCATTGTTCTCTCGAGCACACCGGAGCGAATATTAAAATTATCTCATGATATTAAATTGCAGGTAGATTCAACAACAAAACTAGAATACAAGCCAATTCAAAAGGGGCGGAAGGAACCATATGCGACCCGCTCTGCTATAAATTCCCAACATATTAAGGACAAGGTAAATTTAAATTTGATATGTACAGCCCAAGTATCAGTGTAAGATGTCTCATCCATTATATACAAATAGGCTAATCTTTCGCCTCTGTATTTTATCATGTGTATCTCCCTACTAGGGACACTAACAAAGACATAGCTTGAAAATTCTCTACGAGTATCTACGGTCTGAGTAACAACGCCTCTCTAGAGCACAACCGTATTAACACTGTACATCGGTCCTTCACACTTTAGAGGTAAATTACACGTTTACGTTTTTCTGACATCTGAAAGTTATCCCTCTGCATCAATGCTAAAACCAATATAAATGAATGGGTCATTGATACCTTAAATAATGAATTTAACCAATCATACCCAGGCATAAATAAGCATCAGGGGTAATAGCCTATCTATGTTTGGCGGTAAGAATAACGAGCTCCATCTACTACAGGGGCTAGCCACACAGGGAACCAAAACATCATCATGGAACAAACCCTGCCCCCTGGGATTTTACAACAGCTGGCCTGAGATACATATGTAAATACCTGGCCTTACATTATGCTAGTAGGTTACCCCTAGAAACCAATATAGGATGCTCATGAACCAATACAAAAGACAGATCCTTTATTAAAACTTGTGTCAGATCTGAAAGGCATAATGTGTTATAACTGTGTAGTCTCTTATGATGTTATGAAAACCTGCACCTAGAGATGGATTGTGAATATTAGTCAATCAATGTGAACAATAGAGTCTTTGTAAAAATGTAAACAGGATTATGTTAATAACGAGTTCATTGCCATGTTACTGATTCCACTGTGTATCCATCTTTTAGGAACCTATGTACACTACGACAGAAATTTACTCTTTGTCTTGATAAAGGTGGATAGAAGTTCAACAAACGACCGAAACGCGTCGACGCCCTAGTACAGTGTGATTCGCGGCTCAAACACCGTTGTTGACATAATAATATCCCAATGTGCATAACACCGGTGTTTTAAAAGAATAACAGAACACACACCCTGTATTGCACAAATTGTATGTCTTACTGTTGTTTCTGTCTGTTTTCAGCAATATTGCTGGTCAATATTGAATGTGGATTGTTATTTTACTGTTTTTTACAACCTCTTTTAATCTGTGCCAAGCAACCAACTATGTTCTCTGCTTTTTTAATTTTACTGTATACAATAAATTCTGCCAGTTTTTTACTCCTAGTTTAGTTGTTATAGTTATTGCTTTTTTCTTATTCATGGTGTTTATGTAAATGACCTTATTCAAGGGAATTGCTCTTTTATATTGGTTGGTGAACCCCATTTCCCTTGACTTCAGTTAAGGGGTACCTCTCCTATTTTTACGTATTCATTTTGCAGCCACCACAAGTACAAATGCCACATTCATGGACATTTGAGAGTTTCAATATTGAATCGTATGCTTTTTGGCACATGATCAGAGAGTCCTCTCACGTAATGCGTGTTTGTAAGTCATAGGCACCAGTATGAACTCAAAGGGCCCTGTCGGTGGCAGTCCGTTCGACATCTGGTGCCTTAGTCCCACCCCCACATTATGATGTACGGCGGTCAGAGGCAGCGGGTGGAGGGACTGACCGACGCTTCCAACGGGCTAAAGGAGCTCGTCCGACCGCTGATCGTAATGTAATACCCTACAATGGGGTGGTGCCTGCTCAGGCACCGCCGCAGGGATTACGATGGCCCATTTTGACTGCCTTATCATGGTAGTTGAAGGCAGCCCACGTAGACTTCTGCTTTGTGCCCAGGGAGGCACCTGTGGTGCACTCCCAAACATCCATGCCCTGTGTGCCTACACAGTGGTGGCATCATAATGAGGTGGGTGGGTCCTCAAACTACTTGGTGGTCGGTCCCAATTCCAATACAATGTCAGTCGGGCACTTGTCCGACCGGCATCCTAATGAGCCCCTATTAGTGAGAATGACCTGTAGAAGCCAAAAAAGCAGATGAAAGCCTTATCTCTAGCGGTATTCAGACAAAATATCCAAATAAAAATATTATCCAACCAAAATATCATGTCCAAAATATTGAGATAGAGTAGTTTTTTACCTGTAACTCCAGTTCTGTAGTAGGGCTATCTCTGTTTAAGTCATAATCTAGTAAATAGTCCCGTCCATGTGCGTGGACCCCAGAGCAATCAAAAATAATCTCTTAAGCTGTCCTCAGTGCAGACCTGCATAGACACTTAAGAGAAAATTAAAGACAATAATGCAGCCTATACCTAAAAGGCTACACTGTCCAGTACTTCAACTAGAAATGCAAAGGATATTCCACCAACATCACATTTAACACAGTCTGTTAAGTTTCACCCATAGAGAAACTTCCCCTTCACAAAATCCTTGAAATGATAGAGAGGAAGGGATGGACAGACAAGCCCCCATAGGCTGCCATTATATGTCTGGAAAAGGTATACCGTGCCTTTAAGGAACTCTCCAAAGGCCCTCGGTATCCCATGATGCACAGCAACCTCCTTTTACTTTCAGTTCTTTTTGAAGGTGTATAAAGTAAGGCCTGTAGCATACATTACAGTACCATTTTCTCCACCGGGGAGGAGGGCGGGCGCTTATGACTATAACAGAGATACCCCTACTACAGAACTGGAGTTACAGGTAAGAAACTACTCCTTCTGTAGTAGGGGATCTCTGTGTATAGTCATAAACTAGTGAATAGAATGGCAAGCCCATCCCAACAATCTAACTGGCGGTGGAGAAAAAGACAACACCATTACTGTGCAAACAGATTTCTTAACGAAGACTGCCCAACCTGAGCATCTGCTCTGGCATCAAGTCCAGACAGTAATGCTTAGCAAAGGTATCGACCGACTTCCACGTGGCAGCCCTGCAGATCTCTGCAATGGGAACATTACGTAGCAAAGCCGTTGTAGCCGCTTTGCCCTTGGTGCAATGAGCCTTAGGCTTACCTCCTAAGGTCTTATTAGCCTTCTGGTAACATAACTGGATACAGGACACAATCCACCTAGAGATGGACTGTTTCGAGGTAGCAAGACCAGTCCTGACCGACCCATAGTTGGCAAACAGTTGGTCTGACCTACGAATGTCCTTGGTCTTATCCAGATAGAATTTCAACACCCTTCTCACATCCAGGGAATGAAGACATCTTTCCGCTGGAGTGGACGGATTCTGGAAAAAGGTAGGTAAATTTATAGTCGGATTAACATGAAAATCAGAGATCACCTTAGGAAGGAACTTGGGGTGAGTACGCATCACAACCATAGCAGCATGAAAAACAGTATAAGGTTCTTGACAATATAATGCCTGAATCTCACTCACCCTTCGGGCCGATGTAATGGCCACATGGAAAGCCGCCTTTCACGATAAGTGCTGCTGTGAGGCCTTATGAATGAGTTCAAAAGGATCCTTCATCAATCTGGACAGCACCACATTCAATTCCCAGGAAGGCGAAGGACTCCGAACAGGAGGAAACACTTTCTTCAAAAAATCCTTAATCACAGGGACCTGGAAGAAGGAAGTCTGTGAAGGACATTTCCTGTACGCAGTTAACACTGCGAGGAGAACCTTAATAGATTGAAAATTAAGGCCAGACTGAGCCAAATGCAAGAGATATGGAAGGACCACATCTTCCTTGCAGGTCGTTCGATCATAGTTCTTGGACGTACACCAGATACAGAACCTCTTCCACTTCTAGGCATAAGACTCCTAGTGGAAGGCAGCTTAGCCTCCTTGAGAATGTTCATGCAAACCTCAGGCAGATTAAGGTGTCCATATTGCACTATTTCAGGAGCCATGCTGCCAAACTCAACGAAGAGAGGTTGGGGTGCACCATCTGCCCCCGAACCTCGTGAGAAGGTCCAGCCGACACGGCAGTCGCATGTGAGACTGAAGAGAGCTTGGTGGAGCAGATCCACAAACCACCACTGTCGAGGCCACTCCGGAGCAATGAGGATCATCCGCGCTCTGGACCGGGACAGCTCGACGAGCACCGCCGGAATCAGGGGAATGGGTGGAAAAGCGTACAGCAAGCTGTTTGATCAGCTGATCCATAGCGCATTCCCCAGAGTCCCCAGTTGGTAATACCTGGAGGCGAAGTTTCGGCATTTTCTGTTTTTGTTCGGTGGCGAACAGATCTACGTCTGGAGTGCCCCACCTCCCGAAGATACCAACTAGAACCTTGTCGTTCAGAACCCATTTGTGGTGTTCTTGCACAAGCCTGCTGAGGGCGTCCGCCTGAGCATTCTGCACACCTGGCAGATGAGTGGCCGTTATCGTCAGTCCTCTGGCTAGCAGCCAGTGCCAGATCGCCTGCGCTTCCAGTGACAGAGTGCGCGATCTCAAGCCCCCCTGCTTGTTGAGATAGTACACTGTGGTCGTATTGTCCATCTGCGCAAGCAAGGAGTTGGTCTGGAAGGACGGATGAAAAGCCTTCAGGGCCAAGTGAACCGCTCTGAGTTCCAGGAAATTGATGTGGTACTTGGATTCCGCAGGGGACCACGTTCCCTGAATCTGTAGCTGTTCTGAATGCGCTCCCCAGCCGAGGAGAGACGCATCCGTGTCGATAGTCTGACTCGGAATGTCCTTGTGGAATGGAACCCCCTTGAGGATGTTCTCAGCTGAACACCACCATTTCAGGGACTGTAGGGCATGAAGGAACAGCCTGATCCTGTCGTCCCAGCTCCCTCGCCTCTGATCTCACTGGTCCTCCAGACATTCCTACTGCGGCCTCATGTGGAGCCGTGCATGTTGCGTGAGGAAGATGCAAGAAGCCATCGACCCCAGTAGAGACGACACCGTCCTCACTGTCAGAGATGGAACAGCCATGAGAGCCTGAGCCTTCCGAAGGATCGATAAGGGTCGCTCCTCCGAAGGAGACACGCTTGCTGACAGCTTATTGATGGTGGCTCCCAAGTACTGTAGGCACTGGACAGGAGTCGGGACAGACTTGAACATGTTTATGTGCAAACCCAGCTGGTTCAACAGAACGGCCGTCCTGTTGAAATGCAATTGCGCTTCCTGGAAGGTGGAGGCTTTGATCAACCAGTTGTCCAGGTACGGGTAGACAAACACCTTGTTCTTCCTCAGGTGCGCTGCCACCACAGCCATGCATTTCGAAACGGTCCTGGGTGCAGACTTCAGTCCAAACGGTAGTACGGTGTACTGATAGTGATTGGTGCCGACTAGGAAGTGCAGGAACTTCCGGTGTTTCCGTACAATGGGCACATGGAAGTACGCATCTTGCAGATCTATTGCGCAAAGCCAGTCTCCTCTTTGCAGCTTAGGATAAATCCGGCGTAAAGACAGCAACCATCTGTTTGCTTATCGCAAAACCAGAATGGGCCTGAACTCGTTCTGGTCCTTCTCTCGTACCCAAAAGCACCGTGAGTAAAGACCCTCTCTTAGAGACAGAGGGACGTCTTAACTCCCTTCTTCTTAACAGGGTAACGGCCTCCGCTCGGAACTCGCGCAGCTGGAACTGCAAGCGAACCGGTGGAATTGCTGGAGGAGGACTGACAAACGAAGACTGTCTTAGACCCGGCCGACCTTTGTTCGACGAGGAGCATCAAGCTCTCCCACGTATCCACTGCGCACAATATACTTTTGAATTATTAAATGGCAGCCCGGGACCACAGACAAATTCTGAAGGGAAAACCGCTGCTAGAAAGAGCGGAAGGCCTTAAGCCGTTCTCCACGCTTCCCCAAACCTACAGCCTTCAAAAGTCTTCGATTCAGACTTCATGCGGACCACTCCCTACCCGCATGGCAGCCCAAGGGTTGCCCAAAGAACCGGAGAGTAGAAGCACACTGCTGTGCCGCAGGCTGCAGAGATGTCAGACGAATACGAGTATGGCAACGTAGGACAAACCCATGGCAATACCTGGGGGTCGCCAGGAGAGAAAACTCCGCTCCAACACCGATGATTAGATCTGAAACTATCAGGCCCTTTAGACTACCTCTTGTAAGGCTTCCCTCCTGTCTCTCGGCAGGGGAACCACAAATCGGGGAAGAAACACCCACACACAAGGATCTTACCACAACGGCCCAGCAACAGCGGGCCACAGTATGCTGTCTGCATGCCGTCACCCCTGTGACCAAGTCAGGAGTACGTTCGAAGCCAGAACCTCCTGGCAGGTGGTAGTGGACAAAAGTTAAGTACCGCCAACCAGTGACCAACCCGCTAGGAGGGATTTGTAAGAATAGGAGAGCACTACCCGTACTCATGGAAGATGCATCTCTGGCATCCATAATGGTGACGTCGGGACCTAACTGAAGACAGCGGAGCCCATGCGACCAACGCCCTAAAATGAGATCTCGTTCTAGGTCATCAAGGTTCCACGGGGGTTCGCAGACTGGGGGGCCAAAGGCCCCTGAGGTGGTGGGTGGGAGAGGGACCAGAGAGAATTCTGAAACATCCCCGGTGGTCTCACCAGTGGTGGCAGAGCAGGAGGCGACCTAGACGATGAGTAGGTATGCAAATACTCAAAACTAAGCAAAGGGACCAATGTCCCTCGCATACAAGTGGTAAGTAGCCACAGACTCCCCATAAGAAAGGTTCCTCGACGCTGATCAACTGACCGGCGTCGAGAGTGGACGTTGCCGGGAACACAAAGTCCCCTCCTATAATGAGAGGCTCACCACGGAGCGAGGCCTGGAACAAGACCAGGCGTCAAACGCCGGCAATGACTCTGCGGCGTTAACCCATGACGTCGACCTCACTACGACGTCACCATCACTAAGACATTCACTGTCTCTATGATATTGACCAACACCCTGACGTCAAAACATCACTACGGTGTCAAACCCACTTCACTGAGACATCAAGCAGCACTGTACGGAGACGCCGAGCATCACTGCTCTGCAAAGCAGAGCATCACTGCTCGACGTCGAGCATCACTGCTCCTCGACGTCGAGCATCACTGCCTCTTCGACGTCAAGCATGACTGCACTTCGACGTCGCCACAATGATGTCGAGGCACCCCATGACGTCGAGGCACCCCATGACATCGAGGCACCCCATGACGTCGAAGCACCCCATGACGTCGAGGCACCACCATGACGTCGAGGCACTCCATGATGTCGAGGCACTCCATGACGTCGAGGCACTCCATGACGTCGACGTTGAACCTCACGACGACGTCGATCATCCTCAAAACGTCGAGGTCCTCCAGGTCTACTCCTAGACGTCGACCTTCAACATCACTTCGACCGGAGTCCTGGGTTGAAGGAGAGTATCTCTGCTCTCGACGTCGCCCTTCTCGACGCTGACCGGAACCGCATCATAGTTAAGACGCGCTCCTACTGGGGAGAACCCCAGAGGTCACAGCATGGGACTCGGTAGAGGAACTACTCCTTACCCAGAGGCTGAAGATGCCTTCAAACTCCCCTGCTCCAAATCTGGGAGCCAAAGCCTCCTGGAAAAGAAGTTACAGAGAAGACAGGTTTCAAAAGACACAGGCAAGCACAGAATACAAACCCTGTGAGCTTCAGCTTTGGTCTTTAATTCAACTGCAGACAAAGCACTTGTCAGATAGAAAAGGTATAAAGACAAGAATACTGCAGAAATTCTGCCAAAAAAACACAGCAGAATGAAAATAAAGGCCAAAGACGTCGAGTGAAGCTGAAAAAATTCAGAAATAATCACAAAACTGTAATTACAAAATGCTCAAAAATGAAGAGCTAATGCTCCAGGGTCCTGCTAGCAGGAGCCGGAAAAAAGAACTGAAAGTAAAAGGAGTTTGCTGTGCATCATGGGATACCGAGGTTCTCTGGAGAGTTCCTTAAGGCACGGTATCCCTTTTCTAGACATATAATGGCAGTCTATGGGGGCTTGTCTGTCCATCCCTTCCTCTCCATCATTCCAAGGATTTTGTGAAGGGGAAGTTTTCCTATGGGTGAAACTTAACAGACTGTGTTAAATGTGATGTTGGTGGACTATCCTTTGCATTTCTAGTTGAAGTACTGGACAGTGTAGCCTTTTAGGTATAGGCTGCATTATTGTCTTTAATTTTCTCTTAAGTGTCTATGCAGGTCTGCACTGAGGACAGCTTAAGAGATTATTTTTGATTGCTCCGGGGTCCACGCACATGGGCGGGAGTATTCACTTGATTATGACTATACACAGAGATCCCCTCCTACAGAAATGGAAATATCATCTGCAAGAATAACATTGTCAAGAAATTAAGTAAAATCACTGTTTAAAATATGAAAGTCATTAATATTGTTTACAAAAATAAACTAGCACATGCATCAACGTAGGCTTTTGCGATTCCTTAACTGCGATTATATAGGAATCGCAATTAAGGAATTGCAAAAGCCTATGCATGTAGGAATCACCATTAAAATAGCTATTCCTACACATTCCTTAATTGCGACTCGCAAATTGCGAGTCGCAATTAAAGAATGCTGTCCCATTCATTCCTATGAGCCTCCAGGCCCATAGGAATGAATTGGAGATTGCATGAGCAATTTGAGTATCAGTAGGTACTCGCAAATTGCTCATACAATTTCATGGATGCGCGGTTGTCAAAATGACACCCTGTTGTACCCCTGAAATTGATCTGTGCACATATGCTGCACACACACATGCCCTGAGGGCATGTGTGTGCGCAACATGAAACTTTGAAAAATGCACTTTAGTGTAATTTTTAAAGTTTTTGCAAATTACCATGAAGTTCAACTTCATGGTAATTTGCTACTCCTAATAGCGAAATCACTTTTTTTAACTTGCATGCATTGCATTTAAGGAATCTCAATTTGGGATTCCTTAAATGCAATCGCAATTTAAGGAATCCCAATTTAGAGATTCCTTAAATTGCGATTTTTTCATTTGGGATGATGCATCCCAAAGGCAAAAATACCAGTCGCAAAGGGGCAGATTCTGAAAATCTGCCCGTTTGCGACCGGTTTTTCCTTTGATGCATGTGCCTGATAGTTGTTTAGAATATGCTTTGTTAATTATAGTGTTTTATTACATATTTTAAATGTATATAATGAAAAATATTTGTATACTTCTTTATGTTTTTTAATATAGTTAAATTTTTAGCAGTTAAGAAATATAACTTAATTTATTTTTGTGATTTTTAGTACAGTATTGGGTTGTGGGTTGTGGGGGTACAGGGTGGGAAGTAATTTAATTATAATAAATAATAATTAGCTTTTAATTAGTATTATTTATTTAACTGATAATTATTTATGTCCACTGCACACTTAATTTAATTAAAAATTTTAGTGTGAGTTGTGGCGTT
The DNA here is from genome assembly GCF_964263255.1 of Lissotriton vulgaris. NCBI lineage: Eukaryota > Metazoa > Chordata > Amphibia > Caudata > Salamandridae > Lissotriton > Lissotriton vulgaris. Next base: position 1,830,417,175 of record NC_141687.1, read on the forward strand.
TATAGGGGTACAGGGTGGGAAGTAATTTCATTTCAATGAATTAATAATCAGTGGTTAATTTGTATTATTTATGTCATTGATAATTGATTATGTTAATTGAGTAAATATTTGTTATTGTAAATGTAAATGTAAATGTATTGGCATTTATATAGTGCACTACTTACCCGTAGGGTCCCAAGGCGCTTCGACCGCTGCGAAACCCTTCCTGGCTTCCCTGAGAGATGGTCCCTTAATGGGTATCTCCAGGGTGAGACCAGGCATCCCCGGCGGTCTGGTGGGACCGTTAGTGAAGATGAGGCAAGCTAATGCCCAGAGTTGCCGAGTGTGATCGCTGATCAGAGTGGGCACCGAGGCGAGAGAATTATCGAGTCCGCTGACCCTGGTCCAGAAACCTGCCGCGCCGGGAATCAAACCCTGGTCCCGGGCCGTCCTCTGCTCTCGGGTCTGCCGCCTCTAACCAGTGAGCCACACTACTTCACTTATTATTGATTTGTTATTGATTTTAGGTGCGGATTGTGAGGTGTGTGGGGGTACAGGGTGGGAAGTAAAATAATTCAAATTCATTAATAATTAGTTATTAATTAATAATATTTATTTAGTTGATAAGTATGTTAATTGTGCAAGTTTTTTATTTCTTATCTTAGAATGGGTTTTGATGTTTATAGGAGTACAGGGTGTGAAATAAATTAATTCTAATTATTAATTAATTGTTACTTAATATTAAATATTTAATTGATAATTAATTGTGTTAATTGTGTAATTATTATTTTATTTTTATTTTAGGCGCAGGTCGTAGGGTTTGTAGGGGTATATGGTGGGAAGAAAATTAATTCTAAGTAATCAATAATTTGTTTTAAATAATATTATTTAATTTATAATTTATTATGTTAATTGTGTAATTATTTGTATTTTATTTTGAATTTTAGGTGCGGGTTGTGTGGTTTATATGGTTAAATGATGGGAAGTAAATTAATTATAAGTGATTACTTTTTAGGGGTCGGTTTCGATCTCGCTCGCAGGGCTCCGAATGCGATCCGGCAGGAAAAAGTACGAGCTGTACACATGTTTCCCGACCGACTCGTACAGCTTTACGAGCTAGCAAGTACGTAGCGAGAAACGCTAAATCGCTGCCCAAATAGTTTCCGGGTCCAAACCGCTACTTACAGTGCAATGGAGGCGATTTCCGACCGAGCCAGTACGATGCACGATTCGGTCAGCCAGATCGAGTTGGAGCCTCCGACACGTAAATGCTCCGGGAAGTGGACTATGGGGCTGTGCCGAACCCCCCTTTGAGGCAAGTCGATCACATGGGGGACCCAAGGGTCCCCTTACACATGCATGTACCTTGCTGGTGGCACAGACGCATCCCCACTACAGGGGGCGCCCTTGTACGCAAAGTACCTTTTTCGTCAATGGGAGCCTATGTACTCGTCGTACAACAGGCTCCTATTGACTTCAATGGGACTCCGAGTGACCCGTGTCCATCAGCGCTTGTTCGCATCGTACTCGGGAGCTCGGAGCACGAGTCAGTCAGAAAGCCCTCCGGATCCGAGTCGGACGGAGCCTTCTCCCAGCAAGATCGGAATTGGCTCCTTAGTGTTTAATTAAAAATAATAATTTAATTGATAATCAGATTATGTTAGTTGTGCAATAAAAAGTTTTGAACTGGAACTGTAGGTGTGAGTGTGTTGCTTTTGTAGGGTAGTAGGGTGGGAAGTAAATTAAGTTTATTTAAATAATAATAATTTTTAACTGATATTATTATATTGATAATTGATTATGTTAGTTGTGTAATAGTTTTTGGGGCCGATTCCGATTCGGTAAAATCCCTTACAAATAGCCGTACGGAGCATATTTCCCGTACGAATGGTACCCTTAAACGTCCCTGTACGTACGATGAAGTACGATTCGGACCCAAAGCAGATCTCCGTACGAATCGTACGAAAGACCATACGAATTATAGATCCATATGAATCGCATTCGTAACACGCAGTACGCGACGTCTGTACGGATCGAAGCAGCATTTTCCAACCAAGCAAGTACGATTCGTCTCGTCAACACTCTGTACGAAACGGACCCCCCCGGGTACGGTGCGTACACCCCATGATTGTAGGGGTACGGTGCATAGGGGTACGGTGCGTACACCCCATGATTGCAGTGGTACGGTTCATATGTGATTGTGTGGTTCTCTGTACAAATTGCTCATACGCGACGTTTTCCGTACGAATCGCGTTCTCATTCTCCAGTCCGGATCGTACTTGTCGGGTCATACAGCATGTTTACGATTCGTACGGTTCACTGTGAGGGTCCGTGTTGTACAGATTTTCCTTTGCTTTTCGTAAGGTTCGCAACGATTCGGCCGTATATATTTCAAACGAATCGTACTACGTGATTCGGACGGAATTGTACGAGTCGTACGGAAAGGGCTACGGGTTCGATTCGGTCATACGATTGGTTTACCAAATCGGAATCGGCCCCTTTGTGGTAAGTTACATTTTAGGAGCATGTTGTGTGTTTTGTTGGAGTATGTTGTTGGAAGTAAATTAATTATAATTAAGTAATAATTAATTTTAAATTAATGATAATTAGTTTACTGAAAAATATTTATGTTAATAGTGTAAATAATTTGTTTCATAAAGTTAAGTTTTAGGAGCGGGATGTGAGTTTTGTAGGGGTATAGGATGGGAAGTAACTAAAATACGAGTATTTAATAAAAACTTTTTGTTAATAAATATTTTTCAAATAAAATTATTTATTTAAATGAAACATATTTTTGTATTTTAATTATAATATTTGAAGTTATTTATGAAATATATTCCACATTGTAATATGTATTTATTTTATTGAATTTTAATATAAAATATATTTGTATTTTTATTTTTACATATTTATATTTTTTTTGTTTACTATGTTTTAGAAATACTTTTATTGTGTTGAAGAGAATTTGTTTGTTTCTAATGTTGCAAAGAGTGGAGTGGGACATCCACAATCCAACACTTTTCTTACTGTTGCACTGACTGGAGTGGGAATAGTAAATGTAATCCCTCTGCAATCAGACACTTTCCCTACTGTTGCACTGACTGGAGTTGGAATAGTACATGTTTCCCCTCCGCAATCTGACCCCTTCCCTACTGTTGCTCAGACTGGAGTGAGAATAGTACACCTTACCCCTCTGCAATCCAACACTTTCCCTACTGTTCCACTGAATGGAGTGGGAATAGTAAATTTTACCCCTCCACAATCCAACACTTTTCCTACTGTTGCCCTGACTGGAGTGGGAATAGTACATTTTACCCATGTGATGTAACAGTTTTCCTATAGTTTTCCTACTGTTGTGTTGTGGGAAGTGAGAGTAGTAAATTTTATACATCTTTAGTACAACACTTTGCCTACTTTTGTATAAATTGTAGTGGTGATAGTATATGTATTAAATGTAAAATGTTATAATTTATTTTATATTGTTACAATTGATATTAATATATTTTTGCTTATTTAAAAAAGAATATCTACAATTATTAATGTTTCTAATTTGTAAAATATTTGTATTAAATTGTGAGAAATGTATGTTGTTTACTTTTTTAGTTTAATTAAAATGGTTTGCTTTTGTAAATATTTAGGGGCCGATTCCGATTCAGTAAAATCCTGTCCGAATCGTTGTACGGAGACTTTTTCCCGTACGGATCGTACGGAGAACCGTACCCGTACGTACGATGTAGTACAATGTGTACCCAATGCAGTTCTCCGTACGATTCATACCAAAGACAGTACGACTCAATGATCCGTACGAATCGTTTTCGGAACACGCAGTACGCGACGTCCGTACGGTTCGAAGCAGCTTTTTCCGACCCAGCCAGTACGATTCGTGTTGACAGCACTCCGTACAACGCTTTTGCTATGGGAGTTTAAATCGTCCGGAAAACTAGATTTCAGCTCGAAATGCATATGGAACGGAACCCCCGTGTATGTTGCATACACCCCATCATTGCAGGGGTACGGTGCATCGGGGTACGGTGCATCGGGGTACGGTGCGTACACCCCTGGATTACAGGGGTTAGGGGTGTATGTCCCCGTGCGTACCCCCCATGAATGTAGGTGTAGGGGGCATCGGGGTATGGTCTATGCCCCCTAAGGTAATACGTGTACGGCGCGTACACCCCCTGCGTATTCCCCTTGAATTTAGGGGTACGGTGCTTATGCAATAGTGTAGATCTCTGTATGATTTGCTCATACCCGAGGTATCCGTACGAATCGCGTCCCCATTCCCCGGTCCGGATCGTACTTGGCGGGTCGTACGGCATGTTTAGGATTCGTACGGGTAACTGTGCGGGTCTCTGTCGTATGGACTCACCCTTGACTTTTGTACAGTTCGCGACGATTCGTACGTATTTCGAGCAAACGGATCATACTACGCGATTCGGACGCATTACTACGAATCGTACGGAAACGGCTACAAATCGTCGTACGGATTTGTTTCCCGATTCGGAATCGACCCCATTATGTTATTGGTATATGTATATATTTATTTATTAAATTATTACATTATTTAAACAATTGTGAAATTATTACATAAATTAAAATGATTAGTTTAATAATAGTTCTGTAAGTCAATATATGTAAATATATATATATACATGTGTGTTTAACTTTTAAAAAAGACGTTTATTTGTTATATTTGTTGAAATATATATTGAATCTATTTTATTTTTATTTAATTAATGTTGCTATTCAATATTTTTTATAATGTAATATTTACATATACAATATTTAATACAATAATATTAATGACATATATTATTTTTTCAAGATTTTTGTACTTACCATTATAAGTATAGGTCAAGATATTTTGGTATGGTGATATTTTGTCAGTGAACCCTCTCTAGTGTGTTATCTTATTCATGTATCACACAGGCCGTAATGCTGCTACATTAATCAGGCTCACGCTGTCATTAATGTCTGATGGTGCTTGTATTCTGTGCCCATAAATATATTAAAACCACCCTGATTAATGTATAACCCGAAGAAACCTCGAGGAGAACAGTGCCAATTACCTGTAGGGAGTCTGCTGACTGAAAGAGGGGCATAGTCTTTGAGACATATTAGCATGGATCCATAAACGGTTCAAGTAACCGTCAAATGTCTGCCCAATCTATACTATCATCTGTGGATATAGTAGGGGAACTGCGTCCTGAAGAGTATTGCTACCCCTCATGAACCCCTTGTACATCTTGCATGTAACACTCTCACATATCTATATTGTCCTAAAAACTTACAATTGGTTTTCCATCAAATTATTCTTCTGAAGTATAAGGTTGTCAGGCCCATAGAGTTTTGTTGTCTTCAAGACCGTATTAATTCAATTTTATTTAGGAGCCTATTAATAATCCATGACAGGAGCCTAATTTTTTGGTGGCAGTATTATGGTGTCTCCTTGTTGTTGCTGTGTGCAGATTGCAATTTAGTATACTGTGCCTTAAGTAATAAAGTAATAAGTTGTTCTCTAAAAAAGAAAATCTTCAACTCCATGAATCATCCTTCCACCCACTTGTGAACCTGAAGCATCAGTCATAGGATTTCTGGCAGTCTTGCCACCAGTTGGCAACAGTACTCTTTTCTAAAGCCAGAAGTCCTCAGACAAAGAATATAGTTGTAGCGTAGGTGTAAAAATTACTATTCCCACTCCAGGGAGTACTACAGTAGGGAAAGCGCTGGATAGCGTAGGGGTAGAAATTACTATTCCCACTCCAAAGGGTGCAACTGTAGGGAAAGCGTTGGATAGCGTAGGGGTAAAAATTACTATTCCCACTCCAGTGAGTGCAACAATAGGGAAAGCGCTGGATAGCGTAGGGGTAAAAATTACTATTCCCACTCCAGAGGGTGAAGCAGTAGGGAAAGCGCTGGATAACGTAGGCATAAAAATTACTATTCCCACTCCACAGGGTACAACAGTAGGGAAAGCGCTGGAACTAAAAAAAAAATAATAAACCATCTTATCAAATTTAGTATAAAATTTAATGTAGATTATTAACATATTTAATATATACATTTAAATATATTATTATTAACAAACACCTACACACCTAAAATTAATTACTCAATTACATTAAATATTTACTAATTAATTAATGATTATTAATGTATTTTCAAATTAATTAATTAATTAATTGACAGCTTTCACACCATATACACTTATAAACACCACAACACAAACTTAAATTTATTTACTGTTTTACAATTAATAATTATTTAATTATAATTAATTTATAAGTAATTAATTAATTATTCAATAACATTTTAATTACTTCACTACATTTTCACTTAAAAAGTCCACTACACACACCTAAAATTAATTAAACAACTAACATAATTAATTAACATAATTAATTCTCAATTAACTAATTGAAATTAATTAACTATTAATTATTAAACTATTTATATTAAATTAACACATTAATTAACCAATTATTTTAATTTATTTAAATTACTTCCCACCCTATTCCCCTATAAACCCACAACCCGCTACGGAACTATTAACACTAAATTCAACATAAAATACATTAATAACTAATAAAATGCTACAAAATATAATTATTTAACAAACAATACTCATTAAAAACACTAAATTACTTATAATTATTAAAATATCGATATTTTTGTTAACTATGTTTTTGTAAACGATATTTATTGCAACTATATTATTGTTATCGATATTACTTACCTGTCTGTCGATATTCTGGTCAAACTATATTTTTGTTGTCGATATTTCTTCTTGTCGATATTTCTGCAGAGATATTTATGTAACGCGATATTTTGCCGTCGATATTCTCGCTCTACACCCCGAACCGCACCCCGGTACACGACATACACATGAACCCCATCGTCCGTGTCATCCCAGTCCTGTACGCCTATGACCTCGTACATCGAAACCAACTACGGCGCAGACGGTGAGTGCAACGTACCACAACAACCTAAAAATACCTGTACGGTGCGCCAAACGCCCACATCACCATTGCAATAGCGAAACGTGCCTCATATACGCCATCAATGTTGGGGTACGTTGCACCAAACGCACGAGCATATCACCATTGCAGTAGTGAAACGTGCCGCACATTCGCCATTAATGTCGGGGTACGTTGCGCCACACGCTAGCGCATATGACCATTGCAATAGTGATACGTGCCGCACGGACGCCATTAATGTCGGGGTACGGTGAACCACACGTTAGCGTATATCAGCATTGCAATAGTGATAAGTGCCGCATACACATCTGTAATGTATGTGCACGGAGCGTCACATCTGAGTGGTGGGTGCACAGGACTCCCAGCAGTGCCCAGACATAGGAGGGGTGTGTAGATAGGACTCCCAGCATTTCCCAGACAGTATAGGGGTGGCTGGATAGGACTCCCAGCAGTGCCCAGACATAGGAGGGGGTGTAGATAGGACTCCCAGAAGTGCCCAGAAATAACAGGGGTGGCTGGATAGGACTCCCAGCAGTGCCCAGACATAGGAGGGGGTGTAGATAGGACTCCCAGCAGTGCCCAGACAGTATAGGGGGTGGCTGGATAGGACTTCCAGCAGTGCCCAGACATAACAGAGGTGGGTGGATAGGACTCCCAGCAGTGCCCAGACATAACAGGGGTGGCTAGATAGGACTCCCAGCAGTGTCCAGACATAGGAGGGGGGCGTAGATAGGACTCCCAGCAGTGCCCAGACATAACAGGGGTGACCAATGCAATAGTGATACGTGCCGCACATACGCCATTAATGTCGGGGTACGGTGTGCCACATGCTAGTGTATATCAGCATTGCAATAGTGATAAGTGCCGCACACACGTCTGTAATGTATGTGTACGGTGCGTCACATATGAGTGGTGGGTGCACAGGACTCCCAGCAGTGCCCAGATATAGGAGGGGGTGTAGATAGGACTCCCAGCAGTGCCCAGTCAGTATAGGGGGTGGCTGGATAGGACTCCCAGCAGTGCCCAGACATAGGAGGGGGGGTGTAGATAGGACTCCCAGCAGTGCCCAGACAGTATAGGGAGTGGCTGGATAGGACTTCCAGCAGTGCCCAGACATAACAGAGGTGGGTGGATAGGACTCCCAGCAGTACCCAGGCATAACAGGGGTGGCTGGATAGGACTCCCAGCAGTGCCCAGACATAGGAGGGGGTGTAGATAGGACTCCCAGCAGTGCCCAGTCAGTATAGGGGGTGGCTGGATAGGACTCCCAGCAGTGCCCAGACATAGGAGGGGGGGTGTAGATAGGACTCCCAGCAGTGCCCAGACAGTATGGGGGTGGCTGGATTGGACTTCCAGTAGTGCCCAGACATAACAGAGGTGGGTGGATAGGACTCCCAGCAGTGCCCAGACATAGGAGGGGGTGTAGATAGGACTCGCAGCAGTGCCCAGACATAACAGGGGTGGCTGGATACGACTCCCAGCAGTGCCCAGACATAGGAGGGGGTGTAGATAGGACTCCCAGCAGTGCCCAGACATAGGAGGGGGGTGTAGATAGGACTCCCAGCAGTGCCCAGACATAGGGGGGAGTGTAGATAGGACTCCCAGCAGTGCCCAGACATAACAGGGGTGACCATTGCAATAGTGATACGTGCCGCACATACGCCATTAATGTCGGGGTACGGTGCGCCACACGCTAGCGTATATCAGCATTGCAATAGTGATAAGTGCCGCACACACGTCTGTAATGTATGTGTACGGTGCGTCACATCTGAGTGGTGGGTGCACAGGACTCCCAGCAGTGCCCAGACATAGGAGGGGGTGTAGATAGGACTCCCAGCAGTGCCCAGACAGTATAGGGGGTGGCTGGATAGGACTCCCAGCAGTGCCCAGACATAGGAGGGGGGTGTAGATAGGACTCCCAGCAGTGGCCAGACAGTATATGGGGTGGCTGGATAGGACTTCCAGCAGTGCCCAGACATAACAGACGTAGGATAGGACTCCCAGCAGTGCCCAGACATAACAGGGGTGGCTGGATAGGACTCCCAGCAGTGTCCAGACATAGGAGGGGGGTGTAGATAGGACTCCCAGCAGTGCCCAGACATAGGAGGGGGGTGTAGATAGGACTCTCAGCAGTGCCCAGACATAACAGGGGTGACCATTGCAATAGTGATACGTGCCGCACATACGCCATTAATGTCGGGGTACGGTGCGCCACACGCTAGCGTATATCAGCATTGCAATAGTGATAAGTGCCGCACACACGTCTGTAATGTATGTGTACGGTGCGTCACATCTGAGTGGTGGGTGCACAGGACTCCCAGCAGTGCCCAGACATAAGAGGGGGTGTAGATAGGACTCCCAGCAGTGCCCAGACAGTATAGGGGGTGGCTGGATAGGACTCCCAGCAGTGCCCAGACATAGGAGGGGGGTGTAGATAGGACTCCCAGAAGTGCCCAGACGTAACTGGGGTGGCTGGATAGGACTCCCTGCAGTGCCCAGACATAGGAGGGGGGTGTAGATAGGACTCCCAGCAGTGCCCAGACAGTATAGGGGTGGCTGGATAGGACTTCCAGCAGTGCCCAGACATAACAGAGGTGGGTGGATAGGACTCCCAGCAGTGCCCAGACATAGGAGGGGGTGTAGATAGGACTCCCAGCAGTGCCCAGACATAACAGGGGTGGCTGGATACGACTCCCAGCAGTGCCCAGACATAGGAGGGGTGTAGATAGGACTCCCAGCAGTGCCCAGACATAGGAGGGGGGGGGTGTAGATAGGACTCCCAGCAGTGCTCAGACATAGGGGGGGAGTGTAGATAGGACTCCCAGCAGTTCCCAGACATAACAGGGGTGACCATTGCAATAGTGATACGTGTCGCACATACGCCATTAATGCCGGGGTATGGTGCGCCACACGCTAGCGTATATCAGCATTGCAATAGTGATAAGTGCCGCACACACGTCTGTAATGTATGTGTACGGTGCGTCACATCTGAGTGGTGGGTGCACAGGACTCCCAGCAGTGCCCAGACATAGGAGGGGGTGTAGATAGGACTCCCAGCAGTGCCCAGACAGTATAGGGGGTGGCTGGATAGGACTCCCAGCAGAGCCCGGACATAGGAGGGAGATGTAGATAGGACTCCCAGCAGTGCCCAGACAGTATAGGGGGTGGCTGGATAGGACTTCCAGCAGTGCCCAGACATAACAGACGTGAGTGGATAGGACTCCCAGCAGTGCCCAGACATAACAGGGGTGGCTGGATAGGACTCCGAGCAGTGTCCAGACATAGGAGGGGGTGTAGATAGGACTCCCAGCAGTGCCCAGACATAGGAGGGGGGTGTATATAGGACTCCCAGCAGTGCCCAGACAGTATAGGGGGTGGCTGGATAGGACTTCCAGCAGTGCCCAGACATAACAGAGGTGGGTGGATAGGACTCCCAGCAGTACCCAGGCATAACAGGGGTGGCTGGATAGGACTCCCAGCAGTGCCCAGACATAGGAGGGGGTGTAGATAGGACTCCCAGCAGTGCCCAGTCAGTATAGGGGGTGGCTGGATAGGACTCCCAGCAGTGCGCAGACATAGGAGGGGGGGTGTAGATAGGACTCCCAGCAGTGCCCAGACAGTATGGGGGTGGCTGGATTGGACTTCCAGTAGTGCCCAGACATAACAGAGGTGGGTGGATAGGACTCCCAGCAGTGCCCAGACATAGGAGGGGTGTAGATAGGACTCGCAGCAGTGCCCAGACATAACAGGGGTGGCTGGATACGACTCCCAGCAGTGCCCAGACATAGGAGGGGGTGTAGATAGGACTCCCAGCAGTGCCCAGACATAGGAGGGGGGTGTAGATAGGACTCCCAGCAGTGCCCAGACATAGGGGGGGGAGTGTAGATAGGACTCCCAGCAGTGCCCAGACATAACAGGGGTGACCATTGCAATAGTGATACGTGCCGCACATACGCCATTAATGTCGGGGTACGGTGCGCCACACGCTAGCGTATATCAGCATTGCAATAGTGATAAGTGCCGCACACACGTCTGTAATGTATGTGTACGGTGCGTCACATCTGAGTGGTGGGTGCACAGGACTCCCAGCAGTGCCCAGACATAGGAGGGGGTGTAGATAGGACTCCCAGCAGTGCCCAGACAGTATAGGGGGTGGCTGGATAGGACTCCCAGCAGTGCCCAGACATAGGAGGGGGGTGTAGATAGGACTCCCAGCAGTGGCCAGACAGTATATGGGGTGGCTGGATAGGACTTCCAGCAGTGCCCAGACATAACAGACGTAGGATAGGACTCCCAGCAGTGCCCAGACATAACAGGGGTGGCTGGATAGGACTCCCAGCAGTGTCCAGACATAGGAGGGGGGTGTAGATAGGACTCCCAGCAGTGCCCAGACATAGGAGGGGGGTGTAGATAGGACTCTCAGCAGTGCCCAGACATAACAGGGGTGACCATTGCAATAGTGATACGTGCCGCACATACGCCATTAATGTCGGGGTACGGTGCGCCACACGCTAGCGTATATCAGCATTGCAATAGTGATAAGTGCCGCACACACGTCTGTAATGTATGTGTACGGTGCGTCACATCTGAGTGGTGGGTGCACAGGACTCCCAGCAGTGCCCAGACATAAGAGGGGGTGTAGATAGGACTCCCAGCAGTGCCCAGACAGTATAGGGTGTGGCTGGATTGGACTCCCAGCAGTGCCCAGACATAGGAGGGGGGTGTAGATAGGACTCCCAGAAGTGCCCAGACGTAACTGGGGTGGGTGGATAGGACTCCCTGCAGTACCCAGGCATAACAGGGGTGACCATTGCAATAGTGATACGTGTCGCACATACGCCATTAATGCCGGGGTATGGTGCGCCACACGCTAGCGTATATCAGCATTGCAATAGTGATAAGTGCCGCACACACGTCTGTAATGTATGTGTACGGTGCGTCACATCTGAGTGGTGGGTGCACAGGACTCCCAGCAGTGCCCAGACATAGGAGGGGATGTAGATAGGACTCCCAGCAGTGCCCAGACAGTATAGGGGGTGGCTGGATAGGACTTCCAGCAGTGCCCAGACATAACAGACGTGAGTGGATAGGACTCCCAGCAGTGCCCAGACATAACAGGGGTGGCTGGATAGGACTCCGAGCAGTGTCCAGACATAGGAGGGGGTGTAGATAGGACTCCCAGCAGTGCCCAGACATAGGAGGGGGGTGTATATAGGACTCCCAGCAGTGCCCAGACAGTATAGGGGGTGGCTGGATAGGACTTCCAGCAGTGCCCAGACATAACAGCTCTTTGCAACAAGGACACATTCCAGACTCCCTTAAGGTGGGGCAAGTCACGCCTATACTCAAGAAACCTACAGCTGATCCGTCTGACCTAAACAATTATCGGCCCATCACCAATATCCCCACCCTGGCCAAACTGTTGGAGAAATGTGTCCAACTCCAACTAACAAAACACATTGATCAATTTGACCTCCTCAACCCTCATCAATCAGGTTTCAGAGCGAAACATAGCACGGAAACAGCTATGACACACATAATTGATGACGCCCTCTAAATTCTGGATCGGAATGAGTCCTGCCTCCTCATCCTTCTTGATCTCTCGTCAGCATTTGACACGGTCAAACATGAGAACTTGTTGGAGCTGCTAAGTACTAGGATGGGGCTATCGGGAACTGTTCTCAAATAGTTTTCGTCTTTCCTTCACAACCGGTCTCAGAGGTTCAAGATCGACAATGTACTATCTACACCTGTGCCTGCAGATCTAGGGGTTCCACAAGGATCCACCCTCTCTCCTACACTGTTCAACCTCGTTATGGAACCCCTCGCCACCTTGCTTCAAGCATCCAATGTTCAATTCCATATGTACGCTGATGACACACAACTCTACCTAAAGTTACAGTCCCCGGAAGATATCAAACAGCTGAATTCCACGCTTATTAACATCCAATCCTGGCTGGCCGATAATCACCTCAAACTGAATGCTCTAAAAACTGAGTTCCTACTCATCTCACCTCCGGCGAAAATCTCCACCACCCAAACCTGGCTCAACAACCTAACAGCACTCAATGTCCAACCTACCATCGTGGACTCGGCGAAATCCCTAGGCATCACACTCGACGCCAAGCTCGACATGCAGCAGCACGTCAGCAAAGCCACAAAAGCAGCTAATTTCCAAATTAACACGCTGAGGAAAATTAAACCCTTCCTCCCGGCCAAAGACTTCCAAACTGCTGTACAAGCTCTAGTCATCCCTCGAATAGACTACGGAATTGCGACCCTCAGCGGTCTCCCACTATCCACAACAGCACCCTTAAGAGCCTCCCTGAACGCTGCCGCGAGACTCATTACTGGCTCTAGAAAGCACTCGCACATATCCCCAGACCTAAAGTCTCTAAAATGGCTGCCTTTTGAAGCCAGAATACAGCTAAAAATTGCAACTATGACACACGCGGCCGTGCACCACAAGGCACCCAACTACCTCGCTCAAAAGCTGTCTATATCAGGAGGTTCGAGATCCAATAGGAGTACTAAAAATCTACTCCTGAAACCTCGTAGATTTCGGAAAGCGAAAACTTACAAACGCTCCTTCTCAGGAATGGCACCCAGGATCTGGAATGCGCTCCCTCCTGAAACAAGGCTAATCACCTCCACTGCACTCTTCAAGAAAGAGGTGAAAACAATGCTTCTGGCCAAGATCTCCTGATCGCTACAGATGTTGGGTCAGAGACTCTGCATTGCTTGTACCGCTGCTCTGCCTATCCCCTGGCACTATACTCGACTTGTTGGGGGCACTATTACGCTACTCTCTTACTACCGACCAAGATATGATACACGTTGGTTTACTGATCCACCTGTACGCCATTGTAGTCGGATCAATGACCTGTGCTGCTCTATACTACTCCCTTACCTTATCATATATGGATTGGTTTTATGTTTGTTTTTATCATCCATGTTATTACCATGTTACTTACCATGTTATTACCATGTTATTACCATGTTACCATGTTATTTACCTGATCATATATGGATTGGTTTTATGTTTGTTTTTATCATCCATGTTATTACCATGTCACTGACTATTATACTGTTCCCATTATCTCTGTTTACTCCTATTGCCCCTTCCCTGTCTTTGTGAAGCGCTCTGATATCTGTAAGGATCCTGTTCGCGCTATATAAAACTTTGAATAAATAAAATAAATAAATAAAATAACAGGGGTGGCTGGATAGGACTCCCAGCAGTGCCCAGACATAGGAGGGGGTGTAGATAGGACTCCCAGCAGTGCCCAGTCAGTATAGGGGGTGGCTGGATAGGACTCCCAGCAGTGCGCAGACATAGGAGGGGGGGTGTAGATAGGACTCCCAGCAGTGCCCAGACAGTATGGGGGTGGCTGGATTGGACTTCCAGTAGTGCCCAGACATAACAGAGGTGGGTGGATAGGACTCCCAACAGTGCCCAGACATAGGAGGGGGGTGTAGATAGGACTCCCAGCAGTGCCCAGACATAGGGGGGGAGTGTAGATAGGACTCCCAGCAGTGCCCAGACATAACAGGGGTGACCATTGCAATAGTGATACGTGCCGCACATACGCCATTAATGTCGGGGTACGGTGCGCCACACGCTAGCGTATATCAGCATTGCAATAGTGATAAGTGCCGCACACACGTCTGTAATGTATGTGTACGGTGCGTCACATCTGAGTGGTGGGTGCACAGGACTCCCAGCAATGCCCAGACATAGGAGGGGGGTGTAGATAGGACTCCCAGCAGTGGCCAGACAGTATATGGGGTGGCTGGATAGGACTTCCAGCAGTGCCCAGACATAACAGACGTAGGATAGGACTCCCAGCAGTGCCCAGACATAACAGGGGTGGCTGGATAGGACTCCCAGCAGTGTCCAGACATAGGAGGGGGGTGTAGATAGGACTCCCAGCAGTGCCCAGACATAGGAGGGGGGTGTAGATAGGACTCTCAGCAGTGCCCAGACATAACAGGGGTGACCATTGCAATAGTGATACGTGCCGCACATACGCCATTAATGTCGGGGTACGGTGCACCACACGCTAGCGTATATCAGCATTGCAATAGTGATAAGTGCCGCACACACGTCTGTAATGTATGTGTACGGTGCGTCACATCTGAGTGGTGGGTGCACAGGACTCCCAGCAGTGCCCAGACATAAGAGGGGGTGTAGATAGGACTCCCAGCAGTGCCCAGACAGTATAGGGTGTGGCTGGATAGGACTCCCAGCAGTGCCCAGACATAGGAGGGGGGTGTAGATAGGACTCCCAGAAGTGCCCAGACGTAACTGGGGTGGGTGGATAGGACTCCCTGCAGTACCCAGGCATAACAGGGGTGGCTGGATAGGACTCCCAGCAGTGCCCAGACATAGGACGGGGGTGTAGATAGGACTCCCAGCAGTGCCCAGACAGTATAGGGGGTGGCTGGATAGGACTTCCAGCAGTGCCCAGACATAACAGAGGTGGGTGGATAGGACTCCCAGCAGTGCCCAGGCATAACAGGGGTGGCTGGATAGGACTCCCAGCAGTGCACCGACATAGGAGGGGGGTGTAGATAGGACTCCCAGCAGTGCCCAGACAGTATAGGGGTGGCTGGATAGGACTTCCAGCAGTGCCCAGACATAACAGAGGTGGGTGGATAGGACTCCCAGCAGTGCCCAGACATAGGAGGGGGTGTAGATAGGACTCCCAGCAGTGCCCAGACATAACAGGGGTGGCTGGATACGACTCCCAGCAGTGCCCAGACATAGGAGGGGTGTAGATAGGACTCCCAGCAGTGCCCAGACATATGAGGGGGGGGTGTAGATAGGACTCCCAGCAGTGCTCAGACATAGGGGGGAGTGTAGATAGGACTCCCAGCAGTTCCCAGACATAACAGGGGTGACCATTGCAATAGTGATACGTGTCGCACATACGCCATTAATGCCGGGGTATGGTGCGCCACACGCTAGCGTATATCAGCATTGCAATAGTGATAAGTGCCGCACACACGTCTGTAATGTATGTGTACGGTGCGTCACATCTGAGTGGTGGGTGCACAGGACTCCCAGCAGTGCCCAGACATAGGAGGGGGTGTAAATAGGACTCCCAGCAGTGCCCAGACAGTATAGGGGGTGGCTGGATAGGACTCCCAGCAGAGCCCGGACATAGGAGGGAGATGTAGATAGGACTCCCAGCAGTGCCCAGACAGTATAGGGGGTGGCTGGATAGGACTTCCAGCAGTGCCCAGACATAACAGACGTGAGTGGATAGGACTCCCAGCAGTGCCCAGACATAACAGGGGTGGCTGGATAGGACTCCGAGCAGTGTCCAGACATAGGAGGGGGTGTAGATAGGACTCCCAGCAGTGCCCAGACATAGGAGGGGGGTGTATATAGGACTCCCAACAGTGCCCAGACATAACAGGGGTGACTATTGCAATAGTGATACGTGCCGCACATACGCCATTAATGTCGGGTTACGGTGCGCCACAAGCTAGCGTATATCAGCAGTGCAATAGTGATAAGTGCCGCACACACGTCTGTAATGTATGTGTTCGGTGCGTCACATCTGAGTGGTGGGTGCACAGGACTCCCGGCAGTGCCCATACATAGGAGGGGGTGTAGATAGGACTCCCAGCAGTACCCAGACAGTATAGGGGGTGGCTGGATAGGACTCCCAGCAGTGCCCAGACATAGGAGGGGGGTGTAGATAGGACTCCCAGAAGTGCCCAGACGTAACAGGGGTGGCTGGATAGGACTCCCTGCAGTGCCCAGACATAGGAGGGGGGTGTAGATAGGTCTCCCAGCAGTGCCCAGACAGTATAGGGGGTGGCTGGATAGGACTTCCAGCAGTGCCCAGACATAACAGAGGTGGGTGGATAGGACTCCCAGCAGTGCCCAGGCATAACAGGGGTGGCTGGATAGGACTACCAGCAGTGCCCAGACATAGGAGGGGGTGTAGATAGGACTCCCAGCAGTGCCCAGACAGTTTGGGGGGTGGCTGGATAGGACTTCCAGTAGTGCCCAGACATAACAGAGGAGGGTGGATAGGACTCCCAGCAGTGCCCAGACATAGGAGGGGGTGTAGATAGGACTCCCAGCAGTGCCCAGACATAACAGGGGTGGCTGGATACGACTCCCAGAAATGCCCAGACATGGGAGGGGGTGTAGATAGGACTCCCAGCAGTGCCCAGACATAGGAGCAGGGTGTAGATAGGACTCCCAGCAGTGCCCTAACAGAACAGGGGTGGGTGGATAGGATTCCCAGCAGTGCCCCGACAGTATAGGGGGTGGTTAGATAGGACTCCCAGCAGTGCTGAGACATAGGAGGGGGGGTGTAGATAGGACTCCCAGCAGTGCCCAGACATAACAGGGGTGGCTGGATAGGATTCCCAGCAGTGCCCAGACATAGGAGGGGGGTGTAGATGGGGACTCTCAGCAGTGCCCAGACGTAGGAGGGGGTGGGTGGATATGACTCCCAGCAGTGCCCAGAAAGTATAGGGGGTGGCTGGATAGGACTCCCAGCAGTGCCCAGACATAGGCGGGGGTGTAGATATGACTCCCAGCAGTGCCCAGACATAGGAGGGGGTGTAGATAGGACTCCCAGCAGTGCCCAGACATAACAGGGGTGGGTGGATAGGACTCCCAGCAGGGCCCAGACATAGGAGGGGGTGTAATAGGACTCCCAGCAGTGCCCAGACATAGGAGGGGGCGTAGATAGCACTCCCAGCAGTGCCCAGACATAACAGGGGTGGCTGGATAGGACTCCCAGCAGTGCCCAGACATAGGAGGGGGGTAGATAGGACTCTCAGCAGCGCCCAGACATAGGAGGGGGTGTAGATAGGACTCCCAGCAGTGCCCAGACATGTAAATGTAAATGTATAGAAATTTATATAGCGCAAATCACCGAGCGGTTTCTAAGCGCTTGCTTAGGGAACCCGTCCTGGTATTCCCCTGTGAGATAACCACGGCAGGGTATCCGCAAGGTGAAAGCCAGGCATCCCGCCACGAGGGGCCATTGTGGAGATTAAGCAAGCTATTGCCCAGAGTCGCAGAGTGTGAACCCATGAATCGAGTAGGCACCGGAGCGAGAATTGTCGAGTCCATGGACATTTTAGGACTCAAGACCCCGCCGAGCCGGGAATTGAACCCTGGTCCAGGGATGACCTCTGCTTCCAGGTCTGCCTCCTCTAACCAGTGAGCCCACACACGTCTGTAATGTATGTGTACGGTGCGTCACATCTGAGTGGTGGGTGCACAGGACTCCCAGCAGTGCCCAGACATAGGAGGGGGTGTAAATAGGACTCCCAGCAGTGCCCAGACAGTATAGGGGGTGGCTGGATAGGACTCCCAGCAGAGCCCGGACATAGGAGGGAGATGTAGATAGGACTCCCAGCAGTGCCCAGACAGTATAGGGGGTGGCTGGATAGGACTTCCAGCAGTGCCCAGACATAACAGACGTGAGTGGATAGGACTCCCAGCAGTGCCCAGACATAACAGGGGTGGCTGGATAGGACTCCCAGCAGTGCCCAGACATAGGAGGGGGGTGTATATAGGACTCCCAACAGTGCCCAGACATAACAGGGGTGACTATTGCAATAGTGATACGTGCCGCACATACGCCATTAATGTCGGGGTACGGTGCGCCACAAGCTAGCGTATATCAGCAGTGCAATAGTGATAAGTGCCGCACACACGTCTGTAATGTATGTGTACGGTGCGTCACATCTGAGTGGTGGGTGCACAGGACTCCCGGCAGTGCCCATACATAGGAGGGGGTGTAGATAGGACTCCCAGCAGTGCCCAGACAGTATAGGGGGTGGCTGGATAGGACTCACAGCAGTGCCCAGACATAGGAGGGGGGTGTAGATAGGACTCCCAGAAGTGCCCAGACGTAACAGGGGTGGCTGGATAGGACTCCCTACAGTGCCCAGACATAGGAGGGGGGTGTAGATAGGTCTCCCAGCAGTGCCCAGACAGTATAGGGGGTGGCTGGATAGGACTTCCAGCAGTGCCCAGACATAACAGAGGTGGGTGGATAGGACTCCCAGCAGTGCCCAGGCATAACAGGGGTGGCTGGATAGGACTCCCAGCAGTGCCCAGACATAGGAGGGGGTGTAGATAGGACTCCCAGCAGTGCCCAGACAATATGGGGGGTGGCTGGATAGGACTTCCAGTAGTGCCCAGACATAACAGAGGAGGGTGGATAGGACTCCCAGCAGTGCCCAGACATAGGAGGGGGTGTAGATAGGACTCCCAGCAGTGCCCAGACATAGGAGGGGGCGTAGATAGGACTCCCAGCAGTGCCCAGACATAACAGGGGTGGCTGGATAGGACTCCCAGCAGTGCCCAGACATAGGAGGGGGGTAGATAGGACTCTCAGCAGCGCCCAGACATAGGAGGGGTGTAGATAGGACTCCCAGCAGTGCCCAGACATAGCAGGGGTGTGTGGATAGGACTCCCAGCTGTGCCCAGACAGTATAGGGGGTGGCTGGATAGGACTCCCAGCAGTGCCTAGACATAGGAGGGGGTGTAGATAGGACCACCAGCAGTGCCCAGACAGTATAGGGGGTGGCTGGATAGGACTCCCAGCAGTGCTCAGTCATAGGGGTGTGCATTTTCATCAGCATACAACAACTACATGCCTGTATGTGTACATCTCTAATCTGTAATGATAGTTGCATATCAACACATCACTCAGAGCAGTGACCTACTTCACGTAGAATGGTATCCTGTCACACACTGGGTGACACACCACATGTGGTTTTCTTGTCAGATCCCACATGCATATCCACCCATGTATTTTGCTGCCACACACCCCTCTCCATCATGACTCAATAGTGTGTAGTCATGTAACAGACCAAAAAACAAATGAAGCACAACTAATAAATAGTCATGTACATCCCGGACATGATGTGAATGTCCACATGGTGAAACATGTACTCCCTCATGGAAGAAAGAGGCTACAAAACCCCTAAATACAAAACACCCAAATGTGTTTTGTGTGCACAAAGTTCTAACTTTACAATCTGAATCATGAGGTCAATGTATGCACACACGCACTGCCCAGTGTGAGTATGCACAAGCCAAACATTGTATACATGGACATTGTGCACATGTAGCTAACACACAAGTAATACAAAGTATACCAGGTACAAAGGCCACTGAGGCAGACCCGTGCTGAACTCCATGTTGATGACCAGTGCCAAAAAATCATGAAGGGCTAACACAGTGCACAGGTCGTGGAACAGGTAAGGTACCAACACGTGTCACAGACCTCCCTCCAACATGATGATGTGCTAAGCAATATGCATACTAATACTTTCCACCCTAGGAGTAAATGCGCAAAAATGAAATACCCAAAGCAGGTGGCACATGTGGAGGAGGGGAAGGGATGTAAAAGAGAGTGGTCTGACCACACTAGCCCAACTGTGGGAGTGTTACCAGGCTTCTGAGCACTGCAGGTAGCATGTGTCACACATGACAACAAATAGACATGTACCTACCCCCTCCTTCCTGCTGTCCCTCCTGCAACTGCCTATGGAGGTCTGGGAAAACCACTTCCAGGACCCGGAGCATGTGGGGGGTGAGGTGATGGGTGCTGCCATGCCGGCGTGGAGCTTCAAGCTTCAGCTGGACCCGGGCGATACGGCGGGTCCAGCACCGGATGTCCTACCACCTCTTCCTGATGTTACGGATCCTCCTGCGAGGGCCCCCCTTACTCCTGACAGCCCTGGCTATGTCCAGCCAGATCTCCCCCTTCTCATAGGCAGATACTTGTCAGGAAGATAAAGTGAAACAACATCAGTACACCTGGTCCATGTCCCAAAGACACACACTTGCACCACATTGACGATGACAACAGGGCATAGGATGCTGACCGGACTTGCATCATTGTCAATGTGAATGTGGCCTATGAGCAAACACCAATGCAATGCATGCCTTTGAAAGGCAACAGATGCCATAAGGGGTGCAAACCACTCACTGAGCATGGCACACACTGAACAAGATATGCAACTTCAGGGTGGTGAACAGCACGTGACATGCTATCACATATCCCACTACACCTAATAACCCTCAGCAGACCACACATGCACACCCTGGCACAGATCATTTGCTTGTCATTCTCAACAGTGTATACAACATCATTTTGCACATGTCACACTTTAGAAAGATGTGACACAGGCTAACTGTCCAAGTCATGCACAAGGCGCTGCATATTTGTCACATCAGATGGGTACAGCTATGGCATACGCCATGCATCAGTATTTCAAAACATCACATACACAGTTAGCCAGATGACAAAGAACATTCACACTCTTCAATGTCCATGACTTTAAAGCATGCATTTGTCCAACATCCACACAGGTCATGAAAAACAATCATCAACAGTGAGTACATTCATCTGTCACTCTGGGGGGAACACTGTTACACCTCAGTAAATCTTGCCAAAAAAACATGCAAGGTGTGGCACAGCAGAAAGTGTGATTCACATTGCATTGAATGTCACAGTTAGCACAATGCAGGTAAGCAGTAAACACTATTTAACCACATCATTCACTGCATGGGAGATACCACAATGTACACACCCGGCACTCACTCCAAACAACATTGCATCTCTGTTCCATAAATACACAACGGCTGTAATGTCACACACACAACAGGTGCACAGTCCAAGGTAGTGCAGTCATCACTCACCTGATCCCCTGGTCTCCTATACAGCTTGCTGTAGTTTGGCAGGAGGGAATCCAGCAGGGCCTTGTTCTCCTCCTCACTGAATGCAGGTGCCCTCTCCATGCTCAGTAAAATCAGGGTCCATGGAATGCAGAGACAGTAGCAGTGTGGTCCATTGTTGTGCAGGCAAGTGCCCTCTCACAGCCACATGCAGCCTTAAATCAGTGCTGCTGAGGGGCTGTCAGTCCAAGGAGTACAGTGTGATAGGTCAGATAACTTTGCATCCTATGTTTCATCCAATCCCATTACTCATAAGGCCATGACACACATTTGCATGGTTTAAAAATTGAGCTGGAGCACCACAACAAATGTTGCAACATTGTATAGTTTTGCCCAACTGAATTCTTCAGAACACCTGTAGAACACCCTCAAAACTCTGTTTCCTTGACAACTAGCCAGCATTCTGGGCATTCTACTCGTCCCCTAGATGTTCCCTATGTATTTCCTGGTATCCCCACACAAGTGCAGTGAGTTTTTCCGTCGCAAATGCAACTTATTCAATAGTGAAACGTCCCGCACACACACACACACGCAATGGCTGGGTACGCTCTGCTCGTGTATGGCTCGAATGCAATTGTGAAACGACCCGTACACACGCACGTACTATTGGGATACGCTCCGCTCGCGTATGGCTCGAATGCAATTGTGAAACAACCCATACACACGCACGTACTATTGGGGTATGCTCAGCTCGCGTATGGTTCGAATGCAATTGTGAAACGACCCGTACACACGCACGTACTATTGGGGTACTGGGCGTTTGACACGCTGTAGTGAATGCATGTGTACGGTGCGTTTTACGAGCTCAAGCATGTGACCATTACAATAGTGATACCAGGAAAACACATGGCAGGGATGTAGGTGTAAGGCCAGAATGTGGATGGCAATGTACATATTGGCATGGCATCCTCACATCAGCAGGCCCTAGGTGTGGCAGACCGTGATATAGCACAGGGCATGTGATCATGTGCCACAGTTGAGGTGTGATGAGCTGTTGAGACATGTCATTTGTGATGGGGCACTATGTGGGTCACATGACCTTTACACTTGTCACATAAGTAACCTCATAAACATGTTGTGATGCACATCAACACTGGGATGGCACACTATTCAGTACGGGCACTGTCTCACTTGTAAAATTGATTCCCATCATGACCCTGTGTGACAATGTAATGTGTGTGCCATGTGAAAGATTAGGCATGCTGTTTGTATCCCGTATACTTAATCTGCTGTAGGTGCATCTATGATGGGTCTGTGCCGTGATTGCAAGGGTTTCCCATGTACGCACACCATGCCACAGGGCCATTTTAACTGCTCATGTGTGTGATGGCATCATCGAACGTTTGTCCACAAACATACAGGTCTGCATTCAGATAATGGCTGTGGTGTAGTTTAGTTAAACGCACACCTCATTCACAATATTACAGATTTGTGCAATTGATGGCAAATGTGACGTGGGTGTGTGCCTTGCAGTCAGCTGTCTGGATGTGTTGACAACCTTCTCAATCAGGTCACGTGACATGTGTCACGGACGTGATACATTGTCCTGCTCACTCAGACCAGCCCAGCAGATCATTAGTGTGCATGTCATGTCCATTTCACATACAACAGGTGTATAAGTTCTAATGGAGGACTGCCAGCCAGCTGGCATATGTGTCCTTGATGTGCAGCCCATGCCAGACTCAATAGTGATTTGATGTGTTGAAGCATTGTTGCTTGTGCTATGTACATTGTAATAGTTGTTGGCTGACAGTTGTACACCTTTTTCCACAAACATGTCGTGCAGGGCACCCCCTCTGCCAAGGCCGTTGCCAGACTTGGACGCCATGAGGGAACGTGATTGCATCCGCCGATACCGCTTCACACAACAGTTGATTCAGGACTTGACGGAAAGGCTGGAACCACATCTCTTACCACGCCACAGGTATCCAACTGCGCTGACACCCAAGGTAAAGGTGATGGCGGCCCTACATTTCTTTGCCACAGGTACGTTCCAATTTACCATAGCCGATGTGGGGGGGATGTCCCAGACCATGTTCAGCTGTGTACTACGTGATGTGTTAGCTGCTATGTTGAGTCACATTGAGGAATTCATCAAATTCCCTACTCCAGAAGAGTTGACAGGTGTCAAGGGTGATTTCTATGCCCTGGGTGGAATGCCACATGTAATTGGGTCCATTGATGGAACACATGTTTCTTTGGTGCCACCACAAGCTCAGGAGCAGGCCTACCGCAACAGGAAACATTACCACTCCATAAATGCCCTGGTGGTGTGTCTTGCTAACATGCTGATTTCACATGTTTGTGCATGTTTTCCAGGATCGTGCCACGATGCATTCATCATGAGGCGTAGCAGGGTACCACAGATGATGCTGCAGCTGTGCAACCATCGGGCATGTCTTGGTGGGTGAACTCTGTTTCTCATGTATGTCTCAATTTTATGTATTTCTCTGACGGCATCACATTACACACTCATTGCCATTATGTCAATTTGTAGGAGACGCAGGATATCCCTACATGCGGTGGCTCATTTTTTATTTTTTTTTATATTTATTGTGCAAGACATCATTTACACATCATATAGCCTACAACCCTCAAGGGCCGGCAGCATAGGATGGTGATCAGATGAAATATCAGCAAGATAACACAGCCATTCGGACGGCAACCCTGGGGTCCGGTGGCGTAGTATAGTATGAGCATGCAGACATCTCGTAATACACAGTACGTCTAGGAAGCAGGCCTGTGGGTTTTAAAAAATTTTTTGGGGTGTTGCTGTAGGTGTTTCAATGCATCTCCGGCATCTGTACCGTATGGGCAATAGTCCATGTCCATCGTGTGAGCCAGTTAGTAGTTACCTCTGTCAGTCACTGCGTGGACTGGTGATAGGAGAACTGGTAATTGCTCATCCGAGATGCTACTATGATGGTTACAGGCATGCAATGGTATAGCTCACTAAGATAAGGGAGTAGTCTCATGTGGCCAGCGGCGTCAGGCAGAGACCGTCGTTGCCGAGGTCGACGTGTCTGGCGACCTGCCATGTGTGGAGCCCTCCAATGGCGGTAATGCAGGTATAAATGTCAGTGGCAAGAAACTTCGCCCAAGTTCGGTCGTCTGGTTCCGAAAGGGTACCTGCCTCAGTTGTGTCCCGCAGACCGTGTGTTTAGGGGGTCGCGTCATGTCACTACAGCGGGATTGTGTAGTGTCAGCAGGGAAATAGTGTCCAGCAGCACAGTTATAGCATGTGTGATGTCTTTGTCTACATTAATAGAAGGTCTGGTTTGGGAACGTGACCAATGAGTGAACAAATACATGAACCAGAACAATGGAAGGATAGCAAAAAAAAAAAAAAAAAGGGAAAGCGAAAGCGCCAGTCAGTGCGCTGGGGGGGGGGGGGGGTAGGGGGGGGGGGGGTGTTACAGCCGTAGTAGGGGGGGTCTGCAGACCTGGGGCGGGATGTGGCAGGACAGCGGCGTGGGTGTGCGGGGATCTGAGCCGGGGCCCATGGACAACATCGCCAGACTGCAGTGAGGTCAGCGGCCACAGTTCGGCGGCGTGGCCAGGGCTTAGCGCGTGGGAAGCGTGACAGGCCTAAAAGAAAAAGTCAGTCTGCCCTCGTCAACTAAGCGTGTAGTGCAGGCAATAGGGTTAAGAGCGCGAATGTGGGTGCGGTGCGATTCCAGCATGTGCGGTGTCATGGGACGGTAGGAGCTCTAGTGGCGGCTTGGGTATGGCGTTGACCAGGGGAGATGGGGGGGGGGGGTAGCGAGCGTAGCGGTGTCCCGTAGTGCCTTGTGTCAATGCGGTAGTTTCGGGTCATGCCATCTCAAGTTATCCCCTGTTCCAGACAGGCTTGTTGGAAGGACTTAAGGAGATCGTCCCAGAGTTGCACAATGGGGAATTTCCGGAGGCCCGTTGTTTCCTCCCGGAGGAGTACCGTGCTCTCTGCCCGTGCCCAATTAATAAAGGACGTGTGCCAGTGCCGGATGTGTGGGGGGGTGCTGGCTTTCCAGTGTTTGGTAAGTAAGCGTTTAGCTGTGATCAGACCCATATCCCAGAACCTTGTCGATACTTTGTTCAGCTTCGTGCGTTTGTTGAGTCCCAGGATGCAAGCCTCCCACGTTCGCGGCACGTGTTCGTCGGTGCATTTCGTGAGTAGTGTTGTGACCTCGTCCCAGTATGTTTGAATGCTAGGACATTGCCAAAGCATATGTAGGATATCCGCTCCTATCAGGGAATATCACTGACAGGCAGTGTCGACGACTGCAAAGTATCTGTTAATCTTGTCGGGTGTGAGATAGGCTCGGTGCAAGATGTAAAATTGGATGATCTTGAAGCGGGGGTTCCGTGGAATGTTAGTCGGTCTAGCCAGTACCATCGCCCACTCCTTGTCAGTCCAGTCCCTTCCTCAATCAGCTGCCCACTTCTCCCTTAGCTGCAAGGTGGAAGGTTGTGTATGGATCAGCAGGGCCTGCGCCAGCCAATGTATTATGTGGGAGCATTTACCCATGACATGCAAATACTGCATGAAGTGATGCATCGGTAGCTCTTTAGACATATCGCCCCAGGTGGTGGTCAGCGTATGCATGAGGGACGCGTGTAATAGGAATTGCCCGGCCGGAAGGTCTGTGCTCGCGGCGAGATCCGCAAAAGAGAGTAGTGCCCGGTCCGCGTAGAGGTCTCCCAGCGTTTCCACTCCCGCCTGTGTCCAGCTGGCTAGTAGGGCCTCTGTCAGTGCTCCTGTTGCCCCGGGAGTGCCCAATAGAGGGAGTATCGGAGCATATGGCTTTGTTGCCCGAGTGAGCCGTAGACATCGAAGGAAGCACCTGCGCGCTACTGCTAGGTGCAATTGAGAAGGACAGGGGGATTGGGTCAGGGGATGGAACAATGTGCAAACCTGCGTTTGGGTCCAAGTGGCGGTATCCGTGGCAGTGTCGCCCAGATTCTTACCGCAAAGCCATCCCGACACCCATTGTAGCTGCGCCACTAGGTAGTACAGTTCCGTGTTGGGAACTGCCAGGCCTTCCGATTCAGTGGTCATGTATAGTTTTGTCAGTGCTACGCGAGGTCGGCCCGCGTTCCAGACGAGACCGCGAAGTAGGACCTCCAGCTCCCGAAACACCTTGTTGGGGAAATACGTCGGAATGTTGGCGAAATAGTACAATAGTCTTGGTAGGATTATCATCTTAGTTAACACCACTCGACTAGGCACATTCAGGGGCAGAGTCTTCCAAAAGCCGATCTGGGCACGAATAGAGGCTATCGCCCGCAGCAGATTCCCTTCCAGGACATATGTTGGGTTCCGGTAAATGTGGATTCCCAGATAGCGGAATGTAGTGGGGTACCATTGCAGCCTCTCACCGCCAAGGCGGATATCGCCTTCAGGCGTGTCCGGGCTGAAGGAATAGGCTCCCGACTTGGACCAGTTGACTCGCAATCCCGACATGGTCTCGAAGGTTCGGAAAATGTCAGCTAGAGATCTTGGGACATTGGTCAAATCCTTGACATATAGTAGCAGGTCATCTGCGTACAGGCAGATCACATGAAAGCCATCAGCCATCGGGATTCCCCATTCATCTTCTTGTGTCCGGAGAATTGTGGCCAGGGGTTCCATGGCCAAGGAGAACAACAGGGGGGACAGGGGCAGCCTTGCCTGGTACCTCTTAGTACACGGATGGCGTCGGAGAGCAGTTTGCCAGTGCAGATTCGGACCATGGGTCTGTGATAGAGCAGGCCGACCATGTTCTCATAGTCATCTCCCAGTTCGAATTTTTCTATTACCGCCCTCAGGTACGTCCACTCCACAGAATCAAACGCTTTCTCGAGGTCCAATACTAGACACCCCGTTCGCGGCCAGCGTCGGACGGCGTATTCCTGTAAACGGAACAGGCGACGGATGTTATAAGAGGTGTGTCGCACTGGGACGAAGCCGTTCTGGTCGTGGTGCACCAGGAAGGGACCAGAGGAGCCAGTCGCTGGGCTAGCGTGGAGGCAAGTATCTTATAGTCCATGTTCAGGAGGGCTAGGGGGCGATAAGAGCCCACTTGTGTGCCATCTCTGCCAGGTTTAGGTATGGATATCAGGTTGGCTTCATTAAGCGTGGGAGGGAGAGAGGAGTCCTCTGCAGCCGCAGCATACACCTTCAGGAGTACTGGAATGAGAATGTCCGAGCCAGCCTTGTAGAATTCGGCTGGTAACCCGTCAGGACCAGGGGACTTGCCATTAGACAGGTTAAAGATGACCTCGCGGAGCTCCTCCGGTGTGAGCGAGGCCCCAAGCTCGTCTTGTTGTGCAGTGGTCAGATGCGGCATCAGAAGGGGGGACAGATATTCCGCTATGTCAGGGTGTGGGTCGTGGAGCCAAGAGCGATATAGAGCGTCGTAGTGGGCCGTGAATGCCTCGTGAATGTGACGCTGTGAGCACAGTAGTTCCCTCCCGTCTACATGTATCGCCGCCACCAGGGCTGCGCGATCCTCCTGCGAGATCAGCCAGGCCCCTTCACCCTCTAATTGTCTCCGAATGTGCTCTTGTGTGCCCAGGCAATGCCCCCGAATCACGGCTTTAAAGGCGTCCCATTCTATCTGGGGGGAAGATGCTTTATCAAAATTGTCCTCAAAATATTGGGCCGTTTGCCTGAGAAGTGAATCGCGGAAAGCCGCGTCTAGCAACAGAGCTGGTTGGAGCCGCCAGGTGGGGATGGGGGGGTGTGGGCGTTCCCAAGTGATATTCAGGAAGTGTGGGTTATGGTCCGAATGTGTGCGGCCCATGTATCTCGCGTCAGTAACAAGCGGGAGGAGTTCAGCGGTCACCATGAATCTGTCCAGGCGTACGTGCAGGTCGTGTGCACCTGAATAATAGGAGTATACCTTTGTCGTGGGGTTGTGAGTCCACCAAGCATCATGGAGATTCCACTGCGCGGCCCAGTTGAGTAACGCCTTCATGGCACTGTGTGTCGGGGCGCCTATTTGGGGTGGGGAGGAGCGGTCCAGTGTCGCATCTAATATGCAGTTATAGTCATGCCCTAGTATCCACGGGATTGTATGCCAGGTCGCCATTGTCGTGGAGAGATGTGTGAGGAAAACGCCCTGGTCAGTGTTTGGAGAGAATATGGAGGCCAGTACCACTTGCTGCCCATCTAGTCTACCCTGGGCCACCACATATCTGCCTTCAGGGTCTATATGTGTATCCGTGACCGCCCAGGGGGTCCCAGGACGGACCCATAGGAGGGCACCGCGCGCAAAGGAGGAGTATTCTGTGGCATAAAGCTGCCCACGCCACTTGCGATGTAACGCACATACCTCTGCCCTGTTCAAATGTGTTTCTTGGAGTAGTGCTATGTGTATCTTATGACGTTTCAGGTAGGAGTAAATCTGGTATCGTCTTGCCGGTGTGTGCATGCCCCTGACATTCCAGGTGCAGATCTGGATTTCAGCCATAGTCACCGCTTGTGTATAACCCGAACGTGCCAGCCATGCCCAGTCCTTAAGGTGAAATTCTCCCCAGGTCCTCCGATCCCATCCCCGCCCCCAGACCACCTCCAGCTGCTAATACAGTATGCATTGCCCTCCTTTGGTGCACATGGGTAGGGAAGAAAGGGGATATATAAAACCAAGAAACGGCAACATAATAATAAATACCAAAAGGTCGGTTGCGCAACATGCCTCCGTCCAAACACTCAAGTGAGCTAAAGTGAACTATACAGTTCTAGGGGGTATTAATTGGCTGGTTCAGCAAAATACAGATTGACAATACTGTTCATGAAGCGAATGTCTCCTCTCCCGGGCCGAAGAGGAGAGGCCGTGGCTGACAGGCAGGCCCAGGTGTCCGCCCGCCCAAAGCGTTGGAAAAAAGTCAGTCCAATGTCAGACGGCGAAGGGAGAGTTCGCAAGGGGCCCCGCCTCTAGAGGGGCCAGAGCTTGGGTCGTCGGTGTGCATGGGGACACAAGTGCGAAGGCGGCCCCGCCGAGGCAGAAGGCAGGGCTGTGTGTACATAGCAAAATATTACTCACTGCGTCTCGTCGCCACTCGATTCCTCGGGGCAGGGGTATCTGCACATCAGTCAGGTCTGCAAATCGATCACCTCAGGGCGAGCCAGAGCTGTATGAGCATGGCCGCGTTGGCCCCGCGTCACAAGGAGGGAAGTTCCTGGGTCCCTTTCAGCCAAGAAGGTCCACTGTTTGCGGCGTGACATTCGGGGGGTCCGTAGATTGTTGGGAGTCCGGTATCCCGTAGATTGCTTCGTCGTCACTCGGAAACGTGGTCGGGCTGGCATTAGGGGCAAAGGGTGGAGTTGGGGAGCTGCTGATTTCCGTGACTTTGCGTAGCGCATCACGTTGCTCCTGTAGGATCTGGTCCGCTGGTGGAGAGTGGGTCGGTGTCTCTTGTGAGCGGGGGGGTGTGGGTGTTCTGCGCCTACCGCGCCGCCTCGACCCTCTTGCGCGTGATTCTGTGGTGGACCCCTGCGCTCTCCTAGGTGTCCCAGCCATTCCTCCATCCAACCAGGCCTCAACCTCCTCGGGGCTAGTGAAGAAGTGCGTTTTATCCTGCGCCACCACCCTTAGTTTGGCGGGGAAGAGTAGCGAGTATTTGAGGTCCGCCTGTCGCAGCCGCCGCTTCACCTCTAGGAAGGAGTGTCGTTGTCTTTGCACCTGCACATTGTAATCTGGGAAAAACATCACTGTGGCATTGTCTATCTGAATGTCGCCAAGCTTCCTGGATTCCCGTAGGATCGTATTGCGGTCCCTGTAGTTGAGGACACGAAGAATTAGAGGTCTGGGGTTGGAGCCAGGAGGGAGGGGTCTTGTGGGCACTCGGTGTGCATGTTCCACTACGAAGTGAGGTGATAGTGTGCCCTCCGGCAGCAGGTCTCGTAGCCAGTCTTCTACTCGCCGAGTGAGGTCCGCCCTTCCCATTTTTCCGGGATGCCTACTAGCCGAATGTTGTTTCTTCGTGCCCGTCCTTCCGCGTCCTCAGCACGATCCTCTATAAATTCAACCCGGTTGAGCAGGTCTCGGATATGTTTGTCTGCTTGGCTCACCGTGGGTTCCAGTGACGCCACTGTTCCCTCCAAGGTTCTAGTGCGGTCTTGTAGCTTCTTATGATCGGCTTTGAGGTGGGTCAAGTCAATCGCCACGCTGTCGATCTTGGTTTCCAGGGAGTGCGAGTCTGCTGAAGGGATTCTTCCAGTCATTCCATGACGGCCAGTACATTGTCCAGTTTTTATGTCACCTGCTCCACATCCATCCTGGTCATCGATTTGGACAGTTTCCCCTTTGTCGATGCGCCTCAGGTTCCGGTCCGTGTTTTCACCCCCTCAGACATGGGCCAGGCGTGGCGGTTATACAGGTCCTGTGCACAAGAGGGGCAGCCCCAAGCGCAGCACCAGGGGGCGAATATGTAGTCTTCCGGAAGGTCTGTATCCACAAGCACGGTCCAGGCCTAAAGAGGCGGCACCAGCCGTGGTATCACAATGCCTGCGTGATTCCGTGCCTGTTGGATCGGCGCCAACACCGGCGTCCACCAGCGAGCGTACAGTTGAGTTGGGCAGGTAACGAGGGCACCTTGTAGAAGCTGAGAGGGGTTTCCCAAAGCGTAGCTCCAGGCGTCAGTCACACAAACGTCCAATGGGCCGGTATCTTCAGACGCGGGTCCGGCGTGCAGTGATGTGGGCTACAGTAACGCAAGGCAGCCTTCGTGTCTCTCAATCCCGCACCAACGGCTACCCGGGGATGTTTAGCGGGGCAGGGCAGGCAATGAGGGTGCACCGCAAAGACACTGGCGAGTTTATATGGTGGTGTGGTAGCTGATGTGGGTGGTTTGTTCCGTAGCACCCGGGAGCCAGGCGTTCGGGCGGACGTGCGCAGCGGCGCCACCCGAGAGGGCCGCTTCCTCGCCTTCCAATAGTCCTTCCTCAGGGGCTCTCAGGGGTTCCGTTGCCGTAAGATCTAGGGCTCCGTTCCTGCAGGGCTCTGCTCAGCATGTCATCTCTTCGGGCATAGCGCGGCGTGTTCTGTTGAGGCCAGCTGGGCACCACCACTAGCCAGGGGGAAGGCCGCCCCTGTCGTCATCAACTTTAGCAGTGTGTTCCACGCAATGGCTCCTGGAGTAGCGTGTCAGTGCACCGGCGTGGTGTAGGCGGATGGGCTAGGTCGTAGGGTAGTTCCCCAGGCCCAATGGGTCCTCCGTGGGTGTGGGCCACGGCGTCTCGTTACCTCTATCAGGCACACAGGTTTGGCCTGCTTTTCCGGTGCAGTGCAGCCTCCCGTGGCGGCGCCAGCCTGGGAGTGGGTAATGGTGCAGGGTAGGGCGCCGTACCCGTGCAGTTCTGAGGGGGGGAGGAGGACAAAGGAGGCTAGTCCATCTGCGGCCGCAAGCGCCGTAAAATTCAGCAGCGGGGCATGCAGGTTACGTCCCAAGGCCCAGTGTGTTGAGGGAGGCCTCGGCCTCGCGTAGCTGAGGTGTCCAGGGCAGGGGGGAGGTCAATCGCTTCCAGGCTGCGTTTTACTTGTGCAGCGTAGACTCCGCCAGTGTTAGTGGCAGGGGGCCGCGCTCCGGTGAGCTCAGACATTCCTCTCGCCTGATCAATGCGGCTCACCTCACATCCCCGCTCTGGTTGTCCGCATAGATCGCGGTCTTGTCCCGGGCCCATGTGCTCCACCTCCTCTTCGAACCGGCGCAGTTCTCCGCAGCGGCGCGGCCCAGCGGGGGCCCAGCAGGCACTGAAGGGTCGCCCAGCAGCTCAGGCTCAGGGAGCGGGGAGAGTTGCCCAATTCCCCTCCGCAAGTGTCACAGGCTCCGGTGGTGGCACAGCTGTAGGACCGAAGCTGCGGGCTCTCGAAGGCGGGTATCCCGTGTTAGCAGCGCCTGAAGCGGCAGCCGATCCTCAGGTGGCACCGGTGCGGGGCTCCCCCGGCGATCTTCCCCAAATTTGGTTGGTGGGTGGGCAGGTGTCTTGCTCGGGTCCGCCCGCAGTTTCGGCTCAAACAGGATAACTGAGTCAGAGAAATGGCCCAGGAAAGGGGAGCTCAGGCCGGAGCTCTACTCTACCATGTCCGTCTTCATTGCGTGCCAAGCCCCCTACATGCCGTGGCTCATGACTCCGCTCTGCAACCCCAGAACAGCTGCAGACCAGCAGTACAACAGTGCACAAGGGCAGACCAGGCGAGTCATAGAGAGAACGTTTGGACTCCTGAAGAGCCGGTTCATGTGCCTCGACAAGACTGGTGGATCCCTCCCATACGCCCCGCTCAAGGTGTGTAACATCTTCATTGTGTGCTGCATGCTGCACAACATGGCAGTTGAGAAGGCCGTGCCACTTATCCTCGATCCTGATGAGCTGGAACATCCACCCGTTGAGGATGAGGGCCTTGGCCAGGATGCAAGGGATGAGGAGGAGGATGATATCCGGAGTCAGCTCATACGCAACTTCTTCTCATGATGGTGAGTCCTAGTAAAATATTGTGCACGCTTGTACCATAGAGTGGCATGTGTAGCATACTGTGTGTCCAGCTGACTGTATGTCGCTTTGTTTTTTGTTGTGCAGTGTCACACAAGAGCTGATGTGATGTACAAGTGTACTACATTCTCAGTGTACTATAAATGACCATGTCTGAATGGAATTATTCTGAACGTGACCCCTTGTGTTAATGTCATTCCCAGGTCGCCCTGCCTGTTGTCCGTTGGTGTCATCTTAGTCCTCCTGCTATTCTTCATGAAGATAGCAACATCAGCTGAATCAGCGGTACATGCAAAGACATGTTGAAATGTCAGTTTGGGTAAGGATTACAAACAGGCTGTTTGTGTTGTTATGTTTTCAAATGTGTGGAAAATGTTCATGCGCATGTTGTTGGACCATACATACATGTAACATTACCATGTCTCTAATTTCATGTTACCCTCTCCCATGACAGGACATTCACCCTTCTTGACAGTCATCTGTAGTTGAGTTTTGACTCTGGTGAATGCATCAATGTGTGTAAACCTTGACCCTGACGCATTGCAAATACCACGGCTTGACATTGTGTGGGACATCACAACCACGGCCTCTGTGGGGAATTGCAGCCTCACTGTGTGCAGCAGGATGTGTCAGGATCATCCACTCAACCTTGTGGTCCAGTACAGTTTGATTTACCAAAAACCATGTTGTGTAAGTGTGGGCCAGTGTATGTCCCACATGATCATTCAACTGCCCTGTGAGTCTGTTTGCATGGATGCATTGACCCTTGTGCCAGTATGTCATGTCACTGTCATGTCGTTACCTCAGTGCCAGTGGAGAACCCTGCTTCGCTAGCCTTCTCTGTGAGTTGATGTTAACTTTCCATTCCCATGATGCCAGGTATGTTGCGCTGATGTCATCACAATGTTGGGCTGTAGCAAATGTAATATCTCCGTGGCACCAGTCGAGTGAGGTTATTCACAGGATTATCTTGTGCCGTGCAGCATCTCATGGTCACGGTAGGCTTATTTTTGTGGCTTTGTGCCTCATTACTCACTGTTGAGTTTTGTCCCACCTGCTTGTCAAGTTTAGCATAGTGGGGCACAGTTGCAAGGCTGCGGGGCTTCCTTGTGTTTAGGTCATTTCCTTCCTCATTGGAGGAGCTGCTAACGGCTCTTGCGGATGATGTCTACTTTCCCGTCATGGCCCTTACGGATTCACAGGGCTAAATAAGGATTGTTGGCTTTGTGTCATTAGCACTGCTATACATTACATTTTCTGAGCTTAGGACCCTCAATCATACACTGTGAAAGATTTCATGGCCGCATGGATCTAATTGCATAGTGGCACCCTTGTGAGCTTTACACTTGCTTTGTTTAGGTGATAAACTGTACTACCTATTCATGTGTCGGTGTTTAAGCATCTGATCTAGTCTCATTGCTCAATCTGTGATCACACATAGGGTACAGTGGCAGTGGTTACACTTCACAGGTGTGACTGGTACAGTGTAGGTCCCAAGGTATTCTGTGAATCTGTGACAAAAGAATAGAATTCTTATGCTTGTTTTCCTTTGTTTCAGATCTCCCTCCATGCAGTTCCCATCCTCTCCTTCCCTCGCCTGATCTCCCTTTTGTGTCTGTCATTTGTACCCAGACCAAGGGGCTATTTGGAGATGGAACCCTTTCAGCATCGCACCACTCTGATGATCAAAGGTACGGACAGTCCCTGGCAGTCGTGTGGAGAATCTTCCAGCAGCATTTGAGGTAACATCATTGCATGACTGTTATTGTCTTCAGAGCAATGCCACTGGGCATGTACATTGGCTAATGCAGCATGGCCTCACAAACAACTTTATCCTATTGTGTAGTAAGTGTGTTTACCACAGTATATTGAGCCTCATTGCTGTCAACGCACATCTCTTGCCAGTCTGCATGCGTTCAATATGGCATTGTTTACGAGGATTGTTCATATGTGTTTACGTGTACAGTGACAACATGCATGCTGTTGGTAATGGCAAATGTACCATATTGTGCCTGACGTACATGGTTGTGTATGTGTTGTTTAGCTTGCTACACACGACGTGCAGGCTACACCTGCTGGCGCTGTGTGTCCTATGCCCTGCTTGGCCTTAGGCTGCCTAATCCTGTGCCCATGATCTCTGGCGACTGTTCACACATTTTGCTCGCTCTGAACCATGGGTAACCAGACACTCCAGCCTTCACATGCACATGTCACTTTATGCCCTGCTAGAATCCTTGGTTTTGTGTGCTTGTTTAGCATGTTGTCTCACCCCTTCTGCCTTCATGTGTTCACTCATTGCTGCTGCTGCATCCCCAGACACAACGCAGCACCGAGTGGCCAGATCCTGCACCACATACGCCTACAAGATACTCCTCATCCATCTACTCTTAAAGCATGCTGCAGATTGTCTGTACCACTGTTGCACAACCGCCATGACATAGGCAGGTCCGTCAGCACCGGCAACAAGCACACTGCAAGACACTCAGCTCATTTCCTGACTCATGTGACACAACAGACTCTTGCTCCGCTTTTCCCGTTTTCTTTTCCCGCCGCTGCCTCCCCTGCGGACCCAACCCCCTGCCCATTCGCTGCCCTCTTTCCCGCCTCCTAGCTGGTCCTCCCTCCCCACCTACCCTTAAATGGCGTCAGCTGCGCGACCGTCTGCGCCCGTCCACGTCCAGCGCCAGAACGCCTGGCCCTCACACCACCCGCAACGCACGCCACCGCTATGATGCCAGCACCCTCATCGCACTCAACCACGGACGCACCCCCAAATGCTACAAGGCACCCCCAAGCGCCCACACGGCCCTTTCACTTGCAAGAACTGCAATTTCTCCTGCTACAACAACGCTGAGACCACCAGAGCAACAGAACACAACCAACTACAATGCATCCTGCTCAACACCCACTCCGCACGCAAGCACGCTGTCAAGCTCTGGGACCTGCTCACCACCACTCCACCAGACCTCGCCTTCTTGACCGAGACCTGGATGAACGATGCCTCCACCTCAGACATCGCACTGGCCATCCACGACGGATACAAGATCTGGCGCAGAGACCGCACCAATGGAGCCGGGGGAGGCAGCGCCATGATCCACAAGAACACCATCAAGGTCTCCACATGCACTTCAAGATCCACACTGACCCCAAGACCACCCTCAGAGGCACCCTCATCTACAGACCACCAGGCCCACGTCCCCAATTCTGCAACTCCATTGCCGACTTTCTCAGCACGCACGCCCTGAGCTCCACCAACTACATCCTGCTCGGTGACCTGAACTGCCACATAGAAGACAACAACGGCAGCAACTCCTCTACCCTGATCGACAACCTCGCCACCCTCGGACTGAGACAGATCGTCACTACACCGACCCACATCGCCGCTCACACGCTTGATGCCATCTTCACCGCCATCCCCCACGTTGCCTTCAGCCACACTTATGAGCTCACCGGCACTAACCACCACTGCATCCACTTCACCTTCCAGAAACCCCTCTCCCACCACCGCACTCTACAGATCCCCCGCCGACACTGGGGAAAAGTCACCAAGGAATGACTAAAAACACACCTCGCACTCAACCCACCGACCCCGAGGAGGGTGCCGGCACCCTCATACTCGGGATGGAGGACTGCGCCATCACCGTAGCACCCATGAAACAACTCACTACAGAGACACCAGCCAGAGTGCCAGCTGGTTCACTCTGAAGCTCTAGCATCCAAGGGCACCTGCCGGAAGCTGGAGGACATCTGGCTCAATGACAGTGCACCCGCCAACCGCACAGCCCACAAAGACGGCATCCGCAACCATCGACACCTCATCAGGACCACCAAAAAAGCCTCATTCAAAGACCGCCTCGAAAACAACGCACACAACAGCAAAGAGCTATTCAACATCGTGAAAGTGCTCTCCTCTCCCAGCTCATGCACCTACGACATCCGGCCATCACAAGCCCTGGGCAACACCCTCGCTGCCTTCTTCCACCACAAGATCACCGACATCCACAACAGCTTCACCCCCCGGACGCACCCTACAGACCCCGCCACAACAAACACCCCGAGACCCACCGACCACGACCCCCTGACCACTTGGACCAATGTGAGCAATGTAGACATACCCAGGACCATGAGCACCATCCACTCAGGCTCCCCGTCTGACCCGCTCCCCCACCACATCGCTACCAAAGCCGTCAGCATCATCGCACACCACCTGCGTAACATCATCAACCTCTCCTTCGAGACCGTTACCTTCCCGAAGAGCTGGAAACACACAGAGATCAACGCCCTCCTGAAGAAACACAAGGCTAAGCCAAGCGACCTCAAGAACTTCCGGCCCATCTCCCTGCTTCCGTTCCCTGCGAAAGTCATGGAAAAGATCGTCAACACCCAGCTCATCCACTACCTACAAGACAACAGCATCCTGGACCCCTCCCAGTCAGGCTTACGCAGCAACTACAGCACCGAGACCGCCCTCATCGGCGCCACTGATGACATCAGAATCCTACTCGACATCGGCAAGACAGCGGCCCACATCCTCCTGGACCTCTCTGCCGCCTTCGATACCGTTGGACACCACACACTGCGCACACGCCTCTACGATGCAGGGATCCGAGACAAGGCCCTGGACTGGACCACCTCCTTCCTCACCGAAATAACCCAGAGAGTCTGCCTCCCCCCGTTCCACTCCGGATCCACCACTACCATCTGCGGCGTCCCCCAGGGATCCTCACTCAGCCCGACTCTGTTCAACATCTACATGGCCCCCCTCGCTCACATCGGCAGACTACACAACCTCAACATAATCTCCTACGCCAACGACACCCAGCTGATCCTCTCCCTCACCAAAGACTCCCTCACTGCCAAATCCAACCTACACCAGGGCATGAAGGCTGTTGCCGAATGGATGGAGGCAAGCCAACTCAAACTGAACACGGACAAGACGGAGGTCCTTATCTTCGGAACCAATCCCTCAAACGACTCCTGGTGGCCAACCAACCAACCATGCACGCAACCTAGGGATCATCCTCGACTCCAAGCGCAGCATGACCAACCAAGTCAACGCAGTCTCCTCCTCCTGCTTCCACACTCTCCGCATGCTCTGCAAGATCTACAGATTGATCCCGATGGACACACGGAAAACTGTCACCCACGCCCTCGTCAGCAGCCGACTCGACTTCAGAAAAGCCCTCTACGCCGGAGCCACGTCCAAACTCATCACCAGACTCCAGAGAATCCAGAACACCTCCGCACGCCTGATCCTCAACGTCCCACACCGTGAGCACATCACCCCGCACCTGGGAGAGCTGCACTGGCTCCCCGTCGACAAAAGAATCACATTCAAACTCATGATCCACGCACACAAGACACTCCACAACACCGGCCCAGCCTACCTCAACAACAGACTCTCCTTCTACGTACCCAACAGGAAAGTCCGCTCCGCCGACCAATCCCTGGCCGCCGTCCTGCGCATCCACAGGACCACTTCCGGGGGCAGATCCTTCTCCCACTGCGCAGCAAAGTCCTGGAACGCCCTCCTCCTTTGACAGAACGCAGACCTCCCGGCATTCAGAAGACTGCTCAAGACCTGGCTCTTCGACCACTAGCTGCAGCTACCCTCCAGCGCCTTGAGACGCTAGCAGGTAAGCAGTGCGCTTTACAAATTCCCTCATTGATTGATTGGTTGCTCCAGCCACCCTCCACACAGTGAACACCAGACAATCATCCACCTGGTATCACGCTACCACAAACACACCCATGACAGCTTCTCAGCCTGTGTGTGCAACTCATACTGGCAACACGATGCAGCCCCACATAACAGTGTGTCTATGTACAACCTGGTCATGTGCCTCGTACAGCACACACACAACTTCCAGCAGCACCACATTGTACTCCATTACCACGTCAACACTACAGCACCACACATCACCTTCATTACTCTAACGTGGTAGTACGCAACATCAGCACACCACTTCTACATAGCCATCACAGACGGATAGTCCAAAACCCACAGGGACCACACACCAAAACCAGGATTATGATTGTTGCACCTTAACGAGGTATACCCTCAGAGTCACATACAACACCAAGGACACGCTCAGCATTGTCAAACATATGCACATCTGGTATCACACCAACAGCCTGACCACCCTCATTGTAACTATCATCTACAGCTCTCCAATCCTACACACACAATTTGGCTAAGCCATCTATCAAACAATCAATCTATTCATTTTTTGAGCGCCCTACCTACCCGTGAGGGTCTCAATACGTTGGGGAGGGCTGCTACAGATTGAAAATCCAGGTCTTGAAAAGCCATCTGAAGGCCAGCAGGTTCTGGGTCTGTTGTAGCCTTGTAGGGAGGGTGTTCCAGGTCTTTGAGGCAAGGTAGGAGAAGGATCTGTCACTGACGGTGGTTTTCCGGAAGTGAGGGACTGTGTCAAGTGCAAGTTTTGTAGAGCGGAGGCTGCGAGTGGGTGTGTAGAAGCTGAGTCGGTTGTTATGGTATGCTAGTCCGGCGTGGTTAGGAGCTTTGTGTGCGTGGATGATGAGTTTGGAGGTGATCCTGTTGTTGACAGGGACCAAGTGCAGGCCTCTCAGGTGTGGTGTGATGTGGGTGTGTTGGGGAATTCGACAATCGTACGTGACGAGGCGTTCTGGATGCGTTGCAGCCGTCTCATGAGTTTGGTTGTTGTAGCTGCATAGGGGGCGTACCCGTAATCCAGTGAGCTCGTGGAGAGGGCCCAGATGACTGTTTCTAACATCTTTGAGGTAATCCATTTGAAGATCCTGCGGGGCATTCAGAGGGTGTTGAAGCAGAAAGCTGAGATGGCGTTGTCCTGTTTGGTCATGGTGAGGGAGGATTTGAGGATGACCCACAGGTTAAGTGCATGGTTGGTGGGTTCTGGGGCTGTTCCTAGCGATGTTGGCCAACAGGAGTCGTCACAGGCTGAGGTGGTGGGACCGGGGATGAGGTCCTCCGTTTAGTTAGAATTGTGCTTCAGCCGGCTGTCCTTCATCCATTTGGCAACAGCCTTCATTCCTCTGTGGAGGTTTCCTTTGGCAGTGTGTGCTTCTTTGGTGAGGGTTATGATCAGCTGTGTGTAATTGGCGTAGGAGATGATGTTGAGGCTATGTTGTAGTGCAACATGGGTGGTTAGTGCCATGTGGATATTGATCAACGTCGGGCTGAGGGATGATCCCTGTGGGACGCTGCGGATGGTCTTAGTGGTCTTGGAATGGAAGTGTGGGAGGCAGACGCTGTGGGCTCTGCCGGAGAGGAAGAATGTGGCCCAGGCCAGGGCAATCTCTTGGATTCCGGAGTCATGGATGCGTGCTGTTAGGGTGTCTTGGCAGACCGTGTGGAAGGCTGGTGATAGGTCCAGAAGGATGAGGGCGGCTGTTTCTCCTTTGTCCATGAGGATGCTGATGTTGTTGTTGGCGGTGATGAGGGCGGTGTCCGTGCTGTGGCTGCTGCGGAATCTAGACTGGGATGGTCCCATGATGTTGTGGTCTTCGAGGTAGCGGGTCAGCATTCTGTTGACAATCTTCTATGTGACCTGTTCTGTGAAGGGGAGATGGCCTGAAGTTCTTGAGGTATTTGTGGTCCGCATTTTGTATATTCACTATGACGTTGATCTCAGCATTCTCCCAGCTCCCACTGAAGGTAGCTGTCTCGAAGGAGTTGTTGATTGTTTTTGGGAGAAGGGGTGCGCTGGCTTAGCTGGATTTGTTGAAAATGTTGAGAAGCCATGTGTCAGATGGGGAACCAGAGTGGATGGACTCCATGGTCCCGATGGTGTCTTCGTCGCTGACGTTGTACCAGGCGGTCAGGTAATTTTTGTAGGTGTTGGTCTAAGGGGGGGGGACTTGTTTGTGTGGTGGGGGTAGCGGAGTGGAAGCTGTTGTGGATGTCAATGATCTTACGGTGTAAGAAGGTGGACAGTGAGTCACACAGGTCTTGCAATGGTGCTATGTCATTGGTGTTGTAGGTGGGAGTTGTGAGTTCAATCGCGATGTTGATGTGCTGTTTGCTGTTGTGTGCGTTGCTGCCTACGCTGTCCTGTTGGCGGTCCTGATGAGTTGGTGGTGTCTGCCTGTGGCGCTCTTGTGCGCGGTGTAGCTGTATGGTGTTTGGTTGCGGAGCCAGCTTCTCTACAGCTTCCGACAGGTGCACTTGGAGGTCCTGAGGTCTTTGGTGAACCATGCGGCTATCCTGTTGTTGTGATAGGTGGCGGAGGTCTTGAGTGTGGCGAGGGTGTCCGCGCAGTTGTTGATCCACTGTTTGAGCTTGATGGCAGCCGAGTCGTGGTAGGTGTGGTCGGCGGGTGGTCCCAGGGCGAGGGTGGCGGTCAGTTAGTCCACGGTGGCCTTGCACCAGCAGCGGCGTGGCATGTGCTGCGTGCGGGGTGGTGTGGTGGGTTACTGAAGATGAAGTGGAGGCATCTGTGGTCTGTCCAGTGGTGTTCGGTGGTGTGGTTGAAGGAGACGTGTGGAGTTGCAGAGAAGATGGGGTCCTGTGTGTGTCCAGCGGTATGGGTGGGTGTTGTCATGAGTAGTTTTAATCTTAGGTTGATGAGGTTGTCGATCATGGCAGTGGAGTTTGCGTCGTAGTTGTTCTCAAGCTGGAGGTTCATGCCCCCAAGGAGTATATAATCCGTGTAGCTGAGGGCGTGCGTGCTGATGAGGTCAGGAATGGAGTTGAAGGATTGTGGTTGGGGTCCAGGTGGTCTGTCGAGTGTTCCTCTGAGGGTGTTGTTGGCGCCAGTGTGGATCTGTAAGTGCATGTGCTAGGCGGTGTGGAGGGTGTCGTTGGTGTTGGTAGTGACTCTGGAAGTGTTCATGTGGATGATGGCGATTCCTCATCCCACTCTGTTGGTGCGTTGTCTGCGGGAGATCTTATAGCCTTCTGGGATGGCTATGGCGATGTCTGTTGATGAGGTGGTGTTCAGTCTGGTCGACGTCAACGACACCAGCCAGCCCAACTACAGCAAGAACCTCTACACAGGTACAAGTACCAGACTCCAGGAGTACTTGTGCAACTCCAGGGTGCATGCACACGCCTCATCCTCAACATCCCCTGCTACTGCCACATGACCATCCACCTGTGATACCTACAGTAGTCCCACTGTCAACTGCAGGTTCACCTTCATACTCCTCAGCTACACTCAGTAGGTACTCCACAGGCCCAGGCCAATAAACTAATATGGACGTCTACCATCCAAGACCCCGTTGCCCGCAGTCCGTCCTGCCACCCTTGGCCTGGGCACCATTCATGACATTCACAGTACAACTGCATGCAGCAGATAGTTCTCATACCTCCAGACACAGATCCTGGTACTCCCTCCGTGGACACCTACATATTACCCATAATCTGTACACCTCCAAGTGACTCTTCTGTACCTGTCTGTAATTGCAGTATTGCAAGCCAACCCCCCTTCTGCATTTTGTAACCATCACAGGTGTGTATTGCCATCCATGTATGTAGTTGTTGGAATATTGTGACCTATGTGTCCTCAACCAGACTCAGATCCCAGTGTGTGGATGGCTGCAGTTTGTTCAACACTCTGGCATTTTTTACATGTCCCCACACATATGTTTTTGCATCTGGGTACAAAACGTCTCCACCACTGCGTATTATGTTATTTGTTTTATTTTCTGATCTTGTGCGTGAAACGTGAGTAGGTGCTGTACAAAATGTGGGGGAATCCAAAGTTCACAACTGGAGATGTGATGCCTTACAGTTTGAGTCAACAGAGTCCAGGCCACAGTGCTTGGCATCATTGTTAATGTTAATGTTAATATGTATTTATTAAGCGCTCGTACGCCCAAGGGCTTCATGGCGCTGTAGGAAAGAACACAGCACAGCAGTTAAAAAATAGTGATAATACAACTCAGCAGTAAGCTTGTGAGAAATGCCAGGTTTTGAGGGAGTGTCTGAAGCTAAGAATGTTACCGCTCAGTTTCAATTCTAGAGGAAGGGAATTCCAGAAGGTGGCTGCAAGAAGATCAAAGCAGCAACCGCCTAGACGCTTTCTTTTGTAAGAAGGGACACTCAAAAGGGATTTGTGAGCGGACCGAAGATTACAGGAAGGATCGTATCTGAGGAACAAATCTCTTATGAACTTTGGGCCAGAATCGTGTAAGGACTTAAATAAAATACACCCTGTTTTAAATGCAACTCGTTGCGCAACAGGTAGTCAATGTAAGTGTTTCAACCCAGGTCTAATAGACTGCCTTTTAGGAAGGCTCAGAATAAGTCTAGCAGCCTGGTTTTGGACTAGCTAAAGGCGTTTTAACTCTCCAATTTGGAGCCCCAAATAGAGACTGTTGGAGAAGTCTAGTCGCGACAAAACCAAGGCAATTACAATCTGGGTGAGGGCAGGCTGTGAAAAAAAGCAAGCAATTTTCCTAATTTTCTTTAATTGAAAGAAGCTGGATGACACCACCGCGCCTACCTGTCTTTTCAAGGACAGATCCTCGCTAATTAGTACTCCCAGACTTTTAACTGAGGATGACCTGGAAGGTGGAGTCCCATGCCAGATGGCCAGAAGCATGGGCTCCAACTTAGTACGCTCTGCCCAGACAAGACCAATTCAGTCTTGCCTGGGTAGAGTTTCAGATGATTGCAACTCATCCAACCCTGAATGTGTGACATGGTGTTTTGGAATTCCTCCACTGAGTCCTTGGTGTTCAAAGGGAAGATGAGTTGCAGATCGTCTGCGTAATTAAAGATGGTAACTTTCGCTTTTCTTAGGGAGTACAATAGGGGGCGTAGGTACAAATTGAAAAGTAAAGGTGACAGGGATGAGCCCTGAGGTACTCCACATGTGGTGGAAATAGTGGGAGCTGTAAAAGGGCCCAATCTTACAGATTGAGTGCGGCCAGTGATAAATGAACGGATCCAACTCAACGCAGGTCCCCTAAGACCAGCTTGTTCGACACGGTTGACCAAGATGGTATAATCAACCGTGTCGAACGCTGCCGAAAGGTCCAATAACACCAGGGCCTGGTGAATCCCATTGTCCACGTTCCGCCTCAGGGTATTTTGTACCGCCAGGATAACTGCCTCAGTCGAGTGACACGGGCGAAAACCAGCTTGATTAGGTTCTAGGTATTCTGTTTCTTCTATGAATTTGGACATGTTATCACAGACGTGAGCCTCCAATAGCTTAGCACAGTACGGCAACAGTGATATAGGCCAGTAATTAAGCGGGTTTGCTCCGACCTTCTTTAACAAAGGGATGAGTAGGGCCTTTTTGAGGTTATTGGGGACTTTACCCTGTAGAAGAGATCCGTTCAACAGAGGAAGCATGCCCTCGGGAATGGCTGTTCCCACCTCTCTCAAGATGTACGGGGGGTAGATATCATCGGGTGAGCCCGATTTGACCCTGGCGAACAACTTAGATAGGGTATCACCATCAATGAGGGGAAATGATTCCAACGTCAAAGAGTTGTAATACGCATCATCCAGGAGAGGGGAGGGCAGAGTAGTGGAGATGCTTTGTTTTATAGTACAGATTTTATCGAAGAAAAAAGAGTTTAGTGAGTTGCAGAGGTCCTGAGTAGGAGCGACAGATGGAGTAATTCTGTCACTGCCACTAAGACCTTCTACAATATTAAACAGTTCTTTTGATTTATTGTGGGAATTCAGAATTTTCTCCGAAAAATAATCAGTTTTATGTTTTAGGACAAGTTTCTGGTAGTCCTTACGGGCCTTGCGGTAGTTGGCTTTATCTTGTGCCGAATAGTCAGTTCGCCACTTCCGCTCTTTTTGACGAACTTCAAGTTTTTGAGACTTCAAGTGAGGTGTAAACCACTTATGAGCATCATTAGGGCGGGAGCGGGGAATATTAGAACAAGG
Organism: Lissotriton vulgaris; assembly: GCF_964263255.1. Classification (NCBI taxonomy): domain Eukaryota; kingdom Metazoa; phylum Chordata; class Amphibia; order Caudata; family Salamandridae; genus Lissotriton; species Lissotriton vulgaris. Next base: position 1,830,462,174 of record NC_141687.1, read on the forward strand.
GGCATGTATGTCAGCTGCTTGACGTAGCCAGTTGGTATAGGCTTCTTCAATGCCGTCAATGTCCTGAGCCAGAGGGGGGGAGACGACGTCAAAGTGTCCAAAAAAGCTGATATGTCAGTGTTCTTCCATATTCTAGCTTTCCCACCTTTCTGGAAAGGCTGCTTTCGACTCTTCGCAATAGCGAGAGTAAAGTGTATCAGAAAGTGGTCCGTCCAAATACAAGGAGTAATGGAGCAAATAGCCAGGGGGATATTCTGAGACCATATTTGATCAAGGCTATGCCCTTTTTCATGGGTGGGTGAGTGAATCTGTTGGGTAAGGTTCAAATCTAATAATGCCTCTTTCAGCGCGGCTGCCTGGGTGTCCAACATGGTGGTATCCAACCAAAGGTTAAAGTCGCCCAGCAGCACAATTTTTTTATAGTTGATAGTGAGGGGAGCTAGTTGTTCTGCCAATGATACCGCAAATGTAGGCATGGTTTGAGGGAGACGGTAGATGAGGATCATTAATAATGATCCACTATCAGTGTCCATTTTAAGAACACATTGGGCACACTGCGACCAGCAAGTCCATGTGGGAGAGTCAATAAGGTGATGCTGTTGCACACAAAGGCAAGATGCCAGACCAGGTAACCTGGGAGTTGTGCATAGCCCACTGCCTCTCAACGTCTTAGCCGTGGACGACCCACCTTCCTTGGGGGACCCTCACGTGCAGGCCTTGACAATGCCTGGGACGCTCCGTCAGACAAATCCTCCTCCTCCTCCTTCCCTGAGTCTGGTGTTGTTTTTTGCCTTGATGTTTCTGGCCTGGTGACACAGGGAGGGTGCTGCATGTTGAAAGCAATCTGACAGAGTGATTGGCTAATTTCCCTATTCACCGTCTAGAGCTCATCCAGTATTGCCTCCATCCGTCCCTGGTGTCGTTCTTGACTGGCATGTTGCTCGACCTGATGACTTTTAATTTCGTTGAGTGCCTCCAGTACCTGGCTGAACTCCCTGGTGTCCCGCCGGTATGCCTCCATGGTGTTTCAGAGTTCTGACATACCGGGCCCGGCAGTTTGCTGGTCAGATTCTCGCCTCCACCTTGCGCCACTCCCAACACCCCTGCCAAAACGAGCCTGGCCTGCGCTTGTGGGCACATGGGATCGACGGGACCCATGAGTGATGGCAGTGGTGGTGTTGTCTGCTACCTCGTGGGTGCCCGGCGAACCTTGTCCCTCATTATCAGACTGGCTCTGTTGTGGATTATGGTCAGGGCTCCGAGCTGTCTGCTGGGATGTGGCGGGAATGGGTGTGGTGGTTGGCACAGATGTGTCTGATCCAGCTGCTGCATGGGTTTGGGATCCAGAGGGGACAGGGGTTGGGGTCAACCACGGTGTGTTGTGAGGTATCGCTGTCGGTGGGGTCAGGGTCCTGCTGAGCCTGGGACTGGGATCCATCTTCCCCCTGGTTGGGGGTAGTTTCCACACGTTGCCCTGTGGGTGTGAGAGACAGACACTGTTAATGCACTATCATGCAACATCCAATTTTGTTATCCATTTTCGTCAGTACTGTTCCACCTGCTTTGGTTTGTTGTCATGGTTCACTTGTGTATGGGCATGTTGTTGAATCAGATTGACATGTGCTCAGGGGTCATTGACATGTTCGGTAATGTTTACGATGACTGCCACAGCCATTGCGGTGGATTGTGAAGCCAGCACGATACACATCCAGCTGCGCTCTGTGTGTCCCAATCTGCACAAAGTAGCGTCAATCCTTATGCCTAGTTCAAGCATGCACAGGGTTTAAATGCAGCATGTTTATGATAGAGACAGAGGGGAAGTTTTTCTAATTTCAGTCAGCACTTTTTGTGAGCTGTTGCTGTGGCGTGACGGCCACCCACTGCTTACCCCCCTGGACCAGTACACCTACTTGTGGCACAGGGCTTTAGAACGTGGCACTTCTCAAAGATACATCACCTTGTCAATGCACAGGTCCATGGTGCTACTTAAGTGCATCCACAGTGTCCATAAGCTGGCTACAGCATTGTGTGAGAGGCACAATGGACTTGTGATTCTGCACTGTGCTTTTTTATATTGGATGCGTCATCAGTTCAGTATTTATTTTGTTGTGTTACATGATGATTGTCACAGTGGTGCACTCCATTGCCTGTCCCCAGAGGCTCTGTTTCTGTAAGGGTGTGTGTGACAGGCCATGCTAGTAAATTGAGTGTGTTTTGCAAGTGGAAGTCCCTCGTGGTGTGTCAGTCCCCCCATGAAGCATGCTGCCATGACGGTGGTTGTGAGTTCCTGTGCAGGATATCTGACCTTGTCCTGGTGTTAGTGTTTGCACTGGTCACATGAGGGCCTTCTGCTGCCTACAAAAGGGCCCAGTGCCAGCTATCTTGTCAGTACTTTCTCACTCCCTGTGCATTGGCATGGTGCATGGGTGTGTACCTTGGCCATATGGGATCAGTGCAGCCTCCTAGCCTACACCTTGCACCCTCTCACCATCCACCTTCCAGCCTTCTGGCACTCCCCTTGCACCCACCCCCATACTGTTAGGCATTGCTGAAAGTCCTTTGCACCCACCCACATACCACCCCCATACTGTTAGGCACTGCTGGGAGTCATGATCACCCCCCCACATACCACCCCCAAACAGTTAGGCACTGCTGGGAGTCCTCTGCACCCACCCACATACCACCCCCATACTGTTGGGCACTGCTGGGAGTCATGACCACCCACCCACATACTGTTAGGCACTGCTGGGAGTCCTCTGCACCAACCCACATACCACCCCATACTGTTAGGCACTGCTGGGAGTCATGACCACCCACACCCATACTGTTAGGCACTGCTGGGAGTCCTCTGCACCCACCCACATACCACCCCCATACCAATCCAATCCAAACAAGCTTCATTCGACAAAAGTCATAAACGCATTACAAAAGGACGAAAACATCACAGATAAATACATTAAAACAGCTTGATGGTGGAAAAATGAGTTATCATAGGGTCCAAGTTAAGATATTAAAAATTACTTCATACAAAAATTATTTTAAAACTGGCGATTTTAAAACATTGGACACAAGTGCAAATACCCACAAACCTATACACATTAGGAAAGCCAAGACTATCACTCTAGGTCAACATATAAATGGCAAGACAAAGAAGCAAAGGGGGAAAATTACCCTGTTACACTGTTCAGTCTTATGATCCACACCCATCCTAAAAACTTTGCAACTCCCACTACGATGGTAAGCATAGTGCTAGTACACAAAATCCTTTGAGCTTCAGTACTCCTCCTTGTGCCAAGTAGTTTGCATACTGGGCTCAGCCAAACCCCCATACTGTTAGGCACTGCTGGGAGTCCTCTGCACCCACCCACATACCACCCCATACTGTTAGGCACTGCTGGGAGTCATGACCACCCACCCCCATACTGTTAGGCACTGCTGGAGTCATGACCACCCACCCCCATACTGTTAGGCACTACTGGGAGTCCTCTACACCCACCCACCACCCCCATACTGTTAGGCACTGCTGGGAGTCCTCTGCACCCCCCCACATACCACCCCCATACTGTTAGGCACTGCTGGGAGTCATTACCACCCACACCCATACTGTTAGGCACTGCTGGAGTCATGGCCACCCACCCACATACCACCCCCATACTGTTAGGCACTGCTGGGAGTCATGGCCACCCACCCACATACCACCCCCATACTGTAAGGCACAGCTGGGAGTCATGACCACCCACCCCCATACTGTTAGGCCCTGCTCGGAGTCCCCCCATGTTACATGAGTTGTTTGGATACTCACCAGGCTCTACGGCTCCTTCGATTCCGTGAACTCCCACCGGTGGTAGCAGGGCCATGACTTTCTCCTCCCAGAGCTGGGATTGGGCAGGTCTGCGGGGACCACAATCTCCAGTGTGGTGTGCATTGGCGTAGTCTTCGTCCATCTTCCTCTTGACCATCCTCCGCAGATTGTACCACCTGGCCTGGCAATCCCTCTTGGTGCGCCTGATGGGTGCAACAGCATTGACCTTATCGACGATCTTCTCCCACAGGCGTGTTTTTTCTGCAATGCTGGTCTGTCTGACCAATGCACCAAACAGCTGTGGCTCAACTCTGATGACATCATTTGTAAGGATCTCCATCTCCGGGTTAGTGAACTTTGGATTCTTTGTTGTGGTCATGGTGTGGGGTGTATGTGATTGAGGGGGTGATGGTGTGTATGGATGAGGGTGTGTGGGTCTGATTGTGTAGGGGGTGGTGTGGGTGTGAATGAAATAGGATGTATGTATGAAGGTGTATGGGTGCAGTTGTTGGTGTCCTGTCAGTGTCTTTGCGCAAATAGGTATGTTGCAATGGATGATGGGTTCTATGTGTGGGCCCTTTCATTGGTTCATTTGTGGGTGTGACTTATTTTGAATTTTTGGTGGGTGTGTTATAAGGGGTGGGTGTGACTTGGGCCCTCTGTTTGGCTGTGGCCAGGACATTATTTTAAAATGGTGTGTGCACAGGAGACATACTTGTGGTGTTGTGCTACTTGTTTGCACTCTCCTTGTGCTGGTTTAGGGGTTTGCGTGCTTTATTAGTGAGGGGTGTACGTTTAGTATTTATTGGGGCTGCTAGCTCATACGGGACGTTTTTGGGGTGTTCGCGTAAGCTTCATTGAGTGGTGTGCGGTTCGTATTTGTTGGTGCGGCTCGCTCATACGTGCCGTTTTCGGGGTGGGGGTTCGTGTACGCTTTATTGAGTGGTGTCCGGTTCGTATTTGTTGGTGCGGCTGGCTGATACGTTCCGTTTTCGGGGTGGGGGTTCGCGTACGCTTTATTGAGTGGTGTGCGGTTCGTATTTGTTGGTGCGGCTCACTCATACGTGCCGTTTTCGGGGTGGGGGTTCGTGTACGCTTTATTGAGTGGTGTGCGGTTCGTATTTGTTGGTGCGGCTGGCTGATACGTGCCGTTTTCGGGATGGGGGTTCGCGTACGCTTTATTGAGTGGTGTGCGGTTCGTATTTGTTGGTGCGGCTCGCTCATACGTGCCGTTTTCGGGGTGGGGGTTCGTGTACGCGTTATTGAGTGGTGTGCGGTTCGTATTTGTTGGTGCGGCTGGCTGATATGTGCTGTTTTTGGGGTGGGGGTTTGCTTACGCTTTATTGAGTGGTGCGCGGTTCGTATTTGTTGGTGCGGCTCACTTATACGTGCTGTTTTCGGGGTGGGGGTTCGTGTACGCTTTATTGAGTGGTGTGCGGTTCGTATTTGTTGGTGCGGCTGGCTGATACGTGCCGTTTTCAGGGTAGGGGTTTGCGTACGCTATATTGAGTGGCGTGCGGTTCGTATATGTTGGTGCGGCTCGCTCATACGTGACGTTTTCGGGGTGGGGGTTCGTGTACGCCTTATTGATTGGTGTGCGGTTCGTGTTTGTTGGTACGGCTCGCTCATACGCAATGTTTTCCATACGAATCATGCTTCAGGCGCGACTAGGTTTGCCCGTACAAATCGCGTACTAGGTCCCCGGTCTGGATCATACTTGTTTGGACATACGGCATGTTTACAAATCGTACGGTTTGGGTTCCGACGCCATTTCGTACGCGTCTTCCATTATGGTTCGTACGGTTTGCTGAAATTCGGACATATTTACGGGATGCGGATCGTACTACGCAGTTCGGACGGTCTTTTTCCATTCCTACGGAGATGGCTACGAATACGAGTCATACAACAGTTTTTTCTCCCGAATCGGAATCAGCCCCTAAATGTGCAAGAAGCAGTTTTAAGTGGGACACAAGCCTGTACCCAACTATAGCAAGAAAGACGTACAACATACAATGAAGGGTTCAGGCAAGGGAAAAGGTTTGTTTTCAGCACATTTCTCATAGAACAAACAGAATATACAGTAGACACCATTACACAAAAATTAGGACATTTTAAACAAGTGTATATGGTGTACAAGGTGTCAAAGGCGTTTCGAACCATTAAGAAAATACTGGGATCATCTTCAGGGCATTTTAATAGGCATGCCTGTTTACATATGACTTAATTGTCTGGGTTAATGGCCAACCTGCCTATAGAGGCAAGATGGAAAATGAGCAGCGTGGTACCATTTAAATAAAGGTCTGGGTGTAGGTACGGGGGATGACGTACTGGAGGGATGAGACCAGGTAGCAGGGTTCCAAGATGATGATAGTTGGAGCAAGCCTCTTGTGCGGATTCGAGTTAGATTCTTGTGTCAGTGCGGTTAGGGAAGATCCAGAATGTAGATTTAGCAATATAAACCAGGACCGGATGCTGTCTCGAGAAGGGTTCCGAAACCATGCGTCTCCAGTCTTCAGTCAGTCACAACATGAATGTTGCTGGTCACAGCAGTGACCAGTTGGCAATAGACCAATTGTGGCCTGATCAACTCCTAAAGTGCTCCTTGTCTGTATATGTTATATGGCACTGGAGTGTGTATTATGTGACCTATGTACAGCACCAGAACATCTGGTCACCTTAAGCCCCCTTATTGCAGCCTATGGTCTTTGGTGCTGTCCTTTAGCTGGTCTGTATATTCCAAACCCCTTCAAGACGAGTTGGCCCTTGTTATGGAATCAGTAGCTCTGTTGTGGAGTTCTTCCTCGTTGCTGCAGTTCAGGGGTTTCCTTTTGCCATTTCCTGCTCATCAGAAGTCGTCATCTCTGCCTAGGTCACTGCTACTTAGGATCCATTTTGCAAAGCACTGAGCTCCCTCATCCAGGGTGCTATGTCTTCCTCTATTGGAAGGCGGGTCACGCTTCTTTGGGGTCCCAAAGAAATGGGTTTTATTGAGTGAAAGGAGTTGTTTCGACCATGTCTTAAGGAAAACTTCTGGATTAGATCCCTCCACCCCCAAAGTAAAGACAACAAACCTTATGTTTTGCATAACAAGCATCCAGCAGGTTTGATCTGCATTCCCTGCTTGCATTTTAAGCTCACTGTAGGCCACATTCAGTTGTTGGAACTATTGATTGAAGGACCTCAGCTGTGTCCTCAAACTCTGATATAGGGCCTTCTACTTATGTCACTCAGTCCACGGTGTTCCATAGGTCTTGGGACAGGAGGATTACATCCATTGCCAGTTCACCAAATTTGGCATCAAGGGCCCGTCTTGATGTTTGAATCGCTTGAAGGATTATATCAGTTGACAATGAGGCTTCTGTTAGGGATGTCGTTGCCACTCCAGGGTCTGTTGCAGATGCAACTGGCATTCCATGTGCTGGGGTTACGATCTTGGTGTAGTTATCCCTAATTCGGGCAAGGCCCATTTTCTCTTTTGCCATGTGATGCTTTCCAGTGCCAGTCCTTTTCCACTTTGCCAAATGAAGGTCCCACGCTACACCTTCGCGGAATCCCTACTCCCATTTAGTCCCATTCCAGTCTGTTCTTCAGAGGCCAATCTCTTAGCCACACTATCATGCACTGGAGACTAAGAAGTTGCACCTCCCCCCACACCACATAAAAAGGCCTACTGTCCCTGGGTCAACTTTGTCTCACCAGCCCAACTTCCATTGAGTGGTATGTGCAGTCTGGTGCCTCAGGTATAACCAGTGTAGTACACTGTGTGTAGGATGCTGAGGTGGGACAATCCCATGTCAGATTTTGTAACTCACCTCTTGCACTAAGCTATTTCCACTGGAAGGGGTGGGGGCTGATTGCCGCTGGCTCTATATCTGGCCAGTGAGGAATAGCACTCATCATCTCGGTTCAAGCAATGAGTTTAGGGTGAATGAGAGGAATTAAGCATCAGTTAAAGACATATGCAAATCAGTCTTGGCCCTGCGCCCAATAGGAACAGTCCAGCCCGAACTGCCAGGACAGGCCCTCCCTGGACTGGAAACAAGCATCCTAGGACCAATTTCGGGGGTTTTACCCATAATCACCCAGGACAGCTTGACTCCAGTGGCATGGAGAGCATTGGACCCATGTTTGGGCATACCCGTGCCACTCAAATGCAAAAAGAACAATTGATGGACAGAATGAAGAACAATGCCATACATTCACCCCTGTACAGAAATCTGGGCCTGAATCCATCCTTTTTTTGCTTCCCATGCCACTCTGGTTTGAACCAAGCCATGTGCAAATCACCACAGTAGTCTTAATGCTGGTTATGTTTTGTTTTGTGGTGTGGTCCGCTCTGGGCATAAACTCCCAATGGCTCACAGGAGCCCATCAGTACCAGAATATTTTAGGATTAATTTGTGCATTCGGGGCAGACTATAAAGTTAAATTCTGCCATGTTTCACAGCTGGCCACCACCCCCACGCTGATGTTAGTTTCTTAATCTTTCACATTTCATGCCCTCTGACGGAAAGAACTTAGAATAAATTGCAGATGCCTGCATGCCAAACTTTAACTTGGGACCTTATTATGATATCCAGGTGTCCACTCCCCAGAACAAGGAGGCGGGAGGGCAGAGAGGAATATGTAGTTAGAGTACTCACCAAAAAGAGCTTTATTGAAAGTAAGTAACTAATTCTTCAGCACATTCCTCACCTTTGGAATAGATACATCAGCAGTATCTCCCAAATGTGTAGGTTCTATGGAGAGGACTCAGACAAGAATGTCTTGAATGACTGATTACGCAAAATGACCTACTGTCAAGGCTGTAGTGTTTCATGAACATGTGCATCATTGTCCACTTTGCAGCCTGAAAAATGTAAAGAAATGGCACCACCCTTACTAATATCATTGTAGAAGCCATGGCCCAGATGGAAAAGCCCACAGGCCTTCAGAGGGCAGCTTCTTTGCCAGCACATAGTAGATTTCGCTGTAGAGGACTATCCATCTGCACTGTCTTCCCTTTCTTTGTTCCAGAGAATCCTACAAAAAGCTGATCATCCACATCATGTTTTACTTGGTTAATGTAGAACCTCAAAGCCCTTTTAGGGTCCAGTCGATGGAGCCTCTCCTCCTTAGACGGGTGAAGCACTGCAAAAAATAAATGTTGGCCGAGCAATAGATCGACTGATGAGAAAACTTTGAATAAGGAGGCTGTTTGAGTCATTAGTACCAATTTGCCAGGGAAGAACGTGGTGTAGGGTGGTTGTATCTGCATTTCGCTTATGTGGCACACAGAGGCAATGGCAAGCAGGAAAACTGTTTGGCACATCAGTAGTTCTTTGGAGCATTTGTGCATTGGCTCAAAAGGCATTCATTTAAGAAATGTCATCACTAAGTTCCATTACTGCATGAAAAATGAGTTTAGGGGGAGCATGAGTAGGACACAGCAGGCGATATAATCAAGAGGGTTGTTCAGGTAAACACAATAAGGTTGAGAGGACTAACAGACAACCCTCAACTTTGCCCAGAGCAAGGACTTGATGAGCCAATAATAGAACAATAATGCATCTGAATGTTTGGCCTGCACAAGGTCAGTATGATGAGCGCCATACCAGGCAATACATGTATTTGCAGTGCCCAGCACAGATGGGCTTTGTTGAAGAGTATCAGGCTGCAAGGATGACATAGACTACAGCGGACCATAGATCAAACACATTTAACTACTGCTGCTAAATCATCATGCATGGAGATGTAGATTGCTAAGACTTGGGGACCCTTCACTGTTGCTGAGACAGAAATGCCTCCCAAAGGGGTTCCTGGATCTGAGAACACTTGCTAATACTCAGGGAACCATACCCTCCTGGTCAAGCCTGGGGACATTAAGATGAACCAGGCCTTGTCCGTTCAGAACTTAAGGCAGGAGGGGTAGCAGTAGTAACATATACAGGAGATTTGTGTCCCGTCACGGTTAGAATGAGTATCCCAGTAACATTCCTGGAGGAAGCTGTAGTTTTGATACTGCACATTCTTAACGGTGGCAAACAGATCTGACAGGGCATGCACAACTGATGAAAGATGCTATCACAGGATGGAGATGCTACTTTTGATCTGCATGAAAATAACAACTGGGTGATGGATTGCTTGAATTATCCTCAGCCACTGGTAATCGCTCAGGCTGCATCCCAATCTATCGTTTTGGGGAGAGGATGTGGCCTAATGGGTAGGGTGGTTGACCTCGAAGCTGGGGAACCAAGTCTGAGCCTTGGCAGGGATGCTCAACAAAAATTAATGTGTCAGTCTGTAATGCAACTGGTGCTCATGTAAAGAGCTCTGAAACCTTTGGGTCTAGTTCACACTATATAAAAGTTCCCAGCCATATGCAGATCAATCTTGACCCTGCTCCAATAAGAACAGTTCAGCCCAACCTGCAAATCATGGTCCTCCCTGAACCGGAATATAAGCAACCGAGGATCAGTTTTGCCCTGTTAAGGACTCATCAACAGGCATAGCTCGATTCGAGTGGCACAGTGACTGATGGACAAACATCTGGGCATAACCATAGCATAGATGTGCCATGTTGCTCCCCATGTAAATGGGACTCTGCAGTCAGTTTCATGGGGGGAGGAGGACGTATTGCCTTCAGAACCTGTCATGCCATCACCTTGTGCTATTCTGAGGAAAAGTTAGTAGTTGAGCTGCTAAATGGTCACACAGGAATAATGAATTAAGAAACATGACTGCACTTCGAAAAAGGCTAGATGACAAAACATGTGTCGGCAGCCTATTTGTAACTAATTTCTCACACGAGGAATGTGAACAACCTTGAAAAGAATACATTGAAACCATCACAACTCTGAGTCTAGAACAATTCTTATTGGATATATTACAGTATGATTGGACTTCTTTGAGTGCTTCTGTATTTTTCAGTTTATTAGTTTGCTGAATTGGGGGTTATCTGGTTCTGGCTATCTTGCCCTGGGTGGCAGGATGTTAATACCAGGAAAGCACCAAATTTACACTTGTGTTAGGTCTTGGTACATAGGTTCCTCAAATTTATGTTTGTTTTGGGATGTGTGGATTTTAGGGCATAACCACAATTTTTTAAGGATCGCATACCAATAGTAATTAGGGTGTCAACGGCAACAATAAAAAGGTGTTAGATGGAATGCTTGAAGTAATCTCATCCTCTAACAACCGCTCAGGCAGCATCTCAATCCGTCATTTTTTGCTCACCATGACACCTTAGTTTGGACCCAGACAAATACATCAACAATAGTCTGACCTTTGGTCAGCTTCCATCTTCCTCGCAGACACTCCTCGGAACCTTCAAGTGGACACTTCTCGCACCAGGCAGTCAAGGCTTGGAAGTACCTTCCCCTGCACCTCAGGACTGCACCGTCGCTCAAGCAATTCAGAAGAGAACTAAAGACCTGGACGTTTGAATGATCAAACCTCCACGCAGCAGCAAACAGCTCCAGCGCCTCGAGACCCTCACGAGTGATTTGCCTTTATCTATAAATGTTTGACTGATTGATTGATTTATTCCAGTGCCACAGTGAGCACAGTACCCACGGATCACTAAAAAAATATCGAATGACAAAATATTGTGTTCCCAAAATATAATGACATAAATATCGATGTCAAAAATATCGACATCCTATCAACATAATGGTAAGTACTAAAATATCAAAAAATATATAGTTGTTAAAAACATCGAAGTAAAAAATATAGTTTTTTAAAATGTATATAAAATAATGTAAAACAAATGTAATAATACATATAACTTAAAAAATATTTAGAATTATTAGAAAATGTTAACAATTATGAGTAATAAATGTAATGTAAAAATAAATTAAACACATATATAAAATGTAACATATATATTTACTTAATAATAATTAATACATAATTATTTTAATACATTATAAAATGTTAGAAATCTATACAAAATTATAAATACATATATATGTATACATACACCTGTTACATGAACAAATGTATATATATTATAAATTAAATTAATAAAATATGTATTAATTTTTAAAACTACATTTTACACTACATTAACTGCAACAGTAGGGAAAGTGTTGGATAGCGGAGGTGAATAAATTACTATTCCCACTCCAGCGAGTGCAACGTTAGGGAAAGTGTTGGATAGCGGATTGGAATAATTTACTATACCCACTCCAGAGAGTGCAACAGTATGGAAAGTCAGGGTAACAGAGGGGTAAAAATTACTATTTCCACTCCAGTGAGTGCAACAGTAGGGAAAGTGTTGGATAGCGTAGGGGAATACTTTACTATTCCCACTACAATGAATGCAACAGTTGGGAAAGTGTTGGATAGCGGAGGGGAATCATTTACTATTACCACTCCAATGAGTGCAACGGTATGGAAAGTGTTGGATAGCAAAGGGGAGATAATTACTATTCCCACTCCAGCAAGTGCAAGAGTAGGGAAAGTGTTGGATAGCGGAGGGGAATAATTTACTATTCCCACTCCAATGAGTGTAACAATAGGGAAAGTGTTGGATAGCGAAGGAGAAAAATTACTATTACCACTCCAGCAAGTGCAACAGTAGGGAAAGTGTTGGATAGCGGAGGCATAAATATTACTATTCCCACTCCAAGGAGTGCATCAGTAGGGAAAGTGTTGAATAGCGTAGGGGAAAAAATTACTATTTCCACTCCATCAAGTGGAACAGTAGGGAAAGTGTTGGATAGCAAAGGGAAATAATTTACTATTCTCGCTCCAGCAAGTGCAACAGTGGGGAAAGGGTTGGATAGCAGAGGGGATAAAATTACTATTCCCACTCCAGGGAGTGCAACAGTAGGGAAAATGTTGGATAGTGAAGGGGTAAAAATTACTATTCCCACTCCAGCAACATGCAACCCGCTACATAACTAAAATGAAAAATTTAATAAAAATCAAATTAATAACTTCTAAAAATTATTAATAAATGATTTATAATTAAATTACTTCCCACTCTATTCCCCTATAAACCCACAAACCGCTACAGAGCTAAAACGCAAAATTTACTTAAAATAAAATTAATAAAATCGAAAAATTTAATACATATATTAACCCCTTGCGTGCGGCCGCAATTCTGCGCCTGTGTGGCACTTCTAAAGAGTGGGCCGGGGTCATGATGGTCCCCAGCCGTCATCATCACATGCCCACCGTGCTGCATGACGGACGGGGGCCGTCATCAGCATGCATGGGATTAAAAAACAAATGCAATACTTAGACAAAAAAATAGAACACATACATGTAAAATATACATAACACTAACTTACAAAAACAATATTTTTAACAACTATATTTTTGCAAATGATATTAATGACTTCGATATTTTTTAAAATTATATTATTGACTTAGATGTTGTTAAAAGCATTATTGCTTACCTTAGATCCAATTTTCTTTACCACGATATTCTGAAAGTCAATATTTTTGTATCTGATATTTTGCACTCGAGATTAGTGCAGGTCGAGAATAAAAACTCGATATTCTGACTGTTTATCCGGAACCCACATGGTTCCTGTGCACACTGTGTCACTGGACACAAGCTATATATGGCTAATGAGCCCTAACTAGGGCAAAACTGGTCCTAAGTTGCTTGCATTCCCCAACCCAGCAGTAATACATCTCTCACAACCTTAAGATCTCGGTGGGGAAGAGAGTGCGAGAGAGTGCCTGGTGCAGGTCAGGTTGGTGCTTTTCTGTCACTAGAGAAGCTCCTGAGCCATCTCCTTACAGATCTGGATAGAGGTGGAGAGGCAGCCCTAATGCTGGGGTCATAAAAACGAGGTCCCGGTGGACGACCCACACAAGGCATCTGGTGTTCGGGACACTGAGGCTGCAAGAGGCTAGGAGTCCAAGCAGGTTCATAGTCATCCTCATCAAGACGATTGAGCCTGAAACATTGGGATCATATCCTGAATTTCCAATGTTGCTGCGAAGGAGGAATGAGCTACAACTTCACAGTGTCTTGAACAGTATGGAAAGTGCTGGATAGCGGAGGGGAATAATTTACTATACCCACTCCAGCAAGGGCAACAGTAGGGAAAGTGTTGGATAGTGGAGGGCTAAAAATTAATATTCCCACTCCAGCAAAGGCAACAGTAGGGAAAGGGTTGGATAGCGGAGGGGAAATATTTACTATTCCCACTCCAGCAAGTGCAACAGTAGGGAAAGTTTTGGATACCGGTGGTGATAAAACCAAAGATTACTGATATTGAACCTAAATCCACAAACAAAATGAAAACAAAACAATTACCAAAAATATTTATCAATTAATAAATGAATATTAATGATCAGCTAATGATTAATTAATTTAAACTAAATTACTTTTTACCCTCTAACCCAATAAACACCAAAACACACACCTAAAAATATTTACACAATTTCCATAACTAATTTTACATTAATAAACTAATAACAATTAAGAACAAATCATTAATTAATTTAAAATAAATCTTCCCAACATTTAGGGGTCGATTCCGATTCGGGAAACGAATCCGTACGACGATTCGTATTCGTAGCCGTTTCCGTGCCAATCGTACAAATCCGTCCGAATCGCGTAGTACGATCCGTAGGTTAGAAATACATCCGAATTTGTGCGAACCGTACGAAAAACTAGGCTAAATCAGTACGACTTAGACTCTCACAGTGAACCGTACGATTCGTAAACATGCCGTACGGCCCGGCAAGTACGATCCGGACCGGGTAATGAATACGCGATTCGTACGGAACAAGTCGCGTATAGGCAATTCGTACGGAGAGCCACACATTAAAATACGCACCATACCCCTAAACTCAAGGGGTGTACGCACCGTACACCTATGTCCTTGGGGGGTACGAACCGTACCTACGCTCCGTACACCTACGATCATGGGGTGTACGCACGGGGACATACGCACTGTGCCCCTGAAATCCAGGGGTGTAAGCACCGTACTCCTGCTATCATGGGGTGTACGCACCGTACCTTGGGGTGTCCGTATCATACGCATTTCGAGGCAAAATTGGCTTTTACGGACGTTTTAAGATCCCGTAACAAAAGAGTCCCACGGAGTGTTGTCGACACAAATCGTACTTGCTGGGTCGTACAAAGCTGCTGCGATCCGTACGAACATTGCGTACTGCGGGTTCCGAGTGCAATCCGTACGGATTATTGAATCGTACTGTCTTTGGTACGATTCGTACGGAGAACTGCCTTGTACTACATTGTACGTACGGGGACGGTTCGGGATGCGATTTGTACGAGAAAAAAGCTCTGTACGGCGATTCGGACTGGATTTTACCCAATCTGCCACCAGAGAAGCTCCTGAGCCATCTCCTTACAGATCTGGATAGAGTTGGAGAGGCAGCCCAATGCTGGGGTCATAAAAACTTGACGTCCCCATGGACGACCCACACATGGCATCTGGTGTTCGGGACACTGAGGCTGCAAGAGGCTAGAAGTCCAAGAAGGTTCAGAGTCATCCTCACTATGACGATTGAGCCTGAAACATTGGGATCATATCCTGAATGTCCAATGTTGCAGCGAAGGAGGAATGTGCTATAACTTCACAGTGTCTAGATCAGCTGTAAAGAAGAAAATCCTTCTCATGAGGCTCATGTAGGACTTTGGCTTATTACCACAAACACCCGACGATATCAGGAGTTTGGTCATCATTGAGAGGTGGCCCATGACTGACTGTGGCAAGCCCATCTTGAGCAGACAGTCATTAAGGTGAAGGTATACATATATCCCCAACCTTCAAAGATGGCCAGTGACCACCATCATCACTTTTATGAATACCTGAGGGGAGGCAAAAGGGAAGGACAGGAAATTGGAAGTGCTCTGACCCCACCATGAACCACGGATAACACTTGTGAGACTGCAGAATGGGTATATGAAAATATGCATCTTGCATTTCCACGGACACCATCCTGTCGCCTGGGTCCAGAGCATGAAGAATATGACAGGGTAAGCATTTTGAATACGACTTTCCTCAAAAAGGCTTTCAGTGGTTGAAGGTCTGGTATAAAAGGTTGCCGTCCTTCGTTATGAGGAAAAAGCATCAATAGTACTACTTTCTTCATTCTGAATCTAACTGAATACACCCTTGGTCAGTAAAAGGTTGACTACTTGCAGCAAAGTCACAGGAATGATCCACTGAGAGTCACAATGATATGAGGGAAAAATGAGGCAGAGAGGAAATGAAAGGTAGAGCACAGCCCCTCTGAATAATTTACAAGACTAGTCTGTCCAACATTATGTAACACTAGCTGTGGAGGAAATGTCATTTCCTGCTGACTGAGAGCCCCATTCACAGAATCCACCACATTTTGAGATGTCTGCCAGCCAAGTGGACAACTATTGACAGGGATCAGGGGTCTCCAACCTTTCATGCAATAGAGGCTACTTGCATTAAATGAAAATCCTCCAGAGTTACTAAACTTATTTATTTATTTATGAGATATAATAGTAACCACATCCAATGAGGTTACAATATTGGCCAATATGTGCAAGATTATTAGTGGCGATCACTTGAAGGCATCTGGCACAATTGCCAGCAATAATGTAAAAACTGCACTGTCAGTGTGGAATGCCTCTATACAGGCAATAAATATCCATAGCTGCAATGCTAATAACACAAAGTTAATATTATTAGTAATAATCTCCACAACACCGGCTGATTTTTATCACTTAAATATCAGCTTCAAATATATTTTGGAAGTTCACTCATTTTTCTCCAAACATCTGCTTATGAGCTCTGAAAATACTACAATTTTTGGCTCAAATACACACTTTTCACTTTGGTAGGGATATATTTTTTCAACCAAGTAAAAGGTCCTAATTTAGTTCACTTGGCTGCATAGAGGAGAGCTACATTAAGGTAGCTAGAGAGCTACCACTAGTTCACGAGCTACCTGCTAGAGAAGGGTGCTGTAACTACAATTAAAGTTTGATGGAAGGTTCCATCAACATGATGGAGCTGTACCGCAAGCTTTCAATGCTTTTTTATTTTGAAAAAGAAAATTCCGAATAGGGATTTTTGGGGGGGGAATCAAAAAAGCAATGTTCCCGCGACATGGGAGTTTTTCACATGGAATGGCCGTCATTATACAATTTTTACTGTCCTTCACTGCCAGGTTTTCCCGGTCGTTGACAGCCCATGAAAACTGGCCGTCTGTTCACCCATGCTAAATAGGGTGAGCGGACAAATGGATAAACCTTCAAATGCCCTTACTCTGTTGGGCCATCGGAGGTGTATGTCGGCAGCAGAGATGGAGTAGTCTCCTCCGTCAACATACTGAAGGTCCGCCCAGCTCTAAATGATGTGGGTGGACTTGCATTTTGGCAGAAAGGGTACTAGTCACTGTTGCAACGAGAACATTCCCCTCCAAAATATAAATTAGGCCCTAAGGCAGAGTCTTGTTATATGGCAGTAAGGGTTCAGATATAGATGGCCCATGCTGTAGAATTTCAGTCAACAGATTTGCCTAAGTCTCCGATGTGGGTAACTACAAATCCAAGACTTCCACAGTCCAGAGCACAAGAGGGTACTTTCCTCTGTAGGGAGCTCCATGGGTAAATCAAATTCAGTCTCTGACGAAGTGTTAAGTGAATAGTATCCTGAAGGGCAAAATATAACCATCATCAGTGTAATAAAGTGGGCATATTTTCAGCCTCTTTGTCGCCACCTTGATTGTGGAGAACATGCTCAAGTTGGGTTGCTCGTTAGAGCGGACCTCCCCCGGCTGGACTGTTCCTATTGGTGAAGGACCAAGACTGATTTGCATATGGCTGGCATGGTGGGCGAAAAAAGATCGACTGGGTTGCGGATTACGAAGGGCTGAGATTAATTCAGTCATTCCATCCATCACTTTTTTGTGTTCTTCGTTTGGACACACTAATGGTGACAGGTATGCCCAGCTGTGGGTGCCTTCCTCATTGTGCCACTAAAACGAAGCTTCACTTGACCTAAGAGGCCCAAATAGGCCAAAACCATTATTGGGATGCTTGTATTCTGGTCCAGGGGAGACTGTTGCTAATGGAGCCAGACCAAGGTGGATTTGGATATTGCTGGGTCTAATTTGAGCAGTCCTTGAAAAATCTTTTTTTTTTACCAAGACCTGCAGGTGTTGTTACTTGACTAATGTACTCAACCTAACTGTAATATACTTAACCCGTAAACTGGTCTAAAATTGTGTGATCCTAGGCAAATATTTTATTTTATAGAGCCAACTTTTTCTTCAATATCACATATGAGGGCACCTTCAGATAATGTGAGTTCAGTAATTCTGCTCTCTAAAAAACCTTTATTTGATTTCATAGACTAAACGTTTGCTCCATGTATATAATAAGAGTTTGGAAAACATATAGGGAACACATGACATCTGAATTGCCTCTTAGGTCACTAACAGATTGTTTTCAGGGCGGGGTAGGAATGTTTCACAGTTCATGTTTGAAAACTCACTTGTAAGAAATATATTACTAAAGCATGATGTGATAGCGTACAGCATATTTTCCATTAAAATGACCACAAACGTTCTCAGTAACATGCCGTTTTACTGATAAAACTGTATAGTGCAAAGACAATAATCAAACAAAATTGTGTTTCAGTCAAAATATTTCTCATTTGGACATCACCAAGTAAAGTGTTCTGATTTGTTTTCATCCTATTAAAATCTTATTTTTCATCACACAGTTACAAAATATGTGCTTTCATAAACCACACGGACGGCTGACGTTGCCTGTGAGGAGTGCCCAGTGATTGAGCCTGCCGTCTCCGGACCCTGTGACTGAGAGGCTGGAGACACGTGTGATTTATCGCTTTGGAACGCCGGCCGAGACTCCGAGACTGGATGTGATTTTGGGGCGTTTTGATTACTTGTAGAGACATATATTTGCTCTAGTGGACGAAGTGTAGACCCTGCCTCTGGTGGGTGTGGTCCCTCCGAAGACTTCCGCCAGCCGGGCTGTACTTTTTAGTAGCCATGTCCTGATGAAGCCAAAGAAATCTGGCTGAAACGCGACTGCGTCGACACCCTGTCCATAAGGAGTCCCCATAGACCTATAACCAAGTCTGAGTTTTTCTTTAGCGCCTTGATAAGTAACTGTTTTGTAGAGAAGTGAGTTCTCAGGCGCAAATTGTGGGACTACCCATTTGAAATGCATTTCACTTGAAGCTAGGAGTGGATACGGCCATAAGTTGTTTATTATTTTCTTAGGGTGCACTTTTTTTATAAATAGGTTGTAGTATTTGTAATGTACAGTTTGTGTATGTGATTTGTATATATTTTATATGCTGTATTGTTTTATATATATTGTGTCATAGATGTTTATTATTTCTTTGAGCCACTCTCGCTGTTCCTGTATATGTCTATATGAACTTTTGTATACGAATGTCATTAATAACTTGCAGTCAACAAGATAATTAATTATTTCTTGTTTGCGATTAAATGTTTGATTAATCCCTTGAGTACCACCTTGTTCTACCTTTTCATCCTTGGATGTCCCTTGCTCAGGTACGGGAGGGTTATGTGGGCAGAACCCCTAACCATTTTTCTAGTAGTTCATAAACCATTGAAATACATTTTGAAATGTTTCCACAGTTCATTTACAAGCAATTACAAGTTTGTGCATTTGAAAACAAAAACCATGCATCCTACACCCTTGCATATCACTCTTTGTATAGCAAGGTTGGAAGTCAGTTCTTTTACAAATTACTCTAACTTTGCAGCCAAAGAAAGAAAAGTAATCACCAACCTCCAGGGTAAAATAAGCAGCAAATTATAAGAAGACATAAGCTGACATCTGACATGTCTCTGGCAGGGCAAATGTGACTAGATAAATACAAGATTTAAAAGGCATTTTATTGCTCATTCACTTCTGAGTGAACAGAACACCTGTTCATTCTCAACTCGCCACAATGGGCCACTAGGACCTAAAAATATCTTGGCCTGGGAGAGCGGACCATGCATACTGGGGGACTCCACATCCCGGCATTCTTCGTGGCCCATGTGCTGCAATGTGCTTGTTGTTCTGCGCCCTGAGACGCACAAAAAGCACCAGGGCCACTCGCAGTGCAGGAGAGTGGACCACATATACCGGGGGACTCCACATCCCGGCTTTGATCGCGTCCTGGGTGCCAACGCGCTTGTTGTTCTGCGACCGGAGCAGCACAAAAAGCACCAGGGTCTCCGCAGTGCGGGACGCATGTGGGCGTGCCTGGACCGGGTCCATCAAAGCCTGGAAGAGGCTGGGCTGGCCCCCTCCCTGAGATCTGCCCCAGGATCCATTGTGGCTTGCGTTTGGCCGAGTACTCATGCTGCCACCACAAAAGGAGGCACAGTGTGTTATCCCTCTAACTTTCTTCTTTGCTTTGAGAACTGTGGCCGAGGTCTGCTGGTACCCTGTTGCTTATTTGCATGCTTAGTTCGCCTGTTTACTCAGCCTCTTTTCCAATTTGCTCCATTTTAGACAATCTTAGTCACTAAGTATGGGCAAGAGGAAGGCGGGGTCCCAGCATTCCTAGTGCGCTTCCTCCACCACGCACCTGTTTGACCATAGACATTTACTTAACATGGGCAGTTGATGTGGTTTCTAATGAAATACGACTGGTGGAACATCGTCTTTCACTCACTGCTGATGAAAATGTTGTAATTCCCCCCTTGCCCATCAATCTAAGCTTCACTGAGCCGCCACCACTGCTGAGTGCTTCCACCTCAACAAGTCCACCTGCTGACTCACTGGCCTGCGATCAACCCGTGGAACCAGGTCAAATTTCTGGTATCAGCATAGCCAGTGTTGGGGTTGGGTCCTCAGTTCCAGGAAGGGTATCTGAGCCTAGCACTACTGGAGCAAAGGGTGGTGATTATCTTTGTGAATCTGTTGTTAAGTGTGGCCCAAAGGCCAAGCGCAGGAGGAAAACTGCTTAACCAACGAAATCTAGAAATCCTGCTGTAAACGGCTCCAAAACGGCTCAATGTAACAGGGCCAGCAATGATGAAACGGCTGGGTCCCTGTCTGTGGCAAATGAAACTACTTGGAGTAAACTGAGTATGCGTATTGGTAAACTTCTGGATTCTAAATTGCGCCCCATTATTGATCGACTAACCCAAATTGAAGCTAATCTGGTGCAGCCCTCGGATCTCAGGCCTTCCACTTGCACTCAGTACTCGGTCACTGATTAATCCCCTATCATATCTGAACAAAGCATGGAAGCACAACATCCCAAGGTTAAATTATCTGAAAAGCAATCAGCATTATGTGCCTCAAGCCAGGCAAACCTTCCTGTGATTGATCTCCCCCCTGCGTCTGCTCTTTACATTGTTGCCTTGACCAATGTCCTCAACCTTGCAGCAGATAGAATGGAAACCACCAGGGGACTAATGAATAAATCCATTCACTGGCTGAATAATAACATTGCTAGAAAATGGGACGTATCAAAAGGGATCCTGATGGCAAGACGTATGGGGAGAATTGGCGGGGGAAGTGGGCACAATGGTGATGTTATTGTGGTTAATTTTCATAATCTTCTTGTTGTCCAGGAAAATCTGCAGAAAGTCCTGTCAAGCTAATGCCACTTGGCTTTTTTATCAGCATATTGTTAACCCCCCTGTATTCCTGGTGGTTTGACCTCACAAATGAGTGTTTTGCCTAGACTCCCTCCCAAACAAAAATCCTTGAATAACAGATTCTCAGCCTTGGCTGGGTTGGAGGACATCGACTGATGGTTTAGGGAGGAGCATGGATGCTCGGGTGAACTTGAGAAGAGCGGGGCACCTGAATGTCCCATCCCTGTTGCCCAATTGTCTACTAATTTTATTCTGATTCATTCTTACAAAGAGCCTGGTGCTCAAAATCTCGATTGATGGATGATGATCATTTATTGTAAACTTTGATATAGTTTACTTGCAGGAAACCTGGGAGGTAAATGAGATAGCATTAGATGGCTTCATGTGCTTTAGTTTGCCTGCGATCCCATCCTCATCTGGTAGAGTAAAAAGGGGTTTGACTGCATGGTTTAAAGTTAATATTGGCTGCTTAATTTTACCGATCCATCAGGGGCAAGGGCAGGCTTCTGCCTTAGCTGGAAAGATAACCATAAGATCTATCTTGTCAATTTCTTTAACAACTTCTTCTCGAGTAAGGGTGATTGCAACTTTCAAGGTCTTTTTGTTGTGATCGATATGCTTGTGGAGAAAGAGCCATGGGTGGAATGCCCCCATAGGCTGATGGCAGAGGGGGACTTCAATGCTAAATTGGGGCATCCTCCGCCTATATCTCCAACTATCTTCGACCTATTTGCTCGAGACATTGATTGTAATGTGATGGACTCTAAGTGGCGGGTCCTTTTCTCCCTCTTGAATGAACAGGACCTGGTCAATGAGGTCCCTAACTTTACCGATCATTATATTCCAACCTACATAGGGCGAGGTGCTGGGAGCACTATTGATCACATTTTGCCTCCTGGAGTATGTCCCCAATTGCGAGGTCCTTATTCAGACCTATAGTGACCATAATACCATTTCTGTTAAGATACAGCTGCCACATGTGCAACTTCAGATGAAGTCTGTGCCTCCCCAGGACTTATCTATCAAGGATGCAGGATGCCGGTTGGTTTGGCGTACCGCAAACCTGAAGAGCATTATGTACCAAGTTATACGCAATAGTACTGCCCTGGTAAATAGCTGCAATCGTATATCTTGCAACCAGGCTCTCATCCTGACTGATTTTTCAAAACTTTTAGTACAGATAAAAGAGGTGCTTTCCAGACCCAATGTTCAGCTGCATCACCATGTCAAATCATGGTTTGATAAAGCATGCAGAGCAGCCAATACCTTATGCAGGGCCTTAAAGCAAATGCCCAGAGACCAGTGTGCGATCACGGAAATCAGAAAGTTATACCAGCAAGGCATCAAAATATGGAAGATGGCCGTGAAGGAGGAGAAATAGGAATCTATTATGGTAGCCTGCGAATCTAAAGACCCACAAGCTATTTGGAACGTAGTGCGGTCGATTTTATCCACTATATCACCAACAGATAAAGTAACAGCCCATATCTCGGGTGAGGCAAGTGTGGCGCACTTTGCTGGGCTGTATTCTACCGGCTGTAAGGCTGACGATGTCTCAGTGCAGTTGCCTCCAATGTGCCCAAAACTTGTTTTAATGAGGAGGAGGTTCTTAAAGCAATTGTATACAGTAGATGCAAGAAGGCCCCCGGGGCCGGATGGTATTCCACTTGACTTATTCAGGAAAGACAAAGTATTCTGGACCTCGGTCCTCACTTCAATTTTTAACTCTACCTGCAGCGAGGGGGTGCCCAGCTCATGGCGGTCATCTATAATTGCTCCTGTTATAAAAAAAGGAAACATGCATGATGTCAAGTGCTATTGCCCGATATCTCTTCTGGATTCCTCAGCTAAAATTGTTGGGAGAGTTTTATTGGATTGCTTACTGGATTGGATTAATGATAACAGTATACTTGCACCAACCCAGTACTGGTTCAGAAAGAGGCCTGGGACAATTGAGCAGTGTCTTAACCTCCACCTCATTGTGGCAAAATACAAATACGCCAAGGGTGTCTCTACCCATTTGGCATTTATGGACCTGTCCAGCGCATTTGATTATGGGCCATATGTATCATTGAAATTCGCATTCGCAAAGGCCCAAATTCGCCGAATTTCGGCCTTTGCGAATGGGAATTCGCAAAATGATATGTATGAAGGAAAATCCAATGCAAAATAAGGAATCTCTAAATTTGCGATTCCTTATTTTGCGATTGCATTTAAGGAATAGCAAATTTTGCAATCCTTTAAATGCAATGTAAGAAGGCAAAAAAAATTGCCAAATGGCCTTTAGGAATTGCAAATTACCACCAACTTCTAGTTGGTGGTAAGTTGCGAATTCCTTGAAAAATGCACATTATTGCATTTTTCAAAGTGCCATGTGACGCACATACATGCCCTTAGGGCATGTATGTGCACCACATGTGCACCTATGCTTATTTCAGGGGTGCAACAGGGTGTCCTTTGGACACCCCTGCACCCTTGAAATTACTCTCAATTTGCGATTAGCAAATTGCGAATTCGCAAATTGAGAAAAAATTCCCATTCCTTCCTATGGGCCTCCTGGCCCATAGAAATGAATGGGAAAGTATTCCTTAATTGCGAATCCGCAATTTGCGAATTCGCCATTAAGGAATATCAAGAAATCGTTAAAAAAATGAGTTTTTCTTGATACATACCATTTTGCAATTCTGAAATAGCGATTTCTTAAAAATCGCTATTACAGAATCGCAAATTGGGTCCTTGATACATATGGCCCTATGTCTCCTGTTCAAAGCTGTGGGTATTCTAAGAGAGTATGGGTGTTGACATGGGGGATGGTTACATTCTTAAGGCGCCTCCATCATGACCTTTTAGCCTCAGTCAGGTTTGGGAGAGCTGGAGAACGCACAGAGTAGTTCAGTATCAAGCGCCGGGTGCGCCAAGGTTGCGCCCTTGCCCCAATCCTTTTCATTCTCTATACAAACAACTTGGAGAAAACAATGTTTTTTGTTGGGGTGGACGTTCCGCTTGTGGAAAAAAAGGCTGTGCCCACACTGTCATATGCTGTTCTCCTGGCAAGGACTACCAACAGCCTTAAAAAACGCATTGTCAAATATGTTAGCTTTATGAAGGACCTGGGCCTGGAGCCAAACTTCAAGAAAACCTTCACCGTGATATGTGGCCCAAAAATACTAAAACCTGTACACTAAATATAGAGGGCAAACCTCTAGAGAAGGTCAGTTCCTTCCTCTATTTAGGCCAGGATTTTGACAAAGGCTGTTCGTGGCATATGTGCATTAAAAATAAAATAACCCGATACACCCAAGCTGTAGTCACTACATTCTCACTTGCCATATCTATTGGTAAAAAGCCCATTGCTGATATATTAGAGATATACAACTGCAAATGCTTGCCGATTTTAACATATAGGGAATGTACATGCAATGCAGGTACAGGAGAATAGATTCTGCGGCCAGTTATTATGCGTTCCTCCCTCATCTCTGCATTATTCCCTAAATTTGGAGGTAGGCATGGAGTATGTCCAAGACACCATTAGTGCTGCCCCTTGGGCCTTTGGTGTTCAATTTGGTCCAACCAAGAAACCGACTTGAACCGGGTTGTTATTAGAGCTTGTTTAAGCTGCACACGTGGTTTGACTATTCCATGGCATCAAAATATTAAAACTCGCTTTCCATTACTTGGTTGTGCCTCATTGTTTGAGCACCCAGAAGCAATCGAAAAAAAAGGACAGAAAGTTGGTTCAGGGCGGTTTTTGTAAGCACAAAAAAAATTCTAGGGAACTACTGGAAGTGGCCAAACCCTCAGTTAGAGATTATTGCCTTATTCAAGCAGCTCCATCAATTGCTCCGTATCTATTATACGTGACCGACGTTTATGAAAGAAATTTGTTGACATTATTTAGGTTGGGTTCTTTTTGTTGGATGATATGTTTTCCTTTAGGTTAGTATTCTTCTAACACTGTTACCACTTGTCCATGTGATGAGCAATCGAGTCAGACTATTTAACATTTTATTTTGTCAATTTTATCTTCCGTTCACTAGGAAGTTTTTATTACCGCTATTGCGCAGACTTACATTTTCCAAGTGCAAAGCAGCTCTCTTCTACCTCCAGCAACTTAGCGATTGTAACATTTGCTTTGCAGTTGCTAGCTTTCTGAAGTGCCCTTTAGCCACGAGAAGAAGTATGCTGTTTTGATGTAAAAAGCACTTTAGTGATTTTAGTAATCATTGTCTCTGATCTGTTTTTTTTAAATGTTCATTGCTGATGGCAATTTAAAAAAATGTTTAATCAATTGCCACCCTGTTGTAGCTCCCTGGAATCTGAACTGGAACTCTTGCACTGTCACTTTATTTGATGCCAAATTAGTCCTTTCTGCACTGTCACTTTAGTCATTGTATCTTAACATGAGTAGTTTATTCGTTTAAAAATGTGGTAGTCTCTAACTTACAAGCCATTTTTTAACATGTGTGTCTATAATGAATTTTCGTGTGCCTTTGATGCCTGGAGCGTGACCACAACCCGAAGTCGTGATCAGACTGCCGGGCCATGAATCCGAAGTCTTTGCGGGAGCAGTCCCGAAAGTTCTTGGAGGCCCGGCAGTCAGCTTCACGTCGCTCGAGGTCCCGGTCGAGAGGAAGGTCTCAGGACCGGACCCGGAGCCACCATCACCATTCCCTCATCCAATTCTTCAAGATCATTGGGTAAGTCGGAGCACAAGAAGGCGAAGAAGCAGCATCGCTCTTCGCCTTCTCCCCATTAGTCAACTGGCATGACACGGGACCCGGAGTGTTGTCACTCTCAAGCTCTGTCTTCGAGACCAGCTCCAGGAACGGCTCTGAGTTTTCCTCCCTTTCCCAGTGCCAGAGCGTCCCCTGCCCAGTTTCAAGCTTTCTACGATGCGCTTCATGGATTAATTGGGCAACCTGACTCCACGCCTTCAGGCCCATTGGACTTGGATGTGGGCCCTGGGCCTTCAATGACGGCGGCTTCGGCCCCGGTGCCAGAGAGCCCAGAGGATCCAGGCCTGTATCCGTATCAACGCCAGTCGACCTAATGGAACCTTCCCCACGCCGATTCCAGTAACGATGCCCCCAGCGCAGATCGTGGTCCAGACCGGCGTCGACCCCAGCCTCACCCCCGACTTGGACACTGACTTCCGACTTGGACACTTGGACCGACTTGGACACTGACGTCGCTCGACATCGGTACCGGTGCCGGAAGTCACGTTTGTGCCTCTGTTCATTCCGGGTGTTCCTTTCAGGCCTGAATGGCAACCAGAGGAGTGTGAGGAAGACTGGGAGGGGTCTGTCGACTCTTTGGCTGGCCAGCTTGACGTGTCGGGCTGGCGAGAGGACCTGGGTGACGCCAGTGGTTTGGATACCTCCCCAGACCTTGGCATACTCTCCTACTGTGGTTACAGAGCTGGGAGCCTCATACGCAATGGTGTTGCGAAGGGTGGCTGAGGCCTTGGGCCTGGAGCTTCCTACAGTGGCAGTCAGGCTTAACCTCCTGACAGAAGTGCTTCAACCGGCAGAGGTCTCTTCGAAGCCTCTTCTGCCTTTTAATGAATCCCTCAACGACGCGCTTCTGGGCACTTGGTTCAAAGCCCAGCACAGGGGCTCCTGTGGACAGGATGATTGCCCGACGCCACTGCCTAGCCCGGGTGACCCACTTTTCCTCTCCCAACACCTGACACCCGACCCCCAAGAGCAGATGAACAAGTTACTTACCTTTGGTGACAATGTATCTGTAAGAGACATACACTAGTTATAGATTACTTACCGCCCCACCCATCTTCCCCGTTCTGCGAACTGACTTCTAAGGATAGGGACTCCCTTCCAGGGACCTCGTTATGTGCACCAGTGGTCAGTGCCTTGCATGGCTCGCGCTTCTGGCATGGAAAGTCGTGTCAGAACTGACGTCCGCGCACAGGGGCAGCATTTAAGGAGACATTTCAACGGCATCCCGGTGACCACGACGCCGATGACGGACGTGGAGTCAAACAACGCCACCTACCAACGCACAGGGGTAATGCTAAGAGAAAAATTCCCCGGAACCAGTCTGACACTTGGGGGGAATCTATAACAAATATATGTCTCTTACAGATACATAATTACTGAAGGTAAGTAACTTGACCATCAGAAACATTCTCAAACTATTTTGCCATAGTAGCCAGAGCCGGGGTTCTTAAGTGCAACACACCTATGCCTGCATTGCTCTGCATGACGTTTCACAACAAATCATGGTTACAAAAAGCACCACCAAGTACATTCCCACACATACTCTGCACTCCTATTCCTAATGAACAAGTTACTTACTTACTTACCTTCAGACTGCGTGGGCCAAGAGGTTGTCGGGAGGCCCAAGGATCTAGCCGTAGCCCTAGAATCCTTGAAGCGCTCAAGAGTCGAAAAAGGCGATGGCCATCAAAGGGCATGTCCAGGATTGGACAGCCACAGAAAAACCAGACAACCTTATCCAGGCGTAGTGCCTCAGAGCTACTGATGTGGGAACCGTTCTGCCGAAATGGCGGTATCCAGTCCACATCTGATGGTGAATTTTGCTGCGTCTCTACCCTCTGTCACTTCGCAGTTGAGAATGACCCGTGCCTCCTCCGGGCACTGTGGCAGCACTTGCAAACCGTATTCCACAGTGAATGGGTATAACGGGCTAAGAGGCATGCAGTATTCACCGACCGCAGCGCTAAGCTGGAAGAAGAACACACCTTCTTCCAACGGTGGTCCAGCTTCTTGGATTCCCTATCAGGGAGAGCAGTAGAGAACGCACCCTTGCAGGACGATGCTTGGACCACCAAGCTCTCGGGGTCGGGTGTTGGGAGAGGAAAAGTGAGTCACCTGGGCGTTGGGCAAATATGTTGTCCACAGGAGCCCCTGTGCTGGGCTTGGACCGAGTGCCCAGAAGGACGTTGGTGAAGGCTTCATTATAAGGCAGAAGGGGCTCCGAAGAGGCCGCCGCCGATTGAAGCACCTCTGTCACGAGGTTAGCCCTGAGTGTAACCGTAGGAAGCTACAGGCCGAAGGCCTCAGCCACCCTAAGTAACACCACTGCGTATGAAGCTCCCTCATCTGTAGCCACGGTAGGGGGGGAGAGCATGCCAAGGTCTGAGGAGGTATCCAAACCACTGGCGTCTCCCAGGTCCTAACACCAGTCCGGCTCATCAAGCTGGTCAGCCAAAGGATCCACAGACAGTCCTCCTCACACTCCTCTGGTTGCCATTCAGGCCTGAAAGGAAAACCAGGATTGAACAGAGGCACAAACGTACCTTCCTGTGCCGGTACCGACGTCGAGTGACGTCAGTCCGGCGCTGTGTCCAAGTCAGGGGGAGGCTGGGGGCGTCATCACTGGAATCGGCACCGGGGAAGGTACCGTCAGGTTGACCGGCATGGATCCGGATGCAGGCCTGAATCCTCGGGGGCCCTCTGGCACCGGTGCCGGAGCCACCGGCATTGAAGGCCAAGGGTCCCAGCTGAGTCTGCGGGCCCGAAGGTGGAGTCGGGATGCCCAAAGATGCCATTAAGCACGTTGTAGAAAGCTCAAAGCTGGGTAGGGGTGCTCCGGCACCGGGAAAGGGAGGAAATCTTAGAGCCATCTCTGGAGCAGGTTCCGAAGACAGAGCTGGAGAGCGACAACATTCCGGGTCCCAGTCGCATCAGCTGATCGACGGGGAGAAGCCGAAGAGCGAATCTGCTTCTTTGCCTTCTTGTGCTTCTACTTACCCAATGATCTTGAAGACTTGGATGAGGAATGGTGATGGTGGCTCCGTGAAAAGTCCTGATACCCTCCTCTCGACAGGGACCTCCAGCAATGCGGATCCGACTTCCGGGCTTTCAAGAGCTTTCAGGACCGCTCCCACAAAGACTTCGGATTCATGGCCCAGCAGTCGGAGCACAACTTTGGGTCATGGTCCTGCTCCAGGCACCGAAGGCACATGAGGTGGGGGTCCGTAACTGACAACAGGCAGTTACAGGCCTGGCACGGTTTAAATCCGGTCCGACGATGGGACATTCCTCGGACTCAAAAAGAAGTCGACAAAAGTCGAGAAAAAAGTTAGTCAAAAAGTGACTAAGGGGTAGCTCTCTGTGGATCTGGGCTAGGCTGGCACGGAAAAAAAAGAACTGATGTCAGCGCACAGGGGCGGCATCTAAGTAGACACTGCGAAATCATCTCAGCGACCACGATGCCGGGCGTGGAGTCAACCTACGTCACCTACCAATGCACAGGTGTACTGCTAAGAGAAAAATTCTTCGGATCCAGTCTGAAGCCTAGGGGTCATTCTTAGGTAAGGAATCTATAACTAATGATCTCTTTCAGATAAACTACCATCATTAATCAGATCTGTAATAGGATCAAAGCAGGTGGAAGATGTTATTCTGCAGCAGTTTTTAAAATGTAAAATGGTTAGCAGAGAATCACAAGGACAGGGAACAGGAAATACCTACAAACGTATCTCTTCTAGCTCTGTAGCAACTTTCTTCCTAGGGTTTCTTGACATTGCTGTGATACATCAATAAACAGACAAACAAAAAATAACACCATCATTTTCACTAATTACTGCAAGAACCACACAAGCAACAGGTCAGATTAACTACCAACTGCATTCTCATAATCTTTTGTAGGTGCTGCACAAGCAACTGGTAATGGGTAGCTAACAAACCTGTAACCCCACTATTCTTCAGAAACAGACCACCCAGGAGTTCTCAAATACCTAGGATCTATGTAAATACTTTGCTGCACGAGGTTGCTCATGCACAAACTCGTATGCAGCTTGTCCAAGCAGATGTTGTGAATAACTAAAAGAGCCATGCTAAAGCTAATCTGCAGCGGTCACCGAATAAGGAGATAAGATGTATCTAACAGTGATGAAATCACACCTTTTCAGAGGCTGCTCCAGCAGGATTCGCTAAAACACAGACAATCAATTCATCAGCGGTTGTTGCCAAAACAGAAGGTCAGAAGGGACAAACATAGCGATAAGCAATCTTTTTTGCTGGGGTTGACAAAGCAGCGGGTTACAAAGGGCGAACAAGGCCATTATGATGCACTTCCATAGGTATATTTAATAAGTAGGTCATACATAATTAAGAACGTTGATCTCACATCCCCTTGCAAGGAAGGGATAACCATGCAGCAAGACACTTTCTTCTGTAAGGGTGATATAATTAGCTGAGCTAAAACGACAAACAGCCCCGCACTTCAGGAGGGATTCACATGTAGAAGTTTTGACAGCTGCCCCCCCCCCCCAAAAACCGCACTGTTTCCTCTTTGTTGAGCCTCAGCAGTGCTAATACGCAAATAGAAAATACACAAGTCTCATCAAATAATTGCTTTTTTATTCAAATTTAATTTTCTTTCACTTGTTGTTGTAAAAAATGGCGAGATTCCCTGTAAGAAATAGACTTATGGGGTACTGAAACAAATGAATTGTAAAATTACTTGAAGATTGTTCACAATGGCGTCCTCTCAGTCATTGATTTCAAGAAGCATTTTTAAAATGTGCATCTCATCTTCAATCAGTGGTTTAAAATATTTCTGAGAATTCTGGTTCTGCATCTCTCTACCCACACAAAGAAAGTTCTTCATAAGGGCAAGCAGGGAAAATGCTCTTTCAGCAGCACCCACTTCAGTGTCCATCTTTAAATATGAGTTAAGGTCTGGAATATATTTATCTAAATACTGCATTAATTGTGTAAGTTGTTGCACGTCGTCTTGAGATCCAAGCTGTTCACCATCTAGTGAAGCAATTCTCCTGGTTTCCGACTGTCCAGAGCGTATTCCCTGTGGTGGTCTAGGATGTGCGCCATTGGTGGATCTAGGACGTATGCCGCGTGATGCTACAGAACGAGACCCATACTGTGGACTTGCAGGTACCCGATCTGATGTTCCAGAATGTATTCCATTTGCTAGTCCATGTGGTGTTTTGTCTAATGTTCCAGGGTGTTTCTGAATCTCCTTCATACCGGCAATCTCCTTATCCATCATCTGTTCTGCTTTTTCATCCAACTGAATTCTCTTATCTAAAAGTCTTTCTGTTTCTTTAACTGACTCTTGGTAGGGAGTTAGTTTTGGAAAAGCAAAACTTGTTTCTTTAGTCATGCTTTCTAGATTTCCTAAGCTATCATTTAAACTAGAGGTGTCTTGTCCTTTAAGATGCATTTGGGCTTTCCTCATTTTTAGAACATCCTCATCTAACAGGCGCTCAGCATTTTCCTCCATTTGAATACTCTTCTGTAGCGATTTCTCAGTATCATTTATAATATGTTGGAATTTTTCTGATGTTGTAAAAGCGTAACTTGGAGGATTGTTAGCTACTTCACTACTAACTTTTTTATGAGTTGGCGGAATGCTGGTGTCACTTGTAGTGCCTCTTGTTTGCGCGTCTTCATTGCTCTTGATATTATTCAGCAGTTCAGACACATCTTCATCAATTTCTCTAGAGAAGGCTAAATCATTCGATGTTTTAGGTATATCTGCAGGAGCGGGGCCCATGTATGACATTGGTGAGTTGTTCATTGGCTCTGGGTATGGTCTCTTTGATTCCGGGAGACTTTCTAGCAAACTCGTCAGAATGTTCTTAAGGCGTTTTAAAGCTTCTCGATCCTTCATTTGATTTACCACAGGGGCTGATGTAGAGCCTGAAAGATATCAAGTAGTCATTATCTTAAGTAGGTTCACATATATAAATGTGGAAAGAAAACAAGCATTTTGACTAGTCTCACAGCATCAAATCACCACACTTTAAAATCAGTCCATTTGCATTCAAGGTACATTTTGATGGAACCAATATTTTAATCACACAGGTTTTGCAGATCATTCATATTAAAATCTAAAAAATCTATTCTTATGTTTTTTGCGGAAGTGTTACAGTGACAGTGACCTAATTCACAAGAGGCTGGCCTAATCCTTCTCTAAGGTAGTATTTGAATGTCACTCAAAAATGGGGGTTGCTTAGAAAATGTACAAATGGTGACTACCCTTATTCCTAGTGGTATATCAATAAACATACCAGGCAATGAAGGATACTTGAGTTAAGTAGGTAGTCCCTCAGCACTAATATTATTTATGACAAAGCACCACTCATATCTTTATAGATTTTGATTCTCCAGCCAGCTACATGGGCATTCACTCTGGTTATACTCATGTAATTCCTGGGTGTATGTACCTGTTAACCTTGCAACTCGCAAAAGCAAATATTGAACATAATGCTATGTTACCTTCCTGTATACACATGTGCTTATTGTAACTGATTCCCCGCAGTTCATGGTTATTCTTAGCATCCGCTCATTAACCCACTATAACTAAACTGATTTACAAAAAAAGGGCTAATTTGGATTATTCATCCCAGTCTCACAAGACATAGAGACCACATTTTGTACTGCAGTATTTTATTGAAACCACTATTATCCCAGATTGGTACAATGATTACTCAGATGTTTTTAGGCTGGTGAAGTTGAGTCCCTTCCTCTTCATTGCTTTTACGATTGCCCTATAGACTGAATTGCAAGATCAGAAATTTCTCATGGCAAACTACGGAGTGTACCTTCCTGAGAAGAATATACACTAAAACAATAAATCTATTAACAACAGCTCCACTATTACACTTGTAAAAAAACAGAGTCTCTGACTCTTTACCGACTACAGTTAACTAAACAAAACGACAGTCATGAACTTTCATGAATTCACATTGGTACTCAATCTACCAGATCAAGGGAAAGGTAGTATCCATTTACGCTTAATTTAACTTTAAGGTGCACATTAGGTTTTGCGCCTACGTGCAAAGGTTAAATCCTTAGGCGGGACCAGGACTAGGGCACGC
Organism: Lissotriton vulgaris; assembly: GCF_964263255.1. Lineage (NCBI taxonomy): Eukaryota > Metazoa > Chordata > Amphibia > Caudata > Salamandridae > Lissotriton > Lissotriton vulgaris. The sequence goes on from NC_141687.1 coordinate 1,830,495,356, forward strand.
CGCCGAGAATGGCGGTTGAGCCGGTCCCCCAGAGTCAGGGCGGGTGGTGGGGTCGTCGCACACTGGATGGGACGCAGGAGGCCTCCCACCCCTTGCACCTGCGATGATTGGCTAATGGGGGCTTTGACCCGGAAGCACAAGAAGCGCTTCAGGGTTATTAGTGGTATTAAGGCCCGGGAAGCCGGTTCCAACCGTCACCCTTACCAATTCAGGTGGCTAGTAGGGATGCAGAGCAGGGCATGACCTTCTAGAGGTGGGGGGGCAGATAGTTGGGCAACAATGCTGGCTGTAGCGGTAAGGTCATGATTGGTGGGCATCGTTTACATCCCTTAGCAGGCATAACCATAGTCAAATGGGGACACATGAGGGGGGACAGGTGGTCTCTCATGAAACTCCAGGGGCAGTTACAGCCAATAGGCTGGAAGGGTGCGGGGGAGGGGAAGTTCCGCTTCTGGTAGGCTTTTTTGCCAACCCCCGCACATGCAGGGGTGCAAGAAAACTGGGCATAACCGCCCAGCTCCTTATGGAGATAATGTTGAGGGCTTAGGGGGTGCCCGGAGTGCGGTAACCTTCTGGTGCACTGGGCCTCCTGCGCAAGGTCATTTCGGAAGGAGGGAAGGACCTAGCGTGATCTTGATCTTGGACCAGTCATTGACTTTGCCGTAGGCTCAAACAGGGATACGCAGAAAGATAATGCTGCTGATCACTTAGCTTATGATAGGAATGGCTATGTATTAGATACATGTTAAGGATAGCCAAATGACACACTGTACATATCAATGTAATGGACCGGACTTTCTGGGTATTTTGTAAAATTGTGTAAATATTGAAATAAATGTTTTTGTTTACTGTTACGAATAAAATACAGCTGGGGTTTTAGGACCCGTAATCCAAACAGTGGTGTTGTCTACATTGTTGCCTTGGGGGGGGGGGAAAGGGGCGGAGGATGGATCTGCCTGCCTTATGGGGGCCCCAAAGGTTGAGGTGAAAATTGGGTTGTCAGACCAAGGGAGGGAGACTCAGCAGTACCTGGCCATATCGAAAATCTGATTTAAGACAAAGTGCAGTCACTTCAAGTTCCTAGCGATGTCTTTCGGACTCCCTGATACCACTGCCATTTTGCAGTGCATTGTTAACAATGTTTCGAGGACTTAATTCCAAATATTGCTTTTGAGTCAAAAGGTTTTACGTTCTATTAAGAAATTAAAAGCAAGGATTGTGCTCTTTTCTATGATTTATTATCAGCAGTCAAAACTCGAACAACATTATCAATATATTCTGGACAGAACCTCCTTTCCTCTTCTTCACAATGTCTTTACCAGCAGTGCTTTGGAATCCAGGTCCCATGGCTCGCAACACTGCTTGGTGAATGCCAGGCTTGGTCACACTCATCATGAACGCCATCCATCAGACTACCTAAAGTCTACTCATACTCTGAACCCTTAATCACAATCACAAGTTCCTCCTCCCTAATGAAGACTGTTTCTGTGATAAAATAATAGCAATGAGAGCCGAATGGTGCAGCCTTCTGCCCAGTGTGGGCACTTTCATAAGTGCTTGGAAGGTATATAAATGGCACTGGGACTCTTTCCTTTGCTTCCAGGTTCTGTGCTCCTCTCTAGAGGTGTGGAATTCCTTATTGGGGGTGGACAGTCTCTGCATTTGTTTGCCCAGTAGAAGATGAGGTCTGTTGAAGATGTCAGTCCAGGACTCCAACAAAGTGCTCACCTATTGTATAAAATGTTTGCTCCTCTTCAGTTAGCTCTTGTCATCAGAGCACTGGACTCTGCCTTTTTGTGACGTCCAGCTGACGCGTCCCTCTGTATCAGAGGTCTCCTGTCAAACCGCTATACTGCGTGCAAACAATATAGCTTACTAGCACCGTTATGGTAGCAGCAACGGCAGCTAAAAATTAGGGTAAAAATAAATGCGCCAGCAGACTCAGTATCACTATCTTCTCCTCTCCCTCTTTAAACCAGCAGGCAAAAATCTATTGACTGCATCTGCCGAAACAGGACCGGCGGAGTCTGTAGACTGACAGATGTATGCTTCCTGGACATAGCAATGACTTCAATCCAGTGGGACTGCCCACTGCTGCCTGCACTGCTGGTGTGGTGCCACACTAGGACTGAGGAATCCGTGGGCCCAAACCACGTGTATCTTTGTCTCCATGCCACACATCAAACATAAATAATGTTCAGAAGACAATATGCCACATATGTGGTCACTTTTCAGCAGGAATTAATAAATGAATGAAAGGCACTTTGGAATCCTTAACAACTTGTTATTGGCAGATCTTACTTAACTCTCTGTAAGGGGAATAAGGCACAAAACGATCTAAAAGAAACTTAGGTCCAATTGATGAAACACCTAGCAAACAATAGTTAAGGATTCAAATAAGATCAGTTTTTCGATGGGAGTTTAAGGGTCAATCTGACTGACAAGTTTTGAACCACATGCTTCTCAATTAAATATGTAGGCAAACCCATATGAAGACCGTTACAGTAGTCAACATTGCACCCATATGTTACAGGAGTGGTTGTCAAGTAATCAAATGGAACACAGCCCCAAAAGCATTCCTGGAAAAGGCTCGCAGGAACCAACAAGATATGGCAGAATCCAATAGGCAATTGTTGAGTTACCAAATAGGCCAAAATGAATTTACCTCATATGTGACACAGACTGGTGTATATACTTCGCAGTGGCTTGCATTGTAAATAAATTGATTTATGTATTAAGAAAATTAGAATTGCCTTTGTGTGTGCTACGCTGGTTCATACATGTACTCATTCGCATGCACTGTACTGGTTGGTATACAGGAACAGTGGTTGGAGTATGCCCGGTTAACCCGTAGGTACGCTATCAGAATACTAATCAAGCACACAGGATTGCATGAAAAAGCATAAGGTTTAAGGTGTGCAGATTTCAAGCACACCAAATTGTTTTATATTCCCAATATACTGGTTTGTTTCAACAGTAGACTGCTGTGTCTATTTAGTGCATTGGTGTATGCAAGGTAAATATTGGTCTATGTATAACACAATAGGTTGTATGCACAATATATTGTTTGTAGGCATAGTGTAGTTGTTTACCTTTATAATAAATAGATTCTTAGGCACAATACTGTGGTTTGAATGTATAGTTTATTTCTGTGCATGGGTAACACATTGGTCCACACGTCTAATATATGAGTTAAGATGCATAGCATATGTGCTTTATCTCATATTGTACTGGCAATATTCACGACACATTGATGGATGTGCATATCATATCGATTTGCGAGAGTAACATATGGGCATCAATGTTTAATGAACGGATTCATATACTATATTGATCCACTGCTGTAAAGTACTGGTTTGTGTGTGTAATATATTTGACTGACTATGTATCCCAACGGTTACCAAACTATGGTTTGCGGACCCCCAGGAGTCTGTGACACATTCCCAGGGGATCTGCAGACAGCAGTTTTAAGAGCATTGCAAAGTTCCTTGTATAACCAGCAAGTTTTTGGGCAACAATAAAAGTGTCAAGATAACTCCGGTGATTAATAAACTGCTGGAGAGGAATGGGTGTTTAGGCTACAGGCAGCTTTAACTCATCTAAGGTAGCACCGATAGTTAATAAGCCTGCTGCAAAGAACGTGTACTAAGCATTTCAAAGAACAGTATTTTATGTGCATAGCTCAGTGGGTAACTGCTTTTGTCACAGAGATTCTTTTGTTACTGTGCAGCTCATAAGTTAAAATCGTAATTTAGCTCAGAGAGCTATGAACTGCCGTCAAAGAGCTGCACACAAACTACATGGTACAAGTTAAAAGTGATGTTTTTCCCAGTCTTTCATTATCCTGATGCTGTTAAAGAAGGTTTGTTTGGGTAGAAATAAATTATTATTAATAAAGTCAGTGCTAACCACTGTATTATATTCGGAAGCCTGAGTTTGTGCTTCTCCTGACAAAGAACTCTTAAACAATCATTTGCAATGCAATAGGTCTCGCAGTTACACGAGTTTAAGCTATTGGTATTGTAAATCACAATGCCTTTTGTTTATGTTTTTAAAACGACAACAAAAATAAAAGGCATTGGTATTTTCAACGCCAATAGCTCAAACTAGCGTAAATGCGAGACTTATTGCATTGCAAATGCTTGTTAAATCATGGGTTCAACATCAGCCACTTCCTCTTCACCCACCAATGACTCACAGTTCTTTGTTCTCTTTTACCACAGCTAGGTTTCTGTTTGTATCTGCTTGTTCATCATAACCTACTAATACATTTTAGTTTACGCTTGAGCCCCCTGCAAGCACACTAAATGCTAAATCTCTTGGAAAAAGATAAGACAGGCTCTAAAAGTTGACTAATATGTTACGATTAACTGGATATGTGTCTTATCTTCCAGGCCGCTAATACTTTACTGAATTTCTCAGTGATCATTGTGCGTTGGTGGCATCTCTGTGTGGTCTTTAGTCACTATAAGTACGTTCTGGTCGTGTAGGGTGGAATTTTGAACCTACGGATTCCACAATGATTTGCCAGAAAATGAGCACAATTTGATACTTCTAAACGAATGATTACTTAAGGAAATGAGCATTTTATTGAGGGGGGCCTCTCCTCTCTTTAGATGTAGCACCCCGCCCGGCTGTGTTGTGCACGCCACGCACTTTGCAATTCTTCCTGCTTCGCTCGCTGCGGACCATCTGTGCGCTCTTGTGCTCGCTGCGGACCATCTGTGCGCTCTTGTGCAACCAGTTGCGCTTTATTGTTTTACTGAACGTAAAGGCTCGTTGGCGCTTGATGCTCACGTCACTCCTTTCCACTTTTCCGAGGGTAGCTAGTACCCGAGGCTGGCTGGGGGTGCGGATATGTGTGGGGTGGTCAGGGGGCGAGCTGACTGGGAAGAGAGGAGGCAGCAGGCCAGGAAGGGATGTGGGGTACGGTGGGCAGCCCAGTGCCCCTCGACCCTCAGATTGGAACTGTGCAGGATGCCCACAGTCCCTGCAGGGGACCCCGTAGGAGGGCAGCCCCTCGTAGTACATTTGAGGGACCTGGGCAGTAGGACCCTGGGGGCGGCGCGGACAGGCCGCCGGTGAAGGGGCGTGGGTTCCAGGTATAAAGGGCTCCCCCTCCTCACCTGTCCCTCCATACCCACTGACCTAAAGAAGACAGATCTTGCCCTTTACGCGGATGATGTTGCAGTCATCTTTCAATCCTTCAGCGACAAAAAAGTGGCGAAAAACCTGGAGACATCGCTTTGCAGACTCTCCGAATGGTACAGCGACTGGCAGATCACCCTGAACTCAAGCAAAACCACAGCAACCTTGTTTACCAGGAAGCAGAACAGGAAACACCCGCAGATCCTCCTCAATGGGGATGAGGTCAAATGGGAAAACAGCAGCTCCTACCTGGGGGTGACTCTGGACTCTAAACTCAGCTGGAGAAACCACATAGAGAAGACCTGCCAGAAAGCAGCATCCAAACTTGCTGCATTATACCCACTCCTGAAGTCTAAGTCGATGCCTATGCAGAGCAAGGTGCGAGTAATCACCGCAATAATTCGACCAACTATGACATACGCTTCACCAGTTTGGAGTGGCTGCCGTCCACAGCTTCGGAAGGACCTACAAATACTACAGAGCAAGGCCTTACGGATTGCAGCAGGTGCTCCCATGTTCACACGAATAGCAGACCTCCACAGAGACCTAGGCGTCGAGATGTTGGACGACCATCTCCTCAAACTCAACAGGACATTCTACAAAGGACTGGATCAAAAAGAAAACCCACTGATCCGGAAACTTGCAGATATCTCTACAAACCCATTTGACCGCTACCCGCGTCCCATTGAAGCGCTAACTTTGCGAAACTGAAACAGCAACGCAGCATCCAAAAACTCATCACTGCTTGAAGGCAAACGCCGGCAGGTACAAAACTCATCGCTGTCAGATGGCATAATCGCCTCGGCAAGCATCCAAAAACTCACGCTGCCAGCTGGCATAATCGCCGCGGCAGGCACCCAAAACTCGACAATATCAGAAGGCAATAGATAGACAAAGACGACACTCTCTGAGGAAACATGCTGACAATTCTGCAAACTATATTGACCGCTACCCGCGGCCCATCACTGAGCTGACCATGTGATAAAACCTCAACTGTGACAAAGAGTCACACTTCGATAAGACAACCGAAACAGCGACTAAAAAATTCTAAATGAATGTGGAGTAATGAGGTGACTACCTCGGTATCCAAAAACTCATCACTGTCAGAAGGGATCTGACAGGAGAAGACAAGACACAGAGCCTGCGTCCTCTTTGCCGCTGCTCCCCCCACCAGGCAGGTCACGGAAGAAGGCAGGTTGCGGAAGAAGGCAGGTTGCCTCCAGGCCTCCAATTGCTAGGCCCATAGGTAGCCTTCCCCCCCTGGGCTAGGATCCACTTCCCTTACAATTACATCGATTCAGTCGATTCGATCCTACGCCGCGTGATGACTCTGGTTCTGGCGGATGACTGACTGGCGGTGAGTGTAGCGCTACGGGTCGGTACCCCCCCTCCGTCTACTTCCTCTTCTTGGAGGTCGAGCACGGCTAGGCGGCCCGCTTATCGACAGGCGGGTGATAGAGGGTGTTCCGGCAGGATGCCTCCCCCCCCTGCCCCCTCCCAGTGGATCATCGAGAACGGAGAAAGCGGCTTTTAGAGCGTCTCTGGTGTGCCCTGTTTGTGTGTCTGGGCAGCCACTGCGCAGCTCTGCTTTGGAGGTGCCTGACTTAGCGTTAGTGCAGCCCGACGACTCGGAAGGTAACTGAACGCAAAACTATTTCTTTTTATACTCTATTTCTTTATATACTCATGCCAGTTTCTCACTTTCTGCCCGGAATTTTGCACGCAAAACTATTACTTTAAACACTCATGCCGGATTTTCACTTTATGCCCAGAATGCACTGTATGCTTTGTATTTTCGCTGGCTTTGCGGTCTCTTCACTCTCCATTGGCCAATATGGCTGGGGCCATAAACTGGAGCCATAAATCGCCCCTCTGCCCACCAGATGACCATGAGGCTACATACCAACGCGGTCAGGGATCAGCAAACCAGAGATAAGCCTCTCTCCTCACCATCTAGCAGTTTAGAAGCTGTACTCTCTCCGCCCCTTCAAGCAACATGGAAGTTGGACTAATTCGACCTACCCTGAGTAGAAAGGGAAACTAAACTCTGTAATCACTGCAACAATAGACAAAGGACTACTACTCTTGTCCCTCTATTTGCTATGTTGGCGGCCATCTTTGACTACTATTTTCCAGATGTTTCTTCTCCACGGCCAGTGTTTCCGTCAAGCAAGCGGACATCCCTGCGGGCGTCTGCGAGTAATGCATTCCTCCATCAAAATCGCCTTCCGCTAAACTCTTTAACTGTGTGGTATTTATTTTGAATCAATTTTACAGCTGCGCAGCAAATAGTGCCAGCTGCACCGTTTAGGACTTTTACAGCTGCGCAGCAAGTAGTGCCAGCTGCACCGTTTAGGCCTTTTGACAGCTGCGCAGCAAGTAGTGCCAGCTGCATCGTTTAGGCCTTTTTACAGCATGACGGCACACTAACCCGTCTTTTCCACCATAACAGTTTGGATTATGCGCCCCCTTTTTGCCCTCTTTTTTCTCCTCACTACCGCTCTCCCAGCAACACCCCTCTCATCTCTCCCCCACCCTCCTTCGCCGCAGCTTCCCAACATGGCCACCTCTCGAGTTAAGACTGGAGCCAATTGCTACAAAATCATTTATCCTCCCGACCAGACTAAAGCTACAATAAAACGACTTAAGCATAACACTATTGAACGTTTCCCGGACTCCCTTTTTGTGGATCAATTTTACAATGGTCGTCTTGGGAGGCTTAAAAACGATTTCATCTTCTTCACTCGCGACATCCCCTCTTGGTCCAACAGTTTTTACAATTCCCTTAACGTCACCTCCTCCTCCTCTATCCCTTATGGGAAACAACTAAAAATTTCCCCCTCTGGGTGCTTCAATAGCTACCTCACTATCTCACTCTATAACAACGGTACTGTCATGATCCAAGGCAAAGACTCCTGCCTCTCGCTCTTTGACCACCTCTTCCCCTCCTTACTCCCCGTCTCTGCAACCGGGTTTCCCCTTGACTCTTCTTCCAGCTCCACCCATTACTCCCTTTCTCCTCCGCCGACCCCACCCCACTCCAATTGGCTGCACTCTCGAGAAGCGCAGATCGGCCCTCTTCCCTTTCCCCCCCAACTTACCTCATCTCCTATTCCCCCCCCCCACAGTATGTCCCCTCCCGCATTACTTCAGCCTTACCACTAGCTAACACGCTCCTCGTCCCATCTGCACTATCACGATACTCCAATCTATTCTCCTCCCCCATACTTCTTCCCATCACCCCCTTCTTTAGTCCACCTCTCCTCCAACACTCTTCCCCAATTAACTGTCTCTATGCTCCCCTTAGCCCTCCTTCCGTCCCTCCTCTCCACCCCTTCATTCCCTCGTCATTCACCCCGTGTTTGCCACATTCCCACTGCATCTCTCTCCTCCCTCCTACTCCTACAGTACTGCCGCTCTACCCCCTTTCCCCTCCTAGGAACACCTTCCTTCTCCCTCCCTCGGGCCCAGCAGAACCATTTCCCCTCCTCAACTTCCCTTTCTCTCAACCCCCCTCACTCTGCCAGATGACCGTTCCCTCACTGCTACCTCTCCTAACTGACAGGACCTCCGCAACCAATGCACCCCTTTTCCGCCCAAACCTCCTACACTCCCATGACGCCACACAGGCCTCCCCCCTCCTACTTCCCTACCGACGTGTTCCGCACATTTCTCCCTCTAAATTTGTCCCTAATTCCTCTCCCTCTTGCATCACCAACAATGACAACTCTCCCCTAACCCCCAATCCATTTACTCCCGCTCCCAACCTCCACCTTTCCCCACCTGTGAACTCCACCCCCCAACACACCCCCTGTCCCCCCACCTCTCCCTGCCGTCCACCACCAATTCCACCCCCCCTTATTTCAATCGAGCCACCCAACCTTCCGTGCTCTGCCTCATTCTCACTGGAAAATATGCTTGGCTCTCTGATCACCTCCATCTCTCAGCTTACAGCTGCCATTTCACTTTTATGCTCTAAGATCCCCACCCCTCCATGCACCTCTATCCCCTCCCAACTTCCCCAGAGATGCACCTCGCCCCCTCACCCCAATACTGCCAAGCTCAACCCTTCGTCTGCAAGCGTCGTTAACTCACACAAGCCCTTGAACGCCACCCTTCTTCAACAGGCATGTCCTAGCAACCCCACTGTCTACACTATTCCGACAATCACCTCTGTCAGAACAAAGCGTCCACCTAAACCCTCCCGAGCACCCAGGCAAATGTACAATATCCCGATCACCCTTCAGAGCCCAAGTGCCCCCGTCACCAAAACAGTCTTGACAGAGCTGCGCTGTATGCTTCACAACTGCAGATCTGCAGTAAAACACAAACTTGAAATCTCCGACACCATCACCCTTCACAAACTTGACATGCTCTTCCTCACAGAGACCTGGTTCAAAGATACCTCCCACTCTATGTTTGATCTCCTATTACCCACAGGTTATTCCATATTTAGGAATGACAGAGCTGAAAACACGGGGGGAGGTGTTGCAGTCATCTTCAGAAACGCCCTCCAACTTAAGGCGTCTCCTAGCAGCTCCTCCCTCACCTTTGAATGCCTTTCTCTTGAGCTTCAATTGCAGCACCATTCACCGCTCAGATTCCATATCATTTACCGCCCGCCTCGTAGTAGTAGCTCTTCGTTTATAGAAGATCTCAAAGACTTCATCAGCGACCAATACTCTCAAAGTGACAATCAGACCATCGTGGGTGACTTCAATCTCCACTGGGGCGCACCGCAAGACTCCTCTGCGAACTCACTGGCCACCTTCCTCTCGGCAAATGATCTTATCCAACACTGCACTGAACCAACCCACTCTAAGGGCGCAATCCTGGACCTTGTTATTTCTAAAGCAGGCATGCTTTCTACTACTACCCCTATTCATGTAGATTGGTCTGACCACCACCTCATCCCATTCTCTCTACAACTTTCACACTCTATAACTCTTGGCCAACCCAAAAGGGCCATCTCCTGGTTCCGTGATGCCAAAAACATTTATGTCGGTCCCCTCTGTGAATCAGCTTTGCTTTCACTTCCAAGGCTAGACCCGAACATAGCTGTTGACGATCTCACCTCCCAATGCCTCACAGTTCTTGCAGCTGAAATTAATAACGTTGCTCCACTCAAAAGCAAAAGGATAAGGCCCACTCCCTCAGCACCTTGGTTCAACAAATCCCTTTATGAGGAAAGGAAGCAGCTAAGATTCCTGGAGAAGCAATGGAGGCAATTGCCTTCCACTGACAATTTAGCCTTGCTTCGCACAGCAAGATCCAAATACCACAAGCACATCTTCCTTGAGAAAGCGACGCACTTCAAAACCTTCCTTGATTCCGCCAAAAATAGACCCAAAAAACTATTCGATCTCATCAAGACTCCGAGCTGCTCTCCCCCAACTTCCAAGGTGGAGGATTCTACAAAGAGAGCAGCGGATTTCGCTACTTTCTTCGATGGAAAGGTGAAATCACTTGTGGATCAGGTTGCTCATCCTACACCTCCAGAGGAGCGCAAATCCTTAGCCATTTGGCAGAGTTTTGACCCCATATCTGAAGATGCCCTTCTCAAGTGCATACGCGAAACAAAGCCCTCCAACCATTCTCTTGACCCTATCCCCAGTGCCATTGCCTTGGACTTCTATACACATTCCCTCTCCTATTGGACCACTCTGATCAACCTCTCCCTCTGGCAAGGCTCCCTTCCTGTCCCCTTCAAAACTGGGCAGGTCACCCCTCTGCTGAAAAAGCCCACTGCTGATGCGAATGACCTCAACAACTTCCGCCCCATTACTAACCTTCCCTTTCTTGCAAAGATCACGGAAAGATGTGTAGCCAAACAACTCTCTCGTCATATCAAGGACAATGATCTTCTTGACAATTGTCAGTCCGGCTTCATCCAAAACTGCAGCACTGAAACAGCCCTACTGCAAGTGGTTGATGATGCGCTGAGGATACTCGACTCAGGGGGGTCCTGTCTGCTAATTCTCCTTGACCTCTCCGCAGCCTTCGACACTGTTAATCACAACACCCTCCTCAATATTCTTCAACAGAGAATGGGCATGGAGGGCACTGTGCTTAAATGGTTTGCATCCTTCCTCTCTGACAGATCTCAAATGATCAAAATAGCGAACAGTCTTTCTTCTCCTGTGGCGGTGGGTCAAGGTGTTCCCCAAGGCTCTATACTTGCACCCACACTGTTCAATCTCTACTTAGAACCACTGGGAAACCTCCTAAGCAAATCCGGGATTCACTATCATCTCTATGCAGATGACACTCAACTCTACCTCAAGGTTGCCTCCACTCATGATCTCTCCATCCTAAGATCTACTCTTGACTCCATTCAAAACTGGATGTCATCTCATCAATTGATTCTGAATCCCTCCAAAACTGAATTCCTCCTCTTCTCCTCCTCACTCTCTCCTCCCCCGGTTCAATCATGGATGGATCAGATGAATCTACTAAACAACAAACCCATCATTGTCGACAGCGCAAAATCTCTTGGTGTCATTCTAGACAAAAAACTCAATCTAACTCCCCACATCAATTCTATTGCAAAATCTGCTCGCTACCAACTGCGCCTTCTTTGGGGAATCCGTCGCTTCTTCCCGGAGCAGGACCTTATAACCCTGGTGCAAGCGCTGGTCCTCTCCAGACTAGACTACTGCAATTCTCTTCTTACTGGCCTCCCCAAATCTCACCTGTCCCCACTTAAGTCTGTCTTCCATTCAGCAGCTCGTTTCATCTATGGGGCCAAAAGAAGCGATCACATCACACCGATGTTATCCACCCTCCGCTGGCTTCCCTTCGAGGCTAGAGCTATCTACAAGACCGCTTGTATCACTCACAAAGCCTTGCACTCCTCCTCTCCCCGCTACCTGGCGAATAAACTGAAACTCTCTGGAGGCTCTAGACCTTCACGCAATGCCGAGAATCTACTGCTTGAACCTCCCACTTTCAAGAAGGAAAGAACAATGGCCCAATCCTTTTCAGGCAACGCAGTGAGAATCTGGAACTCGTTTCCGCCTGAGCTCCGGACCACCACCTCCTCCCAGGCCTTCAAAAGGGACCTCAAAGTTCTCCTCCTCCAGAGACACCTCCAATAGTAATTCACGTCCTCTTGCTATTTGGAGGAAGGCTTCCCACTACTGATATTTACTACTTTCCATGACCATGGTAGTGCCTTCCCAGTGTTCTCCTGTGATGGGAGTGTCTGCCTTTTTGCAGTATTCTCCATGTACTTGTGTTCGGTGCCCTTTTGTAACATGCACACAACACTTTGCCCTTGTAACACACGGTTGCTACCTCTCACATGTTTTTACCTCTGATACTTGCACAAGTGCCACCTTGCCTACGTAACGCCTGTTCTTGTGCCGAGCACTTATTGCAGTATTATACCTCAAATTATACTCTGTTTTCTCTTTTAACTGCACACTTGTCACTTTTCCTCTTGTGCACTTTTGACTACCTCATGTATTTTTGGTTGTTCATCATTTTTTACTACCTCAAGTATTTTGTTTGCTCACAATTGTCACTATTACCTTTACTACCTCATGTATTTTTGGTTGCTCACAATGTTTACTACCTCAAGTATTTTGTTTGCTCACAATTGTCATTATTACCCTTACTACCTCATGTATTTTTGGTTGCTCACAATTTTTACTACCTCATGTTTTTTTGTTTGCTCACAATTGTCACTATTACCTTATGTAAGTAACGTATGTTTTAGCAATCTGCTCTTTTGTAATGTTTCTCATTATGTTTCATTTCTGTTCCGAATGTGAAGCGCTCTGACGCCTTCGGGTAAAGTCCGCGCTATATAAAAATGCATAAATAAATAAATAAATAAATAAATAAATAAATAAATAAATAAATAAAGGCCGCTGAGGAGGTGGGGGTAAACGGGTCGGTACCCCCCTCCGCCTACTCCCTCTTCTTGGAGGTTGAGCAGGGCTAGGCGGCCCGCTTAATGACGGGCCGCTGAGGAGGTGGGGGTAAATGGGTGGGTACACGTCTGTGTTGGGGGTAGCGACCGAGACGATCTCCTGTAAGGGGCCTCCCTATCCCTTACAGGCGATCTTCTCGGTCGCGCTTGCAGGGGGATTGGGCTTGCAGGGGGATTGGGCAGGCCTCATGTGCGGGCCGGCGTAAGTGCGTTAGCGGCGGAAATGCACAAAGAAGCAATTTTCTGGTCGCGTGGTGTGCCCAGCCCCCCCCCCTCCCCCCCCCCCCCCCCCCCCCCCCCACAGGCTTGGCGTGCCCAGCACGCCCCATCACTGCGGTAGGGTCGGCGCATGGAGGGGCGTGTTTTGTTTGCCTACCTGCCCGTTCCCAAGCCGTAGCACGAGCCCGTGCGGTGTCGGCCAGGTTCGTGCGGGTCGGAACCCGGAGGGACATGGGCATGCTTTGATTCCTTTGGCTACCCCGGCCCGTTTAACAGGGCCATAGCACGAGGCGCTGGTAGGCGGGCAGGCCTGGTCGGTCAGGCATGTCCAGCCCAGGTACTCCCTCCCCCCCTAGGCTTCTGCCTTCGGCCTCACTGTGGGTGGGTCGGCGCGTTTCGTCCGGCCCGTTCCCAAGCATTATTGTTTAGTTATTTGTTACCGCCCAGCCACAGTGGCCGTGTCCAGCACAGGTATTCCCTCTCCCCCACCCCTAGGATTCTGCCATCGGCCTCACTGTGGGCGGGTCGGCGCGTGTCGTCCGGCCCGTTCCCAAGCATTATTGTTTATTTATTTGTTGCCTCCCAGCCACAGTGGCCTGCTCCCAAGAATTGCGCCTTTGTTTAATTATTGTCACCTCACAGCCACAGCCGCGTATGCCACGCGCCTGATACTGATATCATTGGCGTTCGGCATTTGTACAGTTTGGCCAATCGTGCAGGCCTTTAAAGCACACAGCTAATGACTGTAATATTTACAGATACAGCACTCCAGAGCTGCATGCGAATAATGTTTTTAAAACTTTGTAAATGTTTTCTGCTGGTAACCTTTTAGTATCTCTCATTTCGGTGGCAGTGGCAAGGTGCGGGGGCGATGCAACCTTCGGGGGCCATTAGAATTAACTTGTTTACTGCATTGGTATTCATAAGTTACATGACAAGAGCTCGGGTGTTGAATAGCAAAAATTCAGCCCTAAGTGGTGTCATTGGCCGGGAAAAAGTGACGCCGGGAGCATGCTGTGAAACATTGTGAATTCACGCTCTCATTTGCTTGGGTGCCTTGTTAGATGCAGGGATTTTGAGAGTAATAACAAACGAAGCAACACCTGGTTTTAGCTGCTTCAACAAGGCTCCCGAATACAGCCTGCCGCGTGCCTGTACCACTTTTCACATAAATTGCCTCGCGCCTTGACAACACGGCTCCTGAATAAAGCCTGCCGCGTGTCTATTACCACTTTTTACATTAATTGCCTCGCGCATATCATCTGCGCAACCTGGCTGCCCGTAACCACGTGCTCCTGTTAAACCCCCGGACCCCGGTACCCGCGAATCAGCGAAGGCGCTTGTACCCCCCGGAGCCAGGCGTGCTCCAGGACATTGTATCTAGGCGCATGTATTATATTTAATTTCATCGGTTTTAAGCGGAGTAAAAGACAATGCAGCCACACGTAATTATTGAGTTAGCGGCTTGGGGACCGGCTATGTTACACCGACCCCCCACCCGCCCAGTTTATACCATGCCGGTCCCAGGTGGGGGGTGCTCTCTGTTTTTAACCAATTGTAATACCCGCTCCTTTCCGATTATTGTTCAATTTATAACCCTGCACTTATCAGTTTAATATTATTCGGGCTGTTGCCAACCCTGTTTGTTCGGTGGCCGTGATTCCCACCGTATTCCACACAAAGTACTATGCCACAATTACAGCGCAACAGTTACTGGGCTCCCAGGCCGAGCGGTACTCACGCATCAATTTGCCGTTCAGACCGACGTTGTGCCCGAAGTATTCCGCGAAAGCCAATCCGCAAACGCAAGGTAATGGTAATAACAACAAGTGCCAATAGTTCAGAGTGCACGAGAGGAACTTTAAAGGGCAACACGTTCATTTCAGCATAAGAGGAACTTTAAAGGGCAACACGTTCATTTCAGGCAACAAGCTCGTTAAGATCAAAGTATGCATTAATGTCCACGCTCACGCCCTGAGGAGCGCAGGTGGTAATCAGTGTTCCTTGTTACAGGCAGGGGGAACTAGCGACCAGCAGGACCATGGGAGTAAAGGGTGACTCGCGCTGTGAAGTGGTAAGTGTGAGAGGAATACGCCAAGGCGCTGTGATGCCCAATATAGGGCGATGCGTTAGACAGATTAACTCCGGGGGGGGGGGGGGGGGTCGGCATATATTGTCAGCTCCCCCCCCCCCCCCCCAACACCAACTGCTCTAGGGAACAGTAAAGTGAATGCTTATATGTACCTTTTATCATAGTAGAGCCAGAGTGAAGGACGTCAGGCGGAAATAGCGTTCGCTGCAAAGCAAAGGAAAGGACGGTGCGACTACAAGTGGGGCAATATTTCGACGCTCAGGAGCAAGAAGTAAGTTGATCTCTGGCAAAGGAACGGGCACTGAAAAGAGGGGTAGTCAAACGGCCACAAGAAAGGGGGTTAGTCACCCATCACATCACGATCCCCCTCCGTTTATGGCAGAAGGATGATAGTCAATGTACATTTATCTTGCAGATAGAGGCGGGACAGGATCACGATGTCTGAGCAGAGATCCCCAGCGCTCTTCTCTACGTACCAAGATGAGGGAACAGATTCGGGACCATCCTCGGAGGCACAGGCAGCAACTTTTCTTCAGCTCGTGAAAACAAATGGCATGGCATGGGCAACGGAGCTGCTCAATGCCAGCAACACCGACTCGGGGTGTCACAGTGACATTATAGCTATAGAAGAGGATGATACAGAAGGGTCAGGACACCCCAGGGCGTCCAAGAGGGTTAAAATTGCCACAAACAAACAAAGAATTCCCCCCACCGGCAAAAAGCAAAGGTGGGGCCAAGACGACGGTCGCACAGATACATGACGCGCCCGGAACGTCAGGCAATCGTAAATCTTCACAACCCACGGTGGATTACGCCACAAAAAGCGATCTGGGTAAGATCATGTTCACATTGCAAACTTTTATGACTGAAATGAAGGAAAGTGTATCAAACTTGGGAAAGGGGGGCAAGGGGCCGGCCAAGGTATGAAGGTCGGGGGGGTCAGCCCCTAGATCACCCGCGCCGACCACCCCCCGGCCACCAGTCCCGCTGGCTCCTGCGGTGCCGGTTCCAGATAACAATGCCACAGCAGATGTAACAGGGCCGGTACCCCCGCTGGCTCCATTGGTACCCGATTCTCCGGTACCTGCGCCATCACCTATACCAATCCTGCAAAATACTATTCCCCCCCTCCTCAAACCCTCTAACTCCTCTGACGGCAGCCGCGCCACCGCTCACAGCAGCGATACCTGTGCCTACACCGACAACGCCAACTAGTGAGGAGGAGGAAGTAGTGTTAGATGCATCCCTGCTGTCAGGGCGCTCATCCTTGTCCTGGGAAGTCCCACTGGCGGCAAAAGAACTGATCAAAAAAACTGATCTGGAAGAGAGAGTTCATCGATATTTTTCACTGCTCATGCTGGGCCAACAGGGCACAGATCTGGGCCGGGCTAAAAGAGGACGAAAAAAAGGTGAAGTTTCAGCAATGGCCGGAAAAAACAATTGACACATGGTTAGAGGCTTTTGCGATTTTATCGTCTGTAATAATGGAAACATTTTCAGATCAGGGACCTGCTCTGGTGCAATAGGGCAGACTAATTCACAACGAGGCGAAAAAGTGGGGGGGCGTGGGATGGTTAAACTAGGACAGAGAGTTCAGAAAGAAGATGTCCAAATGCCCCAAAATGCTTTGGGATCACAAGGAGGTGCAACTTTGGATGGACCATATGGGGTCCAGGGCGCTGCAGGGAGCAGGAACAGGGGGAAAGGGGCAGTACGCGCAAGCAGCGTCAACTAAAAAAAGTTACACACGGAACAGGGAGCAAAGACTCGCAAGACTGCGGGAATGCATTAGATAAATTCCATAAAGTTACCAGGCATCTAGGTGTGCCGCTGGCCCCTGAGAAGACGGTAGGACCAGCGCAAGTATTAAATTTCCTGGGAGTGGAGATAGACACCAGGGCAGGTGAAGCCAGACTCCCAGCGGACAAGGTCAGCGAGCTGGCGTTACTAATTCGGACAATGCTGGGACAAGAGAAAGTGTCATTGGAGGACATACAGAGTTTACATGGCAGACTAAGTTTTGCTACCAAAGTGATCCCCGCTGGCGGGGCATTTGCGTGCAGGTTAGCCAGGGCAGCTGCCAAGATAAAAAGGAAACATCATAAAGTAAGGCTCAGCAACGGGGTGAAAGAGGACCTACGGATTTGAGGGGAATTCTTGGAGCAATTCAATGGCTCTGCAATATGGAGAGCCCCCTGGACCAGCAGCTAGGAACTGACACTGTTTACCGATGCATCAGGTAGGAAAGGTTTTGGTGCAATTCTTGACAGGGAGTGGTGCGCGGAGAAATGGCCAAACGCATGTAGGAAGAAAGGAATAACGGCCAACATAACAGTCTTGGAATTATTCCCCATCGTGGTGGCTTTCCACCTCTGGCCAGCAATGCTATCAGCTAGGAGGGTGGTCCTGTGGTCCGACAACCTGGCTGTAGTACAAGCAATTAACACACAGTCCGCTAGCTGTGTGCTCGTATTGTGCTGCTCAGGGAGCTAGTGAAGGTATGCCTATACAGCAATGTAGAGTGTAGAGCTAGACACATTCCAGGGTCACTAAACACTGCTCCTGACGCTCTCTCCCGTTTTCATTGGCAGCGTTTCCGGGAGGCATGGCCGAGAGCGAGGGAGGAGATGACACCTTTCCCGGCCCGGCTCTGGCACCTGCTGCGGTGGCGCAGCGCATTAGAGAGCTAGGTGAACTGGCATTGGCACCCCGGACAATGAGGAGGTACCAGTCTTGCGTGGATAAATTCTGTGGAATCATGGGCCCGTGGGAACAAGCAAATTACAACAGGGTCGACAGGGTGCAGGCATTCATGATTTGGGCTAAAGATGTAGGGAAGAGTCACTCCTGGATAGCGGGCCACCTAGCGGCCATTGGGCACCATACCAGGTTATTAGGTCAGGAAGACCCACCGCTTCTTTCACAACCAGGGCAGCTCTCAAAGATTGGTCCAGAATAGTGCCCAAGTCTCCTGACTCCCGGGCTCCCATTGACTATGAGACTCTCCAAGGAATGATAGAAGCCCTCCCTTCGGTCGCCCAGTCCGGGTACGAAGCAAAACTCTTTGCCGCCACTTTTAGTTTAGCGTTCTTTGGGGCTTTCAGAATAGGTCAAATTGTAGCAGGGTCCAAGACGGAGACCACCCCCAAGGCTTTACTGAGCCGGGAAGTACGCCTGTCCGCAGAATCTGTAGAGATCTTCTTACGATTTTCAAAATCGGATCAAAAAGGCAAAGAGAGGGGGATCTCACTGCATCGCTTGGGGCACGACAGGTATTGCCCGGTAGCACTGCTGGCCGCCTTCTTAGCCATTCGACCACTATCCGATGGTCTATTACTTCTACACCTGGATGGGTCCCCAGTCACTAAATACCAGGTGCCTTTTCAGGGCAGGGTACACGTTAAAAGGTGTTAAGTACAGCACCCATTCATTTAGGATTGGGGCGGCCACAACTGCATTCAAGGAAGGGTTACCCGCAGAGGAGATCAAGAAGGTGGGGCAGTGGAACTCAAACTGCTACAAAACCTATGTACGACCAGTAAGTGTGATTCACCCCTTCACCGGGAGCAATGCAGGGAGCGGTTAAACGGGATAAAATGTTGATATGAATATGACCCGCCGAAAAGGGGCGTCTGTAATTTGTGTGAAGTGTGGACTAAAGTGTGGAATAAACTAAGTTCTGTAATTTGTGTGAAGTGTGGAATAAAGTGTGGAATAAACTAAGTTTGCCAATCACTGTGTTTTATTTCAGGCACAAATATGTGGGTGATGGGGCACTCCTATGTCGCAAGAACTGCAAGATGGGTGAAAGCAGTTCCGTGGAAACATGGTTTCAGCAACACCATTATATCCTGGTTTGGAGTGCCAGGAATGCACTGGGCTGATCTAGTAGGAACACTGCGCAGAACTTTAAGGGAGGGTAGACCACGGCCCAACATCTTAGTGGTGCACCTGGGGGGGAATGATTTAGCAACGATAGGGAAGAGGCGCCTGTTGCAGGAAATGAGGATAGACTTAAGCACATTAAGCAGCGAGCTGGGCCCTTGCGGCATCTGGTGGTCAGAGATAACACCTAGACCCATATGGCACGGAGCTAGATCGCAAGAAGCACTGGAACTAGCCCGCAGGCGAGTAAATGCGGCCATGAGGAAATTTACGGAAATGTGGGGATTGGGTTTTATTAGGCACGGCCTGCTGCATGCGAAATCTATAGGTTGCTGGGACTCGGACGGGGTCCACTGGTCCAAGGTAGGCATGGTGATATTCTTGCTAGACCTAGAGGAAGCGCTAGAAGTAGCAGGATGTAGGTAGAAATAGTGGTGGGGGCTCTGGGTGCAGCGGCAGCCACACCCAGGGCTGTGGAGGAATTACAGGGCGATCCCACGACAGGAAGGCGCAGGGACAGGAACTGAAGCCTCCAGGATAAGCACACGCGTGCATAAGTCATACATGCTCTAAGGGGTCCTTCCTGGGAACTTGGAGTACGACGGCGCCCCGTTAGTCCTCAGGGCGGTTGTAAACCTGAGCAGCCGGGGGCTTGCCATATTTTGCTCCGCCAGGCTGGAGAACGTGTGAGTCACTCTCCCTTGTTCAGTGGGAGGAGTTATGGTGGACGTTAGGTTCACCGGTGGGAGTGTAAGTGCTCCCAGGGTACTTCACCGGGCGATGGCCGCTGGTGAAATTTGGCTAAACTTCAGGTGCCCAGCAACTAGGCGTTGCGGGGCGGTTAGGGATCGCCTGTAAGTTAACCCACCTTTTATTTGTGTTATAAATAAACCTGCAACTCATTTTTCCAAACATCACTGTGTTTGTGTCTTTTGTAATGTGCGGGTTGCTGTCGGGGGCGGCGTAATGATAAAAGTGTGCCCGACATGAGGGGGTTACTCGACCTACCATGCCCTGTAAAGGGGGAGGGGGTGGACTGGCGGTACTGCCCTCATTGACGACCCTTCTCTGACTCACGAGGCCCTGAGACTCTTTGCATCCACTGAGACTCCTCAGTCCTACTGCCATCTCTCCCTCTCAGACCCCCCTACAGACCCCTGTGTCCGCCCACCTCCCGCTCCAAGGGAAGCTCAGAGCATGGCCTCCGTTTGTGGGGAAGCAACATATAAAATCACAGGTGGTGTGAGGGGTGGGCAGGCTGGTTCCAGGTGTGAGGGGATGGTCAGGCTGGTTCCAGGTGTGAGGGGATAAGCAAGCTGGTTCCAGGCACTAGGGGATGGGCAGGCTGGTTGCAGGTGCGAGGGGATGGGCAGGCTGGTGGCAGGTGCGAGGGGATGGGAAGGCTGGTTGCGAGGGGATTGGCAGGCTGGTTGCAGGTGCAAGGGGATGGGCAGGCTGGTTGCAGGTGCGAGGGGATGGGAAGGCTGGTTGCGAGGGGATGGGCAGGCTGGTTGCAGGTGCGAGGGGATGGGCAGGATGGTTGCAGGTGCGAGGGGATGGTCAGGCTGGTTGCAGGTGCGAGGGGATGGGCAGGATGGTTGCAGGTGCGAGGGGATGGTCAGGCTGGTTGCAGGTGCGAGGGGATGGGCAGGCTGGTTGCAGGTTATGTTATGTTATTTTATTTTTATATAGCGCAAATCACCACTGGTCTCTAAGGTTCGAGGGGTTGGGCAAGCTGGTTGCAGGTGCGAGGGGGTGGGCAGGCTGGTTCCAGGTGCAAGGGGATGGGCAGGCTGGTTCCAGGTGCGAGGGGATGGGCAGGCTGATTGCAGGTGAGAGGGGATAGGCAGGCTGGTTGCAGGTGCGAGGGGATGTTGCGAGGGGAGGGGCAGGCTAGTTGCAGGTGCGAGGAGAGGGGCAGGCTGGTTGCAGGTGCGAGGGGATGGTCCGGCTGGTTGCAGGTGCGAGGGGGTGGTCAGGCTGGTTGCAGGTGCGAGGGGATGGGCAGGCTGGTTGCAGTTGCGCAGGGATGGGCAGGCTGGTTGCAGGTGCGAGAGGATGGTCAGGATAGTTGCAGGTGCGAGGGGATGGGCAGGCTGGTTGCAGGTGCGAGGGGGTGGGCAGGCTGGTTGCAGGTGCGAGGGGGTGGGCAAGCTCGTTGCAGGTGCGAGGGGGTGGGCAGGCTGGTTCCAGGTGCAAAGAGATGGGCAGGCTCGTTCCAGGTGCGAGGGGATGGGCAGGCAGATTGCAGGTGCGAGGGGATGGGCAGGCTGGTTGCAGGTTATGTTATGTTATTTTATTTTTATATAGTGCCAATCACCACTGGTCTCTAAGGTGCAAGGGGGTGGGCAAGCTCGTTGCAGGTGCTAGGGGGTGGGCAGGCTGATTCCAGGTGCAAGGGGATGGGCAAGCTGGTTCCAGGTGCGAGGGGATGGGCAGGCTGATTGCAGGTGCAAGGGGATGGGCAGGCTGGTTGCACGTGCGAGGGGGGGGGCAGGCTAGTTGCAGGTGCGAGGAGAGAGGCAGGCTGGTTGTGGTTGTAGGTGCGAGGGGATGGTCCGGCTGGTTGCAGGTGCGAGGGGATGGTCAGGCTGGTTGCAGGTGCGAGGGGATGGGCAGGCTGGTTGCGAGGGGATGGGCAGGCTGGTTGCAGTTGTGAGGGGATGGGCAGGCTGGTTGCAGGTGCGAGGGGATGGTCAAGCTAGTTGCAGGTGCGAGGGGATGGGCAGGCTGGTTGCGAGGGGATGGGCAGGCTGGTTGCAGTTGTGAGGGGGGGGCAGGCTAGTTGCAGGTGCGAGGAGAGAGGCAGGCTGGTTGTGGTTGTAGGTGCGAGGGGATGGTCCGGCTGGTTGCAGGTGCGAGGGGATGGTCAGGCTGGTTGCAGGTGCGAGGGGATGGGCAGGCTGGTTGCGAGGGGATGGGCAGGCTGGTTGCAGTTGTGAGGGGATGGGCAGGCTGGTTGCAGGTGCGAGGGGATGGTCAAGCTAGTTGCAGGTGCGAGGGGATGGGCAGGCTGGTTGCAGGTGCGAGGGGGTGGGCAGGCTCGTTGCAGGTGCGAGGGGGTGGGCAGGTTGCTTCCAGGTGCAAGGGGATAGGCAGGCTGGTTCCAGGTGGGAGGGGATGGGCAGGCTGATTGCAGGTGCGAGTGGATGGACAGGCTGGTTGCAGGTGCGAAGGGATGGAGGGAGGGGAGGGGCAGGCTGGTTACAGGTGCGAGGGGAGGGGCAGGCTGGTTGCAGGTGCGAGGGTATGGTCAGGCTGGTTGCAGGTGCGAGGGGATGGACAGGCTGGTTGCAGGTGGGAGGGAGTGGGCAAGCTGGTTCCAGGTTTGAGGGGTTGGCAGGCTGGTTCCATGTGCGAGGGGATAGGTAGGCAGGCTGGCTCCATGTGCGTGGGGAAGGGTGGTAGGCTGGTTCCAGGTGCGCGTGGGTGGTAGGCAGGCTTCCTTAGTGGGGTGGACAGGGTGTGATGGGCAGGCTCCCTCTAGCTGTGAGCGGGTAGCGACAAGTCTTGTTGTGAGGGAGAGGTGGATGGACTGTGCTCCTGTAGGAAGGGTGGGCAGGCCGGCTTCCATCTGTTGTGTTGAAAGCTCTGGTAGAGACGCCCCCCTGTGGTCATGTAGCAGTTTGATTTTACGGAGCTTGACCTCACGGAACTCCCAGCACCCTCTCCCACCTGCCCCAGAATACAAACCCTCTCCCTGTGAAGGAACTCACTCGGTTCGTGTCAGAAGAGACCCTCCGGAAATTCCAGCCTCTGCTATGGGAGGTGGTGTGTGTGTGTGGGGGAGGGGCTAGTGTGTGGTTGGGTGGGTCAGTACTCCGACCACAAATACAAAATGTGAAGTCGTCACAGCGTGGGACGTTGTGTTGCTCACAGATGGTGTTTGTGGCAGCGCTGAGCAGTGATAGCCTGGTCAAAGTCATAGTGTTAGCAGCAAAGACCAGGAAGAGGCTGAAGGTGGGAGGGCGGGTAGATACTCTCCCCTACTACAGTGGCTGCCGGCAGATGCTGGGAGGAAGAGCCCTGCCGGGGTGGGTGGGGGGCGAGCTGCACTCCATGTGCTCTCCGTGCCTGCTTCACAGGTGTGGTGAAGAATTTTCTTATCTGCTTGTTAAAATAAACAAGCAGCTAAGAAAAGTTTTCACGTCAGCCGCAAACCAGGCCATGGTGTCCGGAGGGGCTGTCTGAAAAACGGACAGGGTGGAACCCAAAAACACTCCTTTCCATTGGGAAGCCAGCGTTTACCATAAACGCTGACGCTACCCAATGGAAAAGAGGGGCGGGCTTGAAGTCCCCTTTTTCTAACAATATCTCTCGCAGAGGCAGAGCAGCTTCGCTGCCACGCCCACGCGAGACCAAAAATGCCTACCAGTATTGATGACGTGAATCCTTCGCCACGTAGTCCCGATTGCCTTATGTAACATTTTTAATACAATGATTTACACACATATGATTCATTGTCTCTGTATGTGTGTGACGAAGAGTGCTCCAACACCCTACATTGGAATAAGAGGTGCTATAAACCAAATAAAATACATGTGACAAGCTAACGAGAGAAGAGAGGGACAGTTGGAGGATAGTGAGGAAATCATTGAGGATCCCCAACAAAGATAGTCATATCCTGGTGCACAGTAAGGTCATCATTTACTATGCTTTAAAAGCTAATACAAAAAAAAATATAATGGCGAATGTATTGTAGAATGCACCATTTCCCCCCAAATTTGCTTAGTGGGACAGCGCACCCAAAGCTCCTCTTTGTATTAGTCAGGGCCACTCACTGTACTCATTATGAACCATACGGGGGGCTGGTCTGACAAAATTTGCGAGGGTTGCTTTGGGTTCTCAGTCTGGCCCTGGCAGGAGCTGGGGCCTCGTACCACAAAATAAACCAAACATTGAAAAGTTAGTCACTGACATACAGCACCCAGGGCCAGATGTACGACGTGCAAAATAATGCCTCGCAAATTGCGAGGCACTATTTTGCCTGTATAACAGTGTGATCAACACTGTTTGCGATTCCCAATGGGGTGGCAAATTGCAAGGATCATGAATATTAATGAGCCTCTCGCAATTTGCGAGCCCATTGGGAATGACAGGCCCCCCAGGGATGGTGGCTTGCTGGGCTCAGCAGACCACCATATCTGTAATTGCATTTAAATAAAGCAGTTTTTTTTTTTTAAATGCAGCCGTTTTCCCTTAAAGGGAAACGGGAGGCTTTAGTTTGGTCAGAGATAAGTCAGAAAAACCCAGGAGGCTCTTACGGCCGCCTTTTCACAGATTCTATTCGCGAACTGTCGGCGGGCGACCTATGGGCCCTCAATCCCAGCACGATTGAATTTAAAACCTGCATTAAAAAAAGCGTCAGAATGAGTTCTCTAATTATTAATAAAGCGCACCTCTGCAAACGCAGTCATGCATGGTCAGTCATGAACTCCTATGGGTGGTTATCCCCCCTACCTACCTCTCCTGTACTTATTCACTGCATTTAAAACGCAGTTTTCTGGCCATCAGAATGGGGGTCTGGCGATTCCTAAAAGATCTTCCCCCATGGCGGCGAACCACAGAAGATTTAACATGCAGAGGGTGCGGTAAGACAGCCGAAACACTGGAGCATATGGTTTGCTTATGTCCCGCCCTCATGCCCCAACGTAGACGCAATCTCAGAGCAGAATGGAATAGGCTGGGTGTTCGGACCTGTAGACAGGCAATTATTACATCCTTTAGCCCTGAAAATACAGCTCTAAACATTGCCTTTACAATCTACATACAGCACGCACACTGCATCCTCTCGCTAATGACGGTAGGACCAGTAACCCCCGCTCTCCCCTGTCTACTTCAAGCTGTATTTTAATCTCAAGTTAAAAAAAAAATAATAATAATTGTTTATAACTAGTCGCATTTTATCATATTGGCTGTCACTGACCAGCGACCTATTTTATTTGGACTGCGTTTTTGCACAACTAGTATCAATTTTGTGAATTTGTTTGGTTTTTATGAGTTGTAAGTCGGCAACTGTTAGAACATCAAACCCCTTTGTCCTAATACTAAGTGTTATTGTCGTTTAGAATATAAAGGTTTAATCTTTAACGTGCAACTGATTAACTGTTGTAAAACATGCTTCGAAATTTCTTATATCAATGTGCTGACTTGTGGATTTACTGTGAAATGCTTTTAAGGATATTTTTCTTTTAATCAAATAAAGATTTTTCTACTCTACTGCTTTAAAAAAAAAAAAATGAAACGTTTTCATTTAATTCTTTAAGGGCAGGCAGTGGTCCCTCGGACCACTGCCTGCCCTTAAAAAACATTTTTGGAGCCAGTCACAAACAGGAAGGGGTGCCTTTGGGACCCCTTCCCATTTACGACGTCATTACCACCCTCTTGAAGAGGGCGGTAATTTGCAAGTGTTTTGCGACCACAATTGTGGTAGAAAAACATTCATACATGGCTCTGCGATCGCGATTAAGAAGGGAACGCCTCTTCATAATAGCAAGTCGCAATACACTATTTTCCGAGTCGCAAATTATATCCGAGTTGCAAAATAGTGTAAGTACATGGCCCAGACTATAATTGCAAGTGCAAACGGGTCGTCATACATCTGGCCCCAACCTTCCAATTAAATGTTTTCGATTTTTGTATATCTTTTGAATGTACAATGATACAATCTTTAGTAATTCAAGTATTTGTTTGGTGTGTACTTGTTTGTGTATTTTTTGCATTGGGGTACTTGGCTTCCCGTGGGGGTCCTCAGGAGTCAAAAGGTTGGGAACCACTGATGTAGGTTGTGGCACATATACCCTGGGGTGTCTTGGAACGGTCTACTCCTGAGCAGGATGGAGTCTAGTCATTGAAGAGTCAAGTTTTTAGTTCTTTCCCGAAAGATATAAGGTTGGAAAGCGCTCTCATAAAGCGTGGCAGACTGTTCCACAGTTTAGTAGTTGCAAAAGCAAAGCTTCTGCTCCCCAGAGGTCCTTGGAAAATCTGGAAGTGGTCATAAGGTTTGCCCCTAGTGATCGAAGTTGTCTACCCAGCGTATAGATCTGAAAAGAGTGTTTCAGACAAATTTATTGGTAGACTTGCATAACTGGATGGTTTGTATATATAATGCATTGCTTCATACATGTAATATACTGGTTTGTGAATATAATATATTGGTTGTGATGAACCAATCTATTGGTATTATGTGCTTGTTTCCATGCATGCCATACTGGTTCCCATGCATAAATTCCTGATTTGTATGTTATGTTATGTCTTCTTTTATAACGCTTGAATCACCGTGAGGCATCTCAGCGCTTGCTTTGGGAACCCGTCCTGGCTTTTTCCCTGTGAGATAACCCATACTGGGCATCCCCAAGGTGAAAGCCAGGCATCCCACCGCGGGGGGGCCGTAGTGGAGATTAAGCAAGCTAATGCCCAGAGTTGCAGAGTGTAAACCCGTGATTCGAGTAGCGAAGCGAAGCGAAAATTGTCGAGTCCGTGGACATTTTGGGCTCAAGACCCTGCCGCGTCAGGAATTGAACCCTGATCCCGGGTCTGACCTCTGCTGCAGGGTCTGCCTCCTCTAACCAGTGAGCTCTACTTCTCCACTGTGAGATTCCATGCCGATTTGCATGAGTAATATACTGGCTGATGCACATACTTCTACTGTTCATATACATGAGATGTTGGTTCATTCTTGTAATGTTCTGCTTTCTGTGTAAAGCATAGTAGTTAAAATGGTCAACAGTTGGTTTTAAAGCATTACATGCTGATTTGCATGAACTGTGTACTTGTTCTTATATATAAACTACTGGTTTGAATGTTTACCATACTGGTTTGCATGTATAATGTACTGCTAGGCATGCAGCATTGTGTGGTACACTTGAAAAACACCGTAGTTTGTAATCATAATATGAAGGGTTTCTGTAAACAACATACTACTTTCTAAACATTACATAATGATTTGAGTGTGCAATATAAATAGCCATATTTTTGGTGAGACCTCTGCATTCCATTTACTATTATTTGTCAATCACGCTATTTAATGAATCGCAACATTCTTGGTTTGCATGGGTTTTATACTGAAGTCTGAGCTTCATGCAGTGGTTTGGTTGCATTATTGTATGGTGGTTTGACTCAGCAGATGTGAACGCGTGGAGACAATGACAGGGGTCAGAGGTCTCTGGAACTTGGAGCCTTAGAGAAGTCACTTCATGCAAAGCAGGGAAACACTTGCTGTTTGCCCTCGGATGTAAATTCTTTGGCTCTTTTGCTCATATTATCCGGTCACACTTGCTTTTAAAGTCATATTTTGCATTTTATACTGCTTTGGAGTTTTATTAGTAAATTATAAATATTATTTCAACATAATTAAAATGTGTGCTCGTAGCTGCCATGTTTTCAGTTTTCTCATGCGACATATCCATGTTACCTACCAGTAGATTTGTATGTAAATTTTAATACTGTAACCCTTTATCAGGAGTGGAAGAAGCCAATTCTAGCCATACAAAGGGATGTTTCCTGAAATGAGCTTCTTTTACTGAAGTGTAATGGGCTCGAGGAAGTCTTAAAAAGCTGCATTGGCCTGGGGCAGTGGGAATGATAATCACAGTAGTAATACTGTGCTCTTTCAAGACGTACGCGCTGGTCCCCACAGACAGGCAGGGCATACACAAACTGAAATCTGCATCCTTCCCTGCTGCATCATAGTCTGTCGAAAGCAAGTCACAGGGAAAGTGCACAGAGGTAGTCCAGTGCACCAGGAACTGACAGTCCACTGGTAGTATTTCCTGCAAGATAATAGCCCTATAGCAAAAGAAATTCCACCTGTGGATTCACTTTAAGATTTAAGCCTCCCTCCGGAAACTGTAGAACACTCATAACCATCCACCTTTAGATCAAGCACCTAGACTGCTTTATAACAATGAAATTAAGGTAGTATCTAGGAGGCACTATCCACCCATCACTTGTGACACATGGCTTCGGTAGAAGGGAACTATAAGGCCTACTGGGAATTAGTCACAGGAGCTCTGGATAGGATGATCCCGATTAAAAGGATAAAGAGTAGGAAGAAACCATCCGCTCCCTGGTACACGGATGAGCTGAGAATGCTGAGACGGGTATGTAAGAAAGCTGAAAGAAAGTGGCGTCTGAACTACTTAGAGGGGGAAAAACAGGAATTAAAAGCGCTACAGGGGAAATATAAGAAGCTGATCCTGGAGTGTAAAGCTGAGTACTACGCCAATTCTATTTTACAAGCCCCTAACAGCACGAAAGCTCTGTTAAAAATAGTTGGGGAGCTCTCCGCCCCGGCTTGTCTTGGTAATAAGACCATTGCGTCACAGGACCTGTGCAATAATATAGCCTGCCATTTTACAGATAAAGTGGCTAAGATTGTTGACAAGTTTCAAGGCCAAGATCCCGGTGACCCTGCTCCTGTGGAATATAAGGGGGAACCAATCCCTCTTCAGTTAGACACCTTGGATAGATTTCCTAGCCTAAATGACTGTACATTTAACAGCATGGCAGATAGCGTATCCTCGGGCTCTCCGGACGATCCTATGCCAGTAAGAGTCTGAAAAACATTTGGTCGTGTAACCCTCCCATGGCTGCAGGGA
Organism: Lissotriton vulgaris; assembly: GCF_964263255.1. Taxonomy (NCBI): domain Eukaryota; kingdom Metazoa; phylum Chordata; class Amphibia; order Caudata; family Salamandridae; genus Lissotriton; species Lissotriton vulgaris. Next base: position 1,830,524,235 of record NC_141687.1, read on the forward strand.
GGGAGCGGTTCCGGATGCCTGGAAGCAGGCAGTGGTGACACCCCTGCTAAAAAAAACATCTCTGGACTCTGCCAAGTCGGAGAGTTACAGACCCATTTCCCAGCTCCCTACCCGGTTAAAATACTGGAGCGGGCAGTGGGCAGGTCACTCTCCGGCTTCCTGGAGGAAAACCAGAAGCTGGACAGAGATCAGTTTGGCTTCCGCCCAGCACATGGGACGGAGTCCGCGCTGACCCTGATGCTGGACAAACTGAGAATGCGGGCCGACAGCGGGAATGTCACGGTGCTAGTGCTTCTCGATATGTCGTCAGCATTCGACACGGTTAACCACTCTATTTTGCTGGGAAGGCTTGAGAGCATGGGGGTGCGGGGATGGTACTACAATGGATGCGGTCCTACCTCTCAGGACGACAGCAGGTGGTCACATTGGCACCCTTCGCTGCTAATAAAACGGCAATAGATCATGGGGTCCCTCAGGGGTCGGCCATCAGCCCCATTTTATTTAATGTATATCTACAGCCGCTCCTCCCCCTCATTAAATCATTTGGGGTGGAGGTAGTAAACTATGCAGATGACAGGCAGCTGGCGTTCTCCCTGGAAGGGAAGCACGCAGTCACAATGGACACATTCCAGGAATGTATGCGCCATACAGCCAGGTGGCTCAGGAAGAACTCCCTACAGTTTAATGGGGAGAAAACAGAGGTGTTGTACTGTGCCCCAGCAGGATTAACCAAGCACCTACAGAGGGAATTTAGACTTAACCCGGAGGGGGAGCCAGTGCCACCGTCTGATACTTTAAGAAATCTAGGGGTCTTGCTTGACAAAAATCTACAAATGGAGTCACAGGCCAATAGGATAGCTGGCGTGTGTTTCTGTCTCCTACGGATGCTGCGCCGGCTCCTCCCGATCCTGCCAGACGATAAACGGTCGCTGGTGGTGAGGAGCATTGTCCAGAGCAGGCTGGACTATTGCAACTCGTTATATCTGGGAGCGCCTCAGTTTGTCATTGACAGGCTGCAGAGAGTGCAATCGGCAGCGGCAAAGCTGGCACTAAAAAGAAATCGCTGTGCCTCATCTCACCAAGCCCTACGGGATCTGCACTGGCTGCCGATCAAGGAGAGGGTACTTTTCAAGTCTCTGCGTATGGTATTCAAAGCAATACATGAACAAGGCCCAGCTCCGCTGCAGGGGTGTTTCTCCTGGTATCGGCCACAGAGACAACTCCGTTCAGCTGGTGCAGGTCTGCTGGAAGTTCCAAGAGTCAAGCGGGCTAGGCTGGGGGGCATGGCCTTCCGGGTGGTTGCGGCGCGCCAGTGGAATGAACTTCCCCTGAGCATTAGAAAGAGTCAGTCCCTTATGAGTTTCAGGCGCAGCCTGAAAACCTGGCATTTCCCGCAGACTTGTTAGTACTTCTCTGCGCCCATGATTCTTCTTCATCTGAGTCTGATATTGTAAAATCTATGCGCCAGGATACCCGTAGGGTGACAGTATGCGCGGTACAAAACATTCATACAATACAATACAATACAATACATCAAGAACCCCTTACCACTTCTTGCCTCTCTCTTCCTCCTTTCCCATTCACTATATCCTTTCTCTTCCCCTTCCTCTCCACTTTTCCCACCCTCCCATTTGCAACATCTTCACTCTTGCAACCTGTCCCAATTCTTCCACTTCCTCTCTACTCACTCTTACTAACTTCCCTCTTTACTACATCTCTTCTATTGTCTCAACTCTGCCTTTCTCTTCTTTTCTCCTTCATGGCTCTGCTTCTGTAGATTTCTTCCCCTCATTCTGTCTCCCCCCTTCTCTTATTCATCCCTTTTTTTGTCTTGCACATCTTGCAACCTTTGTGACTCTTGCCTTTTCTAAAACTCTCCTTCTTTTCCCTTATCTCTCTCTTCCTGCCACACCCTGCTCGTTCTCATACCCTCTCTTCTTCCTGCCTTCCATCACCATTAGTCAAACCCAGTTCCACCTCTTTTCATCTAACCTTCCTCTCCTTTCACCGTCTCCCTCTTTTCTCTCTCTCGTCCCCTGTTTGACTTGAACCCTTTTGCAGGGTCATCCCTAAATTTTTTGCCTTTCTCCTGGCCTTTTTTCTGACATGGTGTGGGTGGTTTTAGGACTCTGGGCATTTTAGCACTGCTGTCCAGGGTAAAGTGTGTGTGCTCTCTGTGATAAACATGGTAAGATTGGTCTACACCTGTTTGGCCTATTTAATTTACCTGTCAGTCTCTTGTAAAGTGGTATCTCATATACCCACGGCTGGAGAATTAAATGCTACTGGTGGGCTTCCAGCGCTGATTGCGCCACCCACCAAAGTAGCCTTTCAAACCTATCCCAGGCCTCTGCCATTGCAGGGCCTGTGCGCACAGTGTTACTGCCGCTGTGACTTTTTTTACACCTAAAGTGTGTGCCATGTGTGTGACCTCCCTTTTACTACATGTCAGTGACCCCGAAGGTAGACCCTAGCTAGTCCTATGGGTAGGGTGCATAGTAGGTCAAAGATAGGACATGTACCTTAAGTGCATGGCATGTCTTGGTAGTGACAAGGGGTGAGCAGGGGTTATCTTCAGCGTGTAACTCCCTTGCCCTGACTATAATGGTGGTTTCTGCCTGGCTTTGGCGCAAGCCCTAACCAACCAGAAATCCCCTTTCTAACACCCCTCACATTTCCTTTTTTGTCTCAGTATTTTCGACTTTCCAAGTTCGATCCTTTTGTGTTCTTCTCTACTGCCTTTGCCCTTTTTTCTATCTCCCTCCTACATACTATTGGATATCGTTCTTCTACATATATGGTGCTTTGATGTCCAGTAGTGTGCAAGGCTTTATTTCATACATTTTGTTTCCGTGAAACTCTTTACAGTTTTACACGTTCTGTTATGGCGTTTTATACAACATCACATTGTATTCTGGGCATTTACATTTCACTCTTCAGATCACAGATTAAATGACCAAAGTAAACATGATGTTGATTAAAAAGATATGCTTATGACTGTCAAAAGGACTCAAGCTCGATACAATCAATAAACAGAAAGGCTAATTTGAGTAACTCGCTACTTTTGTGCTTCAGGTAAGAGGTACTTGCAGGTGTAAGACAGGTCAAGGGATTGTGGTTTGATAAAGTGGTTCAGTGGGCTGAACACCTGCCCACAGGCCTGGAAGACAGCATGTTTGGATTTCGAACTAACAAGCGTGATTGGAGAAACGTTTCTTCTAAATCTGTTTTTTTATTTAGAACAGTTATGTAGCATATCTATCAGTATAAATGCCAAAAAGGTATATATATTACAATTATCCTGTAAGGATAGATAGTGTAATTGAATCACAAACAGTACTATCAATAACAGGCCCACAGGCATGAATAAACATAATCAACATTATATACTGACACACGGTTATACCGTGAAGAGTGGAGAGGAGTGAACAATAAGTACCCTCAATGGATGTAAACAAGCAACAGCCGATTAGTACAGTGATGTGAAGCGGTCTTAAAATACCATCTAAGTTCCATGGAAAACCCAATCGTAATCTCTAGTGGCTGTCCGGGAGGGAAAGCAACAGTAAGCCAATGAAATCAACAGTGATAGTTCAGGAATTAAGGCTTCCAGAACAAAACTCCCCAGATTGTCTAGGGGGGTCGTGTATCATCTTTTACCTGCTGGGCTACAACCATGGAATCCCAAATATTTAAGCCAATCATCCCTCTGTCTCTTCTCTGCAGAACATGGAGCGGGTCTCCTCTGCCCATTTAATAAACTTTTTAGACAGGCTTGGACCACTGGGGCCTGCAACAACTTCCAACCCAAAGTCAGCAAACCTGTCTGCCAACTTCGCTGACGTTGTCAGTTTAAATAGGCCGAAAATGCTGGCCTCAAATGCGTAGTTAACACCGGTAGTTGACATCTTGAACATACATTCCATGTGCCAGAGTACATTTTGTGCAGGTCAACGGGGAAAGGGACGCCCGATATAACGTTTTAAATTAGATAAACCGAAACAGAGCGTTCCGCGATGACTTCAAATGGATACCAGCGGCATGGCCGGTACTAGGATTTTTTAGGGCCCTGTTAAGAAAGGGAATGGGAGAGGCTCCCCCTAATTTGCACATGCTGTGACATCACATTAAATATTATGAATTGACTATTAATCCTATAGCATACTTGAAGCGACTTGACTGATGCAATAATATTAAAACAATAGAAACATAAATAATTGCCCTAATAAAAAAAGTGGAAATATTTTTTAATTATATTAAGTGGAAAAATGCTATATTTTTCACTCTCGGTTGAGAAACGTGGCCCAGGTTTCTTAACATACATCTTTACTCTAATGTTAACATGTTTTCCTGGCTTGTCCTCTTGGGTGGGTCCCGTTACTTCATACTGATCCCTAAGCAAAAGTGCAAGTGGGACGCAGCTTCCTTGTAGGTATGGACGCTGGAACGGGAGCCAAGACAGAAATGCCGCTCTTGTTTGCGTTAGCGATAGAACCCCTGGTGATCTGGTTATGTCGTGTTATGTGGCTCTGGGGTATATGATTGGGTGACACATGACACAACATCTTTCTCTGCTCGGACAAGGCGCTTTTCTACGTTGCCACCAACACGTTGCGCTGCCGTTATAGTTTGGGGCCTTTTTTGGTTTCCACCTTAGTCTGGCAGCGCTGGCCCCCACGCCCTTAGACCACCTGCTGAACTTGGGCCTCTGATGGGAGCTGGCAAACTTTCAACATTTGGGGATACAGGTGGCCCATACGGAGAAGCAGCAGTTATGCCTTAATGTGGATAAGTACGTTGATGCGCTATAGAAATCGGTGCCTATTGGAATACCCTGCTGCTGTCACTGTTGGGCAGACTGGCAGTGTAAAAAATGGTGTTGTTGCCGAGCTGCCTGTATACACTGCAGAACTCGCTCTGCCCATACCCCAGAAGGTCATTAAGCAGTTGAACTCCATACTTACCTCCTTTTTGTGGGCTTGCCTTACCTATGTTGACCCGTCGGTATGAGGAAGGGAGGTTGGAGGTGCCTAAGCTTGATCCAGTGGCGTAACGAAACATGAGGGGGCCCCCCTGCAAACTACATGGAGGGGGCCCCCCTCCCATTCTACGTGCCAGTCTAGAGCTCTCAGGGCAGCGACCCGCCATACTGCAGGGGATGCGGGGCGATTGTTATGCCACTGTCACCAATACAGCCGTTATAAGTAACACTGGATGGTGGAGTCAAAGGTTGGGCTTAGTCTGCCCGCAGGCTATCATAGGTGGTGGTCCATTCATTACAGGGTCCCTGCCATGAGTAGGCCGGGAAAGTTTGCCCAATTTTAGGTGGGTTTCCTGATGCAGACTCCTGTCATGATATACAACATCGGGCACACTCATCGTTTAGTTTTGATAAAAGTGCATCCACTGCTCCTTCTCGTTTCCGTTTTAAGACATTGGACAAAGCTTCAATGCAGTATTTCAAAAGCAGATGTAACCACAAAGAGCACATTTTGATAATACATTTTTATTTTTATTAGACAATAGCAATCTTAAGAGGCATTGCATAGCTTCATACACACTTTGACCCCAATTCCATCACAGTCTCTCTCTCTCTGTCAGTCAGTATCTCTCTTTCAGTCAGTCAGTCTATCTCTCTCTGTCATTCAGTCTCTCTTAGTCAGTCACTCTCTCTGTCAGTCAGTCTCTCTCTCTCTCTCTCTCTCTCTCTCTCACTGTCAGTCTGTCAGCCAGTCAGTCTCTCTCTATCAGTCAGTCTCTCTGTCAGTCAGTCTATCACTCGCTGTCATTCAGTCTCTCTCAGTCAGTCTCTCTCAGTCAGTCAGTCTCTCGCTCTCTCTCTGTCAGTCAGTCTCTCTCTGTCAGTCTCTCTGTCAGTCTCTCTTAGTCAGTCTCTCTCTCTGTCAGTCAGTCTCTCTCTCTGTCAGAGTCTCAGTCTCTCTCTCGGTCAGTCAGTCTCTCTGTGAGTCTCTCTATCAGTCAGTCTCTGTCAGTCAGTCTCTCTCTGTTGGTCAGTCTCTCTTTCTCTGTCAGTCTCTCAGTCTCTTTCTCTCTCTGTCTGTCTCTGTCAGTCAATCAGTCTCTCTCTCAGTCAATCAGTCTCTCTCTGTCAGTCAGTCAGTCAATCAGTCTCTCTCTCTCCCAGTCAGTCTCTCTCTCTCCCAGTCAGTCAGTCTCTCTCAGTCAATCATTCTCTCTCTACCCCAGTCAGTCAGTCTCTCTCTCTCTGTCAGTCAGTCAGTCTGTCAGTCTCTCACTCAGTCAGTCTCTCACCCAGTCAGTCTCTCTCTCTCAGTCAGTCTCTCTCTCTGTCAGTCTCTCTCTCAGTCAGTCTCTCTCTCAGTCAGTCTCTCTCTCTGTCAGTCTCTCTCTGTCAGTCTCTCTTTGTCAGTCTCTCTCTGTCAGTCTCTCTCTCAGTCAGTCTCTCTCTCAGTCAGTCTCTCTCTCAGTCAGTCTCTCAGTCAGTCTCTCTCTCAGTCAGTCTCTCTCTCAGTCAGTCTCTCTCAGGCAGTCTCTCTCAGGCAGTCTCTCTCTGTCAGTCAGTCTCTCTCAGAGTCAATCAGTCTATCTCTCTGTCAGTCAGTCTCTCTGCCTCTCTCTCTCAGTCTCTCTCTCAGTCAGTTTCTCTCTACCTCAGCCAGTCTCTGTCAGTCAGGCTCACTCTCAATCAGTCTCTCTCTGTCAGTCAGTCACTCTCTCTCTCAGTCAGTTTCTCAGTCAGTCAGTCTCTCGGTCAGTCAGTATTCAGTCTCTGAGTCAGTCAGTCAGTTTCTACTCTCTCTCCACTCTCTCCATTCGCTCTCTCAACTCTGTCCACTCTATCTCTACTGTCTCTCTCTCCACGGTCTCTCCTCTGTCTCTCTCTCCACTGTCTCCCTCCACTGTCTCCCTCCACTCTCTCCACCCTCTCTCCCTTCTCTCTCTCTCTACTCTCTCCACTCTCTCGCTCCACTCTCTCGCTCCACTCTCTCGCTCCACTCTCTCGCTCCACTCTCTCTCCACTCACTCTCTCTCCACTCACTCTCTCTCCACTGTCTCCCTCCACTGTCTCCCTCCACTCTCTCTCTCTCCACCCTCTCTCCCTTCTCTCTCTCTCTACTCTCTCTACCCTCTCTCTCCACTCTCTCTCTCCACTCTCTCTCCACTCACTCTCTCTCCACTCACTCTCTCTCCACTCACTCTCTCTCCACTGTCTGTCTCTCCACTGTCTCTCTCTCCACTGTCTCTCTCTCCACTCTTTCTCTCTCTTTCCACTCTCTCTCTCTCCACTCACTCTCTCTCTCCACTGTCTCTCCACTCTCTCTCTCCACTCGCTCTCTCTACTCGCTCTCTCTACTCTCTCTCTCCACTCTAACTCTCTCTCCACTCTATCTCTCTCTCCACTCTATCTCTCTCTCCACTCTATCTCTCTCTCCACTCTATCTCTCTCTCCACTCTCTCTCTCTCTCTCTCCACTCTCTCGCCACTCTCTCTCTCCACTCTCTCTCTCTCCACTCTCTCTCTCTCTCCACTCTCTCGCTCTCCACTGTCTCAACATGCTCTCTCCACTCTCTCTCCACTCTCTGTCTCTCCACTGTCTATCTCCACTCTCTCTCCACTCTCTCTCTCTCTACTCTCTCTCTCTCTACTCTCTCTCTCCACTCTCTCTCTCTCCACTCTCTCTCTCTCCACTCTCGGTCTCTCCACTGTCTATCTCCACTCTCTCTCCACTGTCTACTCTGTCTTCACTGTCTCTCTCCACTCTCTCTCTCTCTCTAGCCACTCTCTCTCTCCACTGTTTCTCTCCACTGTTTCTCTCCACTCTCTCTCTCTCCACTCTCTCCCACTCTCCCTCACAAAGTAGTGTGCGTCCCATGGGTGTCCGCAGAAATGTTTCCAGGGGGGGGCACATTTTTAACTTCATCACCATCCCCCTTGCACCCTTCTCCCCTCTGCCCTGCACCCTTCTTGCCCTCCCTCTTGCACCCTTCTCCCCTTCCCCTTGTACCCTAGTCCACCTCCGCCTTGCACCCTTTTCTACCTTGCACCATTCTCCCCTCTGCCTTGCACCCTTCTCCTCTCTGTCTTGCACCCTATTCCACCCCCGCCTTGCACCCTTCTCTAACTTTCATCCTTCTCCTCTCTGCCTTGCACCCCTTCCCCCCTCTGCCTTGCACCCTTCTCTACCTTGCACCCTTCTCTCTTCCTTGCACCATTCTCCCCTCTGCCCTGCACCCTTCTCCCCTCTGCCTTGCACCCTTCTCCCCTCTGCCTTGCACCCTTCTCCCCTCTGCCTTGCACCCTTCTCCCCCACTGCCTTGCACCCTTCTCCCCCTCCGCCTTGCACCCTTCTCCTCTCTGCCTTGCACCCTTCTCTACCTTGCATCCTTCCCCTCTCTGCCTTGCACCCTTCTCCCCCTTCGCCTTGCACCCTTCTCCCCCGCCGCCTTGCACCCTTCTCTACCCTGCATCCTTCTCCCCTCTGCCTTGCACCCTTTTCCCTCTGCCTTGCACCCATCTCCCCTTTGCCTTGTACCCTTCTCCCCTTTGCCTTGCACCCTTCTCCTCTCTGCCTTGCACCCTTCTCACCTCCGCCTTGCACCCTACTCTACCTTGCACCCTTCTCCTCTCTTCCTTGCACCCATCTCCTCTTTGCCTTGCACCCTTCTCTTCTCTGCCTTGCACCCTTCTCCTCTCTGCCTTGCACCCTTCTCCTCTCTTCCTTGCACCCTTCTCCTCTTTGCCTTGCAACCTTCTCCTCTTTGCCTTGCACCCTTCTCTTCTCTGCCTTGCACCCTTCTCCTCTTTGCCTTGCACCCTTCTCTTCTCTGCCTTGCACCCTTCTCCTCTTTGCCTTGCACCCTTCTCCTATCTGCCTTGCACCCTTCTCCCCTCCGCCTTGCACCCCTCTCCTATCTGCCTTGCACCCTTCTCCCCTCCGCCTTGCACCCTTCTCCTCTCTACCTTGCACCCTTCTCCCCCTCCGCCTTGCACCCTTCTCTACCTTGCACCCTTCTCCTCTCTTCCTTGCACCCGTCTCCTCTTTGCCTTGCACCCTTCTCTTCTCTGCCTTGCACCCTTCTCCTCTCTGCCTTGCACCCTTCTCCTCTCTGCCTTGCACCCTTCTCCTCTCTGCCTTGCACCCTTCTCCACTTTGCCTTGCACCCTTCTCCCCTCTGCCTTGCAACCTTCTCCACTCTGCCTTGCACCCTTCGCCCCTCTGCCTTGCACCCTTCTCCCCTCTGCCTTGCACCCTTCTCCTCTCTGCCTTGCACCCTTCTCCTCTCTGCCTTGCACCCTTCTCCCCTCTGCCTTGCACCCTTCTCCACTCTGCCTTGCACCCTTCTCCCCTCTGCCTTGCACCCTTCTCTACCATGCATCCTTCTCCCCCTCTGCCTTGCACCTTTCTTGGCCCTGGAGAATACTCTGTCTGGGGGCCCCCACTCCCACCCTTGTCAGGGTACCGAGCACTGCTCTGTGCTGTCTCCTGCTCTTGCTCTCTGAGGCCCCCACCCCATCCTTGTCCCTGTCTCTTCTCTTCTCTTGTGGGGTGGGCCCCCCACCCCATCCTTGTCCCTGTCTCTTCTTGTCCCTGTCTCTTCTCTTCTCTTGTGGGGTGGGCCACCCACCCTCTCTTCTCTTCTCCTGTGGGGTGGGCCCCCCACCCCATCCTTGTCTCTGTCTCTTCTCTTCTCTTGTGGGTGGGCCCCCACCCCATCCTTGTCCCTGTCTCTTCTTGTCCCTGTCTCTTCTCTTCTCTTGTGGGGTGGGCCCCCCACCCTCTCTTCTCTTCTCTTGTGGGGTGGGCCCCCCACCCCACCCCATCCTTGTCCCTGTCTCTTCTCGGATGGGGGCCTGTCCCTGTCTCTTCTCTTCTCTTGGGGGGCCCCCACCCCATCCTTGTCCCTGTCTCTTCTCGGATGGGGGCCTGTCCCTGTCTCTTCTCTTCTCTTGTGGGCCCCCCACCCCATCCTTGTCCCTGTCTCTTCTTGTCCCTGTCTCTTCTCTTCTCTTGTGGGGTGGGCCCCCCACCCTCTCTTCTCTTCGCTTGTGGGGTGGGCCCCCCACCCCATCCTTGTCCCTGTCACTTCTCGGATGGGGGCCTGTCCCTGTCTCTTCTCTTCTCTTCTCTTGTGGGGCCCCCACCCCATCCTTGTCCCTGTCTCTTCTCGGATGGGGGCCTGTCCCTGTCTCTTCTCTTCTCTTGTGGGGCCCCCCACCCCATCCTTGTCCCTGTCTCTTCTCGGATGGGGGCCTGTCCCTGTCTCTTCTCTTCTCTTCTCTTCTCTTCTCTTGTGGGCCCCCCACCCATCCTTGTCCCTGTCTCTTCCTGTCCCTGTCTCTTCTCTTCTCTTCTCTTGTGGGGCCCCCACCCCACCCCATCCTTGTCCCTGTCTCTTCTCTTGTGGGGTGGGCCCCCCACCCTCTCTTCTCTTCTCTTGTGGGGTGGGCCCCCCACCCCATCCTTGTCCCTGTCTCTTCTCGGATGGGGGCCTGTCTCTTCTCTTCTCTTCTCTTGTGGGCCCCCCACCCCATCCTTGTCCCTGTCTCTTCCTGTCCCTGTCTCTTCTCTTCTCTTCTCTTGTGGGCCCCCCACCCCATCCTTGTCCATGTCTCTTCCTGTCCCTGTCTCTTCTCTTCTCTTCTCTTGTGGGGCCCCCACCCCATCCTTGTCCCTGTCTCTTCTTGGATGGGGGCCTGTCCCTGTCTCTTCTCTTCTCTTCTCTTGTGGGGTGGGCCCCCCACCCCATCCTTGTCCCTGTCTCTTCTTGGATGGGGGCCTGTCCCTGTCTCTTCTCTTCTCTTCTCTTGTGGGGCCCCCCACCCCATCCTTGTCCCTGTCTCTTCTCTTCTCTTGTGGGGTGGGCATTGTTTATCGAGAGGAGAGAGTGGGGGCCGGGCTCTGTGCTGCCTCAGAGGAGCAGTGGAGACTGCTGTCTCTGGGGCCCCCATCCTCTTTCCGGGACTGCCTCTGGCTCTGACTGAAGAGAAACAATGTATATTGATACTTTGTTTCTCTTCAGTCAGAGGGAGGGGGCGAAGGGCTCCGAGCAGGCTGCACCTGCTTCAGATGCAGAGAGAGAGAGGCTTGCTTCAGCGCAGACCTCTCTCACAGCTCTCAGAAGAGCTGAGGGGGGGGGGGGGGGGCCCCTGGGGGCCCCTTCAATAACTGTAGACAGTGAGGCCCCCCCGCACTGCGGGGTCTGCGGGGGCGTTTGTTACGCCCCTGGCTTGATCTGTATTACTACGGTGAGTATCTGCAACATGCGGGCCATTGAGGACAATTGGGTTTGGTGGCATCAGACAGTCTTTCCGGAATGTCTTTTCTTTGTTGTCACAGGGTATACGGTCACGTGATAATCATCATGTGACTAATTTTACAAAAACTCGTTATACTTGTGGTGGCTTGAATGGAGTACAAATGTGTGGATTGAAATGTTTGGTCTATTTCACTGCTGAATCTAGAACTTGCACATTTATATGTTGTTTTTTGTTGTTGCACCGCACGGAGGAATCTGGTATCTTGTTGCATGTGCTTGAAGGGTCAAGAGGACATTTTTTTGGGGGGAGCGAACTTGTTGTATATTTATCGAATTGTGAAGATAAACGTAGTCGTAATATTTTAGTTTGTGAGGGTGTTGGTGAGAAAGCCCATGTTTACAGCACGGTGTATATTGATTTTAGTTTGGGTTATGGGGAACACATTTTGACAAATTAGGTTGTGTTTTCAGTTGTTGATGGCAACATGTGGTTCTCATTTATTCATTTATGTTAATTATAGCTCCCCTGAAGAAGGGCAGTTCAGTGTCTGAAATGCATTGAGAATGTCATCTCCACGTTGAATTATGAGAAAAACATGTACCTCTAGGTGTCTTGGAATAAAGCTGCAGTGGCACTCGTTGAACCTATGAGAAGTTTGAATTAAAAAGAATTTGGGGGGGAATACTTCTGGAATATAAAAATGGAAGATATTGCCTGAACTTGAATGGATGGTTCACACATACCTCTTGCTGCGTATCCTGGGTTGAGGGACCTGACGAGGCTCCAGCGGTATCACTGATGTATAAATGCACCCGGACGGAGCGCCGTCCCGGGTGGCATGCTATAAACGTGCCTTAAGCATATTTCGTTGGACATGAAATGTCTGTGTGCATTCTACCTTTCGCTGAAATAGATTGAAAGATCGCCACTATCCTGATCACATTCCTCCCATGGCAAAAAAAGATGTTACCGCTAAGAAATGTAGAGTCTATGCCTGAAGAGGCATGCAGAAGGAGAGTCGTATGTACTGCCCTGATTGTCCTTCTAATCCTGGGCTGTGTGTGCCCACATGTTTTAAATTATACCACATGCAACAGAATTTATGGTTGCAACTGTGAGCGTAAAAGTAAAATGACTGGTCTGTATCATTTCAGATTTTTTGTTCAGATTTTACAGTTGGTATTTGTGTGATGCATTTAGAGCTGTTGTGTTTGTAGTTCTAGTTTTGTATCTACTTCCAATTGGTTTGTGTTTTATTTTTTGTTAAAATAAATGTGATGGGGGGGGCGTGGCTTCGCGGGCGAAGATGGTGGACGCATCCTTCTAGAGCTCCCACCAGCCCGACGCTTATCCGTCAATTTATCCTGGCCCCCGGACACGATCTGCAGCCCACACCTGAGGCAATTGTGGCGGAGGGTGAGAGGTGTCACCCGGTGCAGAGTGTGGCGCTCCCGGGCCCTCCGACGCAGACATAGTGACAGAAGCGGCCTGGTCCCGGGGAGTGCAGCCGGGGCCTTAATTTTGGCGCCTCCCGATCGCGAGGTCTTCGCGCGGGCCGGCCGCGCCAACATCTATCCTGGGCCCAGTGCCCCTCATGGTCGGCGGAACCGTGGGCGAGTCCTCTGCCCTATCCACCAAGAAGGCTGAGACAGCCAGGGCACTGGGGACGTCTGGAGGGAGCTGTGGCCTGCATCGGGACCGTGGGACCGGGAACTCGAGTTTGGTGGTTCCCGGCTGCGAGTGCTAGCATCCTGGGACGGCCTGGGTGGCGAGGTGGAGAGACCTGCGGAGCTGTGACCCCTGGTGTGGGACCCCACCTGACAAGTCCGACATAGCGCTGCTGCGCTTCTTTGGTCCACAGGCTGGCGGGCGGCCTGACGAACCGGCGAGTATCGCGCCCGAGCCCGGAGGACTCTATGCCGGTGCCAGAGGCGACAAAGTGAGAGACGTGAGCGACTCCCCGGGGCCCCTTCTGCGTGTGTGAACGAAGGGCGAGGGGGGCCGTGGCCAGCATCTGCGGTGCCTGTGGATGCCCAGCGCGATTGGACTGTGGGACGAAGGAGCTGTGTGGCCGGGAGCGGAGTCACGAGGCCCTTGTGGAGCGGACGACAGAGGGACAGGGCCCGGCCGAGACCACACTGCGCACCTTTGAGGGGGGTGAACTTGTAACACCCGGTGTACCCCCCCGGCAACAGACGACGACAGTGTGGGGGAATCGTGTACCCGGGGGTCGAAAAGACATTCGCGTGGAGTAACCTTGGTTGCAACTAGTGGTGCGGGGTGTCTGCGCTGTGGCGACCTGCTAACGCTCCGAAGACAGCAGGCCCTGGGTACGCCGCAGACATGACCAGAGGGGGCAGTGGGCCCGCCAAGCAGGGACCCATCGATAAATTCACAGGGCCAAGTGGGGGGCCCGGAGCGTCTGGAGGTGGCCAGGGAACGGGGCCGGACAATGCAGCGCTCATGGCAGCGATTACCCAATCCAGGGACATGCTGGACGCCAAGATAGGGGCAGTTGGGGCAGACGTGACCCTGCTGCACCAGGACCTGCGAAATGCGGTGACACGTATCACGGAGGCGGAATCCAGAATATCGGTGGTGGAGGACGACGTTGGGACCCTGAAGCAGAAAATGGCGGCGATGGAAAACATTCAAAAGGGCCTTGTGCTCCGTGTGGAGGATGCCGAAGGGCAGGCACGCAGGAACAACCTTCGCTTCGTGGGTTTTCCGGAAGGCTGTGAGAAAGGTAATATGGAACACTTCTTGTCCCAGTGGTTGGAGAGCTGGCTTCCCCCAGATGTTCTATCGCGCTGTTTTGTGATTGAGCGCCCACATAGAGCCCTGACGCAGAAGCCACCTGTGGGGGAGCGGCCCAGACCGGTGATTGCTAAAATCCTGAATTTCCATGATAGAGACACTATACTACGGGAAGCGCGGGCCAAGGACTCCCTTCTGTTCGAGAATCAGAAGATCATGGTCTTTCCCGACTATACCAGAATTGTGTAACAGCAGCGGCACTCCTTTATTGCCGCCAAGACATACTGCGAGGTCTGAAGATTCAATACGACTTGCTCTATCCGGGTGGCCTGCTGGTAGTCTTCCAGTCGCGAACCCACTTCTTTGATACCCGAGAGGATGTTTTCAAATGGACTGATGAAACAGTGAGGGTCAGGCCGCATGCCCAACCGGGTCTGGACCCGGGCCACTCGAGAGGCCTGTGGCAGGACCGGGGGGACCAAAGTGCCCGGGGCAAAAGGAATAGGAGGTCTAGATCGCGGAAACGCTCCTCTTCTCGCTGTGGAACACAAGATGGCGCGCCTACTGACTCTGATCACTCTGGAAGGGGCCATTGAGGGATATCGGGGAGCTGAGTCTATCTGCAGATGTCACAGGCTCCCGCTGAGGGGAGTTGCATAGCTGTGTCTTATTGTACTGACAATTGAAAACGGCGTATATTGCCACTGCTTGTTTATTTTCTTGAAACTGCGTGGGGCTGCGGGGTGGGGTTTGGGGTGCTCCTCCACAGGGGCTACTTGCCTCCTACACGAGTGGGAGTTGCCCGGGGGGGGGGAGTTTATTTTGTTTGAGTGGGTAGTTGGGATCCATTGGTATGGTTGGCCTTGGGCGCTCTGTTTTGGCCCGAGGTTCCCCATGCCGCAACAGATACTTCAGAGTTCTATGAGGTATAGGGGTGGGTGGCGGGAGACAGGGGGAGGGGAGTTGAGGGCAATGCTTGGGGGACAGGAGGGGGGGGGTGTGGGATGGTTGGTGGGGGTGCACGCGATTTCTAATGCCTTGTTACAGATTGTGCTGTGCACCTGGGCCTGGTGCTGGGTGCTTTTGTGTTGGGTCCTATTGGATTATGGCTGAGGCATCAACCACGGGGCTCCCTAGGGAGTCCATGCGCATACTGAGCTGGAATGTTAGAGGGATGCTGGATAAGATCAAGAGGGGGGCGATTTTGCGGTGGGGGAAGAGGGAAGCAGCAGATCTCTTGTAGTTACAAGAGTTACACATGATGAGGACGAAAGTGCTTAGCCTACAGAGATTTGGTTACCAACAGGTCTTCCATGCTGGGTTTTCCAGGGGCTCCAGGGGAGTCGCCGTCTTGGTCCATCGTAGGTTGGCTTACATTCACGAGAGACAGTGGATAGACCCACAGGGTCGATATGTTTTTGTTAAAGGGATGGTGGGCACGGAATCCATTGTGTTTGGCAGTATATATGCCCCCCCCGTTGCAGTGGTCCCTGGCTGAACGGTTATTTGCAGTGTGGACGGAAATCCCGGAGTCCCTAGCAGTGCTGGGTGGGGACTGGAATGACGTAATGGATGTGCATGTGGACCGTCGGAGACTGCGTGAGACATTGCCTGCTGCTGCAGCTACCCGGCTGAGTGCGATGGTGGAAGGATTAGGCTGGGTGGATGTTTGGCGACACATGCATGCTAGGGCCCGAGAGTATACCTATGTCTCTGCTGTCCATGGCTCTTTCTCACGGCTGGACTATGTTTTTGTGCCTTGTGGGTTCCTGAGTAGAGTGCGGGAGGCTAGTATCCTACCTAGGGGGCTGTCTGACCATTCCCCGGTGGCAGTGGAGGTTGACCTGCTGAGGAATAGACAACCATTCCGATGGAGGATGTCTTTGCGGCACCTTCAGCAAGCTGAATATGTACAACACATGCGGGGTGCAATTGCTCACTACTGGCGAGAAAATCTGGTGGAGGACACAGATGTAACGGTAGTCTGGGAAGCCATGAAACCTACTTTGAGGGGAATTGACATTGCGTGGTGTGTGGCGGCCCGTCGCCGGCGTCGGGAGGCCACAGTAACGGCAGCGGCTCGGGTGGAGGCTCTGGAGCAGCGGTGTCAGAGGGAGGGGGATGATGTGGTGGTGCGGCTGCTCCTGCAGGCGCAGCAGTCCTATGCGTCTGTGTTACTTGACAAGGCCCGACAGGCGTGGCTGGCCACGCGGAGTAGGGTATATCAGTGGGGGGACAAGTCCTGTACTATGCACCACAGGCTATGTCAACGCACCTTGCAGCCGCTTGCCCTGCCTGGCCTCACAGATGGGGATGGTGTTACCATAACTGACCCGGCTGAACTGGCAGCTAGCTTTGCTCGATACTACGCGGGGCAATATGCACCACAGGATTGCCTTCCGGCTGATGAGGTTGATAAATGTATTGCCGACCTGCCCCCGAAGGCAGTCTCTATTGAGACGCGAGCGGCATTAGACCTCCCCCTTACGGCGGAAGAACTGGGGGATGCACTGGGGCAGCTCAACACAGGGAAGGCTCCCGGGCCGAGCGGTTTCCCGTGTGAGTTCTATAAGAAATTTCATCTCCAATTGGTGTCCTATTATAGGACTGCTCCAGAGGCGGCACACGAGCTCGGTCGGCTGCCAGCTGACTGGCGCCACGCTGAGGTGGTGGTGTTTCAGAAGCCAGGTAGGCCCCCTGATCGACATGCCTCGTATCGCCCTATATCTTTGCTCAGTATCGAGGCTAAACTGCTGGCTAAGGCGTTGGCGAACCGTCTCCTCCCCTATGTAACCGATCTAGTCCACCCAGATCAGGCAGGCTTTATGCCGCGCAGAGCGACGCAGCACAATATTCGTCGGGCGCAGGAGGCCGTGGACGCTATGGGGGCCACTGGAGAACAGGCGGCCCTGCTATTGGCAGATATAGACAGGGCTTTCGATTCTGTGAGTTGGATCTATCTGTTCGCGCTCCGGCCTCATCTTAATCTAGGCCCAGTGTTTATTTCATATGTCAAACTGCTATATATTGACATCACAGTGTCCGTGCGTGTCTCCGGAGCGGTCTCAGAGAGATTTACCAACGGCCGGGGGACCCGTTAGGGTTGCCCGTTGTCCCCGTACTTATTTGCGCTGGCCATGGAGCCCCTGGCCTCCTGGGTGCGCATTGACGCGCAGCTGCGGGGCTTCGTGTGGGATGGGGGACTCACTGATAGGATCGCCCTCTATGCGGACGACGTCCTCTTCTTTCTCACGGATTTAAATAGATCGGGCCCCCGAGTGTTGGAAATCATGCGTATATTTGGCGAAGTGTCAGGCCTCTATCTCAACCCGTGTAAGTCCACCCTGTGGGTGCTGGGAGATGGGGCAGGCGTGGGCTCCTGGGCGTCGGCCTTGCAGGTAGCGGCTGGGGGCATAATGTATCTTGGAGTATTCTTGTCCGAGTCCGCGGCGATCTCGTGGGAGCGTAACGTGATTCCGGTGTGGGAGAAGGTCCAAACGGACATTAAAACATGGTCCCGAATGCCTCTTACCATATATGGTAGGTCTGCGATCTTTAAAATGGTCGCACTTCCGCGCCTCCTATATCAGTTGCAGAACCATCCGCACCTGATTGCACCTCAGTGGTTCCGGCAGGTCAATTCTATCCTAGGCCGCTTCTTGTGGGCCTGCGGTGCGGCCAGAGTGGCACTGCGTACATGAGTCATATCCACGTATTGTGGTGGCCTTGCTATGTCCGACATACTGTCCTATTATCAGGCCTCCCATTTGCTAGTATTAAATGAATGGTGGTATGGAGATGCAGGAGATCCGGCATACGCTTTGGAACGCTCGCTGATGGGAGACAACACGTTGCACGCAATCTTATACTCGGCCAGGCTCCGGAGGCGGCTGCCGTGTGCCACGCAG
Source organism: Lissotriton vulgaris (assembly GCF_964263255.1). Lineage (NCBI taxonomy): Eukaryota > Metazoa > Chordata > Amphibia > Caudata > Salamandridae > Lissotriton > Lissotriton vulgaris. The sequence goes on from NC_141687.1 coordinate 1,830,542,141, forward strand.
GTGGTTTTTGCAGTTTGGCGACAAGCGCTGCGTCGCATGGGCTGGTGGGGTAGGTTGACGGCGGAGACCCCGTTGTGGCATAATGGGCGGCTCCCCGCGCTGACCTTGCTGGCGGGGTCTGGGGATGGGATTCTATAGGGATCTCTTCGCTTGGAGGCGTTGTGTCCGGTGTAACTCTCAAGTCGTTCCAGGAGTTGCGGGACGAATTCCACATGCCCAAAACTCAATTTTTCAGGTATCTACAATTTCGTCACGCGCTCGCGCCTAGTCTTGTTGGTTTGGAGTCGCTGCCGGAATTCAGCCCTATAGAAGCGAAGGTTTTCATGGGAGACCTCGGGGATAAAAAGGTGTCCCGTATCTACCAAACGCTGGTCACCCACTGTTCCTCCTCCCTGCTTCCATTAAAAGACGCCTGGGAAAAGGATGTAGGACCCCTGGATGAGGATGATTGGAGGGAGGCATTGGAGTCCCCGCGTGGGAATGCTATCGCGGTACGACTCTGACTAATCCAATTCAAATACTTGCACAGAGCTTACTATACACGGGAGCAGCTGTGGAAGGCAGGCCTGATTGTGTCCCCGGAGTGCCTGCGATGTGGGGCTGAGATAGGTTCCCTGCTGCATACTGTATGGTCTTGTGCTGGCTTAACTAGGTTCTGGAATGGTGTGTGGAGCTGTCTGTCGGAGGTACTGGGATGGGATCTCCCCCGCACCCATCGCTTGGGTCTCCTCCATGTGTTGGAGGGTGTGGGAGGGAATGTTTACAAACGCCACCTTTTGTTATTGGGTCTAGTTGTGGCCAAGCGGGACTTGGCACGGGCGTGGAAGAATTAGCGAGCCCCCCTCCCCCCTGAGTGCGTGGAAGGCTGGACTGGACTATTTTATGGGGCTAGAGCGCCCAGTGTTTGAGGCCAGAGGATGCCGCCGGAAACATTACAAAATCTGGAAACGGTGGGCCGACTATAGGGGCTTGACTCTGGAGCCTCCAGCAGACCCTGACGACGGTCCGGATCTAGACGATGGGCTCCAGGCCTAGAGAGGAGCACAGCGCCTGGCGTACTAACAACACTTACGGGAGGCTTAATGTGATCGCGTGCACTGGGTTAGGGAAGGATAAGGGGTGGGTAGAGGGGTTATTGGGTGGCTGTGGGAGGTGGGGGGGGAGGTAAAGGGGGAAATGTTCTTTTTATTGATTGGGTTACTACGATATTGTGACATGTGTTGATGTCTGACAGTGACCTCCTGACTGTGGAGAACTGTGTATATGCCTTTACCTGATCAATCAATAAAATTTGTTGTGAAAAAAAAAATGTGATGGTTGTGTGCTTGAACTGGCACTTGGCTGGAGGTATGCGTGGACTGGCTCCTGGCTGGTGGTGTGCATGGACTCGTGTTTGGCTGGTGGTGTGCGTGGACTGGCGTTTGGCTGGTGGTGTGCGTGGACTGACGTTTGGCTTGCGGTGTGCGTGGACTGGTGCTTGGCTGGCAGTGTGTGTGGGAGCTGGTGCTTGACTGGGGGTGAGTGGGAGCTGGTGCTTGACTGGTGGTGTGTGAGCTGGCATTTGGCTTGACGGTGCGTGAGTAGTCACTTGCTGCTGATCACTTCACATACAGTTAGCCAAATGCCTGTGCACACTACCTGTGTTATTGCTGTCTCAGTCATGTGGGTGTGTGAAAGTGATGGGCCCTTGAATGGTGCTGTTTGTTGATGAGTGTTAAAATGTGTTGGGCCCGTGGCTGTCAGTCTGAATGGTCTTGTGTGTGTCACGTATGAAAGGTGTGTAAAAGGCCTGTAAAGTGGTTGGTCTCTTGTCCGTTTTACAGCTCACAAACTATGAGTCACTGGCAAATTTTTTTGACCTGTCAATTATTAACAGTGCATTTAATTTTAGAGAAAGTTCTTGTAAATGAAATGTTACGTTCTGAACCTTCACTCACCCACGTGTCAAATCCAACCAGTATGTGTGTGTACTTGAGGAATAGAAAGTTGTAAAGTATTATTTGTCTTTTCTGTCTTTCTCTGCCAGGGTGTGCATTATCTTTACACTGTCTGTTAATGTGAGGGTTATAAAGAGCTTGGTGTAAATGGTTTTGTGAGTCACATATGAAAGGTGTGTTGATGCCCTGTAAATCGGATGGTGCCTTGTCGCAGCTTCACAGCTCACAAGCTGTTAGTCAATAGTTTAGTTTTTTAATCTTTCAATTATTACCAGTGTATTTTATTTTGCGAAATCTCTTGTTAATAAAATATACATTTAGAACCCTTCACTCACCCTTGTGCCAAATTCAAACAGTATGAGTGTACCTGAGGAAGAGATGGTTGAGCAGTAATATTTTTCTTTTCTGCGTTTCTCGGCAAGGTGTACATTGCCTCTAGGGAAAATCTACCAACTCTAGGTATTTTCGTAAACTAAACACCCAGAGGAGTACAGGGTGGTGTGCCTCTCGTGGTTCTCAACAAGGTTTCTTACCCACAAGGAAATGTGTGCCAGCACAGTGATCACACACAGAAAAGTGAGGAAACATGACTTTTTAGCTAAATGTGAGGTTTGCACGGGATCCTGGGTAAGAAAACATTGGGGGATTTATGCTAGCAACACCTCCCTGGACTCCTCCAGCTGTCTAGTTTTCAGAACTATATTGTTTATCAAAAGAGAGAGAGAGGACTCGATAGCTAGTCTGTATCCCCGGGGATTATATGTTAAATCAATAAGGACTAGCCTATTTGTGGAGTGACTCAAGGCTGTATGGTAAGGTGCAAACTATTTTGTTTGTTCATGAAGCCCTCACCCACCAACCTGGTTGGTGGCATGCTTCATCATCGGGCCCACCCAGTGACACCGAATGTGTCCTGGGTGTGCTTCGACGCCTGAATACAGCAGAGCAGGTATTTTACTGAGTGTGCAGTGTAGTTGCGTGAAAGTGAAAGTTAAAAGCTATACAGTGGTCCCAGTACCCGAGGGTAACTTAAACTTTAATAACTGGGCCTCTGTTAGCATTAAAAAAGGCTGGTGGATGTGTAGGAGTATTAATTAGGGCCTCCTGCATCCAAGTGTGGACTACATGTTTCAGCAAGGCCTTCGTAATTTAAACTGGCTTTCCTCAGGACCAATAAATAAGTGATGGTGCAATCTTAATTTAAGTGAGTGTGCAATTTGAAAAATGTGAAGCACTCGCTAAGGTGCAACATGTGTGTGAGGGGGATTCCCTCTCAAGCATCAACTGGCTATTTGCCAGAAATGCCCCATGGAGTCGCCCGGCAGAGGTTTTGACCGAGACTGTCGGTCGGGACCTGCAGTGAACCTGTTGTTCTGCCGTGGACCTCCGTGAGTTTTCAGAACTGTCTGGGTTTGGTAGGTTTGCCTTGATGGCTGCTGTTGTGGGAGCTGCATGTGGAGGATCTGACCCCCGTGGATGGATTGGGGATGGCTCCGCAGTGCTGCCATGCGGCCTCTTCATGAGAGGAGCTGTTAATACTCGATGAGCTCAACGCCCTCCCTTTCTTGTAGATGGGCTTTGGAGCCTTGCGTCGGCTGGGGGGCACAGACCGGGGAGACATTGACAGTGGGTTTGTATTCTGAGGCTACAGAGCCAGAGGCCCCAGGGACATCAGTGGGGCCTGGAGGCAACATGAGGCCTCTCTTCTTCACCCAGTGTTGGTCAGGGTCGGCCCGGCTATAATTTTTGGGGGAGCATGCCTGGCATGCCCCGCTAACTGGGCGGCCTGCCAGGGCTTCAGAGGTCATGCAGCCCGGTTGGCAGGGCAAGCTTGAACCCGCCCATTTTTTCAGTTTCACGGGGCACAAAGCAGAGATATTAGACGACACTCCCTAGCTCTCTCCCGAACCTTTGGTCAATTGGGGAGTCCGCTCAGGGATAATGATGTGGCCTGGAGGCGGACGGAAGCCTCCTTCCTCCCTCTGGTGATGGTGAGTGTGAGCCTCCAGCTCGGATCGATATCCCACACCTGGGGGGGATGCACTTATTGGGAGGGGCTCCTGCCTGTGCATAAGGATTCTCGTGTGTCCCTTAAGATGTGAACCCCATGAATCAGTTGCTAGAGGGAAGAAGTAATAAGCAACTGATCAGATAAACAGACTGCTGCAGGAAGACAGTGTGCAGTAACTCAATACTGGGTGTTCCAGGAAGATAAATTGTACATTGTATTGCAATAAGGTTGGGCAATGCGGAGTGCAGGCCAACAGGCCCATGAACTTAGAAGTTACGTGACCTGGTCAGTGGAGCCAGTCTGGATACTCTCTTGTGGTTTTTAGGGACTGGGGCTGTGACAAGGTGACATTCTGTCTCGACCTCTTTGAAGGGAGGTGCGTTGTTGTCTTAGAGGTGGCCCTTCTCCAAGACAGATGCTGTACTGCTGGCTTTCTTCCTTGGAGGCCGCACACAGCAGATTGCTCCCTGAGGTCTCATGCCATGGGTTATAAGACAATCTGGTGGCACAGAGAAGGCCTTCCATCTGCCTCTTTACTAATCTCCTTACTCTCAACTGTTGTCGTGAATCACCAGGCCCAGGAATTACCGTATGCTATCCTGCATGCTCCAGGCGACTTTGAGCTCTACTGACAAAGCCAAGAGACAAGACAATCAGCCTGGAGCCCAGGCTTTGCAGGGCCACATAGACAAATACAAACAGGCCACAGGGACAGCTGAAAAAGGCCCCCCTCCATCAACAGCTGTGATATCCCTTCCAGTCGGCTTCCATCTTGCAGATGAGCAAGGGCCTGCGGGCCTCACTGGAGGGAGAAATGGGTGATTTAAAAGTCGATGTGTCTCTGTTGAGGCAAGACTCATGTAACAAGCAGCAAGAGGACACACTCTGAGCTCTCCAAACCATGATCACTAGACTACAGAAAACAGTGCACCAACTTGAATTGCGGGAAGAAGACACAGTAAGGCCGCACTCAACATCATAACATTACAATTGTGGGGGTCCCGGAAAGAACCGAAGGACCTTTATTTACCTAATTTGTGATCACCTGTCTAACCTCCTGGATTGCAATGGAGGAGGTGTCCCCCTGCTTTGCAGTGGAGAGAGAGCAAAGATCTCTGGTGCAGAGGACTCCGCATGGTGCTCAGCCTCATCCCAAACCTGTCCACATCTTCATATTTGCTGAGCCCGACATGATCCTTAACCGCATCGCTGCTGCGGCGATTTTTGCGCTGTGCGGCATTTTTTAAATTACTGCGATACATGACGAGCTCAGCTCGTCATCAGCACACGCCACCCGTGGGTGATGACGAGCTGAGCTCGTCATCAGCATCGAAGGGGTTAAGGACTCTCTGCTACAGGAGACTCTGACGTGATTCCACTTGGATGATGGTCTTTCTTACTACACACAATCCAAAGTTCCACAGCAAAGAAGTACCTTTCTGGCTGTTAAACAGAAACTGAGAGTGCTACAAATCCAATACATGCTGCTTTTGCCTGCACTGCTGAAGGTCATCTTTCTGAATAAAACATTCTTCTTCAATACACCAGACGCAGCTTCGACATGGCTGGAGGAGAGACCTCATTTTCTAAGTGATGTGCCTTCCTCCCCCACCCATTGCAACAGCCCATGGCCAAACCAAGGTTGGGTACAGCTGCTGCGTTAGTCCTGGCGCACGCTGTGGCCGTGCCACTCTGCCACCAACCTAATGGACGTCCGCTCGAAATCCTTAAACCAGGACCTAACGCAAAAGAGATCATGCCCCCTGAATATGTTGAAAACTTGGCTGTAACCCCACTTGGATCTTTCTCTTTCTTCTTTTGTCGGTTGCGTTATAGGGATTGTTTTTAGGGGATGGTTAAGAGGCACAACATTGGGATTTGGTCGCCCGGTTGGCAACAGTTCCTAGTTTATTCCACAACAGGTACTTCACGCTCTTGAGGTATGGGGAAGAGGGGTGTGATATTTTTGTTTTTTATGTACCAGCGGCAGACACCATCATGCACTGTCATGACTAACTTTGAGCCTAGAACACCTCTCCCATTCGACCATCCCCATTGTTCTGACTTGCCCCACGGCCGACCATGCACATGCTGATGTACATGGCACCATCTGCCTTTCGATATGGAGGTTTACGGCATACTTGACCTTGTCAAAAGTGGAGTGGTGTAGAAACAGACCAAAATATACTCTGCTGACATACTCCTCCTGCAAGAAACATACTAAGCGGGTACTAGAGGCCGAATGCTTGCCCGTATGGGAAACACATGCGTTCTATGCGGGTTTTACCACAAGGTCCCTGGGGATGGCCATCTTGATACACCAAAATCTTCTACTGAAAGATTTATTTATTAAACCGTTCGATTAATTAAAATCATTACAGTAAAAAATAAAAAAATAAATTGAAAAATAAAACCCCACCCAACCTTTCCTCCCCCTTTCCTGGTGCCTCCTGTGAAAAGCAAAAAAACATTCCAACAGTCAATCTTGTGTTGCAGGGACCTTTCAGCTTTCTATCCAGGTGCTTAATTTTGATGCTGCTGGGTTCCAGGCAGAGCACTTGAAGTGGCAAGTAGGCTCTTCTTTGCCCCTTGGTGTTTGAGGGAAGCCATTAGTTGACGCGTTTATCAACTCTGATTTTGAGAGCTTGAGGACAAACCTTTTTTTTGTTCTGTAGCACTAAGAGCTTGGCCGATTTGAAAAATAAATGTTGCCACTCTTGCAAGATGGTGTGTTTTTGTTTCCGAGAAGCCCCAATCTGAAGCATCCTTGAATGTTCTGATACCATGGGCTCTTAGGATGGGACAAAGAAGCCTCTGTCGTTTATTGATGAGTTTTGGACAGCAACACAATAAATGGAGCCAAGATTCCTGCTGGTAGTTACATAGGCGACATGAAATTGCTTCATCTGATCGTGCCCATGCTGGATTAAAATCCCAGATTCTAAGGACAGTTAGTCTCATGAACAGAATTTTCTTGCGGGCCTGGGCCCCTAGTGCTTCCGTTAGGTATGGTTGTACTTTCCCCAGGATGTAAGATTCGTCCAATGCCTTCATATGGTTAGTAATTCGGAGTGCAGTTAGATCCTTTTCATAAGAAATGGAGCGTACCTGCTGTCTCATGGTGTTTAACCATGCCTTATGCGGAATTTCTGTTAGAGGAAGACTATTTCGATCAATGTTTAGTGTCTCTATCGCTTTGTCCAGCTTGGTGTGCCAGGGGGAGTCCTGTCTGTTACCAAATGATGTTTTAGGGTGTTATGGGATGCTTTAAGGACTCCGATGTAGAACTTTATTAAGTCTCCCTGGAGGGCCAGTTCCGGTCTGGCAAGCCCTAGTTCCAGCCGTAATCTCGTATTTCTAGCATTCCTGGGTGCTTGCAGCATGATCTTGTGGGCTTTGACATGCGCAGCAGCTATGAGTTTGTCTAGAGCTCCTGGAAATGCCAGATGTCCGTAGTTGATGGCAGGAATTAGTTTTGCCCTGAGGACCTTTAGCATGGGTTCGGCTGTGGGGCTGGTCAGGCATTGGCTCAATCGTTTTATTGAAAAAGTTACTCTGTTGATTTTGCAGTTAGATGATTTGTGTGGGCTGCCGATGTTGCCCTCTTATTTAGCCAAACTCCGAGATAGTTGTAGGCTGCGGTGGTCCCAATTTGCTGGTCTCCGATCTTCCAGACTGCTTGTTTTTTGTGCGGGTATCTGCCAAATATCATTATCTTTGTTTTACCTTGATTAACCGTCAGGTGATTTTCCTTGTTGTACTTCCCCAGCTCTTTAAGGGCTCTTGGGAGACCTACCCTTGTGTGGTCCATCACTACGGTGTCATCTGCGTACTCTAGGATTGCCAGTCTTGCCTTGCCTAGTCTCGGTGGAACTAAACTTGCCTCTTTCAGGGCTGCCCCCATGTCTGCTGTGTAAAGGTTGAATAGAAGGGGGGCCAGGACGCAACCCTGCTTCAGTCCATTGTCGGTGTCCACTTTTGTCGATAAAGCTGTGGGGCTTATCTTGACTTGTACCAAAGTCTCCTCGTGAAGGGACATGATGGCCTTTGGTAGCTTAGGAGGTGCCCCCCAGGATGACAGTTTTCTCCAAAGATTGCCCCTATCCACTCTGTCAAAAGCCGTGCTGTAGTCAATGAAACAGCAGAACAGTGGCGGCTGCCTGACATTCACAGCACTTTTTGAGAGGTAGGCCAGGGCCAAGATGTTGTCGATTGTTGCACTGTTTTTCCTGAAGCCAGTCTGGTAGAAAGGGAGTAGATCGTTTTTAGTTACCCATTCCTCTAGCTCTCTCAGTAGTAATTTAGTGAAAGCTTTGGCTTCTACATCCAGGAGGGCCATTAGCCTATAGTTTGCGGGGTTGCAGTGGTCTCCTTTTTTGTGAATTGGGAAGAGGATGGATCCTTTTCATGAGTATGGAATTATTGCCGTTGCATATGAAAAGTTGTATAAGGAGGTGAGGGCTGTGGAGAAAGTTGTTTGGGCTGTTTTAATAACCATGGCTGGAATGCCATTTGGGCCTGGCGCTCCATCATTCCTCATTTTCCTAAACTCCAACGTTATTTCAGCTTCTTTGAAACCAGCGCCCTCGTTCTTCATGTGTCCCGCTTCATCTGGATGCTTGGGAAGAGTAGCTGTCTGGATGCTTGCTCCCTGGTTGTTCTTCAGTGGGGATTGCTCTATAACTGGAGTACCTCTGGTATATAAACCGCTTACGTAATCTTCCCACTCATTGCTTGCGATATTGTTCTCCTTGCCCCTAGGTTGGGAGCTCAGACGGTTGATGTACCTCCATAATTTAGCGTTGTTCTTTTCCTTTAGCAGGGCAAATACTGTGACCCATTTTTGCTCCATCTCTTTCCTCTTTTGCTCACCTTTCCTCCTTAGGGCGGCTCTCAGTGCAGCTATGGAGGCCCCTTCTGCTGATTCTCCACCTTTCTTCCTGCTTTTAAGTGCCTTCATTAGAGCTCCTTTGCATTGTCACAGGCACTTTGGTGGCTGTGAGTTCTTTAAAGGATCGGCCTTGAGACTGAAGGTTTTCTTGCGTTGATTTTTGCCCAGCTTCAGCCATGTGTCTTCTGTCAGTTCTTCCCAGAGACTGATTACATCCGATTAGTTCTCCCAAGGTCTCCTGGCCTGCCACCTGGATGCCCACTCCTGTAGATTTCCTTTGAGAGAGTTTGACCATTTTATTCTTCTAATGGCCCTGAAACGTTCGTCCCCTGTCGATTCTCCAAGCATTTTCAGAAGCTCTGCTGCTTCCATTCTTAGATTAAAACTTGCGCGTAGAGGCCTATGATCGCTTTCTCCTTTATCGTCTACCTGGAAATCTTCCAGCCTGTCCGCTGTTTTTTCGTTGATTAAGATGTAGTCTTTGGTGGATATGTTCCGAAACTATGGTTTCGAGCACCAGGAGGGTGAGCGTAATTTCTTCAGTTAGTGGGTAGAGTAGAGTTTGGCATTCTTTAGAAGGCAAAGCAATTGGCTTGCCTTGTGACGTTTAGTCTGTTTTCCTGGGGCACTTTCCAAGCCTCTCATATTAAAATCTTCTGCGATGATTACGTGGTAGTGCTCGTGTTTTATCAATAAATCTTCCAGCGTGTTGGTTAGAGATTCCATGCTGGCAATGGTCAGAGATGGGTTGATGTAACAGTTTATGAGCAGCAGCTTGAGGGGCAGGTGGCCCTCCCTTAGCCCAGTAATAGTCATGGCTTGCAGGTCGGGGGATTTTACTTTTATTTCTGATGGCTTGAGTTTTTTCGCATGGCTTATGAAGATGGAGAGACCCCCTGATGGACAACCGAAGATGTTTCTTTTTGTCGCGTTAATACGATGTTCATGGAATCCCGCTATGGCTGTTGCTGTCATTGACCAGGTTTCTTGGCAGCAGATGATGTCGCCTTTTGCAAAGTAATCCTGTACTTCCTTGAGCCCTGCTTTTTTGTTTAGCCCTGCAATGTTCCATGATATAAGGGTTAGTTTTTCTAAGAGGTCCAAATTGTGGCCTTGGGAAGGACCTTCCTACACCACAGTTGGCCTTCCTTCTCTGATGAGCGCTTGATTTTGGCTAGGGGTGCTTTTGCAAGCTGTCGTTTCTTGTGGTCTGTTTCGGTTGGCCCGTTAGCACTCTTCGCAAGTTGTTGCTTTGAGATATGGAAATGTTTATTGGATTTTTCAAGTGATCATATATATGGTCTCCTCGTTTCCTGTAGAGGGTAGTGCCTTTTAGGATTGATGTGGGCCCCAACCTCTCCTTTTGAGGTATGAGGACAAAGGGATAATTGGATTGGATTTGTTCAGTTGCTTCTATGCCCCAGTTTGCTAGTTGTTGGGTTTCACCAAGAACTGCCTGTTGGAGGGAGCGCTTGCAAAAGCCCAGGACGGTTGAGTCGCCGTGTCTGTCTCCCTGTGTCCTTCTAAACTTTACCCACTCTATGTTTTCCGATGTAATCTGAGACAGTGATTTGACGTGTCCAAAGAGTCGGAGGATATCAGTTCTGTTTAAGATGTCGTGGGGTCCTTCCATGTGGTACCTAGGGGTAAGCACTACCTCGTGTATTGTGGCTGGTTCCATTGAATTTATTATTTGTGTGTCCCTCCCATGGCACATACTGTTTAAACTCGGACTGTGAGGGGGTTTGATATGGATATGCCGATGTTGTTCCTCTTCCACCCTGTTGTTCCTTCCCAGCGAGCTAGCCATATGCGTTAGCTCCATCGGTGGAGATATGGTGTACTCCATTGGGCCTTTGTGGCCCTCCCGGTCCACTAGGTCATGGAGCCTGATTTGTGTGGTGGTTTCCTCCTTGCCCGTGCTGACCCTGTTTGTTGTGGCCTGGACGGCGGTTTGTGCAACCACTGCAGAGTGTGTTAGTTCTGCCTGGTCAGCCTGGATTACTTGAGTCCCGCCTCGTTGTTTTACAGTGGCCCTTTCTCTTTCTCTAGCTATTCCTGTGTCTTCCGGCATGTGCTGGCACTTGATCTTTTGTTTGAAATTAAAAATCGGGAAGAGTGGAAGTGAGGTGCTTTTCTCCTCCGGTCTATGGCTGATCAGCATTGCCGGCAGGATGGATCTTCTTTTCATTTTGGATCTCTTCTGCTGTTTTTTCAGCTTTTTCTTTGCTCTCCTTGTCAGGCGTGCCTCTGTTCTGGCTTCTGTTTCCCCCTCCATGATCATGGTCTTCTCTTCCACTTCACTTGTAACTGAACTTGCCAGAGCTTCCTCGGTGTAATCCTTTGTCGTCAATGCCGGAATCTTATGGCTGTTCGTCTCATTCTCTAAATCTTTTGTTTCCATTTCCCTTATTCTACTGTATTCGCCCTTAGAGGTCACTTTGTGGTTGCCCGTGTCCGATATTTCCGTTATTCCTGTTTTTTTTTCAATTCACCACTGCACTTGGTTAGTGCCATAATGTCCACCAGTATTTCTGGCAATTCGGCGCACTTTCTATTATGGCGGCGCTTGAGCTTGTCCGGGCTATCATTGTCTGGTTGTGTTTGATTATTCGCTCTATTTCGTCCAATTTACAGCCCTGCTTCTCTATGCACTGGGCTATTGATTGTAGGAGGTCTACTTGGATCTCCATTTTGGTTGCTTGCCATATCAGGGCCTTAGCTATTGACGTCTGAGCTTCTCTGATCGTTGTTAGTAGAGAGGGATCATCTTGATTATCTTGCTCGTCTCGATCCTTCTGATCTATCGATACGGACATTCCTACTCGACTCTTGTCCTGGTTTTCTGCCGCTTCCCCTCTCCCGGGGAGGAGGGGGGTGAGGTCCAGGGTCCTTTCGATTGTCTGCTCTAACTTCTGTAAGAAGGAGTGGTTAAGATCTCCTGGCACTGGTGAATTGAGGTGTCGGCACCCAGATGATGAAACCATTGGACTTGGTCGTGAGACGGCACATGGACTAATGTGTGTTAAATCTATGCCGTCCATGGATTTTGTCATACCTTCCTCCTGGGGCTGATTAATCAAGACTTTAATTGATGTGAGGTCTGTTGAGAGGTCTGTTGACTTCGTTCCCGTCCCAGCGACTGTTGAGGGCCTCTCAAAGTCGGCATCGGAAGCACCAGTCCTTTCTTTATATATTGTATTATTTCCCTCTGTGTCTTGAGCTTTGCGCCCGCTGGTCAGGGGCGAGTATTGATCTTCCTGTACTGATATGTCCCCGTTCTGGCCCCCTTCATTAGGCAGGGGGTAGCCTCCCCGAGTGGATGATCTTTGATGTCGATATCTATATCAAGCTTCTTGATGCAAGCCTGGCCGGGTCGGAGTGCTTGAGGGTTACTTGCAATGGGCTCTTCTGACTCTTCATCCCCCCTGGCAGACGTGCTGGAGGGTGGCAAGCTACCTGGCGTCTGTAAGTATTGTGTGATGAGCCCTTGTTGAAGAGGTTGTAAAAAGGGGCTCCCGTTGTGCGGCTCTTGTCTTAGATTCTGAGCTGTGCTCCTTGTGACCCTCGTAGCTTGGCCCTTGTGGATTTCTTTGTCAAAGACAGTGTCCATCCTCTTTGATTTAATCAAATTCCCTTTGAGCATTGTCCTCCCTGCACCAGGAGAAGGAATGGAGATGCTTACTGGGGTTTTGGGGTTCCTAAAAAAGTCTCCCCCTTGGTTTTAGGGCTAATCACTCCACTACTTGTGGTGCCTTGGCTGCTCTCCTTGCCACTCATATGGGCTATTTAATTAGTTAGGCTGTGCAAAAAGTGGGATTCCCCCGGCAGCCTTCACCACTGTTGCACCACTGCCTTAACCCCTTTGACCTTTTGACCTTATATGAGTACATGCGGGCACCCCCCGCTTGCTCTTTTGGCACACAACTCGCACTGAACCCCCAGTCTGTTACCGACGCCACTGTGCTCCTATATCACAGTCAATGTCAAAGTAGCAGGGGTGAGGCAGAGATCGTGAACTTGGAGTAGTTGAGGTTGTTGAAGCCCTGTGCAGTCCTGATCCAAGCCTGATGAACCAGCAGGGGGCCTGCAGGAGGTCGGCCTGTAAGCAAGCAGGGAAGGGTAGGCCTGCAACCTCTTTTGGCTCCCTTAGCTGCAACCCCCAGATGTCAGTAACAAGGCCCACAAGTCCCACAATCCCCCTCCGTAGTTCTCCACCAAGCACGCATGGCACGGCTCCCCTCCCCCGCAGACCTCACCTCAGTGACTCCACCGTCACTGGCACTCCCTTGCCTACGCGGCGAAGGGTCCAGTTCTGTCCGCCTGATGTAATCCGGGTTGGAAGTTGGAGTTGGAGTAGCAGCGCCGGGCAGTGACTCACGCCTTGAAGCAGTTTTGGCGTCCTCCTGCTCCGGCTCTGTGCGCTTCTGCTCCTGCTTCTGCTGCAGTCTGTGGTCCGAAGAAAGACACGGTGTGGAGCAGTAACGTCTCGGAATTCACCAACAAAGACACGGCATGGAGCAGCAATGCTGATAGTTGACAAAATATGGCATAACAATCATGGCTGATACACGGCGATAAACGGTTTCCTAAATGGACAACCTACTGTGACAGTTAGCATCTATGCCCCTCCACCGCTTACACATGACTTCTGTTAGAATCGGCCGGTCTCTAGTTGGCAGAGGTATACACTTCTGACAAATAGGGACCCACCTCCTCTAGTCAGGGCAAGGGGATCACACACTCAGATAACCCCTGCTCACCCCCTTGGTAGCTTGGCAGAGCAGACAGGCTGATCTCAGAGGCAGTGTGTTAAGCATTTATGACCACATACAGTAATAAAGTGAATACACCACAAATGGACACACCACAGAAGGTATTATAAAAATAAGGATGTTTATATAAGGCTTAGCACAAGACCTAATAACGACAAAAATATACCAAAATCTCAATAAATACTCTTTGGAAGGAAAAATAATAGTTCAGGTAAAGTTTCTTTTTAGTAAATAGTTCTTTAGCAACAAAGGGAACTCTTCTTCTCTAAAGCACAGTTCTTGGCAACAATGTAACCCTCACTGGAGTCACATGACGTCGAGGCAAAGCTATTCCAAAGGTTCGGCGTCGACCGCGAGGAACGCTACGTCGAGCCCGGAGTCGAAACAGATCCCACAAACACAGTACCTTTAAGAATGAAGAAAACGATAATCCACAGCGTCGAGAAGTGTCGGCGTCGAGGCGCCCAACCAACAAAAAGAATGCCAATACTGATATTTATTTTATGTTTTGAATGGATGAAAGTGCAAGAAATCTGAAACAATGCACCTTGAGGCTTATCAATTGCCTTTATTGCTATATCAGAAAAGTCAGTTTTAATTTGATATATACAGACAGATCAGGAAAAACAGTGTTAAAAACCGTGTACAACAAACATATCACATTGAATTACTAGACACCACCATACTCTAGTTTACATCCATTCCACATTCATACTTGCATACATACAACACAACAAAAATCCCCAAAATACACTGTAGCTTGTTTCAGTACAGTTGCCACAACTCATACCAAAGAACAGCAAAGAAGGGAGCAAATAATGAATGAATTACAGCTTCCAGTTATACAATAACATAAGTTTTGATTTAAATAATAATTCGATCAGGGAAATTGAAATATGAAGCAACCGGCTTTGTGAAAAAGAGCACAAAATTGATAAAGTTCTTTGGGAGGACAAAAAAGGTCTACGCGTTTCAAACCCCACTGCTACGGGGTTCTCATCAGGACCGAACAACACTACAAGAAACAAAAGAGAAAAGCCATATGTCAGAGTGTAGCCCAATAGCTCGGAGCTGCCTAGTGCCTACCACTACCGCCACAACTTACCTAGATCTCAAAGATGCCAAGAATGTGGAGTTTATAGTGATAGAAATGTTCAAATGAATCTGAAAAAATAAATAAAGAAGAATGGAAACCGAAATGTAACAGTCATCTTATGTAAAAGATATATCACAGATACGATGTTCTAAAAAAAAAAAAATGCCGCTTACTGAATGTCTGACTTGAACGAGGCGGTGTTTGCAGGATTAATGCATCAGGCTTCCCAGAAGTGAAAAACAATCTTAACCTGCATGGACAGAGGGGGAATGGATTGAGTATCCCCGCGTGACAAACTTCTAATGGTGAAAAGTCGGGAGTGTTATAGACGGAAACATACCTTCATTAGGTTTAAGCTGCCGGGAAGGCTTCAAGGGCGTCGAGGCGTCAGCGTCGATCGAGCTTCGGACTCGGGGTGATCCGCAGCGGCGTCGAGAGATGTCGGGCCAGAGCAGCGCTCACAGTGGCGAAGCAGGATACGGCGTCGTTGTCGATGTCGTCTTTGCAAGAGTGAGCAGCGCTCGCGGCGTCGAGAGGGGTCGCGGTGTCAAGGCGATTGGTAGCAGCACCTCTACTGGCGTCGATCAGGCCCGGCGTCCGGCGTCGAAGGTGCGGGACACTGGAGTTGTACTCACGATGTCGAGCTGGATTCGGCAGCATCGGCGGCGTCGTGATTGCTGGTTTCTTTAGATGTGCTGGACTCCCACGTTCCAGCAACAGGCAATTTTAGCAGATGGTGAAGTCCTTTAGCCCTGTGACTTCAACAGGAGACTGACACTGTTCCAGCCCTTGGAGATTTTCTTGGCAAAGCTTGAGAGAACAAACTCAGTTCCTCTCTCCTTGTTCCTTGGCAAAAATAAAGAAGCAACTGCAGGATTCCCCCCAGCAAACAGCACTCTGGCAGAAGGGGTAGGCAAGTCCTTGGATCAGCAGGCTTCTTGTCCTTGGTGTAGGTTTCCTTGTCAGAAGTGATCTAAATTCCTTGGTTCAGGGGTCCTTCTCTTATACCCCTTTTCTGCTTTGATGCCTTTGTCCATGCAGGGAGATTCCCCCCATCCTGGGTTTGTTGTGGGTGTTGCCAGGCCGAGGCACCTGGCCTATTCACTGTGCAGGGCAGGGTCTTCAGCCGCCCAGCAGGAGGTGGAGCCAGTATTGTGTCAGGCAGGGCAGGCTATCAGGAACTACTCTTCCCCCACTCTAAACGCAAATGCCTCATTCACCCCACACTGACTCATTCAGACCTCTGGAGCCACCCAGCTCCTGTCACACACACAAAAGCCAGCAGAGACCGGTAAATAGTTAGACAAGAAACTAGTCACTTTCTAAAAGTGCTAGTTTCAAACTCAGAATCTAAAAACCATCCATCCTAAAGGATGTGTTATCAAATTCTGAGTTCAGGAATACTAAACTCGACTTTCCACCATGCTCTCTGAGTCTGTTAGGATTATATAGTGTAATAATTCCAGCAGCCCAGTCTGGCCTAAGGAGAGCAGGTAGCCTTACAATAGTGAAAAACGAAAATGGCTGTAATTCACTATTAGGACATGCCACACACATCAGGGCTTGTCCTATCTTATGCTTACAATGGCACCCTGCCCTTGGGCCTACCATAGGGGTGACTAACATGAAGTTAAGGGAAGGACTTGTGGTGGGGGGCGTGGCTTGGGCGCCGATGGCGATGGTCGCCTAAGAGCTCGGCTCCGGGACTAAGCCCGAGATTATCCTGAAAATCGGTGGCTGCGGGGCACCCCAGACCCCGCATTCGGCTGAGCGAGGCGACGACACCCTGCCGGGGGCCTTGGTGGAGTTTGGACGAGGGTTGCTCCGAAGAAATGCCGAAGTTTGCGGAGTTGCGGAGTGCGACCCAACATGGCGCCCGGACTCCTTTGTCCCCTTGATCGAAACTACTGAGTTGAAGAGGTGTCGCGGGTGTCGACTGGCGCCCGGCTTCACCATCCTCGATTGTTCTGGACATTGGACATTCACAGGATTGGACCTTTTTGCATCGGGTTCATACTTGGTTGGACGGCCGGACGGGTGCCCGCGCACTGGAGGGCACCGGGTGCGGGTGCCCTCTGATCCAGGTGGTGGACCACATCGCGACTCCGCAACTAGCTACGATTTTCTGGCCAGTCCAACTACATGGGAGGCACGACACTCTGGCGCCACAGATCAACCGAGGGAGTTGGTGGCCCTCACCCCGGAGCTATAGTGGGTGAACGGGTCTGCCCGACCCGGCGACGGTTGTCTCCGCCCCCTCATCGGTGCCCTCGGACGCCGTGGCGGTGGCGTGAGCCGAAGCGGCGGAGTCTCCACAGGCTCTGGAGAAGGAGATCGCCCATACCCGACGTGAGAACGAACACCTGGGAAGGTAGTGATCGACACCTGTACACGGAGACGCCTACTCCGGGACCCTCACGGAGAGCCCCTGGCAGCATGGGGAAACCTAAAGGAGCCAAGGGATCCAACCAGACCACCTCGGACTCTGAAGCCCAGGACAAGGAAGAGCATGGGGACCCGAAAAGATCTGGTAGCGCACCACTGCAGCAACAGTTCGACCGTGTACTGGAGGCGATAGAGGCTACGCGGTCGGCCCTCCAACAGGACATTGCTCAGGTGGCGCGGGCCTGGGCCTCCTTAGGGCGGACCATGGCAAACTCTCAGACCGGGTCAAGGAGGTGGAGGGCACGGTGAAAACTTTGGAACCGGCGCAGAGAACCTTGGCTGCGACGATAAAGGACGCCTTATCCCGAATCGAGACCCTCGAACGGAGGGCGGAGGATGCGGAAGGCCGCAACAGGAGGAATAACATCCGAGTGGTGGGCCTGCCGGAAAAAATCGAGGATGGCGATATGGTGCGATACTTGGAGACCTGGCTCCGAGACACGGTGGTCCCGGAGGGTCTGTCCTCCTTCTACACTCTAGAACGGGCCCACAGAGTCCCAGCACGGCCCCCACAGCTGGGACGTACCCCGAGGCCGGTGGTGGCGCGGTTGCTACATTTTCGGGACAGGGACTTGATCCTCAATGCCGCCAGGCACAATGGCCCGTTCCACGTTGCGAACAGTCAGGTGAACATCTTCCCTGACTACACCTACGAGACGCAGCGCAAGCGGTTCTCCTTCCTAGCGGTTAAGCGCGAACTCAGGAGTGAGGGCATTCAATATTCACTCCTATATCCTGCAAAGCTCCGCGTCATTGTCGACGACAAAACCCAGTTCTTCGACACCCCGGAGGAGGTCTGTGACTGGCTCGAACTGTACCGGACAGGGAAAGATGGTTTTGGCTCCTCGACCCAACAGGCGGATGAGCCGGAACAACGGAGGCGATCCAAGAGGGTCAGGAATCGCCGTGGCCGCACCAGAGGGCCCTCGACTGCGGAGACATCATCGGAACGGAGGGGAGTGTTGGAAGTTCTGTCGGAACTGTCGGGAGCAAGAGACGAAGCCATCGAGGAGGAAGAAAACCCGGGTGCTCAGGGGGCACCATCGGACTCGGAGGATTCAGTGGCAGACAGTACCCATACACCGGTGATCACACCGAAATCGGTGGAGGACCTTCTGGATGGACAAGGGTAACGGGGTATGCTGCCTTGTTTTGGGTGGGGGCCCGGCAGGGGGGAGGCGGTTGCCGTCCTTTATTGCTGACAACGAAGGAGAGAGGGTTGGGGGGCCTCTGCTCTTGCCCCGGAAGGTTGTGACACTGGGGGGAGGCTTGCTATAGTCCTGGTAGCCTGGGCGACGAGGGCCCGCAGCCTTCGCCCAGCCCGCACCTGGCCCATAAGGCCTTCCTACGGTGGCGACCGTAGGACTAGTGGGGGTTCTGGGGTTGATATACGTCGAGGTTTGGATGGGATCTAGATGGTGCAGTTTGGGTCCTGTTCTGGGGTGGTTGGGGGGGGCTTTGTTGGTTTTTGGGTGGTTTGGTTTTGGTTGGGGAAAATGGCCGCCATCAGCGCTGGGAGGATTGATGCTTTTTCTTTGTGGGGACCCGAACGGGGAGACTGTGCAAGAACACTCTGGGACAATGGCTGATGTTGCTAACTTGAAATGTGTTACTTGGAACGTGAGGGGGCTTCACACTATGTCCAGGCGTCACAAGGTCCATGCTTATTTAGTGCGTAGGGGAGTGCAAATGGCGCTGCTGCAGGAAACGCATCTGAACAAGGCGGAAGGGGCGGCGCTTCAGCGTAGATGGCGAGGGCAGGTCTTTTCCACGGCGTACTCTGCTTATGCCAGGGGGGCGCTAATATGGATCAGGGCAGGGGTCCCCTTCCAGGTCACGAGGACAGTGTTGGACCCAGAAGGGCGTTTCGTGGCATCTCAGGCACTCTGGGAGGGAGGGACCTGAACGTTTGCTGTGTGTACGCTCCTAATGTAGACCAGACTGCCTTCCTTTCCAGGTTATCGGGCTCGTTGGCCCACTTTTTCGCCGGGCCCCTCCTGCTGGGGGGAGACTTTAACTCCGTGGTGGATGTGGACTTGGACCGCTCGCATCCCCCGCTCCCCGATTCCCCGGTCCGTCGCACGGCTAAGGGTCGTCAAGATTGGCAGACCCGCTGGGGTTTGACGGACGTTTGGAGGGCGCATCACCCCGCGTCTAGGGATTATTCATACTTCTCGAGCCTCCATGAGCTGCATGTCAGGCTAGATGGCTTTCTTGGTTCGCCCAAACTAGTTTCGGCAGCGGTCCGTTCAGAGTACTTATCGAGGACCATCTCGGACCATAACCCCCTCCTGCTGGACATTCGCTGGTTTCCTGGGACGCCGGCGGTACCCACCTGGAAGATGCGCCCCGAGATCCTCGAGGACAGTGTCTTCAAGGCGGACCTAGGGGAGAGAATCTCGGATTATTTTGCGGCCAACGGCGGTTCCGCGAGTACTAGGGCGTTCGAATGGGACGCTTTTAAGGTAGTGGTGAGGGGCTACTGTATCTCTAAGAAGGTGGGCATGAGGCGTGTTATCCTGGCTGATTTAGACACAGCGGACCGGGCACTCCGCGAGCTTGAAGTTAGCCGCCCCGGACACCCGGAATTGCAAACACAAACGGTAGAGGCGAGGGAGAGGGTAGCGGTGGAGGTCGAGCGGCTCCGCTGTTTTGATTATAAGGCCTATACGGTCCGGTCTATTGCGGAGGGAGACAGGTCGAGTGCGTTGCTGGCGTGGTTGGCCAACCCTACGCGCCAGTCCCAGACGACGACAAATATGCGTAGGGCAGATGGGACCGAGGTATGCACCCAACCGGAGATTCTTAGTTGCTTCCGGCATTACTACGAAAGTTTATACCGCAGTCGCTCCGCACGTGACCCAGACCGGCTTGATAACTATCTTCGCCCACTGGAACTCCGCACAGTAGGACAGGAAGTAGCGGAAACCCTGGGCTCTGATATCAACTTGGGGGAGATCCGCGGGGCCATCAAACGGATGGCGAGGAACAAGACCCCGGGCCTAGATGGCCTTCCGGTGGAGTTCTATGCAGCTTACGCTGACCTCTTGGCCCCTCGGTTACTGGTGGTCTACAGGGAGGCGAAGAGGTTGGGTCGACTCCCTGGCTCGATGTGTGAAGCGTTGGTGGTTCCTCTCCTCAAACCGGGCCGAGACTCATCTGACCCGGGGTCCTACCGTCCCCTATCAATGCTGACGGTAGACTACAAAATATTGAGCAGCATCTTGGCCTCGAGGCTGCTGGGACATATGAGTTCCCTAGTACATGAGGACCAGGCCGGCTTCATCCCACGGCGGAATACGGCTATGAACATCTGAAGGTTGTTCCGATTGCTGGGGGAACCACTTGTGGATGCCCCGTCCCCGGTAGTCTTGTCGGTGGACCTGGAGAAGGCTTTTGATAGCCTAGAGTGGGACTACCTATGCACGGTGTTACGGAGATTCGGCCTCTGGGAGGGATTTGTCAAATGGACTGCGGTCCTCTATGCTTCCGCTTCGGCCAGGGTTAGATCGGGCCCTTTGATTTCATCGCGATATCCGGTGGAACGTGGCACGCGGCAGGGGTGCTCCTTATCCCCGCTTCTTTTTGCACTAGCGGTGGAGCCACTGGCGATGCACCTTCGCTCGGGAGCCCACTATACGGGCTTATGGACGGCAGCGGGCCCGCATTATGTTTCGCTATATGCGGACGACCTGTTGCTCTTCCTGGAGGATCCGGTCGACGCTTTGCGGGGAGCGGAATTGGCGCTAACGGAGTTCGGAGCGGTCTCAGGCCTCCGAGTGAATTGGTCTAAGACCTGTCTCTTTCCGATGCGCAGGGGTACCCCCGCCCCTGCGCTAAGTAGGGAGATCAGATGGGAGCCCGACTGCTTTAAATACCTTGGGGTATTTGTTTACCACGACCAACCTGACCTCCTAGATGGGAACATTGCCCGTTGTATTCGAGCACTTCGAGGTTGCATGGACTTTTGGGCCACGCTGCCGCTCTCAGTGGCGGGACGTATCGCCCTGCTTAAAATGGTGGCGCTCCCCCGGCTATTGTATTACTTCCGAACTTTGCCGATCTGGGTCCCACCGGCCACGTTTCGTCGCTTACGTTCTATGGTGGTCGGGTTCCTCTGGGGAACGGGCCGGCGGCGGGTGGCCCTCAATACCCTGATGAGGCCGAAGGACGAGGGGGGGCTTGCTGTGCCGGACTTCGAGAAGTACTATCTGGCGGCGCAACTCCAGACCTTCGCCCAGGAGATAGCCAGGGAATTCAGAGGCCCGGAAGACGGTAGAGGGACGGGTATGGCCAGGCACGTCCTCTCCTTTATCGCGCTGCGACAACGCTTGGTCCTACGGGACCTGTCGATGGAGGAGCGGACTATCCGACTATGTTGGAATCGGGCTCACGCCAGAGGCCGCCTACGGACGCCATATGCGCCTGAAATACCGTTGGGGATGCTGACGGCCCTCCCCCACGGAGGGGATTGGTCACGATTGGCGGACTGGGAGGATTCCGGTTTACAGCTCGTCGGGGATCTGTACGAGGACGGAGCGCTCCTGTCCTTTCAGGATCTCATTGACCGCTTTGGGATCCCCCGGGGCGACTTTCTGCTGCACTCGGCCATTGTGCGAGCGATCCAGGCGCACTGGCAGAACGGGCTGGAGGAACCCCAATTGTCTCAGGTGTGCCAGTACGTGATGATGTCGGCGGGCACGGTGAAGGCGGTCACTTGCCTCTACGGCAGGTTGATTACCGAGGGGTTGGTTCCTCTCACCACATTGAAGTCCCGCTGGGAAGAGGACATTGGTAGGGAGATCCCGGAGACGACCTGGGCCCAATTGGTGAGACGTGCCTGGAAGGGTACACGTAGCGCCCGTTTCCAACTGGTCCACTATTATGTTCTCCATAGAGCGTACCTGACCCCGGTAAAGATCAGGCGTTATTTTGCCACGGCTTCAGCGGAATGTCCTAGGTGCCCGGCTCAGGAGGCGGACCTCCTACACATGTTATGGGCCTGTCCGGGACTGACGTCCTACTGGCAGGAGGTAGCGACGACTCTGGAGGAGGTGACGGGGAGGCACTTATCATTCGATGTGGCGGTAGGGCTCTTGCACTGGTTACCCCATACCCCCCGGAATAAAATCTCCAGTAAATTTATCGACCTGGGGCTCCTACTTGCTAAGCGAGAGGTGACCAGGAACTGGAAGGCACGAGCTGGTCCGGCAGGTAGCAGATGGCACAGTGAGCTTTTGAAATGGGCGGCTGGTGAGAGCGCGCTAAGATACCAGCTGGCTTGGAGGCAGGGTAATGAGAAGGCGCAGGAGGCCGCGTTGGAGTGGGAAACGCTGGTGCAGGCCCTCAGGGATTATTGTGTCCCCAGCGACTCCGAAAGTGAAGAAGCGACTCGCCCCGAGTCCCGATGAACGTCAGCATTGACAGTACTATTACCTTCCCCGTGGGTCAAGTAGTGGATCCTATGTTGATGAGCTCCCTGGCGCTGATGGTGGGGGGGAGGGGGGGGGGAGGGAGGGTTTCACAGTTAATGGGTATTTCGAGGGGGGGGTTTATTTTGGGGGTTTTGGGTTTGTTTAGAAAAGCAGATGACGGACAGTGTGTTATCCGGACCAGCTCCAGCATTCTAAAACCCCTGTTGCATTTAGCCGCCCAACCCCAGGGTTATGGGCTAGTTGGCTGTGTACAGACTTTACGGAGGGGGGTCGGTGGGCGTTATTCTGTATATGTTGCTTATGATACAATGCTGGTCGCTACTGTATTGATTTACTGATTCCTGCAATAAAAATATATTTAAAAAAAAAAAAAAAAAAAATGAAGTTAAGGGAAGGTTTTAGGGACTGGCAAGTAGGTGTACTTGCGCAGTCAGCATGGCAGTACCAGACTGCACGCAGGTTCTGCAATGGCAGACCTTAGACTTATTTTACTAGGCCGCTTCTGTGGGTGGCACAACCAGTGCTGCAAGCCCACCACCAGTTTTTGTATTTACAAGCCCTGTCACTCCTGGTGCACTATACTAGGGACTGACAGTAAACCAAATAAGCCAAACATGGAACCCAATTTATGTACCAATTTAACATAGGGAGCACTTGCACTGTGGCACTGATCAGCAGTGGCACAGTGCCCAAAGCAATATTCCAGCAAAACATCGTAAACAGAGGAGGCAAACAGACCAAAAAATGGAGGAGAGACTCATGCCAATGATGCCAGGTCTAACAACTTCCTACAAATGTTGAGGGCGCTAGTGATGCAGTTCTCGATGGGTCGCTGGGTTCTTGGTAGGAGATTTTAATGATGGTGTGGTGGACTGGGAGTTTTAACTGGACCTCCAAGGTAGGGAGCACTGACTGGGGACAACCCCCCTATTGAATAACTCCTCGAGGCAATGGGCATAAAGGATACCTGACGTGACCTTCACCTAAGGGACCAGGGCTATACATTCCACTCCTAGGCCCACAAAGTTTATTCCCAACTACTTTCTCGTACCTGCCTTAGAAACCCACTAGGTCAAAGACGCCTATATTCATGCCCCAGGCTCATCCCAGCTGGGTGCTGTCTGAAAGTATGGTGGCTGCAGGATGCTGAAACCAAGACTCACACCCACACAGCCATAGAACAATGCCTATAAAGGAATAAAGGTACAGTCAAGTCCCTGGACGTTGGAGGTTCTCTGTGTAGCACTGAGGCCACAGTTAGAGGGAAAATGATAAGCCAACTTTTGAGAAGGCACAAAAAGAGCAGATAGGAAGTGATTGACTTGGAAGCTTGAATCCTACAGTTGGAAGCAACTCATGTAATATTCAGTTCTTCTACTACATTGAGGGACTACTTACACTAACAAATGATACTCTGTCAGTACCTCATGGGTGAGGCTCGGAGTGCATAGATTGTCAATCCAAGCTTCATATTTCAATGGGGGAACAAACTAGCAAGACCCTACCTTGGCTCTGTACTAATATGGCACCCACATACCCATTACATACATAGATGATTGGGGGAGTAGTCACACAGGAAACACAGCCATTGTATTGAGGTTTGCCACATACTACATGACAATATATGCTCCACCGACCTTGATGCCCTACGAGACTTCATGAAGGGTATGCCCACAATCTCCCTGATAGACATTGAATCGGACAGACTAGGCAAAGACTTCACTTGCAAGAAACTGGGGAAGGCCCAGTCTCAGCTCCAATCTGGCAAAAGCCCTCCCAGTAGAGCTTTTTAAATCGAACAGGGGTCTGCTCATAGATCCTCTGGTACTTGTTCAAACAGGCACAGGACACAGGCATGCTCCCCTCAGATTTCTGACTTGCTGAAGTTGTAGTTATACCCAAACGGGTACTTACCAGACTACTGCTCCTTATATCACTCCCATCTCCCTCTTGGTAAAAATATGGGATAAGGCCCTGGCCAACAGACTACACCCACTGATAAACGCCTTAGAGAGTCACACAGAACAAAATCTGATGCCTACACTAAAACGGGATAAACTTTATACACAAGAGGGGTTTTGTCCTACGGTACCAGGCAGGACGCTATAATTCAATAAACAAACATTAGCATTAGCAGATAGACTACCAGGAGCCCACACACTTTTTCTAGTAGACTTACACAAGGCATGCGATCCCATTTGGAGGGACTGCCTGTTTTGCCTATTGTACAAACTGACATTTGAACCCAAATTTATCAATTTGATATGACGTCTGTACACTCACTTACACGCCAGAGTGAGGGTGGGTGGTTCGCTGTACGATCAATTCTCATTATAAAGGGGGAAGAGGCAAGGATGCTCACTGTTACCTCTGCTATTCACAATTTGAACTGAACCACTGGCAGGATGGCTGACGATAAATGCCCTGGTCAGGGGCCTACAGTGGCCATCTGGGACCTCGGAAATCAACTGTGTTATATGTAGATGATATTCTGATTTTCCTGGACAATCCTCAGGAGTCCATGCCCCGGTTCCTCCAGATCCTTGATGTCTTTGGGCTTTTCCAGATTCATACACAACAACAAATAATATCTGGGGGTCTGGGAGCAAGTCCGTCAGTCAAACAAGAAGGACCACTATACCAGAAACATGCAAAACAGTGTCAGTGAGAGAGAGTAGGTAATTATTGGCCAAGTCAGGGCTCAAGAGTATGCGGAGAAAAATATTGTTCCCATCAGAAGCCACACTGTACCGCCCTTGTTGTCATCATTTGGGTTCTCCTTACCCAGGAGACATAACGGCCAGTGAGTTGTTACCGTGACCGAAATGTGATGTGAGGGCAAAACAGAAAGGAATGTTAGTGGCTAATGAAAAAAGCAGTGTCTGGTGGTTAAAGTGAAAAGTGAGAGGTAATGGTAAAATTAGGTAAATTGGGTGGAAAAAGAATTTTATTAGTATCCCCCAATTCCTAAGATTAAAAGGCAGGTGTGGGTGCAGGTTTTAAATAATAACCGCACTTTTTTGTGGTCGACATGTTTCTGCATTTACAAGAAAAGAGTTTCTAATGCATTCTTCAGGACCTTTGAAATACACTACTGCTTTGTTAATGAAGACTAGGAAAATAATGAAAAAATATCACCTGGAGTTCCAGGCGTACTCAACCGTATACTGTTAGTGCATAGTGGTAAGGGATCCAACATGTAAAACAAACAGACAAACAAACAAAGAAACAAATGGACATCAAATGTTATTCACATTGTTCCTGTTTGTAATCAAAATGACAATACAATATGTTCATTCATACCAGGACACAGTCTCAAGTATACACTCACCCATATATGTTGGTTGAGAGGCTTCACCCCACCTGGCTGCAGCGCAGGTAAAAGGAGCACCGCTCTAGAGATAATCAATAAGTATTTATAGAACGGTTTCATAATGTGAAAGAAAATGAAATAAAATTAAAATGAAATAGAGTTTACTTGGAGACAAGAGGTGGTCTGAACCTCTTATGTATCAATAGGTGACAGACTTCTAGGCTGCCCGCCGTGATCTATCAAAGTCAGAGAGGACGAATACCAAATATTTACGCATACAAAATTTCTCAAGTTGTGCAGAGAATAATGTAAAGGGTCGAGCGAGAAAAATGCGTAGCTTAACATGGAACGAGTTTGCCAATACTAAACTGCTCTGGTTGTATGCTCATGGCTAAAACTCGTCTCAAATGCCAGCAAGTATCTAAGACAGGTGGTTAGCTATCCAGGGCGCCATGAAAGTACAAAGTATTAATAACACGGAGAGCCCATTAAGAGCGGAACATGCTCCGTGTAAATGTTAGCAGTTCAAAAGAATACCAGCACTTCAAAAGATGCTTTGTTATTAACGCGGTACGCGCAAAGCCTTTAGTCTTTAAAACGGATTAGCCATTGGAACGGTAGCTTCTCCGTGTGCGCGATAGGAAGCTAATCAGTGCGCACAGCGGGAAGTACAGGGGCACGCTCACCTCTCCGTCGGTGTCTCCGGGCAGTCTTCAGTACTGCTTGGGGGGGCACTGGCGGCGGATCGCGGTGATGTTTTGTAAGTTTGTGAATAACTCCCTGAACGTCACGTGACAAGAGGCGGTCACGTGGTGTCAGGGATTCTGGGCATTGTAGTTCACTGCGCGTTTGTGCCATTTAGTCAGCGGAGTACAGACAGAAAAGTTTTTCAGAGACTTCACTCAGGGTGGTGCACTACATGGGATAAACAAAGTGTGGCAAAATATGTCCCACGTGTGTTATTAGATATTGATATCAGACAGGATATCTAGACAGGTAAAGACAAGAGTATGTGGCAGCTGGATAACCAAGTCCGTCAGGTGTTTGCGAGTGGTGCTGGATGACGCTTTACAGGGCGACAATCAGAGGGACATCCAGGGTATTGGCTCGTTGAGGCCCTCCTTGTCGCTATTAAGGCGATACACCCATTTTTGTTCAATTTTAAACAAGAACCGGCTGACATCCGCACATGAGTCAGGGATATGCGGTTGTTCAAGGACTGTCCAATAGAAATCTTCGGGACCATGACCCTTCTCCAAGAAGTGTGCTGTGAGGCGAGTGGCTTGTTTCCGACAGCGCACTGTACTTTTGTGTTCTTGGATGCGTGTCCGTATCTTTCTGGTCGTCATGCCGACGTACTGTAATTGACATGGACATTTAATCAAGTAAATGAGATTGTATGCGTAAATATTTGGTATTCGTCCTCTCTGACTTTGATAGATCACGGCGGGCAGCCTAGAAGTCTGTCACCTATTGATACATAAGAGGTTCAGACCACCTCTTGTCTCCAAGTAAACTCTATTTCATTTTAATTTTATTTCATTTTCTTTCACATTATGAAACCGTTCTATAAATACTTATTGATTATTTCTAGAGCGGTGCTCCTTTTACCTGCGCTGCAGCCAGGTGGGGTGAAGCCTCTCAACCAACATATATGGGTGAGTGTATACTTGAGACTGTGTCCTGGTATGAATGAACATATTGTATTGTCATTTTGTTTACAAACAGGAACAATGTGAATAACATTTGATGTCCATTTGTTTCTTTGTTTGTTTGTCTGTTTGTTTTACATGTTGGATCCCTTACCACTATGCACTAACAGTATACGGTTGAGTACGCCTGGAACTCCAGGTGATATTTTTTCATTATTTTCCTAGTCTTCATTAACAAAGCAGTAGTGTATTTCAAAGGTCCTGAAGAATGCATTAGAAACTCTTTTCTTGTAAATGCAGAAACATGTCGACCACAAAAAAGTGCGGTTATTATTTAAAACCTGCACCCACACCTGCCTTTTAATCTTAGGAATTGGGGGATACTAATAAAATTCTTTTTCCACCCAATTTACCTAATTTTACCATTACCTCTCACTTTTCACTTTAACCACCAGACACTGCTTTTTTTCATTAGCCACTAACATTCCTTTCTGTTCTGCCCTCACATCACATTTCGGTCACGGTAACAACTCACTGGCCGTTATGTCTCCTGGGTAAGGAGAACCCAAATGATGACAACAAGGGCGGTACAGTGTGGCTTCTGATGGGAACAATATTTTTCTCCGCATACTCTTGAGCCCTGACTTGGCCAATAATTACCTACTCTCTCTCACTGACACTGTTTTGCATGTTTCTGGTATAGTGGTCCTTCTTGTTTGACTGACGGACTTGCTCCCAGACCCCCAGATATTATTTGTTGTTGTATATTGAGTTCGGGGCTTATATCTGGTCGGTCGGTAAACCTGCCCTTAGACCCTTCCTAATTGTTTGTTGAATGTGCTTTTCCAGATTCACCATCAACAAACACAAATCCTCAGTATACCTCCTGGCATGCCCTACATCGTTGCTTGATTGAGCTGATGTTATACAGCTCCTTCAGGAGGGATTCCAATACTTAGAAGTTTAATTGACAGAAGAATCAAACCGGGCCTGGGAACGTAATGTTCAGCTGCACCTCGAGCATGTGACCTGCAAACTTCGGTTCTGGATAATGCTGCCCCTGTCTATCATGGGGCTCTCTGCCATATACAGAATGGTTAACCTGCCCTGTCTGTTACATCAGCTACAAAATTACCTTTTCCCGTTGCCAATCTGTCTTTTCAAGAAGTTAGACTCCTTGTTGTGGGAATTTCTGTGGTGGCACTGTACTCCACAAATAGCACTCTCTAAATGTGATCACTCTACATAAGATGGAGGCATTGCAACTCCAAACATACTCTAGTTCTATAGGGCATCTCATCTCATTGACATAAACATGTGGGTATTTAACCATTGAAAAATAAGTTATGCAGGAGACTCCCTCCTACACCTGTGGCTCTTTGGGTCAGGAGGGAGACCCATAAAGGCCTTGGGTGGCCGGACTATTGAAAAAAAACTGTGTGGCACCGGACTCAGTTGTTGCAGGTTACAGCCTCAGAAGGATTCAAACCCTGGAACGGAAAAGGTTTCTCATAGTTGAAAGACGTCCTTTTGGGCCAGACAATGAACTCTTTCCTAGAGCTACAAGTGGTATATGACTTACACCACTAAATGTCACAGGTATATGTATCATTAGTAGTTAACATGCTGGACTTTTTTGACTGCCAGCGAGAAACATGGACTGGGGATTTAGGGCAATTCATCAACACAACCAGAGGGAGGCCTGAAACTCTCCTGTGAAACAGTGATAGCTTGGCAGTTCCGCTTAATACAGTGAAAATACCTACACAGGGTTTATTACACAGGGATTCTAGGGGATAGACTATGGAAAATGGGGACAGTGACCTTGCTGACCTACTCCGGCTGCACATTTGAAAAGGGTGACTTTCTGCATACAGCCTTAATTGTGAGAAGAAGACCCCTTTTTGGGAAGGTGTGTTGTTGTGCCTGGGACATGTGCTAGGTTGGACCTTACCCCGAGACCTCAAGCTTGTCCTCCTCCATGTCACAGAGGAGACAGACATGAGACACCAAGAGATAGCACACTTGCTGTTGTGGTTGGTACTGGTGATAGCGAAGGAGGGGCATAGCCAGGACCTGGAAATAGAGAGACCCTTCATCTTTGGAATGGTGGAAATCTGGGTAAGACCACTGTATGAACCTTGAAATCCCCATATATAAGACAAGGAGTTGGCCCATTTAAATACTAGAAAGATGGGCTGCATGGTGCCGATACCAGGGCATTGCCCTCAAAAGGGAAAAAACTCCCACCACTTGTAATAAAGAATCATACGAACAAGGCTTGAACTGAGATCCCTAGAGGGAGGGAACCAAATGTTGAATATTTTAATGTTGATTGCTGGTAGGAATTTGGGGGAGGCTTGTTCTTATACTTGCTTCATTGATTTTTCAATGTTACATCAGTCGGGCACCTGTTGTTTTGTATGGTAAATTGTGCAAATGTCTGGTGAGTCAAAACCTAATAAAAAGAATAAAATGCATCAGAAAAAATTAAATATGGTAAGCTCTCTTTGAGTCATGGATTTAATGACCCAGGAGACTTACTCTTTTTTTAAATAATACTGTTGGTGGTCTGCTGCACTCCCTGCCTCCCCCACAATAAAATACTTCTTTTTTTGCATTCTCTGGTGGTGCACTCAGGTGCCTACAAATGTTTTTATGTTGGGGGCTGTGGCAGGGGGCCCCAAGACTCCAACGTCCCCTGCCAGGAGCTGGTGATTGTTGGTGATTGTTTCACTGTGGGTGCAACCCTCCCCCACACCTCTCAGGGGCACCCACAACTTGTCAAATGTTGGGGCCGCAAGTGGAGCCCCCAAGGATACCACGGCCACTGTTGGCTCCCCAGCTAGCACCCATCATGGGTGACAGCGGGCTCTGGCTGCTACATTACTGTGGGAACTGACAAAAGCATTCTTGTTGAAGAGTCTGGGGGAGCCCCAAGACCACGCAGCCCCCGCCAGGTCCCCAACAAACACTCATTGTAGTGCTGTCAGGAGCCAGCTCCATTTCTTTACTCCAGACCATGCATTTTTCTCTGATCCTGCCCAGGCAGAGGCAAAGTTGTGTTTCCTGCCCCTGGAGAGTACAGGCATGGTATTCCTGCACTCTTCCAGGCAGGAAACAGAAGTGTCCCATGGGAACAATGGTAGGCCCGAGGTCACTGGGCCCATACTGTGGCTTGGGGAGGGGAGCTGCACTCCTGTTCCCCAAAGTTGAAAACGACAGAGGGAAATGGGCTCCCCAGGGCCTCATAAAATCTTGAGGAATGGGGTCACAAGTCCGCCTCCCCAACTTTTATAAATGACCCCAGGAAAGGAGTCCCTGGGGCCACGTAGAGGGTCAAGGAGGAGGGTTGAGCGCCCCCATCTCCTAATTATAAAAACGACCCAGGGTATAGGGCTCCCTGGGATTTGGGTAGTGAGCCGAATACCTGTTCCCCAAAAAACTAAAGTGTGTTGACCCCCTAAACACTGGTTCACCCTGGGAGGCTTACTTTAGCTTACTTTAGAAAGGATAGGAGCCAACTATATAATTGTTTTGTTTTATTGGGTCAGCAAATCGAAGCATCCTATCGAACACCGATAAAAAAAATAAAAAAAATATAATATATATTATATGTGTGTGTGTGAGTATATATATATATATATACACATGTGTGTGTATATATATATATATATATATCTATATATATATATATATATAGATATATATATATATATATATCTATATATATATATATATATATATATATATTCACAAAAAACATAGGTTTCAGGGACTCTATGCATGACTGGCGGAGTGTGACTGTATGTATACATGTATGAGTGAATTTTATAGTCCTGTATTGATGAGTAACTACAAGTATAATTCCTTTAGGCACTTGTAAATGCATTCATTCTTCAATACACCTTGCCATATATATATAAAACATATTTAACCTTTACAGAAACACACATTCACTGGATGATGTCATGAGTGATGTCATCAGTGATGTCATTTGAGATGTCATCAGTGATGTCATCAGTGATGTCACTGACCATATCATGAGTGATGTAATATGTGACATCATCAGCAGTACATTGCGGGTGCGCAAGTTATAGTTAGCTCAGCTAACTATAACAGGCAAATTTCTCTGTTTTTATATGAGTCACATGTTCAACTAACTATAAGGTCCCTGAAAACTATGTATTTTTTGTGTGAATTTCTAAGGTTTTTTAAATGCTAATTCCTAACTATAACGTGCCTAAAACCTATATTTTTTTCAGTGAATTTCAAAGGCTTTTTAAATGTTAATTTCATATTTTAATGTTTCTAAAACCTATATTTTTTCAAACTTAAAAAAAAATATTTACCCACTCTATTATACTTTTTTTTAACTTTAAAAATTATCTAATGTTTTATATCTTCCTCAAAAAATATGCATATATTTTTTTTTCTGAGAAAACTGCACTCCAATACCGGTAGCGTACTAATCTCCATCACCACGCGAATCCTATTCGCCATACAGCTAAACTCTTAACTGATGAGCATTGAGTATCCAACGACTTTGTGACACCGCATCAGGGGTAACATCAAATATGGATGAAGTCACCCCAGCTGCTACTTTGGTATCCCACGGGTACACAGTACCAAGCCACTAGTTACGTCATGTTGCGTATCCGACAAGTACACACTGCCAGGCCCTGTGTTACATCACAGACGTATGGTATCGCGCCAGGTACGCTTTTCTCTCTTTTTTTCCGTCTCAAAAGTATATCTAAATAACTTTAAGCAGTATATGAGAGAAGTGATAGTCTAAAATATTTCAAACATTTATATATTTCTAACTACTTTAAGCAGTATATGAGAGCAAGTGATAGTCTAAAATATTTCAAACATTTATATATTTTTAACTGTAATAAACTTACATTATGATAAATATATTTAGTCAAAATCGCATCGGGTGCGGCCTCCTTGCGCGCTCGGTGCACGATTGCCACGAGACCTTAAAAAAAAAGCATTGATTGCTTCATAACATTTCCCATTGTAACAGTTGGACGACCCCACCCATTTTACTCATTCTCTCTACAGCGTTTGATGAGAGACACTCTTCTGCTTAGAGACCTTTTTTGAAAACTTATTTTGCTGTGTACACATATCTTATACTACACATAACACAACAAACTTTTTGACTAGTCTGCCCTCTCTTACCAAGGAGTCCCTGTCCACCCTAGTAGGACGGGTGAAATCAGGCTCTCCAGAGGACCCCTGCCCTCCTAAAATTTTTAAGCTGGGATGGCCGGGTATGGAGGACAAAGTGCTTGCCCTTTTGAACCGTTCCTTGGAGAAGGGACTTGTCCCTTCTAATTTTAAGGAAGCCCGGGTGGTTCCGCTTCTAAAGAAACCAGGCGCAGATCCTAAAAATTTAAAGAACTTCAGTCCAATCTCTCAGCTGCCTTTTTTGGCAAAAATTCTAGAACAGCATGTTTTACATTCTCTCACCTGCTTCCTAGAGTGTAATTATCTCCTTGAGCCCAATCAGGCTGGGTTCAGAGCTCATCACAGAACGGAATTGGTAATACTTTCCGTGCTGGATGACCCGAGACTCAGGGCTGATAAGAAAACTCTGTGTGCTCTGGTCTTATTGGACTTATCCGCGGCGTTTGACACCATTGATCATGGCTGACTATTATCGCGGATCAAGGATCTAGGGATCCAGGGCACGGTTTTGGCCTGACTGACTTCCTTTCTTAGGGAACGCTCCCAGCAAGTCCAACTAGCGGATCTAGTGTCCAACCCGCCATGCTGACATGTGGAGTGCCCCAGGGTTCAGCTTTGTCACCTTTGCTGTTTAACATCTATTTGCAGCCCCTGATAGCAGCACTGAACCAGATGGACTGCAGGGTATATAATTATGCCGACGACACTCAAATTCTGATCCAGATTGACCATTAACCTACGGCTCACTTGAGAATGCAAGACATTCTCAAGTTCACCATCAACTGGACGTCGGCTAATTCATTAAAAATAAATCCTGACAAAACTCTTAGCGGTCACTACAGCTTCAAATCCGTGGAGTGATCTGTTCTGGCCAGCACCCGCAGTGGCAGTAAAAAGTCTTGGCATCAAGGTTGATGCCCTGTTATCCATGACAGAGCAGGTGTCGGCTGTGGTGGGTATATGTGTCAGTCTGCTGCACCAGCTTCGGAAACTGTTGTCACTGCTGTCATTCTCCACTCTTAGACTGGCGGTCTCAGCCTTGATTCTAGCACGTCTCGATTACGGCAACTCCTTATACTATGGCCTACCTAAAAACCTCCTGGCGAGGCTTCAGGTTGTAATGAACAACGCTGCCAGATTAATCTTCAAAAACCTAGGCGAACCCGTGTCACGCCCTTATTACAAGACCTACATTGGCTTCCGATTACTCAGAGAACCAAATTCAAAAGCCTCTGTATTGCACACAAGGCCATTCATGGCTCAGCCCCTAGCTATATCAAGGACCAACTGATCAACTATATGACGAGTAGGGCCCTTCGGTTAGCTGATGCCTGTAACTTGGTCTGCCCCCGGTTTAACCTTACGTCTATGGGCGGTAGAGCTTTCTCTAGCACTATCTCTCAGGCTTGGAACCGTCTTCCAGTTAAACTTCGGAAGTAAACTAACCTCCTCCTTTTTAGGAAGAATCTGAAGATTGTGCTTTTCTTGGAGGCCTAGGGGCCCCTCTGAGCCGGTGGCTCTGCGTCTCTCGCTGGTGGTGTATGTCTGTTGATAGCGCTTAGATACCCCTGGGTGATAATGCGCTCTATAAGTCTATATTAACATAACATAACATAACAACATGCAACGATCATCATGATCAATATTCATGATCTCTCCATTAGCCTTCAACGTGTGATTGCCATGCACCTGAAACGTTACATCAAAAAACAAATGTGTGTTACACAATACCCCCGGTGTGTGTGTGTGTATACATTATTGTGCTCCCTTTTGGCCTGGGTTTTCATGGCTCTAAGAAGTATCAGGAGCCACTGCCAGAGTGCACTTCCTAGATCACATGTGACAAACAGTAAACAGCAATGTGTAGATTTCTTTTGCTGTACGCTCTGTTGTCAGGCTTTACCAATATACTTATGTGTTATATGTGAGACTTTCAGATTCACATTTGACATGTATTCCTTGACTGTAATGAGTGTTATCACTGTGTATGACGTAGCCTCACTAATGATCCTCCCTCCATCCGAACACATTCACATGTGTACGCTTCGCAATAGAAACACTTTCAATAATACCGCACACCATTGACATGCATGTCATATCCACAACCTTGACAACGGCAACGACATGTAATGTTCACCATTCAATCTTTTCAAACACCATCTCATTAACGATAGTTTCCACCCTCCTGACACATGCTAAACTAATCTAAATTGCACACTCTGCGAGGTCAAAACTACAAAAGAAACACGCAAAAGTACACTTCCTGGCCAGACAGGAACTGAACAACGCCCAGGTCCCCGGAATAATTCTTCACACCCCTACGCTGACCTGGCGTATGCAAGCCGAGCCCACTTTGCGTACATATAAATTGGATAACCACAACGATGCATGTCCCTCTTCTTCCACACTGCCTCGGGTTATATGGCTGCATCCACCTCGCCTATCACAATGCGCAATAAAAAAAATGAATCCATGAGGTGTACGCCATCCTGGCAATCAACACGGGCTCTAAATTGTGAGCCCTACTGCCTGTCGTCTACGAAATGGATCCATGAAGTTACACCATCCTGCAATCATCACTCCACCTGAATTGTGAGCACTGCTGCCCGTAGTGTTTGCTCACACAACAATGACAGCAGGTAAGCAGAGGGGCCTGGGTGCACAAGCCCTGCAATTGAGTATGGTGCGGCAGGACAGGTGGGGTGCATCACCCAGGCTGCGCAGGTGCGAACAAACAAGGTTTCCGTGCGTAAGGATGTGATACCTGACCTGATTCAGTCTCATCTCTGTCTCATTTTAAAGACCTATTGGACCGTACTGTAGGCCTGAGCCTCTTGAGCGCGGTGCTGCTTGAGGGGTGGGATGCATTAGCCTGAGTGTGCATGTGCGAGTAAGCGATGTTGCCGTGTGTAATGATGTGATCTCTGACCTCATTCAGTCATATCTCTGTCTCATTTTAAGGACCTGCTGTACCATACTGTAGGCCTGAGCCTGCGGGCAGAGCTGACCTACAGACACCTGGTGAGCGCTATGCTGCGGGAGGGGTGGGGTGCATCACCCTGAGTGCGCACGTGCAAAAAAGCGATGTTGCCGTGCGCAATGATGTGATCTCTGACCTCATTCAGTCACATCTGTCTCATTTTAAGGACCTGCTGTACCATACTGTAGGCCTGAGCCAGCGGGCAGCGCTGCCATACAGACACGTGGTGTTGGCTTTTACGGCACTGTAGTGAGCTCGTTACTAAATGTAAATGCACACAGGCTTCCGCCACTGCATTACTTGCGCACATTATGCGTCTAGCTTGCGCTCTATTCCTTTCTATATAAAACTTCGTATAACGTATAATTATTTAACCTTGTGAATTCTTGAGCACTCCAACTCCTCTTTGAACCACGATTACCACTAACAGTTGGTAGATCGTACTTCAAAAACGAAGGATGCACTCAACTCCTGTTTTCTATCAAGCTTGAAATAAACAGGGAGGAGCCAAGCAGGCATTCGTAATGGTCGCATAGTCGCCCGGCTCCGCGAGCCCTTTCGCCCCACACGTATATCCTGGCGTTTATCCTGAGCCACGAAGGCGTACTTTAATAGGAGAAGGAAAACGAGCACCTAACGTTTGCTCCCGAAGCTCTTGCGTGCGGCAGACCCTGAGAATTGTCCCCGACTCTACCGCGGCCCACGCGGTGATGAGACCGGGGCGTTGACCTGGACGTGCATCCGGCCGCGACTGCAGCAACAACGGCCGTTGATGGCGGTAAGAGGCCTGCCGGTGGGTGCCGGTGACATGAAGGGCCACTGATGGCGGTGAAGACCCGGTCCACTTGGCGGTGACCCATGAGGGGCAGTGTGGTGGCGCAGGATCGGAGGGGGCGCATGACTCCTGCCCCCTCCCCAAAATTTTTGCCCGGGCATAACCAAGGATTGCCCCCGATATAGGCGGGCGACTCTCGGGGTTCGGCAGGGATTTTAGCCTTTTGGTGACTCTCCTTTCGGGAGCCCGCCTCACAGTTTTGAGCCCCGGGGATGCATCCCATTGCGCCCCGCATTGGGGCCTGGTCCCAGAATGAGGTGAAGAGGGACGGGCCGACTTGATCAAGATGGCGGCTGGTGCCCTCCTCTTCGGTCCATGTCCATGTCGGACGGCTGTCGCACGGATGGGGCCGGGATGCTTGCAACATACGCAGGAGCTCACATCCAAGGAAGTGTTGGTTGCCCCAACAGTCTTGCACGAGACCCTGATTTGTCATGCCTGGGACCTGGGTGAAAGAATCGACGCCATTGCTGTCTCACCGTCTCTAGCGGCCACGGTCCGGTTCCAAGGGACTGCCGATGAACTTGCAGCTGTGTCCATGGAGGAAGTCCCAGCTCCGCCGAGGCACAGGAGCCGCTGAAAGACTGGGCTCCCGTGACCGCACGGGCCGACATGATTGCTCGTATGGATGTCTCTTTGGGACACATGTTCAACTGGCGGCTGGGGATAAAACGCTGTTTTCCCTCTTGGGCTGTCCTAGCTATGTCGTGGCTCTTGCCAGACTGTGTGACTCTCCTCTCCTGGATGGTGCTATTGTGTGTGAGTTCTGGGAAGTTCCCGGGGTCAACGTCGATATTGCCTGATCTCTGCTGTCGATATTTAGACGGATTTGGATTGTTGTACTCTCCTATGGCTGCGCTCCGACCAGACCCGCCCATATTGTTTAGACCCTCAGGACTGTGCTTTACATTGATTGACGAGTGGACTTCTGGCGGTACCACTGCCAGACAGGGTCAGGGATGATGTGGTTCACAGTCTATTGGCTTTATTGTTGACAGACGGTGCAGTGGGTATGTTCGACTGATATTTCATCGTTGTTGTGATCGGGATCTGTTATTCTTCATTACTGTATTACTTCATTTCTGGGATTTTCCGAGGTGTAGGGGTGAAGGGCGGGGCCGGGCGACACGACTGAGGGCCCTCCTCCGCTTATCTTCTTTTCCTCTTTCCTCTCTTTTTCTATATTTCGGGTCTCTATTAGGGCGACAGGCACGCTGCTGGGGGGTAGGCCATGGCCTTCTGCGGGTGTGCAGGGTGGGGGGTTGAGGGATGGGTGTTTGATCGGTATTTGTTTCTATGGCCCTTTAGTCTTTCTTCTCTTTTTAGTGTCGTCGTCGTTCATGCTCTCTGCAGTATGTTTGGTGTTGAGGGGTGGGAGTTCGACTCGCTACACACTGGTGTTGTGCCTGCATTTCTCCTGCTTTGTGCGTCTTACCCCCGATATTTCCTTCGTACCAGTACTGTTTGTAGATTTCCGGATTCGAGCGCAGTATTGTAGGACTGTGTGCGACTGTGCGACACCCCTTCTTTAGTTCGTTATTTGAAAATGAACCTCTCAAATCCTGATTTCAAGTTGTTGCATCTGATTACAAGATATGTTCTGGTATTTTATGACCCCGGATTTCGAACTGCTATAACTTTACATATTGCTTGCTGTACTCTCGCTCTGTTTAGCGGCCGGCCGGGATAATTGTAGGCCCATACTTGTAACTGCTTGTACTACAAATAAAGGTTCCAAAAATAAAAAAATAAAAAAGCTTGAAATAAACCTTCATTTACCTCCAGAAGTTTCCACCGTTAAATTATTTCTCCCTTTTCAGACATTCAATTGATTGCCTCAAGAAGGGCGGAGCGGGAGCTGACCACGCAATGATGCCCTGGGCATTCTGACATCTTCCATCGTGGTATCAAGACACCGTCCCGGACCGGAGGCCTGGTCTACGAACAAACGTACCCCGGACTCAGAGCTTGCACCAACACGTCTTGGGACACACCGGTGGTGGCAAGTGAGCAGTGAAGCCTTGGTGTGAAAGACCTACAATGGAGCACAGTGTGGGGGAAGGGGCTGAGTGCAGCACCCTGGAAGCACAGGTGCATGCAAGCGATTTTCCCGTAGCTTATAATGTAGGACTATATTATCAAAGAACGGCGATAACATATCGGTTGATAATATGCCCTTGTGAATTCCCATAGAAGCCCAGGTTCACACCAGATCCTGGGCTTCTATGGGAATTCACAAGGGCATATTATCAACCCCTTATAGCCGCTTTAGCTGCAGTTACCTGTCGCTAAAGCGGCGATAATGTTATCAACGTTCCTTGATAATATAGCCCCTAATCTCTGGCCTCATGTGTTTAATTTTAAGGGCTTGCTGAACCACACTCTTTCTCGCGGACCCCAGCGTCCTAGACAAACGGGTGTCGGAAGGGTAAACACTAAGGGCTGGGTGCAGTGGGCCGAAGCTCTGTCTCATGCTCCCTCTCTTCTTTTGACTCTCCCTCACCTTCTCCCTTCCACCCACTCCCCCTCCCATCCATTCTCACTATCGTCCTTTCATTCGGACTACCTTTCTTTACCTCTTCCACATAGCCCACATACTTATGTTTCATTTTTGTCTTGCAGTTTTCTAAGCTGCTTCCACAAGAGTCCAACCCACGTTTTTTATATTATACTGTTTGTTCTAATAAACTTACGTTTCTATTTATTTGTGTTTTAATAAAGGTTACTTTTTTTCAAAAAAATAACTGAGTGTATAGGTCCTCTTTTTCTGACATCACTTGTCAATTATTTATTGTGAAAATCATCTGTTTATAGGAGATTTTAAGGACAAACTTTTCTAATATTACTGTGCACCTACCAAACATAATCTAACTGACTATTAGACAAATGAAGCCTGGGTATTTCTACAACTGCAAGAGTTCTATGAGTGTATCACTTTATAACACCATAAGTACCGCCCGTGTGATTACCGAACAAACAAGAGACTGCCTAGGACTACCGAGGCTTCAGGGACTGCTGAGGCCCACCCTACATAGTTAAATAAAGCCCCGGAGTGTGGCGATCCCCGGACTTCAGTTGGCCTCAACCCCCCCGAACAATTAGTAAACAATACCCGGGAAGGTGGCGTTCCCCTAGGCTGCAAAACATCTCTGTGCTCTTCCGCGCCTAATTTACATGTGACATTAAGAGCCCAAGTCCTACAGAGACCCCGCAATATAATAATTGGATTGGCCACGGAACGTTACCCACCAGGGGCCTCATTTAAAAGTATTAGTGAGACCCTGCTTTTTTTTTGTTGTTTCTTTTTTTCTCTCCATTTTTACCATCCGCATCCCCTCTATTAAAGCGATACAAGGTTTTCCTCCTCTCGCTTCAAGTAGTCAAACAAGTATTTGCTATCACAGGGTGGAAGCCATGCACCAGCTCTCTAATAGCAAACACAAATGTCCCGCGAATGCACGCCCCGGAACATTGTATGAGCTGCGCCTGACATGTCGTCCTCCCTATGACCATGATGCATTTGTTAGTATAAACACATACTAACACTACCTACACACGTGTAGTAGAGTGAAAAGAATGTAGTGAAGAAGCAGAAGAAGCACAAAATCTAGAATTATAAATCCTACCAGAAGTCGGATGACATAGTTCAATGAGCCGACGACCCTGGCATGAGTAGAAACAGCGACACGAAGAAAACGGGTCTTCAGCACAACGCAAGCAATTTTGAAATATTGGCGAGTGCTGCTTTCTTTTTACCTTCTCCCGCTCGTCGCCAAATTTAAGTAGTGAAGAGGCAGATAGCAGTGGAACCAATAAGTAGATTTATTATAGAAAAACAAGACATCTGAAACAACCACCAACAGGAGCAGACAGCAAGGCAACCATCTTCTCCAGCATCGTGTACAAACTCCGCCAGGTTCCCCTCATGACAGCCCTACATTCTAACATTACATACTTAGATTCTAGTAGAATTACATACTAACATTCTACTATGAATTACATTGAAATACTACACAGAGCACATGACTTTACAGCAATGAGCTCATGGTTTCATACACAAGTCTTGAGACCGGTAGGGGTAAGTATTTCGCTCCACTCCCCCTATATTGTATAAACGCAAACTAACACTACTACCACAGGTGTGCTACAGTGCCCAGAGCACATCACTTTACAGTAATGAGCTCAAAATTTAGGCTCACAGTTTAATCCCTGAGGCTTGACACCAGTAGGGTTGAGTAGTTCGCTTCCCACTCCCTATATACTATAAACGCATACTAACACTACTTACACACTTATACTACAGCGGCTAGTATCCTACAGCGCCCTGAGCCCATCACTTTACAGCAATCAGCTCGGTTTGATCCCCGAGTCTTCACACCTGTAGGCGTGAGTACTTCGCTTCCCACTTCTGGTATAGTATAAACGCACGGTATCGATCAGTAGTTCGCTTCCCACTCCCTGTATGGTATAAACGCCTACTAACACTACTTGCACACATATGCTACAAACACTAGACCTCATCACTTTACAACAATGACCTCACTGTTTAGACTCTTGGTTTCATACCCGAGTGTAGCACAATATCATATCAACACCATGTCACTCTGAGCAACACCGCACTTTCAGACCGGTAACAGTGACTACTGCACTTCACACTCCCCCACAAAGCTTACAGTGCTCCTACCCGCCTGTCCTACTTTTTTGCCCTTTTTTCCCTTTACTCGCTTCAACGGAATCACAAGATGGCGGACAACACTTCCTAGTTGCAACACCATCACAGCCAATAAGCAGCAAGCTCCTGCTCGTAACACCTCAGACAATCAGATGTCAGAATTCCCAAATATCGATATCTATAAATTTCGATATTTCTCAAAAACTACTGAACGGATTTACAAAAATAAACAAAAGCGTGCTTTCTACACCAAGACCCTTCTCCCTGCCAAATTTGGGGTAATTCTGTTTACCCGTTCGACCTGTAGCCTTGTCTAAACTTTCCTATTGAAATTAACATGGAGAAAACACGTTTTGGGACTCCCCTTTTATCTTGCTCCCCCTTGACGAATCACCCCTAAACTTTCAACATAGGAAGAAAGAATTAGTTTTCAAAATTTCATGAAGATTCATCAAATGATGCCAAAGTTATAAGCAAAACAGAAAATGCTCTTCCTATGGAAACTCGGTTCTAACTCTATAACTACCTACTGAACAAATTAGAATTGTTCCTTGATTCTTTTAGCTTTTAAAACTTCTCTCTATCACTGTCTTTCTAATTTTCCATATAAACAATTTTATTAATATTCAAGTACGCATAGATGTCAGAAATGCAACGTTTTCTATCAACACACTTTCTAAAACATTCTACAACACGTGGAGGTTAAAAGTTCATCAATTTTTTTAACCTAACGATATTTCTTTGCAACATTTTCTCAAACATTTAACGGCACGTGCAGGTTAAAAGTTCACAATTGTTTTAAGTTCGAACACTGCATTCTAAATGCAAGTAGCAGGTGTGGTTGAGTTGATCAAATGTTATCCTATAATATGTACTCCACGTTCAAACTGCTTTTTCTTAACCAATCACTAAGATGCTTTTCCACAAAATGAATGTGCACCCTACTTTTAAAAAACAATGCTTTTCATCTCCCAATCAGGTACCGTTTTGTATGCAAAAAGAAACTAGTTCCCCATCTTTAAACATATATCTTATTCTAGGAAGGAACTGCATGAGCTACAGACATATTTCCATACCTTCCAGCCATACCTGCAAAATGCTAGTGTGGATCGTAGGACATAGCTATATTTTCTGGTACAAGAGGTATGCAGAACAGAGACGTATTGACTTAGACCTAGGTTTACAAAATGTGGACATTAAATGGTTTGGCCAGAGATGATTGAAGTGGCACCAATTGTTGCCTTTGGTAAAAACCTGTTTGCATCTCCAAAACCCTGACCTCATGATTTTGCACTGTGGTAGAAACGACCTAGGCTCATTGACTGGGGTAAGTTTGGAAATGCTTATGAAGGACACCTTTGGACAACTGATGTTACTTTTGCCTCAAACTGTCTTTTTATATTCCAATATATGCTAAAGACAGAAGTGGAGATGGTCCAAACAATTTTGTCCTGAGATTAAAAAATCTCGGAAGAAAGTCAACAAAGATGTGTCTACATACCTCAGAGACCACAGAATAGGCTCCATCTACAACAACAACATAATGTTTTGATATGGCGGATATATACAGAAGTGATGGAGTGTACTTCACAGATCAGGGAAACAGAGTTTTCCTGAATAACTTGAAGCTATGCATCCGCACTTATATTTAGCTCCAACTAATGAACACAAGGGCTCTTTTTAGAGCCACCCTATAACTTACAACTTAGGCCTGCTATTTTAGGGCCTGATAATGGCAACTCCCGGACCCTTGCCAACATTTATTCTCCACACAGCTGTGGCGCAGGTCCAGACCATCTCACTTTACAGCACATACCTCTCGCTTTGATCCCCGGCTATACTCACCCATAAGGGTGAGTAGTTTGCACTTTACAAATACCGTATTGATTTACCTTTGCACTCCCTATACAACACCACCTAAGCAACATATACAAGTTGAACACATGTGGCACAGCGCCCAGAGCACATGACTTCACAGCAAAGCACACACAGTTTAGGCTCACGGTTTCATCCCCGAGTCCAGCAACAGCTCAATTTAACAGCATGACAATCTAGGCAATACCTCACTTAATTTCCGTACCCACCACTTTCAGACCGGTAGGGGTCAGTAGTTCAACGGCTTT
Organism: Lissotriton vulgaris; assembly: GCF_964263255.1. NCBI lineage: Eukaryota > Metazoa > Chordata > Amphibia > Caudata > Salamandridae > Lissotriton > Lissotriton vulgaris. The sequence continues at coordinate 1,830,585,505 of NC_141687.1, forward strand.
ACCCCGAGTCCGTCAGCAGCTCAGCTTACGCCCTCACCGCCATCAGACCCGTAGGAGTGAGTAGTTAGCAAATCACAAATACCGCATTGATTTGATACGTGCAAATTTACCTTCGCACTCCCTCTATAACACCCCCTAAGCACCATACACAAGCTGCAATGTTCGAAACAAAAGTTCATCAAAGTAGCTATAACTACATGCTGACACTACTTGGACAGATGTGGCACAGAGACCAGAGCATATGACTTCACAGCATATAAGACACAGTTTGGACTCATGCTTTCATCCCCGAGTCCGGCAGCAGCTCAGCTTAGCAGCATGAGACTCTAGACAGTACGTCACATATTTTCCGTACACCAGGACTTTCAGACCAGTACGGGTAAGTCATTTGTCCTAGTAGTTCTAAACACATGCGGACACTACTTCATCAAGTGTAGTGCAGAGGCCACAGCACATGACTTCATAGCATAAGACACACAATTTGGGCTCACTCTTTAATCCCCGCGTACCACACCAGCTCACCTTAGCAGTATCAGACTCTAGGCATTACCTCACTTAATTTCCATAGCCCACCTCTTTCACACCTGTAGGGCTGAATACTTCCCTTCGCACGCCCTCTATAGCTCACCCTAAAAATCCCACAGAGGTTACAGTGCTCCTACCCTTCTCTTTCCCACTTTAGCTTCAATGAAATAACAAAATAGCAGCCAACACTTCCTAGTTGCAACCGCTCGCAGCCAATCAGCAGCAAGGTTGTGCTCGTAACGCCTCAGGCAATCAGATGGCAGAATTCCTAAATATCGATATCTGTAAATTTCGATATTTGTCTAAAACTACTGAACAAATTTACACCAAATAAACAAAAGTGTGCTTCTTAGACTAAGACCCTTCTCCCTGCCAAATTTGGGGTACTTCCGTTCACTCGTACGACCTGTAGCCTTGTCTAAAGTTTCCTATGGAAATTATCAAGGAGAAAACACGTTTTGGGACCCCCTTTTTCTCGCTCTCCCCCTCCCCTTGACGAATCACCCCCAAAGAATTTGTTTTGAAAATGTTGCGAAGATTCGTCAATCGGCGCCAAAGTTATTGGGAATAGAATGTTGCCATTTTCCTATGGTAACAAGGTCCTAACTATAACTACCTACTGGCGACCGCCAGGGCAATTGAGAGCATGAATATACACGCGGCAGTCCAACCGCGAGGTTTACACCACCACTCAGATAAGGGTCACGGGCCCTGATACACGGAGTCCACTATGTGAAACAGAAGTGAGGGATAAATGGACTTCCTGTTCGCCGAGGCCCTTCTGTGGGCTTTGAATATGGAACTGTCCCCGAAGGACAAGGGATATGAACTACATTAAAAACCAACACAAAAACATACCGGTCTACAACTAATGAGATATATTATAACAAAGACACTTAAACGTCTAGGCCAAAAGGGAAAAGACAGCGTGCATTAAGCAGAAAAGAATCCTATCAGCCCACGTACGTAGCTACACTTCGTCATCTGGGATTGGTGGTTGGTTGCACAATTCGTGCGACCAACAAAAATGATGTCAAAAACTGTGCTTGTTTTGCACCCCAGTGATCGATACAGCAAATCACCAGTCTTGATCAGTGATGCTGAAGGTTTGCAGTGCAAAAAAGTGAAAATAATTAAGTGCAAATGTTAAAATTGGCTACTACGATATTTCAGAAACTTTAATAGACCAATATAAACAACGCTACTGCAAAATGTGAAAATATATTATTAAAAATCAAATGGTTGGTGCGATACAGCCAACCATAACCTGTAGCTCCCATCAGGTAAGCAAACCATACAGGAATTTAGGATTCATTCCTACAAAATAATATAAAATAATATAAAATGGTTTAATTTATAACACATCTTTTCTTTTCTGACCTAGAACATCCAGGAACACCGTTATTTGATATCTCTATTATTCATACACTGGCAATATTGTCCAAATAACTACTCATATATAACTCTTGCGATCATCATAGAATTGACGTACTCACCCAGCTTTGTGTGGGAGTACTCCTCACCTCTCCTGGCGACTTCTCAGGGAATGAGGCCCACTCTAAAATGGGAAAACAAAGTAGATCACACAAGGAGTAACTATCTCTGTGGATCAATTCCCATATTACTCATAAGCCTTGTTGCATTAAAAAATCTCACTCCTTAACCAAAAACCCTATGAAGGGTACCTCTCACTTAGATGTACTTGGCAACTCATATCTGTAAAGGCTCTTGTCATATAGAGTCTCTCCCATATTCACGAGCCAACCAAAGCTCCATACTTAGAATCCTTCGCCTGACTAAAGATAATAGGCATGTGAATGAGTGTTGTCAAAAAAACTGTATCGAAAAGACAAAGTCATAAACGTCTATCAAAAAACTCTCAGTCACAGTAATCCCTCCGTTCATCTTACATTGGGATGTAATGGTCTAGGGCAGCGGGAAGACATGACAATTCTAGATTACGATTCAATGCCTTATATCGTGCCCAGGTAAATACTGTGTGCACCGTTAACAAAACGCCGCCTTAAGTGCTAACTAAGGAGCGGCTAAAAGTAAGCAAGACAAAATGTACGGTGTCTCTAAAGCCCAATAGTTTCTCTATCTGCGCAGTAGAAACCAGTTCTGATGAACATAGGGAAATGCAAGACATATTGGCCCCTACCTTTCCGTCGGAACCTCGGGTATTACTGAGCTGAGGGGGGGGTAATCACATGGCCCAAGATGTCATGAATAAATAGTCTCTGAAGCGTGTCTCCATTGGTGCGGGGATTATAGTGTGATTTGTAATGGAAACCGTAATCCCCTGACACCATGTTTTCGGTTCCAAAAAGGGTTCTTGGAGGACGGCCGCACAGGCGTTAATCGCTTAGTCTGTCGCATACTGATTACCACGAAATGCTCATGGGAGATGTAGTTAGATAGTTCCCATAGCGTTGTGTGTAATCGGAGATGTTAAATAAAGTTTGCTATAGCTATTCAATGTTTTTTGAAAAGTGGTAAATGTTCACTTTATCATATTTCTGGGGGCTATGCTTTAATAATAATTTCTGTAACCACGTGTCCCCCTTGGTTCAGAAAATAAAGTGTGATTTAAATTTAAAACGCCGACTCCCCAGCAACAATTATTCTGTCACAACTGGACTTCCTAAAGGTCCACCACGCTCCCAGAGCGTCGTGTGTGATCTCGTCGATGTTGAATAAAGTTAGCAGTAGCTATTCGGTGTTTATGGAAACAGTAAATAATCACTTAGTTGTACTCATGGGGGCTATAGTTTAATAATTCCCGTGGTGTCATGTATATATTTGATAATATGGTGTATGAATACTGCATAACTGACCATAATATTTTCATACATTAGCAACTCATCCCTATCAGTCCTAGGAGTGCGTGAAAAGTACACATCAATGTTAAATGTGTCTCACAATACAATACAATAAGCTATACATAAAAGTCAAGGAAAAGTCTCACTGGACTCAATCGCCCTGTGCTTACAAGATCAAATCTTGTTGCCCAAATGACTGTACTGCCTGATGACACATATTATATATGCATCTCGCGCTAGTTTGTTAATCACTTATTTATCAACTGGGAGGTCTAACATGATAAAGCCTACTCAGTGTAAAAGTGTATAAGATGGCTACTATGTGTAATGATGTAATGTATAATATGGTGGGATGAGACAAATTACAGAGTAACTCAGGGAATTTCATCATTAAGCCCCTGACTATCTGACTTGAGTCAGGAGGGCATGGAAAAAAATGGATTCTGCCATTTTAAACAAAGTTTTAGCCTCTCACCTCCCTGCAGAACTGCTCATGTCAGCTGATGCGGAAACAGCAGCTTCATTGACAGACTCCTGCTTAAAAATGCTATTGACATCTGTCTCCCTATCTCTCTAAAGAAGGATGCACCTCACAAGACTCCAGCTCCTTGGTACACAGAGGCGCTAAAAGTTGAAAAATCCTACTGCAAGAAGCTCGAGCACATCTGGCGTAAAGACTATTCCCAGTCTGCAGCTTCCACTTATAGAAACGCCCTAAAGTCTTATCACAAAGCATGCGCCTCTACTAGGGCTAAATTTGTGACGAAATCCATATCGGATGCCATTGACAAATCCAACGTTTTGTTTGGCCTAGTCAAAAATCTTGCTGGCTGTCTCACTACGGCAAAAGCTCCCCCGCTGTCGAGTCATAGATGCATTGAAATTGCCCAGTTCTTCACAAGTAAAGGGATATGATCCACTCTGACATTTCCACTTGTAACCGCGACAATAATAAAGTGGCTCATCCCACTCTTATTAAGGAAGACAACTGTCACGTGGCTCCTATCCCCTACCCATTACTAACCTGGCCCAACTTACAGATAGACGGTCTTCACGAAATGCTCTGCAAAACTAAATCTGGCTCCCCCTCGGATCCCTTACCCATTGCTGTTCTTCGGTCCCTTGATCCTCCGCAACTGTCTGCAATCTGTTCCAACTTGAACCTATCGCTCAAGACTGCCATCGTCCCTGCCATCTGGAAGCATGCAATGGTTACGTCACTGCTGAAGAAACCTACTGCAGACCCTGAGCTCCTCTCTAATTATCCCCCCATTTCACTGTTACCTGCCTTCCCTAAGGTTCTGGAACGTCACATCCATCACCACCTCACTCAGTTTGGGACTATAAACAATTTACTTCATCCTTCGCAGTCAGGATTTCGGCCAGGTTTCTCTACGGAAACTACACTCCTGGGCGTCACGGAGAATCTTCGGTCCTTGCTTGACAGAGGGGAGACGGCCGGGCTGATATTACTTGATCTCAGCGCGGTGTTCTACACCATCTCCCATAAAATACTTCTGGACACCCTAGCCACCATGGGCGTGGAAGAATCGGTCCTGGGTTGGCTGACTTCTTTTCTTTCTGATCGCACTTTTCAAATCTTCTCTCACTCAGCCACTTCCAATATTCACGGTGTTCCCCAAGGTTCTATTCTTAGTTACTTACTTTTTAATCTTTATGTTACCCCTCTGGCCTACATAGCAGACAGCGTCGGTCTTACTTTGTTTACGTATGCCGACGATTCGCAGGTTGTCTTTTCCCTCTCCCTCACTCAATCTGACGGGGCCTCCGCCTCCCTCCTTCAGCTTGGACTTGGAGAAATTGCCAAGTGGATGAACCACTATCTTCTCAAGCTGAATGGTGGGAAGACGGAGGTCCTTGTCCTGGGGCACAAACCTGACCTCTGGACTTCGAGACACTGGCCAGCCGAACTGGACCCTCTTCCTGCACCGGTGGAACAGGTACGAAATCTGGGCGTTGCAATTGACAGGGAACTGACAATGCAATGCCAAGCCAACAAGGTTTCTTCCACATGTTTTACCATCATTCGCTGGTTGAGAAAGATCTTGTGGATGCTGCCCAGCGACACTCAGAGGTCGGTGGTGAATGCCTTGGTCACCTCCCGATTGGACTATGACAACATACGCTACCTGGGGACGGCCAAGGCAGTCACTCAACGCCTGCAGTTGGTGCAAAATGCTGCAGCACGTCTTCTCAGCGGTTGTCGCAAAACCGACCATATATCCAGTCGCCTTCGTGATCTTCACTGGTTAAAGGTGGAAAACTGAGTGAAGTTCAAGGCACTCAGCTATATGCACAAGATAAGGCATAAGGTGGCACCTAGCTACCTACAGACCTTGGTGCAATGCTACTCCCCGACCCGGTCCCTTCGCTCCTCCTCCCAAATCCTCTTCTCTGTGCCAAAGGTCAAACTCTCCAGAATGGGAGGCCGCTCCTTCGCCTATCTGGGACCTAAGTTATGGAATTCTCTTCCTCTGATCATCCGCTCCGAGGACAGCTATACTCGCTTTCGTAAAGCAGTCAAGACCTGGCTTTTCGACCATTAACTGATTCGGCCTGACCATCCTCAACTAACTACATTATCTTAGCAACGGGAAACCTTTTGGGTAGCTGTCGCGCTTTAAAAGCTCAAATAATAAATACATTTGTGGTCATCAGTATGCGACAGACTACGCGATTAACGCCTCCAAGAAGCATTTTTGGAACCGAAAATGTGCTGTCAGGGGATTATGGTTCCCAATAAAAATCACAATATAATCCCCGCACCAAAGGAGACACGCATCAGAGACTATTTATTCATGACATCTTGGGCCAAGTGATTACCTCACCCTCGGCTCAGTAATACCCGAGGTCCCGAGGACAGGTAGGGACCAATATCTTTTCCATTTCCCTATGTTTATCAGAACTGGTTTCTACTGCGCAGATAGAGGAACTATTGGGCTTTAGAGACACCGTACATTTTGTCTTGCTTACTTTTAGCCGCTCCTGGTTAGCACTTGAGACTGCGTTTTGTTAACGGTGCACACAGTATTTACCTGGGGACGATATAAGGCATTAAATCGTAATCTAGAATTGTCATGTCTTCCCACTGCCCTAGACCATTACATTCAAATGTAAGATGAAAGGAGGGATTACTAAGTGTGTTTCTGTGATAAAGAGTGGGGATTACTGTGACTGAGAGTTTTTTGACAGAGGTTTATGACTTTGTCTTTTTGATAGAGTTTCTTTGACAACACTCATTCACATGCCTATTATCTTTAGTCATGCGAAGGATTCTAAGTATTGACCTTTGGTTGGCTCGTGAATATGGGAGAGACTCTATATGACAAGAGCCTTTACAGATATGAATTGCCAAGTACATCTAAGTTAGAAGTACCCTGCGTAGGGTTTTTGGTTAAGGAGTGAGATTTTTGAATGCACCAAGGCTTATGAGTAATATGGGAATTGATCCACTGAGATAGTTACTCCTTGTGTGATCTACTTTGTTTTCCCATTTTAGAGCGGTCCTCATTCCCTGAGCAGTCGCCAGAAGAGGTGAGGAGTACTCCCACACAAAGCTGGCTGAGTAAGTCAGTTCTATGATGATGATCGCAAGAGTTATATATGAGTAGTTATTTGGACAATATTGCCATTGTATGAATAATAGAGATATCAAATAACGGTGTTCCTGGATGTTCTAGGTCAGAAAAGATGTGTTATAAATTCAACCATTTTATATTATTTTGTAGGAATGAATCCTAAATTCCTGTATGGTTCGCTTACCTGATGGGAACTACAGGTTATGGTAGGCTGTATCACAGCAACCATTTGATTTGTTAATACTATATTTTCACATTTTGCAGTAGCGTTGTTTATATTGGTCCTGACGAAAGCCTGGTGGCTGAAACATGTAGACCTGCCATTTCACCGCATTTGACAGTTATTCTTTCCAACTGTTAGCGCTCTGTTTTTAGATTTGACACTAGAATAATGTCTATTAAAGTTTCTGAAATATCCCAGTAGCCAATTTTAGCATTTGCACTTAATTATTTTCACTTTTCTGCACTGCAAACCTTCAGCATCACTGATCAAGACTGGCGAGTGGCTGTACCGATCACTGGGGTACAAAACAAGCACAGTTTTTGACATAATTTTTGTTGGTGGCATGAATGGTGCAACCAACCACCAATTCCCGAAGACGAAGTGTAGCCACGTACGTGGGCTGATGGGATTCTTTTCTGCTTAATGCATACTGTCTTTTCCCTTTTGGCCTAGACGTTTAAGTGTCTCTGTTATATTATATCTCATAATTTGTAGACCAGTAGGTTTTTGTGTTGTTTTTCAGTGATAGATTGGGGATTAACCACTACCTGGTCTTTAAAGATTTCCCTAGGACCCTCTGTTAAAATCCATCAGCGTTGTGCTCATCAGAGTTCGCCCATCTGTGGGCAGTTAATTAATTATATAAATGTGTGGGTGTATCCCTAGAATGCTTTCCCACGTCAAGCCTCTGAAGACGAGCAACACGGCTCAGAAACGCGTCAGGCTTTCATCCATCACAGGGGAGCGGCAGTTGTCGGCGCACATGGAGGTCCTTTACCCGCTGTAATTGAAGAGCTGCTGCTCATTTGCAATCCTGCTAAGTGGGCAATTGGGAGCATTAATATATATATGGAGCAGGTATATCGATGACCTGTTCCTGGTGAGGGATGGGTCTATTGATGAGGCTAATCGGTACATAGAAGTGCTGAATGATAATGAGTGCAATCTTAAATTCACAGGGGAAATACATAAAGAAAGGGTGAATTATCTTGATCTTCAAGTAACTGCAAGAGATGGGCAAATCTGCACCCAACTTTATCGTAAGCCGACCGCTGGTAATAGCGTTTTACACGCTTCTAGCGGTCATCCCAGGAAACTCATTAGGAATATCCCCTACGGGGAATTTCTGCGACTCAAGCGCAACTGCACACAGGATGAGGATTTTGAAACAGCAGCCGCTGACAGCATAGAGAGATTCTGTAATAGAGGATATAACAGGAACCTCCTTCAAGATACTTTAAAGAAAGTTAGAGAGATACCCCGCAGGACCCTTTTTGAAGATAAAAAAATTGAATCTTCTGAAGAAATGAAGTTCCGCATGATTACACCTTTTTCTGCGGATTCCTCCAAATTAAGATCTATCTTATCAAAGCATTGGCATATTCTTAAATCTGACCCAATAGTAGGGTCTGATATTCCTGAGAAACCATTGATAACCTTCAGGAAGGCACGCTCATTGCGCGATGAGATGGTTCACAGTTTTCTACAACCACAGGAGAAACAGATAGGGGCATTAAAGGATGTTAAAGGCTTTTTTCCTTGCGGAAAATGCAAAGCCTGCTCTGCTAGCAGAAGAACTTTATCATATGAAGTTACAGGCTGCAAAGGTGGGAGAAAAATCACTAAATTTATGTCCTGCCATACGGATCATGCAGTATACTGCCTGATATGTCCCTGCTCGTACAGATATGTGGGAAGTACCATCAATCCTGTCAAACTTCGAGTGTTGGAGCATATGCGGGCTATTGTGAACAAGGATTTCACATACCCGGTAGCCAGGCATTTTGCAATTAAACACAACAGTGACAGGAATCTCCTTAGATATTTCTGTTTAGACCAGGTTGTAGAAAATCCCAGAGGAGGTACCAGATTACAGACACTGAGAAGATTGGAGTCCCGTTTCATTATCGATCTAGAAACTAGGGCTCCGAAGGGACTGAATATTGGGGAAGAATTGTCAACTCACTTGGGTTAAATGATACATGTTTGGAATGTATATTAGTTTGTTTTATATTCTAAACACAATAGTGATGTAAATTCAGATTTTTTAATTGAGGATGTACTCCAATGCAATTTTTGATGACCATGGAAACTATATGCAAAGTTTGTCATTTTCTCTTAACATTATTCTGAGATGTTAGCAGCCATTAAGGCTGCAATTGCCGATCCACGGCTAGATTTTGTTTAATATAACAATACAAATATGATACATCAAGTATAGAATGAGCATTGTCTTGTGCAATGCTATTTTTGCTCAGAGTGATGTTCTGTGATTAATTGTACCTACTAATAGTTAGGACATCCTTCACAGTTATGGGTAGCCGATTCACGGCATAATTGTTTATCAAATAACCGTTTTTATGACAAGTGTTGCTTTAATGTGCATTATGTCGATGAAATAATGAAAGGTTAGAAATGACTCACATATTGATGCAAAAAATGCGACATGTTTCAATGGTCATTTGTAAAATCGTAACACATTTCAAGATGGCGCGCATTCTATGTGCAACCACCCAAGTCCGTTGTTTGTGTCAATAAGGGTTGCAAACACTGATAATGGTGCCGCGCAGTGCACTCCGATGTTAACACTGACGAAGGGATCTCATTCCCGAAACGCGTTTGTTTGAAAAATAAAACTTTTCTGCTGAAACTGCTGCTGCTGTTTTCGTGAGTGCTGGCTTTCCTTCCAACCCGGCTGGGTATGCGTGAGGGAATTGGAGCTTGAATTTAAAACGCGAACACCATCGGATTTCTGGCACCCGCTTTTAGAGTGACTCGTGCATTTGGTGTTTCTGGAGCGAGGAGATATATATATATATGTATATATATATATGTATATATATATATGTATATATGCGCAAGCTCAATCCCTCCCGGTCCCGGGTGGGAAATAAAGACTGCACACACGGGAATCTTCAATTCAAGAAAGCAACTTTACTCGCACAGACGCGTTTCGGAAGCCACGCTTCCTTCCTCAATGTTGTTACATCGAAACGCGCGCCGGAGCGCCATTTTATTTCAAATGCACACATGGGTTTTGGTATGGGACATAGAGAGAGGACAGGCGCGCGAGCGCCATATTGCTAGTACATGTCGGTTAACAATAACATAGCATTGAATAAACATTTTTACCACATAGTTTCTATGGCAATATTAAAGTTGGAGCAAGCTTTTAAAGTTGAAAACATTACTGTCAATCGAATCTAGCCGTGAATCGGCGTAGAACCTCTCATATGACATTTATTTATTTATTTATTTATTTATTTATTGACATTTGTAGAGCGCGGCGAATACCCGTGGGCGTCTCGGCGCTAGTTAAGGGATGGATCAGCAACTGGGGTAAAGAAGATATACAAGGCTATTGGTCAAATAACCACGTCTTTAGCTGTTTGCGGAATGTGAACAGGGAGGGACTTGCTCGGATATGTGCAGGAAGGGTGTTCCAGAGTCTAGGGGCGGCAACCAGGAAACGCCTGTCGCCCCAGGTGACTGTTCTAGTGCAAGGCACAGCCAAGAAGTTCTGAATAGAGGAACGAAGAGATCGGGTTGGGACATGATGGAGAAGATTCTGTTTGAGAAAGTGGGGACCTTGATTATTGAGTGACTTGTAAACAATACACAGCGATTTGAATTTGATACGGCTGCGTATCGGGAGCCAATGGAGATCCCTAATGATGTTTGTAACTGGTGCGAACTTGGGGATCCCAGCCAGCATTCGTGCGGCTGCATTTTGGATTGACTGCATCTTATTTGTCACTCGGACTTGGGCATTTAAGAATAGAGCGTTACAATAGTCCAAGGAGGACAGGACTAGTGAGCTGACCAGTGTTTTCCCGGCCGTGTTCGGTAGGAAAGGTAGTATTTTCCTAATCATTCTCAATTTCATATGAGCTGAAGCCGCAGTTTTATTCGCATGTGCCATAAAATTGAGGCCAGCATCGAAGATGACGCCTAGATTTCTCACTTTGCTAGCTGGACTCGGCGGGGGACCGAAAGATGGTGGCCACCAGACAGGTGACCAGCCCGGGGAGAGGTGACCGAAGATGACCACTTCAGTTTTTTCTGAATTGAGTTTCAGACAATTCGTGGCCATCCAGTCACCTATTGCCATCATTCCTCTCGTGAATCGATTGGCAACTTCCTCCCCGTCCCCTTTGATAGCCAGTACCAATTGGGTGTCATCGGCGTAGGAGGTCAGGCTCATCCCAAATGCTTTGATGACATTTGCAAGGTCCGACACGTAGATATTAAATAGTGTCGGACTCAGGGATGAGCCTTGAGGGACCCCACACGGCAGAGACACCTTCGATGATTGGTAGGGTCCTAGAGATACTGCTTGTGATCTATTGGCCAGAAACGATACAAGCAGGTCCAGAGCAGTTTTCTGGACCCCCAGTCGTTCGACATTACGCGACATTACGCGACATTACACGAGGGCAGGGAATAAGATCTCGCCGTGGATCGGCATGTGGCAACCAGCCAGGTTGCCTCTTCGGTCACCCAAGCCCAATGCACTAAACTGTCCCAAAGCTACCCTATATTGTTAATTGCACTTTGTTAAAAAGTTGCTATATGCTTAACAAAAATCCTGAAGATACCGAAAATATACATTAATCAATCTTAACATTCATTTGATCGATAGTTCTCATCAGTTCATTCAATAATAAACCATCAATTGCCGAAGGAAATTCATAGCAAGTAACAAATCCATTTTAACTTTTTCTGTGTACATGTGTAACCTATACAGGATTGATCGCTGCACTCTACTACTACTTCGTTATCACTAAGGGCCCGATGTAGGTAAATCCCATTTACCGATTTAGAAATACCGAATCCTACCGATTCGGTATTTCAAAATCGGTAAATGGTATGTAGGTCCCAACATCTGGATTCGTTACCGAATCCTTAACAATTCTTTAATTACCGATTCGGTAAATACCGAATCGGTAATGCCCATTCATTCCTATGGGCTTTGAAGCCCATAGGAATGATTAGGCATTACCGAATCGGTATTTACCGAATCGGTAATTAAAGAATTCACAAGGGTGCAGGGGGTGTCACTTTGACACCCTCTGGCACCCCCAAAACAGGCACATGTGCCATGTGGCAGGCATACCTGCCCTAAGGGCAGGTCTGCCTGTCACATGACATAGGTGTGCATGCACACATGTGCATGCACACCGGAATCGGTATTTTACCATGGATTTGTATTCCATGGTAAAATACCGATTCTGTAAGCCATGTGCAGAAGGTACATTGCCTTTCTACATTGCATTTTCGGTAATTTTACCGAATCGGTAAATATTACCGAATCGGTAATTATTTTACCGATTCGGTACATATTACCGAATCTGTAAATTTACCGATTCGGTAATGATACCGATTCGGTAAAATTACCGAAAATGTGTCCCTACATCTCAATAGCCCTTTACCGATCGGAAACGGCCGAAAATCGGTATTTTCGGCCGATTCCGATCGGTAAAGGGCTACCTACATCGGGCCCTTAGCTGCCTAGGTGTACTGTTAATTCTTATTCACTGCCCTCACGTAATGTCATATGAGAGGTTCTACGCCGATTCACGGCTAGATTCGATTGGGAGTAACTTTAATATTGCCATAGAAACAATGTGGTAAAAATGTTTATTCAATGCTATGTTATTGTTAACCGACATGTACTAGCAATATGGCACTCGCGCGCCTGTCCTCTCTCTATGTCCCATACCAAAACCCATGTGTGCATTTGAAATAAAATGCTTTCTTGAATTGAAGATTCCCGTGTGTGCAGTCTTTATTTCCCACCCGGGACCGGGAGGGATTGAGCTTGCTTATTGGAAGCGCGAGGCTCCGACGCGCTTGGACCGCACCCGCCGAAAAGAGTGCCACGTACTTTGGGGCAGAGAGCGAGGATATATATATATATATATATATATATATATATATATATATATATATATATATATATAATTAGGAAGTAATAATCAATACATCTGATAAGGGAGGCAATATTGTCCTAAGGCCGAAAAAAGATTACATCAAGGAGGCAATGAGGCAATTAAACAATGAACAATGATATAAAAAATCGAGCAGAGGAGAATACAAGAAAGCGAAGGACACAGTAAAAAAAACTGCTGCACCAATGTAAAAGGGAAGGTCTAATTTCATCATCAGAGTTTAATTACCTTCATGTTGAGAATCCGGTAATACCAGTTTTATATCTGATCCCGAAGGTGCATAAAATGGTCTCCCCAACGCCAGGTAGACCAATTATCTCCGCAATTAATAGCATATCTGAACATATCTCCCAGTATATTGATTATTTTCTTCAAGAATTTGTCAAAAGCCTCCCAAGCTAGGTGAAGGACACTTGGGATTTCCTGAACAAACTGAACACTATCAAATGGGAGGAAGGCTGGTGTCTGAATGCATTAGACATCGAGTCGCTGTACACCAGCATCAATCTTGAAGCAGGACTGAGAGCAGTGAACCATTTTTTGAGTAAAAGATCTTGCAAATATTATGGTCACAATAAGATGCTATGTGAACTAAATGCCTGGTGTTTAAACAACAACTTCTTTTTGTTTGGTAGGGAGACTTGGAAACAAGAAAGGGGTGTGGCTATGGGATCCTGTTTCTCCCCCAGCTATGCATGCTTGCATGTTGGCTGGTGGGAGGAATAGGTCATAAGCTAAATAGCCAACATACATCAAGTGCGCCACTGGTTAAGGTTCATAGATGATGTTTTCTGTGTATGGGAAGGGGATGAGGTCAGTGCACAAGAATTCATCAACAATTTAAATAACAATATTAGTAACCTTAACTTTACATTCAATGTTAGTAGAACCAAAATAGAATTTTGGGATGTGAAAGTCTCAATACAAAACAATAGTATAGCAACAACCTTGTTCAGGAAAGATACAGCAGGCACCAGTATATTGCATGCCACCAGTGGACATCCAAGGCACCTCATAGAGAGCATTCCATCCGGTGAACTATTGAGACTTAAACGAATATGTAGTTCACCACAGGAATTTGAAAGATTCTCGAAAGGATGGTGGGTAGGCTTGAAGGGAGAGGCTATACCAAAACAACCCTTACACAACTCTAAGTATGGCCAATGAAAGAACCAGAGAGTCTCTGTTATCCCCTAAAGAAAAATCCACTGACAGGGAGGTAGCAAGTCCTAGGCTAGTTACCATGTTCAGTAAACAGGAAAGGAAAATCAAATCAATTATAAAAAAGAATTGGCCAATTGTGCTCACAGATGGGGTGCTGGGTAACAGATTGCCTGCAACACCCACCATAACATACAGAAGAGCTAGATCTATTAGGAACCAATTGGTTAAAGTGAGGCCTGAGATTGGTACTGTTAATGCATGGCTTAAACCTAAAGCAGGTTTTCACAAATGCTCATCATGCCGAGGTCGGCATAAATACAACCCACTACAATACTCCCTTTTCTGAGGTTAGTGCGCCAATTAAGGGAAGCTATGGATGCAGGGCGGAGTATGCTGTGTATGTTCCGACGTGCACCTGTGGCTATCGATATGTTGGTAATACCAAGCTGCAGGTCCACGTAAGAATTTTGCAGCATCTCAGTGCAATAGTGAATAACGATACTGCTCATCCAGTGGCCAGGCATTTTAGGGCTGAGCACAACAACAATCTGAAATGCCTTTCTTACTTTGTGATCAATGCGATGGCCCCCATGAGAAGGGGTGGGAATAGTGAAAAAGCATTACGGAAACTAGAGACACACTTGATTTTGGAGCTGGATAGCAAAAGTCTGAATAGGTTAAACACTACTGAAGATTTGCGCCATTTTTATGAGTACTGTATAAGATCGTTATTGGGATTTGTGATTTGGGGTTTTTACTTATGAGGATATTTATTTATTTATGTATTCATGTATTTATTTATCCCAAAAGTAAGTAAGAGCATTCATGATTAACTGATTTCAGGGGAAAAGGATTAGATGGACATGACACAATGAAGTTAAAAGAGTGATGAGATTTACAATGTGAGGACTGTTTATAATCAAATGCTTGAAAGTATATAAAAAAGTAATAATGATATCTGACATTTTTCTTAAAATGTAACCCCTAAAATTTGCACAAATAGGGTAAATATTAAAGATTTAGATGTATATATGTATAAAACTTTATATAAAAAATATTTTTTTAGGGGTATACTGTAACTTTTTCTCATGAGCACGGTAGCACTTTTTATGTACATATTTATTCATCACTTACTTAAGTATGTATAGGCCCTCACATAGACAAATTCAGAATAAGTTTAAATTAGTGAAGATAGAGAGGATTTATGAACTCGGG
This sequence comes from Lissotriton vulgaris, assembly GCF_964263255.1. NCBI lineage: Eukaryota > Metazoa > Chordata > Amphibia > Caudata > Salamandridae > Lissotriton > Lissotriton vulgaris. The sequence goes on from NC_141687.1 coordinate 1,830,601,004, forward strand.
ATAACTACATTAATGCAGATTACAAGAGATTTATTTATTTATTTATTTATTTTGCAACTTATACCGCTCAAACTAAAACCCGAAGGTGTCAAGGCGCCTAGCAAAAAAGATCAAAAAGCGGGCAGTAATGCACTTACATGTACGCTTGAACAAAGAGGCGAGTTTTAAGGGCTGCTCTGAAAGTTTAGAGGGAGGGGAGGGACCTAAGTTCTAATGGAAGATCGTTCCACCATTTAGGGGCCAGGAGGGAGAAAGCCTTACCACCCCATCTGGCTTTCCGAGTACGGGGGATGTGGAGGAAAGAGTGATTGGAGGAGCGGAGGCTCCTGCCAGGGTTGTAGTATGTCAGGATGGCTCTGATCCCTGTGGGGCTGCTTTTGGCCAAGGCTTTATAGACCATACACATGGACTTGAAGACAATCCGCTCCTTAATCGGAAGCCAATGCAACTGCTTCCTGGCCAGCGTAGCCGAAGAGCGACGGGGAAGATCAAGGACAAATCTAGCTGCCGCATTCTGTACTACCTGCAAGCGCTGCATCTGACTCTTATTCAGTCCAGCATACAGCGCATTGCAGTAGTCCAGGCGCGATCCCAAAAGGGCGACAGCAAGTTGTCTTCTTGCCGGCTGGGAAAGATAGTTCCTTATTTTCCTGAGAACATGAATTATGCCCCAACAGGTCGATACCGTCCTGTTGACTTGCTGGCGCATGTCCAGGGTAGGGTCAATCATCACCCCAAGGTTTTTGGCTGAAGAAGTAGGTTTGGGGCACAGACCAAGCGAGTCGGGCCACCACTCCATGGACCAGATATCTTCCCTTCCACCGAACACCATCACCTCGGTCTTCTCCCCATTCAATTTGAGTGAATTGTATATCATCCACTGGCCGACGGCCTCCATACAGGATCTAAATCTGGAGGCGGTCAGCTCAATTGACTGGGAGAGAGACACGAGGATCTGTGTGTCGTCCGCGTAGGAGACTACCTCCATCCCAAAAGATCTAATGAGTCTGGCAAGGGGGGTCACATAGATGTTAAAAAGGGTGGGACTAAGCGCCGACCCTTGAGGGACTCAGAGTGTTGAGGAATTGTAGTGATTCACAAGACAGAGAGAAGGCCCTGAAAGATTTACAAGAGCGCTTCAAACAAAGAGGATACAGTGACAACTGTCTGGAAACATCCTTTAATAAAGTCAGACAGAAAACAAGAGAAGAAGTTCTTTTCAAGGATAAGAGGGTTAAAAAACAGGAAGGGAACGATTGCAGGATAATCACGAACTACAATAAGTTGCATGGCTCTGTGAGGAAAATACTTAGCAGGCATTGGCATGTCATTAAAAATGACCCAATTATTGGTCCTGCTTTAACCTCTAGACCTCTGATTACTTTTAGAAAGGCAAGATCTTTTAAGCAGTTACTAGTCAAAACCACACTGGCTAAGGTAAAAAAGAAGAAAACAAATAGGAGTGATTGGTTGGCCAGAAAAGATGGGTTCCTTAAGTGTAAAAAATGTAAGGCTTGTGAACATGGGAGGAATACCAGTACATACAAACCAGGCCTCTCAAATAGAGTGAAAAAAATCAAAGGACAATTTGACTGTAAAACGGAATTTTCGATTTATGTTTTAAGCTGTGGATGTAATCTACAGTATGTTGGTAGTACAATTAAACCCGTCCACCAGCGGATACTACAACATTTGAGGGCGATAAAAAATGCTGACAGGGCATATCCAGTCGCCCGACACTTCGAAAAATTCCATGACAAGAATGTGAACAGTCTATCCTACTATGTGATTGATTCCGTGCCCTTGAATGAAAGAGGGGGGGATAGGGTGAAAAAACTGCGCAAACTGGAGTCATGGTACATAGTTGAACTGAATACAAAAAGCCCGTATGGATTGAACATTGAAGAAGATCTATACACTCACCTATGATTTACTTTATGACTTTAAAATTAATTTCTTATGGTTTACTTGACTTCCTGCATAACAGAGTTCATTTTCTCTAGGAGAAAAGTAGTAATGAATTGTTTTTAAATAAGTGCTCTTACAGTAAATAAGTAGAACAGAAGGGGTTTGCCCACTGGGGCTTTATTTTTGAACAAATTGTCAGCGAGTCATCTACGCACAATAAGAATATCAGTTAAACAATATTGAATTTAGAGGCTGATTACTGTTTATAAATTGCCAACTGAGGTGGTTTTGGTGAATTAAAATAAGCCCACTTGGGCTGAATTGGCTTTACTAGAAACTGTGTGAACATCCCGAATTGGGGTAGTAGAATGAGTGTATATTAAGGAAATACTTATTGTTTCTTATTAATTCTTTCACTGTTTTTCACCACTTTGATTAGAGGCTTTATTTATGTATATTGCATCTTGATACATTTATCTAAATGATATTGTAAACAATATTCTTTTACTCTATTTTCTGTGCACGATGAGAACTTGTGTAAATAACTATTCTAGTTCTATGAATTTGTTAGTCACGTGATGCGTCACGTCAGTAGTAAGCACTTTAAATGAATGTATGTGTTGACATAAACCCTATCGTGACCAAGCCTGCTGGGTCAGGCGAAACGCGTCGTAAGCGACTTTTGAAATAAAGAAGGTTCTTTCACTACGCTGTGTCGTCTCCTTCGGAAATTGGTTCGAAGTGTTGAGCGCTTGATATATATATATATATACATATTCACTGAAAAAAACATATGTTTCAGCCACGTTATCGTTAGGAATTCGAATTTAAAAAACCTTAGAAATTCACTGAAAAAAGCATAGGTTTCACACGTTATAGTTAGTTGGACATTTCACTCATACAAAACCATTTAAATTCCCCCATTATAGTTAGTTCAGCCCCCGGGGCTGCGGGGGGGGGGCATGTGCCCCCCAGGCAGGTAGGATATATATATATATATATATATATATATATATATATATATATATATATATATATATATATATGCAGAATTATGTTGTTTCACGCTGGAACTGCTCACGTTTGCAGCATGCAGGAAAGGACATGGACCACGGTAGTAGGATGCCAATTATTTTATTAGTGCTGTTGCCATAACCTTTCGGCTCAGGAGAGCCTTGATCACATGAAATCGTGATATGGTGAACCCCCCATTTTTAAAGTGCAAATGCTTGTAATGATACAGGTCACACGGCATAGACATAAAGAACAGATTACCTCGTAGCTGCAACTCATAAATAAAATGATTAAGTTGAAACATAATAGGATAAAATCGCTGTATAAAAGTTAAATGCATAATCATCCAAGGACTGTCTCTTGGAGTAGCAGTTTAGTCCTATATAAATGTGCAAATTATGCTGTAGTAGTGCAAAGGGTTGTGCAACGTATCGCAAATCATCAATACAAATACCATATCACAACTAAAAATCATACACTGTAAAGGTAAAATATATATGTTGGAATCCACGGAACTTCCATCATATATATTAAAAGGGTGGAAAGTCATATTTCAAATGATTGTATATTGTGACTTAATAGGAGTTGATCAGTTAAATACCACTGTAATGACACTCATTGGCCCCTAAATTGGAGGGCAACCACCCTGGCAAACATGGTGCAATATGAACAACTCCTAAGACTACACATATGTAGTTTATTTCTAGCACATGTTGAATCTCGGGTTAAATCCACAAACGAGGTAAAACACCGTTGATGCATAATGCACGCCTACAACCAATTCAACAAGTGCTAAATGCCATAAATATGTAAATTAGAGTGCTAAGTGTGATGAGTTAAAATCTAAATATATCAAAGTCATAGATAGACTGAGCCCAGTTCTATCTAACTTGGGGTAACCTGGCTGGTCGCAGCCCTAGACATAGTCACACTGACCAGAATTCGATAAATACAGAGTCAAGTAGAAAGAATAAATATGAAAATAGTTGTATTTACAGGTGTCGAATAGCAATGTTACAGTATATTCACCTTTGGAGCAGTTGGAAGATGCAAAATCAAAATTAAAGTTAAAATTAAGATTGGCGATAAAATCTGTTATAAAAAAAAAATTAAGATTGGCGTAGCTTAGTAAAACAGTGTCGAGCATGATGGAGGGAAAGACAAGGGAAAAAGCTAATCCGATCTAATGGTACAGGGACCCAGTCCAATAGAATTATTGGAGTCCACTGATTATGTGTTACGCATGGAGATTGCTGTCAGTATGGGATATATGTAATACAACATATTTTTATTTAAAACAATAAATAATTTTCAAACATAGTAAAAACTATTTAAAATAATCCATACTGTATAGAAGTGTTGATATACAGTACAGACAACAATATCTTTGTTAGACTTCAGACCGCTAATACAGACAAGTATGAAGATACTCCGTAAGGTTAAGACCCCCCAGTTGTTTGGTGTCAAGTTTTAAGATATATTTGGTCTCCAACTTGCGCAGTTTAGCTTCTCTATTGCCACCCCGTCTACTGGCACTCACTGCATCAATGACAAAGTATTTGAGCCCTTTGTTGTTGCTTTGATGGTGCTCTTTGAAGTGCCTTGCTACCGGATACGTATTGTCTTGATTGACAATCGCTCTCAGATGTTGTAGAATACGCTTGTGTACTACGTGCTTTGTACTCCCTACATATCTGAGTGAACAGGGGCATTCAAGGATGTAGACAGCATACTCTGTCTTACATGTCAGTACTTTGCTTATCTGATGTTCTATATTACTGAACCCATCCTTGAAAGTCTTTTTGTTTATCCCGTGGGTACAAGATTTGCAAGTTTTGCACTTAAAAAAACCACTATTGGTTTGCAACCAAGATGTCTTTTCAAGTACTTCAGGGCTCGTGTCTACTAGTCTATCCCTCATAGAGGGCGCTCTGCTGAATGTGATAGATGCCTTTTTCAGGAGTGTGTTGCCAATGACAGAATCTTTAAAAATGACAGGCCAATTACGGTTGATGATCTTACGTACCTCTTTGTTTTGTTTATTGTAGCCAACTATAATTCTGAAAGGATCAATAGGTTTTGCACCCTGTGTAATTGTCTCAGGTATGTCGGTTACGGTTTGGTTGCCTATCTCATCTGCGGTGTCATATTTAGTCAATAATTGAATTCGGCTTACAAGCATGGATTTGGATCTGGCTGTTTCAATGATCTTACTAGAGTACCCTCTTTCCAGGAACCTAGTTCTGCTGGCTACCTAAGCCCGGTGTAAGTCGGTGTCATTACTGCACAACCTTCTCAGGCGAAGCATTTCGCCTTATGGTATGCTCATAATTAGATGAGCCGGATGTGCACTGCCGGTGGGGGATAGTATTGCCAGCGGTGGTCTTCCTAAATAACCGTGTCTCAAGTTTGTTGCCACTGGCATGGACCTCTGTATCTAAGAAGGACACCTGGGTTTGGATTAGAGTGGCAGTGAATTTCAGATTGTGTTCATTCACATTGATTTGTTCCACAAAATCCAATGCCTCCTCCTGACTGCCTTGCCACACCACAAATAAGTCATCAATAATGCGATACCACGCTACCACCTTAGAATCCATGATTTCACCAAAATCCGCTCTGAGGACCAGTTCCTCCCAAGCACCCATATGCAAACAGGCATAGCTTGGTGGGAAACTGGCCCCCATAGCTACTCCTTGCAGTTGCCTATACAGTAAGTTGTTATATATAAACACATTATGTTCAAGGCAGAATTCAAGCATTTGTACCAAAATCACATTATGATCTTTGAAGAGCACATTTCTACGTGACAGATAATATTTAACAGCAGCTATACCATCAGAATGCCTAATACTGGTATATATATATATATATATATATATATATATATATATATATATATATATATGCATACATCACGCGCTGCTTCTGCGACGCAATCCAGACCACACCAGCAATACTCGTCCAAATGGTTTTTATTAAAGGTAAAAGTTAGGCATAACGCGTTTCGAGTCCCTTGACTCTTTATCAAATGCCAACAGCTACAAATGGGTTCGTTTCTGATTTTAAAGGAACGTAGCTTAAAACACTGAAGAGGGACCACAGTCTATAATGTTTCGGTTGTAAAGGGACAGGCATCAATGTTCGTGATGGTTTTGGATTTTCACAGTTTATCTTTGCTTCAGAGGTTAGTACCTTCCTTGTTCAATTGTTATTAGTAACGCATTGCACAATGTTCATTGATGTGAGGTTACCTTTGCTGCCCAGTCTCATTCGTTCGGTTCTTTGAGACTGCAATTACCAGAATCCTCTTCACCTGTCCTCCATTCACTTTACCGGATTTCAGTGCAGATAATGGCAAAACTCCACTGAACACTCTGTGCGCCGAGTGCGAATCACGCAATAAAAGGGAAAATTTCCATGTCTCGGCCACTTTGTGCTTGTATAGTTTCGCGACCATTGATGTAGCAAGTCTTTTCAAGTGTCGAGTATGCCGTGCTTCAGAAAAGTCTTCCGCATACCCTAGCTGTTTCAAATTCCATTTGCCCGACCAAGGCGGGCCTCAGATAGTGGCCTCATCCATCAGGTTAGTCTCCTGTCGCTTGTTACAGCCGGGGAGCACCCATAAGAAAAGCTTCTCGCTTCTGTCCATTTTCCTGACAAACGAGCGCCTCCCCCTCACGGATCGTGGGCCTGGTCCTGAAGTGTGTCAGACACTCCTGTGCAATGCATACAACATCACGCGCTGCTTCTGCGACGCAATCCAGGCCACACCAGCAATACTCGTCCAAATGGTTTTTATTAAAGGTAAAAGTTAGGCATAACGCGTTTCGAGTCCCTTGACTCTTTATCAAATGCCAACAGCTACAAATGGGTTCGTTGCTGATTTTAAAGGAACGTAGCTTAAAACACTGAAGAGGGACCACAGTCTATAATGTTTCGGTTTAAAGGGGACAGGCATCAATGTTCGTGATGGTTTTGGATTTTCGCAGTTTATCTTTGCTTCAGATGTTAGTACATTCCTTGTTCAATTGTTATTAGTAACGCATTGCACAATGTTCATTGATGTGAGGTTACCTTTGCTGCCCAGTCTCATTCGTTCGGTTCTTTGAGACTGCAATTACCAGAATCCTCTTCACCTGTCCTCCATTCACTTTACCGGATTTCAGTGCAGATAATGGCAAAACTCCACTGAACACTCTGTGCGCTGAGTGCGAATCACGCAATAAAAGGGAAAATTTCCATGTCTCGGCCACTTTGTGCTTGTATAGTTTCGCGACCATTGATGTAGCAAGTCTTTTCAAGTGTCGAGCATGCCGTGCTTCAGAAAAGTCTTCCGCATACCCTAGCTGTTTCAAATTCCATTCGCCCGACCAAGGCGGGCCTCACATAGTGGCCTCATCCATCAGGTTAGTCTCCTGTCGCTTGTTACAGCCGGGGGGCACCCATAAGAAAAGCTTCTCGCTTCTGTCCATTTTCCTATATATATATATATGTGTGTGTGTATTTCTTCAGATTTACCTGCGCTTCCTCGCCATGCAACAGGGTATCCACGACACCATGAAGAAAGGAAATCCAGGCAAGTGCTTCTTTTTTTCAATATTTATTTCAAACCACCATTAGTGCAGAGACATGGACGGTCTGCGCGTCTTGTCACTACGCCTTCAGCTAGATAGAGCCAGCTGTGTAGATCGCCATTTTAAAGTGACAGGTGCTTATTACAGTCCCTTATTTGTTTTTACCCTTGTGCTCATTCTAGACTGCTGACCCACTAACTATTATGGTGGCATTCCGTGTCCACCATTTTTACATTTCAATAACTGCAAAGTACATTAGTGATCTTGTACAAGACGGTTTAAGACATAATGCGCCAAATATGTGCAATTGCATAGTTTCCAAAACAAATTGCAAGTACAGAAAAAGTGCATTCAATAATGAACTAGTTGGTACAATTTTGTTAAGAACCAAATATGTAAACATTTTCATTATGAGAGAGGGGGTGCTGAGATGGCAGCATTGGTACAAATGGAATCTCTAAAATTCATGCAAATAGTCTTACAGTTTTATCCATAAAATCATTGAAAGTTTAACCATAAAAAGCATATAATATATATACCTTAAAAGATAAAACCCCAATGACAAAAATGTATGTGTGAAGTTCAAAAAACCAACATGACTAAAACGGATTAAACAATTAAAACAATCTGGAGATCAAAGGGGAAATTACCATTCGGTGGAACTTCTTCTAAAAAAGGATGTACTTCAGGTATAGTCTTTCGTCATTTAATTGATAGATGTTTAAAGGAAGAGTGGTCAGATGTATTTAATGTTTTTTCATATTTTCAAAGATAAGATTCATAAAGTACAGTCCCTATTTAAAAAGGTACATCTCAACTCCTTATTATAGATCTCTGTCTCTAGGTTGTTTTAAAAAGAAGAGAAAAAACAAGAAGATAGCTCCATTCCCATAAATATGTCAAATCTCCATATCAATAGCTAAAGTGATAATGTGCATGAATAAATAAATTCCCCCCTAACCCCTCCTATATTTTAACTGTTCCACATGGATCTCTACGGTACAATGGGGTTTCTCATTATAAGATTGCTCAGATTGTCCCTTCGTTTTAAGAATGCGGGAGTTCAGTTCAATATTTCAGAGACATCATTGTAAATGTATATGGAGTTCCGCATCCAGATTGTGGCCGAAAGGATTCTTCTGTTCCTATTGCAAAGATGTACCTGGACTACATTTTGTTTAACTCCATTGTTCTGTCACCACCTCTATTTCCTGAAGGTACAATCTTAATACCAAAGTACCTCAACTCACGATAGTTGCTGGAATGGTGTTCAAAGAAGTGTTTCAAGATGGGGTAAGAAAATACTTTATTCTTGATGGCACTCAGATGTTGAAGTATTCTTAATTTCAGTTAGTTAATCGTACTCCCAGCATACTGTGTTTTACAGAGGCATTCTAATATGTAGACCACGTATTTGGACTCGCATGTTATGCAGTCCATGATCTGTTCCATTTTGCCATTCTGAATGTGAACGTCGATGTGTTCCGGCCATATTCACATGCCCTACATTTGGGACATTTCCAGAATCTCGGAGTAGTCAGCCAAGTTGTTTTCTTGGGATACTTGACTTCAAAATGACTGTGTGTCAATATGTCCCCTAGGGTTGGATTTTTTCCTATACGTCATGCTGGGACGTGATGATATTTTCTTCTTTAGTGTTTCATCCAGCATGAGTATATTCAAATTCTTTTTTACAATCCTTTTCAGTTCCTTGTTATCATTATTAAAGTCTACGATCAGTCGTATTATTCCCACATCCTCATCTTGTTCTGCCAGGCCTTCCTATTGAGACGTGAGCAAAGATTTCTGTGATTTCTAGTTGACCTTTGTTCTGGCAGTTCTAATTACCTCCAATGGGTACCCTCGCTCCAGAAAGCGGGCGCTCATCTTGTCAAGTTGTTGTTACACATCATTTGTTTCTAAGCAGTTTCTCTTAGCCCGTAACATTTGTCCATATGGTATACTCCACTTTAGATGTTGAGGGTGCCCACTATTTGCGTGAAGTATACTGTTAGCAGTCTGGCTTCCGGTCCAACCACAGCACCGAGACCGCCCTCATCGCTGCCACTGTTGACATCCGAGCCCTGCTCGACAACGGAGAAACAGCGGCCCTCATCCTCCTGGACCTCTCTGCGGCATTCAACACTGTCTGCCACCGCACCCTAGTGCAGCGCCTCAGCAACATCGGAATCCAGGAGAAGGCACTGGAGTGGATCATCTCCTTCCTCGCCGGAAGGACACAAAGAGTCCGACTCCCCCCGTTCAGATCCGAAGCCACCAAAGTCATCTGCGGCGTTCCTCAAGGCTCCTCGCTCAGCCCAACCCTCTTCAACGTCTACATGAGCCCCCTCGCAGCCATCCCACGCCAACACAACCTCAACATCATCTCCTACGCCGACGACACCCAGCTGATCCTCTCCCTCACCAATGACCCCGCCACCGCTAGAGCCAACCTACACGAAGGGATGACAGACGTAGCCAAGTGGATGATGAACAGCCGCCTGAAACTGAACTCAGACAAGACGGAAGTCCTCATCCTGGGATCTTCACCCTCCGCCTGGGATGACTCCTGGTGGCCCCCCGCCCTGGGCAGCGCACCCAAACCAACAGATCATGCAAGCAACCTGGGCTTCATCCTGGACTCCTCTCTCTCCATGACCAGACAAGTCAACGCCGTCTCCTCGTCGTGCTTCAACATCCTGCGCATGCTTTGTAAGATCTTCCGGTGGATCCCCATCGAGACCAGGAAGACGGTCACCCAGGCCCTCGTCACCAGCCGACTGGACTACGGCAACTCCCTCTACGCCGGAACCACCGCCAAACTCCAGAAGAGATTCCAGCGGATCCAGTGAGAGACCAGCAGTGGCTTCCGGTCAACAAGAGAGTCACCTTCCGTCTCCTCACCCAGGCACACAAAGCCTTACACAACCAAGGCCCAAGATACCTCAACAGCCGCCTCAACTTCTACGCTCCCACACGCCAGCTTTGATCGACCGGTCACGCCCTCGCCGCCGTCCCCCGCCGCCGTCCCCCGCATCCAAAGAGTCACCACAGGAGGAAGGTCCTTCTCCTACCTGGCCGCCAATACTTGGAACTCACTCCCGACCCACCTCCGCCTGACCCAGGACTACCTCGCCTTCAGAAAGCAGCTCAAGACCTGGCTGTTCGAGCAATAGCGGACCCCCCTCCCCAAGCGCCTTGAGACCCTCCGGGTGAGTAGTGCGCTATATAAATGCCTTGATTGATTGATTACCGGCAGTGGATTTCCAGTGTATTTTACTACAGATTTTGTTGTTCTTGATGAATACCTCCACATCTAAAAATGTCACACTGTTCTTACTGGTGGTAGATGTGAAAGTTAGATTGAAATCATTCCTGTTCGGTGATTCAATGAAGTTTTCCAATTCATTCTGTTCACCCTCCCAAATCACAAACAGGTCATCAATGAACCTAGTCCAGAATTTAATATTGGACTTATGCTTGCCAGTTAGTACATCCTGCTCCCATGCTCCCATGAGTAGGTTTGTGTACGTGGGAGCAAATGATGTACCCATTGCCGTTCCCTGTTTTTGTGAGAAGAGCTCACCATTGAATGGAATGGAATATGCACGTACATTGCGCATGGTTACCCGTAGGCATCCCAGCGCATTAGGATAACCAGAAATGTCATAGCCATTCAAGGGAAAAGGAAGTTTTTCAGCTCTTTCCTGCATTGTAGGTGGTTAGGTTCAAAACGGATCGATTCAGGGAGTTGATTCCATAGTTTTGACGCGTGTAGCGCAAATCTGCGCCCGCCAGAGCGAGCCCGGCGAATCCTTGGGACTGTCAGCAACATTTTATGGTTGGATCTGAGGGTTCGCAGTACCGGCAGGTGTTGAAACATCGGTAGAAGGAGCGATGGCCCATTACCAGTGAGGGATTTGTGTACAGTACACAAAGATTTGAACACAATTCTCTGTTGTACAGGAAGCCAGTGAAGCTGACGAAGTGCTGGCTTAGCAGAGTCACGTCTCGCCACCTTTAGCAGTAGACGTGCTGCGCAGTTCTGAACCAGCTGGAGGGTCTTAATGGTCCCCTGTGGAGCGCCCAAATAGATTGCGTTGGAATAGTCAAGTCGTGATAGATTGAAGAGCAAGATGTTATGAGTAAGGCAGTAGGATAACATCTCCAGGAGCATTGCAGAATGCTCCAAGAAACTCACTGATCTGATTTTGAGAAACTCTTGTACAGCCGCAAGTCTGTCATAATGTAAAATTGATGTGTATAAAGAACGCACATCTATTGTGGCCATAAGGAGCCCATCACCCCATTGGACACTTTGGATCTTTTTGAGGAAGTCTGTTGTGTCTTTTAAATAAGATGGCAATGATTTTACATAGTCCATGAGGAAAGTATCAATGAAGGGTGATGTTTTTACTAAGAGTGAGCCAATCAAGCGAACAATTGGTCTGCCGGGTGGTTGGCTGACCGACTTATGTACTTTTGGTAGGAAGTATATGGTTGCAATGATAGGGTGGTTCACTTTTAAGACATATACTCCTCAACTCGTTCCATTTTTGTAATTTGTTGTGGCACTCTTGTGTCCATGTTTCCATTGCGTTTTTATCTAGACGCTCACAGTGGTCATTATTTGAAATTTGTCTAGTTAGGATATATGCTTGTTGTTGACTTCAGGGGGTTCCCCTAGGACCCCCACCAGACCTAGGAGAGGAGGTGAGTAGGTATCCCTACCTTGCCCCCATATGTTTTTTAAACAATATATTTAGGGCAGAGGACTGAGTCCCGAGCCATAAAAACTTTGTTTATGTGGTCGCAGCCAATCAGATCTTATATCAAGATCTGCTGAATCTACACCAAATCACAAAAATTATGCTTTCTGGACCAAGATCTAGCTTTCTGCCAAATCTGACCCAATTCCTTTCAGCAGTTTCTTGCATTATCACTGTTCAATTTTCCTATGGAAAAATGAATCAGGGAAAACAAGTTTTGGGGGCCACTCCCTTTTTTCTCAGCCCCTGCTTGACGGATCACCCTGAACTTTCCAGGAAGAAGTTGAGGTGGATGAGACTTTTTGGTAAAGTTTTGTGAAGTTTAGTCTAACGGCGGAAAAGTTATGAGCAAACCCAAAAATATGTTTTTTCTATGGAAATGTGATCCTAAATATAACTACCCAGTGGAAACTGCCACACATTTATAAATATGTATATAAATGTATGCGTGTGTGATCAAATGAAACAGCCTCAGGGTCAGGCTGCAGGGGAGCCCTGTCTTGGCGTATGGGCTCTGCAGTCTCGATTCCCCCCTCATTAGATCCTGCTGTACTGATTGAATAAGGCAAGGTAGTGCAGCAGGCAACTCTAAGCAAGTTAAGTTGTTGTGTGTCCCTGGTTTGAAACGGCAGGTTGGAACTTGAGTCTGCACAACACTGTGATTAATGTGCACGTTCAGCTGATTCTCTCGCAAAAACAGGGATATGTATTTGTTTTAGCCGAAAGTGATGAGACATCAGGGTGGTCTTTGGAAAACCGGGACAGTCCCGGCAAATCCGAGATAGCTGGTCACCCTAGACAGCCACTATCACATGGGGACCAGAAGGCAATATATTTTTGCTGAAAGTGCTCAAGCTGTCCCTGCCAAATCACTTTTAGCAAAATGTTACCTGACAAGCATCTGGTGATCCGTATATATGGCAGGCATATTGCTGCCAGTCAGCAAAGTCAGGGCTCTCCCAACGTTGCGAATTGCCACTCCATCTGCTTCTCTAAATACAATCCACTAGGCCTGTGTCATTTTTCTAGCAAATGCACTTAATGTTTTTTCTACGACAAACCCTTGCTGGATTTTCATCCTCTTTGCAAAGGTGTAAGAATAGTTTTCCAAGTTAAGGTTTAGCTTCGCCCCTTCTGTAGTCCTTTAAATGCTACCCCATCCTGCCAGTCTAAAAAACAACAATACAAGTTGCAATTTGCCCTGCAAGTGTTACTGGTTTTCTTTGTGCAAACTTGAGGACATTAAAGTTCTATTGGATGATCAAAGGTCAAAACACAGCTTGGTCAACAAAATAATACATTCAATAAAAGTGAAGCATAATAAGCTCCAAAATCAAGACTAGAATAGAATAGAATGTTTGTTTCAAACCATGAAGGGTTCTCAAAAGTTAAATGTTTAGACAGCAAAAATTAAATTAGTATTGATTAATCAAAATAATAATGCGTAAACTACTATGTAGTTAGAACCAAAGTCTTAAAATTCAGAGGATGTACTAGTATGGGGTCACCACAATGGTAAGGCAGTTCTCTCATTTAAAAGAGTACTCTAAAGCTGCTTTGAGGAATAGCATGAACTCTATATATTCTGCACTTAAATTATATCACACAATTTTAATATTTGAGGCACCCACATACAGTTTTCATTAGACATTGCAATCAGGTTGTAATGAGATGATACAATTGTGAGCTTAATAGGTTCTCAGGTCTCTCACAATACAAACTTCTTTCAGTGTCCTAAACCGTCATTATCTGTACCAAGAAGAAATACAGAAATACTGGAGCCAGCCTGTATCCTGCAGGTGGATCTTGAAGTAGGCCGGACTAGCCGTAGAGGCAACCAGGCGTTTCCCCCGGTGGGCCGCCAGGGTGGGTCAGGTTTTGGGCCCCTGTGGGGCCGTTTCTGTTACCGGGAGCCTGCAATATCGCCCCCCTGTAACAAAATTAGCCGAAACCTTGAAAACAGCCCGGCCGCACCCCCTTAGCCCCCTCAAGGGCCGGCACGCAGCCTGCCAGGGCCAGTTTTGGTTCTCAGTCCGGTCCTGCTCTTGAATGAGCTATTTATTAAAATATTTCATGATTATCACAAAGAAAAGAAAACATTTCTCGCACATGGAAAAGAAGAAAAAAAGAATGTGTTCATTAATTAGGACTCCAGCTTCACCAAGAAAATGTCCATGTGTCGCAAAGCAAGATGGTCTACGTTCACGATGGCCAATCTAAACATAAATTAATATTTTATCTACAAATCACATTTGTGTGATTATATGTTAATGTTGTGTTAAGGCAAAACATTACAGGATGATTCCGATTTCGGACGGAAGGGCTCCGAACGTCATTCGGAGCCCTTCTGCCAGCATCGGAATGTGCCGGCTGGATTCCTTTGCGACTGAGCCATTCCGATGTGCTCGGTCGTAAAGGAATCAGACTTGGATTTCCAGATAGCTGACGACAGGCTCGGCGAGCCGTCCGCCGTCCGGAAATCCTTCAGTACTCCCCCAGCCGCCTCTTTACGACCGAGGGAGTATGATGGCAGTTTTTCACTGCCTTTTCATGCTGTTTTTTCCGGCATGAAAAGGCAGTCGCAAACTGTCTTTGGGGGCCCCCATGGGTGCGGAGCCGCCGGATGGTGGCCTGGGGGCACCTATTGTGCCCCTCTGTAGATCCCTGCACCCGGTGGCAGGCACCTTGGGGTGCCGGCCGCAGGGTGCAGAGATGAACTGCACCCCTCCATTTCACAATGCGGGCATGCATTCCATCCGGAATGCATGCTCCCATTGTGTGACATACGATTGAGACCAAACAGGGTTTGGTCACATCGTACTTGCAGGGCCGTAACCGACAACAGTAGATCGGTCGGTCACGGCTCCTGGCCGATGTCAGACGGATTCAGGTCCGTCCGACATCGGAATCGGCACCTAAATGTAAAAAAAAAATATACACCACTAATCCCTCCCTCTGGTGATTCTGAGCATCACCAAACAGAACAAGTTACTTACCTCTGGTAACATTTTTCTGAGGGATACAGTATCTACCTGCGGATTCCTCACCTTTTGAATATCCCTATGAGCCAGCATTCCTCAGAAACATTTCTTTACAGCTCTCCCACGTCGAATATGACATCACGAAGCCACGGCTCCGCATGCGTCTTCGTGTGATGTCATCAGAGCCATGAGAAGCCCTATCGGCGTGCAGACGTCAGTTCCAACCCGTTTTTTGTGTGCCTCCGAGACGAACCTCTGAAACCAACAGTACCTATCTGAAAGCACATGGTAGGTCTCAAGACATATATATATATATATATATATATATATATATATATATATATATATATATATATATATATATATATATATATATATATATATAAAAACATATATACACACACATATATATAATTATATACATTCATAAATATACATAGAATACACACTATACAAATAGCCTTTTTTTTTTGCATATACAGACAAGCAATGGGGAGGCAGGTGGGTCAGTGAGGAATCTACCAGCAGATACTGTATCCACCAGAAACAGTGGTATTGAAGGTAAGTAACTTGTTCTTCTGATGGAGACATTTACCTGTGGATTCCTCACCTTTTGAATAGAGTCCCCAACCAGTCCCACGCTATGAGGTGGGTGCCAGTCTGCCTATAAGAAACAAATCTTGCAAAACAGAACGGGTAAAGTGACATTCCCTCCTTAATTCGGAAGCTAAGCAATAGTACTTTAGTAGAATGATTTCTTATGCCTTCAGGTGGTTCCTTGTTACCACTGCGTAGCAGATCTTTATGCACAGGATGATCCATCTAGACAATGTCCTCTTATGCACTGTTTTTCCTTTCATCTTGCCACATAGCCAACAAACACTGATCGTCCAGCCAGGGATCACGAGTTATGTCCACATAAAAGCTTGCAGTCCTTTTAGGGTACAAACAATGAAGCCTTTCCTCCTCTTTAGATGCATGTGGGGGAGGATAGTAAGTAGGGTGATAGACTGGCCGGGTTTGGAAGGGAGTAACCATCTTTGGCAGGAAAGCAGCCAACTTATCTGCATTGAAAGCTGTGAAGGGCGGTTTCACACTTAATGCCTGCAATTCAGTAACATATCTAGCTGAAGTTATATCAATCAAAACAATTGCTGTGAAAGTAAGTAACCTTAAAGGACAACTATGTAAGGGCTCAAATGGAGCATCCATAAGGAAGGTTGACACCAAGTTAAGATCCCACTGAGGCATAATAAACAGAGAGGGAGGAAATTTTGTCAGTAAGCCCCTTAATAAACCTTAACACTATAGAGGACTTAAAAAGGGAAGGTTGGTCAGGTGAACAAAGAAATATCCTTTGACTGTTGTTCCCGCACAACCTTGCTGCACCAAGGAAAGAGCAAAATGCAAAATATCAGACAAATGGCCTTTTAAAGGGTCAATAGAAATTTCTTCACACCACTTACAAATTTCGCCCATCTGCCAGAATAAACTGACGTTAAAGGGTGTCTTCTGGCCCATAATATAACATTCACCACATAGGAAGGAAGAGCAAAAGAACTCAAGTTTCCCCGTTTAACTCCAGGCATGCAGGTGCAGGCTCTAGAGGTGGGGGTGTAGACTCTGCCCCTGAGATTGCTAGAGGAGGTCTGTCCTGTGAGGGAGATGGAGGGGAGGGTACAGTGAGAGGTTAAAAAAGGTCTGTGTACCACACCCTTCATGGCCAATCCGGGGGTATTAATATTACTTGAGCCCAGTATTGGCAAGTCTTTCTCAGAACCTGAGGAATCAACGGTATGGGGCGGGTGGGACTCGTAAAACAGCTTGAATTCCCAGTTCGATTGAAACCCATCCCCAGTGCTCCCTGCATCAGATACTGGAGGCTGCAGAATGGCCGACAGTATGTGCTCTTATGAGTGGCAAAAAGGTCTATCTAAGCTGCCCCACATAGCCAGTAAATGTTTTGTACCACTTCTGGGTGAGGACGCCACTTGTGATCGGCTGAAAAATGTTGACAGAGACTGTCCGAGCGTATATTCAGATTTGCCAAGATGCAAATCTGACGGACCTGAGCCCAGGACCAGAGACGCAGAGCTACTCTGCAGAGAGGTACGATCCCACTCTTCCTTGCTTATGTACCACATTGCTGCAGATTTGTCTGCTAGGACGTGAACTGACCGACTGCCAATGGAAGGGAGGAAGGCCTTGAAAGCCAGACCTATTGCCCACATTCCAACAGATTGATATGCAACAATCTTTCTTCTGGAAACCAAAGACCTTTGATATTCAGATCCCCCAGAGGAACTAACCACCATAGAGTAGAGGCATCTGTTATTACTGTGGCCACCGGAGGCAGTGGGTGAAACGGCTTTCCTTAAAAAAATTACTGCCCATTCCTCGCCACTGAAGATCCGCTGCAGTGTCTCTGGAGATCTGGACCGACTCCTGGAAATTCCCGCTGTGCTGAAACTACTGCCTGCGGGGGCAGCACTGGAGGGCCCTCATGTGAAGAGGTGACTAAAAAATGCAAGAAGCATCATTCCTAGCAGGCGCAAGACCTTCAGGACTGGAACCATAGCTCAGTTGGGAAACATCAGGATCATAGCCTACATGTTTTGAATCCTTTGAGGAGGGTAGGCTCTATTCCACGTGGTATCCAGTACTGCTGATGGGGTTTAGTTGAGATTTGGGCACATTGATCGAAAAGCCCAGGCTAAAAAACAACTGCCTTGTCAACTGCAAGTGATGCAACACCAACTCTGAAGTCTTGGCCTTGATCAGCAGTCGTCTAGGTAAGGGAACACATTCCCCACCTTCAGAGATGTGCCACAACCACCACCATCACCTTGGTAAAGACTTGAGGTGCAAAAATAAGACCAAACGGTAGGACCGCAAATTGATAATGTTGAGAGCCCACCGTAAAATAGACATATTTCATGTGTGACTGCAGAAGAGGGATGTGAACCTATGCATCCTGCAAATTGATTGATTCCATCTAGTTTTCCTTCTTCAGTTCAAGAAGCACCTGTGCAAGGTTCAGCATCTTGAACTTTTCCTGCCTGAAGAACCAGTTCAAAAAGCCTGAGATAGAGGATCTGCCATAAACGACTGTCCTTCCTAGGAATGAGGAAGTTCTGGAAATAGCATCCCTAACCCCGTTCCTGCTCTGAAACCAACTCCACTGCACCATTCTGAAGTAGGGTTTGGACCTCCTGTTGGAGAAGTAGAAGAAGTTCTTCTGAACAAAAACCTTGTTGGGGAGGAAAGGGTGGGGGAAACTCTTGGAAGCGTAGGGCCTACCCATTTTCCACAATATCCAAAACCCAAAGTTCAGTTGTTACAGATCTTCATTGAGGTAGTGTTGTAAATCAACGGCGATTAGGTTAAGCACTAGCAGAAGACATGTTTCGTTTGACCATTATCGTATCAAATGTACCGACTCCATCTTTAATTTGTAGCGGCCATTTTGTATGCCATATATTGCCATGTGCTCGCCATGCGCTTGGTCCGACCTCCTAGTTCATTGCGCCTGGAGTCTGCCCGGCAACAGGCTATTTTTAGCAGTCTCCGCTTCCAACATGTCCAGACATGCGCAGAAGGATCAGTAACCGTTACTTAATTGGTTCCAGATAGGAATGAGATCGGAGACTGGTAGCTCCGCCCATCTATTGATTGTGCCTTCTAAAATGTCCTTGTATGGACATAAAACTGCTCTTGTCTTTTGTGCCGCCTTTTCTTCAGCCACCTTATTGTGTATAAAAGGGGACAAGTGCTTCAGTTCTTTGTACTACTCGATACAATACTGAAGAGTGTTGTGTGGACTGTAGTACCACCTTTAAAGGTATGATAAACTTTGTTTTTGTATTTCCAGTTTCATTGCCAACTTCTTCCTAAGGTCCAAGGACTCTGTGCAGAGAAGGGTGAACCCTTGCACCAAGTAGGCTTAGCTGACGTTTACTTACTACAAATTGGCGCCTGACACGTGGAGCTCATCGACGACTCGGATGCCCAAAGGAGCGGTCGTGACGAAGGATTGGAATCTCGCTGCGGAAGCGTACACATGCCAGAGGAGACCCGAGTCTTGGCATCCAAGGCGTTTTTTCCTTTCTTTCTGATCTGACCATCCAGGTGGTGCCGATCCTCGACTGAGATCTCTTCTGTTGGCTTGCCGTGCAGTGGCCGTTTGGTCGAATTTAGAATATGGTCAGGGATGCCCGCCACCCCTTCCACCACCAATCCCAATGGTAGGAAACAGACACAGTTTGAACTTTTGGAAGGCAGGGGGGCCTCACGACTCCCCCGGCCGTATTTGTTAAAATATGAAACAAAATTTAAAACTTTAAATTAAAAACGTTTCATGTATCATGTACAAAATTCAACTTTCATTACACTTGATGAAGACAGGTATCCAGGCTAACCTTAACAAATCTCTAATACAAAGATTTTCCTAACTGAGTCTAACATCATGACATAATGCATTGCATACGAATTTTGTACATCATATCGTTATGGACCAACAGCAAGGTCTTAACCGGTGTCAGATCCCTATCACCAAATTTCCGCTCTCACATGTGAGTGGCGCATGCGCAGATGGCTTTACCCTCGTAGCCAACTGTAACTTCCCTTGTCATGGGGGCCCCCTTTCACTTGGCGCCATCTTAAGGACGTCCGAGTTCCCATGCGGGGTATCCGTAAGAAGGACGGGGGGGACTCCCCCCACCTTTCCCCGCACTCTCTTCCGCCGGAGCGGATATCCGGCCCCCGGGAAATTCGTGGGAGGTGCATATAGCCGTCTCCCCCTGGGAGGGTCCTATGGCCGTCTCCCCCTGGGTGGCCTATCCGTAATGGGTGCCGCCCCGCCGTGGGAGGGGCCAATGGCCGCCTCCCCCCAGGCGCTCCCATCCATAATGGGTGGCGCCCCCACTAGGGACCTTGAAATCACTGCTCACCGATCATGACCTTACCGCCACAGGCCAGATAGTTGACCGAGTATCTGGCCCCCCCACACCTCCTATAGGTCATGTCTCCTCAATCCCACTAGCCAAACTATCATGTCTCCTATCAATAAGTCATTCCCCACCCTGGACAGGTGTACCCCATCGTCTGAATAACAGTGGTCCCCCTAGATGCACCCATGAGGTATGCTCTGAAGATGAGCAGAGCGAAACAATTTCTTCATTTTATTGTTGACCCTCTTTACCGAATGGTTCAACACTGTTGTGGACAATCCACCCCTCCATACCCTTCTCGGAATCATGTGTGACCAAGCTATTGTGCACCCCGGGAGCGTCTTTGCTAACCAACTAACTGCTGAAAGTATGTGCTCGATTAAAGCTCGTCTGCCCAACCTTACCAAGTCATTGCCCCCAATGTGCACTATGACTACTGACGGCGGTGACCTGTGCCGCCCTAACAATTCTTCCACAAAACTTTGCAGTCGGTCAATACATAGGCCGGCCTTCCCATGGAAGGACACCCTGAAACCATATTCCTCAGATGTGTGGATCGCATCACCTGTCTTGAATATGTCCGCGGCACTCACGAATGAGTGGCCCACGACCCAGACCACTCGTCTTCCATTCCTTGTTCCTGAAGTGGTGGTCAGCTTATACTGGGCCGGTCCCAATTTCCGCCCTGCGTCACAGGCTCGTGAAACTGTAATCCAAACAACAGACAACAAGCGTGAGTGCACTTCTTCAGTAACTTACAACATGTGCAGCCGCACGTACCGTTTGAAACAATTCAACGACCAGCGGCCTAATTGTTTAACATTGTCTGCCCGCAGACCCCCAGCCGTTGCTTCTGTAGCGGCTCCTATCCTGAATGAATGAGTCCAAAATCACTCTGGTTCAAGCCCGCAGCTGCAATCGTGATCGCCAGCACCCTCTGGAACTGAAACTTTGTTAACGGGGTGCCGTCAGCAGGTCGCAGCAAGGCCCCCCCCCCCCATGTCGTCAACCTTTGTTTTAGGTAGGCCTCAACATGCCTCACTGGACAACAGGGACTACCCAGAGCGTTCTGCAACACAATGCTATTCCCCTGGGCCTCCTGGTCTGTCTTTGACCTGGCTATCGTGATCAGCAGGGAATCCCCCCTCACTTGCGTGTGGTCCCTGCGCAGACCCCCTTCGATATCCCTTTTGTTGGCAGCCACTAGTTCGCTTACCCGCAGGGCCCCTTAGAACGCCAACGCAAATGCTGCCCGGAATAGGACGACCTCACTAGGTGAGGAGCATGTCTCCTCTAGTTTAGCCAACAAGTAGGTCAATCTGTCAAAACCTATCGGGTGCCTGGTATTTTTGCGACCCTCTAGGCGCCGCCAGCCGCGCAGCGCCTTTCTGACTATAAAGGAATCCGTTGGGTCCCTAATCCCCTGGAGCTGAGCCATAAACAATATGGCTGCCTTATACCGACTGGCGGTTGCCACCAACCGGCCCTCCTCATGAAGTGCCACTAAAAACTGGGTAAAGGACCCCTCATGACCCCATCTATGCTCCCATGCAGGGCCCAAAAAGGCGCAGTACGAGCGGAACGCCCCTTCATAAGCTTTTCTTGTCCTGGGCACTAAACTGGCTGCCACAAGGTTTTGTAGTCCGGGGCGCCGATTTGCCATAATGCTTCGGGAAATGGCGCTGCCACTAGCTCCACTGAGGGTAAACAATCCCTGAAAGCCTGCATTTTGAAACGAGAGAGCGCATCAGCTGCATTATTCAGTACTCCCGGCACATGTTTTGCACTGAATTGTACATTTAGTCTCAAGCATTTCAACACAATTTCCTTCAACAATCGCAATATCCACTTGCAGCGTGCTGCCTGCTGGTTAATGCACTCAACCACAGTCATGTTATCAGACCAAAATATCACCGAGCGGTTTCGGAACTCTTCTGGCCAGGCCGACAACGCTACCCAGATGGGGAATAGCTCTAGAAAACCAATGTTGCTCGTCAAACCACTTGTTTCCCACCATGCTGGCCATTTCTGGGCCGACCATCGATTACCAAGGATCGCGCCAAACCCCACACTGCCCGCAGAGTCGGTCCATAAACTTAATTCTGCTAACGAGGCCGGGGCTTTGCTCCAGACTACTCGGCCATTGAAATCCGCCAGGAATGCCAGCCAAATGAGCATGTCCTGGCAAACCTCTGCCGACAGCCTCGTACGATGGTGCCCTTCCTTTAGGCCAACCATGGCCTGGGCAATCGATCGGGAGAAGGGGCGAGCCATCGGTATAACTCTCAATGCAAAGTTAAGCTGACCCACTGTTTGCTGTATATGGTGCAGTGTCACTTTGTCGTTCCGGAGACATTGCAACAAGGAGGCCCTGAATTTGGCAATATTCTCTGCCGGCAAACGGAAGCAACCCTGCACGGAGTCTAGTTCGATACCCAGGAACTCCAGGGAGGTAGTTGGACCCACTGTCTTACCTGGCGCCAATGGTACCCCGAAACCCCGCATGAGCACGCAGAAATCCTGCAATGCCCGTGCACAGCCCTGAGAGCCCGCCGGGCCGAGAAACAGGAAATCTTCAAGATCATGCATCACATGTTGGTGCCCTGAGGCCTTCGAGAATACCCACTCCAGAAATGAGCTAAAAATTTCAAAATAGGCACACGAAATTGAACAACCCATCGGCATGCACATGTAGTACTTCCACTGAAATGCAAAACCCAACAAGTGCTGATCCTGGGGATGTACTGGAAGCAACCTAAATGCAGATTCAATGTCTGATTTCGCTAACAATGCACCGGGGCCTAGGCGATTCAACATTACCACTGCGTCATCAAATGATGCATACCTCACACTGCAAATGTCTGCATCGATCGCCTCGTTAACGGAAGCTCCCCTTGGTGCAGATAAATTATGAATGAGCCTGAATTCTCCTGGCTCCTTTTGGGAACTACCCCTAATGGGGAACACACAAAATTGGCCGTTGGTGGTTCACCGAACGGTCCTGCAACCCGCCCCAAGCGAACCTCTTTTGCGATTTTTGTGGCGGCCACCGCCGGGTTGTGCTTAACGGACAGTTGGTTTCTGCATGAGAGGGCCCCCCGGAAATCACCCGCCGGGATCCTGAAGCCATACGAGAAGCCATCTCGCAGGATCCCAGCGGACACATGATCAGGGTATTTGTTCAGCCAGGGAGTCAAAGCCAGAATATCCACGGGCGATTGTTTGGACCTCCGAGGCACCGTGTCAATCCTGTTTGGTACCCCCTTTCCCTTCTGTACTATTGCCTCTGGATCAGCGGCTAGTCTCGGGTTGGGAGGTGTTACCACAACCTGCGCAGGCATGCCTGAACCTGCATGTTCCCTGCGGCCTACTACACGTTCCCTTGTTGAAACCCCAACATACTCCTCGCTTATTCCCATTCCCGCCCGATCTAGACTGAGTATCTCCCCCGTAGGTTGGTCGAAAGGGCTGTGAATGCTTCTGCTGAAAGGCCCTGAAGCCGTTTGCACTCGACCCTGATCCACCCGCTGAGCCCGGCAAGAACTGCGCATGCCAAGATACAGTATCCAAACAATCCCAAGTCAATGTTTCATTAAACTCTTTCACTTTTCTAAATGCCACGTCATACCCTTTCCATTCTTCTCCCCCATACTTCTCATGGAAGCCCGTGATCCTGCTCTGGTAGCAAGCAAGGTCTCCCAACAGTTCTGGTGTTCGCTCACCCATAATTGCTACAAAAATGGAAAAAGCCCTGATCCAGTTCATCATAGACTCTTCCACCCTGAATTCTGCCATTTTTGCCCTCCATACACTGGGGTGCCATAAATCCTTCTGAGTCTTGGCAGATTCTAACTCACGATTGTCTGTCAACAATGAAAACATATTGATATACTTGTTTGCCCACAACATTTCTTTAGTTGCCATAGGAACATGTTGCGCCAAGTATTCCCACCTTGAGGGTACAGCGCCCTCCCCCATTATTGGGAACGATCTCTTACCGGTCTCTGTTGTACCTCCGGTCGTGTCCGTCGACTTATTCCGATTTTCGACCGCGGCCAGGTTCGCCACCTGTGGAGAAATAGAAGGCACGTTTGCTGCCCCAGCGCCCCTTGTCTGCCTGAGCTGTTCGATAATCTGCCTAGCTTCTTCGGCTGGGTCTTCCACAGCCGCGGATCCCCCCGCTCCCTTCTTCAACCAGGGTAACACAGCCGCCAACTGGAGCGCTAGTTCGGGGGGCATTTGGTCGTTATCCAGCGGTGTGATAACCACAGGGATTGGCAATCCCCCATCCGGTGTGGGTACCGGGCTGGACGCTGGTGCTACTGGGACCAGCGGGACCTCCATCGGGACTGGGGCCTCGCTAGGACCCACTTTCCCCTTCTTCTTTTTCCCCTTATCCCCCCCTGGAATAATGTTTGGCAAAGCAGGCCCCACGATCCTCTTAGGTCGCCCTGAGGGCCCCGCTTGGGCCTCCACTTGTTTCCGGAGGGCCGCTAGGCCGCGACCCAGCTGGTCTATTTTACCGAATTTCCTGTCCATCGCCGGCACTTGGTTCACTAGTGTGCGCAGCATTCGCTCCATCTCGGAGCTCTTTCCACTCTTCTTACCAGGCATATCTGCGTTCTGTTTTGTCTCTGCCTGTTTTCCAGTAGCGACTCGAACTCCAGCTACGCCTTGACGACTGAAACAGAAAAAACAGCGATTACACGTTCAAAAACTGCAGCTTGTTCCCTTGAGGGCTCACGAGCAACGAGTGGTGCAGCCTTCAGAGCGCAGGAACAAGAGGACGCCTGCCTGGATTCCCGCGCCTTCTATCTTGCAGCGGGAAGGCAGGGCAGCATCCCCATCCCGCCCAGAAATGCACGGACTTGCGGGCGGGTGTTAGGACAACCCTTTTAGGCGGCGGGGCGTGCTCCAACCATGCCACTATGGGCATACCGGCCGGGACACGCCCCCCGCCCGCAAAGGTTTCCCGGGGGATCGGGGCACCCAGCCATACGTTCGGGGTGACCGAGAGGTCTCCTCTTTCCACTTGGCAGTTGGAGACTGGACCCTGTGAGTGGTAAGAACCGTTATATGCTACTTGCTGTGGGTTTTGGAAGCCTGTGAGTGGCAAGGCAGTTTTAGGATACGCTTGCTGTGGCAATTTTGGAAGGACTAGTCCCTGATGTGTATGTGTATGTGTATGTGTATGTGAAATTTATGTGTTGCAATACATATAGGCAGGTAATGAGGAGATTTTTCTCCATGATACGATTTTGATTTGAACGGCACAACGTATTACAGATACCTTATGTGCTACTTTGATTATAATATTGCATATTCTGCACTATTTGGCATGCCTGCTCTTAGCACACTTCGTAGGTTGTGCTGCTTTTGTGGAGATAACCGGTTAAAACTTGAGGAATTGCATCCGGCTCCCCCAGATTGGACGCCTCATCGAGAAATGTACGTGAAATATGGTCTTTCTTCTATAATGTACAGCACGTTGTGGAGGAAATACACGCGAAAGGATCCTGAGTTATGTTGGCCGAAGTATGGGTCATTTGATATGCGGAAAATTGAGTATGTGGAACAGTGTATGTTTAAGCGAAAATCTAGACAAGATATGTTTGAAAGTGTGCGAATGTGGGTGAAAGAAGTACGTGAGCGTGAGAAACGTGAACAAGCACTGATTGAAAAAGAACAACGAAAGAATGTGTATGAAAAAGCACAAGAATTAAGAAAGAAAGAAGCAAGAGTTGGAAGAGAGACAGGCAAAAGAGCGTAGGTTACAGATATCTGGCCAATATGCTGTTCGACAACCTCTTTATCCTGTCCTTAATAAACCGCAAGATGATTTTTCTTTATTAGATCGCCCTCCGCCTCCGTATATCGTCCCGTCCGCCCCATCCGGCGATGATGAGGATTCTGATGCTGATCAAACGAAACGGAGTACCGGCTCTATGATTTCGGTCGAACGGGCCGCTGAACTTAGGAATATGGCTCGGAAGTCACTTAAGGATACAGTTAAGGTTTCAGAGATTATAGAAACTCTTAAGGGGTGGCATGATAAAGAGCAGTTGTATTTTACTGAGTATTTTGCAGAGGAAGTTGTTGGATTGTTTCGAAAAGTGTCTCATGTTCTTGAACCTGATGATGTGGCAACTGATTGTAAGCAATTACGTAAAGGTTCTTTTCCTGCTTCCCAGGTGACTAATATCATCAGGCGATTGGTTAAAGTTCGAAACGATGCGCTTCGGCTACGAGAGGAGCAACGGAAAGCTAAACCAGACGAACGGACGGAATCGGTCGACGGGAAACAATCATCTATTTTTGAAACAGATAAGAACGTGATAGTGCACGCAAAGCCTATGCGAGAGGCCGCTCCTTTATACGTTCCTCCTAAAGGAACGGGAACGAGTGACGATAAATATTCTGTAGACGCTAAAGGGTATTTCATTTATAATTGGGTGTATACTCCCTGGAATAGAGCAGATGTTATGGTACTTAAAGCTGCGTTGCCTGACCCGCGTAAAAACCCTGCTGCCTTTTATGAAGAAGTTGAGGGAGCCTTAAATTCTTGTACCATGACGCTGGCTGATATCGATTTATTTTTCGGGCTTATATTGCCGCCCGATATGTGGCGCACTGTGCGTAAAGTCGATGATGGCACATCATATGGGGCGTTATGGAAAGAGATAGAGAGAGAAGATGCGGATAGGGAACAAGACAAAAGCCATGTCAATTGATTTTAGATCTTCCCGGTGCAATATTGGCTAAATTAAAAACAATTATTCCCCCCAAAAAGATTGATTGGACTATTTTAGCATCCTGCAAACTAAAGACAGATGAATCGGTTTCTGATTTTTCCACACGTTTTGAGGAAGCTTTCCATGATTTTAGTGGCCAGTCGCTAACGGACGATACGGGCCGACACTTATTTGTAGATAAGTATGTTTCGAATTTATTACCAGGAGGTAATGATAGAGGCGGATGAGGATTTTCTAACTCCTCCTCTACCCGTTACTCTTTGGCTATTGATCAATGCGCGTTTTGTAAGAAATGTGGACACTAGGCAGAGGAGTGCCCATTGTTGCGCTCACAGCGCTATGTCCGTGGCCGAGGATCCATGAGGAACCGCTTGGGGAACTCAGGTTTTAGAGGCGCTATGAATGATCGCGCTAGGTTCGATTCTAATGTGCGGGTACAAAATGGATCTAATGCTTTTGATAGCCGTAACCAATATCAAATGTCTGATTATGCGTAGCCTGAGTTGCGTTATTCTGCTTTTGCATAGGATTGCGTAGGATGGGGTAAGGAATCCGTTGAAGTTCCAGTAGATCAGAGGGGTCCTTATGTTACAGCACATGTTTTGGGTTCTATTGATCAGTTTCTGGTTGATACAGGAGCTACTCGTAGCGCTTTGTCTAAACAATTGGTTCCAGGGGCTCCCCTGTCTGGCTTAACGATTACATAGATAGGGTTCGATGGAACACCTTCCCCTTAGCCCATTGTCACAACCACTTGCGTTTCATGTTGATAAGTTTACTGCCCCATGCCCGTTTTTGCTTTCCCTGAACACACCAGATAATATTGTGGGTCTTGATATGCTCAAGTATTTCAGAGCCACAATAAGATGTTCCCCTGAAGGAGTGCATGTGATTTGGATGACAACCCCCCAAATATGGACATAGTTTGCATTGTTCAAGAAGATATTGCATTAGCTTCCCTGCCTGATACTCTGTGGGCCACTTCAGATACAGATGTGGGCCAGATGGTTATTCCACCAGTGCATATTAGTGTAAAGGAGGGAGCTGTGTTGCTGGGTCTGCCTCAATATCGAATTTCACAGGAGGGTGAGGAAGCGCTTACACAAATTGTACAAGATCTTATTCAAGTTGGGGTTGTTGAGGAAGTGCCATGTAACATTTGTAACAGTCCGATTCTCCCAATTTTGAAGAAAGATACTGATACTAGGATTTATCGATTCATTATTGATTTACGGGAGGTAAATAATATAGTGGTACCACAATATCCCGTGGTTTCTGACATCACAACACTTCTTACTTTAGTTCCTCCTACTGCAACCACGTTCTCTGTTATAGACTTGAAGAACGCTTTCTTTTCGATCCCTATTCATCCTGATAGCCGATATTTGTTTGGTTTCACTTTGAATAATCGATTGTATCGCTTTTGTAGAGTTCCTCAAGGCTATACTGAGAGTCCCAGTATTTACAGCCAAGCTTTGAAAAGACAACTTGATTCTTTTGTTCTACCCGAGGGTGTGGCGCTCATTCAGTACGTTGATGATATTCTGTTAGCAGCTGATACCCCCGAACAATGTGAGACATGCACGCTGTCTTTGCTTTCTTTCCTTGCTTTGCACCACCATAAAGTCTCCAGAAAGAAACTGCAGTATTGTAGACCAAAGGTAACCTACTTAGGTCACCTTTTGTCTAAGGGGGGGCGTGCACTCACATCAGATCGCATTCAAGCAATTCTAGACACACCAGTACCTACTACACAGAAAGGGGTTCGAGCATTTTTGGGTCTTACTTCTTTTTGTAGGCAATGGATATTAGGATTTTCACACATCGCTAAACCTTTGTTAGCACTATTGACGAAAGATACTCCAGTACCCCTCCCCTGGACAGATGAATGTAAGAATGCTTTTCGACAGTTATGACAAGCCCTTCAGCACCAGTGTTAAGTACTCCAGATTACACAAAGCTTTTTACATTGTATATACATGAGAGGGATGGATGTGCATTGTCAGTTTTAGTACAGACACACAGCGATAAGCAACGTCCTTGTGCATATTTTTTAGGAGTACTTGACCCCATTGCTCGAGCGTTGCCTGGATGTTTTCACTCAGTTGCAGCAACAGCTGTGTCAATACGCCACAGTGAAGGAATAGTTTTATCACATAAGCTTTTGGTGTTGGTACCCATGCTGTTGACGCCCTTTTGAATCAGACAAAGACGCAGCATTTAACTAGTGCTCGTTTGACAGGATATGAGCTGACACTGGGCCCGATTCACAGAACTAACTTAAGACAAAATCCTAAACTTACTACTTTTGGTATTCACAGAAGTTAGAATTTTGTCTTAAGTTTGTCTTAAGACAGACTTAAGACAGACTTAAGAAAGACTTAAGTTAGGATTTTGTCTTAAGTCTGTTTTAAGACAAACTTAAGACAACATCCTAACTTCTGTGAATACCAAAAGTAGTAAGTTTAGGATTTTGTCTTAAGTTAGTTCTGTGAATCGGGCCAACTGTTAGCTCCTCACATTACACTAAGGAGATGTGCAACACTAAACCCAGCCACGTTGTTGCCATTTCCGCCGACTCAGCCTGAGGCGGAAGAAACACATGATTGTATTTTTCTGACTGAGGAACAGACAAAGGGTCGCATTGATTTGCAGGGTACGCCCCTTCCAGATGTGGATGGAGAATTGTGGGTGGACGGATCTTGTCTGAAGTAACCGGATGGTACAACTTCAGCTGCATATGCAATCACTACTCTTCACACGATTGTGGAGACAGCTCGCATACCACAGTAGTCAGCTCAAGCAGCAGAACTGATAGCTTTGACACGAGCGTGTGAGCTTAGTAAAGGATTGTGTGTGAATATTTGTACAGATAGCCGCTATGCTTTTAGAGTGGCGCATGATTTTGGCCTGCTCTGGAAGGAAAGAGGCTTTCTGACATCACACGGGATGCAGATAATGCACGGTGAACTAGTGCATAATCTCTTGACTGCATTAACTTACCCAAAGAAGATAGCTATAGTGAAGTGTAGTGCGCATAAGAAAGTGACTGACAAGGTGGGACAAGGAAATGCTTTTGTAGATCGAGTGGCACGTGAAACTTCGATGCAGCCTGACACTACTTCCATGTATGTAGTGAAGTCACAATCTGAGCGGTGGCATGATGCTAGGAAAGAAGTATTATAGATACAGAGGACCGCTTCCAACAAAGAACGAGAGCAATGGTCCATAGATGGAGAGTTGGATGATGAAGGGTGTTGGAGAAACAAGCAGATGGAAGTTGCCTATAGCTTTCGTGCAACCTATGGTTCAGATGGCACATGGGCTAGCACATGTTGGAGCTTCAGAAATAGTGAAATTGCTTACGCAAGTTTGGGAGCATCCAGAGATTGCTAGCACAGCTAAGAGAGTAGTACACTCCTGTAGGATTTGCTTACGATTTAATCCTGGAAAAGGGACACGAACTCCAGCAGGAGGGTTTGCTACACCAACTGCACCATTTGAAGTTTTGCAGATGGATAATTTTCAGCTTGAACGCTGCAATAATTTGAAGTACGTCTTGGTGGTGGTATGTGCCTTCAGTAAATGGATTGAGGCGTACCCCACAAAAGACAACACTGCAATTACTACAGCAAAGGTGCTTTTGAAGGAATTTTTCCCTCGGGACGGAGTTTGTAGATTTTTGTGGAGCGATAACGGACCTCATTTTGTAGGGGACGTTATAAAGTATGTCCTGAAAGGATTGGGATTAAACAAAAGTTTCATGCAGTATTCCACCCACAATCAGCAAGTCTAGTGGAAAGATACAATGCAACACTGAAACTGAAATTAGCTAAAATACAGGCTTCTATTTCTCTGATTTGGCCAGATGTGTTGCCACTGGCATTGTTGTCAATTAGATCTGTACCTCATTCTCGGACGGGCCTTACACCTTATGAGATTCTTTTTGGCCATCCCATGAATATCTGGGGAATTCCTAAACCAAATTCTGTGTATGATGTACCTTGTGTCTTAATGAATAACTATTTGGCACAGTTAACGGATAACTTGGTTTCTATTCATCAACAGGTGCAAGAAGCACTTCCCGACAGATACACAGGAGAAGGCCACAACCTCCGACCTGGGGATTTCGTCCTTCTAAAATCCTTTGAGAGGTCGAGCAGTTTGGAGCCGAGGTGGCGTGGACCGGAGCAAGTGTTACTTGCCACAAGAACTGCTGTTCGGGTGACCAATCGGAAGAATTGGATACACGGGACCCACTGTCGCGGAGTACTTCCGGCTTTGGTGGAGCCTGCTGTATTGACCGACCACCGGGAGGTTCTGACTGCGGAGAAAGGGCGTGCTGTGAAGCCTGACGGATCTGAGGAGTTCTTC
The DNA here is from genome assembly GCF_964263255.1 of Lissotriton vulgaris. Taxonomy (NCBI): domain Eukaryota; kingdom Metazoa; phylum Chordata; class Amphibia; order Caudata; family Salamandridae; genus Lissotriton; species Lissotriton vulgaris. The sequence goes on from NC_141687.1 coordinate 1,830,632,328, forward strand.
CCGGACCAGACAGTCCCTGGAGCAACCAGATATAATTTGAGGCCGAGAGAGAAATCTGCAGCATTGTGAAAGTTGTCAGAGCATTCCCTGGGTCAATGAAACGGAGAGCTGATGTGGCAAGGGGGGGGATCAGCCCTGCATTAGAGTAGTGACACCCGTCTTGGCCCGTGGTGAAGAAATCAGCGGCTGCCCAAGGGGTAAGAGCTCTGACAACTACTTTAGTTTCAGGAAGATTTGTTTTGTGCCGCGACTGAGAATGGAGAAGAAGGAGATTTTTTGTGTTATAGGGTTTGTTGTTGCCTTGATGATCGTGGCGGCGTTAACATGGTCTGTTGAGGAAACGACTCCTGCGTTGTTTGTTGTTACTACACCTGCACCAGAGGAGCATTATTTCTTTACGCTCCCATATCAGGAGTTGAAACATCGACAATCTTATTTGAATAATACATTTGTTCAAATGTTGCATCATACCCACATCGCTACTAATGCAACAAACTGTTGGATTTGTGGGATGATGCCTGCACATCAAAAGAAAGGTGGTACACCATTTATACCTCTCCCTTTTTCGCATAATGGCTCTTGTCGAGCCTGGTACACTTTGGTCTTTGCGACTAGGAAGCCTACAGTGGGCAGACTGCTTTTCCGGTTGAATAAAGAGTGCCATCAGGACAAAGATGGGTATCCTCAAGCGAATGGAACTATATGGGAGTGGGAAGAATATCGACTGGACAATGTTTCAACACCGTATATCTTCACTAATACAAGAGACTCATTTGAGGCTGAACGTTTTGTTATTTCTGTTACCCAAACGCAAGCAGAACTTTGTGTACAGAGCATTGGACATATCCTTGTGGGGATCAGCGAATGTATTACTGTATTAAATATAGATGGTTTGAACAATAGTTCTTTGCTGGCTTCGTATAATACATATTTTGTGTGCGGAAACAGAGAATATTATCGATTGCCAGCTGGTTGGACTGGAATTTGCTATGTCTCTTTTCTGTTGCCCCCTGTGTTCTTAGCTCCTCCAATGTACCACCGAAATCTTACATTGTTCAATAATATTACTGTAAACAGATATAAAAGGACATTGACTACAGATGATGTTGATCAAACTGACACTAGCCTACAGCAGTATGTCGAATACAATTTAGGATTGTTCTTTTTCGTAGGTGCTGCATTAAATAGCAGGAAAATACGACGATTGACTAGAGTGGTGGAGGCTGTTACTGTTCAAACAGCTGCCGCCCTAGGAAACATTACTGAGGAACCACAAATTGCTAGAATTGTAGCTTTGCAGAACCGGATGGTTCTGGATGTCATGTTAGCAGATAGAGGTGGTGCACACTGTCTCATTGGTAGTAGTTGCTGCATGTTTATTCCTGACCACACCCCATCAGTGTATAAAGTGATTAATAAACTTCATAAAATAGCTGCAGACATTCACACAGAAAATGGTACATGGACTTTTACAGGATGGTTTTGGACTTTGATCTCTGCTTGGGGCTGGAAAGTATTAACAGTCCTATGTATAATTATTGTGATAATTTTTTCTGTATTCAATGTAGCCCAATGATTTGTTCTATGTGTGTCAATGCTTGTATACCAACGAAAAGTAATATTACAGAAGTCAAATGCAGAATGATCTGAAGAAGGAAATAGCTAGTATGATGGCCATTGATATAAGAGATGAATATCTGGCCTTTCCTAGGAAATCGAATGTATTCAGCTAATGCTGAAAGGGTCGTCTGTTGTAAATCAACGGCGATTAGGTTAAGCATTAGCAGAAGACATGTTTCGTTTGACCATTATCGTATCAAATGTACCGACTCCATCTTGAATTTGTAGCAGCCATTTTGTATGCCATATATTGCCATGTGCTCGCCATGCGCTTGGTCCTACCTCCTTGTTCATAGCGCCTGGAGTCTGCCCGGCAACAGGCTATTTTTAGCAGCCTCCACTTCCAACATGTCCAGAGATGCGCAGTAGGATCAGTAACCGTTACTTAATTGGTTCCAGATAGGAATGTGATCGGAGACTGTTAGCTCCGCCCATCTATCGATTGTGCCTTCTAAAATGTCCTTGTATGGTCATAAAACTGCTCCTGTCTTTTGTGCCGCTTTTTCTTCAGCCCCCTTATTGTGTATAAAAGGGGCCATGTGCTTCAGTTCTTTGTACTACTCAATACAATACTGAAGAGTGTTGTGTGGACTGTAGTACCACCTTTAAAGGTATAATAAACTTTGTTTTTGTATTTCCAGTTTCATTGCCAACTTCTTCCTAAGGTCCGAGGACTCTGTGCAGAGAAGCGCGAACCCTTGCACCAATAGAACTGGACACCAATCAAAAATGTATAAATGTACCCTGCAAAAGACACAAGATGGGGGAGGTGGGAGGGGGGATGGGGGACAGCCGACTCTTGGGGCAGAACACGATCCCCAGCAGAAAGTGAACGCACAAGAAACACCCACGCTTCAGGTTGTCTTGACAGCCATCGATGGGGTCTGCAGGTCGCTCGAGGGTCATATTGACTCGGTATCTACAGATATCTCCCTCCTTAGAGCAGACCTACGCAACATGGATTTGCGGATGAAAGAAGTAGAAGATGCAACACAAGCACTGGGGGGATGTGGACGCCCTGAAAAAACAAGTCTCCGGTCTCCAGCAAAAGACTAAGTATATGGCGATCCAGCTTGATGACTACGAGGGGAGGTCGCGAAGCAACAACGTTCGTATCCTTGGTGTGCCGGAAAGACGGAGGGCCCTGAAGCTGACCTCTTCGTTGAAGATCTGGTGACCAAGCATCTGCGCCCTAAAAACCTTTCCAACTACTTCTCCATTGAGAGAGCCCATCGCATTCCAGGGGGTAGGTCCAAACCAGGGGCGCCCCCACGGCTCATCCTGGTGAGGGTATTTAATTTCCATGACTGCAACACTACCCTCCAAATGGCCCAAACTGCCCCACCTCTCAAATTCTAAAACAGCACTATTATCTTTTTGCCTGACTTTACTGCTAAAGTTCAGAAACAAAGACGCTCCTTTCTGGAAGTTAGGAAAGCTCTCAGGGATAGGGAATTCAAATATGCCATGCTGTTCCTGGTGAAGTTACGAGTGAAAGCTGAGGTTAAAAATTGGTTCTTCACTGATCCCGTGGAGGCGAGGGAGTGACTGGATGGCTGGCGACACATAGGAGAAACAGGACGGCAAGAGCAGAAAGAACAATGAACATTGGTATACACTGTTAACAGTTTGACAAAGTGGTGGGCGAGGTGACCCCCTCGGCTGGCTGTGAGTGAGATGTACCGACCTTTTGTCTGAGAGGTTGTTCTCTGGGATAGTGCTGAGTATATCATAGTATACCTAAGCGAGTTCCTGTGGCTTAGAATTTTGCATATGCTTAGTGAGATGGCGGGACGGGTTGAGTTCACGTTTTCCTTTATTGTAGGGGTGGGAGGGCGACGGGCACTCTACTGTTGGGGAAATGGATCACTTATTTCCGTTAACCAGGGAGGCAGGGAGAGGGCATGGGGAGTTTTGAGTGGGAGGGATGATTGGTTAACTGGTTCTGTAGTTTTCGCTTTGTACAGCAATGCCGTCTTTACACAACGACACAGGTCTTTATTTAAGCCTACACTGGGGTGTGTGGGGTCCGGGGGAGATGCCCCTGTACACTATCAATGGATCATTCCCGAGATGCACATAAGAGCAGGCCGGCCCACAGACCCATGGCTAGACTACTCCTGCACTGTACCAACAGGGTATACCCAGAGACATAGATCCTCCACTTTTACCATGCATAAGTCATTTATCCCTCTATGAATGGGACCACACGTACATCTTAAGTTCCTAACGTGGAACCTCAACGGTCTGGGGGACAAACTCAAACGAGGGATACTCCTTCAATACCTCAATCAATCAATCATGGATTTAGTGAGCATGACTACTCACCCGATAGGGTCTCCAGGTGTTGGGGAGGGTGGAAGGTGCAGGTTCCAGTCCAACAAGGAGGAGGTCTATCGAAGAGCCATGTTTTGAGGTTTCTCGTGAAGATGGGGAGTGCCGTCTGTCTGAGGTGAACGGTAGGGCGTTCCAGGCTCTAGTTGCGAGGAAGGAGAAGGAGCGGCCTCCCGATCTGGACTTCCTGTTGCGGGGGACCATGGCGTAGGAGAGCTCGTCAGATCGAAGTATCCTTTAGGGCACGTAGAATTCGAGTCCGCTGTTAAGGTATGCTGGTCCTGTGTTGTGGAGGGCTTTGTGTGCGTGGGTGAGAATCTTGAAGGTGATTGTAGCCTCGATGGGGAGCCAGCGGAATGTGCACAGGTGCTGGGAGATGCGGCAGTGTCTCTGCAGGTTGAGGACCAGTCTTGCTGCGGCGTTCTGGATGTTTTGTGGCTTGCAGGTGAGGTTTATGTTTATTCCGTCGTGGAGTGCATTGCCGTAGTCAAATCTGCTGGTGATGAGGGCGTGAGTGACAGTCTTTCTGTGCTCGAAGGGAATCTATCTGAAGGTCTTTTGTAGGAGGTGGAGGGTGTGGAAGCAGGAGGATGCGGCGGAGTTGATCTGGCGGTCCGTTTTGAGTTCGGAGTCCAGGATGATTCTGTGGTTGTGTGCGTGGTCCGTGGGGATGGGTGGGATTCCAAGAGCAGGGGGCCACCAGGTGTCGTTCCAAGCATCAGGGTGTGGCACCATGACAAGTACTTCAGTTTTGTCAGTGTTGAGTTGTAGACAGCTGATTTTTATCCTGTTAGGAAACGGTGAGGCTGGAGAGAAAACCTTGACATGTGTGCTGTTCAGGAATCCCCGTCCCGTTATTTGTAACTAATCCCTAACCACATAGCAGATTGGGCTTTTTAGATGCTCCCTGGCGCACGTAAAGAGGCGCGTCGGAACGTAGCCGTTGCTTGGCTTACTGTTCCAGTACCACGCCCCTTCCTACTTCCTGATTTTCGGAACGCTCTTGCCGCAGCGTTTTGCAGCTCCCTCTTGGCGTTTCGTGACCATTTCGTCCTGTATCCTGTTGCCGGTATCTTCCTCTTTGCTCAGCTTTCACCGTGCACATTTGGCAAGTTACAAGCCGTTTGCCGGCATTTCTCCTTTGCAGCTCCCGGGTGGGCGCTGGCAGTATACCCTACCCTTTCTCACGCATTTTGCGGGCGTCCTGCTCAGCCCATGATTTTAGTCCCTAACCCCGTAGCAAACGGAAGTTATTCTTTTCTTTCTTTGTATATACTTCCTTCTGAGAGTGAGCGCTCCGCCCTGGTTCTCCCTCGGGCCGGGTGTCTATCCTCCTGAGTGTGTTACTGCTTCGCTGTTCATGCCTCTGCACAGCTGGTCGGTACACCTCATTCCTTCCCCTTTTCTTTTGTATGTTTGGGTGTGTGAGTCCTTTGTGAGTTCTGCCCTTCCTGGCCTGGTTATAGGGTCTACTGGATATCCCCTTGAGCTACAGAACTCATCTTTACAGTGATCACGACCTTCACCCGGGGTAAGAATTTCCTTGAAACAACCACGCATGTCAATGTTTTGAGTATTACTTGTATGTCTAGAGTATATAGTATATAGTGCCTCCTGTTCTTTTTCCTAGCCTGGACCACCACCTGAAGTACTTCTTCCTGTATGCTGACCCGCTCGTATGAGGAGAGTGGTGGACACTCCTTGGGTTTTTCCCTCATACTTTTAGGGGACAGTGGACAGGAGTGTGCTCCCTATCACATTCTTGTTTCTGTGTCCTGGAGGTAGTGGGATTCTTCTTTGTTCCCGTGGAAACTGGTGAACTCGCTAACATATCCATTTGGCGACTGCTTTAATGCCTTCTTGAAAGTTGTGTTTGGCTGCATTGGGTTCGTTGGATAGGGAGAGGATGAGTTGGGTGTTGTCGGCCTATGAGACAATGTTGAGTCCTTGGGTTCTGATGGTGGGGGCGAGCCGAGCCATGTAGATGTTGAACAGCGTGGGGCTGAGGAACTCCGCAGGTAGTAGGTGTAGGGTCCAAGAGGAAAGGAAGGAGTCTGACCTGCAGCGTTCTGCCGGAGAGGAAGAATTGGATCCAGTCGAGGGCCTTTCCCCGGATCCCTGCTGCGTCTTGAAGTCTGCATGCTAGGGTGCAGAGACTGTCGAAGGCTGCTGAGAGGTCGAGTAGGATGAGGGCTACTGTCTCTCCTCTGTCCAGGAGGGAGAGGATGACGACGGTAGCGGCGAGGAGGGCAGTTTCTGTGCTGTGGTTTATTCTGAAGCCGGATTGGGAGGGGCCGAGGATATTGTGTTCTTCGACGAAGTTGGCGAGTTGGCTGTTGATGGCTTTCTCAATGACTTTTCTGGGAACGGGAGCAGGGAGATGGGTCTGTAATATTTTTAGGTTGGTGGGGTCTGCTGAGGGTTTCTTCAGGAGGGGGTTGATCTCGGCGTGCTTCCAGTCGTCGGGGCAGGAGGAGTTTGCAAGGGAGCAATGAAAATGTGGTGGGGGCAGGGGTCCGTGGGGGCCCCGGAGTGGATGGACGTTATTGTCTTCAGCCTTTCTTTGGTGGTAAGGGCTGTCCAGCTGTCAATCGTTGGCTTCAGGGTGTCGGGCGTTTGGGGAGGGTTGAGTGTGTTAGCTGTCTTCATCGAAGTTCTCGTAAATGTTCTTGATTTTGTGGTGGAAGAAGGTGCTGAGTTTGTCGCAGAGGTCTTGTGAGGGAGGGATGTCTGTAGACTCGCTGGTGGGTTGGGTGAACTCCTTGATGATGCTGAAGAGCTCTTTGCTGTTGTGCCTGTGTGTGGAGATTCTGTCTTTGATGGGGGCTATGGTGTTGGCGCTGTCGGAGATCATCTGTGCAGAGTTCGGGCTGAGGTGTTGGGGTCGTCCGCTTCCGCGATGGTTGGGGAGGAGTTGCTGAGTGAGGCAGTGAGCTGGTCATTGGTGATTTTGGTCTAGTTTCTTTGTGGGAGCAGGTGCTGGGTTCTGTGGATGGTGGGTGTTCTGAAGGAGAAGTGGACGCATTGATGGTTTGTACACGGGAGTTTGGTGGTGGTGTGACTGAAAGTGATGGTGTTTCCTATTGTGAAGAGGGGGTCAAGGGTGTGTCCTGCTGAGTGCGTTGGTTTGGTCACGATCGGGCGGAGTTCAATGTTGTGGAGGTTGTCCTGTAGGGTGTGGTGTTCGGGTCTAGTCTGTTGTCGAGGTGGAAGTTGAGGTCTCCCAGCAAGGTGTAGTTGGAGGATGCGATGGCTTGCGGCGAGATGATGTCCGTGATGGAGTTGGTGAATGGTCCGCAGGGTCCGGGGGGTCGGTAGATGAGGGTTCCTTAGAGGGTGGTGAAGGGGCTGGTCTGTATCTTGAAGTGTAGGTGTTCCATCAGGTGTGTGGGCTCGTCGGGGAGTGTGCTCAGCCGAAGAGTGGATTTGTGGACGATGGCAGTCCCCTCCTCCCCGGGCGGCTGGGGCAGTCCTTTCCGGAGATATTGTATCACTGGGGAATGACAATGGCGATGTCCGGTCCTGAGGTGGTGTTGGTCCAGGTTTCTGTGAAGAATGTGATGACCGGGGTGGTGTTGTTGAGGAAGTAACAAAAAACAAACACTTTAATAAGAGGGTCCAAGGGCAAGTTTAACGACTCACCTTAGGTACATGCCCCAAAACAGTCTCTCAATACACAAAAGAGTACCTAAAGGTCGAAGAAACCACTCAACTGTGGAAGTAGCCCCAACACCGTACAGACAACTTAGTGGGAACCAACAAAGTGAGCTAAGTGTGATAGTGTTTGAGTTAAGACTCAAGGGCATAGGGAAAAAGTCCCATCAGAAACCACACTGTACCGCCCTCTTTTGCATAATTTGGGTACTCCTTGTCTCTGGAGGCCTCCCCAGACAGCTCCGAAGACTGCCGGGAGACACCTTTAGGTACTATTTTGTGTATTGAGTTGTTGAGGAGGTCCCAGATTTCGGTGGCATGATCGTACGTTGAGGATGCATTGCGGGGTCTTCAGTGTGGTTGTATTCTTGCAGGCGGGTTCTGCTGGATCCATGGTCTTGGCGGTGCTGCAGGTGTGCCGGCAGGGTTGACAGCTAAAGGGTCCGTGGGCGTCTGCTGGTGAGGCTAGCCTGCAGTTGTTGTTGCGACCTGGATTGAGTTCGTGGAGTGCCGCTGGGTTGTTGCTTTGGCGATGCGGAGGTCCAAGGTTCCTAGCGCTGGTCGCGTTCGGGTCGAGGACGGGTGCAGATGTGCTTACCTTTGGCGTGCCTTCGATGTGCAGGCGTTGCGGCCGCACAGGCACCTGAAGAGACAGGCACAGGACATCGTTCTCCTTTAAGAAACTCACCTTATCGGTAATTCCTGTAGGGCCCTGAATAAATGAGGGTATCAGTTAGCTGAACATTCTGGGTTCACCTCAGGTTCAGGGGCTACAGGGTGCTTATATGCAGAGGATGTCCACAAGACCTGGTCTAACGGACAAGGCAGATTTGTCGCGTTATCCGGTACCTGGGAAGGGAAAGCATTTAATGTCATCTCGGCAAAAGTTCCCCCTGGGCTGCAGCGATCCACATTGCAAGACCTAGGGAAGCTTCTTCTAAGTCTCCCACTTGGCACACTTGTGCTGGGGGGAGACTTCAATCTTACTATATATGGCACGTGGATCGCCTACCACCTGGTAGAGACCCAATAGAGGGATCTCAACTTGCCGAATTCCTAAATGCCATGGGCCTGGTCGATATATGGCGACAACTTAATCCCACTAGGGCGTAGTTTAGGTTCCACTCAGGGTCCCATAACAGCCAGTCACGTATTGACTATATGTTCACACACGCACAGGACATCGATGACTTCACTTGAGTCCGGCTGCCTCGCAAGGGGTATTTCAAACCATTTGCCTATTCTTACGAAGGTGGCAGCTGGTTCCCAACCAAGATGTACAACCCTGTTAGACATGGCTTTTCTTGGCGTGGTTACCCCAGACTTTTTGCCTCTACTTCATGTATTTTTGATGCTCTGATGGATTTAGTTTTACTGGCTTAAATGCTTTCGGTACTTTGCCACTGTTGATCAGTGTCAAAGTGCAACTGCTCCCTGTATAAAGTGTTATGGTAATTGGTTGTCCATAATTAATAGGTTCGCCTTACTAGTAAAGTCCCAAGTAAAGTGCACTATGTGTGCCAGGGCTGGAAATGCAAATGCTACTAGGGGCACTAATTGTGCCACCCACACAAGTATCCCTAAAGAGAGATCTCAGGCCTGCCACTGCAGTGCCTGTGCACAGTTTTCTAACTGCCATGTTGTCCTGACAAGTGCACCCACTTGCCAGGCCTTACCCTTCCATTTCCATGCACATCAGACAACCCTATAGTAGGTCCACGGTACCCCCCCTAGGTAGGGTGCAGTGTCTGTGAAAGGTAGGACATGTACTGAGGTGTGTACCATGTCCTGACAGTGACATACTCTCCATTTTGTTTTTCACTGTTGCAAGGTCATCTTGTCCATAGGACAGAATGGGGACGGCTGTGTATTGTTTCCAGCCTATCTTCCCACAGGCTTAAGATGGAGAGGTGAAGTGTAATGTGCCTGAATTCACAATTTAATAATACATCTTTTTGTGTAGGTGGTTTTTGAATTGTGTGTTTAGAAACCACGCTTTTAGAAGTGGCAGTTTTTTTTGTTCTAACAATTCTGTGTCTCTCTGCCTGTCTGTGGATTGACTGTCTGGATTTGAATGTGATAGGATCTGGGAAGTGTCTTGACCCAGGGGAGGGGTAGGTGAGACAGCAACAGGCTGACATGCATCAGGAGTGTAGGGGTTAGGAGAGCCCCTGGAGGTGAAGAGGTCTGGGCTGCTGCTATAAAACAATGACTCCACCTCCTGCTGAGTGATTGAGGAACCAGAACCCCACTATCAAAGGAAGAAGGTGCAAATGGCAGTAATACTCCCAGAACTGATTTAGACAGGGGTCAGTGACCCCCTGAACACAAAGAATTCAAAGACATTGAGAGGTATAACTATGAGAGCTGAAACCCTGGAACGTTGGACTGATCAATACTTAAAAGGATTGAAACTACTTAGTGGTCAAGAGGAACCTCTGCCAAGGAAGAACAGCTGAAGAGACTGAAGAGAAGGACTGACACTTGCTGTGTGTTCTGGGGCCGGCCTGTAGCTTGCTGATTTAACTAAGTAGAGGCTAAGGGACTTTGCTGTGTGCTGTCCACCCCCTGCTTGAACGGGCTTTGCTGTGTGCTGTGTCCCGAAGTAACTTGCCCCCAAGGGCCCAAGAAGAGCTGTCTCCCTGTTGTGCAAACTCAGGAACATCAAAGTTTCCGAGTGTGTCTCAGCGGCGCTGTGTGCCTGTGATTTTTGCAGCCTGAGACCTTCGTAAGCATTGCCCCGGGACTGTGTGGCCCGAAACCCATCCGAGTCACAGCAACGCTTTGTGCGTGTTCAGCCTGAGACTGCCGTGGGTGTCTGTGTTGCTGGTTGGAAAGTGCCCGTGCATGCAAAGCCCCTGCAGCGTGAATCTTCATCCATGCTGCTGTGTAGCTGTTTGTTGCTCGTCATCGTAACAGAGGCTGTGAATCAAGATCGCCGCCACCGGCCCGAATCGCAACGTGATAAAGGATTTCGTAAAGCTAAGGAAGTTAGGTAATGGTGATCGTTGTTCGCAAGAGTAATCTACCCAAGATTGTCAGCAACGGAGAATGCAGCAACGTAACCTGTCCGGCTACAGCGTCGCCTTGCATCAGAGCTGCGTCGTCATCGGAAGCACCCAGAAGGACGTCCGACGAGTGGGGAGAGGGAGAGAGCGAGGTCGCGCATCCCCCAGGTAAGGCTTGGACTCTGGTCAGGAGCCGCAAGCCTGTGTGGCCTGGGGAGGCGTGCAGGAGGATTACAGGAGTGCTCCTGTCTCTCCATTGCTGCATCGCGTTAGACGCAGTGAGTCCTCAAGCGGCCATGACCTGCCTGGCAGTACTGCGCTGCCCTCGCAAGTTCAGGGCTGTTATCTGTGGTTGGGGCCTAGTGGTGCCCGCGCTAATCACATCGATTGGCCTGGGGTTATTCCTGCATTATGAACTGCCTTATTACTTGCATTGAGGATTGTGTTATTCCTGCATTACGCACTCTCTTATTAATTGCATTAAGAATTGTATTATTCCTGCATTACAAACTGCCTGATTACGTGCATTAAGGATTGAAATATTCTCGCATTACCATCTTCCTGATTACAAGCATTGAGGATTGCATTATTCATGCATTACGAACAGCCTGATTACATACATTGAGGATTGAATTATTCTTGCATTATGAACTGCCTTATTACTTGTATTAAGGAGTGTGTTATACTTGCATGAAGAACTGACTGATTACGTGCATTGAGGATTGCATTATTCTTGCATTAAGAACTGCCTGATTACGTGCACTGAGGATTGCATTATTCTTGCATTACGAACTGCCTGATTTCTTGCATTGAGGATTGCATTATTCTAGCATTATGGAATGCATTAGTCTGACAATACGAACTGCATAACATTGCATTAGGACTGCATTTGAACATCGTGAACTGCTCATTAATACCACAAGAACCTACAAGTGTTTGTTGGCCTAATAACCGGCACAGTGAAATATTACAAATACGCATATGTTGGATCCTTATCATTTGGTCTTACCGTATTTTTCTTTTTGATAAAGATACCGCTATTTTTATACGTCAGTGTGGTGTCCATTTGTGGTGTTATCACTGTGTCACTGAGAGCGTGGTTGCAAATGCTTTACACATTGCCTTGAAGATAAGCCTGTCTGCTCGTGCCAAGCTACCAGGGGCTGAGCTTGGGTTATCAAACAGGGTGTCCCTCCTTTCCCTGACTAGAAGCAAGGGTCCCTATTTGGACTAAGGGAACTACCTCAGCCAACTAAAGACTCCCAGTTCTAACAAAGACCATAAATCCCTGGGCGCTCAAGATACCTCATATTAAGGTGACATTGATCAAAGAGACCAAACTATATTTTTTTTAAAATGTCGGCTCAGTCACCTCAGCCTGTGGAGCGCGTTCGGTGTGGTGATGAAGGGTAGAGTTCTCGCTCTGATGTTGGGCCCCAAAAGGGAACTAACCAAACACGTAGATCTGCTTGAGGCAGACATCCTACAGAGGGAAAGGACTCTGACACCCCCCCCCCCCCCGGATCACGACAAGCAACAGTCACTAGCGGTCGTGTGACTAAACTATCAACAGCGAAATACAAATCAACTTGTCACAAGATATTATTAATATTATTATAATTGACCATTTATATAGCGCATAGCCACCCTCATCCCAGCGCTGGCAATCAGGCAGACGACCAGTAGGAATTTATGGGGCTGTTTGTGGGAAGAGCCAGATTTTCAAGAGTTTATGAAAAGGCAGGATACTGGCTTCAGAGCGAATGTGTAAAGGCAAGGAGTTCCACAGTTTTGCCACATTATATGCAAACGATCTGCCTCCCACTCTTGTCCTTCTGATTTTGGGGACAGCTAGCAAATTAAGGTTAAGAGAACGAAGCTCCCTCATGGGCCGTTAAGGAATGATAAGGGATTTGTTGATTTCCAGGCCCATTCCCCATACAGTCTTATGGGCAAGACACAAGGCCTTACATTTTGTTCTTTCCAAGATAGGTAGCCAGTGTAAAGCTTTTAGAGCTGGTTTGGCTGATTGTGATATAGGGATGACCAGAAGCATCCTGGTAGCACAATTCTGAGCAATCTGGAGTTTCCTCAAAGTCGCCTATGGAGCTCCCAGATAAAGGGAGTTACCATAATCCAGGCGCAATAGAACTAATGCTTGGACTAAGGTGCACTTGGCAGTCAATAGCAAAAACATGGTGAGAGAACAGGCAAGCTCATTGCCTGGCTGGAAAAAAGAGAGCAGTTATTGAGGTGGGTTCCGCAGCTGCTCAGGTCAAACGGTGAGGAAATCACTGATCCCAAGCAAATAGCAGACACATTTGCCACCCATTTTACATTAATATACACATAAACTGTGAGGACCATGCCACTTGCGGCCGCCAAATTGCTCTCTAATATTAAAGTCCTCTGTTTGTCCCCTGAAGATAGAGAGTCCCTCGAGGGAGAACCTACGGAACAGGAAATCCAACTGGCGATTTGTGATGTCCATTCGGGCAAAACCATGGGACCCAAAGGGCTTCCGACTGAATTCTTCAAACCAATGACCTCCAAATTGTCCTCCTTTCTGCTCCAAGTGTATCTTGAGAGCTTTGAAAAAGAGATGCTGCCAAAAGATATTAGAACTGCCTCCATCGTGGTTATCCACAAACAAGGTAAGCCACCTGACGACTGCGGGGCATAGCGACCTATCTGCCTTCTCACGGTAGAGGCAAAAATATTAGCAACCTTGCTGGCCAACATACTCATTCCCCATCTCACTGGACTGGTGCACCCAGACCAATCCGGCTTTATGCCTGGATGGAATACAGCTCTGAACTTATAACGACTGAACTGGGTGAAAGGCAGACACCAAATGATTTGGGAAGATGCAGCCCTGCTGTCTCTTGATGCCAAAATGGCATTTGATACTATCGAGTGAATCTCCTCTTCACAGTCCTGAAGAGGATGGGATTTGGAACTAATTTTATAAAATGGGTTCAACTACTGTATGCCTGCCCCATTGCCCAGGTTGTAGTGAATCAACATACCTCTGGACAGTTTCGATTAGGAAGGGGAACCCGACAGGGCTGTCCCTTATTGCCCTGGTGCTGGAGCCACTCGCGGTTCTGGTTAGGGGAGACCCCCTGATCCGGGGATTGAAATGGACAGGGAATCACGAAGATCACATCTCGTTGTATGCGGATGATATTCTGCTATACATGGCCTTACCGTCATCTACCCTTCACCGTGTTCTCCATATCTTTCACATATTCAGCACCCACTCAGGGTATACAATCAATTGGTCTAAATCTCAACTATTCATAGTGTGGGGGACAACACCATGCAATCCCAGAGGGTATGACATCCCTGTGGAGTCTGGAGGCTTCCGCTGTTTAGGCCTATACATCACGACCGACCCAGCCCGATTCTATGAGGCGAACTTACCTGAATCCCTGGCAGGCTTCTGCGCCAATGTCAAACACTAGCGCACTCTCCCACTGACTCTCTTGGGACATGGAGCCCTTTTCAAGATGCTGCCGTTACCGCACTTCCTCTATGTGTTGCACAACACCCCCGATAGAATCCCTGATTCTTATTTCACCAATGTTGACAATGGTGTGCGTGCTCTGCTGTGGGACGGCCGGCACGCGGATTGTCATGAAAAAATTATGGGCGGGATGGTATGAGGGGCATTGCATTACCCGATATTAACCTCTACTATTAATCATCCCAAATGGTTGCGATTAACCAATGGGCACATGGGAACCATGAAGACCCAAACTTTTGCACAGACTGGTGGCTTACGGGACACAATGGTTATAACAGAGCACTATACACACGCCCACGGATATTAAACCCCACTGGGCCTACAGCACGCACAATTGAAACTTGGCACAGGGTCAATAAGCAATTGGGTTGGCACAATAAAATCTCACGTGCTACACGGCTCTGGGAGCCCAACTTTTTGGGTTGTCTGAATGCCTGCCCCAGGTTTGATAAGTGGGATCTGATTGGTGTCTCAATGGTGGGGTCATGTGGGTCTCGGGGAGACTGGCCACCTTCACAGACCTCCAGAAGAAATACCAACTCGCACAGACCAAGACATTCCGATATTTACAGATCAGTCATGCCCTTAAAGCAGTGCTGCCTGGAGGCGATCCACTCCCAGAGGCCTCTCCACTAGAGGATAGGCTACTATTGGATCCCATGAATAAAAAAGCCATATCCCTCACGTATAAAAAGCTGATGAACAACTGCCCGGACCACCTGGTGCGTCTGCAGCAACACTGGGAGTCAGACCTGGGTGTATTTGAGGATGATGACTGGCGAGATGCCTTGGCCTCCCCAAGAGAGGTGGCTATCTCCATGAGACTATGTCTGGTTCAGCTAAAGATCCTTCATCGAGCTTACCTTGATGGGGGTGTTTTAGTCAAAATGGGCAGTGTAGGAGAGTAGGGTCTGCTTCCTATGGTCACCCCCACTTTTTGCTGTGATTCTCTGGTTTTTTTACTTTAGTGTGGCAGTGGGCCTGCCAATCAGACCTACAGCCCAGCTGTTCTCTCTCTAAATTGAAACCATGTACTGTAGGTACATACCAGATTGGTTACTAGGTCCCTCTTGTGAGCCCCTGTATAGTGCACCATAGGTACCCAGGGCATAGGTGTACCCTAGGCCTACCAGGGGCTGCAGCATGTATTGTGCCACCCCTGGTTTGCCTTCCAAACTGACACCACAGGTCTGTTCACACAGCCTGGGTAAGGTGGTGTAATCACCCCTTACTTAGATATAGTATACCAATATCTACCTTTACATATAGACACATATACACCTATAAGGCATTCCTATGGTAGGCCTCGACAATCCTGGAGGAAGAGTGCTTGGTTTTATGTGAGAGGGTTCCCTAGCATGAGCTGAGCCCCTCTGCAGCTTTCGGAACCATCTCCTTATAGCTGTTCTATGATATAGCCATACCATATACTCTTAAGTGCATTATAATCCTCGCAGTTAATGCTAACTTTGCTTTGGCTTTATCAAAACATGTTGTGTAAGGTGTCAAACAATTTGGAAAACGACCCCCACTCCGCCAGTCCTGGCAGCGGGGGTAGCATTCCACCCTTCTAGAGGGAGAAGACATGTAGTTACTGGTTTACCCGGTTAAAGTTAAACAGAGCCTCGGCATCACAAAATGGGTGCTGCTGCCACTGACCTCCTGTTTCTGGACGAAACTCCGGCAGGGGAGGCCTGGACAATAGTTTCCTGTCCAGGGGTTTTGTGTATTGGGGCAGGGAGGGCTGCATTCAGTGAATGCTTCTAGACACTGCCTGGGGCACACAAGGTGCTCCATGCATAGCCCAGTTCAAACCGGTTGCTGGGGCACACAGCCCCAGCTCTGGCCCGAAACTGGACAAAGGGAAAGGGGTGTAACCACCCCTGTCTCATGTCCACGCATAGGAGGGACCTAGTCCGGTAATCCAGCCCTGGACATCCTGCATTTTGCTACCTGCACTCCTTTCCTGAAGCCTCAGTAAGTTGTGCATTGGGATACGAGAAGCCCCTGCCCCAAGCACCATTTGCACCGAAGCCTAGGCCCCCACACTCCGCGAGTGCCCCAGGCTTGCAATTTGTTTTACCAAATAATCTCGAGATAATCATCTGAAAGATCATATCAAGGTACTTGTAGGTACATATAAATCAAGTCTTATATATACATAAGTTCTAATGAACTTAGTATTTGTAGGTGGTAAGGGCTTAGCACACCCTGACTACAACTCCTAGACAGGTTCTAGTAGGAAACCAAATAGTGTAGGTAGGTGCACACACCACACCTCACTAGAAATGTCCTTAGAAGCAGGGCCTAGTGGACCCCTGCAAGAAGACAACCAGAGGTTGCCTTCTAAATATGACTCATTCACTTTTCAGGAATTGAGAAGCCTGTGTGCAGTCAGAACGTTGAGACTAGGACAGACTCCAACCTTTAACCACCTAGTAGATATCTTAGTGGCTCATGATGTAGAGAATGGCTCATGATGTAGAGAATGTATCAGACCCAGGTAGCCAAGGCGGTAGCGAGGGGGGCCATCTCTCAACAGAGGAGAATACAACTGGGGAAGATCCAGTGGTCTCTGATGATGAAGTGGATGCTGACCGGGATGAGGTTGATGAACCTGACCTGGGCAACCTGGGACTATCTGGAGGTGGAGAGGGCCATGGTAGGCCCCCCTCTTACCCTCCAAGTAGGCCTAACACTGGAAACAGAAGGCGCAGATCACTTTCCAGTGGTTCTGAGAATTCCGATTCCTCAGTAGGGTCCAATGCCTCTGCTCTGAGGAGGAAGACTTCCCCTCAGAGGAGAGAGCATAAAGCTAGAATGAAAGAGGTCAAGCCTAGGATCAAGAGGCCTTTGCTAAAGAGACCCTAGCTCTTGAAAGAGAGAAGAAATTGAGTGGGCTAGAGCCCACTGTTGGCAGCATAATTCCTAGAGATAGGGAAAAGTCTCATGACCATAGAAACCTGAACAAGATTGTTCCTCCTTATCTGATTGGGGATGACATCCACAAATGGATACCAGCTTTGGAGAGGGCTTGCAAAGTACAGTAGGTACCCCACAGTCAGTGGGCAGAAATATTGTGGCTCTCCTTTGCAGACAAAGGAAGAGACAAGCTCCTCACTGTTAGAGAAGAGGATGCTGACAACTATTATGTCCTGAAGAGTGCTCTGATAGATGGGTTTGGCCTAACCACTGAGCAGTACAGGTTGCTGTTCAGGGATACCCAAAAGACATAGACTCAGGACTGGAATGATTTTGTAGAGTGTGCTTCTAAGGCTCTGGAAGGCTGGTTACTGGGCAGTAAAGTAAGTGACTATAAAGGATTATATAACCTTATTATGAGATAACAAATTCTTAACAACTGTCAAAACCAGTTATTGCATCAGCATTTGGTTGACTCTGATCTGACCTCTTCCCAAGAATTGGAAAAGAAGGAAGACAAATGGGTCAGAAACAGGGTGAAGCAGAAGAAGGTACAGAACCAAGGTGGTAATCAGAAGAAGAAACATCAAAAGGGTGGGGAGAAAGCAAAAGACCAGGGGCCCGATGTAGGTAATCCTAGATTACCGATTCTTAAATACCGAATCATACCGATTCGGTATTTAAGAACAGGCAAATGGGATGTAGGTAATTTTACCCAAAAAAATACCAAATCTGTAAGTTTCGGTAATTACCGAATCGGTAAATACCGATTCGGTAATTGGCATTCATTCATTTGGGCCTGGAGGCCCATAGGAATGAATGCCAATTACCGAATCAGTATTTACCGATTCGGTAAAAGGGGGAAACATTGAAGGGTAGCAGGGTGTCACTTTGACACCCGGTTGCACACCTCAATTGTGTATGGGTGCACATGTTGCAGACATACATGCCCTAAGGGCACTGTTGGAAAAGCAAAAAAAATGCTTTTCCAAGGTTTTCATTATTTACCACCAACTTGTAGTTGGTGGTAAATAACAAATCCTAAAAGGGGAAAAGCACTCATTTGAGTGCTCCCTACATAGCAAAATCGGGAATTTACCGAATCGGTATTTTAAGGAATCGGTAATTTACTGATTCCTTAAAATACAGATTCGGTAAATCACAGAATCAGTAAAATGCCCACCTACATCTCATTTTCCAAATACCGGTCTGTAACGGCCGAAATTACTGAATTTCGGCCGTTACCGACCGGTATTTGACTACCTACATCTGGCCCCAGAAGTCTTCTCAAGGTCCCCAAAAAAGCTTCTAATGGTGAGGGTTCCCAACAATCCAAAAAGAAAGAAGGACAAAGAAACCATGGTGCAAGTTTTGTAAAAGTAATACTCTATGGACCAGTGATTGCACCAAGAAGGAGGCAGCTCCAGCCACCGTTGCCCCTAAGGCAACTGTTCCCCCTAGTCCAGCTCCAAGTGGTAGTTCTCAACAGAAGGGTGTAGTAGGGTTAACCCTGGGAACTGAGATGGATTCTGGCCTAGTCAGAATACCAACACAAGCTATTTTGATCTGTGATGGGGACACAATTCTGTCCTCTACTGTGAGTCCCAATAAATTGGGCAAGTACAGACAAACTCCTTTAATTAATGACAAAGTGGCTCAGGCATACAGGGACACATGTGCTAGTGTCACAATGGTGACGCCTGGCTTTGTGGACCCTGGACAGATCATACTAGGTGAAAATCACCTAGTGACCAATGCTAGCAATGTCACTACCACTCACAGTATGGCAATTGTTAAGTTCTCCAGGGGAGTGGTAACTGGCCTGAAAAAAGGTTGTGGGTAGCTCAGACCTCCCTGTAGAATGTTTGCTTGGAAATGACCTGGAGACTTCAACTTGGGCTGAAGTGGAGTATAGGACCCATGCATAAATGTTAGATATATCAGCACATGTCCTTGCTGTGACTAGGTCACAGGTCAGAAATTGCAACACTGAACAGGCACTGGATTCTGGAAAAATGGACCAGTTGCCTACCAGGAGGAGAAGCAGTAGGGTTAAGGCAGTACCTTCCCCCTTGCCTCAGGAAGAGGATCAGCCTTCTGAGGAAGCGGAGTGTGAGACCCAGGAGGAAACTGTCCTAGAAGAGCTTGAGCCTGATCATGTTGAGTTTCTTGGGACAGGGGGACCCTCTAGGGCAGATCTGAGGCAGGCGCAGTTGGACTGCCCTTCTCTTGAACCCCTCAGACAGCAAGCTGCTGCTGAGGCTGCAGGGGATGCTAGTGGGACCCACAAAGCTTACTGGGATGATGGGCTCCTGTATTCAGAGGCTAGAGACCCCAAGCCTGGAGCTTCCAGGAGGTTGGTCATACCTTTGGCATTCAGGGGCTTCCTTCTCACACAGGTCTGTTCACACAGCCTGGGTAATGTGGTGTAATCATCCCTTACTTAGATATAGTATACCTATATCTACCTTTTATAGACACATATACACCTATAAGCCACTCCTATGGTAGGCCTTGACAATCCTGGAGGCAGAGTGCTTGGTTTTATGTGAGAGAGTGCCCTAGCATGAGTTGAGCCCCTCTGCCGCTTTCAGAACCATCTCCTTATAGCTGTTCTATGATATAGCCATACCATATACTCTTAAGTGCATTATAATCCTCGCAGTTAATGCTAACTATGGTTTGGCTTTATCAAAACATTTTGTATAAGGTGTCAAACACTTTGGAATACTACCTCCCCCCCCCCTCCCGCCAGTCCTGGAGGCGTGGGTAGCATTCCACCCTTCTAGAGGGAGAAGACATGTAGTTACAGGTTTACCCAGTTAAAGTTAAACAGAGCCTCAGCATCACAAAATGGATGCTGCTGCCACAGACACGAGTCTGACCTCCTGTTGCTGGACGGAACTCCGGCAGTGGAGGCCTGGACAATAGGTTTCCTGTCCAGGGAGGTGCTGGCACCTCCTCAGACAGGGGTTTTGTGTATTGGGCAGGGAGGGCAGCATTCAATGAATGCTTCTAGACACTGCCTGGGGTACACAAGGTGCTCCATGGGTAGGCCAGTTCAAACCGATTGCTGGGGCACACAGTCCAAGCTCTGGCGCGAAACTGGACAAAGGGAAAGGGGTGTAACCACCCCTGTCTCAGGTCCACCCATAGGAGGGACCTAGTAAGGTAATCCAGACCCGATTCTTAGTATAAGTATAGGAGCTGTGTACCAAGGACTTTAGATGATCCTGGACGAATCTTTGAAAGACAAATCTTGGACCTTCGACATTCCATTCTGACTGGAAGACGGAAGACATCTCCCTTGTGGTCAAGGAGTGACCACCCTGTGCAAACAGGCACCAAAAGCAACTTTGCCGGTCTGCAGTGCCAAGGCTCCCATCGGATTTCGAAGACTCTGCGACACAGGAATTGGACTTCCAGACTTCTCTGACTCTGACCCACATCCACAGCAAAGCTGAGACCCGTGGCGGACCCAAGAGACGTGGAACCGGACAACCTGGACATCCTCCATTTTGCTACCTGCACTCCTTTCCTGAAGCCTCAGTAAGTTGTGCATTGAGGTACGAGAAGCCCCAGCCCCGAGCACTATTTGCACCGAAGCCCAGGCCCCCACACTCCGCGAGTGTCCCGTCGGCCCTGCCTTTGCATTTGAGCTTGACGCGTCTTCCCGGTTCCTTGCCCGTTGGCTTGAGTGCCCCCTGAAGACCTTCCTTTGAATTTTATTTGTTTTCCTGGTTGCTCCAGGCTTGCTCCAGCTTCCCTGAAAAGGAGAAGCGCCACAAACCTTGCTGGTCTGCAACAGAGCCAATCTCGACATCCTGCGTGGGTTGCAGTCGACAAGGCTTGTTGGGTCCAATCCGGATACCGACAACGCAGTCATCTAGATCCATCGTGGGACAGCTCGAATCCAGCGCCTGGTCATCATCGATGCCTCCTGGACTTCGTGGCTGAAGAGACAAGTTCAACTACTTCACCTGAAATCACCTGACATTGCCTGGTTCCTTCCTGGTTCCTTCCTGGTCACTGGCTAGTGACCCAGACTCTGTCCCCTCTGCTTTCAGGTTCTTCAGATCTTCGATCCACCCGGACACTTTTCCTCTGGTCACCTGCAGCACTTCTTTGCAGCTCTCCATAGAAAACGACGACAAAACCCGACACAAATCGACACTTATGCACCCGGCTTCCCTGGGTGAGGTAACACAAGTACTCCGGTGCTCCCGTGGGTCTTGACTCTCGAAGTGTCCTGGTTTAAAAGGGTTCCATCCTAGTCCATCCAGAAGTGTCCTTAAATTGTATATGTGTAACTTCTTCGTTTCCCATAGAAAGTCAATAGTAACCCGCATCTGTGTTTAGACACTGCACATG
The DNA here is from genome assembly GCF_964263255.1 of Lissotriton vulgaris. Taxonomy (NCBI): domain Eukaryota; kingdom Metazoa; phylum Chordata; class Amphibia; order Caudata; family Salamandridae; genus Lissotriton; species Lissotriton vulgaris. The sequence continues at coordinate 1,830,653,766 of NC_141687.1, forward strand.
TCTCCAGTGGGCCTCCTCCTTCCTATCCTTTGGTCGAGTAGAGTAGCCCCAGCGATTCCACAGGCCTCAGGCCTGCTTTCTAACTCTCACGTGGTACTTATACCACTTTCTTAGTATATGGTTTGTGAGGCCCCCAGGGCATAACGTATACTGTGCAACTTATCGTATATTAACTGTGACTTGTATTGTATTTTTACCTCTGACCTCATAAAGAGTGCAGAGGGGTTGTGTTTAGATTAAATACATATATATTTGATATATGCCTTGTGTGGTGTCCTTTCATTTGGTACTCAAGGGATTATATATGGTAAAACAACTTGCTTAAGTCGCCTACTGAAGCTTTAGCCTGAAGACTGCTGGTTCATGCTAGCACTAGCTTTCTATAAGGTTGACTTTACAACCACCATCAATAAGGGTTGATTAGACTGGTGCAAGGTGCCCACTAGAGCTAGTGGGCATCATATGCCAGGCTATCTTCTCACAGGCAGGCGGGCAGAAGACCCCTCATGTCTCAGACAATGTTGCCAGGAGGAAACCTTTTATCACACTATTTGGGACTGCCCTGTTACACGATCATATTGGGACGCAACTACTAAACAAATGGAAAGGGGAGGGGGTAAGACGTTGACGGCATCCCCAAAACTCAGTCACATTAAATGTTTGGGATGCCACTGATCTCACACAGACCGAGAAATCATGGGACTCTCTGGGTTGGGCTATTGCAAAACGCAACATTGCACAGAAATAGGGCGTGAGTGGGATTCCTTTAGTTCGTGATTTGGCAGTTAACATGGACAGAGCCATGATAGCCGAAAAAGTTGTCTTTAAGCATCGGGGATGCCCGGGGCGCTAGAGGGCACGCGGCAAGATGGCTGAGCTTTAGTGCAGCTCTGCCCGGCTGATCCTCTATCGGACAAATATCTGCTGTAAATCGTGGCATCAAATTAACAAACCCTGCAGGACAGACAGGCAAGTAGTCCCTGACCCGATTGGTGCCACTGCGGGCCGAAATTGTCGCTGCAAAGCAGTAAGAATCGATTTGTAAGGCCTGGATGATGAGGATGCAAGATGGCAGCCGCCACATTTCTGAGCTGAGCCGCGGCGCCGTTCGGATGTGACCCGGAGGTCGATGGTGACTATTACCCAGCGGTGGGAGATCGAGAGCTGCGCTGCTGATTGCTCGCGCTTCTCTAGCGCATTACGAGTTGAGCTGCTGTGGGACTCACCCGGGAGGCGCCCAGCACCCCACCGCTGACTGAGTGGGACCTGGCAGAGCTGTGCAGACACAAAGAGATCCGGAGACAGCCGCGGAACCTGGTGCAGGCCCTGCACTCTGCTGTGGACTGATCACGCTGTCGCTGCTGGCTGTGGTGAGTGGGGGCGCTGCCTTGCCTGGGCCTGCAGCTGGGCGGTGGCTGTGAGTCTCAGTGCGGGGCTGCGGCCTGGGAGTTGCGGCTGGTGGTCCGGCGTTGGCATCGTTGGGGTCTGCGAGCAACTGCTGGGGGCCTGGATCGGGTCTCCGGCTGAGTGGACACCCGAGTGACCCTGTGACGCTGATTTTATATGTTGCCCAGAGTGCGCAAAGCTGCCACCACCTGGGAGTCACTTCACTAACGGAGCCTGTATCCCCTGCCGGCTTGACGAGTGTATAGTTTAGGGGTACCTTGGAGGCCTAGTGGGCTCCTGGGGGCCTGGAACCCGCGGACTCTGTGGACCATTACAGCGAACGACTTTGCACTACATCTTCACTCTGAAGTGAGCCTGGACAGCGGTTTATCTAAACTACATTGGCGCAGGCACAGACACCACAGGCCCACTATTAGGGACATGGCTGTCTGCCGGGGCCTATTCGCAATCTGCTACGCTATAAGCCTGCTGCACGCTACTCCTCATATATAATCTGACAGCTGTTGTGATCTTGCCTCGCCGCCTTACAACAGTGGTGACAGCTGGAGTGCGTGGAGCTGCCTTCACCTAGGTGGACATCTGCTTTCGGAGCCTATACCCCTCTGTCTGCCCAGCACGTGCATAGCATGAGGGTGACGTGTGCCCTGTGTCTCAAGCCTGTGGACCCCGTTGGTCACCAAGGGGCCCACCTGTGCATTAATCCTCATGCTGGGGTGGACTCTGGTGGTAGTATCTTCACATCGCACCTGCGCAGGCATTGATCCTGCGGGCCCGCCATTAGGGACATAGCCTAGGCCTTGGGTCCCTTTGGAATCTGCTACATTGTGGGTCTGCTGCACGCTACTTCCAGTACACCGACGGCTGTGCGAACTTACTTTGCTTCTTTTCTACAATGGGGAAAACTGACAAATCACAGCCTCGCCTCACGTTTGAGGCGCGCAAATCTGGCAAAGCTCAGAATAAGGAAGAGGCTGACTCAGAGGCGGACGCTCCGGGGGATATGCAGATCTACACTGGAGACAACGCTATTGGCCATGCAGCGAAGTTTTCAATCTATTGAGGGGACAATGTCGGCCCTAAATCACAGATTAAATAATGTGTCCGCACAACTAGAAAAGCAGAACACAAGGATGGGCGAGGTTGAACAGCGGATCTCTGCCACGGAGGATGGTCTTGGCGAAGTATCGGGCAAAACGCTCAATATGGAAAAGGTGTAAGAGCTCATCCAAGCAAAAAAGGAGGACTTAGAAGCCCGGTCTTGTCACAACAATATACGAATCACGGTCCTGCCGGAGTCCACTAACACAGGTAGGATGGAGACCTTTATTGAGACCCTACTCAAAGATACCTTTGGCCCGGAGAACTTGTCCACCATGTTTATTGTTGAGCGAGCCGATCGTTCCCTTGTCCCTTGCTGCGAGGCCGGTCCTTGGAGCTCCGCCCGCCCTATAATTGCTAGGCTTTTAAATTATAGGGATCGAGATACTATACTGCGCCTGGCACGAGAAAAGGGCACCATTGACTACCAAGGGAATTCACTGTCCTTTCACCCTGATTTGACGGTGGCAGTTCAAGCAGCGCAGAAGGACTTTGGCACGGTAAAAAAGTTCCTCCAAACTGCAGGCGTTCCCTATACTATGCTGTAGCAGGCCTGCCTAAAAATTGGCCAAGACAGAGACTGCAGGATCTTTACCACTCCTAAGGTTGCGATAAAGCAGGCTAAGAAACTGAAAAAGAGGCGGCATGCGACAACAGTTGATTCTGGGGATGATGAACAGTAGGGCGGTTGGTTGATAACAAAATGTGTTATCACCTGCTGTTTCTATAGGGACAATGTCTTCAGCTCATGTTGTAGACTGTGAGGATGCTGCAATTGTCCGTAAGTACTGGGATGACCTTTGCCTGCTAGTTTCATTGATGCATTGTTATTACTTTGCTTATAGTTCTTTAGCACAGATACTAGACCTGATCAGCCACCTCGTGCATCTTAGGAGGCTAGTAGCACTCTGCTCTCCCCATATGGGAGTTCCCCACAAGTTGCAAACTAGATGTTGTTTAAGTTGGGGATTTTTTATTCAGGGGAGGGATGGCTTTAGCAATTTGGGCACGCTGAAGTCGGTGGGGGAATGGGGGTGGGTTTGGGGCACCTCTTTTTAACGGTACTGTAGCTGAACCTTTATTGCCTGTCACTGGTACTAGCTCTTAAACTATTCTTTAGTCCATTATTTGATATGACTCGTGGTAATATAAAGTTCCTCACTTGGAACGTGAGTGGTTTAAACAGTCCCAAGAAAATCTGATCTGTTTTGGCACATCTGGGGTCTAATAACCAAATTGTATAATGCATCACTTAGAGAGCGGTAACCTCCTGAATCTCCCTCATACACTGAATGAAATGCCATAATAGGTGACTCGCTGACGCCGGATGTTCTGCTGCACACTGACTGGCTGCTTGACGGTGAACTGTAATCTCCACATCATACGCTTCAAGTACTTGCAGCAGTTATACTATACACAGCTCCAATTGAAGCGGTTTGAACTGCGGGAGAGTGCATGCTGTGTGAGGTGTGGGCAAGATAATGCAGACTTTCTGCATCTTGCCTGGAGCTGTAAAAGAATAAACACATTCTGCATACAGGTCACAAGAGTGCTCGCGGATGTTGTGATGGTGGTATGTGCCCCAGATGAGTGTCTGTTGGGATGGGTGAGGAGTCGCAAACCATGCAAAAGAAGACTGATAGCTGTCTGAACTCTACTTGCCAAATGGGCGGTAGCACAATGTTGGGGAGCAAAAACTGTCCCAACACTGAATAAGTAGGTCTAGGACTTGATCTACTGCAAAGAACAGTTAGGGATATACGCTGAGGAATTTCCTGCGCCATCTTGCCCCAGGGACTTCTGGGCACAACTCACTATGTATCTACTAGACAACCCTGACTTGCAACAGATATAATGTACTATGATGCCGTTTGTATTTGGAGGAGGGACTGGGAGTGTGGTCGGACAACAAGAGTAAATGCCCCACCACCGAGATGCATAAGATGCTTTGTGTTCCTGAAGAATCTCTACAGTCCCGGGTAGAAGGGGTGTGGGGGGAGGACTGTAGGCTGTTATTTTTTTTGTTGGGGGGGTCTCTTTTTCTTCTCTGAGTGCTGGGTTTCGATATGAAAACTGCTTGTACTATTATGTATACCAATATACTTCTTAGTCCTAGTGTGGGGGCATGTATGCTTTTTGTTCATATACATGCTGTTTAATAAACACATTAAAAAAAAAGCACAGGGGATGCCCTAAAAATTAGACCGAAAGTGGGGTATGTGCAATAAATACAGGGGATATATGTATGTCTCCAACAGTTGAATTACGCCGTGCTAGAATGAGACTTGATAATGTGTCCACTATCGACAACCCATCTTAGTATGGAGGAATAGGATGTTATTGATGTAAGGTTGAAGCATTTCATGACCTTAATGCATTGATGTACTGCTGTTTTATGTTTTTGACTAATAAAAAGTTTTTGTTTAAAAGGCTCCGATGAAGAAGTTGAAACATTTAATACCTCTCTCAACACATTACTTTTGAGTTTAGTAGATGGCAGAGGTAACTTCAGTATCCCAGCTACCTTCCTTATCACAGCATGACATGATGTAACTGCAGGTGGTGCAATGCCGTTTGGGGATAACAACTCCCATTTTGGACACCTTCCTCCACATCTGGATTCTCTCCATAAAAATATTGCTCCTTCTCAAGAAAAAAACTCGACGATCAGAACCTGGAGTTGTGAACACTGGATACTCTTGCTCCTGTGTAGGAGGCATAGGCTGCAGTGGAACTGGTGGAAGAACTGGATCTGGTAGCAGCCAAGGATCATGGAGTCCAGGCGGAGTCAAGGCCCTTGGACTCGAGATTGGCGACAGAGCGAACCCTGGAGATGGACTCGGAGACACCTCACTTCTGTCTTCGTGTGTCTACGAATCAGGGTACACTGACCTCAGAGAGTTATCGCTATAGGTTGACAGCTGGAACTATGATGTTGCTTCTTTATATGTTTCTTCTTCGACTACTTCACAGAATGGAGAGACAGAGACTCCAATCAAGGACGAGACCTTCGATGACCTCTTTTCACCTTCCTCACCTTGGCCATAAACAGGTTCGCCCCCCCTCTCCTTCAATGCCTTAAGATGAATTTCCTAGCATGAAGAACAGTTGTCGACCTTGTGGTCCTAACTCAAACACCATAGAGAGTCATCTATAGGATCAGCGATGAACATCTGTCCCTCACATTACCTGCGAGACATTCTTTCCTGCAACTATGTTGCAATTTCCTGGAAAAAATGTCACAAGACTCCTAACACAACAGAGAGCCCTAAGCAAACAATGTTACACGTTGAAGGCGCGGAAAAAAGGGAAATGACGTCAACACGTTGACGGGGTCTTCTTATGGCTCCAATGATATCACACAGAGTTGTGTGCGGAGTCGCAGCATTATGATGTCCTCATCAATGTGGGAGAGCTGCAAAGAAAAGTTTCTGTGGAATGCGGACGCATTGAGATAATGAAAGGTTGAGGAATCCACAGGGAGATGATTCCATCAGAACCACACTTTCACTAATTCAATCCCACCCATTATGCAGAAGTTGTTCATTTTCACAGCATGCATCTGGACTCCTCCAACCCTTTAAACTCACAATGCACCCTGCATTTTCTGAAATCCTTTTATCTCTCTTATAAAAAGGAAAATGCTTATCACAAAATTCAAAATGATTAGAAGTCTTCGGAATATCTCAATCAAAACCACTAAACCACTTGCCAATCATGGGAAATCCTTTCCCTATTGCTTCCCAAGCACCTGTCTCCTCTAAATCCTTCACCTCACGAGACATGTCTTTCATGTTAGTTATGAAATTGTTCAAGTCAAGTCAAAACCACTTTATTCGATTATTAAAAATCATAAAAGTATACTATACAAATTTTGATTCTCTTAAAATAGAATGAAAACATAAAATTCCAATAAAAACAGTTAAAAAGCAATTTCATGATAAAAGTCAGTTAACCACACTCAGTAGACTTATAATGACTGGTTTTCCATCTCCTGTTGGGCTGCCTGTCTGAACCTCCTGCTCCTAATAGACGCGACAAGAAAGCTTGCAACACCAAACATGGTTACAGGGGATTCCATTAATTGTAAAAGCAATAATGCAGGTTTAGACTGTATGAATGCCTTCTCTTTCAGTACTGGAAAAATAAACCTTTTTCTAGCTTAATACAGAGGACAAAAAAACATAAAATGCATGGCATCTTGGGGGGAGAAATCATCGCATTTGCAGGGAGCCGCATCCTCAGGCCTACTCCATCCCTGTGGGTAACTTAAAACCAAATGAATCTTGTTGAAACTGAATTTTGCTACAAAAGGGGGTGGTGATGGACGGAACATCTGAATCAATCAAACACTCACACCAAGTCAAAAGATCTGGGTTTAATCCATCACCGCTCTTTAGCCCACTCTGCCACCCCAGTTCAGACATGGCAATATGCAAATCAGTCTGACCCTGTGCCCCATGGGAACAGTCCAGCCCGAACTGCCAAGCCATGTCTTCCCTGGACCGGAAACAAGCTTCCGAGGACCGGTTTCTGGCATTCCAGCCGTCTTCAGCCCGGCTTGCTTGAATCCAGTGGCAAAGTGAGCAAGGGACTCACGTCTGAGCATACCCTGCCACACTTATGGCGGCCAAAAGTGGTACAAAAGGGGGTGGTGATGGACGGAGCATCTGAATCAATCAAACACTCACACCCAGTCAAAAGATCTGGGTTTAATCCATCACCGTTCTTTAGCCCACTCTGCCACCCCAGTTCAGACATGACTATATGCAAATCAGTCTGACCCTGTGCCCCATGGGAACAGTCCAGCCCGAACTGCCAAGCCATGTCTTCCCTGGACCGGAAACAAGCTTCCGAGGACCGGTTTCTGGCATTCCAGCCGTCTTCAGCCCGGCTTGCTTGAATCCAGTGGCAAAGTGAGCAAGGGATTCACGTCTAAGCATACCCTGCCACACTTATGGCGGCCAAAAGTGGTACAAAAGGGGGTGGTGATGGACGGAGCATCTGAATCAATCAAACACTCACACCCAATCAAAAGATCTGGGTTTAATCCATCACCGTTATTTAGCCCACTCTGCCACCCCAGTTCAGACATGGCAGTTCGGGCTGGACTGTTCCAATGAGGCACAGGGTCAGACTGATTTGCATATAGCCATGTCTGAACTGGGGTGGCAGAGTGGGCTAAAGCACGGTGATGGATTAAACCCAGATCTTTTGACTGGGTGTGAGTGTTTGATTGATTCAGATGCTCTGTCGATCACCACCCCCTTTTGTACCGCTTTTGGCCGCCGTAAGTGTGGCAGGGTATGCTCAGACGTGAGTCCCTTGCTCACTTTGCCACTGGATTCAAGCAAGCCGGGCTGAAGACGGCTGGAATGCCAGATATCGGTCCTCGGAAGCTTGTTTCCGGTCCAGGGAAGACATGGCTTGGCAGTTCGGGCTGGACTGTTCCCATGAGGCACAGGGTCAGACTGATTTGCATATAGCCATGTCTGAACTGGGGTGGCAGAGTGGGCTAAAGAACGGTGATGGATTAAACCCAGATCTTTTGACTGGGTGTGAGTGTTTGATTGATTCAGATGCTCCGTCCATCACCACCCCCTTTTGTACCGCTTTTGGCCGCCATAAGTGTGGCAGGGTATGCTCAGACCTGAGTCCCTTGCTCACTTTGCCACTGGATTCAAGCAAGCCGGGATGAAGACGGCTGGAATGCCAGAAACCGGTCCTCGGAAGCTTGTTTCCGGTCCAGGGAAGACATGGCTTGGCAGTTCGGGCTGGACTGTTTCCATGAGGCACAGATTCAGACTGATTTGCATAGAGCCATGTCTGAACTGGGGTGGCAGAGTGGGCTAAAGAACGGTGATGGATTAAACCCAGATCTTTTGACTGGGTGTGAGTGTTTGATTGATTCAGATGCTCCGTCCATCACCACCCCCTTTTGTACCGCTTTTGGCCGCCATAAGTGTGGCAGGGTATGCTCAGACGTGAGTCCCTTGCTCACTTTGCCACTGGATTCAAGCAAGCCGGGCTAAAGACGGCTGAAATGCCAGAAACCGGTCCTCGGAAGCTTGTTTCCGGTCCAGGGAAGACTTGGCTTGGCAGTTTGGGCTGGACTGTTCCCATGAGGCACACGGTCAGACTGATTTGCATATAGCCATGTGTGAACTGGGGTGGCAGAGTGGGCTAAAGAACGGTGATGGATTAAACCCAGATCTTTTGACTGGGTGTGAGTGTTTGTTTGATTCAGATGCTCCGTCCATCACCACCCCCTTTTGTACCGCTTTTGGCTGCCATAAGTGTGGCAGGGTATGCTCAGACGTGAGTCCCTTGCTCACTTTGCCACTTGATTCAAGCAAGCCGGGCTGAAGACGGCTGGAATGCCAGAAACCGGTCCTCGGAAGCTTGTTTCCGGTCCAGGGAAGACATGGCTTGGCAGTTCGGGCTGAACTGTCCCCATGAGGCACAGGGTCAGACTGATTTGCACATAGCCATGTCTGAACTGGGGTGGCAGAGTGGGCTAAAGAACGGTGATGGATTAAACCCAGATCTTTTGACTGGGTGTGAGTGTTTGATTGATTCAGATGCTCCGTCCATCACCACCCCCTTTTGTACCGCTTTTGGCCGCCATAAGTGTGGCAGGGTATGCTCAGATGTGAGTCCGTTGCTCACTTTGCCACTGGTTTCAAGCAAGCCGGGCTGAAGACGGCTGGAATGCCAGAAACCGGTCCTCGGAAGCTTGTTTCCGGTCCAGGGAAGACATGGCTTGGCAGTTCGGGCTGGACTGTTCCCATGAGGCACAGGGTCAGACTGATTTGCATATAGCCATGTCTGAACTGGGGTGGCAGAGTGGGCTAAAGAACGGTGATGGATTAAACCCAGATCTTTTGACTGGGTGTGAGTGTTTGATTGATTCAGATGCTTCGTCCATCACCACCCCCTTTTGTACCGCTTTTGGCCGCCATAAGTGTGGCAGGGTATGCTCAGAAGTGAGTCCCTTGCTCACTTTGCCACTGGATTCAAACAAGCCGGGCTGAAGACGGCTGGAATGCCAGAAACCGGTCCTCGGAAGCTTGTTTCCGGTCCAGGGAAGACATGGCTTGGCATTTCGGGCTGGACTGTTCCCATGAGGCACAGGGCCAGACTGATTTGCATATAGCCATGTCTGAACTGGGGTGGCAGAGTGGGCTAAAGAACGGTGATGGATTAAACCCAGATCTTTTGACTGGGTGTGAGTGTTTGATTGATTTAGATGCTCCGTCCATCACCACCCCCTTTTGTACTGAAACAGAATTTTGTCAATAGCCATCTATGAAAAGGAATCGTAACGATGGAAAGATACGATTGCATGGCTAGAGACGAAATGAGCAAGTGGTGGGCCCTAACTGTGGGTTTACTTAACTCTTCTGCTTCCCGCTCTAGCTCGCTGAGCTTAATGTAATTTGTTTTAACCCATTTGAGATCAGCTTTACATAGACCTTCAGGATTGTAGAAAATCTCTGGGCGCCCCAGTTTCCTTGTTGTCATTTTAATAAAGGACAGCCACTGGATTTCCTTAATATTATCTAATATCATGCAATCCTTCAGAATCTTATGATTCAGAGTAAGATTCGGATTCAACCAGGTTCTAATCCATAACAGGATTGGGGCCATTTTAATTATATCTGAAATAAAGCCTGTCCCCAACTCAAGGTGGACCGAAAGGGTCGCTGTTGATTGTGGAAGGCCGTGGAGGGCACGTAGAAATTTATTTTCTTCTCTTCGGATGGAGTCAGATTTAGTGTACCCCCATATTGCAGCCCCATACCTAGCAATTGATATGGTTTTTGCTTTGTATATAGCTAGGATTGCTTTGCACGGCTTTCCCCCCAGTCTTTTAGCGAAACCTAATATTGCAGCTGAGGAGCTTCTCACGGCATTTACCTTAGTTGTGAGTTGCGGTGCCCAAAATCCTTTGTCGTCAAAAACAACTCCCAGATAGGTGAACACTTTCACTCTTGAGATAGCTTCCTTGTTGCAATAAAAGGATTTAATGTTGTTTTTTCCCGTGCCAAGTGACATTATGTGCGATTTACCATTATTGACCACAAGGTCCAGTGATTTCATAAAATCCCCGAAGGAATCTTGTAATCTTTGTAAACCAAGGGGGGTCCGAGCCAGTAAAACGGCATCGTCCGCGTATAGGAGTACAGGGATGGGTGTTCCTCCCATACGCGGAATGTCTAGTGTTGCCGTTAACAAGTTGTCTTCCAGGGAGTTTATGTATAAAGTAAATAACATAGGGGCCAAGATGCATCCTTGGTGCACCCCTCTGCCTGATTTAAAACTTGCAGTACATTTCCCCTCCTGCGTCATCCTTATTGACACTCTCAGGTCTCTGTGTAACTCAGCTAAAAAGTACACAAGGGGCCGGTCAAGTCCTAGGTCCAACAGCATGGTCCACAGCCTCCATCTATTGACTAGATCGAAGGCCGTGGACAAGTCCATGAAACCCAGAAAAATAGAACTCTTAGCAGCCTTCGTGTACTTAGATACAATTAGATGTAAATTAAGACATTGGTCCTCCGTCCCCCTCCCAGATCTGAAGCCATACTGGGCATTAGTTAAAATGTCTTTCTCCGTAGCCCAGTCTGATATTTTAGCTAGAATAACCTTCCCTAAGATTTTAATAGAGGAATCTAATAGAGATATTGGCCTATAACATCTGGGGTCTCCCCTTTGGCCCTTCTTAAACACGGGGATTATAATTGAACGGGACCATGATTTCGGGGACCCTGTGGCGGCCGATATGTTAAAAACGTTCGTCAATATTTTTGCCCAATATTTGGGATTAGCCTTATACATATCAGAGGGCACACCATCAGGACCTGGCGCCTTTCGCCCTGCTGTTCCCTCTATTGCTTTCTCAACCTCCGCTATATTAAAACTGATAGGTATCAATGGAGGATCAGAAATTGGTACCTCAAAGGTTTCCAGCTCAATATTACTCCCATAGATTTTTTCAAAATGGCTTAACCATGCCTCCTCTGAGATGTTAATTTCTAATACAGAGTTCTGGGAACCAGTGAACAAAGGATTATTGACAATTGCCCAAAACTTGGAGCTGTCTTTCATAGTTGCTTTTTCCATTAATGCTGCCCATGCATCTTGTTTGATTTCATTTTTCCGTGCCTGAACTATTAATGAGTACTCTTTCCTAAGCTGTGCTACTAGCCTTTTATTCCTTGGTGTCTTATTAAGAGCCTTTTTAAGTAAAATGTGAGCTTTAGTGCATTTATGATCGAACCAGCCTGAGCCAGGATTAGCTTTAACTCTGGTGTTAATTGTGAGTTCTTTAGCCACTTGCAGGCAAATGGCTTCGTATGAAGCTATTACATCCCCCCCATATTTGAGGGGGTCTGACATATATTTAATTCCTTGCCAACCTTTGTTGTAATGATGTGAAGAAAGTCTTCGGGGGTGACCTTACTCCATTTTAATCTCCTCCCTTGATCTTTAGCTTTTACATCAGCTGCAACATGAGACAAAGCTGTTTTGTTCAGGAGGGAAAGACCATTATCCAATTTAATCACTACCGGGTTGTGATCGCTAAAGGAAGACGGTATACCATTGTAAAGAATTACATGACTTAAAAGTCCTGGGGATAGGAATATGTAGTCTATTATAGATTCACAGTCCCTAGCTCTATACGTAGGAACACGGTTACTCTCATCAGGAAATCCCACCTCAAACAGGTCATTATTAGACAAAAGTTCCTCCAATGCTTCCCCCTTGGAGCTATGTTCAAAATGTTGAGGGGTTGTGAAATCAGGTCCATCGCTATCTCTATATTGACAGTTTAGATTACATAAGTGTACATTAAAATCACCCATCAGGATATAATGAACAAAAGTGGTTTGATTTTCCTTATAAGGTATTAAAACATTTGACAGCGAATGGAGATGCTCGTTTGGGGACTCCCCTTGCAATGAGTTATAACAGTTGATAAGAATTAGTTTGATATTGTTTGCCAAACTTACTTCTAATATTAGATAATTAGGGGAAGTACAGTCGACCTTTTTAACTCTTCCTGTTTTGTTTACTGAAACCAAGAACATAAGTCCCCCTCTGTCTCTCCCTGCTGGCGAGCTCAAAACAGGTACATACTAAGATGTGAAACCATTAATCCAGAACAGAAATCACAATCCTTGTCCCACGTCTCTTGAAATGCAACAATGTCGTACTGTTTCACAAAATTTAGCCAGACATTATCATCCCTTTTGGTCCGCAGACCAGCAATATTCCAGCTTAACATTTTTACCTTTCCCCCCAAATACTCAGTGATGCTTGCACGCTTAGGTTCGGGGTTTTTATGACTCATTTTTATTTGTGCGGGTTCCATACATCCCAAGTCAGCGAATCTCTCCCCTCCCTGCCCCTCATAGTCCTCACATCAGTCACACGCCTCTAGGCCCGTGAGTAAATCAAATCTATTTTGTGTCTCAACATTGGGCCCATCCCTACAGTGATTATCAACATTATAAAAATGGGGGTACTACAGGGGCCCGAGGCTCAGTAGGAGTAAATGGTCTAAATCTCCTGAGATTAGGAGGAGCTTTGATTAAATGCGTGTAAAAATAACCAAGTGGACGCACACAAACACTGTTTACGTCATAAACCAAAGAGGCTGCCCTTAACAAAACTGTAGCAACATGTTGAGGAAGTTTAAAATTAACAATGATAAAATCCTCACTACATGTCTTTCTGGAAGGGCCAATCCAGTTTGCCCTTCTGGTAGACAATATTTGATCAGAATATTTTGTTGGGAAGCCACATCTCCTATTCAGCCATGACACTGTTTTATTTTTTAATGATTCATGTGATTCCTCATGGGACTGAGCAGGGTATTGATCAGGAGGCGGGACGTTAGTTAAGACAACCACATAGGGTGCGCAGTCAGGGGGAAGATTTATAAAGCGACTTATTTTTTACCTGTCTAAAACCAGATATGCCATCTGGTCCTGATAAAGGCTGTTTGGTTGGACAGGTTATTGGTATAGGATCAGGAGAAGCAGTTTCAATGACAGTTATTTGCTGGCTAAGTTGCTGCAAGTTGTCTTCACTATTTCCCTGCCCCACTCCAACAGGACCCTTTGTGACAGCCTTAGCTCTTTCGACCGAGGCCAGGTGTGTTGCTAACAGACCTCCTATTTACTTCTGAGGTGACAGTTTCCAATTTGAGCACTAGGGGTTTAATAAACTATTCTATCTTAGACTCTATCTTAGCTTCTATGGTGCAAACCAGTAATGGAAATTGCTCCGGGCTTATATTAATGCTGGCTGCACTATTTGCTTCCTCTGGGTCGGTTCCAGCAGCAATACCGTTTTGAACTAGTTGGGAAGGTTCAGCTCTTTTTTGACTATACTTCCCCCCACGTTTAGTTTGTGATTTCCTACAGGTTCTCACTGGTCTAGGGCTGGCGGGACCTCCTCTATTGCCTCAATGGATATATCAGGTAATTCCTCCTGCAGCTCAGAATGGACCTGCGCTTCAGCCATTATAACCACCAGATTGCCCACTTCAAGAGTATCATCAGCTAAAAATTCCACCGTAGGGTTAGGAATATCTTGGTGTGGAACAGGTGGGCTCGCTCGACCTAGCGAGGCTCTCCGGTCATTATTTATTTTATTTACCACTTTTACCAAGTAATTGTCAATTGTACCTGCCCCAGATAAGACCTTATCAGTTTTAGCTTTGGACATCGTCAAAACATAGTAATGACACTTTGGTACTAGATAAAAAACCAAAAGCGAGCGTTAAGAGTAATATACCCTAGTACAAGGGTTACAAGTATGTTAGCTGGGATAATAACTATGACAGATCCCTATCCAGGTTAACACAAATTGAAGCACTCCACTTATAATAGCTAAAAATTAGCTTAGTTCATATGAAATCATCCAAGAGAATTTTTCATGAAGATTATCTTCTTTTATTCTTTTTGTCCACATCCAATCCCAACCAACGCGTTTCGCTGAGGTTATTAAACACCTATCAGCTTCGTCAGGGCTTGTCTTCTATATGAACCTGCCTCAAGTCTTTAGGGAGGGTGCTTGTTAAATATTATTTGTTGTAGTTTCCTTGGCCGGAGTAAATATTTCCCTTGCTTTTATGGTTTCTGCACTCCTATCAACAGCATCAAAAAGAATTCCACTCGTTTTTATCACTTTTTGAAAGTTCCAAATTTCACCTTTCCTCCGGTATTCTGCTATGTTGCCGATTTGTCAACTTTTCACTCCGCCGCCCTCGTCATTCCGCACCTATTCCCTTCCTCGCTATCTCGCTAACAAGCACCCTCCCTAAAGACTTGATTTGATTACGCAGGGAGGAGTTGGGTGTTTTCCTCCCCTGAACTTTGTAAGCACCCTTATTGAATATTAGGTATAGTGGTAAAATACAGGTGTGTATTACTTCTTGAGAGCTTTGTAAACTCCCATAGCACCCAAAGTTTAATCTATAGATCCCTATCCAGGGTCAAAAGAAATGTAAAGTCTAACTTGGGCAGATGTATCTCCTGTTGCAATACCAAGGTCCGTGGCCCGGCCCGGCCTCCTCCGGCCCCGGACGACCACAGACAGCCCGCCCTTTGCCCGGCGCCCGCCTGCGTCCCGCGTGGCGGGATAGGTCGACTGGTTAAGACCCCGCGGGTGTCAAGTGGGAGGGGCTGTGGGTCCGTCGTTCACCCTGCGGGATTCTGGGGCGTGCAGTCCTCTGCACCTGCCCCCGCTGGTCTCTGCCCTTTGCTGCCTCTGAACGAAGCGTCTCCCGCTAAGCGGGAGGCGCGAGCCGCAGAAGAAGCCCCCGGTGTCAAGAGGGAGGGGCTGTGGGTCCGTCGTTCGCCCTGCGGGATTCTGGGGCGTGCAGTCCTCTGCACCTGCCCCTGCTGGTCTCTGCCCTTTGCTGCCTCTGAACTAAGCGTCTCCCGCAA
Source organism: Lissotriton vulgaris (assembly GCF_964263255.1). Lineage (NCBI taxonomy): Eukaryota > Metazoa > Chordata > Amphibia > Caudata > Salamandridae > Lissotriton > Lissotriton vulgaris. The sequence continues at coordinate 1,830,669,233 of NC_141687.1, forward strand.
AGCGGGAGGCGCGAGCCGCAGAAGAAGCCCCCGGTGTCAAGAGGGAGGGGCTGTGGGTTCGTCGTTCGCCCTGCGGGATTCTGGGGCGTGCAGTCCCCTGCACCTGCCCCCGCTGGTCTCTGCCCTTTGCTGCCTCTGAACGAAGCGTTGTTAATTTGATTGCTTGTATCAGGCACATACGTGCAGCATTACTGAACACAAAGCATGGGGAAGACTACGCCCTCTTTTGCTCATAAGATGTCTAAAGCAAGCCTGTTCTGAAAAACCATAGTTCTTTTGGCCATAAGCTTCATGTTAAATGCAGTTAAAGCACAAGCCATGATAGTAGCCAAACATTCTACCAAAGTAATAATCTTTCTGATCTTCAAATCATTTAAAACTATCTCCACAGAAGGTATAATTTCTCCAAATATATCTCCTACTATTTGTAAAGCACTACCCTTACCCTTTCTAGGAATCCCTGCTCTCTTAGCATCTATGTTATCTACATGATACACTTTAGAAAACTCTAAAGCTAAATAACTACCTACTGAATTTTGCGGAAGCTGAAAATAATAGTTCTTTCTGCACACACAATAGACTCCGCTAATAACAGGCTCACTCCCTGACAAAACTTGATCACCCAGAGCTTTTAATTTTTTTAACACAATCACTCCAACCCATCATTTCTGGTCTATGCACCTGATCTTTCTGTTTTATCGCATTCAAATTTTCCTTATTTTTTTACGTTCAAACTAAGTGGTATGCACCTGTTACAACGCATTTTTTACAACGCACTACCACTACAACGCAGGCATTACAACGCATACCATTACAACGCATAGCGCTGGGGGGCGCTCTAGGATAAGAGGTAAGTTTAATTTACTATCCAACACCTTCCCTAGGGTCCACGGGGACTGGAGTTAGAATAGTAAATTATACTTACCACTATCCAGCACCCCAAAGCGCTATGCGTTGTAACGGTATGCGTTGTAAATACCGCGTTGTAATGGTATGCGGAGTAAAAGTATGCGTTGTAACGTCATACATCCAACTAAGTTTTGGATGTATATCTGCACTTTTACTGTTTCTTCTTCTGTCTTCCTTTCTTTACCCTCTCTTTAGTCCTCGTAATTATTTCACTTTTAACTCTTTAACCCCTTCGAGGCTGATGACGAGCTGGGCTCGTCATGGTGTAGCCTCCTCAAACACTGATGACGAGCCCAGCTCGTCATGAACAATGGGTTTTTTAAAAAGTCAGCATACCAGCAGAATAAGAGCAGCGCGCATGTGGTTAATAAAACCTTTCTCAGGTCTATTCAATTGAATGAAGCCTTCAAGTTATTTGGGCTGGTAATATTAATTTGAGCGACAACCCACATATAGTCAATCAGTATCTCCACAGACTTCACGCTGGCAAAGGATGTGTACCTTCCGGTGTCAACGAAACAAGAACAAAGGAATGGGTGGAAAGGGAATGTGAGATAAATCTTGTCTATAGCACGAGGAAACTATGATGTAGAAATTGGGCCTGATATATGAAGAAGTGGTGCACCGCTAGCAGGGCTGACTTTCCCCTATAGACTTCCGGTTTCTGTTGTACCGCGGAGTTCCAACAGAACCAGCGAGGAGACCGACGTCTTGATCTTAGGTAAGTGCTGACTGCCACGCCTGAACTCTGGGTGCCTTCTACTCTTTACCCTTGACAACGCCTTACACCTACCTGTTTCTCTTTCAGCCCCTTTTACTTCAATTAAGGACAGACCCGTCCTATCTACATTTACTCGTGGCGTGTGTGATGTTAACACCACGTCACCTAGGTATTAATCGTAACCACCACCTTCCCGCACAGTTTTCAGTACTGAAACTCTGGCACCTACATGCTACAGGTATTTGCCTAATATGTACATTTTTTTTTTTTTTTTTTTTTTTACACCGCAGTAAAGGTTTGGGCAACACATTTCGTACCCAGCTCCCCATTTGTTTTGTGTCTGTACTTGCCCTCCTAATTTATCCGTTACATGCTGTAGAGTTTCTATCCCACTTAACCCTTTCCTTTTCCATCACCTCGTTCCTGCTCGCTACTCATATACACTTATCACTCTGGCGGACACCATGATTTTTAGATTTTGATGCCCTGTTTTAGATGCCTGTTTTTGCACGTTTTTCATCACTTATCACGCCGAGTCACAACGTGCGTTTACGATTACAACTGCAGTCTCTTGATTTGCTTCGTTACAAGGTTTAGTTAGAGCCATCTGGCCTTGTCTTTATCTTACCCGCATGCATGACTTCTCCTCTCGATTTTGTATGTAGAAGTCGGCAAACAGTTTATCGCTTTGAGGATTCTTACAATAACTGTGAAGTTTGGTCACTTTTATGCATATGATGTTTCTTGTTTTTTCACCTTTACGCATATGATGTTCCTTGCTTTGTTCCAGATGAAATACTTAGACTATCGCACATTTCGGAATGTCTGCCATTATCAATACCCATCACAATTTTAGATTCACTATAGTAACCGCTGACCAGTGGTCATTGTACCGACAATGTGTATCATATGATATTTCGTGTTCCCGGTATTAGCAGGCATTTTTTCAATTGTTTTTCAGCCATAATGTGTCAATTACTAAACTAATTTTGTCGAGTCTTTTAGATGTTCAGATACCTTGTTCTGCATCACTACACCGTGATTCTCTAGAATTCCTAACGTTTAGATATCTTGTTACTTGGTCTTCTCTTAGATGCTGACAATTTATCATGCCGAACCCGCACATTCACTCTAAAATTCATGCAAATGAGCCACAGTGCAGATTATATTTTGTTTTTTTTAGATGATAGCGCAGTACATCTTCAACCCCTCATATTTACCCTATAAGCTCATGCCATTTAAGCCACTATGCCGGTTGCATTTTGTGTCTTCTTTGAGAAGTTCTAAACTTACCACGCGGCCTTTGAGTATTTGGTTTCACAATTCCGTCATATGTTACGTGCTCCGGACACATTTGGTTTCTATGAAATAGACCGTCACCATGAAAATGCATCTTTGTTCACCACAGGGTTTCCACTGACAACAGGGTGTTCCCATCTTGCTGCTCCTTTTTATCATTATTTTATTTTTATTTTCATCTCGGTATTTTATTTTTCACTGTATGGTTATTTTGTTAAGTTTCCTATTCATTTATTGTTTTTTTTGTCCTTCCCAGCCCTGAAGAGTCACAATGTACATGTTGTGACGAAACATGTGTCGGCTGGTATAATGTACGTTGTACATTGATTGACTTATAAATCCTTTTGCTGAAACCTTCTAGGTCTCATCTTGCATTATTTGAACTTTCTCTACTGTTGAAAAAACGGTTTCACTGCAAACCCCTCTACTCACACGTGTGCATAGGACTTCTGTTTCATTTGTACGTGTGGATTCAGCCACCCTAACGCAGGGGTTGTTTTGCATTGGGTTTGTTCTCCCCTGACCTGTTTGCACCGTATACCTTACTTTCATTACCACATCCTCTACACGTATCTGCAAGAGCGCCATTACTTCCTGTGCATCAATCTAAAGCCCTCACCGACATTTTATCACCATAGATCATACTCTGTCACTACTGGACAGTGAGACCCTTGCATACTGGTTCTCCTCCTTTGAACGTTTGTTCTGAGCTTGAGTTTGACTCTACGTAAGAGTGATTGCTGTCATCACTTTTTCGCCGGATTTGCTCACTCTCTTGATATGGGAGACTAAATCCAGTGTAGTAGTACTCCACAATTTATAGCATAGTTCGTCAAAAGGATGACCTAAAAACGTCCCTTAGAAAAAGGCTCAAGGTATTTCTTTCTGATGTGTTTCTTCACCCGGACCCAGTCGCCTTGACAGATCTTGTAAACCTGATGAGAAACAGAACGTGGGGAACATGGGAAAGAGCGCTAAACCATTTTAAAAGGTAGACAAGCACACCTTCTCCCTCCTGGATTTCAGAGTCCGGTTAATATGCTCCACGATGCTTGCAGCTTCCGATCTGTAACCACAGTGAAACCTATAGTTAATCTTCAATACTGCACACAACAATTTCATAAAATCATTCCTAAAGTGACTACCGTGGTCTGACTCCAGAGAAATAGGTAATCCAAAACGAGGGATCAAATTACTCAACAATAATTTGGCCACAGCAAAAAAGTAAATTGATACTTGTATAGCGCACTACTCACCCGCAAGGGTCTCAAGGCGCCTGTACGAACACCGCTGTGGAACCTACTCCTTGGCACCCCCAAGGGCATCCTTAGCATTGTGGGGGCCGTTGTGGAGATTTAGCAAGCTATTGTCCAGAGTTGCAGAGTGGGACTCCATGATTGGAATAGGCACCGAGGTGAGAATTATCAGGTCCGTGGAATTTTTGAGCCCAAGTCCCGCAGAGGCGGGGAATTGAACCCTGGTCCCGGGCTAGACCTCTGCATCAGGGTCTGCCGCTCTAATCATTGAGCCACACTTCTCCACAGCAAGGCTATCACACCTCCAGGTTGGGGATGCTTCAACCCAATAGGAGAAGGGGCAAACAATCACCAGAATGTAATGTTGTATATGAATTTAGGACCCTAGTGTAATTTTTCCCGATTCATGCCCATATATAGGTATAAATCACCCTATCCTTATATAGGCATAGAAATCCTAACCATATTTAGACTTAGCCCATCCAGTCCAAATACGGCATGGCTACTTCCACTAGTTATGAAAATCGACAACGATTTCTTGGAAAAACCCGCCTTCAGCAGTCAGGGACTTCCCTTTGCTTGAATATTAAGTTATCCAAGAAATCATGGAGTTTTCAAAGAACTGAGTCTTTGATTACGTTACTATGTCCAACCTTACGTCAAACTCGGCACCTTCAAGGTATAAATATGCCCACACTTGCTCAGGCAAACACACAGTGGTTTGGAGCAGTTCGACTATCTACCTACACGACACAGCTCGCCGCAGCAAGTGCCGAAGGAAGCCGACCCTCCCGCTGAGGCACTGAGAGAGACGCTGTCTTTTCTCCTGACGAGAAATCCAGCTCCAGTGTTTCCAGGCTACCCTTATGGGTTGCTGCGAAATCGAGTCCTGAGAGAGAGAGAGATACCAGACCTCTTCATTCTAAACCAAGGTACAGAGCTGATTAGACCCCTAGAGAATTCTTGGAATAGATTCTCGGCAAAGAATACATGGTGATTACTGTTCTCTGAACTTGCCACAAGATACCGATGAAAGGATTTGGCATAATGGTAGTAAGATGTTCGTTAAACAACAGGGGTACTCCTGTAATTCGGGTAGTGCTCCTCTAACTAAAGTTGCAAATAGCATAAATAGGCCAGCGTTTGAACCATTAAGTAGCCTGTACAGCCGTGGGAATCCTGAGAGAGAGGGAAAAACCCAGGAGTTTATAAATGGGCTTGGAATAAACGGCGCTCAAGGCAATTGTGAGGAATCTCATGTACTTAGTCCGACCTTGCTAGATTATCTTACTAGGTTGAGAAGTATCGCTAGCCTTGAGGCTAGTAGACAGGTCTACCTGACTTCAGACCCCACTGGGCCAAGAGTCAGTCCAAACTTAGCTCTACTTCAAAAACCCGTTTGTCCAGATATAGTTGATCCTCCTCTCAAGATCCTGAGCTGGAACGTAGCGGGGATCTCCAAGAAACTTGATTTGCCTGACTGGAATACGTTGGTAGAGTCCCACACTATCTGTATTTTCCAGGAGACTTGGAGCCTGGTGCCCCACCACAAAGTTGGCTATACCACCTTTTTCTTACCTGCAGTATCTCCCCCCTCAGGGAGAGGTCGCCCTTCGGGCGGGCTCTTAATATGGGTTAGCATTTTGTTGGGATGTAGTATTAGGCAGTTACAATGTAATTCCCCCGACATCTTAGGAGTTTCAATAAGTGGTGACCAGAGAGGGAGAAAAATGGTGATATTCAACATTTATGCCCAAGGCACCAAAGGTGGTGCCCCATCTCCTGTAGTAAGTCTCCTGGAAAATGAGCTCAGGCAATGCCACCATAGTGTGCATGTTCTCGTGGCAGGGGACTTGAATTGTACATTTGAGCCCCTTGCGGCAGAGGACATTCTGGACATCGCTGAGGATGATGCCAGAAGGGGTATTCCTATACTTGCACTCCAACCAATAAAGAGATGGACGCAACGGGCTATACAACTCAACTCACTAGCTGCAGAGTTTGGCCTAAGAACAGTTTCTGATCCATTGGGGGCCCATACGTATAATAGGGTTAACCATTCCACAAGGATTGATTACATTTTTCTTGATTTTAAGCTTTGGCACTTCATGCAGGACATGGAAGTCCACCCGTCCACTGATAGCGATCATAACTTACTCTCTTTGAGTTTGTATCCCCTGTGGCAGAGTGCGCACAGACCAGTAACACTAGCTAAAACAATGTCAACCTCAGAAGTACGTCCATCTAATTGTGGGAGGCGCCTGAAATGGCGCAGAGTCGCCCTGGGTGAGGAGAAAGTTAAGAACATTGGGGCTCTCTTATTAGCAGTACATATTAATGTGAATATACCCCCTGTGGATCGTTGTGATCCATCCAGGGTAACGGATATATTCCAAGACACGATTAAGGCACTGGGTAATCTTTTCCTTGTCCCAAATCGAGGTGCGCCACAAAGAGAACCCCGAAAGCCTAACAGCAAAGAAGGTTGGTACACAACCGAATGCCGCCATAAGAAATCCGCACTAATTAAGGCGGTTAAATCTAAGTCCTAAGCGCTGATGAAGTTGGCTAGGCAAGAATATAAGGGGACCGTTTTGATAGCAAAAAAAGAGTGGGAAGACCAGTATTGGCAGGCACTTAATGAGGCAAGTACAGGGAGGGATGCTGCCGCTTTTGGAGCATTTTAAGAGCTAAGAATAGCCCGGATGACGATCTCATAACGTGCAATATGGCAGGCCAAACGTGGTTTGACCATTTTTCAAAACTGTATTCGTGCCCAGAGGGTGACTTAAATGAGCCTATTGCCCAAAATTTCCAAGCAACCTTGGGGAACCTAATAGCTATCCCTTTACAGAGAAAGAAGTGGAAAATGCGATTAAGTGCATTGTGCCACATAAAGCAGCAGGTCCCGATGGTATTCCCGGTGATCTTATTCGTTTCGATCTGCCCAAATGGGGGAAGCTTATCACCATCTTAATCAACGTCATCGATAATGGCGCTGCAATCCCCGAGTCGCGGAAGGGGGCAGAGGTCGTCCCTATATTTAAAAAGGGGCATAGGGGCGACCCTGCCAACTACCGACCGATAAGTCTGATTGACTCCACACAGAAGGTTGTCGGGAAGGTGGTTCTCGAGAGAATCCTGCAATGGGCTGACGAAAATAGGGTCCTTTCGGACTACCAAGCAGGATTTAGGGCTGTCGCTGGGACCATAGAGCAGGCTTTCCGATTGTTACTCATCTATTGGAAAGTGGTTCTTCTGGGAAAAGGCAGTCTTTATTTTGCATTCATCGATCTAAAGACTGCCTTTGACCTTGTGCCTAGGGAACGCCATTCGGGAGTACTGTCCGAAATGGGGATCCCTCCGTACATCCTGTCAATATTAGTGAGGTTTCATGATGGCAACTTTGCTCAAGTGAGGTGGGGCCAACAGGGGCAAAAGACAAATAGAATACCAGTGAATAGGGGCGTCCGCCAGGGATGTGTTCTAGCCCCCACTCTGTTTTCAGTTTATGTGGACGGTGTGCTGGAACAGCTCTTGAAAAGTCCATCTGATGCACCATCCCTGGCGGGAGAGTGAATTCCAACTCTCCTATTCGCTGATGACACCCTTCTCATTTCCAAGTCCCCTGTTGGCCTCCAGAGCCTCCTAGACAGTTTCCAGTCTGTCTGCATCCTGAGAGGGCTTGTAATAAACACAGATAAAACAAAGTATCTGGTATTAAATCCACCAAAAAAACCTTAGCAGGCCCCCAGTTTTGAACCTTATACCACTGGAAAGGGAACTGTATTTGATTACCTAGGAATACTCATTTCGGATACCATGCAGTGGACCCCTCACTTGCAGAAAATGCTTCTATGCCACAAAAGGGTAGCGGGGGCCATTCTTAGGGAACAGCGCTCCTCATCTACAAGGCCCATTACCCCGGCCGTCGCAATATACAAGGCTAGAGGAGTAAGCTCGGCCCTGAACGGAGCCGAACTGTGGGGCACAAGTAACATTGAGCAGTTAATCAGATCTGAAAACAAATTCCTTAAAGAGTTAATGGCACTTCCCCAGAGTACCCCTACGGTCCCACTGTTACTGGAGTTGGGATGCCATTCGATCTGTGATCTGGCTAAAGTCCGACCGCTCTTACTATGGGCACGGCTGTGGCGAGTGCCAGAGTTAGCAAAGTATGCGGAGGGCCTCTCAGAAGTTATGTCTATGCCAGGCTGGCATAAAATCAAGTGAAAGATATCAAAACCCTCTTATGTGATTTGGGCCTAAAAGATGCATGGGAAACTAAATCTGCCCCACCAAAAGCAGTATTAAAGAGAATTTACTGGAGCTGGGTATCTAGCAAATGCTATTCCGATCCAAACTTGGGCAGAATAACTGATAATTTCCTAGAGATTAAAGAGGTTGCATTCTGTGAACCCTATCTTGATGTTATCCAGAACCCATTTAATCGAACTTTGTACTTTAAATTTAGGGTCGGCACTCTTCCAATTTGTGAATTGACTGCTCGATGGAAAATTCCTTTCCAGACTTCCCCTTTTTGCCCAATTTGTGCAACCAAAATAGAATCAATGGCACATATCTTGTTTGCATGTCCAGCGTAGCAATCATCAAGGAATTGCTGGCTCAAACCGCTATGTAGAGAACTGGGTACTAGACAACATTCTGTAGCGCTGCGTATTTTTAAAACGGACACTCGAACATTGTATGTATGTGGAATATCAACGTTTTTAAGATGGGCGTGGTCCATTAGATCAAAAAGGCTAAGAGAAGTTGTTTAATTTGTGATCTTATCCTTTCTGTGTTGTATTTTAGATGTATTATGTGCATTGTTTTAATGAAAATTTTAAGAAGCTTTGCACCCAAGTGTTAATGTGGTTGTAAAACTTGTCTCTTTTTATACTGTTAAAGTACTGCTTTATGTTCATGCTTGTAAGATATGTTTTTACCGAAATAAAGCCTTTCATACTCATACTCATACTAAAACTAAGCTACACCTCACTTACTTCTTCCCTTGTACTAGACTTAGGTTAGGTACACCGGGGTAGGCGTATTTTAGAAGCACCAGTTGAGTACTTTTAGTCATTATTTATTAATGTATGTATTTTACGCATTTATCTATGGCTTAGAAACCATACCATGCTATTACAATATTATTTTGTAATACTCTTTTTACTGTACGCACTTTACTTCATGCTAAGTATTGCGATTGTAGCAGTTCATTTATTTTGCATGAGAAAGAAGACTGTTCAATAAATTCCTTCTCTGCACTTCTGGTGAAACGAAGCATGCACGATTGACTGAGTGAAATAGCTATCTATTGTTTCCGCGACTCTAGAGATATATTTCTTATTCTTGGGAAACAAAGATGTCATGTTTATGCGGTTGTCTGAAACTAATCCCTTCTTGTATATTCGAGAAAGTTTCAAGTGACCTCTGAGCAATCCTGTGAATCGGATCCATGAGTAACCGCATGGATCTGATTCACGGGATACCACTATGGATACTATCTATTGAACACTACACCCCAACTCTCATGTGGCGTTTATTCAACAGCCCGCAAAAATTATCCCCTGACGAAGGGCATTAACTTGCCTGAAATGAATTGGGATTGATGAGAAAAACATGAATGGAATGTTTGATATGACATAATCAACCTTAATGCCAGAAAAAAAGATAATTGAACATTGGAAATTATGAATTAAACACGTGAAACTTCTTTAAGTTTGGATCTACTTCATTATACCAGTTGTTGTTATCTCATATCCTGTGCGCAGGGGGACAACTCCTAACAGGAATTGCATCTTTGACAGTATCTAACGCTTCTTAGGTCCAGATACCTTAACCTCCTGTGGTGCGTGTCTTTCACCGTAAAGGATTTGAAGTGGACAGTGCTTTCGTGCATAAAAACTCCTCCAAGAGGAGGTGATGTAGAAACAATACTGTTGAGAAGAGAAGCCTATCTGATTTTAAAATTCAACTGTGTGATCGATGGTATGAATGAGATGTCAGAATTCCAACAAGTAATTCGCTAAAGTCCTTTGCACCTAGTGACCGGTTGCGTTTAATATGTTCATAAACATTAATACCCATAATGATTAGCAACATCAGTCATATCGCAGTTTAAACCAATTTGATCAAATTCGCATTTCATAGCTTCACAAATCACTCTTAAAAGGTGGTCAATATGAGTAGAAACCACACATTGACTACATTTCCCACAACTCCTTCAACCCAATCACACAACCTCATCAATCATTTCCGGGTTGCGAGGACGCATACTTTTCGGAAGAGCAATGCGGTGCGTATGTTACCAGAGTAAACGAAGACAGACGAGCGTCACTCCACAATCTACACCAAGAAGGTGAGACGTCCCTGAGGGCATTAGAACTTCTCTCGATGCTTGCGGAGTTTGTGTAAATACAAATAAGTTATAAAACGAATCCTCTGCTCCCGCAGATAAAAGAAGTTCGCAAAGCGCCAACGCGGTTGCCATCCTCCCAAGCTATCAGCAACGAGTCGAGAGTGCCGCATGAAGTGAATAATACAGTGTCACAACTGGCCCATTAAGTAAGTCTTTAATAGGTAGCTTCTATAAATATTAACAACATTTGGGGCATTCAACAGCTAAAACGCCTGTTTACACTTCTCAACACATAAGCGCCACCGACACTCGTACGAGGATCATAACTCAAAACGAGACTAGTAGCGTGCTCCCGAACATAACTAACAAACAGTAAGTTAATCGGATGTTCGTTTAAAAATTGTACCACACTTATTAAACAACTGTGTTACATGTAGCAACCTGAGACATATGGTTGGTCTCCTTTCCCCATTTAGGAGTATTGGGTGTTGTGGAAAAACGTCAAGAGTACAGAATCAAGACACAATGTGTCCATGACAGACAAAGGTAACTATGGAACTTACCAAGACAAGGTTAGACAGAATGAAGGAGAAGGTAAACATACTTAATTGTTCCTTCTGCATTACCCGACAGGTACCCAGTCCAGACCTGATGAAAAACCCGGGAAATTATTAACGGGTTTGGAAACGCGTCGTCTTTTCTATGAACTTTCATATATATCCACAAAGGGCCAATAGAACAACAGCACAAATCGTATTATACGTTTCACGTATAATACAGTCATAATTTTTTGTTAAAGATAAGATTGTCCCTTATCAGAACAGTCCCTAAATGCACTAAATACTAGATATTGGACTGTTAGGTCAAAAATGCACTAGTGTACGGCTGCAATGAATATTTTAATTGCAAGGAACTGTTTATAATTAATTTGTTGCACTTTTTCTGTGTATAGATTATTTTGAGAAAAATTATTTATAATGTTGATATGTTTTGTATGGTGTCAAAACTTGGACATTTTGAAAGCAATAATTGTTTAATATTGACATGTGTTAAAAATTGTTGATGATAAAACCGTCAGTGCCTACTAATGGATGTATCGAGGCACATAATCGAGACCAGGTAATTGTTTTTTTAATTGATTAAGTTGTCCTACCTGGTCACGTAATGACAAGACCCCCTTTGGTTACTGGCTGTTGGTGATGGCATAGTATCAGGTAAAGGTTTCCCATCCCTCAAAACCCAAACTCACTCTGATTCTTTACAAATTCCGTCCTAATCCACTTGCTTTTACTGCCTGTGGCAAATATTTTAACTCTTCCCAAGTGTTTAGTGCACTCAATAACATGTTTGAAACACAGTCACTGTCAAATTCACATGATTTCTTGATTAAATTCCAGGATTCAAGAGTGCAATATCTAACAACTTCTTCTGCACAGTAGTTTCCTAAAGTAACAAAACATAATTTACTCTTGTGTGCTACACATTTCACAACTGATACCTCTTTAGGCAGCTGCAATGCATCTAGTAAGTCCATGACATAGTTTCCATCCCATTGCAGAAAGCACTCTGTGACCACAAATAGCTGAAGTCGTGGACTATGCCAAACCATACTGCTTGTCATTGTAAATTGTAACACTCAGACTATTGAAAAAGCAACATGCTCTCGTAAGGGCAATCAGTTCAGCAACTTGTGCAACAATTACATTGCAAATAGGAGGCTTCCACATTACAGTCTATGATGCACAAAGCATATGCAGCTTTCAAAATTCCCCACCCATTTCTAAAACAAGAGCTGTCCAAGGGGGCATATTGAATGTTATGTCTTGGCTTGGTGCTGAGTAACATCAAGAAAGTCATGGTGCATCTCATTGCCAAAGTTACTCTCTGGAAGGTGCAAAAGAGTAGCAGGGGTTAGAACATTACATATCCAAAGCGAAACATTTTCTGCTGTCACAATTACTTGTTCATAGTGTTTGTCATGTACTGAGTTGGAGTGCTGTCCAGTAAGATCCTGACTGAATGAAGGACCATCACAATAAGTAAGCAGTCCATAATTATACCCTCACGCTCCTGGATGCTTCCACTCACTGCAGCTATGGCTTTAAGGCATCCAGCAAGCGCTTCAGGCAATGTATTGAGTGTGACAGAGAAATAAGCCACTGGGTGTTTTGCTTCCTCATTGGTCTCCGTCAATACAGATAGTGTACACCCTTCTCTATGACATTAAAGGGTAAACTTCTGTTGTAATCATGCATTCTTGCAACATTCAAGCAACTCTGAAGCGCTGCAGAGTTTCTCTCTGAGCTCTAGGTAGACATGCATGCATTGTTGTATCAGGGTACCCGATCAGCCACAGAATTTTGTGTAAGTCTCTGTAGAGGCTTAGCCACTAGGGTAAAATAAGAAATTCATTTATGACAATAGCCCACCATTCCCAGGAACATCCTGACTTCTTTGTGTCGTGGGGAGGAGTGCATTCTCAGGATTGTTGAGATATGTTTTTAGGACACAATCCTAGCTCATTTTTCAATGTGATGTCCCAAATAGAGAACCACCATCTGACAGTACTGCAATTTTGTAGGAGACACCTTGTGTCCATTCTCTGCAAGAGGATTCAGCAAGCCAATTATGTCTTACTCGCAGGCCTCTCGAGTCATAGACGCCACCAATAGGGCCACTATTTATTGGACTAAAACTGAACTGCAAGGCAACTGTAAGGTCTCCAGATTTTTCTTTAGTATCTGATTAAAGGTTGAGGGGCTCTCTGTATATCTAGGTGGAACTCAACACCACACAAATGTTTTCCTAAAAACATTGGAACGCAAAAAGAAATAAGCTATTCTCATGTAAGGGAATGGAATCGAATGTTTTACACAGACCAAAGACAAAGAACCTTCAGCATCACATTGGATCGTGAAGACAATTAGGGCAGAATTCAAGACCATGGGACAACATGGGATTACAATTTGATTGACATTTCTCTGTGATTCTCAGTGATTCACTGTCAATTCTCAAAAGTTCACCATTATTAATCAACCCAATGCTTTTGCCAGAAAAAAGTCCTAGACTTCCTCTTCCACTGTATGTTTCAAGTCAGGAGGCAAGCCTTCCACAGTTAGGACTGAAAAGAATCCAACTGCTGTTTCTTGTGATTTCGACTTCAAATCTACATTTTCATTGTGTGCATGAAGTTCCATATTGTTCACTGTGCAATAGCTCACACAGTTCATTTATAAATTCATGTCCAATATATAGAGAGGATTTGAGTCACATAGTACAAGTTAGTGGTCATTCTTAAGGAAGCATATTTTTATAAGGATCTTAGTTGAAAATGGGTTTGTACTTTGTCTACCTGAGATACCTGCAACTTGGACTTGTTTTTCTGAGAGGGGTAGGTTTGAGACTTCCACTCTTCTCACAGTAGAGGAAGTAGCTCCTGTATCAATGAGAGACGTCCCACTCTAGTCTACCTGTAGAACTGCACCAAGTACGCAATATTCCTCCCTTCTCAGGCACTGTCATTGTGATTGATCAGGGTCCAGCCCAATGAACTGTCAAAAACGGAGAACTGTTGGAGGATGTCAGCAATTATGAAAAGATTCTGCTGCAGCTTAGAGTTTGGATGCAAACTCTACCTTCTGCTTCCCATGTTTTGTTACATCATCGGATCTTTGAGCTTTTATTTTCTGCATCGGAATGCATTGATAGTCTGCATTTGAACATCATTTTGCAGTTGATTTGGGTTCAATATATATTATAGCTTCCAGTGGCCCACCTTGTTACAAATATGACAAGCAGTGGTCTTCTACAACATGTTTATATCCATCCCTGCAGTAGAATCAGCAGCTATCTCTCAGCTTCTAATTTGCGGAACAAAACTCGCTGCTTGTGACATCTGACCACCAACTTGAAAACCAACACCACAAATTCCTCCACCGACACGGGGAAAAAAATTGAATCTTTATTCTGCCATATACAGATGACTCTGATATCCTTTCTGCTCCAACCATATATGTGCCAGCATGTATTTTTCTTTAATCGTCTTCTGTTTGCTTTCAAACTGTCTCTGCAATATTTTGCATATCTAAGGATCCTGTTGAGGGACTTTGACTACCAACAAAACACACTCTGCTGTATATGGGAACTAATTTCTGGTGGCAAGATGAGAATACGCAGAAACCCACTAAGATTTTCTCTTTCTGGATTTTTGCCACAACTGGGCTGTCTGAAAACTTCTCATTATAGGTTTGTTCCACCTCTTTACTTTCTTGAGCAGTTTGGTTGGTTTAAACCAATCCACCTCTTTCTGCTGAGCTTTCATATTCAAATCACCTGGTTATACTTGTTTATGACAACCGAAGGAGCATCTGTCACAGTGTCTGTCCACAGCTTTTCGTGGTGCATTCTGTCCACAAATCCTTGGGAACCGGGGGCGTGGCCAGCAGCATGGAGGAGTAAGACGTGCCTCAGCTCGGCTCCCGGTATGCTGCGTTGATCTGACGTTCATTTCCTTCCAAAACTTCCTAAAACAACCTAAAACTGTAGCCGAGACTAGCCCGATACCTTTACTGCAGCAAATCCGAGTATTTTGCCGGACTGCGACCGGAAATCGCCCGGGGAGAGGAGAACGCGCGGAAACCAACGGCCCGGCTCTGACTCCACCCAGGCATCGGAGACTCTTGCCGAGGGGTTCCCCAGACATCGGAGCCAGAGGGAAGGCGAAACCGGTTGAGGAGGAATCGGGCGCCCAAACCGAACCCCTGCGTCCGGTGAGTGCCCGTCTGGAGTGTGGCGGAGACCGGCGACCGAGTCGGCCAGAGGGGACCCCTGGAGGCCCTTACCCCGGGAGAGGAGCTCGAGCCGGCTGAGCGAAACCGGCGGGAGGTGTCGCAGAGACGAAGGGCGAGACACTCCCCGACCCCGGGGACGACAACAGTGAACCAGCCTGGGAGGACGCAGAGGAATATCCATCACGGGGCTGAGAGACCGGCCCGACCGCGTGGCTGCCCCCTACCTCCGGGAATCGAGATACGGCCTGAGAGTGAGACCGACTGCAGGAGACCCACTTCGGCTGCACGGGACTTGATCCCTGATCCCATCCTGCTGAATCCTGCGGGGGCACCCAGTCGCCATTGTTTGGTGAAAAGACGACATACCCCACGGGGGAAACACGGCCTGGTACAACTCAGGCGCTCTACATATCCCCAAGAACACCTAGCCATACAAGAGGAGCAACATGGGGAAGAAAGACCCGTCCGCAAGGCCAGCTAGGCAAGAAACCCTCAAGAGATACACCGCGACGAGGGAGCAAAAGGAGATGCCCTAGAGCCTCCCGGGAACACATATGGACACGGCCATGCTTCTGGAGGCGATCCAGGCCTCCAGGACAGATATTAAGGACTCTAGAGCAGCACTTGAGACCAAAATAGGCAAAGTTGGCTCCGAGGTTCTGTTACTACGCCAAGACCTCCGGAATCTCACCGAGAGGGTGACTACGGCGGAATCCAGAATTAGTGAGACGGAAGACTCTATCTCAACCCTCCGTAAGGAAAATGGCGGAGTTGCAGGCGTCCCACAGGCAACTGCTGTGGAGGGTGGACGACGCCGAAAACAGGGCGAGGCGAAACAACCTCCGATTCGTAGGCTTTAGGGAAGGCATTGAGAAGACGGATGTAGCGGCCTTCCTGCAGGACTGGCTACAAACCTCATTCCCGCAGGCCCAGTTTTCTAACTGCTTCATTATTGAAAGAGCGCATAGGGCGCTACTAGCGAAACCGCCGGAGGGGGCAAGACCGCGGCCGATAATTGCGCGCTTTTTGAACTATGCAGATAGAGACCTTATCCTCCGAGAAGCCAGAAGAAAAGGAGAACTTAAAATCAAGAACACGAACATCATGATTTTCCCTGATTATAGCCAGGATGTCAAAAAACAGAGACGATCATATGACTCGGTCAAGGCGAAACTTTGAGATCTCCATATCTCGTATATGCTGCTTTCCTGGCAAAACTGAAAGTACTGTGCAAAGGCAAGTCGCGTTTCTTTAACCGCCCGGAGGAGGCCTGGCAATGGCTAGAGGAGAGACCCCTACTTCGAGAAGCTGAGGAGGAAGGCCGCAGAATCCGAACAGAACTGGCGGCGGCAAACTTTCGGAGGAACTCGCCTAAGACTCAAAGGTCCCAAATTCCGAGAATGCGGCGGGGCTCACACCCTTCGCCTTATCCGGACCCTTATGCGGCAGGCCGAGGGAGAGGAGGCCGCGATGCGCCTCCCGCTAACCCTTGGGATCAGGGAACCAGATTCGGATGCCTAGCTCATCTACATGATACCGAAACGGGAGGCCTGGACAATGAACATTTGTCGGATGTGGAGGATTCAACGGACCGCTCAACACACCCGCTGGTTGAGGTAATCCGTGAGATGGAGCAGGGAGCTACTGGCGGAACAGATGAACAGGACATTGAAACGCAAGACTCGCAATCGTGAGGAAGTTTGGACCTTACATCCGTAGCAGCAGCTCGCCGCTGCTGGTGCCGCGCAAGTTATAAGCACTTTTATTTCTTTTTCTTTTCTATTGACTCAGATCACTGTTCACGGGGTAATGCTGATAGTCTTGTGGTCTTGCTCACCTCCGGCAAGACGAGACACGATACACAGGGCACCCACAAAGACAATAGCCCTGTTGGAACTCACGTTTGAACCCTGGGTATAGTTTGATTTGGGATCCTGCGGGTGGGCGACAGACCTTCACCGCCTGAAAGTCCTATTGGTTAATGGTTACACAGATGGGCTGGACGGGGGGGAAAGGTGGGGAGGGAGGAGGAAGGGGGGGACAGTTGAAACAGTTCTGTTGAGGGGGATCTTGGTTGGGGGGAGGGGGGAAAAGTTGGTTAACTGCAGTCAAGTATTTTGGTGCCTTATGCCACGCCTCCGCACTGAACGTCATTCCCACACCACTAGAATTGCCCATGAACACGTCACAACACAATACACGAATTTCTGGGCCACCCAACACACGGGGGCTGCCCGCCTGACTACACGAAACCCAAACCATGTTAGGTGACCATGACACACACGGGGAGGGCGAGAGAGGGAATAGCATCTTGTCCTGGAATGTGAATGGCTTGGGCAGTAAGATTAAGAGGGGCTTGGTCAACTCATATCTGAAACGTCTAGGCCCGGACATCACGCTACTACAAGAAACCCATCTCAAATGTACTAAGTGCGCCTTCTTAGCCAGAGGCCGTTTTAAGCTACTAGCGCATGCAGGATACACATCAGACTCTAGAGGAGTTGCCATTATTCTGAAAAAGACCACCCCATTTATCATAACTCAGACATGGACAAACTCCCAGGGAACATACGTGGCTATCAAGGGGATGTGGAATAGATGTGCTTATACTATAGTTTCAGTCTATGCTCCGCCGAAACTCCAAGCACCCACACTGAAGAAGGTAGCAGATATACTACTGGAAACGGCCAATACAATACAGATTGTAGGGGGAGACTTTAACAACGTATTGGATGTCACGCAGGATAGAACAGGCACAACACAAAGGGTGGGGACTCAGACCCCCTTGTCCCAATGGTCGACTAATCTAGGTCTTACAGACGCCTGGAGGTGGCTACACCCTGAGGCGAGGGTTTACTCGTACTTCTCGGGCCTTCTCGAGACTGGACTATGTTTTTATGGCCCGACAGCACTTGACGATGCAGGACGTAGCAGAATATAAAGCAAGAGGAGTATCAGATCACTCACCACTGATGATCAGACAGGGAGCGAAACGCCAGGGGGATAAGCGACAATTGCACTTGACGGCATGGGATTTGCAGAACCCAAATGTCCTACGGGGACTCAGAGCGGATATCAAAGTATATATTGCTGAAAATGAGGGCTCGGTGACTTTAAAGACAGTCATGAGAGATAGGGCGAAAAATAGGCTAGCGGAGGAACGAAGAAAGCTCCACTCCGACGCCGAACTCATAGAACAGGACATAGGGAATGCCAGAACTCGAGAGACTCAGTGGCACTTAGGAGACTTACAGATAGACAATCACAATATAGAGAACTTGTGACAGGGGAGGCGAAAACACAAGCACTAGCTACCCTACATCGCCTATACGATGTAGGGGACAAGTCTGGTAAGCTCCTGGCATGGCTCCTGGCATGGCTTAGCAAAAAAGAACGTCCGGAGAGATGGGTGGAGCAGATTAAAGACCCTCAGGGAACGATAGTCCAATCAGACACACATATAGCTGAGGCGTTTGCAGACCACTATGAAAACTTCTATGAGGCTAGAAATTTAGGGACAAGTGAAGAGCGGTTGTGGGAGCCAACATATATCGAAATTGAAGCTCCGACGAGCCGACGCAATTTACCTTTCAGGCGGAGGACACGGCGCTACTGACATTGTTTTTAGGTAAACGCGCCGCATCTCTTAGTTGGAATCTTTCCGTAGCGCATACGTTTTCATGCAACATTGTTATGCAATTGCTGAAACTAAGCAATATTTTATCGGTTTGCTCTACAGCGCAGCTAGATATTTTCCAACGGCTGTGAGGAGCATACTGAGATGGTGATCGATACTCCCACATGTTGACATTATTGCTCGCCTTTACCTTTTGGTAAGCGAACACATGAAATATGCTTGTTTTATCCTATCATGCCCAACATGGAAAATAATTATATGCTTTTCCACGGTATCTTTTTTTAGCAGTGTGGCTATCGTTTCCATTGGTTGTGAGGAGCTTGCACATATCATAATCTGAGCTCCCACAGGTTGATGTCACAGTTGGCCCCTCATCTTATTGGGGTAAGCGCACATGCAGTGATGTGAATTTATCGTTGAGCTTGGCAATTGAGGAGAATATTTAAAATCTGAAGTCCTCTTAGCTATATGATCATTCGCTTTCACATGAAGCATATAAACACACGCCTGCTTTATAACAATTATTAAGGTATTGTCCCTTATCAGGTGCACTGGCTTCTATTATGTGAAGTGCATGACAAGATTAAAACGAACCCATAAGGTTAAGTAAAAACAAGCGCATTTTTGGAACTTAATTTTCTCTTTAAAGGTTGCCAGAGAAGAATTGATAACTCAATTAAACAAAGACATAAGAATAAGTATAGGCCCTTTATGACAAGCTATAACTTGATCTTCTAATTAATAGTTGGCAAGACCATCTTACCTATACAGAATAACGATGTTCCACCAGAAATTAAGGAAGAGCTTAATACAACTCTGTTTAAATCACATTGCCTTACCATAGGCTTTACATGTCTTCCAGCTTAAACAGTAAGCCAGGTGAAGTGTAAACTCCAAAGAAAATAAAAGTGTTGGTATATCCACAAGAGAAGATTAGAGAACACTCATCCTGTGTTTCTCCTAGGTAAGACTTCAATTGTAGCCTATAGATCCATGCATGTTATATCATCAAACTAACTAGGGATATTCTAATGGGTACAGTCATCACATGGGATTCTCCACAGGATTCCAATTTCCCTGAATCTCCTATACCGCCATTAGAACTAGTAATACTCTGATGGGTATAGTCATCTCATTAGAATTTCCATAGGAATCCGACTTCCCTGAATCTCCTATCCTTGAGTCCGTGGGTTCAAACGCATAGTCACTGCTTAAATGTAAAAATCTTTTTTGTGAATATCGTGTAGCTCTATGGTTCAGCTGCATTCTATAGGGAGTCCTTGTTATGTAAGCACAGTTTAATTATGTACAATAATTTGTGTGTAGGGAGTCATTTGATGTCCCTTGCATGTTTTTAATTTTTTCTGCATATGTTTTACAGATTGATTGTGGCTCCTGATGAAGGCGTTCTGTTAACGCCGAAACGCGCGTCGATGTGATACAATTTTCGCCACTGTTTTATTATGTATAAATTGGTGTAAATTTGTTGAATATAAGTTATTTGAGTATGACTGTTGATTTTTTAGAATTAATTAGTGCATATGATTTTGCACTGAGTCTTTTTTAATATGAATATGTACATTTAAAAATAAACTCAACCTTGTACTTTTTAATTAGTTGTTGTACTTTTTAATTATTGGTTGTGCTTTACATACTGTTTCTTTTCCCTAGTTGTAATATCAATTGTTTAATTTGTCACACATTGGGACAAGTGAAGAGGCCATGCAATATATGGACCAAACCGAACTCCCGACCCTGTCCGTTGAGGACGCAAACACGATGGACTCTGATATTACCCTCAACGACATCTCTGAGGCCCTGGCCAAACTGCGACCAGGGAAAGCACCAGGACCCAATGGCTTCCATGCCGAATTCTTTAAACGTACGGCTGACCTCGTAGCGAAACACTTGAAGGGCCTATATGAGGATGCCCTGCAGGAAGGGAGACTCCCCTGTGACCTGACCCTGGCTACCATTATCCCTATCCACAAGGAAGGTAAACCAAAAGAGAACTGCGAGTCCTATCGTCCCATCTCGTTATTGAACACGGAAACAAAGCTACTGGCCACTATCCTGGCAATGAGATTGCGCTTGGTGATATCGCAGCTGATACACCTTGATCAGACTGGATTCATACCAGACAGGGCCACCACACTGGTTCCTTTCCCTCGATGCGGAAAAAGCCTTTGGCGCAGTACATTGGCCGTTCTTGGAGGGCGTCCTACAGAAATTCGGCTTCGGACCGAAATTCCAGAAGTGGGTGCAATTGCTATGCACCGAGCCAGGGTGAGAGTAAACGGAGTCCTGTCGCGAGACTTCCGGGTGCGAAGAGGGACCAGACAGGGGTGCCCCCTCTCCCCACTCTTGTTCGCCCTAACTATAGAGATCCTGTAGGCTAGGATTCGCCAAAACTCAGACATCAGGGGGTTTCAGCGGACCGAAGGAGATGTGAGCGGGGAAAAAATCTCGCTCTATGCGGATGACGTACTTCTGTATGTTACATCACCGGAGACGTCGATCCCGCAGCTATTTCATGAACTGGAGCTATACGGTGACCATGACTGTTACCGAATAAATTGGCATAAGTCTGTCTTATATGACCCCGCAGGGAGGGACGCATGGTCGGACCTTCCAGGAAGGCTGCTCACTACAACAGAGGGCTTTCAATATTTAGGAGTATATCTCACCCTGGATAGACATATTTCGTACACCCGTAACATTGAGCATATCATGGTGAACTCCATTGCAGATATGGACCGCTGGAGACTACTCCCACTCACTCTCCTAGGCCGAGCGGCTATGTACAAGATGATTATTCTCCCCAAGTACCTGTACGCCCTTCAAAATGAGTATTATCCCGTCTCCCCAAAAGTCTTCCCCAAGATACATGCAGACCTACGGGCCTTTATATGGCTGGGTAAGCAACTTAGGGTAGCATTGACCACCCTACAGAGGCCCCAATATAGTGGGGGGATTTCGCTCCCGAGTCTGGAGGCATATTACTGGGCGGAACACTTGGTCCCGATCAACGAATGGATACATGCACAGGCAGACCATCCCTCATATGCACTAGAGCGCCACAAACTAGCACCCAGACATATTCTTTCCTATTTATATGGGGGGAATGGCCGGAGACGTCTTTTACCGGCAACCGAAATTACCCTTCTTGCCTGGAAGGCAGCCACGAAACGTATGGGGTGGGACAGGAAGCTATCGAGACAAACACAAATCTGGCACTGCACGTGGCTGACGGAGCTTCACAAACTAACAGGTTTTAGGAGGTAAGACGACATAGGGATCTCTACGCTAGGAGACGTAATTGCCAAAGGGCAACTGAAATCGTTTGCGGTTTTGACCGCGGAATTCGGCCTACACCCCACACAGAGATACAAATACACTAGATTGAAACATGCATGGTGGGCCCAGAATATCGACACCGCAGACCTGGTAGAATTCGCCCCACTCGAAGGCAGGCTCCTACAGGAACACATCCAGCAGAAAGCGGTATCACTAACTTATAAGACCCTTACGAATAACATGTTAGGTGACCTGGCCAAGCTTCGACAGCAATGGGAGGCAGACGTGGGTGGCATGGAGGACATTGATTGGGAATTGGTCTTAACACATCCCAGAGAGGTGGCAGTTAAATCTCGACTCAGCCTTATCCAATTTAATGTATTACATAGAACCTACTTTGATAGAGTACGGCTCCAGAAAATGGGGAAGACAGATGATGCTAAGTGCTTACGATGCCAGGATCCCAGGGGGGACTTCTTTCATGTCTTGTGGTCCTGCACTAAAATACAGGGATACTGGTCAGATGTTTTTAGGGAACTATCGGCAGTCCTGGAGAGTCAAATACAAGCGGACCCCAAGCTGGCTCTATTGGGCATGACAATTGATGTAGATCTTCCACGCCCTCTGCTGGCCTTCCTGGTACTGGCCTTAGCAGTGGCCAAGAGAGACATAGCGAAATACTGGGGGGCACCAGAGATACCACTTTTGGAAGAGTGGAGGAGAGGCCTAGATATGTTTATGGTGGCTGAGAGAGTCACATACAAAGGAAGGGGGTGTCCTAGGAAATTTCGCAAAGTATGGGGGAAATGGAGAAACTATCACGGATTGGATGCTGGACTGTAATGGGTCACTACGAGAGGCGCATATTGGAGGACAGAGGGATCGAATGATAATTGTACTGTTGATGATAATATGGAGAGTCCACCTTTTGGTCTTTTTTATGTGTGAACTGTATGCTTCAAAATGGGTAATGAATGGGGGGACGGCGGGAGTGGGGGGGAAAATGTGCACTTTAATATAGAGATGACTGCAATGTTCAGTTTTGGAGAAAATGCAAATAAAAACGGTTTAAAAAAAAAAATCCTTGGGAACCACAATTTCAAAAAAATATTAAAATCTACCCAAGGCACTTTTGAGATTTTCACAATTCTGTCCAACTTAGTGTCCCACCTGCCAAGATTCTCTCTCACATTTGGAAACTTTTTTGTGAGTAAAAAAAGATCATCACGACTTCAGGGTACATAAACGCACAGACCTCCATGCACCTCTCTCAACTGTATCACTCACCCTAGATCTTGCTCACATCCCTCCTCTTTCTTTTTCTTCTTCTTCTCATCCTGCTTTGCCCATCAGTCCGTGTACATGCGTTTCCCCCAACTCTGTAATGCATTCTATCAACTCCTTGACATGCGCTTTCAAACTTGGTGATCTAATTTTCTTGAATGTATCCTGCATCATCAACATCCTAAAACTGTTAGTTAATTTCAGATTTTTATTTGAACCAGCCCTAAACTCATCAGTCAATTCTTCCAATCCATCATGCGCATCACAAGCATATCTTGTGGGCTGCTCTACTCAGGAATGTAAGTTCAGTCTCACTGTTTATGTTTATGTAGTCTGTTTCGGGATTCCTCCTGATTGAGGTGGAAATTCTGAAGATAAAGCTGTAGTGACGACAGATGGGCTTTCAAAAATTGTGATCCTTCAACTGAAGTTGTGGCAGCAGTAGATGTACTAGAGGCATCCAGAGATGGATCTCAGATGACAGGATGCATACTTTCCTCCGGAGTATCCTGCTCAACTGGTATACTCACACTTTGTCCAGGGCCTGCCCTGCCCCTTAAGGCCCCCACCTGCTGAGGGTTAACATTGTATGAAGGTGGCAGGAAATTCAGCAAATCTTTCAAGAACCCGTCATCCATTTTGCTACCACTCTCATGCTTTCTCTTGTCATCCCCACCTCCCTCTTGTGACATTTTTGCTTCCGTACCTACTTAATGATCGCAGGATAAACACCCACATCCTCAAGCAGACTCTCTTCCCATCCCTGTTGACTCGCATTCCACCTTGACTCCATTCAATTATGAACATTAGTTTTCATTTGCGTTGTATATTTCTGCTTTTCTTTTTGTGCAGAAGGTGTTCACATGCATTCAATGCCTCAAACTGTACAGGCCTTGGCCTGGGGGCCTGCGCAACATCACCCTTCTCCAATTCTCAATTTTTCTCACACTGAATGTGCCATACTGTGGAAATTGCAAACACCCATTTTTTGCTGTGATCCTATTCTAATGTTTGAACCAAAATAAATCTGATATTAGTAGACATATTGTATGCGGGCATGCTCCCTGGAGGAGCCTCCCGATACTCATAAACAGGTAGATCATAATTTTTCAACATTTCTCTTATTTTCTTACACAATTTCGTTTTCGCAACTCACCAAAAATTTATACAGAACATGCAAATTTCTAACTGAAATGACTGGCAATTTCCTGCTGATCACATTGTGGTACCCAACAACTTAAACACCCAATTTCAGCGAGAATTCAAGGAACTAACCAATTAAAGCACAACATCAAATGACATTACTACCTATCCCAGCGTAGCCCACAAGCTAAACAAACCAATCTCAGCATGACACCTAATGACATAGCTTGGAGCACATTACAATTCTTATTTTATTCCGATCTGCTTTTCACTAACAAAATAGCAAGAAAACAACAATTCTTGCCTGTTTACCTAAAGAAAAAATTGAATCAGCAATCGCTCTAAATGAAATAAAGAATAGTACCCTCCTGGTACTAGCTAACACACACACAGAGTTCTTGACCGGTGGGAACTCACTCAGAATAGCGGTACTCCTGAGCAAGAAGGATCAACCAAACACTAATGTTAGTACAATCTCACAATGGAGGTTTAACAATTCCCTACTTTAGTGTGGCAGTGGTACCTCACAGTCCAACACCTCAACCTTAACAGACTGATCAAATACCAGTTAAATATATCTATTGTAATATCTTGGATTACGACTAATCTGGTGACCTAAACCTCAACTTTGAACAATAAACGCATTCATCTCAACAAGCACAAGCGATAATCATACAAGAACACTAACATTTGCAAACTAAACACAAGTCCTTAGACCTAACTGGACACCACAATTCGAAATTAAGACAAATCATCAACAATCAAAAACACTCTGATTCTTAACAACTAACAATCAAAACCGCATAGCCCTACTTCATCATCATAAAAAACTTTATTTGGTTTGTTTACAAAAATCATATCAGTATACAGTACGTAAATATATCTAAAAACATTTCAAACAAAATATTAGTTTTTTTAAATGAGACATAGTTCAAATATGTGACATTTTATCATAACTTACGGTGCAAAAATGTCAATGGCTTGGATTTACTGAAGATAAAGTACTAGAATAAAGAATGAAACAGGAAGGACTAAAAACTTGCCTTATGAACAACAGGTAAGAACCAAGATGTATAAAAACACAGTTTCAGTTTCCAAGTGGATAAAGGTTGTATATATATAAAAAGGCATGTCTAATCTGTTTAAAATCCATGGACAACAAAAGGAGCCTAATATATTTATGGTAAAGGGAAGAAAATCTGGACAAAAAAGCACTACATGCATGGTATCACAAGCTGATACATTGTTGCATTTACAAGGGGGCAAATTGGAAAGTTTGTCTCATATCCCACTTGAGAATAGCTGATGAAAGGAGCTAAGATTGAAATAAGTCCAAAGGCGCTTGTGAAGATGGGACATTTCCAAAGTAAGGCTCAATTCCCTGTACGGTTTTGACCAATACAAATGATCTCATAGACTGCTTGGTCAAGGCTAGAGTCTCCTGATCTGATTCCATTCTGAGGAAAAGAGCCTGCTAGATCCATGCAATATCTTTTTTCCTGATTCCCTCTGGCTCTGAGAAAAGGCCCAGTCTCCCAAAGATGATAAAAGTTGATTTTATATAATAAAGCCATGAAATCTGAAGTGCATAATCCAATCAATCAAGGAATTTGTAGAGCGCGCTTCTCACCCGTTAGGGTCTGAAGGCGCTGGGGGGGGGGGGGGGGGGGGGGGGGGATCGCTACTGCTCGAACAGCCAGGTCTTGAGTTGCTTCCTGAAGGCGAGATGGTCCTGTGTCAGCCGGAGGTGGGTGGGGAGGGAGTTCCATGTCTTGGCTGCCAGGTGGGAGAAGGATCTTCCTCCGGCGGTGGCTTTGCGAATGCGTGGGACGGTGGCAAGGGCGAGGCTGGCGGAGCGGAGCTGGCGGGTTGGCGTGTAGAATGCAAGGCGGTTGTTGAGGTACATGGGGCCCTTGTCGTGGAGCGCCTTGTGTGCGTGGGTGAGGAGTCGGAATGTGATTCTCTTGCTGACGGGGAGCCAGTGCAGATTCTTCAGATGGGCGGAGATGTGGCTGTGGTGGGGGATGCCCAAGATGAGTCTGGCCGAGGCGTTCTGAATGCGCTGTAGTCTTTTCTGGAGCTTGGCTGTGGTTCCGGCGTAGAGGGTGTTTCCGTAGTCTAGGCGGCTGGTGACGAGGGCCTGGGTGACCGTTTTCCGGTTGCGGTGGGGATCCATCGGAAGATTTTTCGGACCATGCGTAGGGTGTTGAAACAGGACGATGAGACAGCGTTGACTTGCTTGGTCATCGTGAGGGAGGACTCCAGGATGAAGCCCTGGTTGCCTGATTGGTCTGTGGGTTTGGGGGCGGTGCCCAGGGCAGGTGGCCACCATGAGTCGTTCCAGGCCGAGGGGGAGGGTCCCAGGATGAGGACTTCCGTCTTGTCTGAGTTCAGCTTCAGCCGGCTGAGCTTCATCCATTCCGCGATGTCCTTCATTCCTTCCTGGAGGCTGGCTCTGGCGGTGTCCGGGTCGTTGGTGAGGGAGAGGATCAGCTGTGTGTCGTCGGCATAGGAGATGATGTTGAGGTTGTGTTTGCGTGCGATGGCCGCGAGGGGGCTCATGTAGACGTTGAAGAGGGTGGGGCTGAGAGAGGATCCTTGTGGGAGGCCGCAGATGACTTCGGTGGCTGCGAACCGGAACGGGGGGAGGTGGACTCTTTGGGTTCTACCGGCGAGGAACGAGATGATCCATTCTAGGGCCGCTCCTTGGATACTGGTGTTGCTGAGGCATTGTATCAGGGTGCGGTGACATACCGTGTCGAAGGCTGCTGAGAGATCCAGGAGGATGAGTGCGGTGGTTTCCCCGCTGTCGAGCATGGACCTGATGTCGTCGGTAGCTGCGATGAGGGCGGTCTCGGTGCTGTGGTTAGCTCGGAAGCCGGACTGCGACGGGTCGAGGGATCTGTTTGTCTCGAGGAAGGCGGAGAGTTGTTTGTTGACCGTCTTCTCGATGACTTTGGTAGGAAACGGGAGGAGCGAGATGGGTCGAAAGTTCTTGAGGTCAGTGGGGTCCGCAGTGGGTTTTTTCAGGAGGGCGCTGAGTTCGGCATGCTCCAGCTCTCTGGGAAGGTGGCTGATGCGAAGGAGCTGTTGATGACGTCGCGGAGTTGGGTTGCGATGATGGAGTTGGCTTAGTTAAAGATGTGGTGTGGGCATGCGTTGGTGGGGGAGCCGGAGTGGATGGTGCTCATGGTGCGAGCGGTGTCTTCGGTGCTGACCTGGTTCCAGGTGCAGAGGGTGGCGGTTGGGTGTGCTGTTTCGGTGGATGGGTGGGTGTCTGAGTGCCGAAGCTGTCGTGTATGTCGGCGATCTTGCGGTGAAAAAACGAGGTGAGGGAGTCTCAGAGGTCTTGCGAGGGTGTGATGTCGTTGTTGCAGGCGCTGGGGTTGGAGAGCTCTTTGACGATGCTGAAGAGTTCCTTGCTGTTGTGGGTGTTGTTGTCCAGTCGTTGTTTGTAAGTGGTTCTCTTGGTGGTACGGATCAGTTGGTGGTGCTTCCGGGTGGCGTTTTTGAGGGCTGTCATGTTCTCTGTTGTCTGGTTCTGGCGCCAGGTTTTCTCCAGGGAGTGGCAGGTTTTCTTTGAGTTTATTAGGTCGTCCATGAACCACAAAGCTTTCTTGCTGTGGGGTCTGCTGGGTGGTTCTTCAGTGGTGCGAGTTCGTCGGTGCAGTTGGTGATCCATTGTGCGAGGTTGCTGGCTGCTTCGTTGGGGTCCGTCGTGATGGTGGGAGGGTTCTGGCTGAGGGAGGTGGTGAGCTGGTCGGCGGTGATCTTGCTCCAGCTTCTGCAGGGGGTCTGTTGCGGCGGTGGTGGGAGGTAGTCTTCTTGAAGGTGAAATGGATGCAGCTGTGGTCTGTCCAGTGTAGTCCGGTGGAGTGCCTGAAGGAGATGTGCTTGCTGGAGGAGAAGATGGGGTCAAGCGTGTGGCCGGCGTAGTGGGTGGGAGTGTTCACCAGTTGCTTGAGTCAGAGGTTGGCGAGGTTGTCCAGCAGGGTGGCAGTGTTGCTGTCATTGTTGTTCTCCAGGTGGAAGTTGAGGTCTACTAGGAGAATGTAGTCTGGGGAGGTGAGGGCGTGCGGGCTTACGAAGTCTGCGATGGCGTCGCTGAATTGAGTGCGTGGTCCCGGGGGTCTGTAGATGAGGGTGCCTCTGAGGGTAGTCCTGGGGTCGGTGTGTATCTGGAAGTGCAGGTGTTCGGCAGCTGTGATGGTGTCTTCCGAGTTGGTCGTGATGTGGATGGTGTTTCTGTGCACGATGGTGATGCCTCCTCCAGTTTGGTTGGTGTGGTCCTTCCGAGTGATCTTGTAGCCGTCCGGGATAGCTATGGCGATGTCGGGGGCTGAGGAGGCGCTCATCCAGGTTTCTGTGAGGAAGGCGACGTCAGGTGCCGTTCTGTCTTGGAGGTTTCAGAGTTCGACTGCGTGCCTGTGGATGGAGCGGGTGTTGAGCAGGATGCACTTCAGGTGATTCTTGTTGGTGGTGGAATTGGTGGGTACTGGTCCGGGTCGGATGCAGGTGAATTTGCACTCTTGGTAGGTGAAAGGTCCGTGGGTGCATTTCGGGGTAGTCAGGTAGCAGGCGGGGTTCTGGCCTGTGTTGAGTGAGCGGAAGGTGGCGGCGTAGTAGGATAGTCGGGTACGTTGGCATCGTCGAGATTCAGCGGTCCAGGCGCGGACGGGTGGAGACGGACTTGCCTTTGGCGCGTCTTCGGCGCACAATCGGCACACTCGCTGTGCGTGAACGCTGCGCAGGCGCGCGGACTCTGCCATAAATGGAGAGTGGGAGAGAGGAAGGAGGGAGGAGCAGCTGGGAGGCGGGAGCGGGGTGGCAGCTAGGAGGGGGCGAGGGTACAGAAAAAAGAAGAGGTGCGGGGCCACAGGGGAGCAGCGGCAGGGAGCGGGGAGCGGGGGAAACAGACGACAGAGAGGCACAAAAACCGGATAAAAACAGGGGCACGACGATCAGACAAAGAACACAAGATTGGGCACAAAAGCAGAGAGAAACACAACACAACAGGTGGCAGAGAGGCACAAAACCGGATAAAAACAGGGGCACGACGATCAGACAATGAACACAAGATTGGGCACAAAAGCAGAGAAAAACGCAACCAAGGGGCACCTGAGCCCTGGGAGCAGCGGCGAACAGGCGTCAGCAGCAGGGGGAACTGGCGCACTCAGGAGGAGCCACGCGGCGGGTGGAGCGACCAGCTCTGACCAGGTCAGGTCAGGTCACAGCTCCCCGCCGCGTGTGCCACCGCCTAAATAGCCAGTGGGAGGGAGGAGCAGCTGGGAGGTGGGAGCGGGGTGGCGGCTAGGAGGGGGCGAGGGTACAAAAAAAAGAAGGGGGGCGGGGCCACGGGGGAGCAGCGGCGAGGAGCGGGGGAAACAGCGGGAAACAGGTGGCAGAGAGGCACAAAAACCGGATAAAAACAGGGGCACGGCGATCAGACAAAGAATACAAGATTGGGCACAAAAGCAGAGAGAAACACAACACAACAGGCAGCAGAGAGTCACAAAACCGGATAAAAACAGGGGCACGACGATCAGACAATGAAAACAAGATTGGGCACAAAAGCAGAGAAAAACGCAACCAAGGGGCACCTGAGCCCTGGGGGCAGCGGCGAACAGGCGTCCGCAGCAGGGGGAACCGGCGTACTCAGGAGGAGCCACGCGGCTGGTGGAGCGACCAGCTCTGACCAAATACCAAATACCAAAAACCAAAAACCAAAAAACCAAATACCAAATGATTAGTCTATTTAGTTCTAGTTCCTCTTAACATCAAACTGAGCACCAGAGTAAAAGCGGACGTAAAAGAATAAAATCAGAGATTAATTTCATGCCTAGTTTGTCATGTGCAATTACTGCTGTAGTGCTCTTACCAACAGCTAAAAGACCACTCAAAAACGTATTTTCTGTAATCTGAATGTTTTCGATTGAGGCATAGCCCTATATCTTCCTTCCAAATGTAGCCTTAGGGATGCATTTATCAACATATACATCCAACATTGATTTATAGGTCTACACCCAAGGGAGCTAGCAAAATCACTTATGCCAGAAATAGCAGTTTTTAGGCACCCTAATTTTTTTTTATTAAGGATTGCTAACTAACACTCGAGTTTAGTAAAATCCCCAAATAGGATACATTTTCCACCTTGCACAGCGTCAGGCCCAGGGTCAGAATTCTAGCAATTTTCATGTTCTTAGGACCCAGAACCATAAAATGAGATTTTTAAAAATGTGTAGAAAGATCCACATTGGCCATAAAAAGGATAAGTGAATCCAAGAGCCGCAGAAGGTTTCTGGCTGTACAAACGATAAATACTGCATCGTCAGCATATAAAAGCAGGGGGATTGGCCTGGCATTGACTCTAGGAACATCAAGGCTAATGCTGGAAAGCACCCCCTCAAGGCGTTTAATATACATATTAAATAAAAATGGGGCGAGTGTGCATCTCTGTTGCACACCTTTTTTTTTAATTAAAAGGTTGGGTGCACTAGCCATTTGTGCCATATCTGACTACACCTATTAAACCTGTATGAAGATCTCTCATAAAATTAACTAGAGCCAGTTCGTCTCCCAAAGACCCCAGCTCAGCCTAAAGCTTGTCAATTTTTACCTTTTTGATGGCTCATCTGAGGTCTGTGAAGGCCAAGTGTACCAAGCCCTTTTTATCCACTGTATATTTGGAGATCAAGAGATGCAAATTTAATTTTTGCTCCACAGTACCCCTTCCGGGTCTAAAACCGTAATGAAGGTCAAACAGAATATTGCTCTCATTTGCCAAACTGGTCAGTTCCTCCAAAATAATGCACCCTAATATTTTAACCTCCACGAGAGATTTGCTTATAACAGGCTGGATCACTTCTATTTTCTTTTTTGCGAACTAGGAGTATTACCAACTGTCTCGTGGCCTCAGGTAATGGCCCCTAGATAGCTCTAGATAGCTGCATTGATGTGTAACATAAGAATAGGGTCCCAAGTGGAGACACCGGCCGCCCCGGAGTGCAACAACACCGGGACTCGAAACCGGAAGTGGCAGATCGGGTTCCCCTAGAAGTAGATTGACCGGCGGAGGCATTGAACAATAGACAAGATGGCATCCAAGCAGGATGGGGAGAAGCACTCCTCAAGATCACAGAGAGCCCCAAAGCTGGTGCAAACCAATAAATTGGACCTTTCTACCCAGCCTAAAAGCTCGCCATCCGGATCGGGGTCCCCAGCCGTGGTTTCTGGGGCGCCCTCGGAAAAAGAGGGAAATCACGCTACAGGACATTATGGGCGCTATAGATGGGGCAGCAAATGGAGACTATGGATGCCAAGTTGGATACTGTATCTATAGAAGTGAACCGTATACGGGCGGACCTTACTAAGGTAAATGAGAAGGTCAACGCCTTAGACATTAAGACTTCCAGTTTGGTTGACGATGTTGCCCAGCTCCAGCAGGATGTCCGGGTGTTTAAATCCTCTCATGAACAGGCGGAACGCAAACTGGATAAGTACGAAAGTAGGGCCCGGAGAAATAACATACGTATACTGGGGGTTCCTGAAAGAGCAGAGGGACCTGCCCCCCACCTATTTGTGGAGGGCCTTGTCCTCAAGCACCTCCAGCCTAAAGGCCTCAGTAAGTTTTTTGCCGTGGCGCGTGCACATAGAGTGCACGGGGGAGGCCGAGACCCGGGGCTCTGCCCCGTCCGTTGATCGCCAGAATACTAAACGTTCGAGACAGAGACCTTATCCTGCAGACAGCAAGAGTTGGAGGCCCTGTTCGTATTGAGAACGCCGCCTTTTCCTTTTTCCCGGACTTCACGCAGGCAGTACAGAAACAATGTCGGAATTTTTTGGCAGTCAAAAAGAAACTACGAGATAGAGGTTTGAAATATGCCATGATATTTCCTGCGAGATTGAGAGTGGAGGTACGGGGGAAGGTTTGGTTTTTTGACAATCCGGAGATTGTATCGGATTGGCTGGACACTTTTCATGGGGACGGGGCGGAGTCGTCGGGCCGAACGGAGGAGGAGGCTGCGGCACTGGAACAGGAGTGAGCCGCCTCTTGCCCATCTTGCGAAACTTTAACAGAACAATGTGACTTGGATTGAATGAGGCCGGAGGGCAGCGCGACCTTCTGGAACTTTGAGGGTTGATTTGACTTGGGGCTCAGGGGGGAGCTGGATCCTCCTCCATTGTTTTTTTTCTTCTTTTTTTGAAGTGTTAGGGGCAACAGGCACTCTGCAGTGTTCAGCAGGCAGTTTTGAGCCACATGGGTAGGGCAGCAGGAAAGGGGAGTTTTGGGGGGTAATGTTAATGGTTAGTGTTGTTAGAATTGAAGGTTCCATCAGCATCAAGTTTTGTTCAAATAAGCAGCGTATGGGGGGAGGCAAACGGGGCTGGGTAGGCGATGGGAGGTAGTGAAATAAAAGTATTGAGTTGGAATGTTAACAGGTTGGGGACAAAATCCAACGTAGTGTAGTTCTTCAGTTTCTCAAGAGGCAGGCACCAGATGTGGTACTACTCCAGGAAACTCACCTGGTTGGTAATTCATGTGTAAGGCATTACATAGAATGGGATATAAATTGATTGCGCATTCAAGGTTTACCTCTGGTTCAAGAGGGGTAAGAGTGTTGATCCGAAACGCATTTCCGCTATCTGTTGCCTCCACTTGGGAGGATGGTGTCATGTGCTTATCTAGGTTCCTGATCGATACTGTGACCTTATGCCCCTATTCGGCTATAAAGCCCTTTATTCCCTATATTGGCATAACCGTTCAAGTACGATTTTCTGAAAAGTCATCTCTGGCCTCACACGAGCAGAGCCACAGAGCCACATTCCAGCATGACTCTCTGCTACTTCCTTTGCGACCAATTAGTGCAATGACAGAGCAGCAGTCACTATCTGATATTCCTAGATAACACTCCGAGTTCTTCAACAAGATAAAAACTTAGCAAACCTGGAAATCCCCGCTTGCTATGTTTTGATTAGTAATAGAACTCTAATGAGCAACTGATAGCTGCCACTTCCTAGTGACATCTTTAATTGACGTCTTATGTCCAGCAAACTTGCGTCAAACCCGGCACCTGTCAGGTATAAATATTACCAACGTTGCCTTAAGCAATGTGCGTTGCCTGTTGCTGATGCCAGCTGCCTGCATGACCAGTGTTGGTAAAAACTAGCACTCTGTCGCTGCAGCCTGCTATCCTGTGGTGGTGAAGCTACTGATTACCATTATCGCCGCTACAGCGCGAACTGTGGTTCAGTACGCTTGAGGAGCCGTGCAGCCGTCCTCTGCGAAGACATCCAGCCCAGCTGCCCGCGGACGCCGTCACCCCTCCTTCCTCCCGACGCGCTGAGAGAAGCCGCTGCCTTTCTCGTGCAGAGAAATCCAGTCCCGGCGCTTCCGGTTTACCCTCGCGGGTGACTGGGATATCGAGAGAGACCCCTGAAGGAGATACCAATCCTCCATCATTCTATTCAGAGGTATGGTGTTGACTAAACCCTTAGAAGAGAATTCTTGAAACAAACCTTGGCAAAACCAACTTAACTTAAGCTACTTACTTACTCCCCCTTCTCACGTGTTAGGCTTAGGTCAGGCACACCGGGGTAGGCTTAGTTAGAAGCACCAGTTGAGTATGTTAGCCTAATGTATATATGACTGTATATATGTTTTATTACTTTTAAACCATTGTATGGCTAAGAAACCATATCAATGCTTTTACAGTTCTATTTCGCTATTCTTATCTTACTGTACGTACTTTTTATAATAACAGTTATTGCAATTGTGGCAATACATTTCTCTTGTATGAGAAGAAAGACTGTTCAATAAATGTTAACCTTTATTGATAAACGCCCGTCTCTCTATTCTCTACATATTGTGAAAGTAAACTGCACCAGACTGACTGAGTGAAATCTATGTCTATTGTTTCACACGACCCTAGAGATCGACTCTTGATCTGAGGAGCAAAGTTGTCATGTTGCACGGTTGTTGGAAAACTGAATCCCTTCTTGTCTGTGCCAGGGAAGCTGATCACTTCCTATGCAGAGAAGAAAGTTTCCAGTGACCTCTGAGCTAGTTGGTAACACAACCCAATTAAGTTTAGCATAGTCAGTGGAGGCCTGGAATATCCGCAGTTCCACGTCGATACTACTGTTTATGTTATTCCAATGCGCAGGGCCTAGTGGGAAACTAGGAACTACACTACATGGCGCCCAACGTTTGGTAAGGCGATAAACTAACGTAAGACTTGTATAGTAATTCAGTCGTGCATATTTCACACCCCTTTCACCCGTAAATACTCCAATAGACGTCTGGAGTGGGTGAAAGGTTAAAATCCGCCCGACCTTAGTAGGAAGAGATTCCTATGTAAAGCTCCGGTTTATTCAACGTTGAAGGATACAGTGTTCCAAAATATTGTGCATCTAATCTTTGTCTCCTTGGAGACCTACTCTGCAAAGCCTGCATTTTTAAAATGACAGACAGTGAAGAAGAAAGGGAAGCAGCTAGGCTGGCTTCCATACTAATAGAGGAGGACTCGAGTCTCCTACAAGCAGACCCGGATGCTATTATCATCCCGGTCCAGTTAAGAAGATCTATAACTTTAAAACTTATAGAAAACGGACTGCCACCTCAAGGTGGTACAGTAATTTTCGTGATAGAGGCTCACGAGTATCGGCAGACAGAGGTATTCTATTCATGGATAAACTTTCCAGCGGTAAACGCAATAACACAAGAGTTTCACTATTACAAAATAGAGGAACCTCCGGGAGAGTACGCTCCTTTCGAGGAGATTGAAATCCCACTTAAATTTCAAGAGCACCTGCTCTGGTTTAATGGCGCCCTAAAACACAATGATCACATAACTAGGCTCGGTCCACTAGGTAGACCAGGAGCCACGTGGCCGGTTCTAGCCAGCTACACACCACATCCTGACATTGCAAAAATGTCTAAGGAAGAGCTGTTAGCACAGCTAAACACATTAATAAAAATACATAGGCAATTAGTCCAATATGTAATACGGACTGCAACAGTCCAGCCAGCTGTTAATACTCCACAGCTGACCCCTCATCAGGGGAACACAAATAAAATTACACCACAGAACATACAGTCATGTCTTGGTAAAACACCCGTAAAACGGGAACAAATTCCTTTCTGGTTAGCCCAGAAAATCACTCAAATAGAGGCAGTATTTCCTGATACTACCCCTATTGAGAAACACAGAATCTTGACCATTTGCCTTCCTATGGGAATCGCACCACACGTGGAGGACTGCGACACTTGGGGTACAGTCTTTGCTTCCATTTACACAAAAACACACGGTGTTCCGTCTATGGCGGTAATACCAGACGTGCTAAAACAGATTCAAAATGAATTCGGTCCAGAGCCCGCTTTAAATCTAGGTATGAAATTACTGAAAGACTTCAAGCAGGTCACGGCTATATTATTAGCCAATGTAAAGGGAGAAGCAGCATCTGTGGCGATTCGCCAGAAGTTGAGGGAAACAGATATAAAAGATCCTGTTGAGCTTGCAAAAATCATAGAAAAATGCTATGAAGAATTAGGTAGAGACAGCTTGGGTGGAAAACCAGTTAAGCCCCAACTGCTCGAAAATCCTGAAAAATTATTTATTAAAAATAATTTAAATACTCCTAAAAAGAGCTGGGATGGAAATAAAGAATCCACTCCCAAGGAAAAAGTTTTCCAGACCAGAGGAAGGTCTCCTCGACGGAGGGAAAGAACTCCGACTCGAGAACGCCAGTCTCCCCAACGGGAGCCCTCTGAGAAAAGATATAACCTTAGAAATAGGGATAATATAAAAAAACCTGACAGATATCGAAGTATTGATACACGTCCCTCTCGATCTTTTCCACAGAATTCGGAAAGAAGAGGACGGTCAGACCCAGGAGAGCACACCAAGTCCAAAGACAAGGAACCTGCTCAAAATAAGAAATCTCAATTTCAGAAAAAGAAGGTAGCCAGTATTAGAGTAATCAACCATGCCGAGAATACTGAGGACACAGTTGAAAAACGGGGAGTGGGCATTGACAATGTTGGACAGTGCAGCAGAGATCAGTATAGCACGCAAGAACTTGATGAGTCATCTGGAGACAGTGGACACGAATGAATACATTCAGGTTGAAACTGCCGACGCCAGGCTTAGCGAGCCCCATAAAATATACGAAATAACATTACGTATAGAGGGTGATAAGACTAGGAAAATTAAGGGTCTATTTTGGGATAAGCTCTCAAAAGGCTATGATATTCTGTTAGCTGAAAAAGATTGGCCCCCGGAGTTTGTCAGGGAGTGCCCTCGTGGCGAAGAGGTGATTATGCCTGCCTTCTCGAATCACATTCCGATTCATAAAAAATACACATATGCAAGGAAATGGGCAGTAGCCCAGGCACCTGCATTATATAAAAATCACGTAGGATGGGCTGAGGATTCACCGCCTCACAAAATCCAACTAAAAAGTGAACCAACTGCCCAACGGCAGTATCCCATAAAGCAAGAAGCTAAAAAACAGGTCAGGGAGATCTTAGATCAACTTGAGTACCAGGGGGTGATTGAAACATGCACCTCTCAAATGAACAATCCTTTGTTTCCTGTCTCCAAGCCAGACAATTCATATCGTCTAGTTTTGGACTACAGACACCTTAATACATGTTGCAAAACTTTTGCAGTACAAAACTCGCATAGTGCAGCCCTAATGAATAACATAGTTAGGAAAAAATACAAAACAACATTAGACATTTCTAATGGTTTCTTTTGTCAAAACATTGCACCAGAAAGCAGATACTTGACCGCTTTCTCCGCATTTGGGTCGCAGAAAAAATTCTGTCGACTCCCACAGGGGTTCAAGAACAGCCCAGGACTATTCTCAGCTAGGGTAACAGAGTTACTACAAATCTATGATGATGAAGCATTATCTTACGTAGATGATATTTATCTCACAGATGACGACTTGGATACTCACTTGAAAAGAGTGAACACCATCATACTTGGGTTCGCAGCAGAGGGTTACAAATTCAACTTTAAAAAGTCCCGAATTGCCCATCTGACAGTACTATTTTTAGGGTACGAATTATCAAGTGAAGGGAAAAGCCTAGCGGACAACTTCTTAGAGAAGTGCGCTGTACTCCAAGCTCCAAAAACGCTGAAGAATTTACAATCAATACTAGGTTTTCTGAATTTCGGAAGAACTTACATTCTAAATTACGCAGAGAGGGTTAAACCTCTCTACGAACTAATTAAACCTGATTTAAAACAAATCAATTGGACTCAAAAACACACAGAGATTTTGAGATCACTGCAAACAGACATGTTAGCAAAAAATGCTCGAGCAACTCCTTAACATGTCTAGTGCCACGAGCATCCCAGGCATATTTAAGACAGTCTTTACAGGACTGCTAACACCCTTCCAGGCAATTTTGGGAATCTTTCCTAATTTTGTGCACTCCATTTTTGGTGGTATTCCACTATTTTTTGGACTCATCGCAGGGATTCTATTTTTGACCCTCCTGCTACGTTATGGCAAGCCTCGGCTCAGACATAGCTCCCATGGGAATGGAAGAGACAATCCTAGCAATGCGCTACAGGGACAGGATAACTAACGTCCTCGGATTGGCCAGGCTGAGAGATCTAAACATGACCTGGTTCCTTTCATTCAGACCGATATGGCAAAATTGCATTTTACCTGTGCTACGGTGTATGCTTTGCGGCGAGGAATGCGTGTTGGACATCTGTCTTTCACTTCCATCAGCAGTACCAATGGACGTCGATACTTTGCTAAGTCCAATAACGGCTCACGCATTGTGTTGTCCCCAGCGGCTACCAATCCTGATGACGGCATTTGTGGAGACTCCTGTACTACAGCCAAGTGGTAACAGTGGAGCGAGTGACAAAAGCAACATCATCCAGGTACAACGTGCTGTGAGCATTGCTGCTCCCGAATTCGATGACAGCAATCATTCTCACACCTGCCAAGTTTCAGCGCTATCTAATTTGGTTGAACTATCACCTGATTTTGTAGACCAATTCTTTGCGAGCCTGTCTGATACGATGTTCTCACCCATAGAGAAACAATAACTTTTGAGAAGCTTTCCGACACACAGCGTTCCTATGAACTCTGAATTCGGCCTTCAGTTTTGATCAACAAAAAAAACTGCCAGGAGCTTTGGTAAACTGATTTTTCTTTGAATTGGACAATTTTTCAAATATTGACCCTTTTCTTTTTTGGCACGAACAATTCTTTGCTTAACGTAAAAACTATTCTTAGAGAACAGAAGCTTCACACTTCTATTTCTAAACACATCTAGAGACATAACAACATAACACCAGCCTCTAGCACACATGTTATTACAATGCATTTTTATGTGATGATTTATCTCGCATTTCTTCTGTCAGAGATACTTCATGTGTAATTCTTTATGCATAATCGTTCATTTATTCCATATGCCATAATTTTTTGAATGATTACTATGCTTTTTAAAACTACGTACAGTACCTAAATTCCATGTATTACGAGTACGCCTGTTTCGAATGCATTTATGTATTTTGGGGTGGGCTATGTTACACAATGTTACACATGCATCTAATTGCTTAGTTTTAGTAATTTTGATGGACATGAATTCGTGGAGTGGGTGTCATGTGCTTATCTAGGTTCCTGATCGATACTGTGACCTTATGCCCCTATTCGGCTATAAAGCCCTTTATTCCCTATATTGGCATAACCGTTCAAGTACGATTTTCTGAAAAGTCATCTCTGGCCTCACACGAGCAGAGCCACAGAGCCACATTCCAGCATGACTCTCTGCTACTTCCTTTGCGACCAATTAGTGCAATGACAGAGCAGCAGTCACTATCTGATATTCCTAGATAACACTCCGAGTTCTTCAACAAGATAAAAACTTAGCAAACCTGGAAATCCCCGCTTGCTATGTTTTGATTAGTAATAGAACTCTAATGAGCAACTGATAGCTGCCACTTCCTAGTGACATCTTTAATTGACGTCTTATGTCCAGCAAACTTGCGTCAAACCCGGCACCTGTCAGGTATAAATATTACCAACGTTGCCTTAAGCAATGTGCGTTGCCTGTTGCTGATGCCAGCTGCCTGCATGACCAGTGTTGGTAAAAACTAGCACTCTGTCGCTGCAGCCTGCTATCCTGTGGTGGTGAAGCTACTGATTACCATTATCGCCGCTACAGCGCGAACTGTGGTTCAGTACGCTTGAGGAGCCGTGCAGCCGTCCTCTGCGAAGACATCCAGCCCAGCTGCCCGCGGACGCCGTCACCCCTCCTTCCTCCCGACGCGCTGAGAGAAGCCGCTGCCTTTCTCGTGCAGAGAAATCCAGTCCCGGCGCTTCCGGTTTACCCTCGCGGGTGACTGGGATATCGAGAGAGACCCCTGAAGGAGATACCAATCCTCCATCATTCTATTCAGAGGTATGGTGTTGACTAAACCCTTAGAAGAGAATTCTTGAAACAAACCTTGGCAAAACCAACTTAACTTAAGCTACTTACTTACTCCCCCTTCTCACGTGTTAGGCTTAGGTCAGGCACACCGGGGTAGGCTTAGTTAGAAGCACCAGTTGAGTATGTTAGCCTAATGTATATATGACTGTATATATGTTTTATTACTTTTAAACCATTGTATGGCTAAGAAACCATATCAATGCTTTTACAGTTCTATTTCGCTATTCTTATCTTACTGTACGTACTTTTTATAATAACAGTTATTGCAATTGTGGCAATACATTTCTCTTGTATGAGAAGAAAGACTGTTCAATAAATGTTAACCTTTATTGATAAACGCCCGTCTCTCTATTCTCTACATATTGTGAAAGTAAACTGCACCAGACTGACTGAGTGAAATCTATGTCTATTGTTTCACACGACCCTAGAGATCGACTCTTGATCTGAGGAGCAAAGTTGTCATGTTGCACGGTTGTTGGAAAACTGAATCCCTTCTTGTCTGTGCCAGGGAAGCTGATCACTTCCTATGCAGAGAAGAAAGTTTCCAGTGACCTCTGAGCTAGTTGGTAACACAACCCAATTAAGTTTAGCATAGTCAGTGGAGGCCTGGAATATCCGCAGTTCCACGTCGATACTACTGTTTATGTTATTCCAATGCGCAGGGCCTAGTGGGAAACTAGGAACTACACTACAATGGGAGCGGTAGATATGTTGGTGTATTGGGCATGTGGGAGGGTCACCACATCACCTTTCTTTCCATTTATGTCCCCCCTGGGCTTCAGGGTACAACTTTAGCGGACCTGGGGTCGGTCCTCCTGTTACTCCCGGAGGGTTTTTTAATTATGGGGGCGACTTAAATGCGGTCGTCTCAGGTGAAATGGACAGACATCCCCCTCGGGAGTTGGGGCGGGCGACGCAATGGCTACCTGACTTTATAGAGGCAATGGGTCTGGTAGATTGCTGGAGACTGTTGCATCCAGATCAGAAGCAATATACATTCAATTCTGGGGCGCATGGTAGTCTATCGCGACTGGACTATTGTCTTGTCTCAGGAGTACAAGCTTCATATGTGACGGAGGTCAGCCATTTAGCCAGAGGGATTTCGGACCATTCTCCACTATGGGTCCATGTTGTCGTACACCTCGGTTCAGCAGGGCGAGTGGCCCCCATAAACCCATGGTATTTGCGTAGTCCCAGAATTCGTAAGGACCTTCTTGTTAAACTAGAAGAATATTTTGTCATGAATGAGGGGTCTGTCTCTTCTTCAGTATCCTTATGGGAGGCGTTTAAAACTGTTGTTAGAGGTCAGGCTTTGACACTGATAGCGGGGGCCAAATCAGTCTGACCCTGTACTTTAAGGGAACAGTCCTGCCCGAACTGCCAAGCCATGTCTTCCCTGGAATGGAAACAAGCATCCTGGGACCGGTTTCTGGCTAATCAGCCGTCATCAGCCAGGCTAGCTTGAATCCAGTGGCAAAATGAGCAAGGGACCCACGTCTGGGCATACCCTACCAACTAAGGGCGAACAAAGTAAAACCAAAGGGGATGATGGATGGAGTGTTGAACATTGCAAGCACTCACCCCCCAGTCAACTGATCTGGGTTTAATCCATCATCATTCTTTAGCTCTCTCCGCCACCCCAGTTCAGACATGGCCATACGCAAATCAGTCTGACCCTGTGCTTCATGGGAACAGTCCTGCCCGAATTGCCAAGCCATGTCGTCCCTGGACCGGAAACAAGTATCCTAGGCCGGTTTCTGGTTAATCAGCCGTCATCAGTGAGGCTAGCTTGAATCCAGAGTCATAGTGAGCAAGGGACCCACGTCTGGGCATACCCTGCCAACTTAGAGCGAACAAAGCAAAACCATAGGGGATGATGGACGGAGTGTTGAACATTGCAAGCCCTCACCCCTAGTCAACTCATCTGGGTTTAATCCATCATCATTCTTTAGCTGTTAACCCAGTTCAGTTTAAACCCAGATCAGTTGACTGGGGGTGAGTGCTTGCAACGTTCAACAACCCCTTTGGTTTTGCTTTGCTAAAAAAAGGTTACATTGTTTGCCGAGTCAGCTGCTGAATAAGACAATATCACTTTATTTCAATAATCTTTCCCCCTGAGTCCACCCTAAACCTGTTTGTTAACGGCCTGGAAGTGGTCTGCGACCAAGGGTTGTGATGCAAGAATGGCATGCTCTTACACTGTACATGCGGGAGGCATGTATAAGGCTGACATTAGTTTCTGGGCTCCAAGCAGCTCCTTATATAGAATCACAATCCACGTGCTCTTGTAGTTGACCTTCCATGTCAGCAACTGTGGTTAAAAGGGCCCCCTTCCAGCACATAAACAATCTTTGAATGTAGTTTTGTAACTTCTATATATGCTGCTTAATGCAGCACACTCCGAGGTTGCTAAACTGCATTTTTTTAAATGATTGTTTATGTGCAGGAAGAGGGACCTTCCTGTACATAAACAATCACTGGCCTTTTGTTGTTTTCATGGGTGCTGCACAAGGCAGCACACATGAAAACAGCAAAAACAAGGAATAATTAAACATTTCACCTCATTGAGCCAGGGTAAGACCAGGTTTTCCCTGGTCTTAATTCTGGCACTGCTTCCTATTTACGCCTCCCTTGTAAATTGGAGGCACCGTCAAAATCAATGGGTGTCGCAGACATATGCTCCTGAATTGGGGGTCGGGCTGTGTTATCTCAACTGACCCCCAAAGAGAAACATTGGTCAGCGATTGAGAGGGAGGCCTTTGCTGTGGTCTGGGCCCTGAAGAAGGTGAGGCCATACTTGTTTGGCACTCACTTCATTGTTCAGACAGACCAGAAGTGCCTCTTATGGCTTAAACAGATGAAGGGTGAAAACCCTAAACTGTTGAGATGGTCCATTTCCCTACAGGGGATGGACTATACAGTGGAACATAGACCTGGAAGTAACCATGCCACTGCA
Source organism: Lissotriton vulgaris (assembly GCF_964263255.1). Lineage (NCBI taxonomy): Eukaryota > Metazoa > Chordata > Amphibia > Caudata > Salamandridae > Lissotriton > Lissotriton vulgaris. The sequence continues at coordinate 1,830,712,352 of NC_141687.1, forward strand.
GATGGAGTCTCCAGATATTTCCACTTAGAAAATGAAGACTCAACCAGGCAAGGTTAGACTCATCTCCTTACCTCTAAGGGGGGCGGGGGGGATTGTGTTGTATAGGAAAGTGGCATTTGCTTTTATGGTTACCCCCACTTTTTGCCTGGTGCCAAGCTGGTTTTGACTAGTCTGACTCGAATCCTGCAAATCAGGACCCCAGTCTCTCTGCTTTCTCCTTTAAATTGTTATGTTCAGTACTTAGATACATCCCAGATTTGATGCTGAGGTACCCCCTATTAGTCCCTATGATATGGTACTAAAGTCCCCAGGGCATAGGTATCCCCAGAAATCCCCCATGGGCTGAAACCTGCATTATCCCACCAACTGGAGACCATTCAAACTGTATCTACAGACCTGCCATTGCAGCCTGTGTAAGCTGGCGCTAGCACAGCTTACGAAAGATATAGGTTTCCTATAACTAGAGTCAATGCACTTACAACCTATAAGTCACCCCTATAGCAGGCCTTTGCAATCCTGAAGGCGAGGTGCTTGGTTCTAAGTGTGAGGGTGCCCCTGGATGAGCAGGATACCCCTACAGCCTACGGAGTCCATTCTTCTGGGTTGTAGGTGAAGCAGCCATATACTATATAGAGGGGCACCACGTAATTATGCAATTGGCTGCAACGAATCCTATAATGTTTGGTATAAAACATGTTGGAATCATACCTCCACACCATAAATGGTGTGGGAGGTATGATTCCAAGCATTAGAATAGGCCTCCGTTAGGCTCTCAATACTCCCAGTGCCAGTCTTCTAGACCTGGACAGCACAACATGGCTGCTGCCGACCAGAGACACGATTCTGCCCTCCTGTTGCTGAGCCGAGCTCGAGCAGGGGAAGGCAGAAAAATAGGTATCCTGTCACAGGAAGGTGTGACCACCTCCCAGACAGGACTTCGTGTATTGGGGCAGGGTGAGTGCACTTGCTAGAGACACTCTGTCAATGAGGGGCACATTTAGTGCCTCCTTGCATAGGCAAATTCAAACCAGCTCTGGAAGCCGTTGGCTCCCACTCTGGCGCAAAACTGGACAAAGGACATGGGAGTCTCCTCCCCACTATTCGCTCCCTCCCCTGGGCTGAAACATGCATTATGCCACCCAACCCTTTCCTGAGGGTACTTAATGGCTTACTTGTGGGTGGGACCCTAGATTAGTTGTGGGGCACAATTCAATTCAGACACCACTTCAACTCGTACCATCTGAGCACTCTGGACTTCGCTGGATTTCGTTTGGGCTCGATTTCGTCCCCCCTTTCAGTCTGCACCATACAGGAATCTTCCAATAACTGTGGGCATCAAAGACACCTGAAGGAATCTCCCTTGGAGTGAAAGTGTCACTTCCCTGCATCTGCAGGCACTGCAACAAAGCTGACTGGTCTGCTGATCCTGAGCTCCCATGGACTTCGAAAGGTTGTCCCTGCCCTCTCATCAGGTTTGAGGCCATCAATCAATCAATCAATCAATCATTTGTAAAGCGCTCTAAGTACCCGCGAGGGTCTCAAGGCACTGGGGGGAGGGGGGGGGGGGGGGCGCTACTGATAGAACAGCCAGGTCTTGGATATCCTCCTGAAGGTCAGCAGGTCTTGGGTCTGTCGTAGGCTCAGTGGGAGGGTGTTCCATGTCTTGGCGGCGGGGTGGGAGAATGATCACCCACTGGTGGTTGTGCTTCGGATGCGCGGGACGGTGGCGAGTGAGAGGTCAGCAGAGCGTATCTGGCGGTTGGGGATGTAGAAGGAGAGCCGTCTGTTGCGGTAGGCTGGGCCAGTCTTGTGGAGTGCCTTGTGTGTGTGGGTGAGGAGCTTGAAGGTTATCCTTTTGTTGACAGGTGGGGGGTGATGTGGCCTTGGCATGGTATGTCAAGGATCAGTTGTGACAAGGCGTTTTGGATGCATTGGAGTCGTTTGATGAGCTTGGTCAGGGCTCCCGCGTAGAGGGCGTTTCCGTAGTCTAGTCTGCTGCTGATGAGGGCCTGGGTGACTGTCTTTCTTGTATCTGTCGGGATCCATCTGTAGATCTTGCGGAGGGGGTTGAAGCAGGAGGAGGGGACGGCGTTGACTTGCTTGGTCATTGAGAGCGTTGAGTCGAGGATGATTCCCAGGTTGCGTGCATGGTCGGTGGGTGTCGGGGCTGCCACCAGGAGTGGTCCCAGGCTGAAGGGTTGGAGCCGAGGATGAGAACCTCCGCCTTGTCTGAGTTCAGCTTCAGACGGCTGGTCTTCATCCAGTCGGCGACGGACTTCATTCCTTCGTGGAGGTTGACTTTGGCTATGATGGGGTTCTTGGTAAGGGTGAGGATCAACTAAGTGTCGTCGGTGTAGGAGATTATGTTGAGGTCGTGCTGTCGGGCTACGTGTGCGAGCGGGGCCATGTAAATTTTGAACAGCGTCGGGCTGAGGGAGGATCCCTGGGGTACGCCGCAGATGATATCAGAGGCTTTGAAACGGAATGGGGGAGGCGGACGCTCTGCGTTCTGCCAGAGAGTAAGGAGGTGGTCCAATCCAGAGCTTTGTCTCGGATCCCTGCGGCATGGAGGCGTGCGCGTAGTGTGCGGTGGTAGACGCTGTCGAAGGCAGCAGAGAGGTCTAGGAGGATGAGTGCTGCGGTCTCGCTGTTGTCCAGCAGGGTCCTGATGTCGTCGGTGGCGGCGATGAGGGCAGTCTCGGTGCTGTGGTTGCTGAGGAACCCTGACTGGGAAGGGTCCAGGATTCTGTTTTCTTCGAGGTATCTGGTTAGCTGTCTGTTGACGGTTTTCTCGATGACCTTGGCCGGGAAGGGTAGCAGAGAGATGGGCCGGAAGTGCTTGAGGTCTCTTGGGTCTGCCTTAGGTTTTTTGAGTAGGGCGCTGATCTCGGCGTGTTTCCAGATCTCTGGGAAGGTCGCGGTCTCGAGGGAGAGATTGATGACGTTGCGCAGGTGGGGTGCGATGGAGCTTCTTGCTCTGTTGAAGACCTGGTGTGGGAATGAGTCTGACGGAGAGCCAGTGTATTGAGCGCATGGTCTTGATAGTGTCGTCAATGCTCACGCTGGCCCAGGTTAGCAGGGGGTTGTGGTCACTGGTGTACGGAGGGTTTGTTGTGTTGCTGTCTGTTGGGGCTGTCTGGGTGTTGAAGCTGTCGAGGATGTCTGCTTTCTTGCGGTGGAAGAAGGTGGCGAGGGAGTCGCACAGGGCTTGAGAGGGCGGGATGTCGTTGGTGTTGGAGCTGGGGTTGGAGAGTTCCTTCACGATGTTGAAGAGCTCCTTGCTATTGTGTGCATTGTTGTCGAGGTGGTCTTTGAAGGAGGTCCTCTTGGCCGCCCTGATGAGGTATTGGTGGTTGCGGATGGCATCCTTGTGTGCTGCGTGGCTGTGCGGAGTTTGATCACTGTGCCATTTCTTCTCTAGTTTCCGTCAGGCTTGCTTGGAGGTTAGGGGTTCTGGGGTGAACCAGCTGGCCCTCTTGCTGGTGTCTCTGTGGGGGGCTGAGACCGAGGTTTGCGTGTAGTTGATCTTCAGTGATTTTGCTCCAGCAGCGGCGGGGGATATGTTGGGTGCGGTGGTGTGTGGTGGGTTTCTGGAAGGCGAAGTGGATGCAGCGGTGGTCGGTCCAGAGGAGTTTGGTGGTGTGGCTGATGGAGACGTACGGGCTTGAGGAGAAGACTGGGTCGAGCGTGTGGCCGAACGAGTGGGTGGGTGTTGTGACTTGTTGCTTCAGTTCGAGGTTGGCGAGGTTATCGATCAGGGTTGTGGAGTTGTTGTCATTGTTGTTCTCAAGGTAAAAGTTCAGGTCTACGAGGAGGATGTAGTCAGAGGAGGTCAGGGCGTGCGTGCTGAACAAGTCGGCGATGGAGTTGCTGAACTGGGGGCAGGGTCCGGGGGGTCGGTAGACGAGGGTGCTTCTGAGGGTGGAATTAGGGTCTGTGTGGATCTGGAAATGCATGTGTTTGGCTGTGCTGAGTGCGTCGTCGGTCATCCTTCATAGGAGCTGCAGGAACCGAACCCCTGTGCACTGCGTCGACTTGCCGTTGCAAAGGCTTGTTGGCTTCTTTCGACCAAGATCTTCAGGATTCTAGACTTCCCAACCTCAAGCATCTCCAGTAACCAGACTCTTCGTCCACACTGCATTGTTTGCATCGTTGCCTGCCTCTTTTGGTGAGCCGCTCAAGGTCCTTTTGCGACCACAGTGCCTCCGGCCTGCGGGTCCATTTGAGGGTCACCTTTGTTTCTTTTGGGCTCCCCTGATTGCTGGGTGTGCCCTGAATCCCTTGCTTGTGGTGAGTCCTCTGGACCTTGCTTGCACCTTCTTCAACTTCCATGTTGTTTGCAGTTTCCGAAGCTTGTAAGTGCAGGCAACGGACACCAATCCTTCAAATCTCAACATCCGACGTGGGACAGCTCATGCACAGCCTGGTCCTCACAGCTGCAGAGTCAAGGTCACCGTCGACTTTCCTGCAACACCCAACAGTGATGGCCATTTGTCTTCCAGGTCTTCTGGTCACTCCTGAGTGACATAGACTCTGTCCCATCTGCTTTCAGGTACATCTCAACTAGAATCCACCTTCAGATTCCACCTGACACTTTCTCTTTCCCCAGTAGCGCCACTTTCCTGAAGTCCTCCATTGGGTTCGACAGCAGTTTCTGACACTAATTCACACCTATACACACAGCTTCCCTGGTGTTGGTAACATGGGTACTAGGGTCTCCATGGGTGGTGTGGCTCTCCAACGTTTTGTCATCCACAGGGTTTCTTCAGGAACCACTGGGAAGGGTCCTTTTGCTTTAAAATTGCAACTGCAATGTACATGTTGATTTGTAAGGAGAATGCAGTTGCGTTTCCACACTGCACACGATCTCCGTGGGGTTCCTAGTCACTCATCTTGGGTGGCTCCTTGGGGGCATGGCATTTCTACATCCTCTAGACGTTGTCTTGACACGAATCGTTGTTCCTATACCACTTTTTTAATATATGGTTAAGTCCCCCCCTGGGGTTCACTGTGTATTCTGTGCTATTTACGTGATGTCTATGCAAAGTATACTGTGCATTGTGCACACAATGCACACAATACTTTATATTATATATTTGAACATGTAAGTGAACATTATATAATAAATACATAGTATTATAAATAGCTTGTCTCGTTCTTTTTCATTTAATCTATACCTCTAAGATGGCATTCTGGTACAGCAAGCTGCTTTACACTCTTTCCAGACTAAGGTTGAAGGCTGCTCTCCACATTACCAATTAGAGAGTGTTATATGGCTGTCTAAGACCTCCTAAATCACCATAATGGTTGTCTGAACTGGTGCAGATTGTGTCCATTTACATAAGTGTACATTATATGCCAGGCTAGCCTCTCACAATAAGGGACTTCAATACACATCTACATCAAGGTGCTAAGGTGCTGACTGCTGTTACTAAATTGAATACTTTCAAGTGACTGCATTCTCATTCTGATCCAGAGCCCTGTGTCTAGGTCACATCCTGTCAGGTCTCTCTGAAGAGCATTACTAGCAGGTTTGTGTGGTTTATAAAGGAGAACTCTTTCTTACAGTTTGCATTGATTTAGGTAGTAACTGTAGCATCTATTTGGAAACCAGTTCTAAATTTGATCCAAAAAACATCATAGAAATGTCTTGAAAATGTATAGCCTGGTATATACAACGGCGGCTGGCACAGATAAATGTGGTGAGGTGGGGCTGGGGGAAGCCGACAGACGACAGAATAGGTGTTATTTATTGATTTAATTAGATCTATTCCATCGTCTGTAGACTCCCCCCTCTCACTCTGCCCCGCCCCACTGCCCCAATGCATTTACCTGTGCCGGATGCTGCTGGGTATATACACTATTTGGTCCAATTTCTAAACACAACTGCTGTTCCCTTAAAGTACTTATTGATAGAGGGCTCTGGGTATGGTGGAGTGGCGAGAGGGTTGCGTTATGAAAGCATTTCGCTCCAGTCTTGGATTTAGTTCTTTGTTTCGTAAACGGGAGCCTTTTCTCCTCATGTTGACTCGGCACCAAAGGGCAGTTCTCTCTGCAATTTTTTTTGTGTGCTTTTCTTTTTCACTTGTGTTTTTACCAAACGTTCACTGTTTTAGGTAAGCATGGACAGATGGAGTTGCTCAGTAACTGTCTTTAATTACTCAGACTTGTGAGGTTCATATAATAGTTTTCTTTTATATCTGCAGGAATTTCAGTAGACGTCAATGCCCTAAGAACATTTAGCACATTATTCTCAGGCATAACACTCCATTTACCAACTATACTATGCCATTAGGGAACAATATGTAAAGTGCTTGTAAACTCCCACAAAGTAGCTGCCCGCAGGAACAGAAATGGCAGAAGTCATGCTCTCAGTAAATCTCAAATGAGGCAATGGCAAACACTACTAACTGTAATAGGCAACGAAATTGAGCCTCCATTTTAAAACGTGGCCTACAAGTACTGGTGTGCTTGGTGTGCTGACACGCATAATTTAAGTATTGAATGGATGAATTCAGCAGGAACCATGCTTATGATTAAGAGCATTAATATTTTGTACAGGTTCGGGGTCTGTAGTTGACCGTAGAATATGCTTAGCTGTGCCTTGCCTGAGTGGACTAATACATTTTGTTAATAAGTTGGGAATTTCGGCTATCTTCATGAAGTTACTTAACTGTACATACCTGTTATCTGTCCATTGCACAAAGACAGAGGTTGAAGTGAATGGGAGCATTACAGTTTACAGCTTTTAGAGCGCTGCAGTTTCTAGATTCTTAGGTTTTTTGTGTGTAAGTGTGAGTTCAGACTACAAGTTATACAAAAATAACACTTCAAATAAGTACTTCTCAATATAGTTCTATCATATGCCTGTTAGTGTAAAAGCTTCCACGTTAAAGAAACGTAGATGTTGTAACAAACAGAATAACATGCTGCATAGCTAAAAACATATAAGGTCCCAAAGGCGAGACCTATTGGCTTTGCCAATGTGTGTTTTTTATGCATTTCGGGCGCTTGTCCAAAATCGTGGCTGGATAAGATGAACTTGCAATACTATGGCAGCCATTGAACCAATTCTTTGTTGCGTGGATTTGTGTCCACGATAATTTATGGAAAGGAAAAGACACGCCAAATTCTATGTTACAACAACAGACACGGTTAGCCTACGCAGCTCCCAAACGCAGCAACTATAAAGCGCATTGCATTTGCACAATATGTATTGAGGACATTCTAAAAGACAAAGGGGAATATTTACAATGGAAAGGCAGAGTGTGGTGTTCAGCACAATAAGCTAACGTCACCGTCTGCCATTCCAAAAATGCAAGGATGAGCTGTATTTATAAAGATACGGCACATTCCTGCGATTTCCCTTGTGCTGGGGCTAAATTAAGCTGCCCAGCGCCAACACAGGCACCCTTGCACCACAGTGCAGGGGTGTCTGCGTTGAGATAATGATGTTTATGTTTATGTGCAGGAAGGTGTACCTTCCTACACATAAGCAATCACAAATGATGATTTAAAACTGTTTTGTTTGTTGCATTGCGAAGCACCCATAGAAGTTGCAAATCGTATTTTTTTTAATGATTGTTTTTGTACAGAAAGGGACACCTTCCCGCACATAAGCAATCATTAATGCTGTTTTGCTGTTTCTCTGTGCTGCACAATGTAGCACACACAGAAAAAGCAGAAACAAGAAGAAATAAACCATTTTGTTAAGAACAGGTTTTCCCTGGTCTTAATTTTGGCGCTGCCTCCTATTTACACCACCCTTGTAAATAGGGGGAAACGTCAAAATCAATGGGTGTTGCGGCGGAACCCCCACCGCAACGCCCATTGCCCACCCCTTTCATGCTAAGTATAGCGTGAAAGGGGGCTTTATTTACAAGGCAATGTTAAGCCACTACAGGAACGTCCTTAAAAGTGACATTCCTCTGGCAATAGGGGCTTGTTAATATGCCCTCAAATAGGGGTATTTTGAGACTTAACCTCAGTGTACAGTGTCCTCCCAGCACTGGAGCCCTTAACAAACAAATACTTTCAATCTGGAGTATCTCTTTAGAAAAATCTTCTTTGTTATTGATTCCCATCTTAAAAAGCTTCCTGCAGCAATCCCTGCCGGCACGTGTGTCTTGCCTTTAAGAGTCCCTTCTTCAGGAGAAAATGGGATTGCACCACAAGAACAACAAACAAACAGGAAAAGGGGTTTCAATCTTTTTTCTATACATTCATCGGAGGACCGCTGTCATTCAAACGATCGATTAAACAATTTGCATACACTTCGAAATCAACCAACCTTATGGCAATTTTAAACATTTTAAAATACTTGAAGAAGAGTGCACAACTTTTCTTCCAATTTCATTGGTTTCCATTCACCAAGTTCTCTCTAACTCATCGGATCTAGTTTACATCTCGACCGACCCACTAACATTGTCTGACCATTCTATGGTCTCTTTTGACCTTCTTAACATAAGGAAAGAGATAGTGAAGACACTTCCATCCAAAAAGACTTTTAGGCACTGGCAGAAATTAGCTCCTGATACTTTCAAAGAACTGCTCATTAGGAACAAGCAGGCACTTGCTCTGGGCAAAGTGGATAATTATCTTGAGTCCTTTCATCGTACCATTAAAACTACTTTGGATGTTCTAATGCCAGAGAAAATGTCAAACACGATGACTAATCGTACTCAGACCACATGGTACACTATAGAGCTAAGACAAGAGAAGAGCTACTGCAAAAAACTTGAACGTAAATGGCTGCAGACTAAAGATATGCTAAGCAAAGAACGTTATAAAATGGCTCTGCTTACCTGTCACAAAAATATAAAAAAGGCGCGTAAACATGAAATCATTATGCAGCTGGAACAATCGGGTAACTCTTCCAAAACAATTTTCCAGATTCTTAACACCTTTATTAACCCTAAAACTCTTGATACCGAAGAAGAACCCACCAAGTCTCTCTGCGACAACATCTCGGATCATTTCATTCAAAAAATAGAAGACATCTATATTAAAATAGTCTCCTCGGTCACACAAATTTAAGATGATGATATTAATCAACTACCCGAGTCTGAGCGACAGGGTGTTCTTAAAGAATTTCCGCTGCTAACCGTTCAAGACACTGAATTATTACTAAGATCAGCTAAGTCAGGCTTTCCTACTGACCTAATTCCTGCCAAGTCTGCTAAGAAGCTGGCAGCAGAATTAGCTGAACCTCTTTGTTCTGTTCTGAACCACTCTATCAAAGAGGGTAAATGGCCTAAACTGCTTGGAAAGTTTCCCAAATCATTCCAATCCGTAAAAATACGAAATTGGCCTCTGATGTTATTACCAACTACCGCCCTATCTCCTTGCTACCCCTATACAGTAAACTCTTGGAGAAGCATGTTAATAGTCATATATCGGCCTTTTTGGAATCCTCCAATTGTTTGGATTATTCTCAATCAGGCTTTCAGCCAAAGTACAGTACTGAATTGGCTTTGGTGAAGGTAACCGATGATATAATAATGCTGGCGGATGCAGGTCAGGCAGTAATTTTAGTGCTGCTTGACCTGTCCGCCGAGTTTGACACTATTATTATTATTATTACATTTCTTATATAGCGCCAGAATCGACCCCCGAAGGGGTATCTCCGCGCTTGCCTTGGGAACCCATCCTGGTTTTTCCCTGTGAGATAGCTCCTACAGGGCATCCCCAAGGTGAACGTCAGGCATCCCGCCGCGGGGGGGGCGTTGTGGAGATTAAGCAAGCTTAATGCCCAGAGTTGCAGAGTGTGAACCCATGATTAGGTCAGGCACCGAAGCGAGAATTATCGAGTCCGTGGACATATGAGCTCAACACCCTGCCGCGTCGGGAATCGAACCCTGGTCCCAGGTCTGACCTCTGCTACAGGGTCTGCCTGCTCTAACCAGTGAGCCACACTTCTCCACATCTCACCAAACCTTAGTAGACAGACTTCGTCTCACAGGGGTCCAGTATTCGGCTCTGAGCTGGATACAGGTCTTTTTAACTGATAGGACCCAAATGGTAAATCTAGGCCCTTTCCAATCAAAATTCAGCCATGTCACGAAAGGTGTACCACAGGGTTCCTGTCTTAGTCCATCCCTATTTAACGTCTACGTTGCTCCTTTGGCTGCTCTGCTTAGGAAAGTTGGATTTTCCCCAATTTTCCTACGCGGACGATACACAGCTGATCTTTACTTACAACAAATATACCCCTGATGTTCAGAAAATGTTCTCCAAAGGTATGAAAGCTATAACCCTTGGATGAAGAGAAACTTTCTGCAATTAAACACAGGGAAAACTGAGATTATGCTGTTTAAGGATGCTATTTTGAGATGGTCTTCTGGGTGGTGGCCTGAAGAATTGGGTGTAGTTCCGACCCCAAAGACAGTGGTCAAAAACCTTGGAGTACTAGTCAATAGAGAACTCAACTTGGAGGGCCATATTGCAGCATTTAAGAGATCCTGCTTTTACGCTTTGAGTCTGCTGCGGAAAATTCTTCACTTTTTGCCAATGGGCACACGTAAAACATTAATTCACGCACTGGTCCTTAGCCGCCTGGACTATAGCAACGCACTGTTGATATCTGCTAAGGACGCTGATCTACAAAGCTTACAGGTGGTGCAGAATACCGCTGCCCACCTGGTGACTAGTGCTCCCTATCGGGCCCCCTCCCTTCCTCTTCTGCACACCCTACATTGGCTTCCAATTCGGAAAAGAATTCATTTTAAAGTATGCTGCTTGGTGTTTAAAGGCCTAAACTCTATGGGCCCAAAATACTTGGCAGAAAAACTAGTTAAATATATCCCTATGCGCTCACTTCGTTCTGAAGGCAAAAGCCTGCTCACTATTCCTCGCATTAAGCAGACCAGATTGGGAGGCAAATCCTTCTCTTACTTGGCTCCTAAATTATGGAATCAACTGTCAGTAGATCTTCGGCAGGAAGCCAACTACATGTCTTTTAGGAAAAAACTTGACTCAGCTCTTCTAATCTCTCTTCCTTTGTGTTGTCTGCAACTTTGTTCTCAGCACGGAGATACCCCATTTGGGGTAAGTCAGGCGCTTTATAAATGCAATAAATAAATAAATCAACTATAAACAATGAAAAACACTTGAGCCTAATTAGATCGAGCAAACACTAGAACACACGCCATTTTTTCTTTTTAACGTTGCAACACTTTGAAACAGTAAATTTATAACACCATCTACTGATTGAAAAATATATTTCACATTGTATGCAACTAATATTATGAAGACTATTTGGGCCCCATAAGGATGGCGGGCGGATCGTCCCCGCCAAGCCGGCGGTAGTCACCGCCGGCCCGGCAGGGGTGATCCGCCCCCATCCATACAGCAAACACCCCCAACCATATTATGATGGCTGGGGGTCCGCGGCGGACGGAAAGACCATCTGCTGCTTTTCCGCACCGTCGGAAAGTCGACTGGGCGGAAAAGGGTTCAATATGGTGGCGGTGTCTGTTAGACACCGCCAGCCATATTACAATGGGGGCGGAAACATGCCATGGAAAGGCATGCAAGTTTTCTTGCAGGGGTCCATTGCGGGCCACCAGGGACTCTGGGGTGGGGGGGGAGGGGGGTGTACATGGGGGGTACCTATAGTACCCCCCCAGCATTTCAATGTACAATGTGGCAAGCACCTCGCGGTGCCTGTCACATTGTGCATTGAAAGGCACAACTTGCATTTGTGGCATTGCGGCGGGTGGTGCTTTCAGCACCGCCCGCCGCAATGTTAGAAATGCGAGATGAGCCCACCAGTGTGGCAGGTGCATCCTAATTGTGGGTGCGGGACCGCTGCAAGCATTGCGGGCGATCCCGATTCCCGGGGGTATGGCGGGCAGACAAAGTCCGCCCGCAATACTAATGACCCCCTTGGAGTCTAAGAATATTAAATGTACTATTCCCACTCTAGTTTATACAACAGTAGGTAAAGTATTGAACTTTGGAGGGGTAAAATTTACTATTTCCACTCCAGTGTTTGCAACACTAAGGAAAGCGGTAGACTCAGATGGGTTCAAATGTATTATTCCCGCTCCAAACAGCACAACAGTAGGGAAAATGTAGGACTTCAGAGGTGTAAAATTTACTAGCCCCACTCCAGTTGTTCAACTGCAGGGAAAGAGTTGGAAGTTCGGATGCATTCATTTTAATATTCCCACTCCAGACAGTGCAACAGTAGGGAAAGTGTTGGACTTTAGAGGGGTAAAATGTACTAACCCCACTAAGTCACAGCAGGCATGAATTGCGAGGGTGCAGGTGGTCGCTGGGGTTAATTTATAAAAATATATATTTTTTAACTTACCTTCGCCTCCGGTGCCGGACCCCTGCGTGGCACCTCCTGCTCTTTGCTCACAGGAAGCAGAAGCAGGCAGCCTCCCTCTCTTCCCATAAGCCAATCACAACACTGCAATGGCAGCGTTGTGATCGGCTAGGACGCCATCCTTACAGGCGTCTATGGGAGGCCATTTTCTTCATGCAGGCTGCCAAACAGTCATTGGGCTAGCCACTCCTCCACCGACCAGCCCACCCGCCCGCCCCCAACCAGGCATAAACTTCTTCTGTTTTCTCGCAGTGCAGTACATCACCAGAGAACCCATTTGACCTCTTCCAGGCATGTCTACAAAGGACAACACTGGTACCAACTGCACTGCCAAAGCAATCTGTGGTATCCAGACCTGTTCGTATAATATACTTGACCACTTCATGCCCTTCATGTACCTTCTGGGCAACAAGGCCCTAGGGTTCTCATGGACTGCTGGCAGGATCTTGCAGGCTTTTGGGACGGAATAATCCTCAGCATTGTAATAGAAGTGCACCCCTGTCCTGAGTGCCCTAACTGTACTGATGGCTGGATCCTTAATGCGGATTTGTGTTGTCATATACAAAAACAGACCATGCATGTGCACCATGACGTAGGTCTGGCTCACAAATTGCTGTTTTGTTGGACTGGTAGGAGCGCCCAAAGCGCAATCCTCATAGTAGTGAAAGGCTACGGCCTTTCCCAGGAGTTAAGCAGCATGAAGGTGGTGGTGACAGCATAACGTGTAATAATCTGTAGGAGTAAACCGGTCCTATATGACCTGTGTCACAGGAGTGAGTCCTAAAAGCTCAATAATTTTAAAGTTCCGCTGCTGATTGCTAAACTCACCCTTGACCTACATTGGTTTGGTCTGCAGTGCGTGGTTTACCTGTACTGGGTATATGTGTGCCTGTGAATGGTGCAGTACTGGGATAATGCAGTATGTTATGTGCATGTACTAGTTGTAAGTGCACCTGTGAAGGTAAACTACATGAAGGACGTTGTGCTTTGCAGGGCATGTACGGTAAATGCATGCACTGGCTGTTTCTGTGACTGTGAGTGGTACAATACAAACATACTGCAGCATTGGGCAGTGTGAGTAGGTTATGTGCATGTACTGGATCTATGTGCATCTGCAAATAGTATGACACTTGTGTGTAATGCTGTGCAGTATGTGTATGCTTGTATACATGAACTGGGTATATGTGTGTCTCTGAATAGTACAATGCATGGAGGACCCTGTGTTAAATTTTGGGAGACCCAGGGCAGCATGGTGAAACATGGGGACAGGAGGTAGAGGAATCCCTCCAGATAGATTTGTGTCTTGCTGCATTCTTGTAAACTGGGTAGGACACACTGGAGAAGGGAGAGCCAGGCTTCCTCCATGCACTGCAAAGGGTGCACTTTGATTCAAAGAGAGGTCACAAGAATGGGGCCAGGCACATTTCAGGAAGGAGATGGGATTGATAAGATAATCATAAAGGGTAGGCCTGCGGCGGCGGGCAAGATGGCGTCCGAGCAGGACGTGTGAGTGAGGAGCTCCAGCGTTGTTCCCCCATCCAACGGTTGTATATCCGAGGGGGCATCGAGATCGAGGCGAGGAGAAGTGGCGTTAACGGCAAAAAGATTAACTAAATATAATGAATCAACTTACGTTGTTCTGGCGGTTCAATTGATCGACGGATTGGCGGGTGGCTATTCAGCAGGTCAGCGGGAGCGAGGAGGTTGAAAAATCACGGCGGGGAGCATTTTCAGCGTGTCCAGTGCTCCAGTGTGTGAGGGCTGCCTCTGGGACCAATGGAGGCAGCAGTAGTACTGCAGTGCCGTCAAAAGGAGCACTACGGAAAGAGAGGATCTGCGATGGTTCTAGAGGTGCAGTAAAACTCCCGGAGAAAAGAGTGCACAAACTGTACAAAATGGAAAGCATGTTTCTTTGGTCAAGGGGACTGCTACGCGGTAAATAACTTTATAACAACAGCGAGTGACTACATTGTAATATTGCTACATTATTCCACATTGAAACTGCCGTAATCGCCTGAATATGACTGCGACGCAAGACCTGAGTAACAGGAAGGTACCCCAGATACCTCAAATTTTTTGGCCCCCCAAAAAAAACAACAACATGCTGTCAGGCTACGCGGAGTCTGGCAAAGGAAATAAATGATGATGAGGAAATATCTAGGAGTGAGCATTCCGAGGGAGCACAACGGAAGGAGTATCATAATGACCATATAAATCAAAAAGGTATAGACCACGAGGCAGTAACTGTGCTTGTGGATGAAGGAGGGACTGGGAACATGATTACACCAGCAGCTGCACTAACAGGTCAGCAAGAGGAGATTACTACATCAGATGCAATAGTTGATTTGGGTCTCGAAGGTGCTAATAGGGAGAGTGACTCAGGGGAAGGCAATTTTTTTTCTATGTCAGATCATTCATCTGATGAGGATGGGGATGAATAATCAGGTTTGAAATCCTTTTTTTGGAAAGATCTGGGATTAGCTCTGGCAGTGAGCTTAATACTTCAAATCCAGATGAGGACAATCTTGAAACCACCATGGTACATAAACAAAGAGTTTACAAGGAGGTGGAAGCAGCAGGCCAGGTTGCCATGAGGGGCGGCCTTCCTAGTTTTACTCCAACTGAACCTGCCTTAGAAATGGCAAAGGGTGGTGAAGGAGATGAATGATCTCCAGCATTAAATCAGCATGGGGAGATATCCTTAGAGTCAATTTATCAATGCATTACAAAACATAGGGCCGAAACTCGTACAGAAAGCACTAAAACATGTCGATTGTCGTAAACTACAGAACGCTGTTAGGCGGATAGCGAAATCTTGTACTGAGTTTACGGAACGGAAGCAAAAATCTCTATATTAGAAGACGACATGGTGAGACAAAAGACGATGGTGGAAAGTTCGCAGCAATATGAAGAAGAAGTGCAAGCCAAACTTGTTGATATAGAAAATCGTTTTCAGAGGAACAATTTGCGGATTTTAGGAATTCCTGAAGGCATTCAAGGACAAGATATTCGCAAATTTGTAGTGGAATTATTCAATGAAGCCTTCCCAGATTTAAATGACTGGAACTGGTCCAACGAAGTACAGAGGGCACATAGGTTCCCATTTAAACAGAGGCCTGCAAAATCTGGTGTTAAGGACGTTAGACCAAGAGTAATTTTGATTTGTCTGATTAATTTTCTGGCACGCCAGGCGATACAAGACCTGGCACGTCCAGATAAAAAGCGGGCTGAGAAGGGAACTCAATTTTTTGTGCGACCGGACTTTTGTCATCAAACTGTGGAGAAAAGGTGGCAGTTACGTCAGCTAATAACTCCTTTTCAGGGGAAAGGAGCGCAAGTGGTTTTGTTAAACCCTGCCACCCTTACAGTGATTGTTAAAGGTCAAACACGTTTTTTACTACAGAATTGACAGCAAAGAAATATTTGGCCTCAATATAATGTTTAAACTTGTATTTATGTTTATTTTTGCCCTCTCAGCCATGTATAATGGTGCAGAACTTTATAGATGGTACAACCTGTCGGTGTTAGTATTATGTTTGGGTTATGTGTGTAGTTGGTGGATCCAGAATATGGTAGTGAATGGGGAACCCATGTAATACATTTATTTAGTTTCATGCTAGCCAGATAGCGATAGGGAGGATGGGGGACACAAGGGGGAGAACTCACTCTGCATCAATAGGGCCATGGGCCCATTTGCCTATAAACAGGGGAGGGGGTTTGGAGGGCTGGAGTTGGGAGCACGGGGGTGAGGGCTTGGTGTGAGGGGAGGGTAAGGGGGTGTATTTCACAAAAATGAATCCATGTGCAAATACTTCTGATGTTTCAAGATGTTCAATTGGTATCGGACAAACATTAAGAATGAGTCAGATATTACTGCTTTACTATGTGAGATATGTGAGCTATGGGATATGGGCTAAGGGAATTGGTATATGTACTTTTAATGTATGTGGCCTAAATAATAGTAATAAAAGGAGTAGGATAGCCGCAGAATTACGTACCATAAAATCAGATATCCTGTGTATCCAGGAAACACATATATCGTGGGCCAAACGTAAATTGATGGATGAATTCGGATACACACTTTTGGCTGCAACTAGACAGACCTCCACCAATTGGGGAGTAGCAATCTTGGCATATGGCGGCATCATGGGGACGGGGAGGGTAAAAGTGGATAATTATGGGAGATGGGTGATTGTCGGATGTTTGATAGGAACAACTAAGTCTACTATCCGCTCTGTTTATGGGTCAAATGTAGATGAAGCTGGTATATTGGAAGATCTAAATGTCGAGTTGGAATCATGGCCCACCCTGTTAATTTTATGTGGGGATTTCAACATCCATTTATAGGGGCACATTTTAAGCCCCAAATACAAGTATGTGGGCCGCAAACCTAAAGTTTTACGGCTGTAGTACAATTTTTGAGGGATCATGGGTTAGTGGATACACGGAGGACATCAGTCAGATCCCGGATTTACGATTTTCTTACTTCCGCATAAAAAATTGGTCAGATTAGATAATATATTTTTGTCTAGGGCACTCATAGCCGGCGCAAAAATGCAGGTCTGTCCCCGGATCACTGCGGACCACAGTCCTCTTTTGCTGGACCTGTATTCGATTAGGCAGAGGAAGGGTGGAAGGGCATTTTCCTTAAATAGCAAACTACTGAAAGATAAGGCATTTAGAGATCATTTGATTAGGTGGGCAAGGGATTTCCTCGATATAAATAGGGGATCTGCCTCGGGTCCAATTGTATGGGACACTCTTAAAGCACGAATACCGGGTGAGGCGCTTGGTTTTGGGCAAGCTAAATCAAAACAAGGGCAAGTAATCATTCATCAGCTGCTGGACGAGCTCCGGGAAGTGGAATTTGAATTGATACAGATTCTTAGGCAGGGGTCAAACGCTAAAGTCATAAATAGTAAGTTAGCATCTGTTAAAGCAAAAATAAACATGATTTGGTGCAAGGAAATTGCTATTCAATATAATACCTACCAACAAAGTAGATATGAATACGGAGAGTCGACCAGGCGGCATCTTGCACAGAGACTTAGAGTTAGGCAATCCTATCAAAGAATGTGGACTATGATTGAAGCGGCGGGCAATACGGTTGAAACAGAGGAGGTTATTATGGTTGATTTTAATGAGTTTTACCAAGCGCTTTATAAGCAACACGATCTTGAGGAATTAGAAATTGAGCATTTTAGTTAAAAATTAGTATTGAATCGGATAAGTGTTGAGGAGCACGCAGCTTTGGAAGAACTAATAACTATTGAGGAAATAGAGGCAGCATTAGGACAGCTAGCATATGGGAAAGCTGCTGGTCCAGATGAACTACCATTAGAAATTCATCAGCTGCTTTTTCCAGTCTTGAAAATCGGTATGCTGGGTGTTTTTCAGAAAGCGCAGTGGGGGAACGCGGCTCCCTCATGGGATGAGGCTAATATTGCTTTGTGAAAAAAAAAGGACAAACCCCCTAACATACCAGTCATACAGACCGATATCTTTGTTAAATGCCGATAGGAAAATCTACGCCAAGATTTTAGCTAATAGGCTAATGATGGTCATTACGCCCTTGGTTTCAATGTCTCAACATGGATTTATTCCAGGTAGAAGTACCATTAATCATTTTGAGAATCATTACTCTCATTGACTTTGCTAATGTGCATTATAAAAAGTTGGGCCTAATATTTTGTGACGCCGAGAAGGCGTTCGATCGTGTATCTTGGGCTTTTATGTTTGGTATTATGCGTGGGATGGGGTTCGGGCCAGATTTATTAAGTCGATTCGAAGTATGTGTAAGTCACCGCGAGCTAGAATCTGTGTTTTGGGGATGGAATCCAAGCAAGTTTGTATTAATAGGGGAACAAGGCAGGGTTGTCTCTGCTCCCCACTACTTTTTGCACTATATATTGCACCATTAGTGCAGATGCTAGAACAAAGCAGCATTACAAAGTCATTTGAATGTGGGTCTTACCAGATACGTTTTCTAGCATATGCGGATGATATTGTTGTTGCCTCTGCGGATCCTGCACATGCTATAAGGGAGATAGAAATGTTGGCTGACGAATTTGGGGCAGTGTCGGATACAAACTAAGGGGCCGATTATGATCGCGGACGGACTTGCGTCTGTCCGCGATCACTGAGGAGGAGGGGACGTCCGCATGCGCTGCGGAGTCCCCTCCTGTGCGATTAGGATGTGACCGCCACCCTGGCGGTCACATCCTCTATTTTTAACATTGCGGCGGGCGGCTTCAAGCTGCACCCGCGGCAATGTTAAAAATGCAGTCATTGCATTTGCATGCAGAAAGAGGCAGGCACCTCGCGGTGCCTGCCGCTTTCTGTATACAAATGCAGGGGGGTACCATAGGTACCTCCCATTGTGTGCCCCCCCACTCCCCCCTTCACCTAGGGGGCCCGGAACGGGCTCCCGCAGTGAAGTTACACATGCTTTTCCACGGCGGAAAAGCCGCCGCGGAAAAGCATGTTTTACATCCCATCCTAATCTGCCTGACGGTGTCTGAGAGACACCGTCACCAGATTAGAGCTTTTCCGCCGCGGTTGTAAGCCAGCCGCGGCGGAAAAGCTGCGGACGGAAACCAGGACCCACCAGCCATCCTAATGTGGCGGTGGGTCTTTGGTCAGTCCGCTGCGGTTTTTCCGCATCCTTTGGGCCGGCGGTGGCTTCCGCCGGCCCCGAGGATGCGGAAAAACCGCAATCCTAATGAGCCTCTTAATGCGTCCAAAACTCAGATAGTATGCACTTACAAGACCTGCCCAGGGAGAGTCGGGAAACGGACGAAGCTCGATATCTTGGTGTAAAAATCAGAATGTCCCTACAAGAACTAATCGAGGTTAACTGGGGTAGCATCACCATAGCAGTTTAGCAGCAGTTAGACCGCATGGAGTGTCTGCATCTGACGTTAGTTGGAAGACTTAACATTTTTAAAAAGATTGTTCTTCCTAAAGTACTTTATTACTTTAGAGCACTGCCATTTGAGTTAACAAGCAAACAGCAGCAAGGGCCTTCAATCTATATGTGACAGATTTATCTGGGGACAAAGTAAAGCCAGGAGAACTTTTAAATACATGATGCTACCATTAGTCAGGGGAGGCTAGTCGGTTCTGAATGTTTGTTTTTATTATTATGTTTGTTTATTGCAAAACATGCATATTCTACTAACAGGGGAAGACGCGATAGAGGCAGAAGCTCCTTCAATATATCAACTATTGCTAGGGGAAGAAGCTAGAAATGTGTTATTGAAATTCTCCGAGCCAAGTTATTACAAAATAAAACTAGGTTTAAGGTTATGATTTCAGCTTATAAGGCTTGGAAAAAGGTATGTAAGTGGGTGAATATTCCACAACTAAACTATTATACTCCACTCGGATCAGTTGTCAGGTTTCTGGAAATATTCTGGGACTTTAAGATGTTGTGTTGTAAGATGCAGGGAATTAGATATCTGGGTGATTTATACAAGGGTGGGGTGTTATGCTCATTCGAGGAATTCGTTGAAAGTTATCAACTTCAACATCATTACTTTTTTAAGCATCTGCAACTGTGAGATTATCTTGTTAGACATCACCTGTAAGAGGGAATCACGACCCTTCCAATTATAGAGGCTATTAGAAGGAAGGCCAAGATAGGGGCACTATACTCTAGGCTAAATGAATCTCAAAAGGATGATCTGGCTGCTTATGATCTTAAATGGGCTGCTCGTTTAGGGGTTGATGGAGAGGTGATCCAGACTTCTATAGATATAGCAGGAAAAATACTGCTCTCATCGAATTTACAAACGCAGCATTATAAGACCATCTTTGATTTATATCACACACCTGAACGCATGATGAAGTGGGGTGGAAATAATGATGGTAAATGCTTCAAGTGTTATAGGGATGGAGCAGATAGTGCGCATGTTTTCTTCGAATGCTCAGCACTGTCGCAATTAAAGCAACAAATAGAATTGTTTCTGCAAGAAGTTACAGGTACCTCTATATCAATAATGAAGGCAATGATGTTATTAGGGATATGTACAATTATTTTAAATGGGCAACCAATGTACAAACTTAGGTATTTATCATTTATTGCTATAGCTGTGGTGCGTCTGTGTATTGCCTCTGGTTGGCTTCAAAGGGAGGCTCCCACATTTGAGATGTGGGGCTCAAAATTTTACCATCTTTTTAATATGGAATTTTAATTTATAGGCCTTACAATCAGCCAAACGGCAACAACTTGGGATTCAGATATGGGAGGCTATGATACACTATTTGAAATAATCAACTGCTCTAAGTTGTTTAACGATATGATCATAATTTGCTTGTTGCTGATGCTCTTGCAGACTTACCCTATGATCGATAATGATTCTGTATTGACTATTTTGTCAGCTTTTGATTATAATTGCTATAATATATATTTGTTACATGGACTGAATTAATAAAAATTATATAAAAAAGGAGTAGGGCTGAGGCCCTGGGTTAACATTTTGATACACATAGCACCGTTGTTGACATCCAGGTGTGAAGTATAGTCACTCCCATGGTTTGTGTTGTGGGGCCCTCAGATGTGGAGTCGCTCCTGCTGTGACAGACGGTTTTCGAGTAGAAAAGAGTTCATAGGAGTGGCAAAAGGAAGCAGCCCCAAACATAAACTTTAAAGACTCACTCTAATTCACATTTGGTATCTGAAAATGGACTATAAGGGGAGGTTGAGCCCGCAAAACCTGTCAATTGCCAAGCAGCCAGAGGGGCTTGTGAGTAGGGAAGCCCTGCAAGAAATCTGCTAGACACCCACACGGGAGAGGGTATATATCCCAGAACATCCATGACCTCCTACTATGGAGCCTGAAACAACATTGCATGCATGCTTTCCTTTGGAGAAGGAGAAGAGCATTGGAGAGAGCAAGGTCCAGTGAGGAGCCCTGCCTATTGGACTACTGTGGCTGCAGTACTGATTGGGTATTTTCCATTTGCAGGACGAAGTCAGCGACCCTCTTATGCCACAGGGCCGCCATCAAGTGAGCCATGTACATAGCTGCGCCGATCAGGTCAGTGGTGATGTGCAGTTGGGAGCATGTTGACCCCGTATGTCAGCAGGGGGCACTGTAAAGAAGACTACGGTGCTATAAGGGCTGTAGCCCATGTGCTTTGGTGAGCAGTGACCCTGTATGCACAGAGGAGCCGCCTCCAAGGACATCGCTGGACCAACCAGGTCTGAGCCGGTGGGCAGTGAGGTTACAGTGACCCCATATGCCAGAGGGGTCACCACGACCAGAAAGAGATGTGACATGGTCAGAATCATTGCTGGACAAATGATGCTGCTATTGAGATCTCTGTGACCTACACCAGGATGAAGGATTCACATCAGGATCTTCGCACACAAACTCTGCAAGGAGCCCTAATGAACCTTCGGTCACTGAGGTGGTACGACGTGTATGCAGAACTCAATGACTGCAGAATGCAGCCCACCTGGGCCACGCACAGTAAAATCATCTGAATCAGCTGTTGCCGCTCTACCACCCACTGAAGGTTCATGCTCATGAACTCCAGTTGCTCCAATCCAGTGGATGTGGGTAAGACTGATTGCAGGCCAGTCGTCCCCGGGGAACTTGTTGCTTGCGGCTTTCGACACGGTCAATCACTCCATCTTGATTGACCGTGTCAGAGAGTTGGGCATCCAATCTAGGGCCAAGGCCCTGCTTGCCTCCTTTCTGTCTGGTAGAACCCAGGCCGTTACACTGGGACCATTTAAATCGGCTGATTTGGCTTTACCCTGTGGGGTTCCTCAAGGCTCATCCCTAAGTCCAACACGTTCTAATATCTATGTGTCGGACTTAGCTAGGATTATCAAGACCTACTGGATGAGCCTTACCTCATATGCTGATGACACCCAGTTGGTGCTAGCCATCAATAATGATGGAGAAAAGGTGGCGGCTCGATTTCAAGAAGGCATGCTGGCAATCAAGGAGTGGATGGCCTGTAATTGTTTAAGGCTCAACACCTTCACTGTTTCAATTAAGAAAATTGTTGAAGACTTGGTTGTTCGACCAGTAGTCTTTCTCTTTACCTCCATTATTTTTTAGATTCCGACACTGTTCCTACTGAGACAATAAATTGAGCTATTGCGCCAAGACGCCTACGGGCATACGTCGCGCTTTACAAACCTTAAAAATAAATACAAATAAATAAATTGCTAGATGATGCTGTGTCGCTTTAACACTGTTGACTTTAATACATTGTCAGAGTGAACTCTTGAGACTCAGACCACTAGTGGGGCTTACCCTGAAGTCATAGTGAGGAGTGAGTGGGGCTTACCCTGAAGTCATAGTGAGGAGTGAGTGGGGCTTACCCTGGAAGTCATAGTGAGGAGTGAGTGGGACTTTGGGAATTACCTAAAGAAACACTAGGAACCTCATACCATGGTTACTGTGTGGTTGTTTGTGAATGTTGCATTTCCCTCTATGTTAGTAGCCGTAAAATAAAATATTTTAGCATAAAAGTGAGAATTGTACTGCCCTCCAATTCTCTTGTAAGGGTATTTCCATTTTAGTCATAAGCACTGAAAAGTCCCACAACGCATGCAGGGACCCTGGAGCACTTCAATATATCTTCTTAAGTGTAGCTCTTTGCCTTTCTTGAGGAAGGCCTGCAAAGACACTTAAGAAAGAGACATAGGCAGCCTATCTCCCCAGGCTACAATGGCCAGCACAACGTATTTGTGTACAATTTTAAGATATGTTTGCAAACAGCATAAATCTCCCTCACAAACCCATTTTATAATAGTGATGAAGGAGAGGAGGTCATGTCATAGGATGTCATTATCTGGCTTAAAAGAAACTGTGCCTTTAAAAACCAAGAGACTACGAATATCGCATTATGCTCAGAAGGTGGCATTTGCTTCAGTTCTTTTTTAGGTGATGCAAGAGCTTCTGTATATAACATAAATACCTCTGTACATTCCATCAGGGAGGAGGAAGGGTTGCTTATGGAATAACTCTACGAGACAACTGGATTTACAGGTAAGAACCTATTCCTTCTCTCGTAGGGGATTTCCATTTATAGACATAAGCACTAAATAAAATAACAAGCCCATCCCCATGGAGAGCAGTGGAGGGGACAGAGGATAAACCAGGATGTCCAAGCAAAGAGATTTCTAAGGAAAGCCTACCCTACTTGAGCATCTGTTTTAGCATCAGCAACTCGGCAGTAATGCTTTGTGAATGTAGGAACCGATTTTCAAGAGGATGCTTTACAGATATCTGGAATAGGTATGTTCCACTATAAGGCAGCAGAAGTCGGCTCACCCTTAGTGGAGTGTACTTTAAGGTTAGGTAAGTGCGTTTTGTTAGCTTTTTGACAGCACAATAGGATACAAGAAACTATTCAATGAGAAATGGATTGCTTGGAGGTGGCTAAACCTGTACGGATCAGACCATAATTGAAAAACAATTGGTTCGCTCTGCTGATATCACCAGTTTTGCCCCTTACATCCAGGGAATGAAGAGTTCTTTCCATTGCAGTAGAGGGATTCTGAAGCAATGTGGGAAATGAGATAGTCTGGTTGACATGGAAGTCCGAAATCTCCTTGAGGAGGAATTTTGGGTGAGGTCTCAGAGCCACTTTGCTAGAGTGAAATACAGTGTATGGTTTGTGAGAGCATAGAGCTTGCATCTCACTAACCCTGCAGGCAGATGTGATTGCCACAAGGAAAGCGGTTTTCCAAGATAGATGATGGAGAGATACCTTGTGTATGGGCTTAAAAGAATCCTGCATATGGCGTAAAAGGACTACTGTCAGTTCCCCTGGGCGGGAAAACCTTCTTCAACTCCTTTAGAACATCCTTGATGGTTGAAATTCAGAAAAAAATGTTTTTTGAAGTACCTTTTTCATAGGCAATAGGAGCTGCCAGGTGCAGTAAGTTTGGAAGGATGGCATCTTCCTGGCAAGGTGTAGGGTCCACATTCATAGATGCACACCATATGCAAAATCTCTTCCATTTGAAGGCCCATGAGGGACATTTGGAAGGCCGCTTAGCATCTTCACGAATGTTCATGAAGTCTTGCGCCAGAATTAAGTGTCCGTATAACACTAGCTCAGAAGCCATGCTGTCAAATATAAGAAGAGAAACTGGGATGTGCCATCTGCCTCCAAACTTCATTAGCAGGTCTGGTCTGCATGGCGGCTTGAGATGTGGACGGATTGACGGACGGCCTGTGAACCACCATTGCCCTGGTTACTCCTGAGGTACGTGTTTCATCTTGATCCTTGATTGGGACAATTCGATGAGTACTGTCGAGATCATGTGAATCGGGGAAAAAGTGAATCGAAATTTGCTGGACCAGTTGATCTACAGGGCATGTTTATTTATTTATTTATTTATTTATAAAGCTCCATAATCGACCCCCGAAGGGGTATCTGCGCTCATGGATGGGCATCAGGTGAAAAGCTGTCTGCTAAGAATCAGAAGCAAAAAAGAAAGGTCTTGAGCTGTTTCCTAAAATGAAGATAATCAGTACACTGTCTTAATTGCAAGGGGAGCTTATTCCAGTGGTAAGGACCCAGATAAGAAAGGACCTTCCCGCCCTGTCTGGCTCTTTTGGTCCTACGTACCTCTAGTAAGGATTCGGATCCTGAGCGGAGGGGCCTCCGAGGGGCATACGGAATGAATTTGTCGACAAGGTAGGCAGGACCGGACTTAGACAGGGCCTTGAACATTGTACAGCAGACTTTAAACTGCACTTGCTCCTGTATGGGGAGAGAGTGAAGCTGGTAAAACAAGGGCCGAGAAGTAGTTCTAAAGAGGGCATTGAGGATCAGGCGAGCCGCCGTGTTTTGAACCACCTGTAGTGTATCGAGAGCGGCCTCATTTGCAGAGACCAACAAACCATTACAATAATCCAGGCGACTTAAAATAAGTGCCTGGGTCAGTGTTTTCCGGGTGGAGTCCGGGAGCAAGAGGAGAATGCGGCGCTACAGGCCCAGCACATGAAAACAGGAGCCGGCTGTCTGAGCAGCATGCTCCTTCATGGTAAAAGCCTGTTCTAGGCGAACACCTAGGTTTTTAACACAGGACTTCGGAACGGGAGGAGTGCCCAAGACCGTTGGTCACCAATTGGGGGTCCATAATAGTTGGGCCTCATCAAAAAGCATGATCTCCGTCTTTCCTACATTGCACTGTAGAAAATTGCTCCTCATCCATTGCAAAATCCTTCTCATTCCCGAGGAGAAGGTAGCCTGAACTTCAGGAGTAAACTTTAAAAAGGGAAAGAGCAGCTGAGTATCGTCGGCATGGAGATGGGGGTAAACCCACAACTCCTTAACAGATTGGCCAAGGGGGCCACATAGATATTAAACAGCGTCAGGCTCAAGCAAGAGCCCTGTGGCACTCCCTTGGTCAGTTACGTAACTGCCAAACGATAAGGGCCCAGATTGATCACCTGTGACCGAGAGGATAGAAAACTCGTGAACTATTGATGGGCATCATCTCTAAGGCCTATCTCCTCCAATCTCCTGAGCAATACCTGATGGGAAATCATGTTGAACGCGGCAGATAAGTCCAACAGCACCAGAATCGTGGAGTGGCATCTATCTAGGGTCATCCTGATGTTGTCGGTGACCGTTAGTAGGGCAGATTCTGTGCTGTACTTAGGCCGAAAACCTGATTAAGAAGGATCAAGGCTACCCGTCTGTTCGACATGCTTGGAGGGATGAGTATTTATATGTTTCTCCAGTATCTTGCTCAGGAAAGGAAGGAGAGAGATAGGACGAAGATTAGAGAGCACAGTCAACTAAGCCTTGGTGTTCTTGCGGATAGGCATGACCTGTGCTGCTTTCCATTCCAAAGGAACACGGCCCTCTCTCAGGGAAAGATTGAGAAGGTAGGCAATGGAGGGTGACAGGTGACAAGCAAGGGAAGCCGTGATCTTTGCCGGAATGCTGTCTAGAGCTGACCCTGATTTGACGTTGCGTATCAGTAGTTCTACCTCTGCCTACGTGGCCGGGGGAAAACTTCTCAGCAATTGGGTGGCTGTTTGCACAGATGTATCGTGAGGCATGATGGTTGCAAGCTGCCTTCCCGACACATCTATTTTATTGTAGATATGCTCTATTTTTTGTATGAAGAAGGTTCCGATGTCATCCCACAGTTTTTGTGTAGGAGCCTCTAGATTTTCACATGCTTTTTGATTTATAAAGGACTGTAGGACACAGTATAGCACTTTAGAATAATTTTGGGCCTGATCTAGTTGAAGTGCTATATGGGCTTTCCAAGCTGCTCTAATTTTCGCATGATAATCAGCCTGCGAAGCATAGAACCTGTCTCTGTCTTCCTTATCACAAGTGAGACGTCACTGCTTTCCGTTCTTCCAGCAAATTCGTTTTTGGGCACGAAGTAGAGGGGAATACCACGCATTCTGGGTGCGCTTAGGAATACTGGGCACGGATTTCAAAGGCGCTAGCTGGTCGATAGCACTTGAAACTGCAAGATTATACCTTGCGAGAGCGAGAGCCTCCTCTATGTTTTCTGATTCTGAGAACTGAGGTTCTACAAAGGAAGCTTGGAAGCCCTCCAACGTAACTCGCTTCCATTGTTTCCGAGAATAATGCATAACGGGATTAGTATTAGCTATCTTCCTAGGGACCTGGATGGTAAATTCAACTGACGCATGGTCAGTCCACAGTAAAGGCTGTGGGGGTGCACAAGAGAATGGGAGAGTGCCAGAAAATAATGTCCAAAGTATGACCAGCTGAGTAGGTTGGTCCATCATTACGCTTAGTGAGACCTAGTGTGGCTA
The DNA here is from genome assembly GCF_964263255.1 of Lissotriton vulgaris. Lineage (NCBI taxonomy): Eukaryota > Metazoa > Chordata > Amphibia > Caudata > Salamandridae > Lissotriton > Lissotriton vulgaris. Next base: position 1,830,739,472 of record NC_141687.1, read on the forward strand.
GATCCATCAGCAGAGTCGCAGCATCAGCATTGGAAGCACTCTAACTGGGTATATTGAAGTCGCCCACCAGCAAAAAATGGTTGCTCGCGATCACATGAGGAGTGATTAGCTCGGTCAATTGAAGAGAAAATCCGGTTAAAGGACCAGGGGGTCGATAAACAAGAACCCCCTTCCAGCTTAAAAGAGATGAAAGATCTATACGAAGCACCATAACTTCCATTATAGAGTCACTGCGTTGTTCGAGATTATTGACCTTAATGATGTCTCTGTATACTATGGCAATTCCACCCCCCATTTTGTTTTGTCTGTCCATTCGGAAAAGCCTGTAACCGTCAGGCAATGCGAGGGCGATAGAAGGGACAGAGTGAGGCTTCAGCCAAGTTTCAGTCAGATACCTAAAATCGGGCTGCCCCGAAGAGAGAAGATCCCAAACTTCAGCCGAATGTTTGGGAAGAGACCTTACATTACATAGTAAACTACTCCACCCCCGCTTGGGGGTAAAAGGACTCTTGCCTGTATTAGTTGTAGGAAGTTCTGTTGTAAACACTCCAACACTACAGATTGGGGAGCATAGAACTGAGTGTTAGCATGGGCATGGGTGGTAGGTGCCTTTCCACTAACAACATTCTCTGGTGTCCTTGGTTGGGAGTAGCTTGAGAAGAAGCTTCGGCATTTTCTGTTGTCTATAGTGGAAAACAAGTTGATGGCTGGAGTTCCCCATCTTTGGAAGATGATTTGGATGATGTTGTTTGAGACCAACTTGTGGTTTTCTTGCAGGAGTCTGCTGAGAGAGACTGCCTGGGCATTTTGTACACCTGGAAAGTGAGTTGCTTTGATTGTGAGGTACTTGGCTAGAAGCCATTTCCAGATTGACTGGGCCTTATGAGACAGGGTCCTGGACCTTGCCCCTTCCTACTTGTTGTTAGGTTGTTTTATTGTCCGTCTGAAAAAGCAGGAAGTGGGATCTGAAAGCCAGTTGAAATGCTTTCAGCGCCAGATGGAATGTGCACAGCTCTAGGAGGTATGTTGATTCCCTCTGTGCCCGCTTGCCTTGGATTTGAAGGTGTTCCATGTGGGCTCTACAATCCAGGAGTGAGGCATCCATGACTATGGCTTGATGAGGGATCTCCTAAAGAAATGGCATACCTCAAAGTAAGTAGGTTGGAGAGCACCACCATTTGAGGTAAAGCTTAGCATGAGGGGACAGCTGTATCCTGTCAATTGCCCGCCAGTTGGACGCCAGTTAAACATTCCTGCAGAGGGCGCCTGTGGAGATAGGTATTAAGATTGAGAAAGATGCAGGAGGTTATTGAGTGGAGGAGGGAGGATACTGTTCTCATCGTTGGATGAGAGGCTTACCTGACACTTCCTAAGGATCTATAACTGTCCCTCCTCCGAAGGACACACTCTTGCCTGTATTGTGTCCATGGAGGCATCCAGATAGTGTAGGACTTGAACCAGAACAGGTGTTGACTTGTTGTGGTTGACATAAAGGCCCAACCTTTGGAGGAGATTGCAAGTCCTGTTGTAATAAAGCTGAACTTCTTGAGAAGTGGACGCTTTGATCAGCCAATCATCTAGGTATCGGTAAACAAATATTTTGTGTCTCTGGAGATGGGCAGCTGCTACTGCCATGCACTTGGAGAATGTTCTGATTGCTGTCTTTAGGCCAAATGGAAATACTAGGTTTTGATAATGGTCTCACCAAATTTTGGGAGCGACCTCCACCATATGCTTTTGCAGCTGGCTTCTGGTTGAAAAATTGAGAAATGCTGTCCTCTACTGGAGATAGTAACAGAAGAGAGTGAACATACAGTTAATGGGTTATAGTCTGTAAACTCTTTAACCCCGCTTAGTACTAAAAATAGAAATGAACCCTTTGAGGATAGAACTGGTGCTGGTAGTGCTTGAAGGGACATGTTTCTTCCTTTGACTGTTCCAGGCCGAGCGCTGTACGTGTCTCCAATTATATATTCTATTCTCTGTATCTTGTTGCCGAAGTGGGAAAAATCTGAATCTGAAATATCGAATATCGTCTGCTGAGACTCTGGATTAGAAGCCCTTAAACGGAGCCAAATGTCTTCGGGACACAAAGCCTGTGCAAGGGACAACGAAGAATCATTTGCAGCATTGATGACCTTATTAAGAACCATGAAGCCTGTATTGACTATTTGTAGGAAGGCTTCCCATTGTACCCTGGGAAGATCATCCCCTAACATCTCAATAGGCCCTCAAAACCTTCCTAGCAGACCTTTCCTTGATCCAATCTATCTCAAGGCCCACTCATCCTAAGGGTGCTACTCTTGACTGGCTCATTTCTAAACAAAACACGATTAAATCTATCCTGATCACTCACCCCTTGTGACTGGTCAGACCATCATACCTTCAGTATTCCTCTGCTACCAAGAAAACCTTCCTGCTACAAAACAAACCTAAACAATGGATAAGAAACACAAAAAACCTTGACTGGAGCACCCTAGCTTCCCACTGTGAGAAAGTTCTCATCCCCCCCAACAACATGTCTGACGTCAGTGACCTCACCGACCATTACAACTCCAAGATGATCAAGATCTTTGACCAAGCTGCTCCACCTAAGCTCAAACGAATTCCAGACAAAGATAAAAACCCTTGGTTTAACAGAGCCCTAAATGAAGAAAGACGTAAACTTAGATCATTAGAACTGAAATGGAGACAATATCCCTCCCCTCTCCATCTCAAACTACTTTGGAAATCTAGAAACTCCTATAACAAAAGTATTCTACAATCCAAAAAAGACTTCTTTAGATCAGAACTAGACAATGAGAAGAACAGACCAAAGAAACCCTTTGACATTCTAAAACAACAATCTAACAAGTTGGCTAAATCCTCTCTCTTGCTTAGTAGTGAAGAATTTTATTCTTTCTTCACCGCAAAACCAAACTCCCTCCAACTCGATCTTAACACGGCAGCAGCGAACTCAGCCTCCCCAAAGTACTCTCAAGCTGAAATCCTTGAACAACCTGAGTTACTTTTGCCAATAAATAACTCTCACTGGTCCACTTTCAAACTGTACGATCTTAAAGACATCACCAAAACATTAGCAACCACCAAACTCAACAACCATTTCAATGACCCAGTCCCCTTAAATTGCCTTCCCCACATCTACAAAGTCATCTACCCTCTCTGGACCAAACTCATCAACGCCTCTCTAGCGCAAGGGCACATACCTAAAAACAGGCCGTGTCACCCCTATACTAAAGAAACCGACAGCAAACTCCTCCGACCCCAACAATTTCCGAACCATAACCAACATTCCAATGCTAGCCAATGTCCTGGAAAAATGTGTTCAACAACAACTGAACCAACACATCATGGACTTCAATCTTCTGAACACCCACCAATCGGGTTTCAGACCCGGCCATAGCACAGAAACAGCCATTCTACATATAGTGGGTGGCGCCCTCCTTGCTCTTGACCGCAACAAAACCTGTCTACTAGTCCTGCTTGACCTCTCCTCAGCCTTCGCACTGGTCAAATACGACAAAATTCTAAAAAGACTGGAAAATAGTTTATCTGGCTCAGTCCTTCAATGGGCCAAATCCTTTCTGGAAAACAGAATGCAATCTTTCATGGTGAACAAAAAACGTTCTCGCTCCTCACCGAACCCTCTGGGAGTACCACAAGGCTCTACCCTATCCCCCACCCTATTCAACCTAGATGTCGAACCACTAACAGAACTATTACAGCAGGCAAACATAGCCTACCACATGTACGCGGACGACACTTAACTCTACATCAAGATCTCCTCCATTGACAACATAATAACGATGAACATGGCACTCGAAAATACCGTCCACTGGCTAACAACCAACTTCCTCAAGCTAAACTCACAAAAAACAGAATTTCTTCTAATCTCCCCACTAATAATTCCCAGGAGACAAAGGAATGGTCCAAGTTGATCCCTGCACTTAACTGCACTCCAACTCTGGTGGACTATACCAAATCACTTGGAATTACACTAGATAAGAACCTTAACATGCAAACACACATCAACCTCTTAGCTAAAAACGCACGCTTTCACCTCAGCTATCTCAGGAAAATTAAACCTTTCATCGAGAACCCGGACCTCAAAACTGCTGTTCAGTCCTTAATCATCTCAAGGCTGGAGTACGGATGCACCACCCTCGCGGGGTTTCCCAAAATCTCAACCGCCCCATTAAAAGCCTGTCTCAACAGGATCCTGGAATTTTGACCACATATCGCCACACCTGAAAGCGCTCAACTAGCTTCCTTTTGAAGCTCAAATCCACCTAAAAATGCCATGCATCACTCACAAAGTGCTTCACCACAATACTGCCCAGTACCTATCCCAAAAACGTACCTTATCTTGAGGAATCAGACATTCAAGGAGTGCTGATAATCGACTCCTGAACCCCTCATGCTTCAGCAAGAAAAAAACCTGACAGAGCATTCTCTAGAGCAGCAACAAGAATATGGTACTCGCCTCCTCCATACATCAGAAAACATCTCCTCTACACCTCTGTTAAAAAAAAAAGCAAAATCATTCCTTATGTGCAAATACCGCCCGTAAACTATCACATGGACCATTCCAGGTCTACACCCTAAACTTGCCCCTTCTATCCCTCGAAAGACACCTTCGCTACTCTTGACCCATTGCTCAGAAATACTCTCATGCCTGCGACCCTCCGAGCTTTGTAAAATATGTTGATCTTATGTATGCTATACTTTTTGCAAATTGTTTTATTCGTACTGTGCCCTCATTATAAAGCGCTCTGATACCCTTACCTGGGTCTGGTCCGCACTATAGAAAACTCTAAAAATAAATAAATAAATTACCAGGGCGCTGTCTCACAACTGCCTAGGAGTAGAGTTGTACTGGTATCTTTCATGGCGGTTTATTATCAGCTGGCTCAGAGGAGGCAGAATTGGCTGCATGATTGTCAATATGATGCGTGTGACCGAAAATTTGGAGTGGAAAATAAAGGAATCCTGTTCAGGAGAAACAGCTGTAGCAGAGGCCGGAAAGTAACATAATTCGTGTGCTGGCTTAAGAGGACCGGTACCAAAGGACGTAGTGGTCAAGATGCTGACCATGGTATGCTGAGCATCGCAGCACCTCTTTCCAGAACTGTCTGGAAGGAGAAGCGCCTCAAAATATTACTGAAGCCAAAGACAATGGGACCAACATCTGTAATTACATCCACCTAAGAAAAGGGAGACAGTGAAGAATCTGACACCGAGAGTAGGCGTACATCTCCCTGTGTAAATTAAAGAAGTGTATGATGATTGACGCCTAGATCATGTTTTAATGCCCTTTACAACAACTCTTGTCAGCGCCTAGATGGCGACATGCTCTCCAACGTTGACCTGTAACAACGCCTCTAAGTATGTTTCGACGTCAATCTATTCCTCAACTTCGACCTCCTGTTTCGCCTTGACATTAACCCATTCCTCGACACAATCTCCGTCCTTGACGTCAATGCTCATGACATCAACGGCCATGACGTCGACATGGAAGCTCTTGAAGAGAAAGCTCTTGACGTGTAAGTTCATGGTGTCGAAGGCACGGCGTCAATGGACACGATGTCAATGGACATGGTGTCGATGGGCATGACATTGATGCTGATGGTCATGTCGTTGATGATCATGATGTCAATGCTCACAACGTTGAGGCTCTTGACATCAATGCTTTTGACGGCAACTCTCTTGACGTCTACGCTGATACTCTTGACGTCGATGTTCTTGATGGTGATATGCTTGATGTCGATGTTCTTGACGTCGATGCCCTCGACGTCGATGCACTCTACGTCAACTGGAAAATATGCGTTTTTTGACCTGAAAACATCAGTTTGGACCTTCCACATCATTCAGAGGTAAATTGTAGAGGCCTGGTGAAGGACTGACCCTCCTCTCGCTCTTCATAAGTAAATAGCAGAGCCCTGATTGAGGACTGACCTGCTCCTCGCTCTAAAGTCCTACCTTCAGAATATGTTTCCTTCTTGTTTTTCTTTAGAGTATGCTAGAAAACCTCTACTATGCTGAAAATCTTCAGGGAGATATTGCCTAGAAGGCAACATCTTGGCCGGTCATTTGGTCAAATAAAGAGTATTTCATTTGACAAAAGAACACAATTTACTGTCAGAAAAAGGCAGAAACTGCAAGGGAGAGATGAAAAACATAGAATGAAGTTGTTGAAACAAATACCCATTTTTTTTTGCATAGAAAGAACTTAAAATGGCTGAGCTCAGTGCTCCAGATCCTGTCAGCAGGAGCCAGAAAAAAACAACTGAAGCAACTGCCACCTGCTGAGCATGATGAGATACTGGTGGTCACTTGGTTCTTAGAGGCACAGTTTATTTTTTAGCCAAATAATGACAGCTTAAGAGTCTACTCTGTCCTGCTCTCCTTTATCTCTTTCATGAAAAGGGTTTGTGAGGGAGATTAATGCTACTTTCAAAAATATCTTAAAATTGTACACAAATACGTTGTGCTGGCCATTGTAGCCTGGGCATATAGGCTGCCTCTGTCTCTTTCTTACGTGTCTTTGCAGGGCTTCCTCAAGAAAGGCAAAGACTACACTCAAGAAGATAAATTGAAGTGCTCCGGGTCCCAACATTTGTGCGGGACTATTCAGCATTCATGACTATAAATGGAAATCCCCTACAAGAGAAGAAGGCAATCCATTTGAGGGTGTCTCCTTGGATTTCAATGTGGTGATGCCTCTTGATAGGGGTGTGGTCCGATACAGTGTTGAAATTTCTGAGAGGTTGAGGAGGACCAGGGCCGCCATTTCTCCCTGGTCAAGGAGGATTCTGATGTCATCGGTGGCAGTGATAAGAATGGTTTTGGTGCTGTAGTTGCTGTGGAATCCAGATTGGGCGGTGTCCAGAAGACTGTTGTTCTACAGGTGTTCCGTGGGTTGGCGGTTGAAGGCCTTTTCAAGGACTTTGGCTAGAAAAGGGAGCAGGGGGATGGGACGGTAGTTCTCGAGATCTCAGGGGTCAACAGACCGTTTCTTGAGAAAGGGTTTGACTTTTGCCTGTTTCCAATCTTCAGGGAAGGTTTCCTTGGTGATGGATGTATTGAAGTTGTCGGTGAGCTTGATACTGATCATCTTGCACCCAAGGTTGAAGATATGGTAGGAACAGTGGTCCGTGTGTGATCCTGAGTGGATGGAGTACATGACGGCTGTGGAGTTTTAAGTGGTGAGCTGGTCCCAAGTAGTGAGCAGGTGGTCGAGTTTTGCCTCTGTGGGGGGAAGAGGCGGAGGATGTTGGGAGCGGTGAAAAGGGGTCTGAAGATTTTGTAGATGGTGGAAATCTTGTGGGGTGATGATGTTTTCAGTGGCTGAGGGATTGGAGTACTCTCTGACGATGTTGAAGAGTTCTTTGCTGTGGTTAGAACTGGCTTCAGTGCGGTCTACTAGGGTGCTCTTTTTCATCTCTTTCAGGAGTTAGTGGTATTGGTTGAGGGATGTCCTGAATCTGGCTTGGTCTGTGGGTTTCTTTCCAGTCGCTTGCTGTTGTGTTTTGTGGTTCTCAGTTCTGTGTTGCACTAACTGGCCTGTTTGGAGGATCTCTTGAGTTTGGTAGGCCTCACATGGGTGACTCTGTCAGCACAATCGGTGAGCCAGGTGAAGTTCTTGACAGCCTGTTCTAGGCTGGTTCAGGTGTCAGGGTGAGAGGTGTTCAGGGTGTCTGTACAGGTTCTTTGATACTTTGTTACAGTTGCAGTGAGGTGCTGGCTGCTTGGTGGTGGTGGTGCTGGGGGATCCAGTGATGGTGAAGTGGGTGATGGCGTGCTCTGTCCAGGAGAGCTTCGCGACACAGCTGTTCCTGATTCTGTCACTGACCGTGAAGATGGGATCGAGTGTGTGGCCTATGTGTGTGTGTGGGTTGGTGACTAGTTGGGTGAGGCCGATGTTGTTTATGCTTTCGAGGTTGGCGGTGTTGGTTTTGTTGAGATCATCAAGGTGAAAATGGAGGTCTCCAAGGAAGATGTGTTTGGAGTCATTGGCAAGAGTGGCAATGAATGATTGCATTTGGACTTGGACTTAGAGCGGAAAGTGGAGCGGTGGGGGAACAGGCCTTGATTGAGCAGGATCAACGCGAGGATCACTGCTTCTTTTTTTTGTGTTCAGTGATATATAAATTTGCCGCCTGGTCTTGAATCACCTTCAGGCACATTAAGGCACAATACTTATAAAACATTCTGATCCAGTCTGGTGCCTGGAGGAGATTTTAATAGAAGAAATCTGTGGTCAAAATTATAAATCATAATGTCAAAGCAATAGTGCTTGGTGAATGTATGCGTAAATGCCCATGTTGCAGCCTGGCAGAAGTCTAGTATTTGAACACCCCTCAACAAATCTGTTGCACCAGACTTGGCTCTGGAGGAATGAGCCAATAGGCCCCTCACAGGTCCTCTCCTAAACCAGGGCATAACATGTACACAGGACAATCCACCTGGATGAGGTTTGTTTCTGTACTACCTTCCTCTTGTTAGGATCAACAAAGCCTCTGGCACGCCTTCCTACAATCAATGTAAACACTCACAGCTCTCTGTGGGTTTAGCCCGTGAAGTCTCTCCTCCTTAGTGGGGTGTTGCAGAGAGAAAAAGGCAGAAAACTTAATGACTAGGCCACATGGAAAGGTGCCACGACATTAGGCAGAAAAGAAGCACAAGTTAAATGTTCTGTCGCTTTTCTAAAGAGTGCAAATACCCTAAGCTTTTGTGGTGCTAGCTTGAGAACATGAACATGTCAGGTCAAAATCTAGAAAAGAAAGGTTTTTAATGGCCTCTGAAACTTCAAATAGCAGAAAATGGACCAGTGTGTTGGAAAACGAGCATTCCATTGTGCGGCTGCCTTAAAATCAAAAGCGAACCACCCTGATTGTCTTTTTTGATTTTTGGAGTCCAGCACAAGAATGCATTGGCAGAGAGAAAAGAGTATGCCCAGACAAACAACTGAATGGGAGCATTGATAGCTGTAGGGCAGTAGTGTTGTTAAGTACTTTAATGCAATTGCTTTGAAACAGAACTTGTTTGTGATTGAGGACCCACTTTAAATGTTTACGGTTACCTTAGATTGAAACGGAATTATGACGATTATTAGACATTCACTGAAAGCATTAATGGACCAATAGAAACAGATGTATGTTGAAGCAGGAAGGCCTAAAAAGACATTTGTACAGTTAAGACAGGGCTTCACAGCAGAGTGAATGACATGAAAATGAGTGTCTCAAGAAAGAAATGGAAACATCTTTTTTCAAACCTTTTAGCTGAAGAAAGAAAGAAGAGACCTTCATGGCCAGGTAGACGTGCCTTTAGAGAGCTCTGTGCTGTTGCTCGAAACATGCCAATATCCTGACGAATCCTAGCTCCTAGATATGCAGCAATTGTTCCCGCAAGACCTGTGAGAGTACCGACAGCCCCATGGGTACATTGAGGAGATGTGACAGTCCAGGACAATGTAAAAATGGAGCCATGATCCGGAGATACAACTGGGGCCATTTTGTCATTGGCAGTGGCGTAACGAAACTTGAGGGGGCCCCCCTGCAAAGTACATGGAGGGGGCCCCCCATTGTCCGCGCCAGTCAAGAGTTCTCAGTCCAGCGACCCGCCATACTGCAGGGGCTCACACCAGCCATAAAAAAAGGATTCTGGTTTCTCCATTGGTCACATCCGCCCTCTCATCGGGCAATTTACATACATCAGTAAATACTGCTGCTTCGCCCTCCAGCAAAGTTACATAACACTGCATCCAGTCGGCCCACCAAACACATCCTCCTACTTGATGACCCACCTTCAAGCGAAGCCCGCTCAGTTAACCACATTCAAACGCCTACCACATCCGTCATGCCTGCTACTAACGCATCCATTACACTCTACTCTCACCCCTACGAAACACGCAATTATGCTTTCTGCCCACCTTTAAAACGACCCCTCGTATATCCCTACGATCCCATGACTGGCGTGCACTGCTCCCCTGTCTATCACCAACGGCAAAGACAGGAAGACTGATGACAGGTCCCCATCTAACTGCCGTCCTTCTCAATGCCACTGTGGAAGTTTAAAACATGTTAAACAATCTCTTCAACTAACCACTCCAAAACAGTTCTTGCTGCTAGCCTCTACAGCATCAAAGACGTTCCTGCTACTTTTCATTCTCTGCATGATGCACACAATGATATTAAATGTACAAAGGGTCCGATTTTTGTTTCCACACGCCAACATTAATTTACACTATGTATCCCACTAAACCGTACCTCCTGTCAAAGGCAAACCTGATCCCATGTGTAGCACCAGTCAGCAACTACCCCACGGACAAACACCAGAGAGATTGCGTGATTCATGTAATTAAACCTATAGTAACAGAATAGCATTTCCCACCCACTGTCAGCCCAGCAAAGTCTGCAACCGCACAGCAGCCATCAATACCTGCAACATCTAAAGCACATTTCCACTTCCTTTCAATGGCAGCCCCTGATACATATACCTATGACTTCTGGGCGGCATCTACCACAGACCACAGCATTCTTTGTCTCCCTAAGACTAATAATGCTGTCGGTGAACACTTCTCTTCCCCCTTCTTTACTAATAACTAATGGAGGATAACGAAAAAAATATATAGTATTTTCTTATGCAAATAGCGTATCAAGCATTTGCTGCCTGCAGTCCTCACCAGATCCATACATATCAATAGTCTGCTATCGCACCATCCTGTCAACCCTATTATTATCTGGAGATGTTTTTATCCCTTCGGTGAACTGGAAAAAGCAATACCGTGCACGGAAACTAGTCCCTTTAAAAACCTTGCTACATATACAGGCTTGCAAAGCACTTACTTGTTTTACTAACTATCGTAAAGCAAACAGGTAACTCATTGTTATATTAAATAGATTGTAGAACGCGCAGCTACCCCAGCAGAGGGGCATCCAGACGCTCAAATGGAGAGACCACTAAAAAGGGCACGAGAAGCTAAGGTGACAGGAAAAAATACGTTTTTATTGCCGTACGGAACGCCAAGTAGTTTTTCAAACTGCGAATAGACAAAGGGAGAGAATTCCATAATTTGTCTGTCCGAGTGCGGAAAGCACGCCCACCGCCCTGTACTCTCCTCACCCTCGTAACTACCGCCAAATGTTGGTCCGTAGAACGGAGTCAGAGGGAGGGAATGTAGGGTGCGATGAAGGTGGCTAGAATGCCAGGTGAAGATGAATTCAAGATTTTAAACGCGAGGCACAGGGACTTGAACTCCAGAGGTCTGGGCACTGGCAGCCAATGTAGCTGGTGGATGGCAGCAGAAGTGGAGCAGGTTTTTGGGATCCCATTCTCAGATTAGAATTACTGCTTAGAAGTGTTTTAGTTAATACTGAGACCTAGGATTATTTTTTTGCACGTCTGCCAGACATTTGTTCTTCCCTGCATGGGCACACTATTAAACAATACAATTTAGCTTAACAAATTGTTCAGAAATGTACCATAAGGTAAAGAAACAGCCCATATTATTTTTTCAAAGAAAAATGGACAATCGTCAACTTTATACCCCATGATATAAAAGCCATAGCTGGTCCAAATCCATGCCACCTAAATCTACCACACACAGCACATTTGAACAGCTCGATAAAACTCATATTTCCACTTCTCTCCATACCACATAATACCAGGTCACATAATAACTTTCCACACAACTTAATACCACTCCAAACCACATAATTACACTCCTCACAACATATTTACACTCGGCTCCAAAACACATAGTTACCCTCCACAAAATACAACTCTGCAACATGCTGCATAATGCCACTATGCACAAATATACACCACAACATACCACATAATTCCACACATCACACAATTTCAAAATTCATACCCACACAATTCATCACAGAACATAATTACACGCCACATAATACCACTTAGCACCACATAATTAACCTCCACATAATTAAGCTCTACTTCATACTGGATAAATAAAGTCCACATAAATCCAGTCTATGCCATGTAGCAACAATCCACATAACTACACTTCACACCATGCCTCATAATACCACTCAACATAATTTTCACTCAACACCACACACTTCCACCTCGTCACAATTCAACTCTACAAATTTCCATTCCATATCACATAATTCAACAACAAACTACATAATTCAAACCAACAACACAATTTCTCAACATACCACATGCATCCAATCTACTCCACAAAAATCCACATCATGCTCCAATATTTAATAGCACACCACATAAGTCAAATCCACTACATACCACTCCACAACACAAAAAACCATTCCAGATAATCCCACTCCAGGACACACAATCCCAAACAGAAAATGCATAGGTAAAATACAGTGTTCTTTGCAACGTCAATAGCTCTAACTCTCACAAATGCGAGACCAATTGCATTGCAAATGCTTACTTACCTTCCAATGTGTCCCAGCAGATCCTGTTCCAGGAGCTGCAAACATTTGCCTGTCCCTGTCAGCATTTTGCTGCCTCGTCGGAGGCGCATCATCCCATAACACAATGCAAAGCAATACTCTACAAAAACATGCAGATAGGCTTGGTTCCTTCTACTGTTTTATATTCTCAGATCATAAACTATCTCGAAAATACTCCTCCCAATATATTCCCAAAAGCCTGCATCAACAACTGACCTTCAGTTAAAGTTATTTACCTCTCCTTACTGTCCACCCTCATCTTCCCTTAAGGTTCATGTCTGCCTGACACATTTTCTCCTACTCTATCTATTCCAATTGTCACATCTCATTTCACAGCTCACACTCTCGTTCTTTAAAATCATATCCCTACAACCTAAAAATACTTACTCTCCTCTAGACTATCTATACTCGTCACAAAGCATTTCTATGCCTCGTTCAGGGGGTAGTAAGTGCAATTTCAATGCAAACACAAAAAATAAAAAAAGACAGTACCATCAAACATATATTTTTCTTTCTTTTTTTTGTAGAGTTTTATATAGCGCGAACTAGACCCGAACCGAATCAGGTATCAGGGCGCTTTACATAGCACCAGTTACTTTACAAGAGGGTACACATTACTTCAGGATGCACACTTCCAACAAACTTTCCATATCCAACTGAAATTCGTCGTGCATGGCGAATAGATGTTTTACAACTTTCAGTTGGAACTTAATGGAGGCTTGACTTTCTTTTTACAGAGCTGGCGACAAAGATCATCGCCCAGATAGACCGATGACTTTTAATAGTATGCATGTTCCATTTCTGAGAGAACTTTATCTCAGTGGCATGTTTCTTTTTCCAGAGATAAGGAAGTAATCTCACTCTACTCAAAATTGAAATGCTTCCGTTCTTAGCGCTCAAATCATTGATAGTGGAAAGTTAAAACAAATAGGGTTGTACCACTGCTCCTACTTCCAGCGACCACTACGAGTACCTTATTATGCAAGTGAAGACAAAACAGAGAAAACCATGTCATGCGTAAGCTTTGTACAGTGTGCGATTACAGTGACTATTCTTTTATGAGAAAGAGATGGAAAAGTTTGGGTCTCATAACAGATTGCATAACAAACAAACCTGGTTTCCATCCAGATTTAAATGAACACCGTTAGGAAATGAGTTGCACCTTTTGTGCCATTCACATGGCAGGTAAGTTTAAAAAGGTTAAACTGGGGGAATATGGTGTAGAAAGCAACTTTAACTGGGTATACAGATTTTCCGAAAACGGGACATACATGCGTCTGGTCGGTCATACATTAGCCATACGAATTACACCTGAGGTCATGCAATACCTAAACAACACTGTTATCTACACAAAGCTGAGCGGGTATAAGAGGTAAAAAAAGAAAAAATACAATAGAATTATTTATTTAACTATGCAAGATGCTGCGCTGACCGCTACAGTGCGCTTTAACACTACAGACATTAACACATACGAAGAAGAGCAATTAATACCAGAGCTCCTTCCAAATCAACTGGCAAAGACTCGAGAGGCTGCTAGCCGAGGAGCTCTTTTCACAGTTGTCCTCACACACTGAAGCACTTAGACCTAGAGGTGGGCGGGCCACTTATAGCATGAGCCGGGCTCTGGGTCAGCTCCAGGTTCTCATGGAACCTCGAGCCCAAACAAGCCAAGTTTTCACGTGGTTCTGTCTGCCACCTGCGCTCTACTGTAGCTCACAAAGTTAAAAACAAAGCACCAACAGTTGTGTTAACCCCTTCCATGCTGATGACGGCCCCCGGCCATCATGCATCAGTGCTCGTGTGCTGATGACAGCTGGGGGCCGTCATGAACCAGCCCACTCATTAGAAGTGCCGCACAGGCGCAGAATCGCGGCCGCGCCCAAGGGGTTAAAAAAAGACAGATATCCCTTTAGTGGTTGACTTGTGCAAAGTGAAACCAGAAAGCCCAGGACGAATCTCAACTTCCCCACTTAACCACACTGTATTCTTGGGCAAATATTTTGCATCAGCCCCCTTTCTTCATTACCTCTCAATATAAACCTATAATGTAACTTTTTAATGTGAAACCTGTCGCATGTCAAAGGAATGTCCTATTTTAATTTTGAAGAGAATGTACTATATTTTGAATGACGGTAACATTTCCAGGGCTCGGCTGGTGCAAGGGCTCTAAGAGCCAACCCAGACCCTTGGGAGCAGATCTAAAAGAAAGTGCTGCAGCGGGCACCGCAAGACTTTTGGCTGCGCCACGCTCCAGCACTTTCAGAGCACAGGAATGCGACATATTTACAAGAATATGTCGCATTCCTGTGCTCTCCCCTGCGCCGGCACACAAACAGATGCCATGCGCCGGCACATGCACCCTTGCACCATGGTGCAAGGATGCCTGCACCATGGGGAGATTGTTTTTGTGCAGGAAGGGGCACCTTCCTGCACAAAAACAATCACGAAAGGCGTTTTCCTCTTTCAATGCGTGCTGTAGAATGCAGCACGCATTGAAAGAGGAAAAAATGAGGAGAAAATAAAACATTTCTCCTCTTGCACCTCCCTACGACACCTCAAGGGTGGCGTAGCATTCAGACGCATCTCCAGATTTACGATTTCTCGTAAATCTAGAGATGTGTCTTGTTCCATGGGTGTTGCCTGGGAACACCCACAGCAACACCCATGGAACGCCCATTCAACGCAAAGTGCTGCGTGTGAAGGGGCCGTATTTACAAGGAGAGGAAAAGTCACGCAGGGTGGCTTTTCCTCTCCTTGTAAATATGGAGGAGCCCCCTGCGCCACCAGTACATCACGAAAAGTGACGTAGTGGTGGCGCAGGGGGCTGTACTGGTGGCGCAGGGGGCTTGTAAATCTGCCCCTTGGACTCTTCCCTCTTAATTTGTTGGTGTGCCACTGCCCACCTCTACTAAGACTCTGGAACGCCGAAGATGGACCCACTGGCTCTAACACACATCATCCACAGGCATAGAAATATCATTTTAAGGTCTGGAAACACCCTCCCATCCCATGAGCCTGTTAACTTTATTTATTGATTTATTTAATGCGATTTTATATAGCGCGAACATTACCCGAAGGTGTCAGGGCTCTTTACATAAAAACCAGTTGATCATAAGCTCATAAACTCATAAGCATTGATACAGGATAACTGTATTGTCCTTTTGATGTATGTACGTTTATTGAAACCATCAAGGGAATAAATCAATCCATTGAATACACAAGAATAAGGATTCCCTGATGTCTCTTTGCTTGACGTTTGGAGTGAGAGAGCCACTGGGACAGCAGGTATTTTTGCTAGTTCTGCAGTATGCTTTCCCGTGATGCCCCATTTGAAGCATGCAGTCAGTGCAAATGACAAGTTAAATTTCACAAGACTTTTGAAGTGTCTGAAATGCTGTCGTGATATGATACCAAAATGGACATCTGGGGTTGATAAAGAGAGTTTTCTAGTTTGGGAGGAGATGGTACCCTAGCCTGTTCCAACTGAGAGTAAATAGATTAACAGACAATAGATCTGTCTGCAGCAAATTCTTACATAGGCACGTGTTTCCCGCCATAAAAGGTAGCCACCAGTCACCGTACCTTAGTGCACTTCCACAGCTTTCATTTTTTATAAACTAATGTATTCACTGTTTCTTCCTTTGTCACCTTTCAGTTGATGTCTCAACATTTCAATCCTTGCAAGAACTCTTAGCAATTAATAAAAATGTTCCAAATTTTGAAATAAAACAAGCATTGGCATTGACAATGGGTCTGGTGTATGAATGAAGGCGCCTTAACTGCACTGTACATGAAACCATCTGGTGGGGCCTTAGTCGGGATCCCCCGGCCTCACAAAAGCTCATCAGTTCTGACAAAATCTAAACACCTCGTGGCAGCAGCATGTGGCAGTTCACCACTGTTGACCGAGAGGATAAGGGCAGAGCGTGTTTCAGTCACTCACCAAAAGAACAGCTTGGAGCAGAAGTTGGCATCTGTAGGGGGTTGAGTTTCTCGTCCCTGGCCGTGGCTTCCATACTTCATGCTCCTTTAGCAAGAGCAGGCAGCCGGGTCTGCTGTAGTGCACCAAGCAGCGAAGGTTCACTTCATACACAACTAGCCCGGGACTGGAGAGGCACCGAGACAGCCCCCACTTCCTGTCTAAATGCTCTGAGATAATGATGTCAGGTCTCAGAGGCCGTGCCTGTGATGAAAGCTCATCCTGGGGCCCCCACCCCCTTCCTCCTTCCGGGCCTGGCTCTGACTGAAGAGAAACAATGTCAGTTGAAACATTGTTTCTCTTCAGGCAGAGGGAGGGGGCGAGGGGCTCGGAGCAGGCTGCAGACAGCCGACAGCCTGCACCTGCTTCAGAGCCTCACAGAGCTGATCTCCACTGAGGAGCTGGGGGGCCCCCTTCACCTACTCAAGGCTGAGGGGCCCCCCCGCACTGCGGGGTCTGCAGGGGTGTTTGTTACGCCCCTGGTCATTGGTCGGACGTGATTGGCCGAAGAAGCCGTGCCTGCGGTCTAGCTGCACCGAGCCAAGAGAAGAGAAAGTGGATTCCGCTCCATGGGGGTGAGCCGCTGCCTCCGTTCACAAAAGCCCGGACGGCAGAGGACCCCACGGCCATTGCAATGGGTCTGAATTGCTACTGTTATCTACAGTTGGGGTCCCGATGAAGTGCCCGCAGGACTGGGATGATTAGGAATGCTGGTCGGACCCCAGCTGCGGCGAAGTGGGACTAGGTATTTTCTGCGGTGGCTGGTCCACGGCTGGGTCGACGAAGACAGGATTGTTCTGACACGCGCTGAGGTGTGTTGCATACGGCCTAAGATCTGAGCACACACGAGAGCTTGAAACGGCTGCAGACACCCAGATACACAGGCAGGTTTAGCTCTGCCCACAGGTTGCTGCTACAGGTAAGTCCTCACAGGGGGACAAATACTTGACTGGAGGCCCCTCCCACAATGGTCAGGGAGTGAACAACAGGACGGGAATATGGGGAAGGAACAATTACTACGGAGTGCTGCATACAAAATCAAGGAGATCCATAAACGGAGGGCAGATTGAGTCCTGCTGAGTCTGGACTCGTCTAGCTTCAGTGTATTTGGGGAAGGGGGAGACAACTCCGGAGGCCCTGTCAGCTCAGAAGAACCCAGAGGGAATTCGAAGTGAGTTTGCCCTGGGAGCCTACCATAAGAGGTTTTACCTGAATGGTCCAGACAAACAGGGAGTCAGAATGTGGGAATCTTCTTCAGGGGAAAAGAAATATTGAACCAGCCTGCATTCTCACTGAAACCCCTATAACCGGTCACAGAAGTAATCACTTCATGTGGAAAAGCTGACTCCTTGGGGAGGTTGAAGTCGTTGGGCGAAGAACTCTAAGCAAAACTCCACTGGAAAGAGCCATTTAGACAGGCTCCATTGTAGCTGGAGAGACAGTATATGGAAAGACAGAACGGCGAAAGCTCAATCCAATAAAATATAAAATTATGCCCAATTATCCTCCCAGGTCCAGAGAACAGAAACGAGGACCAGGCAATGGATAAGGGGACACCAGAGATGGGAGCAGAAGATGCGCCGACACTGATGGATGTTATTCGTGCCATTCAGTCCACCAGAGATGATATGATCAAGAAGATCGATGCTGTGGCTATTAGACATTAATCTATTAAGGTGTGACCTTCGGAAAGTTTCAGACAGAGTGACAACCACAGAGAAGGATTCAGAGGTATTAAAAGAGGAGATCAAGAGCCTAAAAACTGCAGTGGTTGAGTTGAAACGCAAATGACCAAGCACGACGACCGAGCGGAGGATTCAGAGGGTCTCTCAATAAGAGTGAACCTCAGATTCATGGGCTTTCCCGAAAAAGCAGAAGGACCAGATGTGGGCCTGTTTCTGGAGGACTGGATCATTCAGGAAATGTCTCCTAATCAACTGTCAAAGTACTTCAGTATTGAGCTAGCACACAGAGTGCTGGCGCCTCCCCCTAGACCTGGAGCCCGCCTCGAGCTATAATTGCAAAACTGTTCAATTTTAGGGACAGAGACCTTTTGCTTTAACTTTCACGCAGCTGAAAAATATTTTTCTTTGAGGGACATTCCATATCGGTGTACCCGGACTACACCTAAAGGCTCCAAGAACTGAGGATGACCTTCATTGCATTTAAACGTCGGCTTAGAAATTTGAACTTAAAATATAGCCTGATGTTCCCGGCGAAATTGAGAGTGGAAAGTGAGGGACGAGCCTTGTTCTTCTTCTCGGCAGGAGAAGCGAGTGACTGGATGCCAGAGCTCCAGTTGGGAGACGCCTGGATCCTTCCACGAGTTCCACCGGAACGTCTTCCTCACAGTCTTTCTTGCGGTGCCAAAGGCTGCCTACACATCAGGAGCCACAAAAGAGCACGATGAGCTTGGGTCGTATCACGGTCCTATGGAACGGCACAATACAAGCACCTGACCCTGAGGTTATCCCGGACTCGCTGGAGGCGACATCTGACATTGAACGAGGGGTCAAGGGAATAGGCAGTGGTCAGGAATTAACATTAAATGCTGGACTGTACAGATCAGTGTCATTCATACTGTAAAAAGGATGGGGGTTCATCTCTTCTGATCCGGGCATTTACTTTATAGGGCTCTAGAGAACTGACCATTTGGGACAATAGATGTAGCACCCGACCTCTTACCATAAGTTTCTTTCCTTTAGTGTCCTACTTATCCTTAACTTACACAAAGCATAGGTTGGAGGCCTGGTTAAATTCTACTATGATGGGAACATGGGCAGCCGCAGGAGTAGCGATGCCCCCACAAGAGACCAATGTCGCCTGGGATGCTTGAGAGTAATCTTGTGCCCCGGTGCCACCAGTTCTCTTCCACAGCAATTATTGGACTTTATCATTACTATTTTAAACAATACTGGCTTGGGTTTCGACCCTAATCATGGTATGCTGTCATCGAAGTGCTTGGAGAGGGGAAGAGGGTGGTGTTGGGCGGTGTATATTGTTTGTTCTTGGGATAACGAGATGCATATACAAATTCATACTGCTGCCCATGGGAGGTGGGATACGAGTTTGTTTAGTTATTACCCGTTGGTTTGTTTGTAAGGGAAAGGTCTGGGTCACTAAGGAAGGTTGTTTCCACTGAAGTAAGGGGGACACACAGCAGACACCTAGTATCATATCGTCATGACAGTTCAGACATTGAAGTTCCTTAGCTGGAACGTCCGAGCGATGGAGGGCCTAGAAAAATGCTGCAGAATACATGCCTTCTTGAACAGATATAGGATAGCAATTGCTGGGCTACAAAAAACACACATAGGGGGGAACACATTAGTGAGCCTAAGGAAGAGATGGAGGGGGCAGCTATATGCCACATCATATTCTAGTTTTGCACGAGGGGCACTTTTATGGGTGGCACCAGTGGTCCCATTCAAACTTCTCCAACATGTTCTAGATCCTGAAGGACGGTATGTTATCCTGTTTGGGAAGTTGGAAGGGAGAGAATTGTGCATTATTATTGTCTATGAGCCCAACTTGGACTGCCCTGATTTTTACCCAGCGGTCTTGAAGGCGGCGACGCCGCATATGGGTGCTGAGATCCTTCTATTTGGAGACTTCAATTGCATATTTGATGGGAACTTGGATAGGGAACCCCCTAGAGAGAACACTAAGGGCCAGATGTAGGTAGCTAAATACTGGTCGGAAACGGCCGAAAATCGGTAAATGTGCCGTTACGGACCAGTATTTAGCCCTTCTTAATGTAGGAGGCTGTAAATAAGGATTCAGTAATTTACCGATTCCTTATTTTAAGGAATCGTTAAAATACTGATTCCTTATTTCAAGGAATCTGTAAATTACTGTATCCTTAAAACCTTTGTAGGTAGCACTTAAGTGAGTGCATTTTTGCTTTAAGGATTCGTTATTTACCACCAACTACAAGTTGGTGGTAAATACCGAACACCTTTAAAAAAGCAATTATTTGCTTTTTTCAAAGTGCCATGTGGTATACATGCCCTCAGGGCATGTATGTGCGCCACATGTGCACACATGCACAATTCAGGGGTGCAACAGGGTGTCAATGTGGCATCCTACCACCCTTGAATATGCTCCCGCTATTACCGATTTGGTAATACCAAATCGGTAATAGTGAATGGCTTCCCATTCATTCCTATGGGCCTCCAGGCCCATAGGAATGATTGGTAAGGTATTCCTTATTACCGAATCGGTATTACCGATTCGGTAATAAGTAATATTACAGAATCGGTACATTTTTCCGATTTTTTACCTACATCATATTTACCGATTCCTAAATACCGAATCGGTAAAATTCGGTATTTAAGAGTCGGTAAATTGAGATTACCTACATCGGGCCCTAAGCCCTGTATGATGAGATTCCTCACTGATTTCTTTCAAGGAATGTACCTAAGGAACAAATGGAGAGCACAGAACACCACAAAAAGAGAGTTCTCTTTCTTTACCCCCGCAGCCAATACCTTCTCCCATATCGACCATTGTTGCCTCTCCGCTGGTCTTTCTGCCTCAACACAGGCCATTTCATATCTGCCACGATATCTGTCGAACCACGCCCCACTGCTGCGGACTTTGTCCAGCGGACCGGGTCGACCGCCCAAGCCGCTATGGCGTCTCCGATCTGAGGCCCTTATGGATCTCCCATATGTGCAGACTTTGACGGAGGCCCCCGGAAACTATTTTGGTGACAACTGGGGATCCAGAGCCACTAGATCCACAGAGTGGGAGGCAATGAAGGTTGTTATTAGGGGGTTCTGTATGCTGTATGAGAACTACCTATGGGGAACAACATCAGCTTAGTGCAGATATTTCCTCCCTAAAAAAGCGACTGCAGTTCCTAGAGCCCACAATACATAAACCTTCTGTCGATATGGCGGAGTGGCACCATCCTCTTGCAACCTGGTCACGATTAGAGAAACATAAATATACTATCTACAGGCAGAGACTCTATATGGAGGTTGATAGTTCAGGAGCGCTCCTGGTGCGACTCATCCGTACAGAGATGGAACACGTGTTAGAGCTTTGTAATACTTTAGGAGACGTGGTATATACCCAAGATGCGATTATAAAAGAGTTTGCGGCTCACTAACCGCAAACATGCTTCACTGCGGCCCAGACCAGGCCACTACAGATCGTTTTAGACAACACTACACTGCCCTTCTTAAAGGAAGAGGACACTAGGGGCACCGCTAACTAGGGAAGAAATACTAGTATCAATCAAAAAACTGAGGTCAGAAAAATGCAGCGGAAGTGACGGTCTCCCCGCTGAATGTTATAAAACCTTTGCCCCAAAGCTGGTGGATCGACTTCTGGAGATCTTTAACAAGGCTCTGGCTAAGGGGAAGCTTCCTAATACCATGATGGAGGCCCTGGTATCTATGGATCTGAAGCCAGATAGGGATCCCCTCTCTCCTGGATCCTAAAGGCCCATTTCTCTCCTAAAAAAGATGAGAAAATATTAGTTGGCGCATTGGCAGTGCGACTCTTACCATACATGACCTGACAGGTCCATCCGAACCAAGCTGGGTTTATCCCCGTCCGCAATACCACACATAAATCTGCGTAGACTTCCTCATATCTGGCACGCCCGGACTTACGAGAGAAGGAGTGGGCTCCATGTCTCCTGGATATTCCACAGGCCTTCGAATCTGTTGAATGGGAATATATATGGATGGTACTTAGATGGATGGAATTGGAGATCAATATCGGAGGTGCTGAAAATTGCTCTATATTAAACCAACGGCTCGGGTCCGGCTTCGAAATCAGGTATTGGAAAGTATCGAACTCCAGAGAGGTACCAGACAGGGCTGTCCTCTGTAGCCGCTCCTGTTTGCCCTTGCGATGGAGCCCTTCGCGAGTACCCTTAGACGCAAGGTGGAACAATGGGGGATTAAGCTTGGAGCAAAGTCCATGTGGTTTCCATGTATGCTGATGACACATTGGTATACCTTCGGCATCCCGCAGAGACGGTCCCAGAGCTCCTTAGAGAGTTAACTGGCTTTGGTGAGATATTGGGGCTTTGCCTTAACCCAGGGAAGTCTAAACTCTTCCCTATGGGAAGCCTGTAAGATAAAGAGGAGGATGAGTTGTGGGGATGAATTGGGTCAGAGATACGGTTTGTTACCTTGTGGTTAGGCTGGTACACAAGCAGGGGGCCTATCTAGAACGTAATATGGGGAAATGCCTGGAAGGTATCCGCAGATCAATCGAGTTCTGGCGTGAGCTGCCCTTGTGCCTGATGGGTGGGTAGCCCATATAGAAATGGTCATTCTCCTGCAGTGTTTATACACTATGCAGAACTCCCTCTACCGTATTCCATGGGAGTATTTTCACCTGCTGGACCGTGTATTGATTGATCTGTTATTGGGATCCAAATGGAAAGGGTGAAACTAGATACACTACAGAGGACATTGGAGAGGAGCGGGCTGGAGATCCCTAGGTTGGGTTTTAACTACATGGCGACACAGCTTCAACATGCTGTACAATGCTTTGACGAGAATGATAACTGGGAGAAGCAACTGTTGCAAGGTACGCACCAGGGGAACCCGGTCCCAGACTTCCTTATTTTGGGATCTCCGAGTGCATGAGAGGCTTTCATATATAATTAGACACGTGGCTGCCATTTGGGAATTTGCAATAAAAACTGGGGTGAAGGACGCGCCCGATGCCCCGGAGGCCCTACTATGGGCTGTGGTTCTGTTTAAATAAAGTTAGGAAGGGGGCAATACCTACAATACGCTAAGATATCAGCAGTGGCACAGGAGGTGTGGCAAGCGTACCCGGAGAAGCTGCCCATCACCGCCACGCTTCAGGCTCTCGTGACCTCGGCGTGGGGGGCGCAAGCTGTTCACTCGCAATCACAGGGCGTTACGGGAGGACCTTGCTGCACCCCCGCTTACAATTCAAGCTAAGAGGGATGTGGTGCTGGAAGAGCCTCTAATGGAACATGGAGGGGTTAAGCAAGTTAGTTCAAATACCAGATTTAAACTAACCCAATTCAATATTGTCCATCAAACTTATTTGACTCCAAATGTACTCTAAAAATATATCCAGACCGCCCAGCTAATTGTCCCAAATGTGTATATAACGAAGTCCAGTTCTTGCACATGATATGGGATTGTCCACAGTTAAGTCACTTTTGGGGACTGATAGTGGAACACTTACGACGGGTGACGGGGTGGACGCTACCCCAATCCATTAAGGAGGTGTTGTTGGGTCTTCTCCCTAGGCCCAAAGGGAAAAAGCTTACACGTAGGTTCCTCCAGCTGGGACTAGTGCTGGCTGGAATGAGTATTGCAATTAGCTGGATTAGTTTGCTGCCCCCCACGGTGGAAAATTGGGCCAGGGATTTCTGGGAATGGGTGACGGCAAAGCTAATTCGAATGAGGCATGTTCGAAGAGATAAAATCTAGAAGAAAATGCGAGGGCCTGGTGTACTATGCTCATGGAGATCCCCATGGGAGAGGGCTTCACTTCCCAAATGTCAGTGGAACTACACATTGACAGTGACAGATCAGATGGGTACACGCGGTTGCAGTCTAAGAACAGCAACATGTTCCCCCAAAAAAGAAAACCTCTCATTAAACACTCACTCGTACCTCACTCATTCTACTTCTAAACAAATAAAATAGCAACTCAAATAGCGCCAGGACCTAGCAGATAACAAAATGTAGGTAATCATTATGATATATCATACATAATTGATTCATATACAATCTTTATAATTAGACTTTATGGCATGGACACATATACAGTATTCCTTAAATAATTTCTCCAGTGTTCTGCTAACACTATGGCCTCTTCTGTAATAAATCAGCTAGACTTCCTGTAGAGTCCCAAAGGGCTTTTGGGTGCAACAGGGCTTGCCAGCTGCACACTGTCCTCTTGGCACAACATAAATGTTTACCATGTTTAGAAAATGCAAGGGGAACCAGGAGAGGGAGAGTAGCACACCTAGACCTTCAGAAAGTAACCCTATGCGTATCAGGCTGTTATCAGAGAATCAGTTCTCCTGCCAACCACTATGAACTCTTAGTCGATGAACAATTCCTTTCTATAGCCTGTTTGGCCTAAAAAAAGATCCATACAAGGTACTAGTGGACAGTATGCTTAAAAGTCCCCATACATAGTCTAACACATGTCTTCAAATAAGGTCCATTGCTATAGGTAGGAACTCTAAAATCTACCAGATACAAACTCTGTTTGCAGCATTCACTTTCTCTGACTCATGGAAAAGTGAAGAGAGTTAGTGAGGAAAGGCATAAAAGAGGCTTGTGCCCTAAGGCAGATGGAAGATGTCCCACAAGGACCCTCCTAGTGAAAACTCCAGACAGTGTTCTCAGCAGTGGCGAAAGGATCCAGCTAGAGCAGGCTCTACTGGGCAAAGATGTCCTGATCCAACTCTGGATGAAAACACTATTCATAGTCTGCCGGCTTACTAGGTCTGAGCTTGCCCCCTTGTGCTGAGCAATACTGCCAAACAATTCTCTTTCAGGGAGGCACTCTGAAGGTCCAGCCATTTTCCAGAGCCGCAGAACCTTCTTGCACAAAATAGAAGACAGCTGTCTGTTGCAGTTCTACATGGAGTTTGTGTGATCTGTTAGGACCAGCATTTGTCTACATTTTGAAAGGCTTTCAGAGCCAACTGAATGACAGAAAGCTCAATAAGACTGATGACCAGGTATAGGCCCAACCCAGAGACAATGCATCTGTTGCTACTGTGAGCTCTGGTTTGGGTATGGAAAACCGCCTTCCGTAAGACAGGTTGGTATCCACCTGCCACCACTGAGTCCCAATGCTAAGTACCAATGTTGCAGGCTGTCTCCTTCGAGATACAGATGCTGTCTGGTAGCAAGCACAAATGTTGTGCCCACTGAAAAAGGAGGTTCCACTGCATAGCCCACTTGCGCCATCAAGAGGATGCATGAGGCAATCAGTCAAAGAGGCCTCAGAACTTGAGGATTACCCAAAACTGTATTTCCTGAATGTTCAGGACTTGTTGAGAGGGGGTGAAGGGCCAGAGCACAACCGTGTCTAGGATGGCCCTATGAAGGGAACACACTGTGCTGTTGTCAGATGGGACTTTAGTTCGCTGATGGGAAACCGCAGGAAAGAAGGGTGACCGTCGTCTCGAGGTGGTCCACAAATGACTGATGTAAACCCGCCTTTAACAGACAGTCATCAAGTTTTGAGTTCCAGGTGACAAGTGGATAACTATAACATGAAAGCATTTAATAATATTGCATTTTTAATCCTGGTCATTTATGTATTCAGCATCTTTGACATCAGCATGGCATATAATAAGATGTCTGTGCTAATATACTTCCATTGGAGTTTCCAATAGTTCAAATACATTTTATAATATTAGGGATGACTCCTTTAGAAAGAAACAAGTGCAATAGAGTTTTTAAGCCCTATGATTGGCACAGTGTGAAAGAAGCATGTGTTAGTTTATTTCTTAAAAACTGCTTTCATGCTTCCCAAATGTCTTTGCCAATTTCACTGACAAACAGATCACATGATTCCAACAAGTTGGAGCTATTTATCACAGCCGGACAGCTAGGACTCCATAGGCCATAAGGAACTTATACTCTGTACTTCAAATTGAATGCCACCTTAGAGAGCTGATAGTGTATGTATTCCTTCCTGTCTTTACCCAGGTGCGTCATAAAGCAAATGTTTCTAAAATGTGAGGCTTCTGTCCAGGTAGCACTCAGACCGTTTGCAAGCTTCCATCCTCCCCCGCTCCTGATAAAATGCAACCTCATGAGTCTTGGAGTGGCGTGTCATGCAGAACGAGTGTGAACCGGTTAGTGCATCCTATGCTGCATCCCGACAGTTCCTCCTGTTACTGCCCCCACTCAGCATCAACGTCTCAGTGGCTTGACTCCTGGTTTATGCAGGTAAAGTCTGTAGAAATACTTTAGTAATCGAGGGGCTTAATGATAAGAGGCTGGAACACAATCGTTCCTGTGGACCAAACCCCTTCCATTCTACCAAAAACTATAACGATATTATAACAATTCTTCCTATGTATTTCATACTTTTTTTCAGGATGAGCATGAATTGGTATGGGATTTGGAGCAACACACATTTTTGCAGTACAGTGTTTTAGTAATGAGTCATTATGGAGTCAGGATGAATCTTCAGACCCTTGGGCACCTTTAAACAGACAGTTACCAAATTCGACATGTGTTCAATGGGAAATGGAAACACAAACTTAGTTTACAACCCAGAAACACTCTTTCCATGCAATTGTTTAGTGTGTAACCAAACCTTTATATCCAGAACATATTGAAGTCTTGGAGAACTTATTTCTAATAGCATATAGCTTATAAATAGCTTGTGCACTCTTCAGGGTTTTCTTTGGGTTTATTTAAATGTTTTGGAACTGAATGCACGTACAGGAAGGTAAATCCAATGTTAACATCTTGGATTGATAACCATACATACAAAAGAAGGGTGACAGTAGCATGGCAGAATGCACAGTGTTGTTCTGCATTATTTCTGCTAACTATTAGATATTAATCCAATCTTCTTCCTTCACTAATGACTGGTATCTAAAATATTATCCTACACATTGATTCAAACGCTCTATCTGTTTAATTTCACAAAGTATTGACATGGTTGACTGGTGCCCCTAAAGAATCTTTTGCTCTCATAGGTCTTTCAGAGGCTCATTAAAAGCTGGAAATAGCTGCGGGACGTATATAAATAAGTGCATAATTCAATCACGACTGCCCAAACTGCAATAAGTACACAGAATTAGGTGAGGCAAAGCACATAGCAGTCGGTGGCCTTAACTGGGGCATCGTAGATGTTTCCCTTAGCTGCATAAGTGTTATTTTTCTACACTGGCTTGCTAATGATAAGCTGGTAGATGCTGGGTTGTAGTGCCAGTTGTATATGCGATACCTGGGAACCAATAGTGCGAAGGCCATGAGGGGGATATGACGATCAGATTGCATGGTTCTAGCGTCATCTTGCTCAACACGCTCAGGAGGAGAGGAAATGGAGGAAAAGAGTAAGTAAAGGTCCTTGACCATCCCATAGAAAATACATTTCCTACAAACCCAGTAATGAGCGCCCGATACATAGATATAGCACTTGCTGTTGATGCTGGTGGAGAACAAATTGAGATTTGATTTGCCTCAGCAACTGAATACCTTGTTGAGCTGGGCTTGGTTCAGGTCCCACTCACAACACTCCCAAGAGGGTCGACTGAGGGTATCTGCCCAATCATTGTGTATTCTTCTTTCTGAGTATTTCATTTGTACCCTCCTCTGAGGAATCTTGGATCCTGGAGAAGAACAATTGTAATCCTGTCTGACATACTTACTGTCTGTCTACAGCAGTGCTTTCAAAAGGTTTTAAAACCACGGCCCACTTTTTAGAACAAACAACATTCACAACTCACCTACCTTTAATGGATATAAGGTGGAACGAATTTTGATTGAAACTAAAGTATTATGCGGTAGAGCATTGCCATTTACAGACAGCACATTTTCCATTGAAATTACCTCTAGATTTGCTCAGACACACAGTTCTACAGATAAAAGTATATAGCGCACAAATGATAATGTGTGGATATCAGGTTTATGTGAATATCTATAATTTGTGCATCACCAAGTAAGTGTCTTTGGGGCCCATTAGGATGGCGGGCGGATTGCCCCTGCCAGGCTGGCGGTAGCCACCGCCAGCCTGGCGGGGGTAATCAGGCCGCCATCCTCACCTAAATACCCCCCCGCCATATTAGTATGGCGGGGGGACCGTGGCGGACGGAAAGACCATCCGCCGCTTTTCCGCCCCGGTCGCCTTGCGACGGGGCGGAAAAGGTCTAACATGGTGGCGTGTCTATGAGACACCGTCAGCCATATTAGGATGGGCCAGAACAGATGCCTTTCCATGGTGGCTTCGCCGCCATGGAAAGGCATGCGGTCTTCACTTGGGGGGGCCCCCTGCGGGCCCCCGGAGTGAAGGAAAGGTGGGGGGTGCACATGGGGGGGTACCTGTGGTAACCCCCTGCATTTGCATTAACAAAGCGGCAGGCACAGCGCGGTGCCTGCCGCTTTGTTAATGCAAATGCATTCGTGCATTGTTAGATGCAGGATGCGCCCGCCACAGTGGCGGGCGCATCCTAATACCCCCCACGGGACCCCCGCCCTTATGGCGGGCGGTCCCAATGACAGATAAGATGTCCGCCCGCCATCCTAATGGACCCCTTTATTTGTTCTGATCCTATTCAAATCTGTTGTCAGCGCAATTCAGAATCACAAAAAAATGCTTTATTTTTGCTTTTCTAAGTGCTGGATGCATGCAGTTAATTTACAGGTATTTACATTTTGTGGTGTGTTGCAAAACAACATCCTACATTGTCACATAATTCACTTTAAAACTCTCACTTTGCAGTCAGAAGAAGAACAGTATAAAGCAGCCTCACATTTTACTTTTCGTTAAATCACCGGCAAATGTAACAAGTTAAACACAGAATTTAAAAGCATCTTAATTTATTGCTCTGAATTTTGCTACCCACCAAAAGTCATCTTGCGACCCATCAGTGGGTCGCTACCCACAGTTTGGGAAACACTGGTCCATAGCAGTAATGATGATCCTGGGAAAGAAAGAATGACATTTCTAACTGACAGCTCTAAGTTGCAGGAAATTCATATGTAGGTTTACTTTGTCTTGTGCCTAATTGTCACTAGTGGCCAGTTCCAGCAAGGGAGAGCCTCAGCCCACAATGGAAGCAACAGTTGTCATAGTTCAGTAAGTGGGTGTCTGACTAGACATTCAAACTTATCACTGTATATTATCTTACTGTCAACCAGAGTAGGGGTGTCTTTATCCTTGGTACTATGTGGTAATTGAGTGAACATGTACTTTTAATCCATTTTGTCAGAAGATTTAAAAAGATTTACAATCCCTAGCAAAGATCTGTTGAGACAACATATGACGGCCAATTTTTTTTTGCAGTTGTTGGGCCGGGAAGTGCAGCCTAAAAATGTGCTCATCTACGGGGAAGGTCCCCCCTTTGTTATAAACGATAATTGTGCCTGGGAGCTGTATGTCTGTGAAGGGTAAGCAATGATTTTTGTTCGGTGACAGAAAGACTCAATTTGTGGAACTGCTTCAGAGACGCTCTTGTGAATGTTTTGATGCATTGAAATGATATTCCTTTTATCAGCCAGTCATTCAAACATGGAAACACCTGATGTCGGGGTTTTCTGAGGTAGTCTACTTCAGGCCCCATCCTTTTGTGAAGATACTTGAGATGGATGGTGTTTGGACAAAATATCGCAATAAATATATATTGCGATATAAAAATATTGTCAAGAATATCAAGACATCAAAAATATAGTCAACAGAAATATCAAGGTCAAAATATAATTTTTAGTGTTGTTTTTAATATTCTTGTAAGTGCCTGCCCTTTTAACCCCTTCGCTGCGGCGGCTATTCCGCCGCAGCGCTAAAGGGGCGGGGCGGCCGCATGCTGAATAATTTGTGCGGTTTGACTGCCATATATTTTGTTTTGTAGGAATTTATTTCAAGGCCTTTCATATTGCAGTATTCGCTAAATGAGCTTAAAGATTTTGGAGGGCCTTTGGGGTTTGAGATATTAAAATAGTTTCATCGGGAAATTAACCCCTCCCCTGCTGATGATGGAACCGCTCCGTCATCAGCTACGGTTGAGCTATGCTGGTGACGGAGCGGTTCCGTCATGACCCGCCCCGCTCATTAGAACGCACGCGCAGGCGCGAAATGAGCGCAGCGCAGGCGCGGCGGCTGGGCCATGACGGAACCGCTCCGTCATCAGCACAGCTCAACTGTAGCTGATGACGGAGCGGTTCCGTCATCAGCAGGGGAGGGGTTAATTTCCCAATGAAACTATTTCAATATCTCAAACCCCAAAGGCCCTCCAAAATCTTTAAGCTCATTTAGCGAATACTGCAATATGAAAGGCCTTGAAATAAATTCCTACAAAACAAAATATATGGCAATCAAACCGCACAAATTATTCAAGAAGAACATTTCTGTTCAAAAACAGAAGTTAGCCAAAATTCGATACATATTCTATCTAGGTATCACACTTGATTCCAAATTGGCATGGTATCCGCATTTGCAATAAAGCATGACCATTCTGCTTCTAAATTCAGCGCCCATATTAAAAAACACCAGAACAGCATAACTAAGGCTGTGTCACCCGCATTAGAAGTGGATAAATACAGGGCACAATCATCAACCCTCTACGGAGCTAAACTCTCGGGGGCCACCTGCAGAAATAAGTTTGCAGTAGAAGAAAACAAGTTTTTTAGAATGCTACTACATCTTCCTGCACGTACACCATTGTTATGGATGTGAACATAAAACCTATTGACCATCAGGCCATATTGAGACCAATGTTGTTCTGGGTGCGATTGTGGACCACTGCAAAACTTGCAAGTTACAAAGAAGGGCTAGAAGAGATACTAAGATTCGACCACTGTGAAAGTCTCCAGTGGGTTAAGCATGTGCGTACATGGCTCTACAAACTTGGGTTGAGTCATATTTGGGAAATGCCTGTACTATTGACACCGCCCTCTATGAAAATATTGAAAAAAAGTTCTCACACAACTCAGACAATGGTATATTGAAATCCCAGTCCTTCTTATAAAATCCCTTCCGTTCTTTGAGCAATGCGTGGATGAAATCCAACAAGAGTTGGCAAAATCATTGTACATGAAGTTTTGCTATGGTGCTTTGCAAGTCAAGTCCAATACAGTGAAATCGGCCTGGAAAAACAGTGATGATAATGATGAATACTGCTGCCCTTTATGTCAATCTCATGCACAAGAAAATGACTATCGGGTACTGTTCTTTTGCCCAGCATGCGATATCCCAAGGCGTAAATGGATTAAACCCACTTGCAACTTGGGAATCAGGTCTTGTAATGAGGCGACTACAATACTAAAAACAGGTACTTCACAGAAAATTGCTTTTAGTGTTAGTAGATATCTGTTTGGTGTCAACTTCTTAAGGAAAAAAAGGCATGACATTTTAAAATTGTATTTTTTAAACTTACTGTTTTAAAACTTCTAATGTATTCATATGCATTTGCAGTTTATATGTGTCAGCACTTTAGAAGAAAGTCCTTTATATCTAGTTATTTTAGAACAATTTTATATGTACTGCCATGCACTTGCACTTTATACCAGTCAGTACATTAGAAGAAAGTTCTTTATATCTATATATATACCTTTGGGATAAGTTGTGTGCTGTTTTAAGTACTCAAATTCACTACCATAGCATTTTGCACTTTATTTTCCAATGTGTGCTGTATCAAGTATTAATATGCAGTATCATAGCATTTGCACTTTATCTTTGGACCGGAGCCTATGTAGAAAGTTGTAAAGTGTTTATTAATTCTTCTATATTTTAACCATACAGTAGGACAAGTATAGTACTTTTTTAATGATACTGGATTTGACCCATTGATCAGCTAGTATTTTTGTTATTTTTAATACAAATGTAAAAAATTTAAGATTTCTACTAAATGTTTAAAGATATAATTAGTGATTGGCACCTACTTAGCCTTTGTTTAAAGGTGTGTTTTCCCAGTGTGTGTGAATTGTTTTTATATTGTACCTTTAATAGTTTTTTTTTTGGTAAACCAAATAAAGATTATTGAATTGAATTTAATATTCTTGTAAAAATATTGTTATATGTAATATCGTTTGTACATGTTAGTTAGTATATAATGAATTGTAGTGTGTTTGATTGTTTTTTTTTCTAGTAATGTATTTTTAATGAAAAAGGTGAAGTTTGTGTTTTTAGTTGTAATCATGTATATCATTGTGTTTTTTTTGTAGGGGAATATTGAATTTTTAGGGAATAAAATTGGAGACATTTTTAAAGAACTTGTATTTAAATTTTTTTATATAGGGTTTATATTTTATTAACATGCAAAATAATAATTTAGACTTAAGTTTATTTTATGATAATATTTTAATATATTTCAATTTGCTGTTAATTAAGATATATGTTCATGGTATGATACGTTTTTTGAAATATATAAATATAATATTAAGTATTGAAAACACATACGTTTTTAAATAAGTAAAATATTTTGAAAGTTTGTATATTTATATATTTATAAAAATGAAACAACTAAAATAAATAAAATAAAAATTCTGTAATTTTAAATATTTTAAAAAAATGTATGTACATTTTTTGTAAATGTTAAAAATATGAAATGTATGTTAATTTTTTTACATTTATTATTGTTAAATTGGTGTTTTTCTAATTAAGTCTATAAATATTAATACATATTTTAATTATTTTTAATAGTGATTAAAATAGTACTTTTATCATTTAAAATATACCCATGAATGAAGGTTTGTAGTTAAATTAGTGTGTTTTACATATTATTTTAGTATATTTTATACTACACAAAAAATCGTGAGAATTTGTAATATTGATTGTCTTCGTGATATGTTTATTTTGTAATATTTTATGTAAAATGTTTAACTTTGAGGTGGATATTGTAATTTTAAACTATTTCAGGCATCATTATGATGTCGGTTGGAAAGGCTCCGAATGGCATTCGGTTCATCCAAATCCGTGTCGGAACTTATGTTTCCGACCGACTAGAAAACATTTCCAACCCATCAATTATGATAGAAGGTAACCATCCGGTCTTTCCGACTCGATTCTAACCAGCATTCAGAGAAAATGCTTACCGTGTTTCCGACCGAGCAATTATGATGTTGAATTCGGACAGACTTTCCGACTCAGTTTGTCCGAAACAAATGGCTGTCAGAATCCAACTTTTGGGGCTCGTAGAAGGCCCCCCTTTACCCAGAGACCTCCAGTTCTGGGCCCGCGGGAGTACCCATGGGTCCCCTCTTTCCAACCATGTACAGTGTTGCAGGCACCATGAGGTGCCCGCTACAGGATGCAGGGTTTTCTACATCCACCCTGTTTTGCAATGGGTCGGAACACAGGCTCCCATCAATAGGAGTCTGACTGAACGTTGTTCGGAAGCATCATGATAGGTCGGTCGGACTCCCCGAATCCGAGTCGGTCGGAAGCAATTCCAACACCGAGTCGGTCAGAATGCTTTCTGACCAACATGGTAATGAGGCCCTGAGTGACCAAACGTTCCTCAATATGGTTTAGATTGGAGTGGGACTAGCAAATGTCACCCCTTTAGTATCCAACAGTTTCTACATTATAGTTTATATTGGAATGGGAATAGTAAATGACACCCCTTTAGTGGCCAACTCTTTTCTCAAATTGGGTTAGATTGGAGTGGAAATAGTAAATGTCCCCCCTTTTGTGTGCTTCATCTTCCTTAATATGGTGGGAAGTGGAACGGGAATAGTAAATGTTGCCCCTTTAGTGTCCAACACCTTCCTTGAATTAGTTCAGATTTGAGAGGGAATGGTAAGTGTGAATCCCTTTGTGTTCAAAACCTTCTCCAGTATGGTTAGATTGGAGTGGGAATATTGAAAGCCACCCCTTTAGTGTCCAACACCTTCCTTGAATTGGTTTAGATTGCAATGGGAACAGTACATGTTGCCACTTAAAGTGTCCAACACTTTCCTTGAATTGATTTACATTAAATTTGGAATACTAAATGTAAACCCTTTAGTGTCGAACACCTTCCCCAATATGGTTAGATTGGAGTGGAAATAGTAAATTTCATCCCTTTAGTCACCAACACCTTCCTCAGAATGGTTCAGATTGGAGTGGGAATAAGACATGTCCCCTTTTTAGTGTCCATACATTTTCCCCAATATTGTTAAATTGTAATGGGAATAGTACATATTACCTCTTTAGTGTCCAATGCCTTCCCATTGATTTCAATGTTATCCCTACTTTCAGCCATGACATTCGAAGTTGTGCGCCTGTTTCTACAGTCGGTAGAGTGTTGCTGTCAAGCTCAGAAGCAAGAAAAAGCTGCAGCCAGGTAAGAAAAACGTTATTAAGATTTAAAAGTATATAGGTGGCTAACTTTATTGTAAGTATAGGGGGAGGTGGTTAGATGCCAGTGAGCAATGTATTGTTGCTTTTTTTTATGTTTGTACCACTATTTCATTCCCATACAGGTTACATTTGTATGCCCACGTCTGGGCATACACATGCCCCGATGGTTGTTCAAAATAGGTTTTAAAAAGTTTTAAAATAATAGTAAATGATTTTTAAACCTTTTTGAAATCAAAACAAAATTTTCAATGTGTTTTTAAACCACTTTGGAATTCGCTAATAGAGGACACATATGAATTTGTGAATGTAGTGCAATTGGAGTTTTTTTACATGGAATTCAGGGTTTTTAAAAGGGACATTTTTGTTTTTTGAGCATTGTAGAACACATAGTTTTTTTTCATTAATATTTTTGAGGTGGGAACTTCGGTTACAAATCAGGATGGAACAAACTGCTTTTTACAGAGGGATTTTAGGAAAAGGAGTTTGGCTCACACTTTTTTTAACACTGTGGATTGTTATGTTAGGGTTAAGAATGTTTTTTTCGAAATAGACATGTTTGGGTATTTGGGATTTCGTTTGGCTGTTGCATTCCCTGTTTCTATTATCAGAGTACAGAAGACTCTTGGTGACAGGTGATTTAAATAGGTCACCAAGAGTTGAAGACAGAAGACATTTTCAGGTAGGAACTTTAAAAAATCTGTAATTTGTAAAATAATGTGTGCTATCTCAATGGCATTGTCGCATAACAGTTCCACCAGCCAATGGGAAACCTTGGCTTCTTCCTGTGACCCGACTTGCTAAGATGGCCAATCCATATGTCCTCAAAATCATTTACTAGTGGGTCCAACTGGTCCTCTTTTTGGGTAAAGCAATCAGATTCAGTCACTGATGTGTACAACTTGTCCACACACTCAGGTGGTACAAAGCATAACGCTGTTAGTTTTCTTAATTGAAATTGCAGTTTACTGTTCGACATGTAATCCTCAACTAAGGATGTTTTTTTAAAAAAGAACAATTGTTACTTACCTGTAAACAGGTGGTTCTCCAGTATTGGTGTCTTTCATAGATTCACATGCTTGAATATTCCCGTTGTCGAAGTGGGAGTCCCACGGTACATAAAAATAGCAATACAAATGCTAAAATATATGTATGTGAGAACATAAATAAGAAATAATAGAAGTAAATACACAACTAAAACCCTCTAAAACAATTCCTACATAGGAATG
Organism: Lissotriton vulgaris; assembly: GCF_964263255.1. Classification (NCBI taxonomy): domain Eukaryota; kingdom Metazoa; phylum Chordata; class Amphibia; order Caudata; family Salamandridae; genus Lissotriton; species Lissotriton vulgaris. Next base: position 1,830,775,114 of record NC_141687.1, read on the forward strand.
CATGATAGAGAAAGAAAACACTTGCAACATATCACTGTCATTATGTTAGTCCAAACTACAGCCAATCAGGTGCCAGCACACTCTAGAACCTTCTCCTCAGAAGCTCAAGCCCTCAGATTTTCGTAGCACCAAAGTGACCCAGAGTGCATGAGGAGAAGAGAGTCTCTGAGGGGAGGAGGGTGGGTCGCATGTGAATCTATGAAAGACACCAATACTGGAGAACCACCTGTTTACAGGTAAGTAACAATTATTCTTCTCCAGTATTAGGGGTGTCTTTCATAGATTCACATGCTTGAATAGAGTAGAGAGCAGTAACTTCCGAAGAGCTGAAAATGCTAAGCACAGCATGGAAAAGCTCAAAGACAGTAATAATACAGTCATGGAAGCATTGATAGCAATCACAGAAAAACATAAAGGAGGAGGGAACAGAGGCTCACCTTATTTGAAAAGATGACGAAGTACTGCCTGTCCCACTGCCATATCCGCCTCATTGATGGCGTCCAAGCAGTAATGCTTGGTGAATGTGTGCCTGCTGGACCATGTGGCTGCACGGCAGATCTGATGAAGCGGCACACCAGCAAACAGGGCGGTGGATGAGGACATTGCCCTGGTAGAATGAGCCCTCACTAAAAACTGCAAAGGCTTGCCAGCTTGTTGATGGCAGAAGACAATGGCTGAAGAAATCCAACGGGCAATCGTTGGCTTGGTAACTGGATGCCCCTTACGCATACGTCCATAAGCAATGAACACTTGGTCGGACCTGCGGAAGGGGGCAGTTCTGCTTATGTAAAATTTAAGGCATCGTTTGATGTCCAAGGAATGTAATCGCTGTTCAGCCGGAGACTTTGGCGCAGCAAAGAAAGTTTTCAAGAACACAGGCTCATTTAGATGGAAGTCCGTAGGCACCTTTGGTAGGAAAGATGGGTTGGTGCGAAGCACCATGCCGTCAGGTTTGAATTGAAGAAATGGTGGTTTGATAGTAAAGGCGTGGAGGTCACTCACGCCACGAGATGAGGTCAGAGCAAGAAGAAGACCAACCTTCCAGGTGAGGAACTTTAAGTCCGCCCTATGGATGGGCTCAAATGGCGTTTTCATTAGTTGTGTTAAAACAACGTTGAGATGCCACGTTGGAGGAGGGAACTTCCGGAAAAGACCTTTGAAAAACTGACGGATAATTCTGGATGAGCAGAGGGAGGAGGCGCCATCTTGCCAGGAACGAGAGATTGCAGCTAGGAAAACTCTCAAGGTAGCATGAGAGAGCCCAGATTGAGCTAGACTCAAAAAGAACGGACGGAGCTGCTCCGGAGCAGAATGGATTGGATGGACATTTGCCGCCAGGCACCAATGACAAAACCTCTTCCACTTGAGTTTGTAAGTTTTGATGGTAGATGGAGATCTAGCATGAGCGAGGATCTCTCTGCAGTCTCGCGAGATATTTAAATGCGCAAACTCAAGGTGCTCAGGTTCCATGCTGACAATTGTAGAGTGGATGGATCTGGATGGCAAATCTGGCCTCTGTCTATCGTAAGGAGGTCTGGACGAGGACGAAGAGGAATGGGCTCGCACTGGGACAGAAGGAGCAACTCCGAGAACAACGCCTGTCGGGGCCATCGAGGGGCGATCAGGAGAATGTGGCAGGGCTGCCTCCGCATCTTCCACAGCACCCGTGGCACAAACGGGATCGGCGGAAAGGCGTAAGCGAATAGATCGCACCAATCGATCAAAAGGGCATTCCCGCACGATCCGGGGTGGGGATGCCAACTTGCGTAGGACGGGCATTTCCGGTTCTCTGGTGTCGCAAAAAGGTCTAGAGACGGACGACCCCATCGGTGGACACCAGGTCCAGAGTCGGATGATGTAGCTCCCACTCGTGTGTCGATGATGCGGACCTGCTGAGGGAATCCGCCAGAATGTTGAAAACGCTCGGCAGATGCACAGCGTCAGGGTTATTTGATGACGGATAGCCCAATCCCTGATCGACTGAGCCAGTCGAGACAAGCGTTGAGACTTGGTCCCGCCCGGTTTGTTCACGTAGTGCATACTGGTGGTATTGTCAATCTGAATAAGTACTGACTCCCCTTGAACTACAGGAAGGAACGACTTGAGTGCCAGAAAGATTGCCATCAACTCTAGCCTGTTGATATGCCAAGAGCATTAGGGCGGAAATCATTTGCCTTTGATAGAGAGACCTTGAAGGTGAGCACCCCAGTCGTCCAGAGAGGCGTCCGTTGTGAGCGTGAGTTCTGGCGTGTTGACGAGGAAGGACATTCCAGTCGCCAGGTTGGTCGGCTGCGCCCACCAGTATAGAGCTGTCATCATGCGAGCGGTAACGGTCACCAGGTCGATGAAAGAACCGGAGACCTGACGCCACTGTACATCCAGTGCCTCCTGAATGGGACGGGTCCGCAGTCTGCAATGTGGAATCAGTGCAATACAAGATGATGCCATTCCCAGAAATGGTTTTAATGTTCGTAAAGAAACTGACTGTCTTGATCGAATGAGAGCCACTAAGCGGAGGATCTTCTGTTGACGTTCGTGAGAAACGAATGCCTTTGAAAGCACTGTGTTTAAGGTTGCCCCTAAGAAACTCCTGGCTTGAGCTGGTGCAAACTGTGACTTGTCGACGTTGATGGCCAAGCTGAGGGATTGAAACACATCTTGACAAAGACGAGTGTCTTGGCTCAGTTGATGGCAGGATTGAGATTTGAGGAGGCAATCGTCCAAGTATGGAAAAATATGGACGCCTTGGAGGCATAGGTGAGCCACCACTGGAGCCAATACCTTAGTGAACACATGAGGGGCAGATCGGAGGCCGAAAGGCAACACTTTGAACTGGAAATGCGTCTGTCCTACTCTGAAACGCAGGTACTTTCGATGCTGTTGGAGAATTGGGACATGAAAGTATGCGTCCTGAAGGTCGATGGTGGTCATAAAATCGCCGCTGGAAAGAAGACGCAGGATCTCCAGTAGTGTAAGCATGCGGAAGGATTGGCTCTTTAGGTATCTGTTGAGAGCCCTCAAATCTAGAATTGGTCACCAATCTCCCGTCTTCTTGAGCACGAGGAAAAAACGAGAGTAAAACCCCTCTCCTCTCTGAGACACTGGAACCACTTCGACTGCACCCTTTTGAAGAAGAAGACGGACTTGATGGTAAAGCTCCTTGAGATGGGGAGGAGGTGGGCCAGACGGTGGAGTATGAGGAGGAATCTTGATGAACTCCAAAGTATGTCCTTTCATCACAATGTCCAAAACCCAGCGGTCTGAGGTGATGGAGGACCACTGAGAATAGAACAGAGAAATTCGACCTCCAACACTTGGGAGAAGACAAAAGTCATTGGCGTTTGGGAGTGGATCCCCGATACGAAGACTTTCCCCTATATGACTTTGTCGACTGTTGTCGGTTTGACTGCTGATGGTTGGAAGAGTAATGTTGGTTACTCTGATTGTAGGAGCTATATTGAGATTGTCCTCCTCGAAAAGTGGAAGTGCCGCGTCCGCGTGCACCCCGAAATGGCTGTTTCTGAAACTGCCAGGTGCCCAATGATCGAGCCGTATCGGTGTCCTTTTTAATGGACTCTAGAGCCTCGTCTATGTGTGTCCCAAACAGCGATTCACCATCATATGGCATATCAAGGATCCTGGACTGGACTTCCTGCCGGAAAGAGGTGGACTTCAACCAACCTAGGCGTCGTAGGGCAGCCGCACTAGCAAGCTGACCGAAACCAGTGCCCGCAATATCGACTGCGCAGTCAATCATCTCTTCAGATGTTCTTTCTCCGTCCTGGAGGATTTGCAAAGCATCCGCTTTGGAAGCATCAGGGATGAGGTTGACAAAGGCAGACATGTCCGACCACATCTGCCGGTCGTAGCAGCCTAAGATGGCTAAGGCATTAGCCGCCCTTACTGTTGTGGAAGCCATGGTGGAGAATTTGCATCCAATAGCATCTAGGCGCCGACCTTCTCTATCTGGAGGTGTTGTAATCGGAGACGCTGGATTACGGGACCGACGCTGTCACCACCGAATCAGGTTTTGGGTGAGAGACCAGGCATGCTGGTGAACCTGTTGCGGCCTTATACTTCTTCTCAAGGCGCGGCATTTGGGCGGGTAACGAATTTGGAACCTGCATGAGCTTCACTCCCTCCTTCCAAATAAAATCGATGATCTGAACCGTGTGGACTTGCTTGAATGGCTGATGCTTGAAATCGTAGAGGAAACAGTCCTCCTCTCTCTGTGTCCTGGGTAATTTGAAGCGCTGAGCCACTCGATCCATCAGCTGATGAAAACTGGCAATATCTACTGGAGGGGAATCTCCAGGTTCTCCTGGCGGAGGGGAGGGTGTTTCTATTTGGTAGTCGTCTCACTCTGCCATGCCGGTTGCGGCATCATCATTGTCCGTATCATCGTGGACCTCTCCGTCTTCCCAATCTGGAAGCACATCATCATCATCATCATCCTGTGGATACACAGTTGTGTGTATCTTGACCGATGTTTGAACCTGGGATGAAGGCGTCGGTGGCAAAGGTGGCGGAACAGAGGGTGGAGCTGCCGCAGCCGGTGGTCTAGGAATACCTTGTGGCGTAGGTGGAAAACGCCGGTTGTAGTCGTCCAGCATATGCTGGAGGTTTGGAATCAGAGACAAAGGCAATGTAGCCTTTGGAACTTGGATGAACTGTTCCTCAGCTTGAGACTCCTGGTCGTCGCCGTCGTCGTCACTGCCATAATCTTGGCATTTGATAATCAGATCTGACAGACTGTGTGCCGCCCTGAAAGTGTCATCCACATCATTACCAGAGTCCGAATCGTGCTCAGAGCCAGTGGCAAACACAGGTGAAGGTGGCTGTGGATCTGGAGCAGTCAACTGGAGGCATGGACTTTGACAGCAATGGTGTGAAGGTTCTGTGGCGACAGATGCAGAACCTGAAGATGGCAAAGACACTAGAGGCAATGAGGCAAACGAGGATGGTGCCACCGTCGACGGTGCCGTAGACGGTATCGTTGACGGTGCTGATATGGCCGTCGATGAAGATGACTTCAATGGATCCATCGTCGACGGAAGGACCGTCGACTGAGCCGTCGTCGACGGAGCCGTCGTCGACTGAAGCACCATAGACGGCAAAGCCGCCGAAGAAGTCGTCGACGCAGAAGACACCCCTGTCGACGGAGCCCTCGTCGACGGAGCTTTGGTCGACAGAGTTTTATTCGATGATGAAGACTTTTTGATGGCTTTCGTCGACAATACTGGTTTCTTCGTCGACGATGAGGTAATAGGAATCGTCGACGAGACAGTCTTAAAGGCCAATGAGACTCTCGTAGACGTGGAGGTAGTCGACGAAACCGTTGTCGACGAAGTAGAAGCTGACGTCGTCGTCAGTGTCGTCGTCGACGATGTAGACACTGATGATCTCTTCGTCGGGACACTCGTCGACGCTCCCGACGACGATGAAGCATGTTTTTGTATGGGAACACGCTGTGAGGCACCAGAAGACGCCTGAGAGCCAGATCTCGTGGGCGTAGAAGTAGTAGGAGCCGGTGGGGACACCAGAGACCAAAGGCAGGGCAAGTTTCTTCCTTTTCATAAAAGGAGAGGGCACATCCTGCACACTACGACGCTTAGATGCTGCAGTGGAAGGTCCAGACTGAAAACTCTCAGCATCAGACAGAGCTGAATCCTTGTCCTTAAGACGTTGGAGCCAAAGGAGGAGACGGCCTTTCCTGTCCTTAAGAGTTTTTGTAGAAAAGTTTCTACAAAACCTGCAGCTGCCAACTTCATGCTCAGGGTAGAGACAATAAATACATTTCTTGTGGAGGTCTTCTTTAAAAAGACGCAACTTCACACAAGAAGAGCAAGGTCGGAATAAAGACTTCTTACTTGACATGATGAGAAGACTGGAAACTAGAAGAATTTAGGAACAAACTGAGCAGAGCTCAGGGAGACTCCCTTCACACGATGTGCGGTAGAAAATCTGAGGGCTTGAGCTTCTGAGGAGAAGGTTCTAGAAGGTGCTAGCGCCTCTTTGGCTGTAGTTTGGACTAACATAATGACAGTGATATGTTGCAAGTGTTTTCTCTCTCTATCATGCATTCCTATGTAGGAATTGTTTTAGAGGTTTTAGTTGTGTATTTACTTCTATTATTTCTTATGTTATGTTCTCACATACATATATTTTAGCATTTTTATTGCTATTTTTATGTACCGTGGGACTCCCACTTCGACGACGGGGAATATTCAAGCATGTGAATCTATGAAAGATACCCCTAATACTGGAGAACTTTATTTTATGCCAATATGCATGCGAAAAGTTAAAAAAACATACTTGAATTTGGGTGGGAAGTAAATTTTGCAAATGGTGTTAAACATTGTCAATACGAAGTCAATTATCAGTTTTCTAGGAACTTTGATTCAAAGTTTTGGTTTTAATCACTATTAAAAATTCAGTGTACATTGAGGATTGATTGTCAGGGAGTAACCTGTACACTAATGGGACTGTTTTGATATTTATGTTACCATGAATAGTGTATATTTGGGCGAATGGATGGAATGTGGACTTAAACGTTTTATCAATAAGCCAAATATCACTATTTTCAGGGGTTACCAGGTTATAGGTTGTGCTAAATATTAATATTCTTTTCTGAGGGTCTTCGTTGTCATGTAATCGGAAAGGTTCATTAGTTAAAGTAATAATTCAGGGTTAATGTTAATGTCTAAATAGCTTTCTAGGTTTGCTCGTTGGGGATTACGTGCCTATTTTTGTCTCCGGATCATCCTTCTGAGACTGGGTTTTGTGGGCATACTACTGGCTACATGCACGGGAATGTTTATGCATACTGAGCCACAGGGTTTATTGGAGGTGGGTGGCTGTAACTTTGGTTCCCCAGTATTGGTAACTTTCATAGATTCCCATGCTTTGTATCATTCCCCACCGTCGGAATGGGAGCCTCGGTAAATAGAAAATACCTTAGTAGTAAGCACAAAGTGAAAAAATAGGTCTAGGCCTCATCTCATTTTGTAGCTTATCCACCTCTTTTTGTAAAAGAGACCAAATTCTTGCAGTAGCCAATCAGAGCAGCCTCACCCCATAGAACCTTCCTGAGAGAGCCTCAGAGCCTCAGATTTTCATAGCTGTTGTGAACAGCAACATCATAAGACAATAAGGCTGAGCTTTCCCAGGGGAGGAGGGTGGGCGCATGGGAATCTATGAAAGTTACCAATACTGGGGAACCAATGTTACAGGTAAGTAACTTATTTTCTTTCCCCAGTATTTGAACTTTCATAGATTCCTATGCTTTGTATCAGAATAGCTAGCAGTAAAGAGAAAAGCACATTTTGTAATATGTGTACCTGAAAATGTCATACATAATTCTGATAAGAAAACCAGATACACATTAGCATCACAAAGCAAAATAATAAAAAGTAATACAAAATATGCAAACAGGAAGGCGGGATAGTAAGGAAAGCTCACCGACTTATTGGAAAATGTTCCTCAAAACCGCCTGGCCCACTGCCGCATCCTCTTTCACAGAAGAATCCAAGCAGTAGTGGCGAGTGAAGGTGTAGACACTGCTCCATGTCGCCGCTCTACATATGTCCTTGATCGGGACACCTGAGAATAGAGCCAACGATGAAGCCATTGATCTCGTAGAATGAGCACGAACTGCTCGTTGAAGTGGTTTCCCCTCTGCTTGATGGCAAAAGTGTATTGCACTGGATATCCAGCGGGAAATGCAGGGTTTAGAAAATAGACACCCCTTTCGAGGAGCGCTGAATGAAACAAAAAGCTGGGAAGATTTTCTGAATAGTCAAGTTCGCTCCAAGTAGAACTTAAGACATCTGTGAATGTCCAAAGAGTGCAAAGCCCTTTCAGCTGGCGTGGAGGGCCGCGGGAAGAAGAATTTTAAGACCACCGGCTCATTCAGATGAAATTCTGAGGGTACCTTCGGAATAAATTTAGGATTTGTCCTTAGGATGAGAACATCATTTTTGAATTGTAGAAAAGGTTCCTCCATTGTGAAAGCCTGGAGCTCACTAACTCTTCTAGCCGATGTCAGGGCCAAGAGAAGAGCCATTTTCCATGAGAGAAACTTAAGGTCGGCCCTATGAATAGGTTCAAATGGGGCCTTCATTAGATGTGACACGACCAAATTAAGATGCCAGGCTGGTGATGGAGGCCGAACTGGCGGAAAAACCCTGAATAAACCCTTCAAGAATTGTTTAATGATCCTTGCAGACCAAAGGGAAGGACCTGATGATGAACGTCTAAATCTAGAAATGGCCGCTAGATGTACCTTTACAGAAGAAGGAGCCAATCCAGATTTCGCAAGAGAAAGAATGTAAGGCAAGAGTTGGTGCGGTGCAGAAGTATATGGATGTAGCCCTTCTCTCCGACACCAAAGGCAGAATCTTTTCCACTTAGCCCGATAGGTCTTGTTCGTACTAGGTGCTCAGGCCTGGGCCAAAATGTCTTTACATTCTCCTGAAAGATTTAAACCCTGGAACTCTCTGAACTCAGGAGCCACGCTGTCAATCGTAGGGACTTCAGGTCTGGATGCAGAACCTGCCCGCGAGCCATTGTCAACAGTGACGGAACAGCACGCAGGAGAATTGGTTGATCTTGGGAGAGGAGAAGAAGAAATGCGTTACTTACCTGTAACTGCAGTTATCCAGTATTAGTGTCTTTCATAGATTCACATGCCTGAATCATTCCCCGTCGTCGAGACGGGAGCCTCCGGTATATAAAAAAGTTATGTCCTAAGACATACATATAAAAGAGTAGGCCTAAGGGTCTCACCTTAGTGTCCTATCTAGGTCCTTATGTAGGAAGGACCAAACAGAGTAGGCTCAAGGGTCCCACCTTGGTAGCCTATCTGTGTCCTTTTGTAGAAAGGACCAAAGTAAAGAGAAACAGCCAATCAGCTACTACCTCCCTCTAGAACCTTCCTGTGAGGAGCCTAAGTCTCTCAGATTTTCGTACGCACCAAGTTAGTTAGGTGTAAGCTTGTTAGAGAGAGAGGTGAGTCCTTCCAGGGGAGGCGGGAGGGTGCATGTGAATCTATGAAAGACACTAATACTGGATAACTGCAGTTACAGGTAAGTAACACATTTCTTATCCAGTATTTGGGTGTCTTTCATAGCTTCACATGCCTGAATCAGAGTAGCAAGCAATACAATATGCACATTCTGCGTTGGTATAGCATACATAAGTCTGCAGATAGGAAACATTTGCGACTGTAAAGTAACAACATACAATGTCATGTAGTATCTAGTAATAAAAAGATGTGCATACCAGTCAAGGATGGTGGGAAGCAAGAAGGCTCACCTCACTGGAATAGATGGCGAAGCACTGCTCTGCCCACTGCTGCGTCTTTCGTCAGCTCAGCATCCAAGCAGTAGTGCCTGGTGAAGGTATGCGGGGACTTCCAGGTCGCCGCTCTACAGATGTCCAGAAGTGGCACTCCAGCAAACAGTGCCGCAGACGTGGACATGGCTCTCGTAGAATGGGCTTTGGCCCGCGAGTCCAAAGGTCGCCCAGCCTTGTCGTGGCAGAAAGTTATTGCTGAAGAGATCTACCTTGATATACTTTGTTTCGTCAAGGGCATGCCCTTCCTTGGTCTGCTGAATGCGACAAAGAGTTGGGATGATTTCCTGAATTGTCTCGTTCTGTCAATATAGAATTTGAGGCATCTCTTAAGATCTAAAGAATGCAGCGTTCTTTCGGCCGAAGTAGATGGGTTCGGAAAGAACGATTTGAGAACCACTGGCTCATTAAGATGGAAGTCCGATGGGACTTTGGGTATGAATCGTGGGTTAGTACGCAGGATGACTCTGTCTTATTTGAATTGTAAGAAAGGGTCTTGGATGGATAGGGCTTGCAATTCACCGACCCGTCTGGCTGAGGTTAAGGCCAGGAGGAGGGCCGTCTTCCACGACAGGAATTTGATATCCGTTTTGTGGATAGGCTCGAAGGGATGCTTCATCAGTTGGTGAAGGACCACGTTGAGTTGCCATGACGGAGGGATAGGTTTTGGCCTTGGAAAGGACCTGAATAGGCCCTTCAGGAATTGTTTGATGAGTCTGTCCGCCCAAAGGGAAGGACCCTTAGAAGTTCTTGTGAACCTAGATATTGCTGCTAGGTGTACCTTGAAGGACGCATGGGCAAGTCCTGACTGCGCCAGATGTAGCAGATATGGCAGCAGTTGCTGTGGGGTGACATGGAAAGGGTGTAGGTCTTCTTTCGCACACCAGACACAGAAGCGTTTCCATTTAAGAGAATAGGTCTTTTTAGTGCTGTCAGCTCTAGCTTTAGCTAGGACATCTCTACACTCCTGCGGAATTTTCAGGTGGCTGAATTCGCGGTATTCAGGAGCCAGGCTGATAACTTCAGAGGGCCCAGGTTCGGGTGGAGAACCTGTCCTTGGGACATTGTGAGCAGGGTCGGATGACTGTGTAGGCGAAGAGGTGGTTGGATAGACAGGCGATGAAGTTCCGTGTACCAATGCTGCCTCGGCCAGGATGGGGCGATGAGAATCAGGGTGCAGGGCTCCGATTTCATCTTCCTGATTACCCTGGGTATCAGTGGAAATGGCGGAAAGGCGTAAGCAAACACGTTCCGCCAAGCTATGGAAAATGCATTTTCCTAGCGTTCCTGGTTGGGGAAGCCTGCTTGCGAAGCTTGGGCATTTGGCGTTCTCCCTGGTGGCAAACAGGTCTATCTGTGGTGTTCCCCACTCCGCAAAGATGTAGTTTATCGCTCCCGCATCCAGCTCCCATTCGTGGGATAGAGACTGTTCTCTGCTTAGGGCGTCTGCTAGGACATTGTCTTTGCCCGGAACGTATTCGGCTTTGAGTGTTATGCCATGCTGGAGGAGCCAGTTCCAGACTCTCTGAGACTCTCTCTCTCTCTCTCTCTCTCTCTCTCTCTCTCTCTCTCTCTCTCTCTGAGAGAGAGAGAGAGAGAGAGAGAGAGAGAGAGAGAGAGAGAGAGAGAGAACGCGTCCCTCCCTGTTTGTTCAGGTAGTGCATCGTCGTGGTGTTGTCTGTCCTGACGAGCACTGGGGAGTTTCGGATGCGTGGGAGGAACGATTGGAGCGCCAGAAAGACTGCCCTCAGCTCCAGAATGTTGATATGGAGTTTGGATTCCTGCGGCGTCCATTTGCCGTTGATCTGTAGGTCTTGCAGGACCGCGCCCCAGCCCTCTAAGGATGCGTCCGTGGTGACTACATGTGGTTGCGCCGGAAGCAGGAACGGCAGTCCCTGCGACAGGTGTTTGGTCGACCTCCACCATTGTAAATGGTTGACTATAGATTGAGTGATTCGTATGCGGTCTTCGAAGGATACCGCAGCTTGTGTCCACTGCCTTTGCAGTTGTTCCTGAAGGGGGCGCATTTTTAGACGGCAGTGTGGGATGAGCAGAATGCATGACGACATCATGCCGAGGAGCGACTTGAAGATATGGACCGTCAGAGTCTTTTTGGATGCCACAAACGTGGCTAAGGAGATAAGTTTCGATTTTCTCTCCTGTGAAGGGAAGGCTCTTGCGCGTTCTGTGTCCAGGGTCGCTCCAAGGAAAGTGATGACTTTGCTTGGTTTCAGTGATGACTTCTCTTTGTTGAGGGTCAGGCCTAATTGGCGGAAAAGATGCAGACAGGCGCTGGAAGACGCGGCTGTGGCTGCTGTCGACGGAGCCTTTACCAGCCAGTCGTCCAGGTATGGGAAGACCTGGTGTCCCTGTTGGCGAAGAAAGGCTGCGACAGGAGAGAGGCATTTTGTAAATATCCGTGGGGCAGATTTTAGGCCGAACGGGAGAACACGGAATTGGTAATGGACACCTGCCACTGCGAATCTGAGGAACTTCCTGTGCCCTTTGAGGATAGGGATGTGATAGTAGGCGTCCTGAAGATCTAGTGATGTCATGTGGTCGCCTTTTTCCAGGAGTCCCAGGATCTCTTGTAGAGTGACCATACGGAACAACTGTTTCTTTAGGAACACATTGAGGGCCCTCAGGTCGAGGATCGGTCTCCATTTCTTGCCCTTTTTGTGAATTAGGAAGAAGTGGGAATAGAATCCTTCCCCCTTCTGGGCGAGTGGAACTTTTTCTATTGCGCCCTTTTGAAGCATGGAAGCTATTTGCTGAAGAAGCAGCCGTAGGTGTTTGTGAGGGCGCTTGGCAGGTGGTGTCGGTGGGGGATTTGAGAGGAATTCCAGTGAGTGGCCGAATTGGAGAAGTTGTAAAACCCACCGGTCCGTTGTTATTTGTCGCCAATTCTGTAGGAAAAAAGAAAGTTTTCCTCCAAGTCGTAAAGAATGTGATGGTGGAGGGGCTGGCCAATTGATAGAGTCATTGGCGATTGCCTGCATGTCTCTTCTGACCTTTTCCTCTGTAGGACGATTTGTTGAAGGAAGTTTGACGTCCCGACTGGTTTTGACGCTGTTGGAACTGCATCTTGCCCTGTGAGTAGGAATAGGAGGACCTATTTTGGTAGGAACCTCTGTACGAAGATTGTCCTCTCCCTCTATTGCCACGAAAGGACTGATTTCTAGATTGTAGAGTTCCCAGAGCTCTGGCTGTATCGGTGTCCTTCTTGATTGTGGTGAGGGCTTCATCAATCTTTTCGCCGAAAAGATGTTCGCCATCATACGGCATATGAATTATTTTAGATTGGACCTCCTGTCTGAAGGAGGTGGCCTTAAGCCAACCTTGACGTCTTAGAACAGCGGCGCCTGCCAGCTGTCTGAAGCCAGTCATGGCTACGTCGATGGCACAGTCGATCAATTCCGAAGCCGAAGTTTGTCCTTCGAGGAGAAGCGAGTGTGCCTCCGCTTTCAAATCCTCTGGAAGGTCAGCGAGGTAGGGCGCGATGTCCGCCCAGAGTTGACGGTTGTAGCGGCCCAGAAGTGCGATAGAGTTGGCGATCTTCACCGTCGTCGCAGACGTGGTGGAAAAGCGTTTTCCGACGGCATCCAGCTTCCTGCCTTCTTTATCGGGTGGTGTTGATAAAGGGGATGCAGGGTTTCGCGAATTCTTCTGCGCCGCCTGAGTAACCACGGAGTCCGCCTTGGGGTGACCCGTGAGGCATGCTGGTGCCGATGATGTAGCTTTATATTTTTTGTCAAGTCTGGGCACTACTACCTGCAGAGACGCCGGAGTCTGCATGAGTTGTTTGCCCTGTTTCAGAAGATAGTCAATGATCGGGATTGATCTTGTTGTTTTCTTCGTCGGTTCCTTGAAATCATAGAGGAAACATTCAGTCTCCTGCGTTTCCATGGACATATGGAACGTTTTGGCTGCCCTTTCCATGAGGTTATGGAAGCCTCCAATGTCTGCAGGTGGAGACTCCGATGACTGCGGCTCTGGAGCGGCTGGAGAGAGAGTGACGTAGTCTTGGTCGGCGTCCGGGTCTGTGTCATCGTTGCGGACTTCTCCTTCTTCATGGTCCCTCTCATCATCATCGGACGAGATGGGGTCTTGTGCTGGATCTTGAGTTCTAGGAAGTACCAGTGGAGGGGGCTTATGTCTTGGTAAAGGCGTAGGTACAGGCGCAGATACCTGCGGAGTCGGAGGAGCAACAGGAGTGGCTTTTTCTGGAAACCGCTCTTTGTAGTCCTGGATGAGGAAGCGCAAGTCCGAAACTAAGGATGCTGGCAGGCACACCATTGGTGTCACTTGTGTGTGTACCTGAGTCTGGACAGCTGGAGTCACAGGTTCCTCAACCTCTTGCTCCTCATCTGTACTCTGGCACTTAAGCACCAGCTCCGAAGGGCTAGTGGCCTGGGTAAACGGTTCCTCATCCATTTCTTGGTCCTGTAAGAAGCAGGATGGTGTTAGTTGTTGTACCTTACTAGGTGATGTCATGTCCGGTGTAATTGGCTTTTTGGTAATTCTGATGGTGACATGGGACGTTTGGGCGTCCATAGCATGTGAGAGCAGCTCAGACTCCTTCCAGGAACCAGTTGCCATCGACGCCTGTGTCGATGGCGTCACCAAAGATCTTTCCGTCGTCAACGGAATTTTACCCTTCGTCGACGGTATGTCCGTCGTCGACGTCCTCGTCGACGGTGTTCTCGTCGACGGCAACTTTTCCGTCGTCGGCAGGGTGCTCCTCGTCGACGATGGAGGCTTCGTCGATGACGTGGCTTTCGTCGACGGTGTCGTCGTCGATATCTTAGGCGTCGGCCTGGTTGTCGACGACGTAGTCCTAGTCGTCGATGGAACAGTGGATGAAAGTGGTCTACTCGTCGACGATGAAGGTGTCGTTCTGGTCGACGAGGAAGACGCCGACGAGGCCGTCGTCGTCGACACTGTTGTCGTCGACGTAGAGACGGTTTTCAGCGCTGAGGAGGTCGTCGACGTTGTCGTCGTCGTTTTAATCAGCGACTGCTTCCTGGGGACAGGAAGGTCCTTGTCAGACACAGTAGGCTTGTCCTCTGAAGACTTTCTAGCCTTCTTAGGAGGGGTGTCTGAGGGGCCGGGAGAGGAAACCTTAGGCCTCTTCAAGGAAAACTGCGAGGCGCCAGACATGCTCTCACCTTCAGAAACCAAGTCACCTTCAGGCTTGTCTTTAAGTCTGTTCAGCCATATAAGAAGAAGTCCTTCCCGGTCCTTCTGGGTTTTATGGGAGAAAGTGCGACATATTCTGCAGTCCTTGGCCTGGTGGTGAGGGTAGAGACAGTATAAACAAGTCTCATGTTCATCATCCATGTGAAGCCTCTTTTTGCCACAAGAAGCACAGGCACGAAAGAGTCCTTTCTTTTTGCTATCAGCCATAGCAAAGAAGTCGAGAAAACTATCAAAGTTAGATGAAAAGTAAGATTCCTGAGGAGAACTCAGGTGGAGACTCCCTAGCACAACGTGCGGTAGAAAATCTGAGAGACTGAGGCTCCTCACAGGAAGGTTCTAGAGGGAGGTAGTAGCTGATTGGTTGTTTCTCTTTACTTTGGTCCTTTCTACAAAAGGACACAGATAGGCTACCAAGGTGGGACCCTTGAGCCTACTCTGTTTGGTCCTTCCTACATAAGGACCTAGATAGGACACTAAGGTGAGACCCTTAGGCCTACTCTTTTATATGTATGTCTTAGGACACTACTTTTTTATATACCGGAGGCTCCCGTCGCGACGACGGGGAATGATTCAGGCATGTGAATCTATGAAAGACACCCAAATACTGGATAAGTTCTGTGTACCAAAACTGCCTGGGCCATGCTGGTGCGATCAGAATCATCCTGCACGGTTCCGCCTTGAGCCTGCGGATCAGTGGAATGGGAGGAAAGGCGTAAACAAATGCGCCGTACCAGGCAATCAAAAGCGCATTCCCCAAGGATTCCCGATGGTGAACCCTGCTTGCGTAGCACTGGCATTTGGTATTCTGGGGAGTTGCAAACAGATCGATGGTTGGGGTCCCCAGCGTGCAAACAGTTCCTCTAGAATGGTCTGATCCAGTTCCCATTCGTGGCTGATAGTCTTTTGGCAACTCAAAGCGTCCGCTCTGGCATTGAGTGTCCCCGCCATATGTTCTGCTAAATGGGTGATGTTGTGTTGGATCACCCAATTCCAAAGCCTCTGTGCTTCCTTCGAAAGGGTGCGAGATCTCGTTCCGCCTTGCTTGTTTATGTAGTGCATGGCTGTGGTGTTGTCTGTACGAACCAGCACTGAACGGTTGCGGATCCTCGGAAGGAAAGCCTGTAAGGCTAGACAAATGGCCATAAGTTCCAGTAGATTGATGTGGAACTTGACTTGGACTGGGCTCCAATGACCACTGACCTTTAGTTCTTGGAGGACCGCTCCCCATCCTCCCAAGGAAGCATCTGTTGTCAATACCATGGGAGATGGTGGAAGTTGGAATGGTAAACCTATGGAAAGATTGTCTTTTAGCAACCACTAGCTGCTTGCCTTCCTCATTCCCGGAGTGATGACAATCCTGTCGTCGAAGGAACCTGTCACCTGACGCCATTGCTTGTCCAACTGTTCCTGCAGTGGACGCATTCGCAGCCTGCAGTGTGGTACCAATGGTATGCAGGATGATATCGATCCGAGAAGCAATTGGTATTTGCGAACTGACAGAAACTTCCGTGTCTGTAGAAGGCGAGCCGAAAGAATTAGCTTGGACTGGCGCTCTTCCGAAGGAAAAGCCCGGCAGCACTCCGTGTCTAGGATCGCACCCAAAAACTTTGCTGTTTGGAGGGGCGTAAAATCGATTTTTCCCTGTTGAGCCGAAGGCCCAGTTCCTCGAACAGCTGTCTGCAGCTCGTGACTGCCCTGGACGCCTCAAGGAACGAAGGAGCCTTTAGCAGCCAATCGTCCAGATATGGAAAGACCTCGAAAGGCTGCTTTCTGAGAAAGGCTGCCACCGAAGCCAGTACTTTTGTAAAGATCCGCGGAGCGGACCGGAGACCAAAAGGCAGTACTTTGAATTGAAAATGGCTCTTGCCTACTGTAAATCGAAGATATTGCCTGTGAGCTGGATGAATGGGTACATGGAAGTAAGCGTCTTCCTAATCTAGGGTCGCCATGTAGTCCCCTGGATTGAGAAGGCGGAGGATGTCCTGATGAGTGATCATCCTGAAGGACAACTTGATGAGATAAGTGTTGAGCTGCCGTAGATCTAAGATTGGACGCCACTTGTCCTTCGTCTTCCGAACCAGGAAGAACCTGGAATAGAAACCTTTCCCTTTTTGGGAGAGAGGTACAGGTTCTATTGCCCCCTTGGTGAAGAGTTGGTGGGCCTAGAGATGAAGGAGTTTCAGATGTTTGGGTGTAAAGGCGTCTGGAGCTCTCGTTTGAGGAAGACCTTGGAACTCCAACGTGTGTCCTTTCTTGATGATGTTTAGGACCCACTGGTCTGTTGTTATGACCATCCAGTTGTTGAGGCAATGGGGAATTCTGCACCCCACTGGTGTTAATGAGGGCACAGGAACAATAGAAAGGGCCACCTGGCCGCTATTGTCTCTTGGTATTGTCCCTCCTCTGCTGCCCTTGTCGTCCTCTCGGCGGCTGACGAGAGAAAGAACCCCTCTGAGAATACTGGGGTTTGTATGTTTGGCCAGGTTGTGAGCTGGAAGAGTAGCGGTGCTGATTGCCGCCTCTATAGGAGAATCCTCTTCTTCTTGCTCCTCTGAAGGGCACTTTGCGATATTGTAAAGTTCCTAAGGACTTGGCCGTATCCGTATCTTTCTTTATGCCCTGTAGAGCGTCATCCACATGTTTAACAAATAACATCTCTCCATCGTATGGCAGATCTAGAATTTTATTTTGTACCTCCTGTCTGAACCACGTGGCTCTCAACCATCCCTGGCGTCTCAGAACCGCCGAGCCGGCTAGCGCTCGGAATGCCGTGGTTGCTATATCCATAGCGCAGTCGATTACCTCCGAAGAGGCTCGCTCTCCCTCCAGTGAGATCTTTTTTACCTCGTCCTTAGATGTATCCTGAAGTTCTTCCATGAACGGAGAGAGGTCACACCACATCTGGCGATCGTATCTCCCCAGAATCGCCAAAGCATTAGCCGCCCTAACGAGGAGGCTGGCCATTGCGGAGAATCTTTTTCCAACATTGTCCAAACGCCTGCCCTCTTTATCCGGAGGCGTCGTTAGCGGCGTGGATGGGTTTTTAGATTTGCTCTGTGCGGCCTGGGAAATGACTGAGTCCGGTTTTGGCTGACCTAGTAGACATGCCGGGCTGCCATCTGGCGCCTTATATTTTTTCTCCAGTCTGGGGAGCACCGGGAGGACTGTGGCCGGATTCTGCATAGCCTTTAAGCCTTCAGACCAAACATGTTCAATGATGGGGATTGAACGTACGGATTTCCGGAATGGTTCTTTGAAATCGTACAAAAAACATTCGGACTGAACTGTGGTAACCGGAAGACCAAATCTCTTGGAAGCTCATTCCATCAAGTTGTGAAAACCTCCGACATCTGCTGGAGGAGAGATTGCGTTATCAGGCCCTGTGACGTCTGGATCTCGAGGGTCATCCTGATTCCAGTCTACATTCTGGTCTTGGTCAGGGTCCACTTGTTGATCCACATCTGATGATGCATTATCATCATCTGTATCGTCCTGAATGGGCACTACCTCTTGTGGATGCTCTACGGGCTCTGTGTCACGCCCTCTTGAAGGCAAAGAGTGTCCTGCCAAAGACTGTGATAACTGAGGCGGAGGTGTAGGAGGGCGCACCTGTTGAACCTCTTGAGGAGTAGGAAATCGCCTCCGATAGTCCTGCAACATCAGCTGTAGATCAGAGATGAGAGTGGATGGCATCGCCACCATCTCCTGCCGAGATTGACGTGAAGGTTTTTGCAAAGGAACTTGCATGCTTGGCATTTCCTGTTCATAATAATCTTGTGGAACATATTGTTGTTGTTCCATTTCCCCTTCCTCAGAACTGATGTCTTGAATTTTTACTTGTAAGTCAGAAGGGCTATAAGCCTGGCCAAAATCGCTATAAGCCTCCTCTTCAGAATCCTCATCCAGCAATAGGTTAGGAGGAAACTTTTGGACTTGCCTCGGAGATGTCATTTCCGGTGTTATTTGCCTCCTTCTGCGTGAAAAAACAATTTTTTCAGTCGTCGATGGAGTCGTCGTCGACGGTAGTGCCTTCATAGACTGTTTCGTCAACGGAGGCGCCGACGAAGAAACTGCGCTCGTCGTCGAGGATTGCGTCGTCGACGGGGAGAAAATCATCGTCAACGATGGTAGGATCGTCGACGGGATCGTTGACGAACTCGTCGTCAGCAGCAAGGTCACAGGTGTTGTCGACATGGTCGTTGTCATCGTCGTCGACGTGGAGAAAGTCATTTTCGTCGACGACGAACAGGCATCAGGCGTCTTAAACATCGTCGACGGCGCAGGTGCCATTGTCGCAGCCGTCGAGCCAGTCGACGAGGCTAATTTCACAGACAAGTCTTTTTTAATAAAAATCGTCGGCGTACCTGTGGTTTTCACCGTCGACGAACGCTGTTTCTTGTCTGAAACGACTTCCTGAGTCGTAGTAGAAGGCTTTTTCACCCCTCTATCCCTGTCAGAGGGTGGTGAAGTAACAGGGACAACCTTCTTCGCCTTGTTTGAGGGTTGCGACTCCTCAAGCTTTCCCTGCCTCTCCTTTTCACCGTGGTGAGGAGATTTTTGGTAAGCAGGCCTATCAGACCTATCAGAGGTCCCTGGCAAGGCCTTGACAAGGGGCTCGTCAGAAGTAGAAGAGGGAGACCTACCCCTCTTTTTCGACCTCTTTGATAACACCATCGACGAGGAGCCCTCACTGTCAGAAGACATAAGTTCTTTGCGGTCTTTCATTTTCTGTAGCCAAGTGAGGAGACGTCCCTCTCTGTTTCTCAAGGTCTTGGTGGAGAAGGTTCTGCAAATCTTGCAATCCGTGGCTTTATGATCCGGATATAAGCAGTATATGCAGTCTTCATGCTTGTCCTCGACAAAAACCTCTTTTTTGAGCAAGTAGCACAGGCTCTGAAAAGTGCTTTCTTCTCCTTTTCAGACATGACGAAAAAATAGACACAAGTTGAAGAAAATATACTAAGAATTAAAGAAAAATGAGCAGAGCTCAATGGAGACTCCCTTGCACAACGTGCGGTAAAAAATCTGAGGCTCTGAGGCTCTCTCAGGAAGGTTCTATGGGGTGAGGCTGCTCTGATTGGCTACTGCAAGAATTTGGTATCTTTTACAAAAAGAGGTGGATAAGCTACAAAATGAGATGAGGCCTAGGCCTATTTTTTCACTTTGTGCTTACTACTAAGGTATTTTCTATTTACCGAGGCTCCCATTCCGACGACGGGGAATGATACAAAGCATGGGAATCTATGAAAGTTCCAATAGTGGGGCAAGTAATTTTACCAGCTGTATATTTTCTTGTACGTCAATCTCCATTGCAGAAGCAGAGTGGTTATGTTCGGAGGTACTATCAACAGTATGAGCCAGAGTAACCGCTCTGCCTGTACAATGGGATAAAAAATACTGTACATACCTCCAATGACTCCTTGGCTCAATCCACATATCTTTACAATAATGGTAAGCACAATACATTAAAAGCCTGTTGTGAGAAGGTGGCCTGATATATGATGCTCACTAGTTCTAGTGATCACCTTGTATTAGTCCAAACAACCCTTATGGTGATTGGTTGTAAGTCAACCTTATAGACCAGCTATCCTAATGGTAGCATGGACAGAGCAGTCTTAGGCTAAACTCTTTTGGCATGTGAAGCCAGCTGTTTTACTACATATAACCCCTTGAATACCAGATGAAAGGACACCACACAGGTTGTTATGAAAATAAACAATATATTTATTACTAACAAACACCTCTGAACTCTTGATGAGATCAGAGGGCTAAGCACAGAACAATACTCTTCAGAAAAATACTGTAAGTCGCACAATTACAATGGTGCCCTAGGGGCACGACAAACCATATACTAAGTAAATGGGTTAAATAGAACGATAGAAGAAATGAGTATGCCCAGAGGCTGTAGAATCGCTGGGGCTACACTACCCTAACCTTAGGTAAGGAGCAGGAGGCCCACGGGACGCGTGTCATGTGCTAGAACACACACGTGGGTTTCAATGCAAAGTCAATGGGCACGAACAATTTACAAAATAGGTAAGTAAGGACAGTCCCGACTGGTTGAGACCAAAACTACAGGATACCTGGACACTAGGAGAGTCAATCTACCGATGAGAACCGAAATGCTCTTGTTACCTCACCCACGGGCTGCGGGTGCATAGGTGTGAAAGTGTGTCGGGTTTCACCATTGAAGTCAATGGAGCCTTGGAGAAAAGATGCTGCAGGAGACCAGGAGGAAGATGTCCAGAGTGATCCAAGGGTGGATCGAGGAAGATGGAGACCTGAAAGCAGAGGGGACAGTCTTCAAAGTCACTAGCCAGTGACCGGAGTGGAACCAGGAAGGAACCAGATGATGTCGTCGCGATCAGGTGAAAAGTTGACACTTGACTCTGCAGCCACGTGAACCAGGAGGCGTCATCGACGACCAGGATGGAGGCACAAGCTGTCCCACGCAGGCTCTTGCTGTCGGTTCCAGGATCGGAGTCTGTGAGAAGTTGGCCTGATATGCAGTGCTCACTATTTATTTATTTATTTATTTGATTTATATAGCGCGTTATAGCCACCGGGGCCTCTAAGCGCTGATTGTCCAAATTAACTAGTAGGGCTGAGCATATTACTTGATCTTGGAGTGCGCCTAGTGACTGCTCCATGCTTGTTTGAATAAAACAGTTTTTAGCTTTTTCCTAAAAGTTAACAAATTGCGTTCCTTCCTTAGATCTGGGGTCAATTTATTCCACAGAGCCGGGAGTGTTTTAGAGAAAGCACGTCCCCCTACCGTGGCCAGTTTAAACCGGGGTTGGGATAGGAGAGTAGCATCCGAAGAGCGTAAAGTCCTGCTCGGCGTATAGAGAGAAATTCTGGACTTAAGGTATTTTGGTGCATTCCCGTACAGCGTCTTATGCACTATACACAGTCCCTTGAAAACTACTCTCTGCCGAATTGGGAGCCAATGAAGCTCCTGCATCAGCGGGGATGAGTGGGTCATCCTAGGTTTCTTGTAGATCAACCTGGCCGCATCGTTCATAACCCCCTGTAGCTTATCCAGCAGCCGCTGGGGTAACCCTATGTACAGGGAGTTTCCATAATCCAGTCTGGCCAGGATTGTAGCTGAAACCACCTGTTTCAGGGTGGAGAACGATAGCAGTGCCGATATTTTTCTCAGTTGCCGCATTAAACCAATGCAGGTTCCTACTACAGTCGTGACCTGTTTTTCCATGGATAGTTTCCCATCCAGGTACAGACCCAAACTTTTGACTGCTACCGCTGGTTTCGGTGGTGCACCCAGCTCTACAGGCCAGAATCTCTCGTTCCAGGGGTTGCCCGTGATGGAAATGGGCAACACTTCCGTCTTATCCGGGTTAATTTTTAGGGAGTTTTTAGACATCCAATTAACCGTGGCTTTAAGTATGTCCTGTAGCTTGGTAGACGCTCCTGGACCTTCCTCTAGCCGGATGATAATCTGGGTGTCATCAGCGTAGTTATAGACTAGGCAGTCCATCCTGTTCAGGAGTGCAATCAAAGGCTGCAAATAGATGTTGAAGAGTAGGGGCGACAAAGCAGAACCCTGTGGGACCCCGCAGGTAATAGGCGCGGAGGTGGAAAGCAGGTCCCCTAGTTGAACTCTTTGTGTCCTGCCCTGCAGGAATGATGCAAGCCATGCCAGGGCTGTACCTCTGATACCAAAAGACCTCAACCGCGACAAAAGTTGTTCATGACACACGGTGTCAAACGCCGCGGAGAGATCTAATAGTACCAGGGCGCTAGGTGTTTTAGTATCTGCCCGGCTCCTCAATTCATCCAGAATTGATAGCATGACTAGTTCCGTGCTATGATTAGCACGGAACCCTGCCTGATTGGCCTCCAACAGGTTGTTACTGTCAAGATGTTTTGAGAGCGATACCAGCACATGCTGCTCAATTACCTTAGCCAGGAAAGGCAACTGGGAGATGGGACGAAAGTTCTTTAGACACTTAGTGTCCGAACCAGGTTTTTTCAACAAAGGGATCAATCGAGCCTCCTTAAATGCTAAAGGGACCTGTCCTGTGTGGAGAGAAGTATTCAGTAAGTGCAAGACTTCTTCTTCCATGCCCGGAAGTGCTAGCTTGAATACTTCAGGCGGGCATGGATCCACCAATGAACCGGATTTAACTCGGTCCGTGATCTTGGTCAGTTCCTGCTGTATAATGAAAGGGAACTCAGCTAACGGAGTGAGAACTGGCGGAACAATTTTTTTTTTTTTTTAAATATATTTTTATTGCAGGAATCAGTACAACAATACAGTAACGACCAGCATCATATTATAGCCAACTTTTACAAGATATAGCCCACCGACCCCCTTCCATTGCATTGCTATACAGCCAAGTAGCCCATATCCCTGGGGTTGGGCGGCGAATGTAGCTGGGGTCAGTAGGATGCGGGAGCTGGTCCGGATAACACACTGTCCGTCATCTGCTTTTCTAAACAAACCCCAACCCCCAAAAAGAACCCCCCCCCTCAAACTTCCAGTCATTGTGAAACTCCCCCCTCCCCCCCCCCCCCCCACCATCAGCGCCAGGGAGCTTATCACTTTAGGATCCACTGCTTGACCCACGGGGAAGGTAATAGTGCTGTTAATGCTAGTGTCTAACGGGACTCGGGTCTAGTTGCTTCTTCGCTTTCGGAGTCGCTGGGGGCACAATAATCCCTGAGGGCCTGCACCAGCGTTTCCCATTCTAACGCGGCCTCCTGCGCCTTCTCATTGCTTTGCCTCCAAGCCAACTGATATCGCAGCGCGCTCTCACCCGCCGCCCATTTCAAAAGTTCACCGTGCCATCTGCTGCCCGTAGGACCAGCACGTGCCTTCCAATTCCTGGTCACCTCTCGCTTAGCAAGTAGGAGCCCTAGGTCGATAAATTTACTGGTGATTTTATTCCGGGGGGTATGGGGGAACCAGTGCAATAGCCCTACCGCCGCATCGAACGATAAGTGCCTCCCCATCACCTCTTCCAAAGTCGCCGCCACCTCCTGCCAGTAGGACGTCAATCCTGGACAGGCCCATAGCATGTGTGAGAACTGGCGGAACAATATAACCAGGTGGGCTAGGACAATCGAGGGTTATAGTTGCAGCGATTTCTCCCAGAATGTCGGAGATCTTACTCACAAAGAAGTCCTGGAACTTCTGACAATCTTGTTGGGTGAACTCAGTGCTTTGCTCCTTGTTTGTCCTGAGTTCTGACAGAACCCGAAAGATTTCCTTCTGTGGATTCCTAGCTGCCACTATTCTCTATACACTATGTATCAGTCCAGACAACCCTTATTGATGATTGGTTGTAAGTCAACCTTATAGACCAGCTATCCTAGTAGCGTGGATACGAGCAGTCTAAGGCTAAAGACTTGAGAGGGCGTGTTAAGCCAGCTGTTATACCATCACATATACCCCTTGAACACCAAGTGAAAGGACACCACACAAGTGTTATGAAAATAAACAGTGTATTTATTTAGAATCACAACAGCCCTGTACTCTTTATGAGGACAGGGTACTAAGCACAAAACAAAACTCTTACGAAAATACTTAGGTTAGCACAGTATATACAAATGCCCGAGGGGAACGGAAAACCATATACTCTGAAAGTGGAATGCGAAATTACTAGCAGGTAAGTACAGTATTAATAGGCTTTGGAATCGCTAGGACTTGACTATAGAATCTTTAGATTACTTCTAGGAGGCCCAGGGGACTCGGGTGCAGAGTGTGCACTCTCACGCGTGATGCGGGACAAAGTCTATGGTAGCTAGTAAAAGCAAAGTTAGTGTTCTCGGGCGAACCTGGTAGGAGGAAAACGAAAGTGGATTCTGACCCTTGGATAGTGAGGCTATGCTGGGGCACCGAAATGCCGAAGTTACCTAGCCCAGGGGCTGCAGCTGCATAGGTCTCAAAAGACGTCGGGAATCCTCGTAGACGGACCAGGAGCCTGGAAGAAAGATGCTGGCAGGCGACCAGTGAAGATAGTTCGAAGTGATCCAAGCCTGGATCTTGAAGATGGACGATACCTGAAAGCAGAGGGGACCAAGTTCGTGACTACTAGCCAGCAGTCAGGTGGCACCAGGAGGGCACCGGATGGTAGTCACCTCGACTAGGTGAGTGGGCGACGCTGGGCTCTGCAGATCTCACGGACCAGGAGGCGTTGTCGGCGACCAGGATGGAGGAGCGAGCTGTCCCACGATGGATGAAGCTGTCGGCGTCGCTGGACCCAGGATTGGGCAACAAAGCCTTGGCTAATTCAAGCCCACGCGGTGGACCTAAAATGGCGTCTGGAGTGGACCAGGAGGGTCCGGGGTGCTCCTCTTTTGGAAGGGAGCAAGGGCCAGTCTGGAGCAACCAGACCAGCAGCAGTGATGTCGTCTGGCATCGTTAAGAAGGCCACAAGCCAGCGGGCTAGTAGCCAAACAACACGGTGAGCAGCAAAAAGCAGAAGGGCCCCACGCAGATCGTGGAGATGCTGGGAGGCTGGACTTCGGTGCTGGAGCTGCTCAGGGTCGGGGCTTCTCGGACCCCAAAGCACTCACCAGAGGATCCCTCGGCGGTCGTGCTGGAAAGAAGTCGTGCAGTCTTGAAGATGGCCGGTCCCTCGAGGTCTTGTCGCACTCACGGTTCTCAGCTTTGCTGTAGAGGTGAGTAGAGGTCAGAGGTGCCAGGGAAGACGGTTCTCGTCGAGCTGGGCAGTCGGATTCCGGAGGAAGGACTTGCAGCAGACCGCAGTGTTCTTAAGATGGTGCCTGCGGATGCAGGGTGACTACTCCTTAGTCACAAGGGAGAATCTTGAAGAAGAAATCTTGAAGTCCTTTCGCAGAAAGTCGTGTCTTGATTCCAAAGATGATCTAATTTGGAAGGGGGCCCGGTCCTAACTTTATAGTAGGAAAAGGGGCTGACCCGGTGACTAGGTCCTGCCTATGGGTGGGACTAGGAGGGGGGTGGTTACACCCCTCTCCCATGCCGGACTTTCCCCAGGCCAGGGGCTGGTGTGCCCCTGGAACTGGTTCTGGCCGGCCTATGCGTAGTGAGCACCGGGGTGCCACTCTGCAGTCACCTTCCTGTAAAGCCCTGCCTACCCAGGATACACAAAACCCGGTCTGGGATGGTGCTAGCACCGCCTCTGACAGGAAACCCTTTGTCCAAGCTCTCCTCGCTGGAAGGACTCCCAGCAGCAGGAGGTCAGACTCGTGTCTGTGGTGGCAGCATCCATTTTGTGGAGCTGAGGCTTCGTTTAACTTTAACCGGGGTTCACAGTCACATACATGTCGTGTCCCTCTAGAAGGGTGGAATGCTAACCCCGTCGCCAGAATTGGCGAGGGGTTAGTATTCCAATTCGTATGACACCTTACTCGACATGTTTTGATAAAGCAATACCAGAGATAGCATATAACCGCGAGGATTATAATGCACTTAAGAGTATATGGTATGCGTTATCATGGAACAGCTATTAGGACTTGGTTCCGCAAGCTGCAAACGGGCTCAGCTCATGCCAGAGCACCATTTCACACGATTCCATGCACTCTGCCTTCAGGATTGTTAAGGCCTGCCATAGGAGTGACTGATAGGAATCTGTGTGTCCATTTTTAGGGTTAGATATAGGTATACTATATCTACAGCAAAGGGTGATTACACCACCTTGCCCCAGCTGTCGTGCAGCCAGTTGTGTCAGATTTAGATGGCCATCCAGGGGTGGCATAATACATGCTTCAGCCCCTGGTAGGCCCTGGGTACACCTATGCCCTGAGTTACAGGGTCTGATAAGGTGGCCCAGTAACAATTGGAAATGTACCTAAGGTACATGGAATCCATTTTAGAGAGAGAGCAGTAGGCCTGGGGTCCTGATTGGCAGGGCCCCAGGTCAACTAAGTCGGAAAACCAGCAAAACACCAGGAAAAAAGTTGGGGGTAACCATAGTCAGGTATCTACCTTCCTACACAACCCCCCCCCAAATGAAAGGAGATAAGGCTATCCTTGTCCAGGTAAGCCTATATTGCCTGAGTGGCCATATGAGGTGGTACATGCACTGGCATGGTTACCCCCTGTATCATGGTCCACTAAGCAATCCCTCACCCTAAGGGTATCTGAGGGTCTCCACCATAGGGAATCACTACCTGTGGGGTGCTTTGGCAAAGTAAAAGGCTGGTGTGGGAATGGAGCACTGAAGTGAGACTCCACTACTGTTGGGCTCAACTTCCTCCAATCACTATCCACCATCTGTGCCTTTCTTTCCAGTACTGAGTTGCTATGAGCTCTCAGGGTCAACCTCTGGCTACCTAAAGCTGGAGGCTGAGTCCCTCTGTTTGGCTTACTGGAGGGACAGGTCAGGTATGGGGTTTTTAGGCCCCAGGTTTGACTGTGCCCAGCAGTGTCCAGCTGTGGGAGTTCCCTAACTACTTTTAAGGGGGATCCCTCAGGAGTCTGTTTTATTTTCACTTGGCTAGGTCTACTAGCTTCAGTGATCCTAATCTGCTGATTGGGGATTTTTGGACAGGGGGCCCTTTGGGGTCCACCACTGGCCTTTCTGACCTCTACAGCCCTGGGCTGACTGAGGCAGGGTAGAGAGGGGCAGGTTACCTGCTCCAGACTGGGTCCCACCTTGGAAGGGTCCACTGACATCAGGGGCTCTGCCAGGCTAGGCCTGACTACCTCTGGGGCAGTTCCTTCACAACGGGTCAGATCAGTTCCCTGAGGAGGCTGATCCTTTCCTAGAGTCTGGTGGGAGGGAGATTTCTCTTCCTCCTCAATGCTCTCTGTCTGAGTGGAGTGATCCATTGTTTCAGGCTTCACAACCTCACTATCTGTTTGAGTAGAGGCTGAGACCATTACAGCCTTGCCAACCTGTTCAGGAGGGCACTCAGTTTGTGTTTGGGCTGTGACTGTCACAGCCCTCCTATCCTGGTCTGGAAAGTCTGTCTGAGCCTGGGCAGTGGCTACCACTGCCCTTCCAACCTTTTCAGGGAGGAATGGTGCTTGGACTGGGGCTGTAGCTATTACTGCCCCACTAACCTTTCTGGGTAGGCCTATCATTCTGGAGTGAGTTTCTTGCTCCACCTCAGCCCGTGCTGAGATTTCCAGGTCATTCCCCAGTAAGCAATCTACAGGTAGGTTGTCTGTCACTGCCACTCTCATGGGCCCTGTGACATTACCCCAGCTGAGTTTGACTACTGCCATGGGATGCCTTCTTTTCACTCCATGAACGTCTGTCATCTGATAAGTGAAACCAGGGTTCAGTTGAGCAGAGGGGACCAGATGGTCAATCACCATGGCGATGCTGGCCCCTGTGTCTCTGTATGCCTCAACTTTCTGACCATTGATAAGGGGCTCTTGTCTATACTTTCCCAAAATGTGGGAACCAGTAGTGAAGTTGGCAAACCCCATGCCAGTCTCACAGACAAGAGTGTTGTTAGGGGTCCTGGCTAGGCCATAGTCCACCTGATCTCCCAAAGTAATGCCCACCACATTCTTGGGGGCACTCCCACCACCTGGGGGATTACCACTAGTGGTAACAGGAGGTCTGGAAGTATTACCTGGGGGTTTGGTCTCCTTATTGTTGTTGGCCTTGGGACAACTGTTGTCACTTTTGTATTGGCCTACCTGTTTGCAGGTATGACAATAAGGTTTCTTTTGGGTTTTGGGAGAAGTTGGGGACCCACCCTTTTCAGAGGAATTTTGGGGCCCTGTGGTTTTATCAGAAGATTTATTCCCACCCTTCTCTTGAGGCTTGGTTGATTCCTTCTTTTGGTCACCACCCTGGTTCTTAGGCCTGACCCTGGTTCTGACCCATTTGTCTGCCCTCTTACCCAATTCTTGTGGAGAGGTCAGATCAGAGTCTACCAGGTGTTGGTGTAATAACTGGTTCTGACAATTACTTAAGATTTGCTCTCTCATAATTAGATTGTACAATCCTTTAAAATCAGTAACCTTACTTCCCAGTAGCCAGCCTTCAAAAGCCTTAGTGGCACAATCAACAAAGTCAGTCCAATCCTGAGACTGAGGTTTCTGGGTATCTCTGAACATCAACCTGTACTGTTCAGTGGTTAAACCAAACCCATCAACCAGTGTATTCTTCAGGACTTGGTAATTGTTAGCATCCTCAACTCTTGTAGTGAGGAGCTTATCTCTACCTTTACCTTCAAAGGAGAGCCACAAGATAGCTGCCCACTGACTCTGGGGGACACACTGTACAGTGCAGGCCCTCTCCAAAGCAGTTATCCATTTGTGGATATCATCCCCTTGCTTAAAGGGGGGCACTATCTTACTCAGGAGTCTAGTGTCTAAACTCCTGTTTTCTCCTGGGAGAATGCTGCCACCAGTGGGATTTGTCCCACTCAATTCTTGCTCTCTAGCAAAGGCAAGTCTCTCTTTGGCCAGGGCAAGTTCTTCCCTTTCAATCCTCAGATTGACTTCCCTTTCCTTGGCTTCATATACTCTCCTCTGAGGGGATGTCATCCACCTTTGAGAAGAGGCCTGAGAGCCATTGGTTTGAATGGATCTGTTAGAGCCTCTTGATAGAGACCTAACTCGTCCATTCCCAATGTTAAGCTGGCCTGAGAGGGGTCCCAGGGGTCTCCTAGTACCATTCTCATGCCTGCTTAAGTTGTCCCTAGTTAGCTGGCTAACTACTTCTGGACGTTTGTCTGCCTCATCATCAGAGGGCTCCAGATCCTCATCCTCCTCTTCACCTTCTGCAGAGAGATGGATAAGGTCTGGGTCACCCCTGGTTCCCTCTAGGGGAGGCATGTTCCCATGTGGATGAGAAGGGTCTGTGTTAGCAGCCTTCTTAGCATCATAAGTCTCTAAGAGACCAATCAGAAATGGGATTGTGGGGTTAGACCCCTGTCTTAGCTTCCTGGAGGTACACACTTGTCTCATCTCCTGGAAACTAAGAGCAGCATATCTGGAAGTGACCTGTGGAAGGTCTACTGACACAAGGGGAGACTCAGTGTTTCCTCCTTTGTCTGACATGCTGATTCTAGTGTGGTGTAAGTGATGCACCTACCTACACTATATGTTTGCCTACTGATCCCTTGCTAAGAGTTGTAGCCAAGGTGTGCTAAGCCTTGAGGAGCTACAACAGCTGGTTCAGTAGAACTCAGAGTATTCTAAGCTAAGATATATGTACCTGAAGTACTTATGTGATCTTTCACAAGATATTCTTAGGATACGTGTGGTAAAACAACAGCAAGCTCAAATCCCAACCGCTGCTCACCAATGTGAGAAGTTGGCCTGATATGCAGTGCTCACTATTCTAGTGAACACTATGTATCAGTCCAGACAACCCTTATTGATGATTGGTTGTAAGTCAACCTTATAGACCAGCTATCCTAGTAGCGTGGATACGAGCAGTCTAAGGCTAAAGACTCGAGAGGGCGTGTTAAGCCAGCTGTTATACCATCACATATACCCCTTGAACACCAAGTGAAAGGACACCACATAAGTGTTATGAAAATAAACAGTGTATTTATTTAGAATCACAACAGCCCTGTACTCTTTATGAGGACAGGGTACTAAGCACAAAACAAAACTCTTACGAAAATACTTAGGTTAGCACAGTATATACAAATGCCCGAGGGGCACGGAAAACCATATACTCTGAAAGTGGAATGCGAAATTACTAGCAGGTAAGTGCAGTACTAATAGGCTTTGGAATCGCTAGGACTTGACTATAGAATCTTTAGATTACTTCTAGGAGGCCCAGGGGACTCGGGTGCAGAGTGTGCACTCTCACGCGTGATGCGGGACAAAGTCTATGGTAGCTAGTAAAAGCAAAGTTAGTGTTCTCGGGCAAACCCGACCTGGTAGGAGGAAAACGAAAGTGGATTCTGACCCTTGGATAGTGAGGCTATGCTGGGGCACCGAAATGCCGAAGTTACCTAGCCCAGGGGCTGCAGCTGCATAGGTCTCAAAAGACGTCGGGAATCCTCGTAGACGGACCAGGAGCCTGGAAGAAAGATGCTGGCAGGCGACCAGTGAAGAGAGTTCGAAGTGATCCAAGCCTGGATCTTGAAGATGGACGATACCTGAAAGCAGAGGGGACCAAGTTCGTGACTACTAGCCAGCAGTCAGGTGGCACCAGGAGGGCACCGGATGGTAGTCACCTCGACTAGGTGAGTGGGCGACGCTGGGCTCTGCAGATCTCACGGACCAGGAGGCGTTGTCGGCGACCAGGATGGAGGAGCGAGCTGTCCCACGATGGATGAAGCTGTCGGCGTCGCTGGACCCAGGATTGGGCAACAAAGCCTTGGCTAATTCAAGCCCACGCGGTGGACCTAAAATGGCGTCCGGAGTGGACCAGGAGGGTCCGGGGTGCTCCTCTTTTGGAAGGGAGCAAGGGCCAGTCTGGAGCAACCAGACCAGCAGCAGTGATGTCGTTGGGCGTCGTTAAGAAGGCCACAAGTCAGCGGGCTAGTAGCCAAACAACGCGGTGAGCAGCAAAAAGCAGAAGGGCCCCACGCAGATCGTGGAGATGCTGGGAGGCTGGACTTCGGTGCTGGAGCTGCTCAGGGTCGGGGCTTCTCGGACCCCAAAGCACTCACCAGAGGATCCCTCGGCGGTCGTGCTGGAAAGAAGTCGTGCAGTCTTGAAGATGGCCGGTCCCTCGAGGTCTCGTCGCACCCACGGTTCTCAGCTTTGCTGTAGAGGTGAGTAGAGGACAGAGGGGCCAGGGAAGCGGGTTCTCGTCGAGCTGGGCAGTCAGATTCCGGAGGAAGGACTTGCAGCAGACCGCAGTGTTCTTAAGATGGTGCCTGCGGATGCAGGGTGACTACTCCTTAGTCACAAGGGAGAATCTTGAAGAAGAAATCTTGAAGTCCTTTCGCAGAAAGTCGTGTCTTGATTCCAAAGATGATCTAATTTGGAAGGGGGCCCGCTCCTAACTTTATACTAGGAAAAAGGGCTGACCCGGTGACTAGGTCCTGCCTATGGGTGGGATTAGGAGGGGGGTGGTTACACCCCTCTCCCATGCCGGACTTTCCCCAGGCCAGGGGCTGGTGTGCCCCTGGAACTGGTTCTGGCCGGCCTATGCGTAGTGAGCACCGGGGTGCCACTCTGCAGTCACCTTCCTGTAAAGCCCTGCCTACCCAGGATACACAAAACCCGGTCTGGGATGGTGCTAGCACCGCCCCCGACAGGAAACCCTTTGTCCAAGCTCTCCTCGCTGGAAGGACTCCCAGCAGCAGGAGGTCAGACTCGTGTCTGTGGTGGCAGCATCCATTTTGTGGAGCTGAGGCTTCGTTTAACTTTAACCGGGGTTCACAGTCACATACATGTCGTGTCCCTCTAGAAGGGTGGAATGCTAACCCCGTCGCCAGAATTTGCGAGGGGTTAGTATTCCAATTCGTATGACACCTTACTCAACATGTTTTGATAAAGCAATACCAGAGATAGCATATAACCGCGAGGATTATAATGCACTTAAGAGTATATGGTATGCGTTATCACGGAACAGCTATTAGGACTTGGTTCCGCAAGCTGCAAACGGGCTCAGCTCATGCCAGAGCACCATTTCACACGATTCCATGCACTCTGCCTTCAGGATTGTTAAGGCCTGCCATAGGAGTGACTGATAGGAATCTGTGTGTCCATTTTTAGGGTTAGATATAGGTATACTATATCTACAGCAAAGGGTGATTACACCACCTTGCCCCAGCTGTCGTGCAGCCAGTTGTGTCAGATTTAGATGGCCATCCAGGGGTGGCATAATACATGCTTCAGCCCCTGGTAGGCCCTGGGTACACCTATGCCCTGAGTTACAGGGTCTGATAAGGTGGCCCAGTACCAATTAGCAATGTACCTAAGGTACATGGAATCCATTTTAGAGAGAGAGCCGTAGGCCTGGGGTCCTGATTGGCAGGGCCTCAGGTCAACTAAGTCGGAAAACCAGCAAAACACCAGGAAAAAAGTTGGGGGTAACCATAGTCAGGTATCTACCTTCCTACAGGCCTTTGCGAATGCAACCCATGCGGCACGTAAAGTTGGCGTCTGGTGCGGAGTACTTCTCCTTTGCAGGGAAGCAAGGGCCAGTCTGGAGCAACCAGACCAGCGGTGCAGTTTCAAGATTTCGTCGTCTAGGAGGCCACTAGCCAGCCGGCAAGTGACCAGACAACGCGTCGAGTAGCAATCAAGCAGAAGGGCGCCATGCAGATCTCGCGGATGCTGGAGGGCTGGTCTTCGGTGCAGACATCCCCAAGCACTCACTCGAGGGTGCCTCAGAGGTCGTGCTGGAAGCGAAGTGCAGTTTCTTCAAGATGGCCGGTCCCACGTGTCTCGTCGCACTCACGGATCTCAGCTGTGCTGCAGATGTGAGTTGAGGTTCGGCTCTGAAGTCTGCTTCCGTCAGGAAGGACGACAAAGTGAACCGCTAGGACGCTTGATGGTGCCTGCGGTTGCAGGGTGGTCACTCCTTGGCCACAAGGGAGATTTCTTCAGTCTTCTGTGGAGCAGAACGTCGAAGCCCAGAGTTTCTTCTTTGTAGAGTTGTTCAGGATAATCTAATTTGGAATGGGACCAGCTCCTACCTTTATCCTGCTAAAGGGGGCTGTACTAGCGACTAGGTCCCTCCCATGGGTGGGACCAGGAAGGGGGGTGGTTACACCCCTTATCCTTTGTCAGGTTTCGCGCCAGAGCTGGGGCTGGAGTGCCCCAGCAACTGGTTTGAACCGGGGTATGCACAGGCAAGTCTCATTCCTATCAGCCCTGCCTATCTGGATACACAAAGTCCTGTCTGGGGTGGTGCTGGCACCTCCCCAGGCAGGAAACCCTTTGTCCAGGCCTCCCTTGCTGGAAGGACTCCCAGCAGCAGGAGGTCAGACTTGTGTCTGTGGCAGCAGCATCCATTTTGTGATGCTGAGGCTCTGGTTAACTTTAACCGGGGTTCTAGTTCTGTACATGTCGTGTCCCTCTAAAAGGGTAGAATGCTGGTAGAATTTCAAATCGTATGACACCTTACTCGACATGTTTTGATAATGCCAAACCAAAGTTAGCAATAACCGCGAGGATTATAATGCACTTAAGAGTATATGGTATGGCACTATCATGGAAACAGCTAAAGGACATGGTTCCGAAAGCTGCAGACAAGCTCAGCTCATGCTAGAGCACCATCTCACATATTTCCAAGCACTCTGCCTTCAGGAGTGATAAGGCCTGCCATAGGAGTGCCCTATAGGAATATATGTGTCCATTTTGGGTTAGATATAGGTATACTATATCTACAGCAAAGGGTGATTACACCACCTTGCCCCAGCTGTGTTACCAGCCAGTCGTGTCTGTTTAGCTGGCCACAACAACAAAAAGTCCCTAGTTGGAGGAAATATATCCTAAGGCGTAAGGTAACCTAGGCCTGGTGGCTTAAGGGTTATCTACGCTAACAGAGACTACAAATATGTCAAGACACCCTATTGTAAATAATCAGTCAGTGTAAACACCCTATCTGTACATCACACAGCAATTAAGAGACTATAATGTCTACTAGTGTAAAAACAACAATTTATTAAAAACTTATACAGAATCAATTTGCACCAGAAAACACATTATACAATAAAATACATAATATTTAAAAAAAACAAGAGTCGACGCGGCGTTTCGGTGTCTTTTGTTGATGCCAACACCTTCTTCAGGACAGGGGTTTTTAGTTAAAAAATCTCTCCAACTGTATGAGGGATTTCGAAGCAGTTGTTATCTTAAAAAGGATGCAGATTTTTTTATCTTTGATCTGTCTCCTGTAGACCTTATCTTCAGTGGCGGAAGGTTATCATTAATTATTCCACCTGGATAAATATTTTCGAGTGTGTGGTCTTTGCTGTATCTGGGGCGACCACCGTATATCTTTAGGCTTTTCACAAATATAACTTTAATGATGTTATATGTAAACCGATTCAACTTTCCATGTTGGGTAGAGGCATACGTTTCTTTATAACCTCATGGACCATGAGGAAGCTGTATCCGGAACAAGGCGACAGGGAGGCCGATACCAATCGGGAAGATATCCCAACTGGCCCCAAGGAAAACCCCCAAAGAAAGGAAGCAAAGATAAGCCGGTAGAAGGTTATAAAGAAACGTATGCCTCTACCCAACATGGAAAGTTGAATCGGTTTACATATAACACCATTAAAGTTATATTTGTGCAAAGCCTAAAGATATACGGTGGTCGCCCCAGATACAGCAAAGACCACACACTCGAAAATATTTATCCAGGTGGAATAATTAATGATAACCTTCCGCCACTGAAGATAAGGTCTACAGGAGACAGATCAAAGATAAAAAAATCTGCATCCTTTTTAAGATAACAACTGCTTCGAAATCCCTCATACAGTTGGAGAGATTTTTTAACTAAAAACCCCTGTCCTGAAGAAGGTGTTGGCATCAACAAAAGACACCGAAACGCCGCGTCGACTCTTGGTTTTTTTAAATATTATGTATTTTATTGTATAATGTGTTTTCTGGTGCAAATTGATTCTGTATAAGTTTTTAATAAATTGTTGTTTTTACACTAGTAGACATTATAGTCTCTTAATTGCTGTGTGATGTACAGATAGGGTGTTTACACTGACTGATTATTTACAATAGGGTGTCTTGACATATTTGTAGTCTCTGTTAGCGTAGATAACCCTTAAGCCACCAGGCCTAGGTTACCTTACGCCTTAGGATATATTTCCTCCAACTAGGGACTTTTTGTTGTTGTGTACTATTTACCCTGTCCCCTAAACGGTCTTAAGGGTACCTCCCTCCTTGTGTTGTGAGTGTTTAGCTGGCCAGCCAGGGGTGGCATAATACATGCTGCAGCCCCTGCTAGGCCTTGGGTGCACTTATGCCCTGGGTACCTATGGTACACTGTACAGGGAGTGACCCAATACCAATTGGTAAATGCACCTAAAGTACATGTGTGTCAATTTAGAGAGAGAACAACTAGGCTGTGGGTCTGAATAGCAGGCCCACAGCCAGGGAAAGTCGTAAACCAGTGAAGCAAAAAGCTAAAATCTGGGGTGACCATAGGATTGCAGACCCTACTCTCCTACATAACCCCCCCCCCCCCAACTTAGGGACATTAAACTAACCATGACCAGGTGAGTCTTCCTGTTCTTAGTGGAAATACCTGGAGAGTACATCTGCATTGCCATGGTCAGTACCAGGTCTGTGTTCCACTGTAAAGTCTACCCCCTGTAGGGAAATGGACCACCTAAGAGGTTTGGGGTTTTTACCCTTCATTTTATTTAGCCACAAGAGGGGCTTATGGTATGTCTGAATTCTGAAGTGAGTTCCAAACAAGTATGGCCTCAACTTCTTCAGGGCCCAAACCACAGCAAAGGCCTCCCCCTTAATAGCTGACCAACGTTTCTCTCTAGGGGTCAGCCTTCTACTTATAAAAGCAATGGGATGGTCATGACCATCAATCTTCAGGTGAGATAGAACAGCTCCCACACCCAACTCAGAAGCATCTGTTTGGACAATGAAGGTTTTGGAGTAGTCTGGACTCTTGAGAATAGGTGCAGTACACATGGCCTGCTTCAGGTCATCGAATGCCTTTTGACAGCTAACTGTCCATTGAACTTTCTTTGGGATTTTCTTGCTTGTCAGGTCATTAAGTGGTGTCACAATGGACCCATCATTTTTGACAAACTTCCTATAGTAACCAGACAGGCCCAAGAAAGCTCTGACCTGTGTCTGGGTGGTTGGAGGAGCCCAGTCCTTTATGGCCTGTATCTTGCTCTCCAATAGTTGAACCTGGCCTCCACCTACAAGGTGGCCCAGGTACAAATCCTGACTCTGCCCTATCTGGCACTTGGTGGCCTTGATAGTGAGGCCTGCCTTCTGCAGGGCCTTCAAAATGTTCCTCAGGTGGATCAGGTGATCCTCCCAGGTGGAGCTGAAGACAGCAATATCATCTAGATCTGCAGCACAAAAGTCATCCAACCCAGTGATAACTTGGTTCACCAACCTTTTAAAAGTGGCAGGTGCATTTTTCAAACCAAAGGGCATCACCACAAATTGGTAATGATCTCCTGGGGTAGAAAATGCTGTTTTGGCCTTGGCCTCCTCAGCTAACCTCATTTGCCAATAACCAGCTGTCAGGTCAAATGTACTCAAGAATGTGGCAGAAGCCAATTTATCTATGAGATCATCTGCCCTAGGTATTGGATGGGCATCTGTTTTAGTAACAGCATTGAGACCCCTGTAATCTACGCAAAACCTCATCTCTCTCTTACCATCCTGGGTGTGAGGTTTTGGCACTAGAACTACAGGACTAGCCCAAGGGCTTTCCAAGGGTTCAATGACTGCCAATTCCAATATCTTCTGTACTTCTTTCTTGATACAGTCCCTGACGTGGTCAGGTTGCCTGTAGATTTTACTCTTTACAGGCAGACTGTCACCAGTGTCCGCCTCATTGGTGCACCAGTTTGTCTGACTGAGGGTCAGAGAGAACATATGTCTGAAGGATTGAAGAACTTGTTTGCAATCCTTCTGTTGATGTTCAGAGAGGCTGTCAGAAAAGACCACACCATCTACTGACCCATCATCAGGGTTCTGAGTGAGCA
The DNA here is from genome assembly GCF_964263255.1 of Lissotriton vulgaris. Lineage (NCBI taxonomy): Eukaryota > Metazoa > Chordata > Amphibia > Caudata > Salamandridae > Lissotriton > Lissotriton vulgaris. The sequence continues at coordinate 1,830,812,206 of NC_141687.1, forward strand.
GGTCTGGGAGAGGGTCACTCTCTTCCTCCTGTCCCTCATCTGTGGCCATGAGCAATCCCATGTCCGCCCTGTCAACATATGCCTTGAGCCTATTAACATGAAGCACCCTGTGGGGGCTCCAGGGAGGTCCAAGGTCCACCAGGTAGGTGACCTCTCCCTTTTGCTCAATGATGGTGTGGGGTCCAGACCATTTGTCTTGGAGAGCTGCTGGGGCCACTGGCTCCAACACCCACACCTTCTGTCCTGGCTGGTAAACAGTTAGGACAGCCTTTTGGTCATGCCAATCTTTTTGAAGTTCTTGGCTGGCCTCAAGGTTTTTGGTTGCCTTCTCCATGTACTCTGCCATCCTGGAGCGGAGACCAAGTACATAGTCCACTATGTCAAGCTTAGGCTTTTTGAGAGGTAACTCCCATCCTTCCTTCACAAGACATAGGGGTCCTCTTAAAGGATGCCCAAACAGAAGCTCAAAAGGGCTGTAGCCAACCCCCTTCTGTGGGACCTCTCTGCGCGGAAACAGGAGGCAGGGTAAAAGGATGTCCCATCTTTGCCTAAGCTTTTCAGGTAACCCTTTTATCATCCCTTTCAGGGTATTGTTGAATTTCTCCACACTCCCATTGCAGTGTGGGTGATAGGGTGTGGTAAATTTGTAATTTACACCACACTCCTTCCACATTGCAGTCAAGTATCCTGACATGAAGTTTGCACCTCTGTCAGAGACAACCTCCTTAGGAAACATACTCCGGAGAAAACTCTAAGTAGGGCCCTGGCCACAGCAGGAGCTGTAGTGGTCCTAAGGGGAATAGCTTCTGGATACCTGGTGGCATGATCCACTACCACCAGTATAAATCTGTGCCCAGATGCTGTTGGGGGGTCCATTGGTCCAACAATGTCAATCCCCACTCTTTCAAAGGGTACCCCCACCACAGGTAGTGGTATAAGTGGGGCCTTTGTTGTGCCACCTGAGTTGCCACTGGCTTGACAGGTGACACAGGAGCGACAAAACTCCTTTGTGTCCTCAGACATGTGTGGCCAGTGAAAGTGAGGGACAAGCCTGTCCCAAGTATTGTTCTGGCCTAAGCGTCCTGCAAGGGGAATCTCATGGGCTAAGGTAAGAAGGAAATCTCTTAGAGACAAGGGAATGACCAGGCTCCTGGAAGCACCAGGCTTGGGGTCTCTTGCCTCAGAGTATAGGAGTAATTTATCCCAGTACACCTTGTGGGTACCTGTAGCATTCCATGCAGCCTCAGCAGCAGCTTGCTGTCTGAGGGGTTCAAGGGAGGAACAGTCTAACTGTGTCTGCCTCAAGTCTGCCCTGGAAGGTCCCCCTGTCCCAGAAACTCAACCTGTTCAGGTTCAACTTCTTCTAGGACAGTTCCTTCTGGGGTCTTTGGGTCAGCCTCCTGAGAGGGCTGGTCCTCAGCCTGAGGCAGGGGGAAGGCACTGCCTTAACCCTACTGCTCTTCCTCTTGGGTGGTGTCTGGTCCATTGTTCCAGGATCCAGCACCTGTTCAGCTGGGCATTTTCTGGCCTGTGACCTGGTAACAGCAAGGACATGTGCTGACAAACCTAACATTTCCACATGAGTCCTATACTCCACTTCTGACCATAAGGAGGATTCCAAATCATTGCCCAACAGATATTCCACTGGGAGGTCTGAACTAACTACAACCCTTTAGAGGCCAGTTACCCCTCCCCAGGAGAAGTTAACAACTGCCATACTGTGATTGGTAGTGATGTTGCTAGCATTGGTCACTAGGTAGTCTGAACCTAGTATGATCTGATCAGGGTCCACAAAGGCTGGTGTCACCATAGTGACACTGGCACATGTGTCCCTGTAGGCCTGAGACATTTTTCCATTGATCCAAGGCGTTTGCCTGTACTTGCCCAGAGTACTGGGACTTACAGTAGGAGTCATATCCATGTACCCACTACAAACAAGAACAGCCTGAGTAGGTATTCTAACTAAGTCAGAACCCACCTCAGTTCTCAGGGTTAACCCAACTATAGCCTTGGGGGGTACACTACCACTACTAACTGTACCAGGGGGTGCAGGTGCCTTAGGGGTAGTAGTGGTAGGAGCTGAGCCTTTCTTGGTGCACTCACTAAACCAGTGAGTCTTACCTTTACAGTATTGGCACCATGGTTTCTTCTGACCATCATTCTTCTTCTTTTGGGAATTCTGGGACCCACACTCCTTAGATTGTTGGGGCCCTGTTGAAGACTTCTGGTCATTTTGTTGATTCTGATTACTACCCTTTTGGTCTGCTTTCTTCTGGCCACCACCCTGGTTCTGCTGCTTAACCCTGGTTCTGACCCATCTGTCTGCCTTCTTTCCCAATTCTTGGGGAGAGGTCAGATCTGAGTCAATCAGGTGCTGATGCAACAACTGGTTCTGACAATTATTTAAGATTTGTTCACTATTATAACATTGTACAATCCTGTATAATCAGTAACTTTACTTCCCAGTAACCAGCCTTCTAGAGCCTCAGTGGCACAATCAACAAAGTCAGTCCAATCCTGAGCCTGAGTTTTCTGGGTATCTCTGAACATCAACCTGTACTGTTCAGTTGTTAGGCCAAACCCATCAATCAGTGCACTTTTCAGGACTTGGTAGTCATTAGCATCCTCACCTCTAACAGTGAGGAGCTTATCTCTGCCTTTACCTTCAAAGGAGAGCCACAGCATAGCTGCCCACTGACCCTGGGGTATCTGCTGTACTTTGCAGGCCCTCTCCAGAGCAGTCATCCATTTGTGGATGTCATCCCCTGTCTTATAGGGGGCACTATTGTACTCAGGTGTCTATTATCAAAACTACTCCTGTCTTTATCCCTAGGGATACTGCTGCCACCAGTGGGTGGCAATTTCTGCTCTCTGGCAAAAGCAAGTTTTTCCTTGGCAAGGGCAAGTTCTTCCCTTTGGATCCTCAGATTAACTTCCTTCAACTTTGCCTGGTGCTCTCTCCTCTGAGGGGGAAGTCATCCTCCTCTGAGCAGATGCATGAGAGACATGGGAGTGAATAGAATTGATGGAGTCTCTGGATTGAGACCTATTTCTTCTATTCCCAAGGTTAGGCCTGCCTGTGGCTAGGTCTGGGGCTCCCCCAAACTCAGCCCCATGTAGGCTTAAGTTGGCCCTACTGAGTCTGCTGACTAAAGCTTGGCCATTGTCTACCTCTCCATCAGATAAGTCTCCATCTTCCCTACCATCTACATTTTCTGTTTCAGGGAGGTTAGAGTCAGGGTCACCTTCTAGGGGGGTATGCTTCCATCTGCTGGGTCTGAGGGGCCTGGGTTAGAGGACCTTCTGACATCATAGGTCTCTAAGAGTCCTAACCGGAAAGGAAGGGTAGGGTTGGAACCCTGTTTCAGTTTCCTGGAGGTACACAATTGTCTCATCTCCTGGAAACTGAGTGCTGCATATCTGGAAAGGACCTGTGGAGGGTCACTAATCACAAGAGGAGTCGCTGTGGCCTCTCCTGTGATAGACATGCTTTCTAGTGAGGTGTGGTGTGTGCACCTACCTACACTATGGGTTTTCCTACTGATCCCTTCCTAAGAGTTGTAGTCAGGATGTGCTAGGTCCTTTCTACTACAACAGCTGGTTCAGTAGAACTCAGAGTATTTCTAAGCTGGTTATATGTACCTATGGTACCTTATGTTATCTTTCAAATGATATCTCAAGATTATATTTGGTAAAAACAACAGTAAGCTCAAATCCCAACCGCTGCACACCAATGTGAGAAGTTGGCCTGATATATGATGCTCACTAGTTCTAGTGATCACTTGTATCAGTCCAAACAACCCTTATGGTGATTGGTTGTAAATCAACCTTATAGACCAGCTATCCTAATGGTAGCATGGACAGAGCAGTCTTAGGCTAAACTCTTTTGGCATGTGAAGCCAGCTGTTTTACCACATATAACCCCTTGAATACCAGATGAAAGGACACCACACAGGTTGTTATGAAAATGAACAATATATTTATTACTAACAAACACCTCTGAACTCTTTATGAGATCAGAGGGTTAAGCACATAACAATACTCTTCAGAAAAATACTGTAAGTCGCACAATTACAATGGTGCCCTAGGGGCACGACAAACCATATACTAAGTAAATGGGTTAAATACAACGGTAGAAGAAATGAGTATGCCCAGAGGCTGTAGAATCGCTGGGGCTACACTACCCTAACCTTAGGTAAGGAGCAGGAGGCCCACGGGACGCGTGTCATGTGCTAGAACACACACGCGGGTTTCAATGCAAAGTCAATGGGCACGAACAATTTACAAAATAGGTAAGTAAGGATAGTTCCAACTGGTTGAGACCAAAACTACAGGATATCTGGACACTAGGAGAGTCAATCTACCTATGAGCACCGAAATGCTCTTGTTACCTCACCCACGGGCTGCGGGTGCATAGGTGTGAAAGTGTGTCGGGTTTCCTCGTTGAAGTCAATGGAGCCTTGGAGAAAAAATGCTGCACGCGACCAGGAAGAAGACGTCCGGAGTGATCCAATGGCGGATCGAGGAAGATGGAGACCTGAAAGCAGAGGGGACAGTGTTCAAACTCACTAGCCAGTGACCGGAGTGGAACCAGGAAGGAACCAGATGATGTCGTCACGATCAGGTGAAAAGGTGACGCTTGACTCTGCAGCCACGTGAACCAGGAGGCGTCGTCGACGACCTGGATGGAGGCACGAGCTGTCCCATGCAGGCTCTCGCTGTCGGCGGTGTCGGTTCCAGGATCGGGGTCAACAGGCCTTGGCAAATGCAACCCACGCGGCAAGTAAAGATGGCGTCTGTTGCGGACCAGGAGGGTCCGGGGTACTTCTCCTTTGCAGGGAAGCACGGCCCAGTCTGGAGCAACCAGACCAGCGGTGTAGTTTCAAGATTTCGTCTAGGAGGCCACTAGCCAGCCGGCAAGTGACCAGACAACGCGTCGAGTAGTAATCAAGCAGAAGGGCCCCACGCAGATCTCGTTGATGCTGGAGGGCTGGTCTTCGGTGCAGGAGCTGCTCGGGCTGGGGCTTCTCAATCCCCAAAGCACTCACTCGAGGGTGCCTCAGAGGTTGTGCTGGAAGCGAAGTGCAGTTTCTTCAAGATGGCCGGTCCCAAGTGTCTCGTCGCACTCACGGATCTCAGCTGTGCTGCAGATGTGAGTTGAGGTCGGAGAGGTCTGGAAGTCCGGGTCTCGTCGGGCTCTGAAGTCTGGTTCTGCCAGAAAGGACGACAAAGTGAACCACTAGGACGCTTGATGGTGCCTGCGGATGCAGGGTGGCCACTCCTTGGCCACAAGGGAGATTTCTTCAGTCTTCTGTGGAGCAGAACGTCGAAGTCCAGAGTTTCTTCTTTGAAGAGTTGTTCAGGATAATCTAATTTGGAATGGGACCAGCTCCTACCTTTATCCTGCTAAAGGGGGCTGTACTAGCGACTAGGTCCCTCCCATGGGTGGGACCAGGAAGGGGGGTGGTTACACCCCTTATCCTTTGTCAGGTTTAGTGCCAGAGCTGGGGCTGGAGTGCCCCAGCAACTGGTTTGAACCGGGGTATGCACAGGGACACCTTGTGTGCCCCAGGCATGTCTCATTCCTATCAGCCCTGCCTATCTGGATACATAAAGTCCTGTCTGGGGTGGTGCTGGCACCTCCCCAGGCAGGAAACCCTTTGTCCAGGCCTCCCTTGCTGGAAGGACTCCCAGCAGCAGGAGGTCAGACTTGTGTCTGTGGGAGCAGCATCCATTTTCTGATACTGAGGCTCTGGTTAACTTTAACCGGGGTTCTAGTTCTGTACATGTCGTGTCCCTCTTAAAGGGTGGAATGCTACCCCCGTCGCCAGAACTGGCGAGGGGGTAGTATTCCAAATCGTATGACACCTTATTCGACATGTTTTGATAATGCCAAACCAAAGTTAGCAATAACCGTGAGGATTATAATGCACTTAAGAGTATATGGTATGGCACTTTCATGGAAACAGCTAAAGGACATGGTTCCGAAAGCTGCAGACAGGCTCAGCTCATGCTAGAGCACCATCTCACATATTTCCAAGCACTCTGCCTTCAGGATTGATAAGGCCTGCCATAGGAGTGACCTATAGGAATATATGTGTCCATTTTAGGTTAGATATAGGTATACTATATCTACAGCAAAGGGTGATTACACCACCTTGCCCCAGCTGTGTTACCAGCCAGTCGTGTCTGTTTAGCTGGCCAGCCAGGGGTGGCATAATACATGCTGCAGCCCCTGGTAGGCCTTCGGTGCACTTATGCCCTGGGTACCTATGGTACACTGTACAGGGACATATAAGAGTGACCCAATACCAATTGGTAAATGCACCTAAAGTACATGTGTGTCAATTTAGAGAGAGAACAGCTAGGCTGATTAGCACGCCCACAGTCAGGGAAAGTCGTAAACCAGGGAAGCAAAAAGCAAACATCTGGGGTGACCATAGGATTGCAGACCCTACTCTCCTACACCTGTTGCCTCTTCTTGACTTCAAAAAACTTGAGGCAATTATTGTTGGTTCTGTTAAGAAAAAGAAACAGAAAAAAAGAAGTTTGTATGTTGATTATGTTGTTTTTATTTTTGACCTCTGCTATTGTGCCTGCTGAGAAAAATGCAAAAGGTTTTGGCTTATTATGAAGAAAGTAAACAGTTAAGGTGCCCAGTTGAAAACTGAAGTTCTATCGTTTGTTAACTCTTTCACCTAAAAAAATGTATTCAATTAAGCAAGGAGAAATGTCATATCACATTTATTTTACTGAAATATGGTCTGTTCTAATAATTTAAGGAAAGGTTGTGAACGCTGGGCTTTTGGCCTTTAAAGAAGTTTTACACAATGTTGGGATTTTTCTGTTGGATGTTTTCTGTCTGTTTGGAGAGAAAATAATTATGCTATTTGTTTTTAACATTTTGACATTGCTCTGTTTTACTTTGCCGTTGCTATCTATTTTTACTTCACTTACTTCAGACACCGTTTTTCTTGCGCTAATATTTGAAGAAGTTTCAGGTTTTATCTTTTTTTTAAATATAAATCTGTTTTTATTGTTTTAAGATTACATTCAGTAATAACAGGCCATTCATACAGAAGTTCACAGTCATGTGGAATTTGTTAATCGATACATGGGCACGTGGCCCCCTTAGTTGAACATACGTTTAAACCACATTGCGTGTAAGACAGGGAACGCTCACTCAGGAGCTAGCTGTATTGCATACTGCCAGTTCTATTACAGCCTTAAAATTACAGTAGAAAAGCGGTGTGTCGACCTCCCGATCACTTATGTAGTTCAATGCTGATCAACTAGCTCGATCAATGAAACAGATGCTTAACTCATAAAACAAATTAACAATAACTTTGACAGCTCAAACCGTTTGTACATGCAAACCCCCACCCCTCTTACTTTCGCCCCCACCCCCCACCCCTCGCCCCCAGGACCCCTTACATGCTCCACAGTGACAATCGTATTAGTGTAGTTGCACCCACGCCCAAGTAGGATAGGGGAAAATGGGACCAGGCTATCTCATCAGTACAACAGCCTGTGGCGTGCATTTGTCTGTGTGGTCATTACCGGCTTCCCCCACATGCCTCATGTTGGTTTTCCCGTCCAGCCGCTGTAGCGCACAGAGCATCTGTTCCCAGTGGGCCGCTGTAGGTTCCTTCCTCAACCCCAATGTTTCCTCTCGACGGATGGCAGCCTCCTCTGCCCTAGCTCATGCCTGAAATGAGGAACTCCATGCTTGTATGTGCGCCTTCCACCTCTTTGTGAGGAGGCGTTTTGCTACCACGAGCCCCAGATCCAAGAATCAGGACTGTACCTTGTCTTTGAGGGACCTCCTAAAGTGATGCAAGATGTATTCAGGCCAGTCAAAGGGTATGGTGTGACCCGTGCTACCCTGCAGCAGCCCACTAATCGCTCGCCAGGAGTTACCTAACCCAGGACAGCTTCACAGCATATGTAAGAACCCCGCCTCCAGCTCACTACACCTAGGGCACAGTGCATCAGTACGGGGAAAATACCTGTTGATCAGCTCTGGTGTGAGATAAGCCCTGTGGACAATGAACAACTAAATTTGGCGAAACCGCTCGTTTCTGGGGATGCGCACAGGACTTTTGAGCATTCTTTCCCACTCCCTCTCCACCAGGAGCCACCCCAGGTCTAGTTCCAATTTGCATCGATAGCTGATAGCCACATGTTCCCACAGCGATGCAGCGAACCAGCGAACCAGGCGCCTGCCTCTCCCCAGGACATGCAGGTATTGCATGGTTAGGTGCTGATTGGGCTCCGTGGCCATATCCCCCACTTGGCAGTCAACCCAGCCATCCGGGAGCGGTGCGCCAAGAACCCCCCAGGCGGGAGCCCGTCTTCTGCCACCAGAGTCTCCTACGGTATAAGCTCACCCTCCCGGTATAGATCTCCACGCGTACAAATATCGACCTCCCCCCATTCCGCAAGCGCAGGAGCCACAAGCACCCCTCCACCACTCGGGGAACCCTCCAAAGGTATAGCCGGTGCGTACGGAACAGTAGCGCGGGTAAGATACAGGGCCCTTCGGTATCACTTGTTTGCCAATGCCAATAGGAGCGGCATCAGCCGTAGAACTGTAGCAAGGGGATGGAAAAGTCTTGTTATATGTACTAGTGAGTAAGGCAACAGTGTTGTGGCGGTATCATCTCTTCTCCTGTCCGCCAGCCAGCGAGCAACCCACTGCAGTTGAGCGGACAGATAATAGTGCTCGAGGCAGGGAGCAGCCAGGCCACCCGGTCTGTCGGCAGGAATAGTTTAGCATGCGCCAGCCTGTGTCTAGCTGTGCCCCAGACAAAGTCTCGCAGCATCTTATTGAGCATGTTAAAGAAGGGGGCCAAAATATATTGCGGCAAATTAACAAAGTAGTACAGGAGGCGGGGAAGCATGACCATTTTGGCAAGCGCCACCCTACCTATACTGTCGGTGGAAGTGTACTCCAAAAGCGCACCTGCGATTTAAGCGACATGACCGCCCTTCCCAGGTTCCCGTCAAACAGGTCAGCTGGACTACGGTAGATTTGTATGCCCAGATATCGGAAGGTACCCTCTGCCCACTGGACCGGTGCACCGTCAAGACAGTATCCCGGGTCCGTTGTCTCTGTGCTAAAAGCGTAAAGACAGGATTTACCCGCGACACGCGAAGCTCTGAGATAGTGGCGAAGGTCCTCAGCAGCTGGGCCAGTCGCCCCGCCATGCACCCCACATCTCTCACATACACCAACAGGTCGTCAGAATAAAGCGACACCTGATGAACCGCATCCCCAAGTGGTATGCCATCCTCCAGAGTCGTCCGCAGAGCTACCGCTAGGGGATCAATGGCTAGCACGAACAGCAACGGGGACAGAGGGCACACCTGCCGAGTGCCCCAGCCCACTGATACCTCTTCAGAGATGTAAGGGCCCAACCTCACACAGACTGTGGGGTTCTTGTAGAGCAGGCCGACCATGTGGAGGAACCCCATGTCCATCCCGTATCACAACAGCACTGCCGACAGGTAGCCCCATTCTAGGCAATCAAACGCCTTCTCCAGATCTCCCGCCCTAGGCCATTCATGTGCAGCCTCAGCTGCCAACCTGAAATACCTCCTAAGGTTCAATGACGTGGACCTCGCAGGGACAAACCCATTCAGGTCTGCGTGCACTAAGTTGGGGAATACCAGTGCCAAAGTTTCCGCCAGTACCTTAGCGAGGATTTTATAATCCATGTTAAGCATTGCCAGGGGCCTGTTCGATCCTAGGGCTGTAGGGTCTCTGTCCTGTTTATGAAGGAAGACCAGGAATTCCTCCAGCATTGAAGGGGTAACGATCCATCCTCCACCGACCTGTTGTAGAGCGCATGAAGTAGCGGCGCCAGGGACTCACAATATGTTTTATAATACTCAGCTGGCAAACTGTCCGGCCCCGGCGTTTTCCCGGATGCCATTGATTGGATCGCCTCCCCAATTTCCTCTAAGGAGAGAGGTGCATTAAGCGCTTCCTTATGCTCTTCGAAAGGTGTGGGCAGCTGGATAGAGTCCAAAAACTCATCTAGCAGATGTCTGGGGCCAACACCCTTTGCCTTGCACAATTGCTTATAGTGGTCAGTGAGGGCCCAGTGGATTTCGCGTTGCGTATACACCAGCACCCCTTTTAGCCCACAAATTGCTCCCATCAGAACATGACCGTATCAACCAGGCCAGTAGGCGACCCGCTCTGTCCGCCCTAGCGTGCGTTCTGGCCGTGTGCGCTGCATAATTGTGACATCTGAGCCGCTCCATAAGCTCCGCATGTTGGGCGCGGAGATCCTCCAACCTGCGTGAGTTTTTGTCCCCTCCCTCTCCCTCCCGCTCGTATTGCAGTAGCTCATTTTCTAAGCGCACCAGGGAGTCAGTAAGCGTCTTAAATATATTCCATGTGGCCCCCAAGCAGTTGCCCCGGACAGTCGCTGTGTGGGCGTCCCACTCCCCTATTGTATTGCTCGCTGCTCCTTCATTAACGTCAAAGTACGCTAATATAGCCGCACCCAGGAAAGAGTGAAATTCCGGGTCCTCTAGCGCGCTAGGCTGAAGTCGCCACGTGGGCACCGGCAAGCGATCTGCCTCCCAGCCGATCTGAAACCCCAAGGGGTTATGGTCGGAGTGCGTCCTCCCAAGGTATTCGGACTGCGTAATAAGCAGGAGTAATGATTGGGAACCCACTATCCTGTCTAAGCGGACATGCAGATCATGCACTGCGGACTAGTAGGAGTAGATCTTATCTGTTGGGTGTAGTACGCGCCACAGGTCCTGCAGCACCCAATGTGAGAGCCAGTCCCTAAACACCTGCGCGTTGGACTTCGTCACTGCAGCGCAGAGGGGGGGAAAGATCTGTTTAATTGAACATCCAGCACCATATTAAAGTCTCCCCCTAACAACCAAGGGAGCCCAGCATAGGGGTGTAGGAGCTGTGTCAGCCATGCCAGAAAGGACGGTTGGTCCACATTGGGTGCATAGAACGATCCCAGCAACATCTCCTGACCATTTAGCTGCCCCCGCATTAGTGTGTACCTGCCCTCCCGATCCACCTCCACCTTTTCGCAATTGAAGGGAATGCCTGCACGCACCCAGATCAGCGTGACCCGCGCGTGTGCGGAAAAGGTGGTGCCATGTATTTGCCCTCTCCAACGCTTGCAAAGTTTGTCAAGCTCCGTCTGTGTCATGTGTGTTTCCTTCAGGAGGGCGATCCCCACAGAATGGCGCTGTAGGTAGGAGAAGATGGAATAACGCTTCGACGGTGTGTGCATGCCACTTATGTTCCAGGTCACAATATTAGTGTGTGTCATCGTGAATCTGGGTATCTAGGGGCGGTGTGGGGCAGAGATGCTGCACCAGGGGGTTTGGGCTGGAGCCCGAGGGGGGTATATCAATGCGCTGCCATGCGAACAATATAACAACTGCAAACATTGTAACAAATAGGGTGTATCCCCGAGTGGGCATTCGTCCAAACCTGAAATAGAAAATCGTCAGTTAAAGGTGAGCTATTCCAGCGTGGTGCCTGGTGGGATGCGTGTGATAGCGGTGACTAGTCTGTACCCATATTTCCCCTGAGTGCGGGAGGTGCAGTAGCGTGGGATAAGTTAAACTAACACGCAGGTGTGGTGCAAGTCTCAGTGGGAGGAGACCGCAAGTGCAGACGAGAGTATCCTCCAGCGACCCGCGCCCCACCCCCACACAGCAGGCTGACCCCTACTGATACATGAGCGCCCCGGGAGGCCAGAGTACCACCCCAGTAAACAGTACAGGTTAAAGATGTGTGCAAAAACATATAAACGGTGGAATAGCACTTCTTGGCCAGTGGGCAGAAACCTTTTCTGAAGTTAGCACTCTGACATAGTACCACACGATGTGGTCAGCAGGCTGTGAGGTAACCACCGGCAGGTGCGAGTCTTCCGAGGTCGTTGTGGATGGAGATGACGCGCCGCTGGTCCCCGGAACACTGCCCATGTAGGCCTCCATGCGGTCACCGCCAAGTATTGCCCCAAGGGTCGTCACCGCCTCAAGTTCCTCTTGCCGCTCCATTCTGATTCTCTCCGGGCTGGGCGCTACTGGGCTCGGTCTTGCCAGTTGGTGTGCCCCCCGGCGCCAACGCCTTCTGGACCGCCTCTCCGGCCGACTGCCAGCCTCTATATCTGAAGGTCTCGTTTCTGTCCACTGCCCCGACTCCTCCAGCCAATCCCACGCATCCGCCGGGGAGTCGAAAAAGCTGGTTCCCTCCTTCGTGACCACTCTCAGCCAGGCCGGGAACAGCAGGGAGTAAGGCAGCTCCAGTTCCTGAAGTTGATGCTTCACCGCCATGTAATTACTTTCCGCTGCTGCACAGTTGCTGTGTAGTCTGGGAAAAACATAACCTGGCTGCTGCCCACATGCAGGTCACCTAGTTTCCGGGTTTCACGCAAGACCACGTCCCTGTTTCGGTAGTTAAGAATTTTGAAGAGGAACGGGCGGGTCTGGCCCCTGGCTTGGGCCTCTGTGCCGGTACTCTGTGTGCCCTTTCCACAACAAATTGTTGGGAGAGCACCCCCTGCGGCAGGAGGGCACGCAACCAGCGCTTCACGTACTGCTCCGGGTTTCTTCCCTCCTCTCCCTCTGGAAGACCCACCACACGGATATTATTGCGTCTGGAGCGCCTTTCCGCAACGTCTATCTGATCTTCAAGCGCATGGACCCGGTCAATTATGTCCTGCAGCGCTGCGGTGGAGCTCCTGATGCATCTGACTATGTACTGCAACTTTCTCAGCCAGCTTGCGATGGTCAGCGTGGAGGAGGGTGAAGTCCGACGTGACATTGTCGATCCTTGTTTCTAGGAACTCCTTGGTTTGCTCCAGGGTAGTGCACATCCTCTCCACCGCCGCTAGTACAGAGTCCATCTTGGTCAAAAGGGCCGCTGCTTGCGTCTCCATGTCCCCAGTGTGTCACCCTTGTGGGGGGTCCAAGCTCCCCGCGGGCGTCTGATCTTGCTGCGACTTGTCCCGAAGCCGGCCCATCACAAGTTGTTGAGCAGTTGGCATCCACAAGCTGTTCGCAGGCTATGAGGGCACAACCAGTTGCAGTTGTTCCGGACCAGAGCCACCACCAGGAGCGTCATGCCCCGCGGCTGACAGATCACTTCACTGAAGGGTCCCCCCTCTTCCTGGGTGACGTCCAGAGTTCCACGGCCCGTCCCTCAGGGGTCCGACGCACAGTCCCAAGGGCTGGGGAGAACCATCTACTTTGTGCCAGCCACAGGTACCAGAGGGTCCTCAACCCGCTGTCAGCGTCTCCTCAGTGTGGGGTTCTCCTGCCACTCCTTGCTGATTCTGGGGCACCGCACCTCTGTCTTTACTTCTCAGGCCACTGCCTGGCAGGACCTCCCGTGCTTCTCACTAATGGTGTGCAACAGAGGCAATACAGGCAAGCCTCGACCCCCCCAGGTACACCCGATAGGTGCCCGCCTGGAAGCCACACAGTCCCTGGGCACTCCCGCTCTATAGCTCCCCCACTGCGTGCAGCACCACCACAACAGGGGCTGCACCTGGGGAGGTCCCGATCAGTCTGCTCGTGGCAGCTCGGTAGGTCAGCGCCCCGACAGGGGTCTCACTCTCCTGGCAGTGTCTCCCAGGTCCCAGACTCGCAGAGTCCCACTAGGGATCCTTAGGCGCCCCACTTACTATCATCAGGAGCGTCCTCAGTCCTCAAGTTTAACGCTTGCGCCAAGAGCGCTACACACGAATGCCAAACCCGCTCAAGATGGCGGCGCCCTTAAAATGGTGCCAGTTTCCTACCGCACTAATCTGTGGGGCCGCAGATTCTCCAGGCCCGATATCAAACAGCTCCCTCCAATGCCTCAGTGGCCTCTGATTCCTTCAGTCACACCACCTTCTAGGCCCTGCACACTGGATGGCCACTCCAGGGTTTTGCTTCCAGCTACAATGTGTCGCACAGCGGAGGGGGGGGGGCAACCACTTATTCTGCCCCGCGATTAATGTGCGCCAGTCTGTGAGGTACACTTCAATCCTCCCAGGGGCCAGGCGGTCCTCACCTCACCTTAGAAGGGGGCCCGCAGCACACTCCGCTCTCAGTCCTCGCCGCCTCTCTACCACCAAGTCAAGGCCGCCGAGTTCCTGCGGCTTTCCGCAGCTCACTTCGTCTGCGCAGAACCCACGCCTCTCACAGGGCCTGCACAGGGCCAGGATCCCCGCTCACTGTCCGCTGTCCCGCACCGCAGCTCAGACGGCAGTTTTGCAGGCTAGAGCTCCACTCTGCTCCTCGGCCGCCAGCGGACCCTCCAGGCGCAGCAAGCCCTCAGAGCGCCTCACCGAGCTTCTGTTCCACACCTCGGAGTCCAGCAGCGGCGTCAGGAAGACAGCGGCTCCAGTCTGCGGCGGGGGCGGCACCCGGGACGCTGCGCTCACAGGTCAGTGTTGTCTCAGCCCGCAGCGGCGGCCGCTCAGGACCTTTTTTGCGCCTTTTCCCTCCTGAGCCACGCCTCTCTTGGCGCCCCGTCCAGTGCTTCGCGACCCGCAAGTCACCGGGTCATGCAGGCTCCTCATCACTTCCCCGCACCAGCCTCGCAACAGGTGGGCACAGCTTGCACCTCGGCAGGAGAAATCCCAGGAGAAACCGGGGGTATCGGTCTGAGCTTCAGTGCCTCACATCCGCCATGTTGCCCGGCTGGCCATGCCCCCAGTTTCAGGTTTTATCTTTGCTTGAACTTTCAGGTTAGCTGTGTTGAAAAAACTGAATTTTTATTTTTTTATTTTTTTCAGCCACCCTCATTGTCCATCACCTGCCCTGAGGTATGGCCCCTGAAGAGTTAAAATAGTATATTAGCCATCAGTCGCTGTCCAGCACCTACCCTGATGTATGTCCATGGCGGAGTCAGCAAGTAAATTAGCCCCAAGTCACTCTCCTGCACCTGCCCTGAGGTATGCCCCCAGCAGAGTTAGAATAGTAATTTGTCCCACCCAGTCATTCTTCAGCACTGCCCTAAGTTATGCACCCGGCACAGTTAGAACAGTAAATTAGCCCCCAGCTACCGTCCAGTATCTCTCCTCAGGTATGCCCCAAGCAGAGTTAGAATAGAAATTTGCCACCAGTCACAGTCTAACACTTACCCTGAGGTATTCCCAGGCAAGCTAGAATAGTAAATTAGCTCCCCAAGTCACTGTTCGAGCACCCGCCCGGACGTATGCACCCAGAAGAGTTAGAATTGTAATTTGCTGCCTCACTCCAGTCACTGTCCAGCACCCGCTCTCAGGACATATGTCTTTTTTATTTACTTTTTTGAAAATTAAAAAATGGTAACAAAAATCCAAGTCAATTTTTAATTATGATATTGTTAAAATGTTACATATTTACTGATGTAATTTCCAGTTAGTGCACCGTAAATAAATGAATTGGATAATCTGTAATAATCTGGGAATTTCGAAAAAGAAAAATGAATACATGTCAATCTGATGAATCTGATTATTTCTTAATGGGCTTAGTGTTAACATTTCTACTTATTTTGACTGCTAGATGGCAGTGTCCACAGCAAACTGTTGTTACTCTCAAACTGTCGCAGAACCATGTGATCACAAGCAGTGTCAGTGTACCACTGCTCACAAAATGGAGCACGGCTGCTTTTATACATTTTCATTCAAACAAAAATATGTTTTGGGATGTGTATTTTAACATGTGTTAGATTCCGACAGAATGTGTATTTATTTAGTTTGTTGAAGAATAACTTTTATTCAACTTCCTCAAATAGAATGACAGCCATTTTACTTTTGGATAAGCAGCACTCGGAGTGTTAAAGTTAAAATAAAAGAAGGAAGAGTGTAGAAACTGGATAATTTGAAATGTGCTTAAGTAATAAATGTATTGTGATATGCGTTATTGCTAATGTTTATAGCTAAAATGAGCCTTGAGTAACATTACTACGCTGGCTTATTTTTCTTACTTTTCAGGAATAAAATATATTGTTTATTTATTTATTGATTATTCTTTTTGACATTTTGAATGCAAAAGGAAAATGCTACTTACCAGTATGCATCTGTTCTTGGCATGAGGAGCTGCAGAGATTCATACTGTTGCATACATCGCCATCTGGTGTTGGGCTTGGATGCTTTCACCTTGTTGTTGTCTTGGAAGACGTCTTTTGTAGTCACAAGATAGGTGATTCCTCCCTTGGACGATAGTGCACATGGGCATCAACTCCATCTTCAGATTGTTTTTCGCCATGATGGGAAATGATGGAGTTTTGTAAGAAACAGAAAAGATGTCCATGTGAATGAATCTAAGTAAGATAACACTGGAACCGATACAGGTTCCGGGGAGGCGGGTGGGCGTATGAATCTCTGCAGCTCTACATGCCAAGAACTGATGAGTACTGGCAAGTAGCATGTTCTGTTCGAGGCATATGAGCTGCAGAATTCATACTGTTGCATAGACTGTACAGCAGTGTCTCCCCTAGCGGTGGTCACCTGTATCTGCTGCAGTGGTTTGGAAAAGTGTCTTAAGAACAGCCTGGCCTACAGAAGCCTGTTGCTTCTCCTGCACGTCTACACAATAGTATTTGGTGAAGGTGTGTGTACTAGACCATGTCGCTGCTCTACAAATGTCTTCTAGGGGAATGTTCCCTAAGAATGCCATGGAAGCCCCTAGTTTGCGTGTTGAATGTGCTCTAGAGGGAACTGTTATTGTGCGTTTTGCCTTCTGGTAGCATATTTGAATGCATTTGACTATCTGAACTCTAGGATTTCAGGAGCCAGATTGCTAGATTAAGTTGTGTTGGATCTGGGGGTCTTATCTCTCCATGGTTCTGCGTCAGCAGTTTTGGGGAGACAAAGCTTTTGGTGTGGAACTACTGAGAGTTCGAGGAGTGTTTTGAACCATGGTTGCCGTGCCCATGAGGGAGGAACTAGGATAAAGTTGAGAGACTGTTACTTGAGCTTTCGTACCACTAGCGGAATGAGTGGGAGTGGAAGAAAAGCGTAAGCAAATCTGCCTGACCAGTTCATCCATATCGCACTGCCTTTGGACAAAGGGTGTGGAAACCTAGCGGCGAAGGTTAAGCAATTTGCGTTTGCATGTGTGGCGTACAGATCTATGTCTGGGTGATCCCACATGTGGAAAAATGGTTGAAGAACTTGAGGATGAAGTTCCCACTCGTGTAGCTGCTGTGTCTGACGACTTAGCATATCCGCAATCTGATTGTGCAATCCTGGAAGATGTTCTGCTAGGAGATATATGTTTTGTGGAATGGCCCATCTATATATGCTTTGCGCTAGGTGAGAGAGCTGCAAAGAATGAGGTCCTCCTTGTTTCTGTATGTAGTAAATTGCTGTCATATTGTCCGTGCGGACCAGGACAGCTTTGTTGAGGAGATGCGATTGGAATGATTTTAGTGCTAGAAAAATTGGGAGTAATTTTAGGTGATTGATGCGGAGCACTTTTTGTTGAGTGGTCCACGTGCCCTGGGTTGTGTGGTTTAGGAGGTGGGCTCCCCAGCCGGTGAGTGATCCGTCTGTTCTTAGCACCATTCGTGGAATTGGCTCCAGGAATAGACGCCCTCTGGAAAGGTTTTGGGTGTTCCACCACTGCAGAGAGCGATGTGTGCGGCTGTCCCCCAACTCCAGATCTGTAAGTTGACCGTGAGCCTGATTCCACTTACGTGCTAAGCATTCCTGTAAGGGGCGCATCTGAAGTCTTGCGTGAGGTACTATGAAAATGCAAGAGGCTATCATTACTATGAGCTGGAAGAGAGTGTTGGGGTTGAAATTTGGTGATGGGAGTCTGTATACCGGCTATCCTGACTGGATTGGGGTATGCTAGAGCTTTTGAAGTGTCTATTGTGGCCCCTGGATACTGATGTAGGTGGGAGGGTTGTAGGTGTGACTATGTGTGGTTTATTGTGAATCCCAATTCATGTAGCAGCTGAATTGTTTGGTGAGTGTGATAAACACACTGATTGTGCGATTTGGCTTTTATTAGCCAATCGTCCATGTATAGGAACACATGTATCTGCTGCCTCCGCAAGTGCGCTGCCACTACCGCGTGACACTTGGTGAAGACCCTGGGTGCTGTGGTTATTCCGAATGGGAGAACCTTGAAATGATAGTGCTGGCCGTCCAATGTGAACCTTAGATATTTCCTGTGAGCAGGGTGTATGGGAATATGGAAGTAGGCGTCCTTGAGATCTAGTGTGGCAAGGAAGTCGCCTTGTTGGAGCAGTGGAAGGACCTGTTGGAGAGTGATAATGTGAAAATTATCCAACTGTATGTAGAAGTTGAGAGGTCTGAGGTCTAGTATTGGCCTGAGAGTACCATCCTTCTTGGGGGATAGACAGTACAGGGAGTAATCCCCTGTCCCTTGAAGTTCTAGAGGAATGGGTTCTATTGCATGCTTTTGAAGCATGGATAGAACTAGAAGCATGGATTACCTATACCTCTGACGAAATACGTAAGTGGAATCCAGGACACCTGACGACTTGTACCAAGCACAACCCAGAGGATCTCCATAATCAAATTGAAATTGGTTGTAGGGACTGTAAATCTCCCGTACCTCTAATTAATAATAAAGTCAACCATCTGACTGATGGCACCACCAAACATACTAATATATCTATCTCCCTCATTAATGCTCGCTCCTTGGCTCGGCATAGGCAGGATATCGCCGATTTAATTGTGGACTACGCAATAGATATCCTTTTTGTAACTGAGACATGGATGGATGATACATCCGAGCCCGACTTACAGGTAGCAGTACCAGACGACTTTAAGGTGTACAGGTGGGACAGGCAGGGGGGAAAGAGAGGAGGAGGCTTGGCAATTATTACCCGGGATATTTTCCCGGTCAGAATTTCCCCTGTACCATCGCCAGCATGTGAGGCGTTACACTTTGCCATCAACTTGAACCCTTCACACAACCTTAAAGGAGTGCTCATCTATAGACCACCAGGTCCTCGCGCAGAGTTTCTTTCCTCCTTTACTTCTTGGAAGGAACCTCTAGCCATCGAGGACTCCTTTATGGCATTGGGAGACTTAAATTTCCATTTAGACAAGACGGACGAGGCTGACACTCAAGCTTTATTAGCAGAATGTCACACACTGGGTTTAAACCAGCACATAAAGGCACCAACTCATGAAGCTGGACATACCTTGGATGCCATCTTCTCTAACATCAATGAGTTGGAGGTATCCAAAATACTGCCGCTTACATGGACAGATCACCATGCCATTTTGTGTCATATACCGATTAAACGGATCAACCCCTCTAAACAGACCCCTTTTCAGAATAAATTTAGAGTATGGAAGGACATCGATTACGACACCTTCAGGATATCCTTGTCTAATACTCGCCCGGAGATTCAGCTAGACCCTACTGAAGCAGTAGGTCAGTTTCTCAATTGGGTAGGCAACGCGGTGGAAAAGCATGCTCCACTAAAAACCATCTCGAAAAATAGGAAAGTGCCTTCAGCACCTTGGTACTCAGAGATCCTCAGAAAGCAAAAACAGATCTGTAGGAACCAGGAAAGAATCTGGCGCAAGACTTACGATAACATAAGTAAGCCCAAGTACAAAGACGAACTAACCATTTACAAAAAAATGATTCAGGAGGAAAAAAAGAATTCTTTTGAGCAGCAAATTGAAAAATCTAAAAATTCAAGTCGACAACTGTTTGAAGTAGTCAAGACTTTGGCAGGGAAAGCGGTAGACTTGAGCCCTCCCCATTCACAGGAATTCTGCAATAATCTAGCAGGTTTCTTCTTCTCAAAAGTAAACGACATATACTCTGAATTTTCTGTTACTTTATCTAATACTAACATACAACCTAAACAATTAAGAAATAACCCGGACTGCTCATTTACTAAATTCAGGGACGTGACGAATGAGGAGATAAAAGATCTCATGAGCCAGGTAAAAACAGGCTCATCTCTAGATCCTTGCCCCCCTAAAATTCTTATTCCAGTAACTGACGTGGCTAGTGAAGTCATCACTCCAATTTGCAACGCCATGTTCCAATCCGGGATCTTCCCGGACAAGTTAAAAAACACACTACTGAAACCCCTCCTCAAAAAGAGTGGTCTAGATAAAACAATCCTCAAAAACTATAGACCTATCGCCAGTCTGCCTTTCCTAGCCAAAATAGTGGAGAAAGCTATGAACAGCCAACTAGCTGAATACATCGAACAGAACAACCTCCTGGACGAGTCTCAGTTCGGGTTTCGGAAACTACATGGAACAGAGACTGCTCTTATAAAGGCGGCCGATGACATCAGAACCATCAGGGACCAAGGAGGAACAGCGATACTGGTCCTGCTGGATCTCTCGGCGGCCTTCGACACGGTCAATCATGCTATCCTGATTGACCGTGTCGAAGAAATGGGCATTCGCTCAAGGGCCAAGGAGCTTCTGGCTTTGTTTCTGTCTAACAGAACGCAAGCAGTGACCCTGGGCGCATTTCAATCTACTGAGCTCGCCCTCCCATGTGGCGTTCCGCAAGGCTCATCCCTAAGTCCGACACTTTTTAACATCTATGTGTCGGACTTAGCTAGGGTAATCAAGAACTACCGGATGAGCCTTACCTCATACGCCGACGACACCCAACTGGTGATCGCAATTAAGAATGATGGTGAGGAAGTAGCCGCCAGGTTCCAGAAAGGCATGGTGGCCATCAAGGAATGGATGGCTGAGAACTGCTTACGTCTCAATTCAGATAAAACTGAGGTAATGATCTTTGGAAAATTATCGCCACAGTGGTCCACCACATGGTGGCCGACTCCACTTGGAGCCCCCCCAGAACCTGTGCATAAGGTCAGGAATCTAGGAATTATTTTTGACGACAATCTCAATTTCGCCAGCCATGCCAATCAGGTAGCGTCGTCTGCCTTTTACAAGCTTAAGATCATCAGAAAAATCCTGCCCTATCTTCCTGAGAGTACAAGGAAAACAGTGGTGAGCTCCTTAGTACTCTCATCACTTGATTATTGCAACAGATTATTTGTAAATGCTCAGGCACGGGTGGTGGCCAAACTGCAGCTTATTCAAAATGCTGCCGCAAGGCTACTATCTGGCATTCCCAAATTTCAGTCCACTAAGCAAGCAATAAGGAACTACCACTGGTTAACGGTGAGAAATCGCATCAGATTCAAGGCCGTGTCTCACCTTTAAAGCTCTCAAGGGTCATGGCCCAGCGTTTCTCAAACAGAAACTTTGCCACTACCTACCGAAAAGATCTCTACGATCTGAACAGAGGCATCTACTGGTTGTGCCACGTACCAGGACGGTTACATGGGGTGACAGATGCTTCACCAATTCTGCAGCCAGACTTTGGAACATGCTTCCAAAGGAAATAAAATCGGCACCCTCGTTACTCCAATTCAGGAAATTGGTAAAAACCTGGTTATTTGACCAATAACTGCTCAGGACAACATTTCCTAAGGTAGACATATGCTTAATCAGAGATCGTTAGCTAAGTCATAGCGCCAAGACACCCACGGGTATATGCTGCGCTTTATAAATTTTTAAAATAAATAAATAAATAAATTCTTGTTTGAGGAGCGTTTGAGGACCGTGGACATATGACGCTGTTTGGGTGGTATGTTGGGTGGAGTTGAAGTAAGTTCCAGGCAGTAACCATACTGGATAATTTGTCTTACCCACCTGTCTGTAGTGATGGAATTCCAGACAGGTAGAAACTGTGAGAATCTTCCTCCGACCGGAGCGGAATGGTCTGGAGGTAGTGAGGGAAGTCACTGGTTGTTAGCGGAGGAGGTACAAGTGTTGTTACCTCGGCCTCTCCCTTTGTTATTATTTGCCATGTATCCACCTCGGAAATATCCCTTGTTGGGAGATGTTTGTGTGGGACTTTTATAGGGGGAGGAAGCAGTGTCTCTGCTGATGTTTTTGGATGCGCCACTATAAAAGGATCAACAAAAGGAGCCTCATGTAGCTGGAGACTGTAATGCTCCCATTGATTTTGCAGTCTCAGTATATTTTTTCATGTTTTCTATGGCTGTGTCTACAGCTGGGCCAAAAAGTTGTTCCTGATTGAAGGGCTGATTCAGGATAGTAGTCTGCACTTCTTATTTGAACCCAGAAATGCACAACCATGCGTGCCTTCGAGATAACCCTCTAGTGTTGATTGATCTAGATGCAGTGTCTGCTGCATCTAATGCACATTTAATGGATGCGTTTGTCATCAACTTGCCCTCCTGAATCAGATTATTGGCTTTGGCCTTGTATTGGTCAGGTAAATGCTGCATTAGGCTCTCAAGCTCGTCATAGTGAGCCCTGTCATACCTGGCAAGTAATGCTTGTGCATTAGCAATCCTCCAGTGATTAGCTGCCTGGGAGGCAACTCTTTTGCCTGAAGCGTCTAGTATTTTAGACTCTTTGTCTGGAGGTGGAGCATCACTGGAGGTCTGAGAGTTGGCACGCTTCCTAGCATTGGTAACCACCAGGGAATCTAAGGGGAGTTGGCCTTTAATGTAGGTTTGATCATTAGGGGGGGGGTTTATATTTTTCTCATTCCGAGGATTGAGAATCATGGTCCTGACAGGGTCTTTGAAGATGTCTGGAGCCTGTTTGATGACACCTTTTAGCATGGGTAATGTTTGTACTGTCCTTTGTGACTGTGCAAAAGTGTCTACGAGAAAGTCTTTCTCTGTGGGGTCTGAATACATTTGGACGCCATGATATTGGGCAGCCCTTTCAATTAGCTGACTAAACCCAATGTTGTCATCTGGGGGAGATGGCCTTGCTCGGTATGTATCTGTATCAGGGAGGTCTGAAAGATCTACAGGGTCATTGTAGTTGTACATGTGTCCTTTGGTTTGTCAGTGTCATCATCAGGATCATTGTAAGGGTCATTATTTCCACCCCCGTCCCCTAGGTCATCATCATCCTGTGGTGGTGGTGAGTATGGAGGAGGTATGGGAAACTTTGAAGGAGAAGGAGGTTTAGTAAGAAGAACAGGAGAAGAGGGTCTTAATGGCAAAGTAGGGGTTTTCGAGTCCTTCGGCTTAGGTGTGGAGTCTGAAATCTTTTTCTGATCTGAACATTTGTCGATGTTCCTTTGGATCCTGGAGTGCTCGGTGTGTGGCTTTTTGGGGACAGCAGGAGTATGTGTATCCGCTTTCGGCAGCAACAGTGTTTTTGGGGCACTGACGTGTGTGGCTTGTTCGGTCCCGGGCTGCCGGAAGGCTTTTCCTTTGATTTCGGAGCCGGGCTCCGAGGCGGAGCTTCTGAAGCTTTCTTTGGGTCGCGACTAAGTCCTTGAGGCGAAGTCGTGACCGGAGCCTTTGTTTAGGTGGGTGGGGTTGGAGCAGGGGCAGCTGTACTCACTCGTTGACCTGGAGTGATGTGGTCATCGGAGTCAGAGTCATCTGCTTCGGATACGATGTCGAGCTCCTCCAAATCCTCTGCCTCTGGAACATCGGGCCTTCATTGAAGATGTCTTCGGACACCAATGGAGCCTGTTGTGCCATAACGTGTCGTAGAGTCTGTCGATCACGGATTGTTTTCTTGGACCGGAAAGATGCACAGGCTTGGCAATCATTTTCTTCGTGTTCAGGCGAGAGGTAAAGGTTGCAGACCTTGTGTTGGTCGCTGTGTGGGAATTTGGCTCCACACTTGGGGCATTTTTTGAATGGAGTCCTTTCCATTAGTAGTAGGCCCGAATTGCGTCGACGACCGGAATCAAATTAGAGTTAGCACGTCGAAAGACACGCAAACGAAAAAAATACCGTCGAGATTGCGATGGTTTACGCATCGAAAAGGTTAGGAAAACACGGTACCAAATCAAAGCGCTAAAGTTACATGAGAACCCGATGGCGGAAAAAAAACAATCTGAGGATGGAGTCGATGCCCATGTGCACTATCGTCCAAGGGAGGAGTCACCTATCTCGTGACTACAAAAGATTTCTTCCAAGACAACAACAATGTGCAATCATCCGAGCCCAACACCAAATGGCGATCTATGAAACAGTATGAATTCTGCAGCTCATATGCCTCGAACACATAGTTTTTACAAATACTTTAATGGCGCGCTGTAAAGGTATGTGTGGTAATGGTATGCTTAGTAATGGTAGTATTAATATATCACAATGTGATAGTGCATTGCGTAGTTAAGATGTGCATTGTTTGGGCAAGTTAGTGGTAAAGACTTCGTTGTTAAGTCTTGCATGGTAAAGGCATTTGTTGTTCCATCATACATTCATGAGGAGATAGACTTTTTTTGTGTTTCATTTAATGGCCATTTTCTGGTATTGATACCTTCTATTTTGTCTACTTCCCCAGGAGCCAGGTCATGTTAAGGTGCTGCTGTTCGTTGGAACAGTAAGTCCTTTTTTAAGGACATTTTAAGGATTCTGAGGGTAGGGTGGATTTAGGAAGGAAGGTTAAAAGTTAGTTATTGTGCAGTTTTTTTTAATATATATTTAGATATATTGGTGTTAGTGTTTTACATTAATATGTTAGCATTTTTTTATACAGTTTTAATAATGTATTACTATGGGGCTGATTACGACTTTGGCGCAGTTGATTCGGCTTTCCACCGGCACAGCTGCGTCACAGCCACACAAGGACGCCAGCCTGATTATTAGTTTTTCTTGTGCAGGGAGATGGTCTTTTTGCCGTTCCCATGGCAGTGCCAGAAAAACAGGCACTGCAATGGGAACGGCAAATATTTTCCAGGATGGCATGGATGGTGACGACCATGCAGTGCTGGAACTGGGGGGGGGGGCAAACAGACAGGGGGCACAAGGTGTACCCCCTGAATGCATCCCTATGGCAGGGTTCCTCCACCACCAGACTTTTCATGACCGGGAACCCACCATGAAATGGTTGGCAGTGGAGGAACTTGTAATATGTTCAGCAGGACTGTGCCAGTCCTGCTCAGCATGTCACATTGGGCCTCCGCCGTGCCATCGCCAGGGAAAGGCAGCTCCCTGGCGCAGGTGGCGGTCCACCGCCGGTACAACTTTGAAAGTAATAATCCGGCATACAGTTGACCACCACTGCTGCCCCACCGTGAATGCGGCGGTCGGAGGACAGCCAAACTCATAATCAGCCCCTAAGTTCTGTTAAATTGTGATATGTTAGTTATATTTTGATGATTAACAGTTATGTATATGTACTTTTGGGAATGTAATGTGCTTTGCAGGCGGGTTTTGTCAATTTCTTTTAGAGGTTTTACTCAACTAACATATTTTATGGGCATCTGGGGGTATTTTCTTTTGAAAAGGAAATCAGTTTGGTTTATAATAAACCAATGGTTTTTACTTTGATATCCTTTTTTGGGGGTTTCTTTTGATATCCTTTTTTGGGGGGTTGTTTTTGGTTTTTATGGAACCTTGATACTCTGGATTACTTTGAGGGATTTTGAATGGAATCATTATATTTTTGCATTTTTTGTGGATTACTAATTTTTGTTACGTGGAGTCAGAGAAAGATCTGCAGCTGTAGAACAGTACGTTTTAATTACTTAAATTTATTCTGGGTAATAAAAATTATATTACATTGTTTATATGAGATATATGTGATTGTCATGTAGAATTCTTTGGATTATGTATTATTATTTTATGTGATAGATTGAATTTTCTTTTATCTATTTTGTTTGGAGATAGTTATTTTTTTTAAAATAATTATATATATTTGTATTATTCGCAGTCTTTATAAATATTGTTATTTTAAACAGTTGTTATATAATATATTTATTGTCTAAAAAAATAGATTTGCTGGACATTCCTAAAGGGACACGGCCTGGGAGTAGCCGGGTGGCTGCGACCCCGATCGAGCCAGAGCAATCCGTAGGCCGCAGACGGCCGGAGGAGGGTGGTGACCGGACCGACGTGGCCTGAGACACCGGAAGTGGGACCTGCACGACAGTATATGATACCCGGTGGGCCCAAGGCCCGGCGAGAGGGCCACAGCAGTGAGTGTGGGGGCGACGGTGGTGAGGCCTGGACGCCCTCGTTGGTACGAGCCCTACCGTGCCCGATCTGGGGCCAGTGCTGGCCACCGACCTATGCCAGGGTACAAGGAGTGACCTGGAAGAGTTGCAGCCGGTGGGGCCGAACCGCTGCACCACTGGTCAGGAGAGACGAGCAGGGCTTTGGCAAAGGCAGAGGTGGACCCCCAGAGATGGTAGCTGTCCCTGAACACTGCTGACCTCTAAGGCTGCTCGACAAACACGACAGGGCTCTTACCTGGAGGTCTCCTTTCATACCATGGCTGGCAACAGAGGGAGCAAAAAGGGGGACCGGACAGCCTGCACGGTCTCTTAAAACAGCGGAGTCGGCCAAAGGAAGATCGCAGCCGGACCGGTGACTCACCGGGTGTCAGGAGCAGGAATGGCCAGACAGTAGCAGATATCCGGCGGGCCCGGTGACCGATGTGACAGCGATAGCAGTCTGTGTTACGAGGGAGGTGGCGAAGCTGAGCCACACCAGTTGGGACGTACCTCAATGTGACCAGACTAAGGCTGGCAATGACCACCGAACTATGACTGAGCATGGGGATGATCTGGAGAACTGCGGCGGAGACGGACAGTCCACTGCGCCCGCCAAGGGAGGTAGGCCGAACGTCGGCGACAGGAGAGGCGGTCTCCCCCGGTTAGCAATGGCCCCTGCACCTGGCTGACTATCGCAACGGGCCGGACGCCCGAAAAGACTCGCTTAAGCAGTGCCCGCTTCTGCAATGGCTGGCAACAGAGGGAACAAGAAGGGGGAACGAACATTGCCGGAAATGTTTAACAGGGGAACAACGAAACAAGACAAAGGGCAGCACTCCCGGGCCCATCGAGAAGCTCGCTGGAGGCGGAGGAGAGGGAACCACTGGTCAGCAGGTCCTTCCTAGAATCTCTTTTCAGTTCCCTGTGGGATGACTTCCAGACGCTGAAGCAGGAGGTAGCCGGGGAAGTCCATGAGGTACGGAGAGAGGTCGATAGCCTAGGTGAAAGAGTGGCTGCCATGGAAGGAGCCGGACATTCGAGGGATGAAGAGATCGGGCAACTGCAGCAGGAGGTGCTGCGCTTGAGAGATCAACTGCTGGACCTTCAGGCGCACAATGAAGACCTCGAAAACCGGTCCCGCCGGAATAACATCCCGGTCCGGGGAGTGCCTTCGAAAGAAGAAGGGGAGGACACTGCTGGGTACCTGCAAAGCATGTTCAGGGAGATACTGGGTGAGCCAGAGGACTTCCCTATCAGAATCGACAGGGCGCATAGAGTGGGCATGGCGCGTCGGGCCTCGGCGCCACCGTCCGATATCCTGGCCTTCCTGCCGGACTTCCCACTTAAGGAGCGAATCCTCCGTGAAGCAAGGAAACAGCAGTCGTTGCAATTCCGAGGGCATCCGGTTGCTCTCTTCCAGGACTTGTCGGCGATTACGCTCCAGAAACGCAGAACATTTAAAATAGTGACAGACTTTTTGAGAGACCATGGGACACAATATTCCTGGGGACATCCTTTCCGTCTTATCTTCCGGTGAAACGGCACCCTGCACCAGCTTCGCTCCCTCCACGACACCTGCGGGGTACTGGGAATCACCGCGACGGACGAAGAAGCACACACACCACGTCGAAGGCGCACCACCAGAGACGGCTCTCTGAACGCTTCTCTGCTTCTTCTGCTCGACCGGATTCGCCTACCATCCAAGCCGGGATGGACAATGCAGTGCGAGAGGCGGCCAGGGACACGGCCTCGAGTGATGTCGCACTGAGAGCCTAAGATGACTCCGGGGGGGAGATCAACACAGCATTTTTCACATTGCAGGTTTGGGGGTTCTGGGGGGATGGGGGTGGCGGGCGGGCGGGAGTGTAGTGGCTTGACGTCCACTTCAGTAACTTACCACAGACTTGTCCTCTGAGGACCGGACTGTGACTATGAGGTTCTGGAACTCGTTGAGGGTGTGGGGTAGGGAGGGGGGGATGTTGGGGTTGTTCTGAGTTTTGGTCAGGAGGGGAAGGGTTGGGGGAGAGGGCCAGGGGAGTTCTGGTTGGGGACAGGGGAACCGGGAGGGGAGGGTGGGTCGTCCAGTGCATGAAACAGGTCTTAACCGTCCGAAAAGCACTCACAAGCCTTGTTCCGCTCAAGCGGGAATTCTACGCATTTATTTCCACCATCCCATATGCCTCCCACGACCCTTAAGATTGTAACTCTTAATGTCAGGGGTCTGAATAACCCGATCAAGAGACGGGCGGTGTTGTCCCTATTAGAAAGCACCCAGGCAGATATTTGTCTCCTTCAGGAAACCCACTTACTGCCCCGCGACTGCCATAGGCTCCGCTCCCATAAATTCCCGACACAATTTTTCTCTTCCAGCAACACTAAGACTGCCGGAGTAGCGATTCTGGTGGCCCGGCACTTTAGGGGGGAGGTCCTCCACAAACATGCAGAACACAAAGGCAGGCTGCTGGCTTATAGGTTTGGGATTGGGGGTATTGCCTTCACGATTGGGTCCCTGTATAGCCCTAATGAACAGCAGGAACGCTTCTTACGGTGGGCGCTGGTAGACATCACGGCCGCGCAGGACAGGCATGTTGCCATTGGTGGCGATTTCAACATGGTCTTTGACTCGTCCCTCAACAGGTCCGCACAACGTTTTCCGCAAGCCAGGGAGTTCTCGGCCGGGTGTAAGGCACAGAAGGCAGAGGTGGACCTCCATGATCTTTGAAGGTGCGAACATCCCAATGAAAGGGGTATTCATATTACTCCCACGCACATAAAAACGTACGCGAGGCTGGACCATCTCTTGGTCACGGCCCAGGTACGCGCTCTGGCCTCGACGACGGAGATGGGAGTAGTCTCCCTGTCGGACCATGCCCCGGTGTCCACCACGCTCTGTCTACCGCCGGTGTTCCGCCCTCCCAGGGTTTGGCGCCTCAGAGATACTTTATTGCACAGGAAAGCATTGGTAAAACATATCACGGACACTATTATGGACTTTATGTCCCACAATGATAACTCTGACACCTCTCTGGCGACACAATGGGCGGCCCTGAAGGCTGTGCTTAGGGGGGAGTTTCTGTCTATCTCCGCGGCTGAAAATAAAGAACGGCAGAGTAAGAGGGATGAACTCACCCAACGGGTCCGCGAACTTGAACACATACACCGTCGGACGGGGGTTTCTCGAATCTGGAGGCAGCTCATGGGGGCGAGGAAACTCCTGACGGCCCTGGATATGGACCGTGCGGAGTACGCTGCGCTGCGTATGTGCCATACCTACTACACTGGGGGGGATCCCTGTAGCCGACTGTTGGCGAACCGGTTCAGGATGACGCACCAACGACAGATGGTGAAGGGGGTCTCCGACCCCACGGGGACGATGGTCACGGAGGATGCTCAAATTGCTGAAACCTTTCGTAAGTTTTATGCAAATCTTTACGCTGGGGATCCCCCGGATGAACAGGCGACGGGGGCGTACTTGGCCTCGGTCACCCTCCCTTCATTGGCTCCCTCGCAGGCAGAATACCTGGACAGACATATCCGGATCGAGGAGGTGGTTTCCGCCATTGCCAAACTCAGGCACGGTAAGGCTCCGGGACCGGACGGATACAAGTCTCTCTTCTATAAAACATTTTGCACGTTGTTTGCTCTGCTCTTCACCCGTCTGTTCAACTCGTTCGCGGACCCCGGTGCCATCCCGCCGTACCTCCTGCGGGCCTCTCTTACGGTCATTCAGAAGCCCGGGAAAGATCCGACGCAATGCGGCTCGTACAGGCCGATATCCCTTTTGAATGTAGACCTTAAACTACACACCGGGATTCTTGCGGCCGATTGGCCCCCCATCTGCCGGGCCTTATAGAACCAGATCAGGCGGGATTCGTCCCCGGGCGGCAGACGGTGGACGAATCCCGCACTATCGCCGACGGGAACTTATAGCAATTAAAAACCAGGGAACGGAATTTCTCGCATATACCCACTTTCTGCAGGACCTGTTCTAGATAGGGCCAGTGTACCCGGTCAAACGCATTTTCGGCATCCACCGCCAACATCATTCTCTCTCCGGGGATTCGGGAGGCTTTCTCAATGAGGTGAACGATAAGTGTTGACGGGTATGCTCAGACGTGAGTCCCTTGCTCACTTTGCCACTGGATTCAAGCAAGCCGGGCTGAAGACGGCTGGAATGCCAGAAACCGGTCCTCGGAAGCTTGTTTCTGGTCCAGGGAAGGCATGGCTTGGCAGTTCGGGCTGGACTGTTCCCATGAGGCACAGGGTCAGACTGATTTGCATATAGCCATGTCTGAACTGGGGTGGCAGAGTGGGCTATTAAACCCAGATCTTTTGACTGGGTGTGAGTGTTTGATTGGTTCAGGTGCTCCGTCCATTACCACCTCCTTTTGTACCGCTTTTGGCCGCCATAAGTGTGGCAGGGTATGCTCAGACGTGAGTCCCTTGCTCACTTTGCCACTGGATTCAAGCAAGCCGGGCTGAAGATGGCTGGAATGCCAGAAACCGGTCCTCTGAAGCTTGTTTCTGGTCCAGGGAAGGCATGGCTTGGCAGTTCGGGCTGGACTGTTCCCATGAGGCACAGGGTCAGACTGATTTCCTTATAGCCATGTCTGAACTGGGGTGGCAGAGTGGGCTAAAGAACG
Source organism: Lissotriton vulgaris (assembly GCF_964263255.1). Taxonomy (NCBI): domain Eukaryota; kingdom Metazoa; phylum Chordata; class Amphibia; order Caudata; family Salamandridae; genus Lissotriton; species Lissotriton vulgaris. Next base: position 1,830,842,796 of record NC_141687.1, read on the forward strand.
TTGATGGATTAAACCCAGATCTTTTGACTGGGTGTGAGTTTTTGATTGGTTCAGATGCTCCGTCCATTACCACCCCCTATTGTATCGCTTTTGGCCGCCATAAGTGTGCCAGGGTATGCTCAGACGTGAGTCCCTTGCTCACTTTGCCACTGGATTCAAGCAAGCCGGGCTGAAGACGGCTGGAATGTCAGAAACCGGTCCTCAGAAGCTTGTTTCCGGTCCAGGGAAGGCATGGCTTGGCAGTTCCGGCTGGACTGTTCCCATGAGGCACAGGGTCAGACTGATTTGCATATAGCCATGTCTGAACTGGGGTGGCAGAGTGGGCTAAAGAACGGTGATGGATTAAACCCAGATCTTTTGACTGGGTGTGAGTGTTTGATTGGTTCAGATGCTCCGTCCATTACCACCCCGTTTTGTACTTATTTAGGGATCCAGCTGGCTCCCACCCTGCCGGCTATGGTGGCAGCTAACTACACCACCCTAAGCAAAAAGATCTGAGAGGAGCTTGGACGGTTGACCTGCAGCAATCTTTCATGGCTGGGCAGAATAGCTGCAGTCAAAATGACGGTCTTACCCCAGATTTTGTACCTATTCAGGGCCTTGCTGCTCCACGGGGTGGATTCAACAAACGCAGGCAGATCTTGCGAGTATTATTTGGCAGGGCAAGAAACCCAGAATGAAAAGGACGCTCTCCATGCTGGCCCCAGAGGCTGGGGGTCTAGGGATACCGGATCTCCGCAAGTACTTTCAAGGGGCACAGCTGCGTTACCTGGTGGAATGGAGTAGGTGGGAATCGGACAAGCACTGGCTCTTCCAGGACCAGGCGGTGGCGGGCCGGCCCCTGCAGGAGGTGCCATTCCTGCGCCGAGCTCATCGTCCCACGAATTTATACGCTTCTTTTGTCACCAGGGTGCCCCTAAGGGTTTAGGATGCCACCAACATCGCTCTTACTTACTTCATTCCCCTCACCACTCACGCCGCTGGTCGACAATCCGGACTTAACTCCGGGGATGGAGAGAGGGGCCTTTGCCCACTGGCGAGCTGCCGGGTGTCGGGAGCTGTGTCATGTGTACGACACGGAGGGGGTCATTCCCTTCCCATGCTTTAGACAGGAGTACTCATTCCCGGAGACTGAAAGGCTTCGCTACATGCAGGTTCGCCACTGGGCGTTGCACCCACAGGAGCGGGAGGCGGCTGACAGGCAACTGCTCCCTTATGAGAAATGGCTCTTATCCCGCACGTCGGATGCGAAACTGATTACCGACCTTTATAAGCTACTGCAATCGCCTTCTTCACACTTCTACAATCCCGGGAGGGAGCGTTGGGAGAGGGAATTAGGCAGGACACTGAGCCATAAGGAATGGGAGCAGATATCATACAGGGCAAGGCATTCGGCATACCATATGGGACTCACCGAAACAATGGCCAAGGTTTCAACCTATTGGTATTATACCCCGGAACGTGTACATGAAATGGACCATCATAAGGATAACACTTGTTGGAGGGGATGTGGGGAGGTGGGCACACTGACACATATTCTATGGGACTGTCCACTCCTAGAATCCTACTGGGAAGCAGTAATAGATGACATTGACTCACATTTCGACACAGAACTGCCACGCTTCCCAGCATACATATTATTAGGGCTCCCGAATGGGCTGAGATATCCCCTTAGATCCCGCAGGGGCAGACAGATAGCCGTTGCATTAGGCTCGGCGATACAGAACATTCTTCTACACTGGCGTACCGCCACGCTTCCCTCTATCACCGGCTGGCTCCATAGATTGTGGCATGTGTTAGGAATGGAGAAACTGTCACTTACAGTGGCAGGGGATATTGAACAATTTGATGACCTCTGGCAGCGATTCTGGACCCTACTGCTCACTGAATTCAGGGAAATCACCTGCCCAAGATACCTCCGCCTCCTAAGGCTTACGACGCCCGAAGAACCAACTTCTTGAATGAACACTGGGCTACACTCCTGCACTAAGGGGTGGTCGGGGTAGATGGCAAGGGATAGGCCTAGGCACTGGACGATGGGGAGGGAGGGGTGAGGGGACGGGGTGGGAGTGTTGGGGGGGAAGTTTGGAGGGGGGATTGTTATGTTAACTGCAACACTGCTTATCTTTATGTGTCGCTGCAGTCTAGTCCTCAGTTGAGATGCCATTTGGAGACACTAACGCCGGATGTGCGGCGCTAGCCGCTGTGACGTGACATTTTAATTGCTATGGATGCTTGTTTCTTTGTGTTGTACCAATAAAATGCTTTAAACCTAAAAAAATAGATTTGATATGTTGGTTTACAGTTTGTTGTACTTCTTGGGGACTTTCGAAGGTCATAATTTATTTCACATATGCTTTTAGCTTTCATTTGTAAGTTCCTTGTTATATATGAAGAGTTTGGCTTTAAATTGTAGCATGTCGTACATTCCTTTGGTTTGTTTGCTTAGTGTAGGACTAATTCGACCAAGAGTTTGCTCCATTATTAGTTCTTGATAGCTTTGCTCTTTTTGTAATACTTCTATAAATTTGTTTAGTTTAGTTTGAGTTCTGCCTAGTATGGATTGGAAGGCATAGTGCCACTGTTCCATTGCGTTATTTATTATGGCTTTCTGTGCCAAGGTGCTGCCATAGACATTCCACCATGGTATTTGGAATTTGAGTTGGTGACTGTGTCTGGGGCGATGTAGTCCGTCAAACCAAGTGCCTTCGAAATTGTTGGCAGGAAGTGCTTTGTAATAGTAGATTGTATTGACTGGCTACCTTTGTGACAGAGACACAGGCTAGTGCTATCATTTTATTTATTTCAAAGGCAAAATGGCTATTTGTGGATTATTTTACACTAAGGGGCCTATTACGATTGCCGTTTTTCCGCATCCTCCGGGCTAGCGGAAGCCACCGCCTGTCCGGAGGATGCGGAAAAACCGCAGCAGACCCACCAAAGACCCACCGCCACATTAGGATGGCTGGTGGGTCCTGGTTTCCGTCCGCAGCTTTTCCGCCGCGGTTGGCTTACAACGCGGCGGAAAAGCTCTAATATGGTGATGGTGTCTCTCAGACACCGTCAGCCATATTAGGATGGGCTGTTTCAAATGCTTTTCCTCGGCGGGTTTTCCGCCGTGGAAAAATATGTGTAACTTCACTGCGGGGGCCCGTTGCGGGTGAAGGGGGGAGTGGAGGGTTCACATGGGGGGTACCTATGGTACCCCCCTGCATTTGTATGCAGAAATCGGCAGGCACCGCATGGTGCCTGCCGCTTTTTGCATACAAATGCAATGTATGCATTTTTACCATTGCGGCGGATGCAGCTTGAAGCCGACCCGCTGCAATGGTAAAAATAGAGGATGTGACCGGCAGGGTGGCAGTCACATCCTAATTGCACAGGTGGGAACTCCGCAGGCCATGCGGAGGTTCCCTCCTACTCTATGGTGGCGGACGGACTCAGGTCCGTCCGCCATCATAATCGGCCCCTTAGTGCTGATTTCAATGCAGCCATAAAAGGCTCCGACCCTTGGTCGGCTGCATCGTAATGGGCTGGTCAGTTTATTTTATGACCACCTCATTACAATAGAAGTGGTCGTAAACTAAACCTGCCATTTATTCCGACTAAACTTCCCATGGGATTGGAGACCCCGTCAGAATCCGGCCTGTGATTTCAAGGTTGGGCATTTCTGCCCTTGAGCTTACAATGTCGGGTTTCGACAGCCTTTCTGTGCTGGCCTTTCGGACATGTAAAGGCTGTCGGAATTCAACTTTGGGGCCCCCTACAGGGCCCCCTTGGGTACAAGGCCTCTGGTTTTAGGAAGAGGGGGCACAGTGTTGTTCTCTGCACCCAGTGGCAGGCACTTTGAGGTACCTGCTGTGTGGCACTTCCCTTTTCTCAATGGGAGCTTGTTTTACGGCCAGTTTCTGGCTGTAACACAAGCTCCCATTGAGAAAAGTGCAATGAAACCGAACAGTGACTGTTCAGTTGCATTGTAATGGGCTGTTCAAGACCACCGACCAAGTCAGTGTCGGGCGGAAGGAATTTCACCTGGCATCGAAATGAGGCCCTAAATGCAGATTTTTGGAGATGTCTCCATATACTTTGATGGACATGATAGTAACAGCTTTGTATAGCTGTGTGGGGGTATATTTTTAGGATTGTTTGAATCATGGCTTGTTCAAAAGTTTAGGATTATTTTGGGGGTTAGTTGTTTAGTATGGTTTAAGAGCTCGTAATAAGTGCTGCTTTGTTTATTTGGTAGTCAAGCACATATAAAAGGTATATTTGTGTCTTGAAATTCACCATGAATGGTGTATATCTGAGTATATGGCCATGTACAAGGAAATGTCCTCACTATGTGTGCTTGGTAATTGTTCAGGTATGTCTATGTCTTGGTATCGTCTAGGGGCAGGTGGCTTTTTTAGTTCATGCAAATAATCTTTTTAAAATGGGGACAGGTTGTAGTTGCCCTGTTTTGTGTTCAGGGACTCTCAGTAAACTATCCTTCAAGATTTTGCTTTTGCAGTCCTGGGAGCTACAGCCTGCCTCTCTTATATCTTGCACAATTTCTCATACGTCTATTTCAGTCACATTTGGGGGTGGTTTTTACAGTGCTATCACTGACAGTCGTTCTGCAGTAGACAGTGAAGATGTTAACAGTGTTGTCATCATCAGTGCCACTGTCAACAGTGTCTTCATCAGTGTCTTTAACGTCAATTGTGTTGTGCTGCTTGCATGAATTACTACATCATCTTTTGTAGTTGCCCTCCCATACCATGCATTAGAAATATATTTATCACATTTTTAGTAACCCTGGGTGTACTTCACGAAGTAGCGCTACGCGCAGCTACACAAAGTGCACTTTGCGAGCTACGCGAACTGCAGGGTGCACTGTGCAAAATGCTGTTCGCACTGACTGCACAGTGCCGGATGCTTGTCCGCATTGTGCAAGCAGTGCAAACTGCATCTTGCACAGTGCAAGAAGTCGTTTTCTGCCGCTCAAGTAGATTTCTACTCGAGCGGCAGCTTTCTCAACGTGGACTGGTAGTTTCTCAACGCGAGCGGTCGCGAGCATACGCGACCACTCGCAATGAGAAACCTGACCTCTCCCGCGTTGAGAATCTCGCTGGAAGGTGGTTTATTTTCCATGCTAGCAATCGGCAACTTGATGTTGCTGATTGCGAACGAGGAAAAAGTCTTGCCGGGATGTCTGTTTGCTTGTTCGCGGTCGCCAACTTGACATTGAGGAAAGCGATCAAGCAAAAATTGACTGCAGCGATACGCTACGTGTGTTTGCACTGTGCTACGTGCAATTCGCGTAGTGCGAAGTAGTGCAAACTACGCGAGCGTAGCGCAGTGTTTTGCCCAGGGTTAATTTTTAGCTTGTAGATTCTGTTGATGCGCTTTCCTGACTGTAGGTGTTGCCCACTTGGTTTGGTAACTGCTTTCCTTTCTGTGAAGTGATAAATTTGGCTGCCTCTGTCATTGTATCGGGAAGTATTGTAATAGTACAAATATATATCTTTGAACCTTTGCACGTTTGTCATTGATATGTTTAAAAATGCTTTACTTCTATTTTGTATACCCACATGTATGTTCTGGTGAGATGTTCCACCCGGTTTTGCAGCTTTTCCTGTGGAGGTGTTTTAATATGCAGCAGGTGCTTTTGTGTCTGTTGACTCAAAAGAAAAACACAAATTATATTTGAAATGGTACTTTGTTGATAGTTTGTAGGGGTTGAGGTCGGTAGGTTTGTTTTTGTTTGGTCTTTGGAGTTCATCATTAGCCATTTATTTATGTATACATACTTTCTTATTTCTTTTTTCAGGTTTGTGATAGTTGATATTTTCTTGTAATTTATTGGTTTTCAAATTGTAGATTTTTTCTTCTAGGAAGTCTGTGTAAAAAAGTTAAAAGTTGGAAAGTGTATTAATATTTATATGCTATTTTACATTTTTGAGTTTGTTAACAGTTACGTTTTAGTTCAAATATAAGTATTACTTACTTGGTTATGTAGTTGTTGAGATGTATATTTTTCTTCTTTAGAGGTTTGTAGAAAGAATACAGCAGAGATTCCCCGTCTTGCAGCGTTTGTCATTTTTAAAGTATTTAGTTGTTCTAAATACTGTGCCCATTATATTGTTGATTTCTTTGTTTGTTTTGTTTAAAAAATCGGTTCAACCTTTCTAAGGTAAACACTAATTTATGTTTTACTATTTATGTGTAAGATACAGTTTCATATTTGTATTTATAAAATTCATAATATATGTATATTTAGTCATATTTAGGTAGGCGTTTACTTGTACTTAATGTTAATTATTGGGGGCTTATTGTATGTATTTTAGGTTTTTTAAATTTGTAGGCTGAATGGTAAATATTTTGTTGGTATAATATATTTACATTTAATTTAAATATGTGCTTAACATGTGTTGGTTTTTTTTCAAAATAATTGTTTTTTGTGAAAAGCTTTTTTTGTGTGTTTTATTAATTATCACCTAATTACTTATTTTATGTTTATTTAAAGTTAAAGATATTTTTGTTTCCTATAATTTTGCTTCAAATTATTTTGTTTTCAATATTTTTAAAAATTAGATTTGTGTCCTTGATATTGGTGGTTTTTATAATTAAGAATACTGAGTCAATATTTTTGTTAGCGACATTTAATTTCCAGTATTTTGGTTTTCGATATTTGTTGGATCGATATTATGTCAGTGATTCCAGTCGCATTTCAAACCAAACAGGAGCACTCTGAAATGATAATGGCAACAAGCCGCTTCGAATCTCAGATATTTTGGAAGTTTGGGGTGCACAAGATATTATGAAAAAAGTGTCATGCAAATCCAATGTCATGAGCTTCCTTTCCATTAGGAGCTGAAATATATCTTGTTTTTGAACAAGTGTTTTTTGTTGTATTCATTAAACTAACAGGTCCACTCATTCAACTTCTGTCTGGCAACGGATAAAAAAATTGGTTTGCCTGGGATGTGAGGACAGATTTCCGGGCTTCTTGTCATCACAAAGATGATTTTGACTTGCAGCAAGCAGAGATGGTGTAATCCTATGAGGTGTAGTGGGTGGAGGCCTGAACCTATCCTTAAATACATGGTTGACCAATGTATCCATACTGATGGCACTCCATTCCTCTAAGAAATTTGAATTCTAACCCCACATGGAGTCTACGAGGATGAATGAGAGGGTAGGACAGCATGAATCTGTGGGAAGTCTGTGTCATCTCCTAGCTTCCTGTACCTTAGACTAATTTCTACCTCTTTGACATTGGGCATGCTTAAGATAGGCCAATGCAAGTGGCGTTCTAAATGATTGCTGACAACAGGACTTACAGTAAGGCCACTGCGCACAAATCAAATATGGAACATCCTCATAAAAACAACTGCGCTGATTACACTTGATACAGCGGGTGCTGCAGCTCATGAGGAGGTTGGTATGGGTCGTAAGACCAGTTACTATATTTCAAAATGAGGGTGAACTTGGAAAATCTGACAGGTTGCTTAGTTGACAAATACTATCATAGTAGACAGTGAAGATGTTAACGGTATTGTCATCATCAATGCCACTGTCAACAGTGTTTTTAACGCTGTGTTGTCATCAAAGGGTGTCTCTGATGGCAACATTGTTATCAACTGATCTGCGCTTTTCCATTGGTATGTGTTGATCAGTCTGTGAATGACTGTTTAGATGAGCGCCTTATGGTAACACATACCACATCAGGAGACGGACAGTGGCGTTTGCCTGTTTGCTTTTTCTCCTTCATCAGAATTTTTTTAAATGATGCTGTAACAATAATACTTTCTTGTTAGAAGTTAACAGACCCGTGGTGTTGACGTAATCACAAAATTGCAATGCAGCTGATAATTACTGTTTCCTGATCCATCTGAATTAAATGGTCACTCGTGGTGAGGGTCTTACTAAGAAATTGTGATTGTCCCAATATGCAGGACTTTCTGAAAAGAGCAACTGTAGCGAGTCATGGAATCAGATGCATAAATATTACCAGATTCTAAGTTGACAATAGTACATAAGCTTGCTTTACTACGAACGGCTAGCAATGGCGGGAGCTAAATCAAGAATTGCTTTGATGTGTATGGAAAGATTCATCTAATGGTAACAATAAGGAAAACTACTGCAGAGCTGTTCACCAAAAATAATATCAGAAGAATATCAGGGATGACTCCTGGTTGTAAATGAAAAGCTTAAGACCAGCATATCTGGCAGTATGGAGGTTAAACGTATGGTGACAAGCAACCATTTTGACTCATATGATGAGCATAATTTTATTTACGATTTCTAAAATATATTACATGGAATATCGAATAATAAGCATGCTAAGCTACCTATTTATAACAAACGCTAGTTGTATTACAGGTTGGTACATGGGGGGTTGGTAATTGAAATGTTAGCAATGACTGTGATTTAAATGAAGGATAAAAAAAGAGTTCAACAAAGTGCCTTTTTCCAGTGGAGGATCAATTAACTAGCCAAAATAATTTTAACATTCCTTAAAGGTAATCTTTATGTGGGAATCCAGCACCACATTTCAACTCCAAATAACACTTTTTAAAGATGCAATGTTCTTACCTATGCTGCCACCTTTCATTGGCATAGTGAACATCTGTTGAGGAAACAAAATCAAACTGTCACTTTTTTAGACAAACTCATCATCACTGTTACTTTGCTGTTACTAGTTTTTTCGTTAGCTAATTGACTTATCTATTATCAAATCTTCATACAGGTAAGTACAAAGTTTTTCCATGTTTTATAGTGACTTCAACCTACCTCGACTTGCGAATAAACAGATTGAAATACACTGTTTCTTACATAACTTAGGAGAAGAAGTGGGGACGCCTTTTTTCCCGTGTAAATTGTGATAATCCTTCTACGCACAGAACCCCCACAACACTTCCCTCTATTTGCCTCTTCTTCTTCTCTCTTTTCCTCTCAGACAGTCTGCACCAATGGGCCTCCATGGAGCCCTCCGGTTCCTATTTTCTCAGATACCAGACTGTTCAAAACTGTTCAAATTCATACGATTTTGTTAACTGTTACTCTGATCCTCATGTGCACTATGAATCATGCCATTGTGCCTTACAGTTCAGGACTATTATTTTGAATATATGGTAATTCCTATTATCTGTGCTGACAAGATCGTCATTACTTGCCAATTGTTTTGATCATTGATGCTTCTATTTGAAAAATGCCCCAAAAAGAAATATTTATTTTAAAAAATGTGTGATACTTTCATACTGAAAAATACAAAATGCCCTACATTTTCCAATTAAAGTGATATTTGTTTCTTCACTAGAGTTATGAAAAACTGAAGAAAGGCAGAATAACGGAGTTGACACTATTAAAACACTTAACATTTCACCATTACTTCAAATACCGTCAAGGCCCTCAACTCCACTGCTTGCTGAAATTCCATTTAGTGCGGCCAATTATGCAGTTTTAGGTTGAAATATATTTTTATTGTATTTCAGAATATACTATAGAAAAAGAAACATTTCCCATATCCTGGCCCTCAGCAGAACCTAACCCCCTCTAAAAGACCACCACCATCAATAGGAACCACATCAAGCCTTTTAAAATATATAACTTAAGAGCATTTTAAACTGGACTATGTAGAGTCCTTTCAATCACCAATGTGTTTTTTGTTCAATTAATAATTGTTCAACTTGGATTCTTCCAGTATGTTTAGGCCCATGATCTCTTTGTCAGATTGTTCAACAACAGATCCCACTGTTTCCAGAGCTATTGTTTCCTCTCATAGGTTGTTTAAAAAATTTTTTCAATCCTTAGGATCCACCAGACCCTTCCCAATCTGGGTGTCCATCCGTACCCCTGCAATAACCCACATCACAGATTGATTTGTTTCAATAATTATACATTGTGGTCTACAAAATCCTCCTTTTTTTGTTCTGTCTGAAGCACTCGAAGCTAGAACTCATCCATAAATTCAATTTTTCTATGCAGTGGCAGGATCAAGAAAATATACAGTATCTTGTAAAGCAAAGTCATTTTGATGGCCGCAACTATTATGTTCAGTTTGTACTGCAGTCTTTCGTCTATGCATATAAGCCTCCCTGGTCACCCATAGTTTTGCCCTATGTCAAACCCAGGTATCAGATTGTGGAAACCACCTTATTAGAACCTCCGATTTAGTCCAGTTTATCTTAAACCATGACACATTCTGGAACTCTGCGGGTTCCTCCAGAAATGGCAGAAGTGATTTGTAGAAATCTGCAAACAATGCCAGTATATCATCAACAAACATAGTGATTTTGAACCAGAACAAGACTACTTCATGCCTCAAATGTGCTTTGAAGGAGGAAGAGGGAACATCCCTGTTTAGTTCCCCACCCTATTTGCATCCAAAATGAGAATCCTAAACGAGCATCTCCCATTAACTCTAATTCTTGCTGTAGGGGAGTGGTATCCTTCCAGTAGCCATCCTCTGATCTCACCCAGAACAATCTCACACAGGGTGTCATCATGAAGCTCCAAACTACCCTGTCAAATGCCTTCTCTACGTCCAGGGAGTTCGGGGTCACACTTCTACCACCGTGCTACCAATGTCCAAGAGTTGAAGGGCATCTTTGGTGTTCTTGCTAGCTTGTCTTTCAATTATAAATGCTGATTGTTCAGGGTCTCTAATAACATATTGCAACCAGGCCGGCGCACTATTAGTAAGGTTTTCTAGGTCTAAATTGAATAGCAATAAAGGCCTGTAAGAGGCACAGTTCTTAGGTGGTTTACCTGCTTTTAAGATCAGTGAGACTGTAGATGCTGCCATTGTAGTTATTACTTTTTTCTCTAAAATTATTTCTTGATAGACTTTCAGTAAGATGAGAAGTAGCTGAGCACTGAAGGTTTTGTAGAAAAGGGCCGCTAGCCCATTTGGGACCAAGGCCTTAAAGGGGAGCCAACCAGATTTTCCCCCTAGAGCCTCTTCTTTCGAAATAGGTTGTTATAACTTTTCACAATAATCAGCTAAGAAAGTAGGGAGTTCGGCACTCTCTACATATATTTTACAGTACTGCAGGGCTACAGGGTTTCTTTCGTACTGCTATCTATACAAGAGATATTTATTTATTTATAAAATTTTCTATAGCGCAAACAAGATCCCGAGGGATAACAGAGCACTTTACCATATGTTTGGAGGGAGACAAAGAAATATCATAGGCAAAAACCAGAAGAGTACGGGAAAGAAAGAGAATACATTATAGAAAACAAATAGGAGGATAAAACAATAAAACAAATGTAGGGGGTAACAAGGGTGAAACACAATGTTCAGGGGGGAGCTGTAACAAAATAAGAACAAAGCCAGCAGGAGAAATGTCAACAGACCTGTGCGATCCACCCAATTAGGGTATGAATTAGTTCATTAGGAATCTTTTGGCTTCCACTTTGAACTCTGTCAATGAGGAGATTCTGCAAGTTTCCGGTGGGAGAGAGTTCCAAATCTTAGGGGAGGTTCCAGAGAAAGCTCGGTGGCAACTTCTCTTTTTCTTAAGGATACGAGGTTTCAGGAGGAGGTAGAAGGAGGCACTTCTTCAGGCTCTTACTCCACAGGATAAAGTTAGTTTTTCTGCAAGGTACGTAAGAGTATTTAGGTGAAGGGCTTTTTGTGTGAGAACAGCAATCTTTAATTGGATTTGTGCTTCGAAGGGCAGCCAATTGAGGGATTTAAGGACTGGTGATATATGATCTTTTTGCTTAGAATCCGTAACCAGTCTAGCAGCTCAGTTGAGTGCAGCCCTTAGTGGAGCCAGAACGCATTTGGGAAGGCCACAGAGGGTAGCACTGCCGTAGTCTAGCCTTGGCAAGACGAGCGCTTGCACCACTTGCTTGAAATCATTTGGGGTGAAGGAAAGGTTTGATATTTCTTAGAGTTCTCATCAAGTGGTTGGCTCCTTTGCATACATGTTCAGGTGCTTGTCCATAGTGATACCGATAGACTTGGCTGCGTCTACGATTTGAGGCGTACAGTTGAAAGCAGTGAGGTGGTTCGGCCAGAGGTCTAACTTGGGGATGCGATTCGGTGGGGAGAGGAGCAGGAATTCCGTTTTTGAGGTGTTGAGCAGTAGATTATTCTCCGTTAACCAGTTTTGAGTAAACATTAGGATAGTGTTAAGTGCGATGATGTTTTCCGAGGATGAGATTTTCAAATATAATTGCATGTCATCCGCACTCATGTGGAAGAGAATGTTCATGGAATTTAAGGAGTAAGCATGAGGTTCCAAGAAAAGATTGAAGAGAATAGAAGATAGAGCGGATCCTTGGGGGACCACCACGAATACTGGGAGAGAGAGTGGTTTGCCTTGACTCTTTAAGTTCTGTGCTGAAGGAACGATGAGAACCATAGTAACACCTGATCAGAAAAACCCATTCTATTTTGTAGGATAGATATCAAGTGGTCATGATTAACCGTGTCAAATGCGGAGGTAAGGTCGAGGAGGATCAGTAGGCAGGATTCATTTTGGTCGAGCATAATTAAGATGTCATCAAAGACGTGAGTGAGAGCCGATTCGGTGCTGTGCCATTTCCTAAAGCCTGATTGGTGCTAGTCTAGGAGTTGGTAGTTCTCAATGTGGACACAGAGTTGAGATCGTACACATTTTTCTAGTAGTTTCGCTAGGGTGGGGATGTTGGAAATGGGGCGGAAGTTATTGAGATCAGATTTATCAGCGTTAGGTTTTCTTAGTATGGGTTTTACCTGAGCTTCTTTGAGGCATTCAGGAATCATGCCATGTGCTAGGGAAGCATTGACAATCCTAGTCCATGTGGGGATCAAAGCATTCTTAATTTCTTTGAAATTAGAAGGGGACAATGGGTCGCTGAAGTGGTTGGAAGGGTTGATATTCTGAAGAATCTTGAAGATATTATATTCGCTAAAGGTGGTAAAGGTGCACCATGATGCATTGTTCTTGGGATTTGTGGAGGTCGGTTTAAACCTCACAGAGGGGTCAATGGGTGAGGTAGTATTAGGAGACGGAAGTAAAGCCTTCCTTCTTAGCGGCTAGGTCAATGGAGACGGTTCGAGATTTCTCCG